>NC_088684.1:296003904-297231734 GCF_028017835.1 Emys orbicularis
TTAAAACTCACGGCCTCGATACTGATGCAGAGGGAAGAGCGCTACCGTCCGCACTGCCTGCAGCTCCTGGGTTTCCCCAAGCTGTCTCCTAGTCCTGTGCTGACCTGGCCCAGCCCTGCTTAGCTTGGGATGGGCGCTAACTGGGGAGCTGCCCCAGGATCCCAGCCCATGGGGCAGAGGGAACAGGACTCTGTGTGCAGGGTGACCAGATAGCAAGTGTGAAAAAGGAACACACCGTGTGTGTGCAACATGCACAATCTGACGGAGATGGGGTGGGTGTAAGTGCACACAGAAGGCCCGCTCTGATCTGCGTGTGAGCTGTGACCTCTACAGTGTATCGGGGTTCGTGTGAGCTGCATAGTGTGCATGCGCTGACCCATACAATGTGTGTGCGCGCACGCACGTGTGCCCTGACCCATGTAGCATGTATCTACGTGTGCACACATGCGCTGACCCACATAGTTCATATCTTTGTGTGTGTTTTCGCACTGCCCCATACAGTGTGTAGCTGTGTGCATCTCTGCTGTGCGCACACGTGCTCTGACCTGGACCGTGCGTAGCTGTGTCTCTGCGTGCACAGGCGCACGCTCTGCCCCGTGCAGTGCGTAGCTGTGTCTGTGTGTGCACATGTGAACGCTCTGCCCCGTGCAGTGCGTAGCTGTGTCTCTGCGTGCACAGGCACACGCTCTGCCCCGTGCAGTGCGTAGCTGTGTCTGTGTGTGCACATGTGAACTCTCTGCCCCGTGCAGTGCGTAGCTGTGTCTATGTGTGCACAGGCGCATGCTCTGCCCCGTGCAGTGCGTAGCTGTGTCTGTGTGTGCACAGGTGCATGCTCTACCCCGTGCAGTGCGTAGCTGTGTGTATCTCTATGCACACACGTGCTCTGCCCCGTGCAGTGCGTAGCTGTGTGTATCTCTGTGCACACACGTGCTCTGCCCCGTGCAGTGTCTAGCTGTGTGTATCTCTGTGCACACACGTGCTCTGCCCCGTGCAGTGCGTAGCTGTGTGTATCTCTGTGCACACACGTGCTCTGCCCCGTGCAGTGCGTAGCTGTGTGTATGTGTGCACAGGCGCATGCTCTGCCCCGTGCAGTGCGTAGCTGTGTGTATCTCTGTGCACACACGTGCTCTGCCCCGTGCAGTGCGTAGCTGTGTGTATCTCTGTGCACACACGTGCTCTGCCCCGTGCAGTGCGTAGCTGTGTGTATCTCTGTGCACACACGTGCTCTGCCCCGTGCAGTGCGTAGCTGTGTGTATCTCTGTGCACACACGTGCTCTGCCCCGTGCAGTGCGTAGCTGCGTGTGTTGCATGAACCCTGAAAGCGGGTGAGGAAGAGCCTTTTCCCTGGAAGTGGGGCAGTCCCTCGGTCTCCCCCCGCAGGGCCCGCGCCGCCCTGCCGAGCACGCTCAGCTGAGGGCTGATGAGTATTGAGTCTGGTTTCACTGACCTGTTGTTGCAATTGCCTCCTTCCTCCTGGGGCGAATTGAGCAGTGCGCAGCAGGGGGTACGGCCCGGCTGATGGGATCTCTGCAGTCACCCACCCGTCAGCTGCATGTGGGGTCACAGCTGGCTCCAGCACGGGACACTCCTCCTCCCAGCAGAGCTCGAAGGCAGTGCTGGTGCCAATCCTGCCCAGCCCCGCTCCCTGGTTGGTGTCGGTGCTAAGGGTAAGGGCTGTGTGTGAGTCTGCACAGCTGGGGGCTAAGGGAGAGACCATCACCCAGATGGTGCCTGGCCCTCCCCCAAGGGGGCTGTGTGCTTGCAGGGGCTGGGGTGGATGCCCCATGACCCCACTGTGCTCGCTCTTGCTGGATTGAACCCCCATCTCTCCGGCTCCCCCTGGGGCCTGCTGGGCCGAGCACTTTGGGCCCAATCCAGAGGGGACGGAAATAAACTCCAACACGCCTCCTTCCCCCCACTTGCCAACACAGGGCGTAGTCACACCCAGGAGCTGTGGGACACTAACACAGGCTGGGGGGCACTTACATGGACACCCCACTGTTAGTAGCTTTCCCTGCCGCGCGCCTCTCTCCTGGCCCCTCCTCTCTTAAGAACATAAGAAAGGCCACACTGGCTCAGATCAATGGTCCACTAGCCCAGTATCCTGTCTTCTGACAGTGGCCAACGCCAGGTGCTTCAGAGGGAACGAACAGAACAGGGCAATCATTGAGTGATCCATCCTGTCATCCACTGCCAGTTTCTGGCAGTCAGAGGCTAGGGACTCCCAGAGCATGGGGTTGCATCCCTGCCCATCCTGGCTAATAGCCATTGATGGACCTACCCTCATTGCAGCAGCATGGGCTCCCAGGCCCACCTGATCCCTTGGGCTGAGCTCAGGTGACTGGCCGGAGTATCTGCCAGAGACAATGTTCACACTGCCATTTTTAGCACGCTACCTTGGGCCCTGCTGGCACGCATCTGACTGCCCAGGCTGGGCGGCTCACTCCCCGCTGCAGTGTAGACAGGTCCTAAGTGACTCACCGAAAGTTAAGGGAGAAAGAGAACCCAGGAGTCCTGACTCATAGTCCACTGCGCTAACCAGACAAGATGCGAGTTCAGGAGCCTGCGAGTCCCCCTGCAAGAGTTCCCGGCACAGGGCCTCTCGCACGCTCATTGCTAGCAGCTGTATGCGTTTGCACCGCACCTAGCACAGTGCGGCCCTGATCCCCGACGGTGGCCTCTAGGCATTACTGGACTAGAAATACAAATCAATAGACACTCTAGTCCTGGAGCCAGTGCAGGATCTTTCTCTACAGTATCTGCTCCACTGTTCATTTTAAATATTCAAAAGGATGGAGCTTCCACCACTTCCCTGGGAGACCAAGAGACTTCCACATGTGCATGTTTTTTTCTTTGTTTAATTTCATTCCATTAGAAGCAACTTATCACATATCACTTATCATGTGGAAGGACTTCTATAAAGCAACCACTTCACCTACCACTGAAATGCAGCCACCTCTGGGCTGGAACAAGGCCTGTTTCACAGGGCACAGGAAACACTGCACAGCAGTTTGCGAGGTGTGAAAGAATAGTGCGCCCACTTGGAACTGCAGGGGGACGTTCAAAAGGTGGAAGGCAATTTCCTCAATTGGCATTTGGACAGGGCACTGCACTGTCCCATCGTGTCCAGAAGAGGACGCCTCCAGCCACCCAGGTTCCCTGAACACCAAACTGGGGCATTGGCTCAGTACTCACTCAGGAGGGGGAGCAGGGCCCAGCTACTGACTTACCAGCATTCTCCCCTGGGGTCACCCTAAACTCCAGTCCTCTCCTTGCTCTGTGTTTGCACTGCTACTACCCGGATACTGACTCGGCCTCCTAACCACGGGTTCAGAAAGCTTGTCAGCTCCCCTATAAACGCCCCTTGCATGCGTCCACCTCTCCCCGATTGGAGCGGCGGTGATGGAGTGGAGAGGGAAGTTACCCGGCCACAGAACAAGCGTGGCATGGCCGGCTGCAGGGCAAGCTCCCCGCCCCCGCCCATGCCTTCACCTTGCCCAGGTGGGATCCTTTCAAGGGATGAGTTTGGTTTCTGCAGCCTTTCAGTCCTTGACCTGTGGCCACGACCAAGGGGCCCAGTTAGCGCCAGTTGTGATGGTGGTTTCCTGCGGGGGACAGCTGGGCACTGGCAGCCAGGCTGAGACCCATCACGCTCATTTCACATGGGCCAGCACAGAGTCACAGAGCCCCTTTCGGTCTCCACCAAGCTTGGCTGGGTTTGAGCCCAGCTCCTGGAGGTGGGAAGCGCCAGCTCCCTTTGCCAACCCCTTGAAAGCCGCCGTCCCTCCCTTCTGCTTGGACAGTGTTGTTTTCCTGAGCGCAGTGAGGACTGAGACCCTACGTTTTTGATCCATGCCAGGCACGGGCAGCCTTGGTGCCCCATGTTGCACTGGTGCATTTCCCATGGGGTAGCGGACAATTCAAGGGTGTTGGGGTTAATCTGACGGGAACGGAACCCTAGAGGTGCAGGACACTGGGCCCCCAAAAGCCATCTCCTGGGGATACCTTCAGCCCCATGCTCACCCCAGTTCTAGCTCGACAGAGGCACTGAGCCAGCCCCATTCCTCCGAGAGCCCCGTGGCCATGAACAAGGACACGTCACCCCCGCTGGGGCTCTGAACTCCCCCAGGGGGCTCCTGTCACACAGCACTCGCTGCAAACAAGCCCGGCTCTGTCTGCTTTGATGCCGGTTTTCACAAGGAGATTGAATGGGCTGCACCTGCTTAGCATTCCCGGCGCTTCCGCCTCGGCGGGATGAATGTGCTCCCAGACTCCCGGGCACGTCTCGGAGCCGTTTCCAAGGGGACCAACCGAGAGGCAGCTCGGCCAGGCCTGAGGCTTGCTGCCGTGCCTGGGGGTGGGTAGAGAGGCTGGCGCGCCACAGCCGCTGGCTGCCTGGGAAAGGATCATGGCACGATTCAGTGCAGAGCCCACTTCCAGCCCACCCCGTACTGCCCTCACCATCGCCGTGAGACGCAGCCACTCCCGCTCTCCATCTTGGAGGCGTCTGGTCATACAATGGGGGGAGGGGGGTGAGCCTTGCCTTCCCTTCCCCCCCCCCTTTGGAGATTGTAAGCTCTTTGGGGCTGGATCAGACTCGCAGTCCGGCTAATCCAGTGTCTTCGTCCAAGAGCAGCCAGTGCCAGCTGCTCCAGAGGAAGGTGGGCAGCGGTGGGATTCTCCTCTCACTAGGCGGCTGGGCAGCACCACGAGGCCTGGATCCCAGCACTACCACAATATAGGGAATAAACACTGCCGTGGGGACGCTGCAGGACAGGAGCGAGGGGCCACGGAGGAGCCATGCAGGGAACGCTCACCCACAGGACAGCGCCACGCACCTGCCTCTCCCACAAGGCCCACGAGCTAGGCTTGCCACCTTTCTAATTGCTGGTAACTGGACCCCCAAGGCCCCCCCCCCCCCCCAAGACCGTGCCCTGATCACTCGCTCCTCTCTCCCTGCACCCGGTCGCTCGCTGGATCGTCTCAAGGAACCTGGCTGCAATGGGATGCGGACCCGGCTGAGCAGGGGTTGCTGTGGGTTAATGGCCCAGCGCCGCCTCCTGCCCCACGGTATCTGGGCTTTTGGGTCGGGTGCCATTTAGGGTTGCCGGGTGCCTGGTTTTCAACTGGAACGTCCGGTTGAAAAGGGGACCTGGCAACCCTACATCACAACCGGACATAGAAGCCTGAACCTGGCCAGGTGGCAACCCTACACAAGCCGCCAGCCAAGAATGTTCATTGGCGTCTCTTTCCCTCCCTTGTTTTTAGGGTCTGGATAAAAATACCCTGAGAACCAATGTAGCACAACAGGTGCCATCCTCCCATGCAGCAGATGCTGTCTGGCATCTGGGTGGGCAGCTATTTGGGGTATGGCCCGGGAGTCCCCTGCAGCCTGTTCTGAAGTACCCGCTGAGCTTTGAGTCGTGCTGAAATATAACAGCACTCAGCGGTTCCCACGCTCATTGTTAGTGCGATTAATGCTGTGTATTACAGTAGCGCCTCTGTTACAGTTGGGGCCCTGTGGTGTTAGGGGCTGTACGGACAGACAGTGAAAGAGGGTCCCAGACCCAGAAGCACACATTCAGAAGCAGGAACATAGGCTCTTGGGAACTTTCACTGCAAAAACAGGTGCAGAGCGAGGTCAGGCGCCTGCAGCGTTTGGCAGCCACCCTGCGGGAGCTTTGTGAATCCCAGCAGTGCCTATACACAGGCGCTAGGCCCTTAAACAGCCTGGGGAGCCTAGCCCAAAGACCCAGCAGCTGCACTTCAAGACACGGGTCAGCAGGGGGAGAGCAAGGAACCAGTGGGATGAACCGTGGTCACCACTCACCAGTGGCCTAACCGTGGTTCAAAGTCCTTTGCTACCCGCCGTCACTACCACACTGGGAGGGTGGGAAGCGCAGCCTGCAGTCAGAGCTGGGGACCCTAAGGCTGAGTCAGTACCAGGATCAGAACTCAGGGCTTCCCAGGTACATACCCTGTGCTCCCACCACTCCCTCCATCATCCAGCCTGCCCACGGGGGCTCCAGCAGAACCCGGCTCGCTGCAGAGCGACGAGACAGCGCGTGATCCAGACAGCCCCACTTCCAGGCGAGGTCCCGGGGGAACCAGGCGACGAGTCCAGAGCGGAGTCTCTTCTATTATTAACGAGCACGTTTAACGATCGCCGCCTGCATGAAACATCATCCCAGGCGCCCTGCATCCCAAACCAGCAGCATCAGCCTCTAACCCGCTCTGAGCTTTTCCCACAAAGCACCTCCCCTCACTCTTTGCCCAGTGGGCCTGTTGAGGTGTAGCGGGGGCGGGGGGGAGAAATCCCATCTTTTCCAGCGTCTGATGCATTGACTCATCTCCATTCCTTTATCCCAGGGATCTCAGACTCTGTCTCTTCCCAGCTCCCTGGTTTCTCCTGGGGACCCCCCACCCATCCTGTGTCTTCCCCTTCCCCACCCTACTGCCTCTTGCAGAGCCGCTGGGGAGCCTTGATCCCACACTCCTTCCTACCTATGGGTTTATATTAGTGCCCATCCCCATAGCATGAGACCTTGCCTCTTCTTAAAGGGACAGAGCGCCAAAGAGTCTCCCCCCCCCCCCCCCCCAGCTCGATTCCAACAAGAGCCCTCAGTCAAAGGAGGGGAGGGGTTGGCCACATACTAGCTCCTTCCTCTAGCTGTGGCAGCCGTGTTGTCCACTCTCACCCCCCCCACCATCCATCCCTGGTGGCTGCCTCCTCTCGGAGGGCCTGTCGTCACCATAGGGACATGGGCCAGGTGGGCTCCATCCCCACCCCCAGCCCTTTGCTTTCCCCCATGCCCCCCACTGACCTAGCCCTGAGCCCAGCCCTGGGACGGCCCGGGGCAGCAAATGGAAATGGGGGTGGCGTGGCTGACTCCAGCTGGGTGGCGCGGTAAGGGGGCAGGGAGCAGATGGGGTTGGATAGAGGGCAGGGGAGTTTGGGGTGGTGGCCAGGGGGCGGGGGTGTGGATAGGGGTCAGGGCGGTCAGAGGACGGGGAACAGGGGCGTTGAATGGGGGCAGGGGTCCGGTGGGAGCAGTCAGGAAGGAGAGGGGGGGTTGGATGGGGTTCCAGGGGCGGTCAGGGGACAGGGAACAGCAGGGGTTGGATGGGGCAGGAGTCCGGGGGCCTGTCAGGGGGTGAGAAGCAGGGGAGGTCGGATAGGGGGCAGGGGCTGGGCCACGCCTGGCTGTTTGGGGAGGCACAGCCTCCCCTAACCGGCCCTCCATACAATTTCGGAAACCCGATGTGGCCCTCAGGCCAAAAAGTTTGCCCGCCCCTGCTCTAGCCTATTTCCTATTAGATACCGTCAGGGTCCACAAGATGGCAGTCTGCCACCCAGAGTCCCTGAGCCTGCTGGATGTGTCCCTACCTGCCTAGCTCAGTAAATCCAACTCTTGACTGTCGGCCCCACTGGGCTCCCCCCCACCCCATGACTCATTTCCCGAGGAATCTGCCATATTCACAGCTCTCCAGAAGCTCGGCGAATTCCCGGCAGCACTGAGATAGTAACTGTTCTTCCTCCGGTACCTTCCACTGTAGCTGCACCCTCCCTAGAGTTCTCTGCTGGTAGAAGCAGCCCACTTCGGGTTTGCTTGAACAGAATGCAAATAAAGCAATTGATCCTACGTACACATTTCCCTACATTGCTGAAAACCAAACCACAGTATCAGGCTAGTGCCTAACCACCTGCACAGTGAAGCTGATTAAACCAACGTAAATTGGAGTGAGCAGTCTGGTTTCTTTGGCCAAGATGAGCAAAATGCAGAGAGTGAGCCACCACCACCACCAGAGGGAATTCGATTAACATTTTCAGTGTTATTAAGATGAGGTGTCATCAAATAATGCTTACATTTCATCAGTGCCTTTTATAATATAATATATGGAGATATACCTATCTCATAGAACTGGAAGGGACCCCGAAAGGTCATTGAGTCCAGCCCCCTGCCTTCACTAGCAGGACCAAGTACTGATTTTGCCCCAGATCCGTAAGTGGCCCCCTCAAGGATTGAACTCACAACCCTGGGTTTAGCATGTCAATGTTCAAACCACTGAGCTATCCCTCCCCCTTTTCTGGCCAAGGATACACTTTAGAGATGCGATTGTGCACACAAATCCCTTTGCTGCTGAAACGCAGCCACGTCTAAGGTGGAACATGGCAGATGTTTAACAGCTCAGGGCAAGGAGTGAATAGAATCTGTATCCAATTGAAACTGCAGGGAACGCTTAGGTAGGCAGAATGTAATGTAAAGCCCTGGCTGGGATAATTGACTGGGGATTGGTCCTGCTTTGAGCAGGGGGTTGGACTAGATGACCTCCTGAGGTCCCTTCCAACCCTGATATTCTATGATGGTATCTGGCCCACAGACTGGTAAAAGCCCTTAACTCATACAAAAACTGTCACAGAACCTTTAATGACTTCAAGTGGCCAGGACCTTGGCTTTATGTTTCATCCAAATGATGGCACCTCCAGCTGTGCAATGCTATCGAGTACCATATGCTGGGGTACTGGTTGCACAGTCAGACAGAAGAGTGCCCCCTCGTGAGTCACTCGCTGCTCACGTACACCAGTGGATGTGCAGTCCCAGGGCTGAACTATTCTGCCTGGATGCATTGGGACCGTTACAAAAATATGTCCCTAAAGTGGTGGTGGCTGCTAAGAGAAAAGATCAATAGATTCATGGGAAGCGAAAACACAAAGTGTAAAACATGCTTTAGATGTTTTACTCACACCCTTTGCTCTAAAAAGCGTCTTTCATTTAAGGATTTCCAAACACTTAATGCCATTCTAAAGCCAGCACAAGCCCCTCAACCTGCTTCCCATGCTGTGATGAAGCAGGAATTTTTTGTACTAGATTTATGATGCCTATGCATGCCTCAGTTTCCTTCTACACTGGGCCTGGCTATTGGGGGGCATGGTGGGGGAGAAGGATTAAGTCTGCTCTCAGGGAAGAACAAGAGACATAGGTGGGCATGTGTCACCTAGCTGTCTGGGCCATTAATGAACAGGCTGAAAAAACTGACCCAAAGCAACAGAGAAGCCCCCTGGCAAGACAAAGATGCCCCAACACCTGAAAAATCCACACCTAACAGCAGGAAACCCTGGCAGGCGGGACATGTGAACTGGGCTGGAGAACAAAGAGGAAAAGATGTCAGGTGACGAGAATAGCTGTCCTTTGGGTGGGGACGGGGGTTTAAGAGCTCTCATCTGGGGGAGGGCAAAGGGACAAGAGAGGGAGCCAGAAATGAAGTCCATCACAGCTTGGTTAGCTCATCCTGGCACTGGTTTGACTAGGATGGACTAGGGTTAATTTCTGCCTCTCTTTGCTAACCTAAAGACTTTCCGATTCGGTAGCCAGGTGCTTAATAAATGGTTTCCTTGTTTGGAAAGGCTGCCTGTGTTGCTGCAAGTATTCCCTGAGCACGTTGCGCCCTGAAGGAAGACAGTACAAGCCTCCCGCAAGACTCTGGCTGGGCTGGATTCGCTGCAGTGAACCATGGAGAGAGAAAGAGGGAGAGGGATCACTGGGGGTGAAGGCCCAGTCTTGGAATCTTGTAAGCCATGTGCCAGCCCCTTGGACCTGTGGTTGTCTTTGGGGCCTAGCACATTAATGGGGTCACTCCCAATAGACTGGTTACAGGCTGGGGCATAGACCACATCCTGTGACTCCATGACACGAGACACTTGTGCCATTCTGTAAACTGGCAGGCTGAGAGTACACCAAGGTCTCCTGAGGTCTCCTGACTCCTAGCCTTGGCCTGCAACTCCAAGACCATCCTTCCTCACTACAGACACACGTTGGAGCATGATTCTTTACCATCATTCTTACAAAGTTGGGCAAGGCCAACCTTATAATAGTGTTATATATTATAGTTCTTACACAGCACTTTTCATCCCTGGATCTCAAAGTGCTGTACAAAGAGGGTCGGTATTATCATCCCCATTTTACAGGTGGGAAACTGAGGTAGAGGAATGAAATGACTTGCCCAAGGTCACCCAGCAGGTCAGTGGCAGAGATGGGCATAGAACCCAGGTCTCCTGAATGACAGCACAGTGCTCGATCCACTAGGCAATTCCACTTTCCATGGCAATACAGTAGTGTCCTGAGTGTTTGATCTGGTGCAATGCACCGCATAGGCATGGCCACACCTGGCTCGTCTATCCTGACCAGGGGAACAGGGCTAGAATCCTGCTAGGGACAAAGGTGATTCAGGAACGCAGCAGTTAGCACAATTTTGTCACTAGCACACATAAGGCCCTAGTGTCCAGTGCACACTGCCTCCATTTTGAGAGGAACCACAGGAGCTTTGCAAAAATCAGCAACTCAATTATCTAAACATTTCCCAGGAGAGAGGCTGAAGTGACCTCTCAGTGAATGGATTGCCCAGGTGACAGGGAGATCCCCTATTCAACAACCCGCTGGCAGCGAGGATTCACAGAGCCTTTGAAAAGGCTCCCTGAACTGTGACCCCCAGGGGTCTCCCTGAAAGGGAAATTTCTATGCATGCTGCACACACAGCTGGGAGGGAGACGGCACAGACAATGAATGACACTGTTCCTAGAAAGCCGGGCTGGGACTGGATTTGGAATAGCCAAGCCATTCACAACTCACTCTGAATCCCAGATCAGAGAGAATGCCCCCGGATCTCCATTTTGCTCAACAGTGCGTTGTTTGTAGTGCAGTAATGTGATATTTAAATTCAAGGGTATTTATTAGTCCACTGGATGAGCTTTGATGCCCCGCATCTTAGGGTTGCTCCAACTTAGAAGGGAGAGAAGCCCACGTTACACTTGTCACAAACCTAAATCAGCAGCAGGGAGTTTAAAGGAACTGAGTATCCAGCACTGCTAATGCCCCACCAACCTCTTTTGAAGCAGTTTCCAATGGGCAGGGATTGGGGGAAGGAAGGACGAACCTCACTATTCCAGTAAAACAGCTTTATAAGCAAACTTCACTCATCTATTGCTCAGCCCCTAAAAGCAGGACAGCAGAGAAACCGCTGTGGCAAGTTAAGAACACAGGTCTTGCCTAGGGTGATCAGATGTCCCAATTTTATAGGGACAGTCCCGATTTTTGGGGCTTTTTCTTATACACCTCTATCCCGATACAACGTGACCCGATATAACACGAATTCGGATCTAATGCGGTAAAGCAGCGCTCCGGGGGTGTGGGGCTGCGCACTCTGGTGGATCAAAGCAAGTTCGATATAACGCGGTTTCACCTATAACGTAGTAAGATTTTTTGGCTCCCGAGGACAGCGTTATATCGGGGTAGAGGTGTATATGCACCCATTACCCCCCACCTCCTGCCCCAATTTTTCACACTTGCTCTCTGGTCATCCTAGACTTGCCAGACTAGATCAGAGCAGTGGGCCCATCTAGTTCAGTATCCAGTCCCTGACCAGTACCAGATGCTTCAGGGGAAGGTGGAAAATACCCATGATGGTGGAACCTGCCAGTAGGGGAAGTTTCTTCCCAACTCCTTTAGGCACTGAATTGGTTTCTGTCCCAACTATGGAGATTCTCATTTAGCCTAATGAGCTCTTGGTCTCAATGACTTCTTGTGGCAGTGAGTTCCACAGGCTAATTGTGCTTTGTGTAAAAGGTTTTATAGCTATTTTAAATGAGGTGCCTTTCAGTTTAATGGTTTTTGTTTTACGAGGTGGTAAATAGGAGTCAGTTTATGGTCTCTGTACCAACCATTATTGTGTACATCTCATGTCCTCCCTTATGTCTTCACTCTAAGCATTCCCAGTCAGTTCAATCTCTCTCTTGCATTCGAATCCCCTTCCATTTTACAAGCTGTAACAGATTAGAAGTGGCAAGCTCCGAAGTATCACAAAAGGATATAAACATGGTGGTACCATCAGCATCAGAGGTCTGATCCTGTGATGGCTCCCACTGACTTTAGCAGAGTTTGGATGAGGCCACACTTCTCTTTAACCAATCTTCCTACGTATTTTACTGCACTCCATCATTGTAGTAACTGAGCATCTTTTCACTTCTATAGCACCTTCCATCACAGGATCTCCGAGTGCCTGGCGCACTGTGGATGCTATATAATAACAAAGTACATTAAGACTCAGGATAACAGTGAGGCAGGTACGAGCCTTATTTTCCAGAAAAAGAAACTAGTTAAGTGACTTGACTCAGGTCCCTGAGTTCTCTTCCTAACATGGCAAAGTAAGGAGGAGAAACCATATATGATCCCCAGTCCTACAACTTAACCACAAGATGATCCTTCTTGGCAACCATAAAACTCTGTAAGGAGGGACAAAATTGGTACATTAAAGTGAAACAGTTCAAAGAGAAGGAAATTACCTTCAGATCCACTCTGGAATTGGAAGAAGGGTGACTTGGCCAAGTTCACATAGTAGGTCAGTGAAAGAGCTGGGAACAGAACTTGGAAATCCTGCCTATCAGACCCAGGCTTGCTCTGTCTAATCTATCATGGTGTGTGGCTTGATTTCACCACTTCCATTAAATGTTGATTATCTGACGCCTGGGTATGTAAAATACTCATTAATACACAGAAATAAATCAGTTGCATTGGAAAGGGCCCTCCCTCTTATTTGAATTAGTTTGATGTCCCCCATCTCAACTGGGTAACAAGCTTAGACTTGTATATACTTAGCTGTAGCCAATGCATTATCTGAAAACAATTTGATACCAAATTAAAATGGGTTTCAGCAGATCCACATCTCAGAATATTGCGCATGAGAATTTACTTCAACTCCCCACAGATTTACGAAACAGTTTTGTACAAAAAACATGTTTTTTTATTTCACAAAATTGGGTGGCTGTGTTGCAGGAATAAAACCGGCCCTATACAGAGGATCAGATGAAAAAGTCGCCACGTGCATTTATACAGAAACACAACAGCGTTAAGAATTCAGGTACTTTGTAGGATCATCACTAATACAGTAAAAAATAGTCTCCATCTGGATCCTTTAAATTTGAAATTGATCACACTAAAAACAACCTGAGGTTATTCTAAACTGGACTATGGCCTGAACCAGAATTCCATGCTCGCTCCAAAGACCCTGGAGGGAAAGGTAACATGTGGAATGGATTTCTTTTATGAAAGGTGGGGGAAGGGGAGGCCCTGACCGTTCTTTGCTAGGCACTGCAGATTCTTAGAGCTTGACAATGGGAAAGTGTTATTCCTATACACTGGAAGTAACAAGGCCAAGTACAATTGTATGAGCATGGAGTTGATGTGCAGACAGCCCAAAAATGGTTACTTCACATATGTACGCAAATTCTCAGGGTCTGGAAAGTTCAGCTATTAACATTTCGAGGCATCAAGCACTTGAGTGCTCTTCAAGGCAAATCTGTATTTGTTTTACTTTATGAAATAGCTCTGTGGGTTTCAGATCCTCTACCCCCCACTAGTGAAATAGCTGTGGTCAAGCTTTAAAACAAACAGCCCATCTTACACTCCTGATTACGGAGATCCGCCCCTGAATGATCCAAAGCGCGTTGGTGAGGACGCTTGTCAGAAAGCTCGCTCTGGAAGGAGAGGAGGAGAGGGTCTGAATCACACAGAGGATATGAACCATGCAGTCACTAATGATGAGGGCAAGGAACAGCATTTGGCAGTACAAACTCAGTCCATATTAGTGGCATTGTGTTGGCCTTCTCAATCGCCCCGAATCATGGAGCGTGCTCGGAGTCAACTGCCAAACCTGTTCCCCCACTGCCCTACAAAGAATGGAATGATAAAGCTCAGCAAGTGGAGGGTGAAGTGTGAACAGAGGAGCGAGTGTTCTCCCACCTCCAATCCCAGTCCAGAAAGAAAAAGTACCACATTCGCTGAATTCTGCCCACCCCGGCTGTCTGCAAGAGGTAGTTCTGGCGTTCACACCCTCAGCCATCCCAACCCAATCCCATACACTAGCACTTCATTGCTATCTACTATTTTTTTTTTTTTAAGTTCAATTTTAAAAGAAAAAAGTATATGCTCCAAAAAGAGAGGGACTAAAATTTGTTTTATTCCTCAGTTGGCTACTGTACCGAACTACCCAGAAGGAAGAGGATTCAACTACAAACTTCCCCTCCTTCCAATTAAACACAAAATAAAATATAAACTGGAGCAATAAAGCTCAGACAGAGTGGTTTGATTCTAACTGATTCACTCCTGGCTCTATTCACATCGGATCAATATTTTCTTTAATAAGTTAGCAAGGCAGCCTTGGGGCTCAGCTATTGCCCTTAATGATTATCTACCTGTAATGAATACGGTCAGAATTAACGAAGCTTCCGCTCCAAGGCAGTGGAAGGAGAACTCCTCCCTCACTCTCCCTTATGTGCTCAAGCCACTGGTTTGCTCTATTTCCTCTTGATGCCTTGCACATTACACAGTAGATTACACCTCAGAGACTATGGATGGAAACACCACCTACTACATCCTAATATTCAGTTATGCCTCCAACCCAAAAGCCCCTCCCTGTCTCTAAAGAGAATCCAAAGATTAAGCAGCAGAAGCAGCAAGATAAAGGAAAACCAGCGCAGAGCACTCATTCCATAGGGTAAACAGACAAATGTGTGAAGGACGTCCTGCCAGCAATAGGAAGGTAAGATGACTACTGCTCAATGTGTTCAGCGTAAGTGCTCCCCAAAGGAGTACAGCCAAATAATGCCAGACTGTAAAGTCGGTGAGAGGGGAAGAGGGGCAGGCAGGCTGACAGGAGACCAACCCCCCCTGAAAGGAACAGAAGGAAACTGAGGAAATCCATTTTTGGTCGCCACTATCTTGGTTCTAGGGATCAGATCTAGAAGTTGGTTGTTGCTGGATGAGTTAGGGAGCTGCTGAGGCCGGTGCTGCTCCCGCTGTAGGTGGAGTCACCCCGTCAGCTGGTGGTGGCGGCTGCTGCGATGGAGGGGGATCTGCAAATACAGTGGAGAGAAGCATGTGAGCACCAGAACCAGTTAATCAAGAGGTTTAAATTATGCATAAGAAGCTGAGCTATTTCCTTACAAAATCCATCTATGTACAGCAATGACACATGGCTTCCAAAGGGAAATGGAGGAGGGCCTAGAACTGGAATTATTTCACACTAGTCTGGGCACTGCGGTGAACTGCACTGGCTCCTGGAAATGGCCATGACCCTCTAGGGTGTTTTCATCTCCACATTCTATGATTAACACTTTGAATTTGTGCTGTGCTTTTCATCCTCAAAGCACAGTACAAACTCACATTCCTCTAGCGAGGTAAGGAAGGGCTATCCCTACTTTGTACAGAGTGGGTGACTGAGGCAGACAGGTTTAGCAGTTTGCTGAGATTATGTAGGAAGTTAATGTCAGACCTGGGTTTAGCACTTCACTGTTCCCATCTCTCAGTCCTGTGCTCAAGAGCATTAGATCAAGCCTCTTGTCTGTTTAAAACAGATGTAACAATACACTTTACAAGCAGACCTCTACACATACAGATTCAAGAAGTATATATAGGTGCCAACACAGCCAGACATCTGAAGATGTGGCACAGTGGGGAGAGAAGAATGAGGGTAGGTACAAAGGCCGGGTTTCAGGCACAGTGATCAGAGCACAGGGAAACAGATGCTAATGGAATAAGACGGGGTTGTTCAGGAGAGGGAGAAAGTCAGGAATCAAGGCGAGGAAGAAGAGAATGGGGAAGTCAATTCAGCAGAGAGAGGACACTGTCAATGGCGGAGTTCCAGTAATATGGGAGAAGGAAAACAAAGAAAAGAAACAGCATAAGAAGGGGAAGAGAGACAAATCCAGGCAAAAGCAGCACTAGAATGAGACACTTCTGTTTACAGCAGTTACCATTAAAGAGTCAGCATTTCCCTCACACCCCTATCTGAGACAGCAGCATTTGATCCATATCTTTGCTAACCGGTAATGGCAATAGTTCAGGTACCACCGTATAGTGACTGCTCATAAAGGGTTGACATTTTAGGAGCACTGCACAGGTATCATTGTAACTTCTGTGTCTCTTGCAGCTGTTTAAGTAACCTCCATTCAAAGTCTAAAGGCTTTTGGCCTCTTTGGCTGGCGCAAGCCAGTGTACCATCAACCAACCAAGCCATCTGGATTTACACCAGTGGAGGATCTGGCCCATATGTCTTTAGTTTCTTTCTAACCAGCTTCCTCTTATTTTAAATCTTCCCCTTTTCTGAAGATGAAATTCACAGTGCTAGTTTTTGGTACGATGCTACTGCACTTAATTATACTGTGGTCACTACTAATTAGTGATTTAGTCACAGTTATGTCTTGAACCCACGCCTCTGTGTTATTTTGGATTAAGCTGTGACTGGTTTTCATGGTGACCACAATGCTTCACAACCTTTACAAGTTAATCACAAAGGGGCAGTAACACATGCTATGGTGCTCTGAGAGAGAGAGAGACTTTTAAATCTTCCAACACCCCTTTGACAGAGATTTTTGGCTGCTAAAAACACAGATTTGATGGTTCCCACAGCACTCTCAAAAAGGGTTTAAACTACAATCACTTTTCCAGTAATAATGAGACAAGCAATGGAAAAAAAAACAGTAGGTACATTCAGACAGAGCTAATTCTGAAAACTCACTTACACATGCCATTTGGAGCTGCTAGGGGAACACGAGGTCCAATTATGTTTCCTGACATTGGTGGCATGCCAGATGGGGGAGGGCCACCGCTGGCTGGGTGGATGTTGGCTGACACAGATGGCATCATCCGGCCTGGCATGGCCTGCCCAGGTATCATTGAACCTGGCCCTGGCATCTGTCCTGCAGGGACATTAAAGAGAGATTGCAATGAAACTCAGTTAAAATACAGAAGTGAACAGAAGAGGAAAAATGTGGCCTAATTGTTCTCTAAGCAGGAAGAGAAAGAACTCGTGTGTGCTCAGATTCAACTCTCTGCTTCCACTCCAAATGCCATCTGCGATCATCCCAAAGGACAAGCTTCCCACCACTGAATAACACACTCCTTTCAGGAGGAACTGCCAAGAGATCTTGATGTCGCTAAAACCTTATAACACAACAGGCAACTGGAGGAGGAGTTTATTCACAGTTGCCTCTAGAACAGGATGGAATCTGGGTAAAGAGGTGATTTTTAGCGGCCTTCGTGAAGATGCACTACCAACTGCACAGGGAGAACGAGGCTTCAAAATAGCAAAGCGCTCAGTAAAAAGGGCAGGGACAAGGACTAATGGATTAACTGAATAGCAGAGCTGCAGTCACGCAGCTATAAATGATACCGGAAATACCTGCACAATGTAAAACACATTTTGTTTTCAGTACAAGGAAGGTTTTTTAGAAACACCTCTGTGAGTGCAGCCCTCCTTCGCAGGTTAAGTTTCAGGAGCATCAAGAAAAACTTAGAATTTTCAATGTCAAAACACCTACAACTCACTGACTGGATTTTAAAACCCCAGTTGAAGAGAGAGGGGTCCATAATCCATTACATTTACTTCTGCAGGATTCAGTGAATGCACATTTTGTAGCTGCAGTACTTTAGTTAGGGAAGCAGCCACTAGCCATGGATTGTAGCTATTTACAAATGTAAGTAAGGATTATTTTAAAAGATCCCTTCCATCCCAGACCCCAGGTAATTATGTAAAATACACTGTCTGATTATAGAATCTCTTAAACATAGCCCCACACCCACCTTCTTAAACAACCGAGCACATATATAAAACAGCATTAAGACCATGATGGAATTTAAAAGCTAGGGAAATTCACAGGTCTGTATTTAGGACTGAAAGTCAGTAACTAGGTACAAAGATACATACGACTGCAATGCCTGCTGAAGTTCAGTTACTGGATGAGATGCTTAAATGAACTAACAGTTTTATTAGGATCTATTACTCATTTAGCATCCTTCAAACTTTAGTCTTAAGAAATTTATAATGTAATATGGAATTATAAAGAAATTCAGCACCACGGACAGCATCACTGTAGCTTTTCAGGCAACTGGACCCATTTGCAAGTCTAATAGCCCAGAGGCGCCAACTCCAAATAAATTACACACACTCTCACCTACAGTATTGTTTGGGCTGTTCTGAACCTGGCCAATGGGGGGCAGGAGGGGGAGGGGCGCCAGAAAAATGGGAGCCCCTGCACCCTGACACTGCTCCCTGGCAGGAGCGCCAGGCAGGCAGAGTGGGGCAAGCCCCTATGCCCCAACCCTGCTCCCCGACAGGTACGCTGGGCAACATGCATTGGTTGATTTCATCTGAGGGAGCTTCCTGCCAATCATATACTTGCCACTCTTCCTGAGCAGGTTGGGCCGATAGTATCTGCATGGACTGGAACACAGGCATTCTTGAAGACAACAGCACTGGGGGAGGTTTGGTGCCAGGACAACTTTCTACATGGTGCAGGTGCCTCCAATACCAGCAGGTTGTCAGTGTTAATACCAGAGCAGCCGATAGTGAAGTGCTGGGTTTGAACGTAGGGCCATGTGAGTAACTGAAGAGGGCTCTGCAGAACGTCTTTCCATGCCAACGGAGTCTTAGATGAAGGAAGCCAACTGGGCTTTCTGGAACAGCAGAATTTGGACAGGCGGTTCCAAGGAGAACTCGAGTTCCTCTAGAAGGTTCCTGATTGAAACTGGTGGTGAATACTGCTGCACAGAGTCAAGCAGCAAAGGCACAGACAACAGATTTGACTGGAGTCCCCAAATGAGAGTGGAAATACTCAACAGAGGTGGTACACAGACACCAGGGATGGATCTACAAAACTCAGCCACGAAGCCTCCAGCTAAGGAGAGGTGTGTGTGGAAGCCGATGTCAGGAAACATGGGTCACTGGTCGAGAATGACAATGATGCCACTTTTTCTCCTTTGACTCCCTCCACAAGTAGGAATGCTTTCTCTTCTTGGGCCATGGAGCAGGGGTCACGCAGAGATCTGGAAGTGTGCATTTCGCTTACAGCGTTCACTGGCATTGATTCTAATGGCACCAAAGGTGTCTTTGGTGCAGACAGTAGAACCAATATCACTGTGGTATCAGTGCAGATTGTGAAGCTGGTGCCAGATTGTGGTGCCAGATGGGAAGCTCAGACACTGTAGGTATTGGGCTCAGGGAGGTGGACCTCCAGCCCAACATTAAAGGAGGCAGAAGTGCTTAGGTGTGTTTCAGGTCACATGACAGAAGACCTCAAACCTCTTGCAGGAGTATCAGGACAGCCCGGTTGGAGGCTCATTGAAGCCAAATACATTTGCAGTCTGTCCTTCCTTGCCCAAGGAGTAGAAGCATGGTGGATTGTTCACTGGGAAACTACATGCATTTCTCCCAGGGACATAAGGCACCGAATGTGTGCATTTGTCTCAGGAAAGATGGCTGAACAGGTTACGTATCCTTTGACCCCTTACATGGTTCAGGACCAGACATGGTCTCAGGGTAACTGGAGGCCAACGGTCACAAATAACCTATTTTAAGAAAGAAGGCTAACTAGCTTTGCATACAGGAGAGGTAGATCCATTAGCTTGTGGCAATGGAACTAAGGTGGATGGGGAGTGTGCTTCCTTATCTCAAGCCAATTACATCATCTTTGGGTGAGAGTGCTCCTAACACCACCCCAGCACACCCAGCTTTCCTACACACTTTCCACAGCTCAGCGCCAGAGGTGCTGAAGCCCATTAGTGGGAATGCACAGAAGTCCTTGAAGAAAAGAGGATTAAGTTAACGTAATACCGTAATGACCAACTGCTCTAATAACCCTTCAACTCAATAAAAGCCTGTAACTGTCCAATCATATGCCAATTTCCCTCATAACTGCAGCAAACAGATTTAAAAAAACCGTTTTTTTTGGGGGGGGGGGGAGAGGGGGAGGAGACATTTACACAAAGAGGAGAGAAATGTCTAAATCTATCCATGCACACACTGAGCAAAGCCTCTGGTCAGTGGCCTGTAATGCAAGTCTGTGACATTTCCATTGTCACAAATGAAAGAGCAGCAGCAGCCGACCAGAAAAGCTGTCTGGATTTGAGAATCCTCTCCTCCCCCTTCAGCTCCCCATCAGCAAAATAGTTTCCACTCTGGTGACTGTGAACAGGTGTACGTGGAAGACCATCGCAATGAATCCTTGCTTCTCCAGTCAAGGATCCAAAGAGCAAACTGGAGGTGGAAGATTTCCTGAAGACACTTGCCACAGGATTCACTGAAGCTTCCCAAACCCCAGTACACATGTGGTGCGGTCCTTCATAGGTATGCACTGTGTGGGCAAGTACAATGCACACCATTTACAGCTGCAGTTATCTGGAATCAGATTCCCCTCAAACAAGTTCAGCCAGAAGTTTCCTAGCTTGGCTTGTTCCCTTCCCCTTGTAGCAAGCAGACAGCAAGAGCAACGAAGAGAGTTACCCCAGTCAGATAACAGAGGATTTAAGCCAGCATACACGTCTGTTTTGGTCCAGGTCGCTCTCAGAGGTGAACAACAGGCAACAAGGGCACAGTAGGCAGTGCGAGAGAAAGCTATAACCAGCCTGGGGCTGAGGTTTAAAGTCATGGTAACCCAGTAGCATTAGAAGTAAATCAAAATGTCTAGGATCAGTACAGGTCCTAGGTGGTGGCAGGGGGCTCCAGAATGAGAACACCCCCCATTCTTTCACCATGAAGAACCTACCTGCTGTTCCAGATCCTCTCTATACAAACACCAAAAGCTGAAGAGTGCGGATTAACCCCCTCGGCAATTCCTTCTGCTAGGGGTCATTGTGGGTTAGTGTTCAGCCTCTGGGAAATTTCAACTTGTGGCTTCGAACAGATGAATATGGCAGGAAGATGGGAAGCAACTGCTTCTTAATTCCTTTTGCAAGGCAGTCTATGGGCATCACAGCCAAATTGAACAGCACAGAAGAGCACCATTGTACTTTCTCCCTATCCCTCAGCTACTAACTGTCACATGTGAAAATGCAGATCAGCCTTGCAGTAAAGCCAATTTGAAAACATGAGGGCACAAGATAAGCTGAGGTCAGTTGGTCAGCACCATGAGTCAGGATTTTCCCCAGAACTGCAGGAGATGTGAGAGCTTATCTGGCTGGTATCAAGCTATTAAAATTCGGAGGCGAATCAGAGTAATACAGAATTTAGACAAGAAAAATCCTATTCTATTTAGCAATCTAGACAGGAGCACAGGCCATTCACCTGAACCACCCAAGGAAGTAAACTTCTAACCATGATATTTCCTTCAAAGCATTCTGCAGCCAAATTTACACTCCTCTCTTCCATTTGGAAGACAGGATTAGAATTCAAAATGATCTGGACAAACTGGAGCAATGGTCTGAAGTAAAGAGGATGAAATTCAATAAGGACAAATGCAAAGTACTACATTTAGGAAGGCACAATCAATTGCACAAATACAAAATGGGAAATGACTGCCTAGGAAAGAGTACTGCAGAAAAGGATCTGGGGGTTAGAGTGGATCACAAATTAAATATGAGCCAACAATGTAATACTGTTGCAAAAAAACCCAACATCGTTCTGGGATGCATTAGCAGGAATGTTGTAAGCAAGACATCAGAAGTAATTCATCTACTCTACTTAGTACTGATAAGGCCTCAGTTGGAGTATTGTCCAGTTCTGGGCACCACACTTCAAGAAAGATGTGGACAAACTGGAGAAAGTCCAGAGGAGAGCAACAAGAATGACTAAAGGTCTAGAAAACATGACCTCTGCGGAAAGATTGAAAACATTGGATTTGTTTAGTCTAAAGAGAAGAGAAGATTAAGGGGGGGACATGATAACAGCCTTCAAGTATGTAAAAGATTGTTATAAAGAGGAAGGTGATAAATTATTCTCCTTAACAAGTGAAGACAGGCCAAGAAGTAATAGGCTTAAATTGCAGCAAGGGAGATTTAGGTTAGACCAGGGGTCGGCAACCTTTCAGAAGTGGTGTGCCGAGTCTTCGTTTATTCACTCTAATTTAAGGTTTCGCGTGCCAGTAATACATTTTAACGTTTTTAGAAGGTCTCTTTCTATAAGTCTATAATATATAACTAAACTATTGTTGTATGTAAAGTAAATAAGGTTTTTAAAAATGTTTAAGAAACTTCATTTAAAATTAAATTAAAATGCAGAGGCCCCGGACTGGTGGCCAGGACCAGGGCAGTGAGAGTGCCACTGAAAATCAGCTCGCGTGCCGCCTTCGGCACGCGTGCCATAGGTTGCCTACCCCTGGGTTAAGACACAGGGCCGGTGCTACCATTAAGACGAACTAGGCGGTTGCCTAGGGCGCCAAGATTTGGGGGCGCCAAAAAGCGGTGCCCTCAATTTTTTTTTACAGCGTTCCTCCCCGAGCACACGGTCGCCGCTCCACTTCTCCTGCCTCCCAGGCTTGCGGCGCCAATCAGCTGTTTGGCGCCACAATCCTGGGAGGGGAGGAGAATTAGAGCGGGGGCGGCGTGCTCGGGGAGGCGGCGGAGCAGAGGTGAGCTGGGGTGGGGAGCTGCCGCATGGCTCCCCGGGGCGGGAGCTGCCGCGGGGGGAGGGAGGGCCTCAGGGCGGGGAGCTGCCGCAGGGCTGGGGAGGGGGCGCAAGGTGGAAGTTTCGCCTAGGGCACAAAACTTCCTTGCACTGGCCCTGGTTAGACATTAAAAAAAACAACAACACTTCCTAACTGTAGTTAAGCACTGGAACAAATTATCTAGGCAGGTTGTGGAATCTCTGTCACTGGAGGTTTTTAAGAACAGGTTAAACAAACACCTGTCAGGGATGGTCTATAGATTACTTAGTTCTGCCTTGAGTGCAGGGTCTATCAAGGTGCCTTCCAGTCCTACATTTATATGATTTCTATTAGTTCCCCTACATCTTTATGACAATGAACCCTCAAACAGCAGCTTGCCGCTTTAGTGGTTGCTTTTGCAATATAGCTTATACCCTGAAACCCAATACCAGAAAATACTGATAGTAGAGTTCACACTCCCTTCCCCCGACCATAAGTTTATTAAATATTTTCCCATCTGTCCCAACAGATTTCATGTTCCTGTAAAGCTTGAAATGTTCGGCCTTCCCAGTGCAATCAAGACACTGATGCTTTTGATAAAGAAATGGATGCTTAATGGAGGGATCTAGCTGTGCAACTGAAGTCAAACTCGGCTCTTGGGAAGATGTGTATATGGCTTTACCACAGATCTTTTAACTATTAGGAAAAGTCAAGTTAGGAACTTGGTAGTGCAGTGGGGTTGGCACACTAGCCTTTAACATCTAGACACCTGTATCCAAACCTGGATTAGCTCACAAGTGAAATAAACTCGTGTGTGTGTGTGTGTGTGTGTGTGTGTGTGTGTGTGTGTGTGTGTGTGTGTGTGTGTGTGTGTGTGTGTGTGTGTGTCTATTCTCATTTTATTCTAGGGCTGTCGATTAATCGCAGTTAACTCACACGATTAACTCAAAAAAATTAATCGCAGTTTTAATTGCATGGTTAAACAATAGAATACCAATTGAAATTTATGAAATATTTTTGGATGTTTTTCTACATTTTCAAATACATTACTCACTTTATATTATTTTTTATTACAAATATTTGCACTGTAAAAATGATAAACAAAAGAAATAGTATTTTTCTGTTCACCTCATACAAGTACTGTAGTGCAATCTCTTTATTGTGAAAATGCAACTTACAAATGTAGATTTTTTTATTACATAACTGCACTCAAAAACAAAATAATGCAAAACTTTAGAGCCTACAAGTCACCCAGTCCTACTTCTTGTTCAGCCAATTGCTAAGACAAACAAGTTTGTTTATATTTACAGGAGATAATGCTGCCCACTTCTTATTTACAATGTCACCAGAAAGTGTGACTAGGCATTCACATGGCACTGTTGTAGCCGGAGTCGCAAGATATTTTATTTTTGAATGCAGTTATTTTCTGTACATAAATCTACATTTGTAAGTTGAACTTTCATGGTAAAGAGATTGCACTACAGTACTTGTATTAGGTGAACTGAAAAATACTATTTCTTTTGTTTTTACAGTGCAAATATTTGTAATAAAAATATAAAGTGAGAACTGTACACCTTGTATTCTGTGGTGTAAGTGAAATCAATATATTTGAAAATGTAGAAAACATCCAAAAATATTTAAATAAATGGTATTTTATTATTGTTTAACAGTGCGATTAATCACGCAATTAATTTTTTTAATCACATGATTAATCGCAATTAATTTTTAGTTGCTTGACAGCCCTAATTTATTCACATCACATAAACACCACAACAGTCTGGGTTGATTGTTTTTGCTCGGGAGGGCCCCTGAACAGCAGGGGTTTGGCAGGTCAGGAGTCAAGTGCTTTGGGAGACCTGTGTGGCAGCCTGCTCACACGGTGTCTGGCTCAAGCCAGTGCTTGGTTATTTTTATGAGCACTAAAATCTGTCAAAAAAAAAAAAAAAAATTATCAAGAGCTGGGTAACCACATCCAGGATTACATAGCCACTTTCTGATACAAGACCACACTAAAAGGGGATAAAGGAGGACTTCACCAGGTTAGTGGAGAATAAGGCCACTGAGGCTGGTGGAGCAAAGGCAGGAACCAACCTTGTGCTAAAGTAAGAAGTCAGAGACAGAGAGTCGGGGTAAATTGTGGAGCGTTTTGTTAGTATGGGCAAGCAGCTTATGTTTGATGGAACAAAGAAGGGGACTAAGTGGAGGGACTGAAATAGGAAGTGACAGCGATGAACAAGGATTATTTTAACAGCAACATTTTGAATGAAGTTGAGGGGTGTGAGATTGCAGGCAGTGAGGCAAGCATGAGGGAGACACATTAGCCAAGGCACAAGCTGATCAGGGCTTGGATAAGAGTTTTGACAGAAAAGAACATTAGGATCTTGGAGATACTATGCAGGAAGAAACAGCAAAATTCAGACACTGCCTGTGGGCCAAAAGAGAGAGCCTAGTAAAGATGAAGCCAAGATGAACCCATGTGTATTGTATGGAAAAAGATGGGGATGGAAAGGAGAGACGCCCAGTTGGGGACCACCATTCGATGCAGAACAGACCCCACTCACCAGGGCTCTTCCATCTTCTCCTGTCAGATTGTCTCAAGTAGTATCTTTCCCCCCACTTGAAGCATGAGAATCTCCAAGCCTAGGCTGGCTCTCTCCTTTTCCTTCCCTTGCTTTGCATAACAAGGCTTCTCTGTCCACATTATAGAACAACCGTTACTTAAAACCCTTTGGGATAATTCATGCTACAGACGGCCATTCTAGGTAACCTACAGTAAAGCATAATATAGTTATAAAAACTGTATGGAAACTGTTTCAAATGAAGTTGTAAGCTTTAGTGTAGACAGGGGCTTCTTGGACGGATGGAAAAAATCAGAGCCCTTCAGAGTCGCAATAAGGTATGGGTTTTATTGTTATATTAACAGCTGGTTAAGCCACTATTAAAGAGAATTTAACCCAAAATTTTATATGGGGAAGCGCAGGCTTATTTTGTATCATGAGCTTATTTCCTGAGTCCTACTCTACACTGCTGCCCAGAAGACAACTGTGTACCTGGCTGTTAATGCTACATTTAGTTCCAGTGAATATTTTCCTTGCAAATTTAGAATGTTATATTGTATTGCAGTTTTCCTTAAAGCATCCATGAGATGGGGCTTTAACACTGCCCAGAGAAGTTCTGTGTATGTGTGTTTAAGGGCAAGGCTAGCTTTTTATTTCTTGGCTTATTGCAGCAGAATGCATGCAATTTTATTTTAAAGGCAGATAATGATGCTTGCAAGAGATGATCTTATCACATCTCCATTCTATCTCACACTAAGAGTTCATTCAACAAACAGTACCTAGCCAAACCTGGATTAAGCAATTGGGTTTTACAACTGTCAGCATGGCAAAATGAAATGTTATTTCTACAGAGATAATATTCCTTTTCACTTAATGAGAAAGATACAACTTCAAAAAGACAGGCTAAAGCAGAAAATGTCAAAATGTGACCTACATAAAGGAGAGAGCTTAAAAACAGCAGACGTTTGAGAAGATAAAACTGAAAGATTCACTAAAATGAGGTTCAGCTTGCTGAAAAATCCTTACTTGTTTATAGATTTTAGATATTTTCTAGTACGTGCTAAGGAAGTGTTACTCTCACTAGTAATGCATGACACATGTATTCATGTTACAGTGGACCTTGTACATGAAGCCATCCTTAATAGATTACCCCAAGGCCTGTATTAGATGTCTCACCTCCATTAAAGCAGTCATTTGAGGGGCTATGGTGTTGGGTCCCAAGACAGGCTTCACTATTTTTATTTTAAAGTGGGGGTGGGGGAAAAGAAGCAGAAAGTTTTGTAGTCTTCTAAACATTCACTTGCAAGTTCTTTCCCATTAGCACACCCCTTAAACAAATGGCCAACTGCTAATGCAATCAGTGCTAAAGGAGGGAGGATGCAACTCCTGGGGCCATGAGTTCTGAAAAAGGATGAAACACAGACTCTCCACTTCCAGGGGGGCCAACCTGAGCCTGAGAAGGAGCCAGAATTTACCAATGTACATTGCTAAAGAGCCACAGTAATACATAAGTAGCCCCGCCCCCGCTCCCAGCGCCTCCTGCCCACTGGCAGCCCCGATCAGTGCCTCCCCCTCCCTCTCCGCCAGTTGTTTCATGGTGTGCAGGAGGCTCGGAGGGGGAGAAGCGAGGGCACGGCAGGGGGTGGGAAGCGGTGGAGTGGGGGCATGGCCTGTAGCATAGTCAGGGGTTGAGCAGTGAGCACCCCCCGGCACATTGGAAAGTTGGCGCCTGTAGCTCCAGCCCCGGAGTCAGTGCCTATACAAGGAGCCGCATATTAACTTCTGAAGAGCCGCATGTGGCTCCGGAGCCACAGGTTGGCCACCCTTGCTCCACTTAGAAGTTTCTCTAGTGCTCTTTTGCTGAGCAGAAGATGATGATTCTGCATGAAATCATGCTCTCACCTGAGTGAATAAATCACTTTCGAGATGCTCATGACATTTCTGTTAAGACTGGTGAGAACAGGAAAATTCTTTCAGGGTGCTGTCTGCAGGCTTCACTGCAGGACAAATTTTGTGGTGTCATTAGACACGCCTCTTCCCTATTGTGAATGATTTTCAGAAGCAGAGTCAGAAACCCATATTGCTAACCAGTCTTCAAGACACGTCCTTACTTTCGCATGTCCTCCCCAACACACTGCAGCAGACAGAATTCTAGAGCCAAGAACTGTGAATAAATAACCACAATAACTCATTTAGCATCAAATCTCTAGGGAGGCAGTTTCCGCTTCACTTGCATATTGTATTTCTGTCACTTCCCTCTAGCACAATTCATTCACTGTAGACTATATAGGCACTAACTTGATTATACAAGCACCAACTTGAATGCCAAAGTGCACTGTTCTGGGGCTTTCCTGGTCCTGTCAGACTGGACCCCCTAGCAGCTGGAGGCTCACCATTGTTTTTCTATAACATTTCACACACATGGTAAGATTCTTTTGCAAGAAGTGACAAGCTGCTTACCCATCTACATGAATGAGGACAATCGGTACCCAGGGCTGCACTGGCTACCTTAAAATATTTATGCATCTTAAATAATATATATGTGTACGGGGTTAGGAAGTGCTTAAACTCACTGGAGAGGCTTTGATGACATCAAAAAGCCAGGACAAGTGAAGCAGTTAAATCATCATATAACAACCTCAATGGAATTGTTGTCCCTTCGCTGACTCCGTTATTTGCTATTCTACATAATACTTTTGCATGGTCAGACTTTCACAGGTGGGATGACGCAGCTACCACCTTGTTAGTAGAAAGAACCCAAGCGTTCTACCTGCAAGGGTTTCAATGGTTATTTACAGTGCAATAGAGATACATGTGCACAAAAATTTCCCTTTCCTACTGCGGTGTTAACAGCCTTCGTTCATGTCGCACTCCCCCTTAGTACCCAGCTGGGGTTGGGCAAGCTAATAATCCAACCAGTGGACCACCTTCGGTGCTGAATCATGGTCATGTGCCACTTGAGGCACGTTGTACATATGCTACGACCACCAGGCAGTATTAAAGCCACAGTAAAGGAACTTTAAAGCCAGGCTTTAAGTAGACTAAATGCTGGTCATTCTGTCAAAAAGGATCATACCAAGCAATCAAGAATACACAGAATATAGTCCCCTGTCAGGCTTCACATGACTATAAAGAGTTACAGTTTTAACACAAATTAACAAGTCCATAATTACACAATTATCTATTAGGTTGCAACTGGGAGAATTCTGCAAAGCATTTCCCACCAATATCAGTTTACACTCCTTCTGTGACCCTAGAAAAAGGAGTTTAGTGGCAGGAGCATTCAACAGAACACAGTAACTTAAGTGAACACTGGAGAATATTAGCAAGAAGAAAATTATGAATCCAAAAGTCTGAATATTTGCAGAGGAAAAGTGACTCGGAGTTACAATAAGCCAGTGCGGAAAATGAAACATACGGTGTGACTAATGTGGACACAGTTAAAAACAGCTCAAATTCTGAATTTTGGACACTCACTATGAAATGCTTGCAAACATGCTACAGACAAGAATGAACAACAAAATTATTCATGGAATAATTTCAACCTCCACATCACAGAAAACTGGTTCTGGATGATGTGTGAACGTACACGACAAAAATTTAATAACTGATAATACAATTATTCACCTCGATGTTGTGGCATATTTTTAGTGAATTTAATACTAAGAGGTGAAAACCATGGAGACCCTTTTATCCACAGCAGGGGGGTTTGCATTTTCACTGTGTGTGTGTGTTGGGGGGGGGGGGGGGGGGCGGGGCTCATCAAAACAGTCTCTGAATGGGCAGGAAGGTAGTCTGTGAAAATTGCACAGACCAGTTCCTCTCCCACTGGAAGATATTTTCCCTTGGACTTAGCTTGTTCACCCTCTTTTACTGATGGATCTCGCTGGTGGCTGTCAGAAGGCTCAAACATAGCTGGTGGAAAGCACGTTCACTGGCTTGAGATCATAATGGAAAACAGAGAGTTCCTGCCATCTTTTGAGAAGCTAGAGCCAGTGGAGGAGAATCTGGAATGATTCTTAGACGTTTTTTGTGCTTTTCTTTTGCCTTTTGGAGGGAACATACTTGCTTCCATCAGGAGATAGCTCCCTCTTCCTAGATGGTGTCTCCCTTTTGGGATTTAGGGCTGGATTTTCACAAACAGCTAGGTGCCTAACTCCCATTCATTTCAATGCAAGTTAGATGCCTATCTGCATCTTCAGAAATGTAGATACCTTTGAAAAATCTGACCCTTAGCCCACAAGGAGGGTTTTGAGCCCCTCTGCCCCTTGTCTCTCCAATATGTAATTAGAGAGGAAACAAAGGGGAACACCCCTGAGGGAACCCAGATCCTGCTTTTGGAGAGAAAGGAGAGTCAGAAAAAAATATCAATCTTCTCAATCAAAGGACTCCAAGATCCCTTTGAAAAAGTGAAGGGGGAGGGGGGATCATAGAGCTTTTCCCCTTTGAGGAGGATTGGGCTGGGACTTGAAAAGGACTTCCCCATCAAAGAATTCCCCAATCAATGAAGATTGACCTGCCTGCTGGTTCTCAAGCACTTGTGACAGTGTCTCCAAGCAGTCTCTGAAGGGGGGGAGAGGGGAAGAAATGCCAAATTCCAACAAGCCATCCAGATTCTAAGCCCTTTCTCCCTAGCAACACAAGCATCTGCAGGCTGCGCCACTGGAACTTTTGCAGCAGAGCTCCTCTTCTGAAGCTTCTTAGAGGTTCTCCTTAAAAATAGAGCACCACTTGGCCTTTTGTCTGCTTCAACAAACAGAGGTGAGAAACCTGGCAGGTTTCCATTTTAGGAATGAAGCCTAGGAAAAAATTGTTCCCTAGAAGGAAGATGGGGAGGGTTGATGGGAGAAGAATACTGCTCACTGCTGCACCAACATTTGTTTGCAAGAGACAGGATGATAATAGAGGTGGAAGAGCTGACCTATCTTGCTCTGCTTGCTAAAAAGAGGCTTCCTGGCCAAATACGTAGAGCCCTGCAAATCTATGTCTATCTGCTTTATATTTGCAGACAGCTGGCTGCAGTATTCGCAGGAAAAGAGTTGCAGATGAACTGTCTCAGACTGGGGGAGAGGTCAGGATCTAGAACCTGCTATTCTTTGACATTTTGATTTAAGGATTGTTGAAAGTGGAGCTCCTGAAGGAGGATGGAACACTATACCTTTTCCTCTCCAAGCCTCTGGAAAATAACCCATTTATGTGATAGGAAGCCCTTGTATCTTTCTTTTACATGCATTTACAGGTTAAGTGCCAGCAGCATGCTCAGTCCTTCACTACCATAAGGAGACATACCTCCTGCACCATGCAGATTTCCATCCAGTACAGACACGCAGTAAACCATGCTGATCGTAGAATCTGGTAGAAGTGTTTGTTAAGGCTTTGTGGAAGAAGGTTTGAGACATTTAGTGGATGAGGATAGACTAGATAAGTTGCTTAACTCTCCTCTTCCTTTTTCCTCTAAATCACTAACATTCTTTTTCTAACTGCTCTCCAGTGCAGAAGGGAAACCAGGCTACTAAGTGCTGCATTGTGGTTGCTGCTTTCTCAGGTTAGGAAAGGGGACTAATGAGATACTGAAATGGAAAAGCTTTAGTTGATGTCCCCTTTTCAGCCCCATATCAATGCAACCTACCAGATGAGCCTGGATCAAAAACTGCAGAGGCTTCCTTTCCCCAGCTTGATCCAGACAGAATCTGGATCCATTATACAATTAGCCACAATAACAAATGCTGTAATTAGGCCTTGGGAAATGTAAAGAGTCCTAGGAGCAGCAATACGCAGTCAAAAGGAACTGAGGCCTTGTGGGTAATTCTGCTGTATAAGAGACAAAGCATCACCCTGGGAGCTGCACCGAGGCAGGTTAGTGGGAAAAGAATCCCCACTCTAGCCTCAGGGGCTACCATCCTACTTTCTCTCAGCATCTGAGGTGGTTGTAAGCCAGGGCTATTTTTTCCTTCTGTTAATAAATGTTTTACAGACTTCAATCATCTTGCTTGGAATCATCTCTTCATCCCCTACCCCAGTCACTTGAGGGACACTCCAAGTATCGTTTTGTTCATGGTCTAATGGATTGTAAGTTACTACTTTTTATTCATTACTAAGAGAAAGAGGGCAGCCAAAAGTGAAGCCTGTTTAATAATGCTGTTGGGAAACAGAGTAAAGTCCACACAGTTAAAGCATACAAACTTCTCAGGCAATCATACAGTCAACTGAGGAGTTGCAAATGGATAGCCGTACGAGTATTTTTTCCCATTCAGGCCCACTTCTTTTCTTCCATGTGTAAATGTGTTTTGACAGCGTGACTTCTGATGTTTCTGTCACTGTTAAATTTCCACCAATGCAAACAATGAGTCACCCTCTTGCAGAAATCGGCCAGACAAGTCACAGTCCACCCAACGGGCGCTTTGTAGAATGAACATTATACTGCCGTACTTGTCACTTGGATAGATCACTGTGGGGGAGGCCTACCAGCATTACTGGACAGCCCCACACAAACAACAGGCAAGGAAATGGTTTGCTCTTTTTATAAAGTCATTTTAAAGGGGTGTGTTGGGTAAAAGGGCTGGACACTCAGTCCTGGAGACCAAAATTCTTTTTCTACAACCCTGGCAGCAACAGCACATGCTTCACCAAACTGCTCTCCTGCCAGTGCACCCTCAGCCTAGACCACAAGGGACTTCCGCTAAGTGTCAGGTGAATTCCATCTCCAGAGACACTACTAGGGTTACCATCCGTCCGGGTTTCCCTGGACATGTCCGGCTTTTTCAGCTTTAAATGGCCGTCCGGGGGGGATTTCTAATAAAGTAGAAATGTCCAGGATTTCCCCCTTCCCCTCGTGCAGAGTTCGGCGCGGCTGATTGGACGGCTGGGCCTGATTGAAAGCCACTCGCAGCCACTGGGGCCTCTAGCAGCCAGAGTCCCTCCCCCTCCTCCCCCGCAGAGCAGCGTCACAGTGTTTGACTGCACGTGCAGCTCGCAGCTCTCCCTCGGCCTGGTGGGGGGGGGGGCAGGCAAGGGACAGGGAACGGGGGGGTGGGAGGGTCTAGATTGGTCGGGGGGGCTGTCGGGAGAAGGGGGTGTAGAGAGCGGTTGGGGCAGGCAAGGGACAGGGAACAGGGGGGGTTAGATTGGTCGGGGGGGCTGTCGGGAGAAAGGGGTGTAGAGAGCGGTTGGGGCAGGCAAGGGACAGGGAACGGGGGGGTTAGATTGGTCGGGGGGGCTGTCGGGAGAAAGGGGTGTAGAGAGCGGTTGGGGCAGGCAAGGGACAGGGAACAGGGGGGGTTAGATTGGTCGGGGGGGCTGGTGGGGCTGTTGGGAGAAGGGGGTGTAGAGAGTGGTGGGGGCAGTCAGGGGACAGGGAGCAGGGAGACTTAGATAGGGGTGGGGTTCTGGGGGCAGTTAGGGTGGGGGGGGGTCTCAGGAGAGGGCAGTCAGGGGCCAGGTAGGGGGATTCTGAGGGGGGCAGCGGGGCTGGGGCGGGGCTAGGGCGGCACCCCGTGTCCTCTTTTTTGATTGTTGAAATATGGTAACCCTAGACACTACAATCTTTAGCACCTTTGCTAAGATTGTTTACCTGGGTGCTAATCAGCATCTATTGTGGTGAAGTAGATTTGTGATGTGGATGCCTTAAAATAATTATTGGTAGCCAATAATTATTTTAAAATCATTAACTTATTTCAGAGAGGCCACCAAAACAGCAATTATTTGGTAACAAACTTGGTTACTGATTGGGCTGAAATATGAACTGGTGACCCAGAGACAAAAGATTCTGTATCCCACTACTGTCACAGGAGTGTCCAAGGAGGGAAATATATACATGAGAGGGGAAGGAGATGTAGGTGAAACACATACATCACCCAATTCCTCTTCCCAGTATGGACTGTCTCAATCTACAGCTAAATGGTACATCAAAAAAGGCCAGGATATCAATTTATAATGTGGGGAAAGGTGAAACAACCCCAAGTGATGTCAAAATGAGCTCAATGTTTTTACCTTCTTCATACCCACGAAGCAGAAACTATTTTTAACTGGACCAAGAATCCTCCTATCATAAAAGTGTTAACTGGATCCATCCCAGAGACACGTGTTAGTAGATTTAGCACAGAATTGGATGTCAAGAATGCCCTATTTTTAATAATGGCTTTGCTATTGACTTGCTGCATGAGTTTTAGGTAAGTAATTTCTGTGTCTTGAGTTTCCTCAGCTATAAAATAGGGATATATGCATCTACATCACAAGGGTGTTGGGATGACTAGATATTTGAACTTCATTTGGAAAAGTGTTAGTTATAATAATAATATGGAGATATACCTATCTCATAGAACTGGAAGGGACCAAAGGTCATTGAATCCAGTCCCCTGCCTTCATAGCAAGACCAAGTACTGTCCCTGACAGATTTTTTTGTTTTGTTTTGCCCCAGATCCCTAGATGGCCCCCTCAAGGATTGAACTCACAACCCTGGGTTTAGCAGGCCAATGTTCAAACCACTGAGCTAATTACATGTTGTGTGAAAAAAATATTTCTTTTAATCTGTTTTGAATTTGCCATGTTTTAATTTTGTTGAATGCCCCTCTGTTCTTGTGTTATAAGACGGAGGAACAGAAGTTCCCAGTCCATTATCTCTAGAACATTATTGTATATACTTCCATCATGTCCCCTCTTACTCGGATCCTTTTCTAATGTAACAATCCTCATCTTCCCGACCTTGATTCAGCAAAGAGTTTTTTTTTCAGGTCCTTGATAATTTTTGCTGCTCTTCTCTGAACCCCCTTCAGTTGTGCAATATTCTTTTTAACACTGAATGGCCAATACTGCACACGGAATTCCAGATGAGGCCGCACCACTGATTTATATAAATGTATTATAATATTCTTCACATTATTCACCATCACATTCCTTATGCAACTTGACATCTTGGTAGCTATTTTGATCACGGCTGCAAGGTGAGAAGGGGTCTTCATTCAACTGTCTACTGGGACACCCAGGTCCCGTTTGTGATTTGATACAGTTAGTTTAGAATTCTGTACGATGTATGTGTAGTTTAATTTTTTCCTCCAATGCATTTCTTTGCATTTGTCAACCTTGAATTTCTGATTGATCTAGCTGATTTAGGACTCTCTGAAGTTATCACAGTCCTCTCTGGTCCCATCTGACCTAAATAAATGTTGCCATCTGCAAAATTTGCCAAGTCACTGTCCACAACCCTCTTTCCATACCATTAAATCTGTTAAAATATGGGACCTAGTACACAACTTTGCAGCCCCTACTAACAACCTTTTACCATGATGAAAACTGACCATTTAATCCTCTTTGCTTTCTATCTCCTAGCCACTACTTTTTGATTCATGACAATACTTTGCCTCTCACCCCATGACTCTCCTTAGGTTCTTTAGTAGCCTCTTGCAGGACCTTGTCAGAGGCCTTTTAGAAGTTCAAATACATTTTGTCAGGTTCTTCATCCACCACTCTACTGATATGATTAGTGAAACGCTATTTTCCTTTGCTGAAACTTCTTCGCTGGTTAGACCTTTTCATATCATGAGCTTCCAAGTGTTTTTGTTTTTTTTAATAGTTTTTTAATTATCATTTGAACTGAACTGCCAGATAAAGATGTAAGGCTTAAAGGCTTTTAATTCCCCAGGATCACCCCTAGAAACTTTTTAAAAATATAGTTACAACATTTGCTACCCTTCAATCCTATGGAACAGCAGCTGGTTTCAATGAAACGTTGCATATTTTGTTAGCAGTTCAGTTACTTCATACCTAAGCTCCTTAAGAACTCTTCAATGGACCATCTCAGCCTGGTGATTTATTGCATTTTTATTTATCAATTTGCTTCTGCACGTCCTCTTCTGACACCTCAATCTCAGAGTATCTCATCATTATCATCAGAAAAGCATTGGTCCAAGGGTAAGAAATTCCAGGACATATATATATATATAAAACACACACACACACACACTTCCTGTTTCGGTGCTGGCTTAGCACCTGTATGATGTGCGAACAGAAGAGGGGTGCCTCACAGTCTTTGAACAGTTCCAGAATTTTTCATCTTTGCTCATTTCATAGTGCCCAACTAGTAGGTGCCTGACTCCTCCTCCTGGTGTGCTAAGAATAAAGCTACTTGGCGGTGCCACCAGTGAGACAAGGGGTTAACCGCACCAAGGCAGTGACCACCACACTTGGCCTCTCAAATAATTCAAACTCACATAAGCAAACAAATTAAAAATAACTATAAACTTTATCTAAGAATTTGAATAAAGAGAAATACACAATCAGTAAAAATATTTAATGATTAAAATGATTAGAGATATTTATAATGTTTTTTAATTACTATAGGCTATGCTGTCAAGCACACTAGGTCACATGACCACACACACACTAATATTCCTAACCAAAAGTGATTCTCCCCTCAGTTTTGTCCATCTCTCCTGTCTCAGGTAACCAGACGGTGCATATGGAGTTGTGTTAGGCCCATAAGGAAATGCTGTTAGAAACACACTTGAGAATCAGAAATGTAGGGCTGGAAGGGACCTCGAGAAGTCATCAACTCCAGAGCCCTGTGATGTGGTAGAACCAAGTAAACCTAGACCATCCTTGACAGATGTTTGTCCAACTTGTTTTTAAAAGCTTCCAATGATGGGACTCCATGACCTCCCTTGGAAACCTATTCTAGGGCTTAATGATCCTTATAGTTAGAAAGTTTTTCCGAATATCTACCCTAAAGCTCCCTTGCTGCAGATTAAGCCCATTACTTTTTGTCCTACCTTTAGAGGACATGGAGAACAACTCATCACAGTCCTCTTTATAACAGCCCTTAACAGATTGGACTTATCTGGTCCACCCTCAATCTTCTTTTGTCAAGACTAAACCCACACAGTTTTGTTAACCATTACTCATAGGTCAGGTTTTCTAAACCTTTTATCATTTTTGTTGCTCTCCTCTGGACTCTTTCCAATTTGTCCACATCTTTCCTAATTTCCCTATTACTTATTGCCTGCTGTAATTTATACTGTTTATTGGCTTCACTAGCACCACATCTCCAAAATTTGAAGGATTTCAGTTTGGCTATAAAAAAAAAAAAAAAAAAAAAAAAATCTGTTGAACCTAATCTTGTGGTACTTATTCCAAACATTACAGTATCACTCCTGTAAAATGCCATATTTTGGACTATTACTGAAGAATACAATAACACTTTTTATATGGTAACTAAGATGAATCCAATTATTTAACTAGCTGGAGTTTTCCCTTTACGAAACCACAGATCCACTCTGGTCTTTGACCTTCTCTTGTGTTCTTCTAAAGAAGCTCATTTTTTCAGGGGATTGGGAAAAGAAGAGACTAATGCTGAAGATAGACGTGGTTTCAATTCAATTTAATGAAAACCACGTGGGTCACTTTGAGCATCACTCTGCTCATCCGATGGACCATTTATTCTAATTGTAACAGGGGAAGAGTAGCAGAATAAATCCATGATTTATCATAGTACTACAATTTGTCTCCATTATCCTCCTGTTTCTGAAGCTCACAACTTTGGGTTATCGTGGATTCTTATGTCCTTCTCTCCTCACATACAGGCTCTCTCCAAATCTTGTCATTTCACTCTAAAACATTTCTTAAAATCTGTTCTTTCCTTCATAGTCCCATATCATAACTCTCATATTTGAGCTACTACAACCTTCCCTATCATCACTCCATCTGTTAATCCTTCCTGATATATACTTCTCTACTCTTCAGTCTAAAATCCAGAAGCGAAAATAATCTCCTTCCAGATGCTCTGACCAAGTCACCACCTTCCGAACCCAAAGACCTTCAGTGTCTCCCTATCATTGAATCGTAGAACGGGAAGGGACCTCGAGAGGTCATCTAGTCCAATCCCCTGCACTCATGGCAAGTCTAAGTATTATCTAGACCATCCCTGACAGGTGTTTGTCCAACCTGCTCTTAAAAATCTCCAATGGCGGAGATTCCACAACTTTCCTAGTCAATTTATTCCAACGCTTAACCACCCTGACAGGAAACTTTTCCTAATGTCCAACCTAAACCGCCCTTGCTGCAATTTAAGCCCATTGGTTCTTGCCCTAGCCTCAGAGGTTAAGAACAACAATTTTTCTCCCTCCTCCTTGAAAACTTATGTCCCCTCTCAGTCTTCTCTTCTCCAGACTAAACAAACCCAGTTTTTTCAAACTTCCCTTATAGGTCATATTTTCTAGATCTTTAATAATTTTTGTTGCCCTTCTCTGGACTTTCTCCAATTCGTCCACATCTTTCCTGAAATGTGGTGCCCAGAACTTAACAGAATACTCCAGTTGAGGCCTAATCAGCACAGAGTAGAGCAGAATTACTTCTTGTGTCTTGCTTACAACACTCCTGCTAATACATCCCAGAATGATGTTTGCTTTTTTTGCAACAGTGTGACACTGTTGACTCATATTTAGCATCTTATCCAGTATGACCCCCATATGAGCTGTATTAGCTCATACAGCCTGCAGTTATGCCAAGTCACAGAAGTTACCACACAAAACTGCATCATACGTGAATAATGTTCGCCATTCTGGCCTCAAAGTGCATTTCTCTTTTATAATAAGACACCCTTTATATGAAACACACGCACTACATTAAATAAGTACACAAGCAGATGTGTAGTTTCATCTGTCATCACTTCTTCCTCTGGCTTTAATCAATCATGATGATCTTCTCTTACAAACTCTTACCTGGCTGTGGTGGATGAGGGGGGGGCATCTGGTGGTGCATCATAGGGTATGGAGGGGGCTGCTGATGAGGCAGCATGCCTGGATGACCCGGTGCCCCAAGTGGGTTCATGCCAGGCCCACTGGAATGCTGGTGCGATTGTTGTGTGTTCTGACTATGCTGCTGCTCCATTTGCTGGCGGGCCCTTAATTCTGCATATTTCAACTGCTCCATGTGGAAGTTCTGTCGTTCCGTCAGCAACTGCTGCCTCTGCTGTTCTAACTGCAGTCAAGAGAAAAAACATTCAATTTAGAAATATGAAAAGATGTAAGAAGTGCTCCCCACAATGATAGACATTCTTATTACCAATTGGCAACTTACCTGCTCAGCTCACCACTATTTTGCAGTCAGGATGACAATACGTGCCATTAAAAAGGGATATTGTCCGTTACCACCCACAGCAGTTAGTTAACTCTACCATGGTGTTTCCATTCCAGGGAACACCATGGCACTACAACTACAATTTAACCCAAGATAGACTGTAAATGTTCACCTCCTCTCAATTCTGCGCGCCATCACTCTCTCCTCTGATCCAGTTTCCTCTCCATGTTGCACTGTGGGAAAGACAATCCCTAAGAAGGAACTGGATACAACCAGAGGAGTTTTCTGTGGAAAGACTTCACCACCGAATTCTGCCCCAACAACATGTGCTCACAAAATTCATACGGGGTCCTAATTCTATGCCTAGATTTCCAGAGTGAAATCTATGCCTCAAGGCACCCCTTAACCATTGATTTGGATTGCTGAGGCTAATACGGTTTCATGTTTGGACCAACTGCCTTTTCCTTGAACTTTTTAAAAACACGTTGTTATTGTGCTTTCAGTACAAAGCTTTGTAACAAGTAACCTAGATGCTGAATAAATAAGCCATCTGCAGAAGATACTTCTTACTATGGGGCTGTTACTATGCTGATCTTCTCATTATGGTTAGAAAAGCTCATATGTAAATCTTAGCTAACTCTAAGCCCAGCAAAGTGTAACAGATAAGTGTGTCCTTGTACCTCTAAATGTTTTAATCTAGTTGAGGTATACAGCAACATAGCTTTCACCAGATCCATCCAAACCCCCTTCTGTTCCGTTAGTCATGAAAGAAAAGCAAAAATGTGGGGAAATGGGATTCTGGAAAGTAACCTATGAAGTTTACCAGCTTGACAACGTTATTTTAAAACACATCCACCCTGCTAGCCAGGAAGCTGACCAGAGACCAAATACCAGCCTCTGAGACACGCTGCTCATAAATTCCTTTCCCAGTTTCTTTGCAATCTCAACACAGCTGAGTTACGCTTTGTGAAGATGAACTGCCATGTCTAGATACAAACTAAACTCTTCTTTCCCTTCCCCAGGAAGAATGAAACAAAAGAGAGATGTTGTGATTTTTCAATAAAACCAAAAACATCCTCTCCACCCCAGAAGCTAAATGCCCGTTCAAATAGAAGAATAGAAGCATTTAAAGCTATAATACAAACTATGGGGTCTAAAGAACAGTTTGTCTGCATTCAGAGTCCTTTGCGCATTGCAAACATACTTTAAGATGTCTAGAAGAACTCCACTCCACAAAACATTATGCAGCAGACTGTTCACTACCAAAGTGTGAGTGAAAAACCATTCGGCCACAGAGCATTCACCAACAGAACCAGATGGCGACCAGAGCCAATGAATAATGCATAGCTCTTGTGGGGGGCTGTTTTCAACATGTAATGACCACAATGTGTTTATTCATGCTGCCATGATTTCTTTGTCCTTGACCAATTTGACACTTTACCAGGAGGAACCTGATACAATGAAAAGACAAAAACTCCAATGGTGTAATGGTTCATGTGTGAAAACAGAAACAATAGGTGGCAGGCAGTTCACAGCAAAATTGCTTTAAGGGCCCTGAGAGCAAGGCTTAATAAAAAGAGATACCACTGCAGCCTACTTTTATATTCTAACGCATTCCTAATTCTCCATCTGCAGGCCACCTTCTCTTGTTGAAATACATGTAAAGAGGGCAATCCAGTAGAATGTTATTACAAACTTCCTCACAATGCAAACAAACGTCTAGCAATATGCATCAGATCTAAATGCTTTTGAAAGCTTTTCTTCAACACATTTTCCCCACTGGGATGGCAAAAAGGATAGGGGGACAAGAACAGACAGTCCCACAAAAGATACTCATGAAAGTTGAAGGCTCATGTGAAACATACATGAGCTGTGATGCAAGTCAGGCCTAAAATTGATTCACAGCCCAACATAGCAGGTTCCACATGCTAGGTCGGAAACTGCTGAGCCACACTCCATGAGAAGTGCAAAAAAACAGATTTAAAAAGACACGTAACATATTGTTATGTCCATAGAATTAGGCTTCAAGAGGGTCTGTCATCAATACACATAGGTTTTCCATCGAGGCAGATCAGTACATCAGTACACATGCATTTAACTTTCAGTTCTCAGAGCCAGGTGATAACCTGACAATGACAAATCATACAGGAGCTAAATTAGATGGTCTCAGCCTGGATCACAGTGCACATCTGTCCACATCACAAACCAGTGCATGAACAACTTGACTCATGGAGGTGACAGGAAATGGAAAGAAATGCTATGTCCAGGAGTCACAAAAGGCTCTTCAGTACATTTGCTGTAAACATCTACAACAGGAAAAGGTTTAGGCACAATGTTTTCAAGCTGCCTCAAAATGATGCACAATTAGAAATGACTTATAAATATCTAACATGTGCACCCTACAGCAGCCATCACTGGTTCATCATTCTACCTCCCACACTGCCTTTCCATGACAGTAAAAAGAGTGCATTCATTCATGTGTTACCACAACTTCTGGCTCAACAATGCTGCTATCAATAGAATCTCCAGTTACACATAATCAGCGCTGACAGCACTGAAATAGCTTCAGATTACAAATAGAACAAAATGTGTTATGCATAAAACCTCCTCCCTCCTACCCCCCAGCCCCACTTGCAGATTTCTTTTAACAGTTACAAGCAGGTGACCTTTACTATAATAGAGGGCTGAGACAGCTCAAGTGGAGCTGTATGGACATGTGGGTATGGAATCTGCCACAATACCGAGGAACTTCTGTTTTGGTTAAATTTAATGACTCCACTAAATATCCACCGTGTCAGTGGAATAAAGCTGAATTTTGGCCACCAGGAGCCAGGGGGGAACTCATACATAGAATATTAAAAAAGAAAATGTCAGGCTGCCTCCAAAAGAAGAAAAAAGAAAGAAAGGCTGTCACTGAAATGGAGTTTTTCCCCTAAAGATAAGAAAATCTACAGAGAACCTTTTCAACTTAGTTACGGCCATTTCTTTAGTTGCCAATCAGTGTCAGAGGCAGACATGCACAGGGAAACAGCTGAGGATACGAGGCAAAGAAGAACCTCTTGTTGACATACTCTTCTGATAAAAGACCACAGTTTGTCAAACTCTATCAGTCTGACTAATGCTAAGATGCGGATGTAAATTCCATTAAATTCACATGTGAGGACTGCCAGAATGTCACAGGAATTGCATCCATATCTTTCTCCCCTGCACACCCCCACCCCGGCAGTCCACTCCAAGAGTGTCCAATAAGGTCTCCAGCTGTCACATATATCTGGGCAGGGACCACTGCCTTCTGACTGAAGATTTTAAGGCTGCTCAGCTCCCTGCCTTACACTGATATCCTCAGCAAACCAGTCTGCCTAAAGGCCAGCTCCTGTGCGATGCTTTCCAAGGACCATGAACAGGGTGTTGCCAGCAGTTACAAGTTACCATGCCGCTCTGTCTATGCAAGCACATTTATTCTTTCTCCAAATCTTCTGCAAAGGTTGGGGCCCCACCTTGGACAGAAAGTCCTGACAGTTTGCTGGATCAGAAAGAAAGCCCTGAAAGCTTTTATTTATATTTATATTTATATATATTTTTAACCAAAAGGCCTGTCTTTGTTTCCTAGTTTCTGGAAAATCCAGCTTGAATGAGGGAGTCTGTGCAAACCACTGCACGGTATGTACCTCTCTAGAGTTATTTAGTTTCAGTGATTCACCTTAATCACATCCCACTGGTTTTAGTTCCTGTAGCAGCTGTGGTAACCCTCCCCCATGGAGTAGAACACAATCATACAGAAACCATTTGTAGATTTAATACAATACAGTCCCCCAAAATATTGCCTACTTTTGCAATATCTGTCACATAGGCGGATATGGAAAACCCAGGAATTACAGGTAAATATCCCATAACCTCATCTACTTCTACCATCACGCTGCCCACAAAGAGACGAAACAAACTACTCCACCAGGATATGCAAAAAACGTGATGAAAAATTTAACTTTGAGCTCACCGCTGAAGTAGTCAAAAGGATACCATGTCTCATTCAAAAAAACAGCTGATCAACATATCAGAGGCTGATTTAGTGAATGCTGCATATCCTGCAAAGTCACTATCTCTTCCCCTGGTATTTCTTATTCTAATTGTGCACAGCAAAGAAATTACTGAGTGTTAAAACAAGGGACTCAAGAAGCCACCACAAAATCACTAATTTATTACTATTAATTTGTATTAGGACTGCCATGTTTCAAATGATCAGAAATTAAACTAAACCCGTGTCCTAGCCCCTACTATTATGCCAAGTGTCTTCCCAAGACAGAATGCTGATTCTTTGATCAGTAATCACCTTATCCTGCTGCTCATCTCCTCTTCTTTTCCCTCCATTGTCTCTACTCATTGCCTTCCATGCCAATCTGAGCATGTTCCCAGAGCACTGTCTTCCTGGCCCCCTTCTCCTCTTTCCCATTTTCTTAGCTTTCTTTTTCTGTCCCTTTTGACCTGCCATTTTCCTATTATTTCTCATCATTCCCCTCTGTGCCTATGACTGCATCCTCCTCTTTGCTCTCCCCTCTCTTAGAGCTGCCCATTCTTTCTCCAGCTCAGAGATCTGTTACCTACTCAGGGAGTTCCTCCGCAGTGTAAAGTGCACTGTGCAGATCAAGGAGCTGAATGCTGCCCACAGGAGTGCACTCACTCTGCTACTCAGGTTGAGTAGAATACTGACTAAAAGCACAGAGCAAGTGAGAATCTCAGGGGAGCTGGAAGAGCAACTCCCACAAAGGAATTGGAGAAGCAGACTGAAAGACCAAACTAGGTGTTTGATCTAAAACCAAGGTAAAACAGGAAAGGCAGAGGGTTGGTGTCCTAGAGACTATACCCCAGTGATGTATGAAAAGCATCTCCCCACCCCATTCCCTGTGGAGTAAAGAATAGCCATCATTGAATTACAAAATTGCTCCTCTCCCCCTACTCATCAGATGTAACCTCTGCACAGGCTCTGTAAATCTTCATCCCAAAATGAATACAGGGTGGGGGCAAGAGGCAAATTAGGGGCCAATGCATAATAGATAGTCCTAACTCACTCTTTTACACTACAGAAGAGATCCTGGGTAGACACATCAGAGAGGTGAATTAAACAGCTTAATGTGAGTAACTCTGAGGGTATGTCTATACTGCAGTTAGACAGCAGTGGCTGGCCAGTGCCAGCTGATTCTGTTGACGCTAAGGGGCTGTTTAATTGCAGTTTAGACATTTGGGCGGTCTCCAAGCTCTGGGACCTTTCAACCTGATAGGGTCCTAGAGCCCGGGCTCCAGCCCAAGCACAAACATCCACACCAAAGTTAAAAAGCCCCTTAGCCTGAGCCTGAGTCAGCTGGGATGGGCCAGTCGTGGGTTTTTAATTGCAGTGTAGATATACCCTAGGTGAGCTAACGAGAGCTGTATATCTAAAGTGTTAGGAACAGATGAAATTGCTAATACACCAGCTATTCTGACATGCAGAGACCTCTCTAGCCATTGGCTTGCTCTAGGATATCATAGAGAATTAGTCTCCTGCACTTACTGCCTCTTTCTCTCTGTCCATGATTGTTTCCAGCTCTTCAAAATGACGAAGTTTGATCTCCAGTTTCTTCATTTGTGTTTCCACCAAGAGGGCTACCAAGGACTTGATCTTTCGCTCTTCCACTGCTGCTAGGTGCTGAGGATAAAAAGCACACAAGTTAGAGCCCTCCCGCACACACCACCTTTACAAAATAGATCGTTCAGTGCTTTAAGGGATTGAATAACCAAGTATGAATTGTGTCCTAGATTTTCCATTTGTTCACTTTAACCAAATATTTATTTTCTTTTCATTTTCAATCCTTTATCTTCACAATGATAATCCTCCTAGTATTTCTGAAGTCTTTAATCAAAGTAGATAGATGTTAAGCTTATATATAAATGAATACTGTACAAGCTCACTCCCCCTAGACCAGGGGTCGGCAACCTTTGAGAAGTGGTGTGCCAAGTCTTCATTAATTTAAGGTTTTGCGTGCCAGTAATACATTTTACATTTACAGGGGCCGGCGGATGGAACCCCAGACTGGCAGCGGGCTGAGTGGGGCTGGCGGCCAAGACCCCGTCTGGCAGGGGCCAGTGGACAGGACCCCAGACTGGCAGCGCAGGTGGCAGACGGAACCCCAGACTGGCAGCGGGCTGAGTGGCTCAGACCGCTGCTGGTCTGGGCTTCCATCTGCCAGCCGGGTTCCCAGCCGCCGGCCCTGCTCAGCCCACTGCCGTCCATCCAGGCCAGAGCTGGCTGAGCGGGGCCGGTGGCCAGGACCCCGTCTGGCAGCAGAGTGTCGCTAAAAATCAGCTTGCGTGCCGCAGGTTGCCGACCCCTGCCCTAGACAATTTGATTTTGCCTTAAAATCGTCTGAATTTGTGAGCAACTGGAGTAGAGGTTTTAAAATGGAAGAGTGAGGGGCTAACAAGGGATCAAAGGGCAAAAGATTTATGGTGGCTCAGTTACGTGTGATCTAAAAAGTCTTTACTATTGTGGTGAATGCGAGGCTACTACACAGAGACACACTCAGGAAGACTGAGGAAATGACAGATATACCTCTGCCATTCTAGAGATCTTTGCTCAAGTGAACTGGAGGTTATGTAACTAGTTAAAAATGGATCCCATTACAACATTCAACAGCAAACAAGTAAAATTACAATTTTGCCCATTGTAGCAGTTCCATTTCAACCAGGGAGAGAGTCTACACAGCCTTAAGTAGCTACGCCTCACTGTCAGTGTATAAAGTTTGTTGAAAGGTTATATAAAAGAAACCCCAGTTTTCCTTTACAACCAGCTTACAGCATTGCTCTTTTATGAAAAACTGAATCTACATTCGAAATTTAAGAGTGCAAAAACAGATTACAGACAAAACCAACAGGCCTCAAATATCTCCCTCAAGCTTTACCTTTACTATTGTGGTTAATCAGATGTACGTCTAAGGATGATTAATTATTTAAATACATGACATCTAAATGAGACAGCCCTCAAGCACTGCTTGAGTATTTCAAGTTTAAAATATAAAAAGACAGAAGCACTTTAATTGACCACACATACATGTTATTGTTACAACTCATTGCTCAACTACAAAAACTCCCCCCCCCCAAAAAATGGTTACCTATCTTTCGTAACTGTTGTTCTTTGAGACGTGTTGCTCATGTTCAGTCTATTCTAGGTGTGCACATGCCTACGTGCACAGTTGTCAGAGATTTTTGCCTTAGCGTGCACAGTTGTCAGTAGGGTTGGCTGTAGTGTCCCTTTCAGTGCCACACTCATGTGGGTGTATTAGGCGCTGCTGACCCTACACCCTTTTGGTTCCTTCTTGCTGGCAACTCCGACAGAGGGGTAGTAGGGCGGGTAATGGAATGGACATGAGCAATACATCTCAAAGAACAGTTACAAAGGTAGGTAACCATTTTTTCTTCTTCGTGCATTTGCTCACGCCAATTCCATTCTAGATGACTAACAAGCAATATCCTCGGAGGTGGACTTGGAGTTCAGTCTAGCGGCTTGCAGTACTGCTCTACTGAAGCCAGCATCGTCCCAGGCCTGCTGGATAAGTGCATTATGGGACGTGAACGTGTGGACGGATGACCATGTGGCCTCCCTACAGATGTCCTGGAGAGGTGCTTGGGCTAGGAAAGCTGCCGAAGAGGCTTGCACCCTGATCGAGTGGGCGGTTACAACCGCTGGTGGTGGCATCTTCGCCTGATCATAGCAGTAGCAAATGCAGGAAGTAATCCAAGAAGAAATTCTTTGAGGGGACACTGGACGACCTTTCATCCTGTTGGCCACCGCGATGAACAATTGCGTCGACTTGCGGAATGGCTTGGTCCTTTCAATGTAGAAGGCCAGCGCCCTCCTGACATCTAGGGAAATCAATCTATGCTTCTCCTCCTTCTCCTTATGCAGCTTTGGAAAAAAGACAGATAAGTAAATGTCCTGGCCTATATGAAACTGCGAGACCATCTTGGGCAGGAAAGCTGGGTGCGGCCACAGCAGGACCTTGTCTTTGTAGAAGTCCGTATAGGGTGGTTCTGAGGTAAGTGCCCTAATCTCAGAGACCCGGCGGGCGTATTTTATTACAACTAGGAATGCGACTTTCCAGGACAGAAGAAGGAGAGAGCAAGAAGTCAGAGGCTCGAAGGGGGACCCTGTGAGCAGCAACAGCACAAGATTCAGGTCCCATGGCAGAACAGGGTCCCTGACATGCGGGTTGAGGTGCTCAAGGTTCCCCTTCCTTCTCTGGGGACAGCTCCTTAGTTATTGGAGGCCGATGTGCTGCTCCCGCGTTGGATTTGGTACCATGTTCCAACTCTGGGTGCCAGGGGTGGTTTGTTTGAGGCGGCCAGGGAGGACTGGTGGGAATATGGGACCAGCATTATGGGCATGCCCCACAGGTTCCAGTACAGTCATTGAGGGGGCCTATGTCCCTGCTACCATGCGGTCGCTGCAGGTGCTGTGCTGGTTTCGCGGGTTGGCGGCGAATCCCCCTCCTTGGCGAGGGGCTGAACTCCTGGTCCTACTTAGACCATTGCCCTTCCGGTGACCAGGGCAGAGCTGTTGAGGCCTGAGTTTGCCGACTGACCCTGGTCGGTGACCAGCGAGGTGAGGAATGGTGCCTGCCCAACGAGTGGTACCGGGGAGATGGAGACCGGTGCCAGGACAGGGAGCGATTCCCACCCCGGTGGAGACTGGCATCTGGGAGACTGTCTGGGTGAAGGTGACCTGCGCTGTGGTGATCTTTGGTGGGAAGCTGTCAATGTTCAACTAGACAATGGTTCGACATGAGCAAGAACTCAAAAAAGTCAGCCAGTCCAAATAACTTGCATCCAAGTGTTTTGAAAGAGCTGGACTAAGAGCTCTCTGAACCATTAATGTTGATTTTCAGTAAGTCTTGGAACACCAGGGAAGTTGCAGAGAACTGGAAGAAAATTAATGTTCAGCCAATATTTTAAAAGGGTGACTTGGGTAATCATAAGCCTGTCAACCTGACACTGATCCCAGGCAAAATAATGGAACAGCTGATATGGCATATGATTAATAAAGAAATTAGGATATTAATAATTAGTGGCAATCAATGTGGGTTTATAGAAAACAGATCCTGTCAAACTAACTTGATATATTTTTTGATGAGATTAAAAATTTGATTGATAAAGGCAATAGTGTCGATGCACTATATTTAGACTTCATTAAGGTATTTGACTTTGTACTGTATGACATTTTGATTACAAAAAGTGGAACAAAACAAAAATCAACATGCCACATATTAATTGGAGTAAAAACTAGCTGACTGATAGGTCTCAAACCGTAATTGTAAATGGGGAATGGTCATCAAACAGATGAGTTTCTAGTGGGGCCCTGCAGGGATCAATTATTGGCCCTACACTATTCAACCTTTTTATCAATGTCTGGAAGAAAATAAAATCACTGATAAAGTTTACAGATGACTCAAAGATTGGAGGAGTGCTAAATAAGGAAGAGGGCAGGTCACTGATACAGATCGAGTTGGATCACTTGGTAAGCTAGGCACAAGCCAACAATATGCTTGCCAATATGGCCAAAGGTAAAATCATACATTTAGGAACAAAGAATGTTGGCCATACTTAAAAGATGGGGGACTCTACCCTAGGAAAAACGAATTCTGAAAAAGACCTGGGCATCACGGTGGATCAGCTGAACATGAGCTCCCTATGCAATGCTGTGGCCAAATGGACTAATGAGATCGTTGGAAGTATAAACACGGAACTACTGAGTAAAAGCAGAGAGGCTATTTTACCTCTATATTTGGCACTGATGCGACTGCTATTGGAATAGTGTGTCCAGTTCTGGTGTCCACAATTCAAGAAGGATGCTGATAAACTGGAAAGGGTTCAGAGAAGAGCAAAAAGAATAACTAAAGAATTGGAAAATATGCCTCATAGTGACGACTCAAGCAGCTAAATCTATTTAATTTATCAAAATGACAACTAAAGGGTGACTTGATCACAGTTTATAAGTACCTACCTGGGGAACAAATATTTGATAATGGGCTCTTCAATCTAACAGACAAAGGTATAACATGATCCAATGACAGCTCAAGCAAGAAACTGAGATTAGCAATAAGGCACAAATTTTTTAACGGTGAGGGTAACTAACCACTGGAACAATTTAACATAAGAACGGCCATATTGGGTTAGATCAATGGTCCATTTCGCCAAAATCCTGTTTTCCAACCATGGCCATTGCCAGGGGCTTCAGAGGGAATCAACAGAACAGGCAATTATCGAGTGATCCATCCCCTGTCGTCCACTCCCCACTTATGGCAATCAGAGGCTAGGGACACCCAGAGCATGGGGTTGCATCCCTGACTATCTGGACTAATAGTTTTGGCCTTCACAACATCCCCTGACAATGAGTTCCACAGATTCACTCTGCACTGTGTGAAGCAGTACTTTCTTATGTTTGTTTTAAACCTGCTGCCTATTATTTTCATCAGGTGACCCATGGTTCTTGTTTAAGTGAAGGAATAAATAACACTTCCTTATTCATCTTCTCCACACCATTCATGAATTTATAGACCTCTACCATATCCCGCTTAGATGCCTTTTTCCAAGCTGAGAAGTCCCAGATTTTTAAATCTCTCCTTATATGGAAGCTGTTCCATACCCTTAATAATTTTTGTTGCCCTTCTCTGCACCTTTTCAATTCTAATTTTTTTTTTTTTTTTTTTGAGACGGGGTGACCAGAACTGCACTCGGTATTCAAGGAATGGGCGTACCATGGATTTATATAGTGGCATTATGATATTTTCTGTTTTACCATCTACCCCTTTCCTAATGGCTCCCAACATTGTCAGCTTGTTTTGACTGCCACCACACATTGAGCCCAATGACCCCAAGATCTTGTTCTTGAGTAGTAACAGCTAATTTAGACCCCATCATTTTGTATGTATAGCTGGGATTATGTTTTCCCATGTACATTACTTTGCATTTATCAACAATGAATTTCATCTGCCATTTTGTTGTCCAATCACCCCGTTTAATGAGATTTCTTTGTAACTCAGGTTTTGACTTAACTATCTTGAGTAATTGTGTGTCGTCTGCAAATTTTGCCACCTCACTGTTTACCTCTTTTTCCAGCTCATTTATGAATATATTGAACAACACTAGTCCCAGTACAGTTTCCTCTCTTGACTGTGAAAACTGAGCATTTATTGCTACCCTTTGCTTCCTGTCTTTTAACCAGTTACTGATCCATGAGAGGACCTTATCACAGGCTGTGTTGGATTCTCCATCATTGGAAAATTTTAAATCAAGACTGGATGTTTTTCTAAAAGCTCTGCTCTAATTCAAACAAGTTATTTCAGGGAAGTTCTACGGGCTGTGTTATGCAGGAGGTCAGACACAATGATCCCTTCTGTCTTGATAATTTATGAATCAGCAATCTTGTCATAGGCTGTTTTGACTGGGGGGAGGGATAGCTCAGTGGTTTGAGCATTGGCCTGCTAAACCCAGGGTTGTGAGTTCAATCCTTGAGGGGGCCATTTAGGGATCGGGGGCAAAAATCTGTCTGGGGATTGGTCCTGCTTTGAGCAGGGGGTTGGACTAGATGACCTCGTGAGATCCCTTCCAACCCTGAGATTCTATGAAGTACTCACAATAGTAACTTTTATTCTTTTGGGGGAGGGATAGCTCAGTGGTTTGAGCATTGGCCTGCTAGACCCAGGGTTGTGAGTTCAATCCTTGAGGGGGCCACTTAGGGATCTGGGGCAAAATCAGTACTTGGTCCTGCTAGTGAAGGCAGGGGGCTGGACTTGATGACCTTTCAAGGTCCCTTCCAGTTCTAGGAGATAAATTAAATTAATGGAGATACCCTGTTTTTAAATTTTTGATCAACCACGTCTAGATAAAGAGCACTATATCCATCTATAGCAGAAAGGGTGTCCAGTGGTGGGAAAAAATGAAAAAGGACCCACAGGTCCTGAAATGTATTTTCATGGTGAGGGAAAATTAATTCAGCAATTTGGGGTTGTGGGAAGGGAAGATATGCAGTGGGTGTATCACCAAAACCATTAAAAAACAAAACAAAACCCCAAAACAAAAACAAAAAACCTATTATTTACCACCTTGAGCCTTTCACCAAAGGTGTTAAAGCACTTTACAAACTGCGTGTGTATGGGGATTATTAGCTCCATTCTACATGTGAAAAACTATAGTGCAGAGGTGAAGTGACTTGCCCAAATTCAAAGTTATTAGCAGATCTGCAAAAAGAAACCATGTCTCCTGATGATCAGCTCCCAACTCACCACTATATTGTGCTGCCTTCAAAACACACCGACACATTCTTTTAATAACATTGTCCCGCAGCCACCAACCTCCCCCAGAAAAGCTAATTGCAAGATTTCTCCTGTGACACTTACAGTTCTATTTCTAATGCAAAGTTTGCAATACTATAATAGCTTTCCATATAATCTAGAGTTAATAGTCTGGGTTAATATTAAAGTTTAAATTATTCCATCTCAGACAGAGACATGGCTCACAAAAGGCCTTAATGCGGTCTGAATTTTTAGTGCAAACGCGAAGAGAAGTCCTTGTTGCACTCCAATTCTACACTGGAGTGTTAAGGTCCTGATTACAGGATATTATTTCCTCTAATATAAATTTTCTCTGTGTGTCTTTGTCAAAATCAAAAGGACTGCATTATCCAAGCCCTTTCTTCCTCTTACATCCACCACCAACGGAAGAAAATGGGGACATGAGCTTGATTGGGAGCAGGAAGCCTCTCAAAATAAGAGATTAAATTTCACTCGTATTTACATTTTTATTGCTTGCCTGAAAATGCCCATCAATCCATGGTGTGAAGAAGAGAAGTAACTCTTAATACAAGTGCATGGTGCTCTGGCTATAAGGGGTTTTGCTATTTACAGAAGACCTCATTTCTACTCTTCAGACCTAGATGCAGACATGCAAAATTACCTACAATGAAGCCAGATGGTCTGCAGCACCAGCGCCTTTTTGGGAAATAGTCCCATATTATAGCACTAGAATTTGGTTTTAAATAAGGCCTTTCATGCTCTGACTGCTTTGTAAAGTGCTTCGGGACATCTAGCCCCTCGTACTGCACTGACTGTATATGTAAACTAGGTTGCTGTTTAGAACCTTTGATATTAAAATCTTTTTTGAAAGGAAACGTTCACTAGAGTTATCACCAAATGTCATGAGATCATGAAGCAAGGACCCCAGTTTATCGGGAGAACTTCCAATAGTGTAACATTCTCCCATTACCAGTCTGCACTACTTTTTTGCACCCAAGGGAAATATATAGATAAGTATCTAACAGACCAAGAGTCCAGAAGGCTACACTCAGTCACACACACAGCACATATGCAGCACTTATTATGCATCTCAAGGCAGTTCACACTACAACATAAATCATATCCATGCCTCAGTTTTGCCATCTGTAAAATGGGTATAATATATATTGCCCACGAATGATGTGAAGTTTAGTTAGAGTTTGTTACAACACTGAGATCCTCAGATAAAAGGTTCTACAGAAATTAGATCAGAATTAAAAATACTTTGATCATCTTACCATCACTCGATGAAAGAAAGGAATTCCAGACGTGAGAAGCACAACTAAGATGTACTTGTCATTTTTTCACAATTGTGTGGGTTATCACAGCAGACAAAGGGTTATTAAAGCAGAGAGATCTAGAAGGTGTGTCAGAACATGACTTTTAAACGGCTTCTTTAAATGGCTCAAAATATCTGTTCCTTGTGAGCACTATCTGCTTACTTTACTAAAAGCATTTATTCCTTTTAGCCTTGCAGTGCTAACATAGCTATGAAAGCATGATCTGATTCTGCCATGGCTTGGGCATCAACATTTAAGCTCTGAATTAATCCTTGATATTGATGATGCAAGGGACAGAAAGAACAGCTTGATCTTCAGATCTCAGGTTGAGTTTATAAGGCTGATAGAAAAAAAGTCACCTTGGTATTCACATCTCAAAATAATCCTAAAATTAATAAACGAACCATTGGGGAATCCCATATGCCAGTTTAATATTACATTTTAAAGTTTTTGTCAAACAAATTGTAAATGGAGCTTCGACTTCATCCCCTTTCTCAGATCAGTCTCAATAAAATGATGCATGACATTTCAAAGACTTTAAACCTAACCATTGCCGTAAGGTGTCAGGTGACTACCTAAGAGATTGCGTTACCTGAATCCAGCAGTCTCAAATTCAAGAGTTTTGAGAGTTTAAACGGTCCCATTTTAGTGACATCATCATACCCTAACTTGACAGAGTGCCCTTTTCTCAGATAAGAATTCACAACAATTTAAACCTAATCAGAAGTGAGTACAAGCATGCTCAGGGGAAGGGGATAAGGCCTATATTAATGAACCTGCCTAGACTTTAGGTAGATTACACACATACACACCTGAACAATTGTCAGAGTCACGACAGAGGTCAGAGTATGATTCATTATCTGGGAATATATACAAACAACAGGGACCAAACCTGCAGTTTGGACAAAAGGGGTGTGAATAGCAGTGCACACAAAAGTGCTGTGCTGTAATTTCCCCCCATGGATGCTGCAAACTCAGGATCTTCAAATTTGCACCCTCAGCATCCACATGCCCGAAGAGAGTAAGAACATCTATAGCTAGGAAAATCTAGGGCGCTCCCTGAATACAGACTAGTTTAAAGGGAAGTGAAGTCCAAGTTCTGGAGAGGAGTTCCCACTGTTTTGCCTGTCAAGAGTTGCTGAGCTCCTCCAGAACCAGAGGCTCCACTAAAAGCTAGGGGGAAGCACACTATATCACTTGTGTTGGCCAAGCTTACCGCACATGCCAGGGCTCCCTCAATCCCTCCGCAAGCTCCTCGTATGCCACCCTCCCTACAACTTCCCTTATCATCCACCTGCAGGGCTTCTGTGTGCCCTCCAAAACCTCCTCTTCCCATACCAAGGTCCCCTAATCTTCCCCCCATGGCCAGTGGCGTAGCCAGCTTCTCAGTGCAGGGGGAGCAACCATAAAAAAGGCGCCCCCCTTTGGCTCCTCCTCTGGCCACGCCCCCCCTTGGCTCCTCCTCTGGCCGCTCCGCGCCCCCCCCCTTGGCTCCTCCGGCCACGCTGTGGCCATGCTGCGGCCCCCCTCGGAGGGGCTCGGGGGGGGGAGGGGAGGAGAGCCGGGCGCAGGGGAAGGGGTGGCGGGCGGGCGCTGCTCACTTCTCCCGGGGGCTGGGGGAGTGGAGCAGTGGAGCGGGCAGATCCCCTCTCCCCGGCAGCTTCCTGGTTCCCTCGCCTGGGCAGCCCAGCATTTTTTTCAAAAGTGGAGCCTGCCAGGCCACCGCTGGGGTCCTGCAGGCAAGTGGGGGGGCATCACGGTCGGACTCCGGAGGAGCCATTTGGGGGGGGGGGGGGGGGCGGCGGGGGCGGCCGGAGGAGCGAAGCGGCCGGGCTCCTCAGCCATCGCGCTCCACGCTCAGCGCGGCCGCCTCCTGCGGCGGCTCAGGGCTCGGCGGCCGAGCACTCCGCAGCTGGCGGGCAGATCCCCACTCCCCGGCAGCTTCCTGCTTCCCTTGGCCCGGAAGCTGCCGGGGAGAGGGGATCTGCCCGCCAGCTGGGGAGCCCTCGGCCGCCGAGCCCTGAGCCGCCGCAGGAGGCGGCCGCGGCGGCGATGTTGGGGCCGCGCTGAGCGTGGGGCGCGATGGCCGAGGAGCCGGCCCCTTGGCTCCTCTGGCCGCCCCCGCCGCCCCCCCCCAATGGCTCCTCCGGAGTCCGACCGTGATGCCCCCCCACTTGCCTGCAGGACCCCAGCGGCGTCCCAGCAGGCGCCGCTTTTGAAAAATGTACTGAGGGGAAGCGGCTGCTTCCCCTGAACCCATGGCATGGTGCTCCATTCTCCCTCCTGCCAAGGGCTCTCTGTGGCCCCCTACTCCCCCCCCCCCAAAGAATGTCTGTTTCAGGGGCAGGCAAACTTTTTGGCCTGAGGCCCGCATTGGGTTTTGGAAATTGTATGGAGGACCGGTTAGGGAAGGGGGTCGTGGCCCGGCCCCCACCTCCTATCTGCCCCCCTGCCCGGGACCCCTGCCCCATCCACCTCCCCGGCTCCCTGACCGCCCCATCCAACCCCTCCTCTCATTCCTGATGGACCCCGCCCTGGGACCCCTGCCCCATTCAACCACCCCTTCTCCCTGTCCCGATTGCCCCCGGAAACCCTGCCCCTGACTGCCCCCTGCCGCCCCATCCAACCCCCCCTCATTCCTGACTGCCCCCCCGGACCTTTGCCCCCATTCAACCCCCTATTCCTCCCCCGCCGGCCCCTATCCACACTCCCACCCACTGACCACCACCCCGAACTCCCCTGCCCTCTATCCAACCCTCTCCCCCGCTCCATGTCCCCTTACCACGCTACCTGGAGCACCGGTGGCTGGCGGCGCTACAGCCGCGCCGCCCGGCTGGAGCCGGGCCATGCCACCGCCACCACCACGCAGCACAGAGACTGGGTCAGAACGGCTCTGCAGCTGTGCTGCCCCAGGAGCTCACAGCCCCACCGCCCAGAGCATTGCGCCGGTGGCGGAGCGAGCGAGCTGAGGCTGCGGGGGAGGGGGAGCAGTGGGGTAGGGGTCAGGGGCGAGCCTCCCGGGCCAGGAGGATGGTCCCGCGGGCCGTAGTTTGCTCACCCCTCATCTATTCCCAGCATGTCAGGTTCCTCCAACCAAATGCTATCAGGGGTTCTGTTTGTCCCAATCCCCCAACTTATCCTAGCATCCTCCTTTCTCCCCACAAGACAGGAGCTCTGTGTGAACCCTCATTTCTTCCTTCCCCACCATGCCAGAGGCTCTGTCAGTCTGTCTCCCATTCCTCTTCTGAGGTCAGTTTGTTTCAAAGAAATATGCAGCAACCAACTGGAGTTTTTTTTCCAGAGGAGCTAACAGCTTTCCCTTGCTCTACCAGAGTATTATATTTGCCTCTTCTAAGCATCATTAGCATGGCAATGACTACTCAGCCACTGTCAAAAAATGCAGGACAAAGAAATCCAGCACTGGAAAGTATGCATCCCAAGCAAGGTCAAGGGACCTGCAAAGAACGAACGAACGCACGCACACACCCACACCCACCTCCCGAGGGGATGAAGCACAAATCACAAAACATCATCATAAAGCAAACCAGGCAAGTGATGTGGCAGATAATCTACCACACACACGATGGGGTCACAGTAATAAGGGTCTCTCACAGAGGTAGATAAATGTCACATATCCATCCTACAGCAATACTTAATTGGGGTATTTTACTGTATGAGCAATTTCAGTGCTGAGGCCCACCCAATTGGACCGAATTATACATTTTATTACTAAAACCTGGAGTTTGTGATGCCTAGTACTCAGCAGAGTTAGTGAAAAGAACAAAAAGACAGAGAAAGGATTACAATGAAACAAATTATCCGGGAAGTAGAGGAGATGTCTTAAATATGAGGAAGCAGGAGGAAGAAGGGTGTAACATTCATTACATTGAATGAAGCAGGATACTCAGAAGATATTTACAATAAAAACTGTAAGCCAGAGCTGCCATGTGGAACACTGATTCAAGCTATGGCTCATTAGGTAAAGTCTGCAGACAACTTAATACGTGAGAAACAAAGGATTTAAAAATATACATAAAAAAAGGCAGGCTGAGAAAAATAATTCATTGATTTGTGGCTGGAAAATTGAAGAGGCCATTTAACACAAATATGGAATGGAAAAAATACCACGCTCTCAATATCCAGCCCTGAAAAACAACAACAGACGACCTTTCATGTGAGGATCTCAAAGATCTTGATAATTATCACATTGCCCTGCAACGTAAGTGTTATACTTATTTTACTGATGAAGAAACTCAGGTACAGAGAAGTTAAATGAATTGCCTAAGGTCACACAATTAGTGGCAGATCCAAGAAGAGAACCCACAAATTTTGCCTCCCAATTCTGTTCCTTGACCACTAACAGCACACCCAGCAGAGACAACTGCCCATGTTACACATTGAAAAGATGACATTCTTTTTTGGGGATGCTCACCCTGACTTTAGTAAGTTTACAATGGTAGCATTAAACTATTCACAGGGAAACAATTTCATTTAATGATAGTGTTCAAGCAGCGGAAGTAAAGAGCACAAACAAACAAAAGAGCACTTAAAGTCCCAGTGGTTTGGAACAATGGACCATTTTTGAAAACTTCCCAATTGAAACTGGAAATCAGCTGCAGTGGACATTTGTGTATGACAAACCTTTGCTTTGGTGGCAGCTGAGGCAAGAGCAGCAGCTGCAGCTGTAGCTACATTTCCTTCAGAGATTTCGTGTTCCACTTTCTTCTTTCCAGCGTCGCTTTCCTTGTCTTTGCACGCATCAACGTTTTCCTTGTTCTCTTCTGCCTCCTTCTCTTCTAAAGAGATGACCCAATAATTTTTTTTACATTCATTCTTCACTTCATGATCATCACACCAGGGACAGGATTTACATAGCACGTACTTCTGTGCTCACACGGCATAAACCCATGCACGAGCACATTACAACACTCCCACTTAGGTGCTTTACATTATTATAGCACCTCAGCGCTTCCTCCACATACTGCTACAGAAGCAGTTTGAACACCTCCACAAAATGTATATCCCAGAGGATCCCCCCCCAAACCCTTAAGGGTGATGCTCCTAAAGTGCTTTCATTTTCTACCCCTGTGCACTCTTCTCTCCCCCATCTTTTTCTTAGTCTTAATATCAAAATAATTTTAAGTTGTATTTCCAATAAACAAATTCCATGATCATCTCCATTTTGAGATGCAAACGGAGACCTTTTTATTGTTTTGCTCCGTCCTCTCCTAAAATCCTGATGAAAAAAATCCTGTCAGAAAAGATGTGCCAGATCTATACGACACAATCAGAACACAGATTCATGTAAGAAATGACATGGTATTTTAAAATATAGGAAGATACTATGATTTTTCAGTACTTTATTCCAAACCAGTCAAATGAAATGATTTGCACAACCTCGTAAGGAAACGGAGAAAGCGTGTTAGGCTTTAAAGCACAAAGCTGTGTTCATAGTAGTCCCATTCATCTGCTTCTTTACATTAGGAATGGACCAACAGATTAGCAATATAGAAATAAACTCATTTATATGGTTTGTGCTCACTTTAGTTTAGCAATCTGCTCACCCAGTCCCTACAGCCAAGATGAAAAAAGTCCCTAAACTGACGTCTGAAATGATTGCAATATGAATTTAGCACTTGAGCTTTTCTGTGAAATGACCTGGAATATCTACTGCTGAACCAAGCTGCAGACCTGACGTGCGAGAGGAAATACTTCTGCCACAATTAACTTTATAGTCTATTCTTACAGCTTTGGAGAAAGGCTTTTAAAACTAAAATGCAGCTCAAGTAACAGCTGGTGTCTATTACCTGACTTGGTATCAGATGTGACTTCACTGTCTTGCTCCTTTTCTGGATTTCTCTCATTTTCTCCTTCCTGCACCTTATCACCTTCCTCTATTTCACTTTCTCCTTTGCTTTCAACCTGGAGTGTTGGAGGGGGATGAAGGAAGAGAGAAAGGGGAACATAAGAAAAAATTCCTTGTTAGCTTGGTCACAGAATCACTTTGAAAGCTCTATCATCCTTGGGAAGGTGGAATCAATTTGGGACTGCCTGTTAGTTCTTTTCACAACCATGGTCAAGATTCTTGGGCACAAAGCAATTGCCACATTGGATCAGACCCATGATCTATCTAGTCCAGTAAGCCATCTCCAACAGGGGGCAGCACCAGATTTTGTTTAGTGCAAGAAACCCCACAGTAGGGAGAAGTGGAATCATCTTGTCTCTCCCCAAATATTTCATTCTAATCCTTAATAGTCAGAGATTGGTTTAAGACCGAAGCATGAGATTTTATATCCTTTCCAAAATTTGTTAGCATTCAGTACAATAAATCTGGATACTCTTGTTATCCATATAAACATCCAATCCCTTTTTGAATCTTAGTAACTTCTTGGCCTCAATAATATCATGTGGCAATGAGTGCTGTAGTCTAATTACACACAGTGGGAAAAGAGTATTTTTGTCCAACAGAAAAAGCAACAGATATTTGCAAAAGTGTGACATAAGGAAGGGAAATAAAATGAAGGAGAGGTAACTTACCTCGAACTGTACTTCAGTTCAAGATGTGTATTCCTATGGATGCTCCATGTCTAGCTATGCAAAGGTGCCAGTGTGTTCTTGATCAGAAATTTTTGTCAGCTGTCTCCCCAGGTCTACGTCTGTGCCCTAGACACCCTCATGCCCGGATATAACAGTATAGAGAGAGGAGGAGACTTGCCGCCACTCCAGGTCTTACTCAACCACAAAAGTCCCAAGAAAGAGACTCTGAGGCAGAGGGGAAGGAGGGCAGGTAGTGGAGCACCCATCGGGACACACATCTCAAAGAACTCAAGTTACTGTACATGGTAAGTAACCTCTCCTTCTGCTTCAAGTAGTGTCCCTTTGGGTGGTCCACATAAGGAGACTCCCAAGTAGTACCTCCATCAAGAAGGAGGGCATCAAGGAAGTGGATCCAGTATGGATTGTAGGACAGTGTCATCACGTCAGTCCTGGAGGCAGGCATGAGAGTGCAATGCTGGTAGAATATATGCAGCAACGACCAAGTGGCTGCCCTGCAGATGTCTGAGATGCGTACATTTTTGAGAAGGGCTACTGAGGTGGACTGAGCCCTAGTGGAATGAACAATAACTCTCGGGGGGAAGGAGGAGGGAGATGAACCCCCAAGGCTTCACAGGACACAACCTGCAACCCATTTGGACAATTTCTGGATGGAGATCAGATGCCCATTCATTCCTTCTGCAACAGAGATGAAGAGTCTAGGGGAAACCCAAAAGGGCCAAGTCCTGTCAAGGTAAAAGGGAAGAGCTCTTAACATTCTGTGTATGGAGGCTTGCGTCTTCTCTACGAGAGTGAGGCCTGGGGTAAAATACTGGTGGGTGAATATCCTGATTAACGCGGAATTCTAAAGAGACTTTAGGGAGGAAGCGAGGATGTGGCTGTAAAGTCACCTCATCTTGGAAGAACACCGTGTATTGATGGGTCCTCCGTTAAGGATTCAAGATTCCCCACCCATCCTAGGCGAAGTAATGGCTAATTTGAACAAGGTCTTAACGACAAATGAAGGAGGCAGTAACTCCCCACAGGTTTGAATGAGGGTTTCCTCAGAGCACTGGGAACTAAGGTGAGGTCCCATGGTGGAGTTGGTTCCTTGGTAGGAAGAGATTAAATAGATCCTTAATAAATCTTGCAGTGCTGGGGTGGGTGAAGACTGAGAATCCTTGTATGGGAGGGTGAAAAGTTGTGATGGCAGCTAGAAGAACTTTGATGGAGCTCAGCGATAAGCCTGTAGTCTTTAATTTGACAGGTAACTGAGGATATGAGCCAGAGGATTTGAGAGGAAGTACAGCTTGATGGTTGCAACAAGCTTGGAGGCATTTCCACACTTTTTCTAGTTGGGCGATTTCTGATATTGAGCAGCACCCATGGAACTTCTGGAAAGCTATACCAGAGGGCCATCAAACAACCATGCTTTGAGGCAAAGTGCTGCGAGACTGGGGGAGGGGACCAATTCTGATACCTGGGTGAAGAGAATCGGGGTCAGAGAAAGGCAGAGAAGAGACTGTAGGGATATGTGAATCAGCTCCGGGAACCACAGCCTGTCTCAACCACGACAGTGCTATGAGGATGGTTCCTCGTCTCAATTTCTTTATGAACTTAAACAGTAACAGTATTGGGGGATGAAGGCATAGCAGGCCTTGAGGCCAAGTAATGACTAGGACATATCCCACTACGTTGTGGTCATGCCCACACCTTGAGCAGACGTCTGCTCTTTGCATTGAATGGAGTTGTGAAGAGATCCACCTGTGGATGGCCCCAGGCAAGCCGTATTTCTCAGAACACTTCGTTGTTCAGTTCCCACTTGTAGTTGACACTGAATTGTCTGCTGAGGGAATCTATGATTGTGTTCAGCAGATGACCCCCTGAGATATGCATGCGATGTGACGTACACCAGTTCCATAGTTTTATAGATTTGGTGCATGAGGACTGGTATCTTGCTCCTCCTTGCTGATTGATGTAAACATCGCTCTGTTGTCCAGCATTATTCTGATTGGGTGGTCCTTGATGTGTGGCAGAAAGTGTTGGCAAGCATAATGGACTGCTCTGAGCTCCAATATGTTGATATGGAGGGGGTCTATTTGCCCTGAGCTATAAGGCTTTGGAATTGTACACCCCAGCCTATGAGGGAGACTTCTGTGGTGACAATCCTCATGGGAGGAGGCTGTACAAGTGAAACTCTCTCCCCCCTCCCCCACCTTTTGTGGGTCCTCCAGTTCAAAGGACCGAGGACCCTCTGAGATATGGACACCTGCTTGGATCGACAGTCTGTTGGGAGTGTGTAGAAGTTCTCAATTATGGTTGAAGACACCAAGAGTTAAGTCTTGCTAGGGAAGTCATGAACGTACAGGCTGCCATATGGCCCAGAATTTGTAGGCAAGCCCTTGCAGTGGGGTTTGTGGACTCCACTGGATTGTTGAAACAAGGTTGGACATTGTGATGAATCTGCCCAGGGGAAGTATGCCCTGTCATGAAGCACCCATAGGGACACTACTCCAAGAAGTGGAATTCTTCACAGATTCTAGCTTATCCCAACTCAAGGACATTAACTGTATTAATGAAATGAGCAGTGATTTTATGCGTAAGGGTGGAGGTGGGAAATATTTTAACATTGGCAAGTAATTTGGATTTATCTGAATGTCTGTTCTACTAGACCGGGAATTGGTTTCCAATAAATTTGGAATAGTAATTTTCATGCCCATGATTACCTTGCACTGTATTTACATCTCTTATTTCATAAAAGCAATATAAAGATAATCGAGAGAATACAGCAAACAAGGAGTAACATTCAGAATTATGTATTGTGAGTATTAGGCTTGGACTACACTACAGAGTTAGGTCCACATAGGGTAGCTTATGTTGACCTAACTACGTCAGTGTCTACACTACAGATTTGCTCCTGCCGATGTAAGTGCCCTACTACCCCAACATAGTAACTCCACTTCCATGAGAGGCGTAGGGCTTATGTAGGTGTAACTAGGGCAACTCAATGTCTATGTAGACACTGTTCCTCACATTGGCTGTTGGCTGTCATTCTTGTTAATTTCACAGCTCTGCTTGAGCCATGAAATAGACAAGAAAGCCGGCTCCTGGCTCCCCAGCTGGGCTGCTGCAGGTCTCCGGCAGGGGCTTTAGAGGCTGCAGCCCAGGGCCTTGGCTCAAGGGGGGCCCCGCAAAAATAAATCACAGGCAGCGATCTCCGGGCTGCTAAAAGGGGCTCTCAGGCAGGCTGCCTGCCTGCCATAGCTCCACGCCGCTCCTGGAAGCGGCTGGCTGCTGGCATGTCTCTGCAGCCCCGGGCGGGGCGGGGAGGGGAGGGGGGATGCGGCTCCGCGCACTGCCCCTGCCCCCAGCACTGTTCCCGCAGCTCCCTGTAGCTACGGGGGGGGGGGGGGGGGGGGGAGGCAGGGCGCCGGGGGGGGGGGGCGCCTGCAGGCACAGGCAGCGTACTGAAACCTGCTGCCCCCTTCCCCCCCAAAGGGTGCGCAGATATGTGTTAGCAGCAGCTATGGCAGGCAGGCAGCCTGAGCCCTGCTGTGCCGTCGGCTGGGAGCTGCTTGTGGTAAGCGCCTCCCAGCTGGAGCCTGCACCTCGTACCCCCTCCTCCACCTCAACCCCTGCCCCAGATCAGAATCCCCTCCTGCACCCTCCCTCCCAGACCCCGCACCCCAATCCCCTGCCTCCTGCACTAAACTCCCTCCAAGGAAAAAGACTTGTATACAGGGGCCCCACAAAATCTAATAGCCCCGGGCCCACAGGAGAGTTAATCCAGCCCTGGTCTCTGTTCCAAGCTGGGCTGTCAACCAGGCTCCTGGCTTGGGCTGTTGCCCAGGCGCCCTTCTGGGAGCCCTGCTGTGCCCTGGGGTCCTGGCTCCCTGCGGGGAGCATTGCAGCCAACCAGACTCTGGGCATGGATCTCCCAGCCGAAGGAGAGAAGCCCCCAGTGGGGGCCTGCACAGAGCTGAGAGCCCTGGCTCTCAACGCCCCCGTCCCACGCTGTCCCTCTTCAGCTAGTGGAAGCACTCCTGGTGAGGACGCGCACCACCGAAAGAAGGAGGAGTAATTACTGTGATGGCTGTATGTCGACCTAACAGAGGTCGACTTAAGATTGTCATGTACACATGTCCTTAAGTTAAGCACCAGTTTTTCATTCATTCGACTGAAAAAGCGGGGTAACAGGAAAGTGTCACAGGTAACTGCAGACACAATGTAGGTATTGTTTATTCAAGAAAATAATGAATCAGTTCTAGAGAACTAGTTTGGATTTAGTGCAGGTCAGTACTTCCCAGAAGTCATTGCCATTACCACTTCACAGTTCTGTGACCTTGAAAGGAGCTGCTAGTCATAGTCTAGATCTTAGTGGACATTTATCTATATCACAAAACCCACCACTGCAATCACCTTGTTTTGCTGACAATCTCAGTAGGAGAGATGAAGGCCCGAATAAACAGACTGAACTCCTCTCTCATTCTTAGGCAGCTTGTCTCTAAGGGTTTGATCCTGTGCACACTGAAACCACTGACAGTTTTGCCACTGACTATCATGGGCTTAGGTTCAAGCTCTAAGTCAGAGGTGAGTCACATTCATTAGACCAGGGGTCGGCAGCCTTTCAGAAGTGGTGTGGCGAGTCTTCATTTATTCACTCTAATTTAAGGTTTCACGTGCCAGTAATACATTTTAACGTTTTTAGAAGATCTCTATAAGTCTATAATATATAACTAAACTATTGTTGTATGTAAAGTAAATAAGATTTTTAAAATGTTTAAGAAGCTGCATTTAAAATTAAATTAAAATGCAGAGCCCCCCCGGACCGGTGGCCAGGACCCGGGCAGTGTGAGTGCCACTGAAAATCAGCTCGCGTGCCAGCTTTGGCACATGTGCCATAGGTTGCCTACCCCTGCACTAGACAAAGGAGGGTAGCTTGCATTGCCATTGCCTGTGATGCAACTATGAATAAATGACTTCACTCAGATTGTCAATCCAACTCCAGCTGGCACTCAGAAGGGAAATACAAGAACTATTTTCTGTGTCTTTCATCCTCTCAGTGTCTCTTGGTTTATATTTGTGCTATAAAAATAGGTTACTCGGAGCACTTGGCAGTCCAACATAACTGAGTTACACTAAATTCAAAAATTAGGAATGGTTCTTGGAGGACTGATTTCTCTTTACTGATCTCGTGTCAGGTTAGAGCAAAGGTACTTAATCTTGGAGAGCCAATTTCTCACTGAATTAAACTGTGCAGAGCCGAAAACATCACAGCACTGCACGATCAGGAATCAGAATGATCAATCCAACACTACAAGAAAAACGTTGCAACATCAGGATGTGCTGCTGCAGTTTTTCTATGGCTCTTCAATTAAATCTGACATCTCCACTTTGACCCTTCCTCAGCCCCTTTCCTCATGGCTAAAAAGGACAGGAAGAGATACCGACATCTCTTCCCACTTTGCTCAGCAATAAACTTGCAAGGGGGCACTCCTATGGCAGGAGTGTTCAATTCACTCTGCACAAGACAAGGCTGAGAACAAGGAGCTCTTTACTAAAATTTATGTCACCTGGGGTAAGGCCCATCTTTTCATTATGCATTTGTACAGTGACTAGCACAATGGGCCCCGATCTTTGATTAAGGCCTCTAGGTGCTACTGTAACACAAACAACTCAGACTTGTGAACTTCATGAAAAGAATCACTGTATCAGAGACAAATCTCAGACTTTTACCTTTTCTGACTGTTGCCCATCTGTCTCAGTTTCCATTTTTTCTTCTTCAACTCCATCTATGAGAAGAAATACAAGTACATAAAGCAGAGTGGTTAAAAGTGCCATAACCACCATTTATTATTCTTGAAAATTAATGACAGGTCTAACTGAAATATCCTACTCTGTTCTGTTGTGGTAATTGGGCTTACAAATTTACCTTAATTGTGAGTTTAACTGTAAAAAGTGAGTGTAAGTTCATAAGATGTCACAACCTATAACAACAAATGTTAATGGGACTAGGTGCAAGAAAACCAGACAGAGAAACTGGATTAGTTTAAACCAAAAAGGCCATGTTCATATAATCCAAGGACTGCTGTAATTATAGTTGTTAAAAACAAATTATGTGGAGTTAATGAACCAAAATTAGTGTGTCAGAAATTAGGCCTAATTGATGGACAAAAATAATGAGGGAATGGGCTATTCCATCCTTTTTGGGTCCTGAAAGAAAGACTTTTTTGGAAACTAGGGGGAGGAGAGGTGAGGAGGACAAAGAACAGAAAAAACAGATTGAGTGAAAGAACAGACAGAGGATACTGAAGCAAGCTTCACCAACATGGCTGCCACCCCCACCATCTCCTGAGGTCCCAGGCCTTCATTATCCTAACCCTGAGAGATGTCCTGACCAGACCAGGCCAGAGAGAGGGACCCAGATAATATTCCCACTTTTACTGGTTCCAGCTGAACCCCAGACACCACCTGGGATGAAATGGGATCAGACTTTAACAGTAGTAACTCCAGCTCATTTCAACTAATTTTCTTTTTCCTAGAGGGACAGTTATTACCATCTTTAATAATATCTAAGAGACTGTCAAACTAGAGGTTTTTCCTTCTAAAACTCTCTCCAGCTAAAGGGAACAAAACATGTTAAAATAAAAGCCTTACTTAATTCTTTACATTTCAAATGCTTTAACTTTTTTCCCCCCTTTTCTTTATCTTCAATAGAAGGTTAAAATAATTTTCAACTGCGTTTGCGTCATGGTACTAAGCAGGCTGAGGTCTCTGAATGCCAAACCCTGGACCATGTTTAACACTGTTTAATGTTGGACAGAGACTGGGTTGTTAATGACTTTGGCCCATTTGTTCCACCTAAATAAATAGAACAGTTCTTTAGAAAGATGCAAGAAAGCTTCATAACACTGGACACATGGGAGGCTTGGCAGCACAATACATTATGCTATAGCCTTAGTTTAAAATTCAGGTTTAAATACAGCTTCACCTTTGCAGGTTTGGCCAGCCGGGGTATGTGAGGCCAACAATATTAAAATAGAGCTGCATAAGGATAAGATTGTGTCATAGAGGCACGGATGCTGTGACTTTCAGAGACTTCTATGACATTTTCTGCTTCAGCCCCAGAGCAGTGGGGCCAGAGCCGTCAGCTGCTGCAGGGGGCCCCCGGGGCTCTGAGCCACTGAGGCTGCGGCAATGGGCCCCTGGAACTGCCGCAGCAGAGGGTGCTGGACACCGCCCCCAACAGCGGGGCTGGGGCTCTCTTCCCCTACTTGGGCTTCAGTCAGACCTCCTGCCCCATTTTTTTTAGTAAAAGTCACAGACAGGTTGCAGGCTTCCATGAATTTTTGTTTATTGCCCACAACCTGACTTTTACTAAAAATAAAATTTAGCTATGAAGATACATAGTTTGCCTGTGCAGACAAACTCAAACTGTTGCACACCTGTAAAAGGCCAAGGATACACCACAATTCTATAACATGTTCAATCCGTGTTATAATTCTGTTGGTTGACTATAATATAACAACATGCTCTACCAATGTAGTCAATTTGTCTGTGTAGATGGTCCGTAGCTCAGGCATGCAAGACCAGCCTCAGTTAAGAACTTCTTGTATTACAAGAGTGGGTAATCACTGCTCAACACAAACTTCCTGAATTGCTTTATGAACTCTACGCACATAAATGTCAGCATGCATGGACAGTCAGTAGGAGACTTTATTTCCAATTTGCAGGTGATCAAAACACTATCAGAGTCTAATTTTATGTTACCCAAATCTGACTGTAGAAGAGTAATTTATGCTCTGTAAAAATATTCTCACACTAAATTCTAGCACCTCTACAAACCGTGTTAAAGCATTAAACATTCACAAGAAAGCCTCTCTATTTCCCTGCCCTAGAATTTGCAGGTCTTCTTTCATGCCCCATAACCAGTTTCTTTCCCTAAGCTTCACGACCAGGGATCCTAGTTTTCAGTGATACCCCCCCCCCACACACAAAAATCCATGTTTTTCCATGATTCAAATGAAATGCTGAACTTTAGTTTCCCTAGCCACAACATATATGAGTATCAGTTGAACACAATGTTTTACCAATATATTGACAATTTTTAAGCTTACCAGCCAAGGCTTGCCGCCTAGGACTGACAGCTGGAGCTCCACCCATTCTCTTGATTATCCGATCTGGCCCCGGTCCCAATTAGATTGGATAATTGGGGTTCCACTGTATATGTTTTTATTTTTTCACAAAATGTAAAAACTAAAGATTTTCTGTATAAACGCAAATTCGCGTTTTTCCGTGGCAAGTGGATTTCTAGGATCATTGTTCATGACTAACTGGTCTTTCATGTCTCCTATCTCCAGATCTTGCTCCTCAAAACATTTATTTCAAAAGGCCTACAAGACCTAGGCATACACTCAAAGAAGTGCTATAACAGACAATAGAATTTTGATGATTTAAGGAAACTGCATATGACTTATGAGTTCTGCCCGATCTTATGAAATTGCTCATTGAAATGCCTCAAGGTAAGTGGAGTCAGCCACATGTTGTCAGGGTGTGTCACCCATTCCCCAGACCCAGGGCAATGGAGGGTTGTCAAACCTTGATGCCCCCCATTCAAGTGAGAGCACCTCAGTACCAATGAGATGGCTGAAGACAGGGGAAACTAGGCTGACCAAATGTTTCTGCAGGACAGAATTAGAGCAGTAGAATTTTTGCAGAAGCACGACAAAGAATAAACAGGCGTTATTGTTGGGTTTTAAAAGTCACAGAACCTGACAGACTTGAGGAAAACTCATGAAGAGATATGAGGAAGCTTGGGTAGGGAAGATGAACAGAGGGGCATGTTTCTGTAGCAGAGGGGTCTTGTTTTATTGAGGAACCAGCCCAGGAAGAAGGAAACAGACTGTACTAGAGAGAAACTCCATGATTCAGAGAGAAGGCATGTGCAGGAGGTAGGATTCTGGGCTCCTTAGAGGACTCTGACCTAAGCCCAAAGAATGCTCTAGAGTGGTGAGAAATTGAAATTTTTCAGTTGAACTTATCTGGGACAGGTAACTCTGCCCTTCTGAAGTACCTGCCTTTGTCCACTGAGAGGGGATTCAACCCATGTTACAGACTGGTCAGTATGGCCTCTTAAAAGGAGAGAAACTGTTCAGGAAGGATTATTATTTAGTAGCCTAGCAATGCCATATGGAAGACACAGATTAGATTGTCTCAGACTCTTGTCCGCAGCCTAAGAGCAGAAATCCAGACTGTGCTTAAAAGCGTGACTCTTTTTGGTAAAAGGAGTGGCACTGATAGGTTATGAAGTTTCAGTCTCTCCTTTGCAACATAATAAGAGCCAAATAGGGAATTGAGTGGTGCGTTTAATGGGAAGTAAAGCTAATAACCTCAAACCAAAAAATTCGACAGAAACAATAGAGAAAGTTCTGTTTAAGTGCAGCTTAGCCAGCGCTCCAAGCTGCTGGCAACCCAAAACTCCCAAGTCCTTTCAGTACAGAGGAACTGGAGGAATTCATGGGCAAAAGCAGCAAAACCGGATGCTACATTATGTATAAAACAAAAACGACTGATTAGAAAATGGGGTGGGGGAGAACAGTGAAGCAATTCTGAAGTTTTGATTCATGTAGATCTCCCAGTCAGAATGACCAATCTCGCTTTGCTCAGCAGCATGAAATATCACAGGTTGACAAAAGTACTCCCTGCTATTTATTCAGTCTAAATTGCATTTGATAATGAAAGGTTATAATTAAAATAATCATGTGGGCTGCTTGCTGGCAGCCACCATAACATTGAAAAGTAATATACATCATGCAGACATGTTTTCTTTCTCTACACATAACTGTACTGCATGTTCCTCTCTCCCCTGTGTAAAATTAAGTTTCCATCTTGCTTTAATACTGACTTGGCAACCAAAAGACTGGTGCTCATTAATGATGCTCATTAATCCCTAGTTAGTTCACCCTTAGGAGGCTACTTCAGCATTGCTTCCTACAGCATATTCTCCAGTCCTTTGCCCTTTCTAGTTTTACCCATCAAGCACACGATTATAAACATACTTTGCATTTCTATAGCACCTGCTATCAAAGGATCTATTAGATCTTTACAAACATTAAACAGGCCTCCCCAGGCCTTTGTGTAGTACATATTACCTCCAATTTACAAATGGGAAAACTAAGGGCGGGTTTACACTACAGCCTAAGTCAATATAACTTGCGTTGCTCAGGGGTGTGAAAAAGCCCCCTCCCCCCAAGTGACACACGTTTCGCGTCTCCACACCGGGCTATGTCGGCAGGAGATGCTCTCCCACTGACAGCATCCGCATCTCCGATATAGAGTAATTATGCCGACGGGAGCTGTAGCTGTGCCGATGTAGTGCTGTAATGTGGACTTGCCCTAAGACACATAAGTTAAGTTAGTTGCCCAGTGTCTGTGAGCTAAAGAGACCTGAGTCCCAGTATCATGCTCTCACTAATACACAGTAATCCATCCCATTCTGTTAAGCAGTTTCTTATCAAGTTACCGTGTAAGTGTAAGATGCAGTCAATGAATAGAAAATCTACCATACAAGCAATGTGACTGAACTTTATTTTGCTATTGAGCATTTAGATTTGTTCCTGTTCCTCTCTAACTCCCCTGTACAAAATCCAGAGCTCTTTGGTTTGATTTTGCAAACTCCTTGCAGTTAATCTATTGTGCTTGTGGAGTTCACATTCTCAACCAATACTTCATTGTGCTCTTGCAGCAACTACTATATACACCCTTTTTAGCTGGTGTAGCCGATCAGATAGGCAGGAGAAAGGCTCCCCCCAGAATAGCATGCCAACTTTGCAGTGGCGTAAAAATTTCACTCATAAATCACATTTACTCTTTTTAAAAGAATATTTCTTTGTTGCAAATAGCCTATGAAAAAGTTTTCTACATTTAAATCTTTATGCGTTTATTAGTTGTAATGTTATATTGAGGCAACATCACAGTTGTAGTTTCCTCAGGAAGTCGGTGGTGTCTCGAAGATAGCTGGGATATGTTCGGTTACTAAGAAAATACCTTAAGTTTCATTATAAATTGCATTTTCACATGTTTATAACTCCTGATGTAACCTAGGTTGTCTGGTAGTGACCGTAATAATAAAATTTTGTTTTAATAAAAAATAAAAAAGTCAGTCTGACAATTTTAGCCAGGTAGTAGTTGATGGCTTTTGAAAATTGTCTTAATGCATTGGTTGCAGAGCCATTATTTGCAGTGACAGTGTTGTGACTGTAGGCCTCCAGCTGGCATGAACCATTTACATTTTTTGCTTATACTGATGGGTGCATGCTGGAATAGTAAATGAATGAAATGAAAAAGGAAACTGAAAAAGTCTCTGCTATGAGTTTCAGGGCAATCTGAATTTAATTTATCTGAGTTCATGCACGTTTCTATCTCTACATTTTAAGCCATTTTAACTACCATAGTAGTGGGAATTTTAAAATGAAATTAATGTAATAAGGAGACTAGACTGAGGTAAAAAATATAAATATGTCACCCAAATGTGAAAGGTATATGGACCTGAAAACATCATATTTTGATACTCTGGATACAAATTATAAAATAAAGGATGCCTGTATTCCAGGAAGACACAGACATGGCCCTTATTGATTTTGTTTCAAACCAGAAGCAAAAATCTGATCAGGTTAATGAAGAATATACAAAACTGACAATTTAGATGGGAATTAGCCCTCTGGATCATGGGTGTCCCCAACACAATCTGATAGTGATAACCTTCCTTCCCTTCTACAGGGAGTGCTCAGTAGTCCCTCTTACAGGGCCTCAAGGGTCTCTATTGCCACAATCCTCTTCAGCAGGTCCTGCATCACAGCAATCATCTTTCGTGTGGAGAAAAACTATATGGCTCTCCCTTCAGAATCAGTAAATGATGGTTCCTAAGCAGCAAGAGGTAGATGGCTACCAAGCAATGCAAGGCATCATCCCAAGGAGGAGCACAGCACCTCCATCCCAAAAGCATACCTCACCCACACCCCAGGAATCACATTCCTAGTCTTAATAGTAAAACACAACCCTCAAGAACAGGGAGCTCTGCCTAGTTAGGTAGCAACACCTATTGGCTAGTGATGAGGAACCTATGACTGGCTTCTAAGGAAGCCCCATTTAACCCTACAACTGGAGAAGGGAAACAGACTTCAAGTCAACAGGGAAATTACAAAGTGTCTGAACTTGGTTTAATTTCTCTAATCAGATTGCCTGCAAGCTACATGAGATAGACTTGCCAGATAAACTCCCCACTCTTCTCAGTAGAACAATAAAGCAGAATGCACCAATGCAAAGTTATCTTTAAAATGTGTTTAAACTTAGTAATTCACAGGTGCCCTGAGACCAGGTTGGCCCTATTTGTTTTCACTGATAGGACCCATTTACACAGATCATTATAACACACTCTTTAATATGAACAAATACTAAATTGATTCTGGATAATCAATGTATTAGCAATGAAAAGGCCGATGTGGTCGGACTGATTAGCGGGCTCAAATGTATGGCAATCTTGCTAGTAACTAGCACCATTTTTTCCTCCATGCTCAGTGAAAGGTAGGAATGCACAACAGTTAGTGCTTCCCATACTTGTACTCCGTGACACTTCTACATGCTCAGCATGACAAACCTGCACACTTTCCTCAGAGGAGAGTGGGTAATTCACTGAAAGCTTGTGAAGCAGTTGTGAACACTGCATGAGTCTGTTTTAAGAAAGGATGGATAGTTATCACTAAGGCTGCGAGTGTCATGGAGGTCACGGATTCTGTGACTTTCCGTGACCTCCGCAATGGCTGGTGCTGTCCAGCAGCAGTAGTTTGGGTGTGTGGGAGGGAGCTAAGGGCTAGGGGACAGGGGTTTGGAGGGTGCGGGGGGCACGCTTACCTGGGGTGGGGGGGCCTCCGTACCGCATGCTGCCCACACCCGCAGCTCCCATTGGCTGCGGTTCCTGGCCAATGGGAGCTGTGGCAACCGGAGCTTATGGCTGGAGCAGCAGAGGAGCCCCTGCCTCCACCGCCTAGGAGCTGTAGGGACGTGGAGCTGGGTAGGAAGCCCCTGCCAGCCCAGCCAACCTTCCCTCCCCCAGCACCAGCGGGGGTCCTGGGTCACCTCCCCCAGCACCCGCGGCGGTTGCCACCCCTGCCCAAGTTTTAGTCCCAGCGGGTATTTTTAGTATAAGTCATGGACAGGTCACGGGCCCGTGAATTTTTGTTTACAGCTCGTGACCTGTCCATGACTTTTACTAAAAATACACGACTAAAATGTAGCCTTAGTTATAACCAGTCCTCAAAAGGCACTCTACTAGCTGAGAGAGGTCTTGGCAAGGACACGAATAAGTAAAATATTCCAAGACTGTTTCTTTTTAGCAATGTTTGCATTCAGTCAAATCACACATGGAGATGAAAGGGAAATCATTGCCTGCCAAAAATACAGGAGGTAAAATGACCACCCTTATATGTGTTTATTCTGCCTGTGAAACTTTCAAGTGCACAGACACAATAGGAACTGGGGCGAAATCATTCATAAAAACAAGGATGGTGAAGTTTATCACACCTTCTCTCTCTTATGCCTCTCTACTCCACATATTCACCACTGGCTTCCATCTTCTTTCAGTTCTGTTTCTATTGTGCATTTCCTTGGTCTACCTTGTTGCCTCTTGACCTGGGGGTTCCAGTCCAATGCCTGTCTTATGTTATTTGGGTCTTTCCTCCATGTATGTCCTAGCCATCTCTATTTTTGTTCTGTAATTTGTCATTTTTTTCCTGGTCATCTGATATTGAAGAATTGTCTAAAAACTATTTATGAAAGCCTGGAGTTTAGGTAGTAAGATCTTAATAAGAGAGGGTTACTCACCTTGTGCAGTAACTGAAGTTCTTCAACATGTGTCCCCCCATGGGTGCTCCACAGTAGTTCCTTCTCTGCCGCATCTACAGTGGAGCATCCGTGGAAGAAGAGAGGGTTACTCACCTTGTGTGGTAACTGAGGTTTTTTGAGATGTCCCCCCCCATGGGACTCCACTGTAGGTGCAGCAGAGAAGGAACTACAGTGGAGCACCCATGGGGACATCACTCAAAGAAGTCGTCTCCAAGTTTCAGTGCCATGGAATAAGATTGACGTTACAATGGTGTTGAATACTCTAAGTTTAGTTTGGAGGACAAGATTTCTGTTTCTTCAGCTTTAGAGTTACAAAAGGCATGGCAGGCTTTCACTGTTCTGGCTTTAATGTTTTCATTGGTTCCATCTGTGGTACTTACAGTGTTGCCAAGACATGTAGAAGAGGTCTGATGTTTCACATCAGTCCGATGGACTGTGCCTTGACGCGGCTGAAAGGCTTGAGTTCCCCCATGATCCTGAGAGCTATGCTGATGGGAGCCTAACTCTTGATAGGGCCACTCATGCCAGACAGGTCGATGGATAGGACCAGGCTAAAGGCCTCTGCTCTGTTATACATACCTTTGTCACCTCCCTGTCTGGACAGCAGCAATGCAATATACTTGGGCAACAAACCTTCAGCTCTTAGTTAACTCCAACTAGTACAAAATGCTGAAGTGCATCTCCTCAGCAACACAGGCTAACATGAGCACATCAGACCTGTCCTCTGCTCTCTAAATTGGTTTCCCTTAGAATATCATATCAAGTTCAGGGACTTGGTCATTATCCTCAAGGCACTCAATGGCCTGGGCATAGTATAAAGGTCACCCAACCCTCTGGGATGAGGACAAGATAGACAATTCCACTCCTCAGGCACAATGGAACTTTTTACAACACGGGCAAAGATTGTGCAGAAGACAGAGCTTTCCCAGGGCTCGTCTGAAACCGCAGAACAAGGTCCAACAGGAACTAAGGGCCATCACAAGTCTCACCACCTACCATTCCAAGTGCAAGGCGAACTTCTTCGACCTGCCTTCTCTGGCACACACAGCACTAAAAACACACACAAAACTCCACCACAGCCATACCAAAACACCACACTGTACTGCACACAAAATCTTCCTGTGTGAAGTGGAAAAGTGAAAGAATAAACCACTGCTGGAAGGGACTTAGAGAGAACAGTAATGAGGGCAGGATAAGAATCTGGATAAAACAGAACAAAACAGAACGGAGGTTTGCTTCATGTTTGGTGTAGTGCTTTGAGATCCTTGAATGGAAGCCATTACAGAAGGACAAAGTACTATAACTCTTCCCAGGAAACTCAACGTTCACCATCATCATCCAAACTGAAATCTCCAATTAAAGTTACAGTGCACTTTATTAATGAAAACATTTGTGAAGTTTAATATAAATGGACAAGGGCTGTACCTGGCTGCAAAGTGTGTAAACATCCCTGTGGAGTAATATACAGGGCACTGGCACAGTCCACTGGTTAGTGATCAAATCTAGTAGTTCTTTACCTTCTTGGGTTCATGACCTCAACTCTCCTGGATTCCACCAAAAAAAGTCTTTATGAAAAGAATCTTTTGCAGCCAAAATTTGATTGTGGGGTTTGGGTCATCTGAAGATACAGTGGGAGGTTTTGGGGGCTAGATGAGGTGCTCTCTGCTAGAAGTGGGGCAGGTGTTGAGCTGGAGGGCTTGACACAAGAATGCTGGGGGTTGCTGGTGCTGGATGGTGCTCTTTTCTCCCTCCTCCCCACACTCACCTAACACTCAGATATGAGGCCTCACTGCTCCAAAAACCTGACACTCAGAGGTTTGTAGGCAAGGACTAACAGGGAGGAGAAAGTGTAGGGCTGTTACTGGATTTGGGGACAGGAATGTTTGGAGCAGAGCAAGAAAGGCTCTGAAGAATGTATGCGGAAGTTAATTTTTGTATTGCTTACAAGATAGCACAAACATATGAGTGTTGGTTTGGGAAACTGCTTTTGTCTGGACATCTTGCATCTGTCCAGAGTGGAGCTGGCTGTACCTTTAAGATTCTAGCATTCAAGTGGCTCTTTGTACAAGCAATTAGAACTTAATCCTGCCCACAGTCCATCTGGGCAAACATCAATGTGCATCTTGCAAAGAATGTGTGCAAACAAAACTGGTTTAAAACATGGTTTAAAAACCATGAAATACAGGAAGACAAGGCTGATTATTAAGGGCTTGATCCTGCCCTTAAAGGTAACAGTGAACAAAAATCCCTAAGATGAGGGCTCCCAGTGCATTCAGAAGAGGAATTCTGGATGTCCTTAATTCACGGCATCTCTCATGTTAACGATTTAATCTGATCCACTATAGACTCTACATATTGATGTGAAGGATCCTGGTTGTCAGCTTTGAATACAGCAAACCACAAAGGTTATTACAGGTCAGAATTCTAGACTAACAGCGGCTCCCACAGTCTATACCAATCACATTTCCCACTTGACTCTGAAATATATCAATATAAAAAAGACAATTTTCAAAAGACTAGTGGCGCTATAATTTTATTTCTAGACTACATCAATGAACCTTAAATACTATTAAGTATTCCTAAATAGATAATTTAGTTTTCAAGGGTGACATATTTAAGTGTAATACTTCAGTTCTAGTGATGCAAGCACAGCTAGCTTTTTCAGTAGGCGTATGCCATGCAGATGTACTTTAGCTTATTAAAAACACCACTGCAAGTGCAACCTTGGTAGATTCTTCCTCTGCGCCCTCCATTGCAAAGCTGTTTTGAGGTGAAAGGCCATGCAGATTGTCGAGTGACCCAGTTAACTCTTGTTGTGAAGCTCCCCCAGGGAGAACCGTCTGCTGTTGTCCTAATTTATTCCATTAATCACAGCCCAGTACAAATCGCATTAACTATAACAGGCCAGTATTAGAGATAGAACCAGTCCACAAGAATTATGTTATGGTTGTCTGCTTTCCACATCCCCTTATTAAACAGCAAAGGCTACAAAATCTGTATTTGCAACTAGTGGGCATCCTTTTGGAGAAAAGGGCAACTGACAGGCCACTGTCCAATACTAATGATGTACAACTAAGGAATTTCATGGCTCAGGCCCCAGAAAAGTCCACTCCTGTTGTCTCAAATCCTGCTGGGCAAGACTTACTAGCCAATTGTAACACTCCAACTAAAACAGGCTTAAGTCCATTGATTATTTTAATATAACCGCTAATTTAACCTCGATCCAAGCTGGAAAATACTTAGATTTGTTTTACATGAGTCTCTCAGATAAGAAAAATAAAACTATTCCCCCTTTAAAGGATTTAGAGGACTATAACTCCTCTTGTCAATTCCACATGACAAAACAATGCGACACAGATATGGAGAAGGAGATAGTCCAGATGCCATGATGTTTATTTTTCAGCATGTATTTGTCACATCATTTCAGAGTTCTATGCTCCTCCAAGTCAGCTCTGCCCTGCTCCACCATGTGGAACTGACAAGAGGCAACAGAGCACTATGGAATAGCTTGCTAATTTCAGTTTCCTTTTAAAAAAAAAAAAAAAGTCTAATGTGAAATTCAGAGTGTATTCTGCAGTGGTTTTAGTTTAAATTAAACACTGTCCAATTTAAATCTATGTACTTTTTAAAAATAAGAATCATACATGGTACACATATACCTACTTCAGCTACGGAATGAGACTTGGAGAGGTAGGTGTTAAGTGTACTATTGTGCTCCTAGTTCCTATGAACCCTCCTCAAAAAACCACCACACAATTTTGTAATCTCTGCTCATGTCTGGAGTAACGGGGGATACCGTAGGTAAGGCCTGAGGTGTTCTGGCAGAGCTTGAGGCAAAGCTTGCACACTATCCAGATTACACTATGCTCAGCTTTATCTGGTACGAGACATGCTTCACTGGCACAAACCCTAAATTCACTCACAAATTATTTGTGGTAGGATGAACAAGACACCAGCCAACCAATGCTGAACAGAGATTTTGAGATATTAAAAATTTACTGACAAACATTAACAGTGCTGCCCAATCTTTACTGAATGTTTAAAGATTAAAATCTTTTTGCATTTTAGTGGGTATATAGCAGAGTCCCTGCAGGGACTCTGCAGTAAACCAAATGGAAGAAATAAGAGCAGCTATGCTGCAGGGTCTAAGGAACTAAATAGAAAACTAAGTTACACAACTTACATTCTCTATTTAAGAATGGGATTTAAAGAGAAGTTAGTTTTTAGTGGAAAGGGGATTCAAACAGGGATTTTCCATGTATTCTAGGAGGTTGAAACAGCCGCACAGCTTCTACACATTTGTGCTATAGAGGACAATTTTTGTAGCATGAATAAGCATAGCCTAAAATATTAGCCTTATATGCCAGAGTATCTACTGAAGTAACTCAATAAGCAAATGCGTCCACACATTAGAAACTCAGTTCAACTGTGACAGTTACAACTACATTAGTTTAAATCCAAAATATAGAGAAACATTTTATTCCAAAAAAAACCAAAGGCATCAGGCATTCCTTATCATTAGGAACTCGAAACGTAGGGTAGGATGTGAGTAGAAGGGGGGAACAGCTCCTTTATTCCTGTTGGGTTTCTTTCCCCTGTCCTGACTTTCCTACCCCTTTTCCTTCCTATGTACCCCCATTGTCCTCCTTTCTTTCCTATTCTCTACAGCCTCATTCTGGCTCCTTTCTCTTTTCCCTCTTGTGCCCGCCTCACCTATCTCTTTAGGCAGAGGCCGCATAGCCTTTGGCCCAACGTGCAGTGGGGCTGAAGTGGTGTTGGGACATCTGTGGTCCCTTGATTATAGAGAAGCCTAAGTCTGATTTAGTTGGGGATTGGTTGATTTAGTTGGTGTTGGTCCTGCCATGAGCAGGGGGTTGGACTAGATGACCTCCTGAGGTCCCTTCCAACCCTGATATTCTATGATTCTATGATTCTATGAGAGTTTTCAAAAATCTAAGAATGGCCCAAACTATGCCACACAAAAGCACCGCTAGCCAATACGCATTGTCCATGTGCAGTTCAGGTCTAATGAAACAATGTTTTTTAATCATTACTGTTGTCTAACTCTGTACCCAGAACACAATCAGGCAGGAAGTCATGAAAACAGAGTGGAAATGAAGAAAAAATATTATGTAATGATTCCCCCCCCCCCCCCCCCCCCCCCAGCAGGGTTGTTCTGTACTTACATTTGACAAAGGCATACAATCCAGTTGGTTTTATCATAACTTCCAAAGAGATGGAAGGCATTATGTCTCATCTGGTCTGAACCAACCTTACTACCAGTGGGGTCAATGCAGAATTGTTCCCTCTGGAATATTTAATTGTTTTGCTTAGTCTGCTTTTATATCTCCCAAGAGATGGGGTTTTCATTTTGAGTCTTGTAAATAGGAACATATGAAGTGACATTCTGGATCTGAACCAAAGTCCATCTTGTCCAGTATCGAAGGCTTCAGAGGTAGGTGTGAGAACTCTGCAGTAGGCAGATGTGGGATAATCTACCCCCTAGACTAGGTTTCATCCCAACTGCTGATAGACATTGGCTTAAAACCTGAAACATGCAATTTAATATTCCTTCCTAAATGGTTAGAATTTATTATGACAACTCTGGATATTCTAATTATTTATATAAGTGCCCAATCCCTTCTGAACCTTGCTAAGTTCTTGGCCTCAACATCTTCCTGTGACAATGAGTTACAGTCTAACTACGTGTTGTGTGAAAAGGAATTTCTTTATCAGTTCTCAATTTCCTGCCTTTTAATTTCACTCAGTGTCCTCTAGTTCTTGTTTTATGAGAATGGGAGAACAGAAGCTCCCAATCTATCTTTTGTAGACCATCCATTATGCTATATACTTTTATCCGGTCTCCTTTTATTTCTTACAATTGTGCATATCAGTTACTGTGTCAATAAAGTATTGTTTGCTCTAACACACATCTAACAACAACCACCAATGAGTCATGTCAGCTACCTGTTACTTACACTTTTATATAAATGTTTAAGATTTTTCCATCAGCAAAAACTGAAAACTTTCTATATTAAAATATTAGCAATAGAAATAAATGGGCGACATTTACAATGTAGTCCAAGTTCCCTGCAGGAAAGCTGTATATTATAAAAATGTTTATATTCAAAAGACTCTAAATGCTATTGAACACTAACTTCTAATTTTGCTAATGACAAATGTGTCCTACCTTTAGCTTCAACATTTCGGGAACTGTTAACACAAAACTGATTTATGATAAGTCATATGCATGACTTATTGCTGACAATTATTTGTTCTATAATTGTCTAGGTCGCTTTCTGACCTAAAAGGGACAGAAGAAGTGAGGGTGGGACCAAAGAAGAGAGAGATGGTATACTAAAGACTAACAGATTCAGGTTTTTACTGTATTCTATATAGAAAATATATATGCTTGTTTCTCGCTGAAAAAAAGTACTAAAGATAAACCTGATCTGCAAAAATTTCTGCATTCAAAACGTATGACCTACCAAGCTTCTCTGGCTCATCTGGACCTGTTCCAGCAATGCAGCTGCTCTCTAGTCCATATGTTGGATCCACCTTCCCAGAGGTTCTTGCTGCCTCCTGCACTTTCTTGACATGGGCTTCAACTAGTTCCAATGGTACCTCCTCTCGGACCCGAGAAAATTCCTCTGTTAAAGAATTAAAGAGAAAATATTATGATGTCTGCACGTCACATGTCAAAAATAATCAATCAGTTTTCACAGACTCACATATAAATAAATACAATGACAAAGTGAATTTTCTATGTGTTCTGAAGTTCCTCCTCACTTATAACACAAGGAAGCTCATTTCCTCCCTTAAATGTGGTAGTTAGCAGTAGTTAGAGTTAACATCTCTTCCAAACTATACAAATGCAAACTAGCACATTTATTCTATCTACAGAAAATAAGATAACCGGTTACTGAGTATGCAAGAACTATTCTATCCAATCACAATTACGTAACATAACCAGGAAAGCAACAAGTTAAAATTAATAGAACCAAAATCAACAGCTAGGATCTTTGTTTATCTTTTTTGTACAAGATTCCAAATAAGTGATTTAACACTGTAGCAGTATTTGTTAATGTAATGTACATTTAAACAAAATGATGACAAAAAGTAATCATGGGCACTTATGTAGTGCTTTACAAACCAATTAATAGTTCATAGAATCATAGAAGTGTAGGACTGGAAGGGACCTCAATACGTCATCTAGTCTAGCATTAGTAAAATGCAAAACAGACAATAACCATACTGGTAACTCCTCCCTGAGTAATTTTATAGATATTTGCTTCTGTTTTCAACTTATGTTAGCTGCGTTTTGAAGGAACGCTAAAGATAGCAGCTGATCTTTCTAAAGCTCAGGGAAGCCAGCAACCAAGCACACTATGTCAGACAAAATCATAAGGAAAGATAGCCATAGTGACCCCATACCTAAAGCAGCTTTAGCTGCAGCTGATGCCACCCGAGGATCTACCACAGATGCCAAAAAAGCAACAGTGCTCATCACTGGGTTTCCAGACTGGCTGAAAGGTACAGGCTGGTAAGCCAATGGGCCTAAGGATGCATCAGAGTTCTCCAGATAAGGGTCCTCTATGGGAAGTCTCAGAAAGTGGAGAATGCATTCATCCTGGGTGCGACTCCCAACATGCTCAGAGACTTTATTCCAGTCATCTTTGTACATCTCCAGAGCCTGCAACAGAGGAAGAGAAAGGGTAAGAATTGTTTTGCAAATAATGCTATGTATACACAAGTTTTTTTGTTCTCACCACCATCCATTCTGGTGACAAACAGAACAGTGAATCAAAAAAGGGGAACTATGTGAAAGGGAGTATATAAAAATTGATTTTTCATAAACACTTGTTTAGACAGTTGAGGGCCTCTCACTTAAACGCCAAGTTGAATTTATGAGCTATGGGAACCGGTAAACAGTATAATTCTGGTCTTTTATTCTGTGCTCAAACACACAAGTCTGATTCTCTGTTTGCTAATTACCATCTCAAAAACTTGAAAGACTTTACAAAACAATTGTTTAATTTGTGAGTCAACACAACCTATAATGAGTATCTAAACACACCAACATTTGCAACAGACTACAGCAAAGGGGAGTGAAAGAAATGGAAGTTATTGTTAATATTTCTGAAGAAGAATTCTCTCTCATGTTAAAGGGACATCATGAACTTGAAACCTCGTTAATTAAAACAAAATTAATTAAGTAGTTTCATGTACTCCTACCAATTTTTTGGTTTGACACATCTTATTTTCTTAACTTTAAAAGTGTTTCCCTTTCCTTGTTGCTGTGTGAAAGACTAACACAAACAGGGGAAACTGATCGACTATACAGGGGAATAGAGTGTTGCTTACACCAAACATATTAGTTTCATTGTTCCCTTTTCCCTCCCAGACCTACACCCTCCATGACGTTTCTCCTCATGTTCTTTCTCATCATATGCTAAAATTATAAGCTGTTTGGGGTAGGGTCTGTCTTATTTTATGTGTGTACAGTGCTAGCACAATGGGGCCTGGCCCTGAACCTGATTGGTGCTACTACAATGTAAACAATTGACTGTACACAAAGTGCTGTCAGCTGCACAAAGCAAAACATGAAAAGATGAGAAAATGATTCTTTCCCCCATAATCTTAGTTACAATCTACTAAAAAGGTAGGTAAAAGTTTTCAAACAGGAGTTTGATTTTTAAATTGATGGAGTCCTTGTAAGTTTTCAGACTAACAAAACACTGTTAATGCAAATAATTTTGGCAGCATGGAGAAGGATACCAGTGATACAACCATGAAATGAGCTATAAAGATAAGTCTAATTTTTCTCAACAGCCTAGAAATAAGACTACAGAACATTCTTGATCACTGGCAACTAGACAGAATCCATGAGTTGTAAGGTGAGGATCTTGGTGTATCAGAAGCAACAGATTGTCAATGTGGCTATATTTACAGAGCACCATCTATTACACTATAAATGGTAAGGAAAATCCTGCGTTCAGGATTGAAGTATTAGAATGTAGTGTAGAGAGATTATTAAATCCCTTAATTAATCTTTGGTAAGAGCAGAGGTATTTGAACCACATTAAATAAGTCTACTTTGTGGACAAGATCTCCTGCATCTGAAATAATTTATCAGAATCCCAAGTGATGGGGACTAGACACTGGACCACTGATATACCAACTTTCCCAGACCTTGGTCCAGTTATACAACAGCAAGTCCTTGAAGAAGTGGAGGAAATTCAAATGATGACATGCGATTCGGATTCCCGCCAGTTGTGGATAGCCAAAAAGGCAAAAAGTTCCTTGGGCAAAATGAAATTGCCTTCCTTTACAGAAAAGTCAGCTATCTGCCTTAAAGCATTCTATTATCTGATCACTACCTAAGATGTTGATCACTGTCACCAAAGTTAGAGAAGCCAGGGAACAGCCATCTCCCAACTACACCTGCCTCTGCCAATAACCAACGCTCTTCCCAATTGGGTGTTTAACCCATAAGAACAGCCCTACTGGGTCAGACCAAAGGTCCAACCCTAGGATATGGTACAGAAGCTCACTGACGGAAGATTTCCTCCTGGCCACCACATGCACAAAACCAAGATCCATACTAAGATTCCTTGGTCATTTCTCATCAGCTTTCAACACAGCTGATTATGAGATGCTGCTGGACCACCTTAACTTTGCAGTGGTGAGCGCTAATGTTATGAGTTGATTCAGATCCTTCCTCTGAGTGATTTCACTGATCCCTCATTTTCACATCTAGAACCCTCAACTGTGGAGTATTACAAGACTCTGTCCTCTATTCCATCACACTGAATGCATATTTAAAATCACTAGGGAAGGCAGTGAGAAAATACAGCCTTACTTATCAACAGCATACAGATGTCACCCAGTTCTACCTATTCTCCTCCCAGAATGTCCCAGTGCCTAAATGGTGGGTCAGCATCTGAATGAAAAGCACCAGGAGAAGATAAACCCAGACATGATGGAAACAATGCTAGTGGAAGATGGAAGTATTCTGAAGATCCAGTCAAATTTGTCACCAATCTGAAATGAGGGATCTGTCCTCCATTCATCAAAACAGTTTGCAGCCTATTGATCCTCCTAGTTCCTTCTTTCACTGCTACTGGATTCACAAATAGTGGTATCTACCAGACCATCTTCTTCCATCTTTAACAGGCCACGAGTCAACAACTTACCCAAATGGATATCAATTTAGGCACAGTATTCCAATCCTTTTGTAACCTGCACGATGGACTACTGAAATATACTGTACCTGGAAACTAGTGCCTTGAAAAAAAGCTTCAACTAGCCCTAAATGCAGTAACCTATCTTCCAAACAGATAGATGTGAGCCCTTCACCTGATCCTGTGGATATTACACTCCTCACAAACTTATCACAAGTTCTTATTTAAGGTTCTTGTTAGAGCCCTCATAGACTGGGCTCAGACTACCTCAGCATTGACCACTCTCTCTACATCCATGACTTCCCATGACAGTTACATTACTCAAAAGACTCGATTACACCCATTACAAAGATGAAAGTCTAGAGCAAGAGAAATCAGCAGCCCAGCGGCTTTTAAACTGCCTGCCACAAGACATTCAAACTACCAGAAATGTCTTCACCTTCAGGACAACATGCAAGATTTTCTGGTTTACATTCCTCCATCCCCCATACAAGAAAGATTTACACAACCTTTCTGCACATGCAGGGAAGAGGAGAGACCCAAAAGGTAGATCAACTTTAAAATAGACTACTTGACTTACCGATTTCCACAAGGTACTTCGATAGCATGGGGATGGGTGCATCAAATATTTAGATAGAATATTCTCTTGTGAGAGCTCCAAGACACACAAGTGCAAAAAGTAAAAAGATATTGGAAGTTTTAACACAGTTGTCAAGGACTAAATGGACCAGAGACCGAACTATACTTTCACCCTCTGAGGCAGTTACTCCAATTTAGGACTAAGGCGAGGGAAGCTTGTACAAGTGTTGAATATGCTGTAACTTGTCCTGTGGGTAAAGAGGACATCAGTCTCCAGGACTATAAATATAGCACCTTTCACTAGCACTATACATACATTTTTTTAAATCTAAGAAGTCTAGAATGAATTGCTTTCCAGACTGGAGTCTTGCCCTCATAAGCCTGTAAGGAAGTGTTTTCGCAGCTGCAATAGCCTCAGCTATAATTGTTTTCATCAAAGCCATGGTCATCTTCTGTCACAAGACACTTTGGGCTGTCAAGAATGCTGAGTCAGCAAGGAAAAATACAAGCTGAGGAGCACTTTGGAAGATGTGAAAAGAGACTAGCCAGATGGATAGCTGAGCTGAAAATTGAAATGTGACAGATTCGTTGTGCATTGACCAACTTGAAGAAATACATCCACACCAGGTGGTGACCAGATATGTGTCATTCTGGAGGTCTCTTTACCAAAGATCGGTTGGGACGCAATTTGTCCCCAATATTTCGCTCAGCGGGCTTTTTTTTTTTTTTTTTTTTTGCGCTCTGCCGGCGGACCTCCCCCCCCAATGTGTCCTGATATTTTCTTCCTCTCATCTGGACACCCTACCCACACCAGGTGGCCTAAGGTCTTGTTTTGTATGATTATTTATAAGTGGTTTAGTTTTGCCTTGTTGAAACGTTTGAATCAGTTTCTCTTGCAGAGTTTAAAACTAGTGTAGCTCGACGTAGTAAAGAGATCTCCAGAATGACCTCAGTCCACTGCTGTACCCTCCACCCAAAGTGTAGGAAGCAGGATTAGGTGGGCAAATGCAACACAAAAAAAATTCCTATTTAATACTTCAGAGGAGAGCAAATGTTCTCTGTCACTATAACTTAAGAAGCCAGAAAGGGAAGGGCAACATGAATTATGAAAATGTCCAAGACCATAAACTAAGCAATCAGTACCGAAAGCTAAGGTTCTTTTAAAAGATACCATGGAAAGGAGAAATACACCCAGGAAATCAGAGATTCTGTTTGGTCATCTGGTCCATACTACAGGCACCAATGCAGGGCTGTTCTTTATGGTATTGTTATCCTGTGCTTTGTCCAGTCCAATTTTAAATGTCCCAAGCAATGGGGCTTCTGTTACTTTCCTTGGAAAACATTTCCACAGTTTAGAAGATCTCAGCATCAAGCAGAATTTCCTTATATTCAGGCTATAGATTTCTTTCCCTAATTTCATCTAATTACTGCTGGCTATACCCCCCACGTTAGAAAGCTAGACTGGCTGTATTTTTGCATAATACGATTCAGTGCATTCTACTTCATTGCTTATTATTTTTCTGTTAAACTAATGTTTAACTTCCCACAACACTTGCCCTTATTATGAACTGCTGAAAATGCTCTTGTAGCAATGTAAGGCATACAGTGCTACACTGAGATACAAGTGAAAAAATGGCAAATGAGGATGCTAGGAGAGAAGCAGATTTTTCTCCCTCCAGTCATTCAGTCTATGGATAGTAGGGGAATAATTATCTTGGATAAGACTTTTTCTTTGGAACTGTACTGCACATATTTGCCCAAAGCTACCCTGAGGATTTAATTGGATGGAGTTGGCTTGTTGTAGCAGGATCACTTAAGCTTGAACGGATATCCTCTCTTTAATGTTTTATTTATAGGCTAAAAACCAAAAAGATTGAACAAATAGCATGGGCTCAGAACTCATTCCTTGTTTAATAAGCATTTGCTGAATTTGGGGTGATGTTTATTTGGATTATTCCACTGGGATATTTTCTTGCCATTTTTGGACACCATAAGAGTATTGCACCTTTTTACGATAAATCAATGGATCATAGCTGGATCACCATCCATTCCAATCAGTTTTAACCAAGCAAACAACTTTATTTACTGCAGTGAGGTGTTGCAATGTTGGATTTGCAATCCAGATTTTGTTTTTGCTCACAAGTCATTCTATTATTTCTCTTCCATTCTAGTGGAGCTATAGCATTCCGTGCTAGTGAAGTTATTAACTATCACTAAGGAAACTGTCAATAAAATATTGGTTGAAAGTTACTCCACCAGCATGTTTAATCCAAAGTAATAACTGTGTTGAATTATAATTAAATTAATTATAGCATAAATTTTATATGTCAAGGTTGATAAGCAAGGAAATATCTCTATTATTTATGATGCGGTATTAGAGTCCTATGTTTATACAGTATATGCCCAATATCAACTGCTACTTAGCTATTCTTGCTCTGTAAACCCAGTTTATTATATGGTACTATATAAATTATCTGGGGCACAGGCCATGTTTATCTGTAACATGAGAAAAGAACTAAATCTGTTATACTGAATACACTTCCAGTTCTATGAAGACTGTCTTAGTAAATTTTGCTTATTTGTATAGGTGTGGTGGATATTAAACTAAGAGAGTATGAAGTGCACTGCACTGTTGAAATTAAGAGTCCATGGTTTTCCTTATGGTCTCAGAACTTGGTAGTGAGGTTTCTGACGAGTGGTGACATGGCTAAAAATCCCAGACAAATCATCCAATAATACTCTGTTTGCACGGCAGAGTAGTACAATTCTGGAAAATATAAAGCTTCTATATTTGACTAGTAGTATAGTACAGGCAAGTTCAGAAAATGGTAGTGTTGGATTATTGTACTGATTAACTATCATAAGATGGGAATAAATAAATAGGTACGAGCACCCATTACACTAGACACACACATAAGGACAATACCACCACAGAAATAGTCTCAAAACTGACAGCTCCTCTAGGCCAAGATGATTGTACTTCTTGTTATTCTCTATTCCCTATAAAGACTTTCCCTGGTTTGCTCACTTTCCATTCCCCCCCCCCCCCCAATGGTAATCACCTAGTTGCTCTTGTGTTGCTAGTTGCTCTTGTGTTGCATTAACACACAGCACAGCTGACGTGTCCATCTTCCTCTATTGCCAAGCACAGTTGGCTCTTAGTGCAGGTTAGTTTTAAGAAGTGTACTGGTAGTTTTTTTTAATTTATTTTTTTTAAAACGAGGCCCCTAAATTACATAATTGTAGTACACAAGGCTACAACTAGGAGAAATGGGACGGTATTAAGGAAAGGAGAACCTTCTCTGTAGGCAGTGGAAAAGATTTCTAGGGGAAATGGTGGGAGCTCTATTACTGAAGACTTAAATCTAGACTGGACGAACCACTAGTAAATAAGAAAAATCCTGCCTTGAGCCACAGGAGAAAGCCTGGGACCCTCTTGTTTATTATATGTATACAAAGCACCTAGCACTGTGAGACTGTGGGGCTCATTAGCACTATCACAATGGAAACCATAACAGATGATCCAAGTGTTAATATGTGAGTCAACACCTCCAGTTCCAGTCAGTTTTGGGACACAGACCTGATAGTTTGTGCCAAAACAGAACGTATTTTTGACTTTATTTATAGAGAGTCAACTTAACCCTGCCTTCTTGCACTCATTCCCTTAAGCTTTTTCCAGAAGTCTAACAGAACACATTAAAGTACAGTTCTGTGGTCTAGAGCAGGGGTTCTCACGACAAATTTTTTGGTGGCCTCAGAGTGCAGCCACTTTTTCCTAAAATACTTTTCCTAAAATACTTAATTAACTTTAGGAAAAACAAATATGGATGGACATGTACATGTCCAAATCATTGTAATGTATCTATTGCTAGCTAGTAAGTCTGCTGTGAAAAGTGATATTAACAAACATACAAGTATCACTTTTCACAGCAGACTTATTCAGCCCTGGCACGCCTGGGGACAAATTAAGCCTTGGATAGGGGGTGGTGGAAGCAGCGGGGCCAGGGACGACGGGGGTAGGGCAGGGAGGCAGCAGGGGGCTGGAGTCTGAAGCCCCACAGCCAGAGCCTGAGCCTGAGGGCCTGGGGTTGAAGGCTGCAGCTGTGCAGCCAGAGCCTGGGGCTGGAGCCCGAAGCCCCACAGCCAGAGTCTGCCGCCCCGCCACCCCAGGGTTGAAGCCCAAAGCTTGAGCCCCACTTCCCCATGGAAGGTGGGGAACTCACCGGCTGCCTGCTCCTCCAGGTGTCTCCAGAGCCCAACCCCTCCGCTAGTGGCCCCAGTAACCAACACCAAGGCGGTGCATCCAGGAGCAACAGGGAGGGGGAGGGGCCGCTATTTTATACCCCCTCCCCAATCAGTGTCCAGGAGGCTATGGCTGCAAGAAAAGTCCCTGGTGGCCACATGTAGCCACAGTGATCGCATTTCAGAAACGCTGGTCTAGAGTCTCAATAGCATATTAACTCGCACTATGGTTTTGCTATACAACTACATGACTAGGTGGCTACCTCTTAACTTGCATCCCCTATTAACAGTGATGAAAGTGAAAAGTTAGTCAACATGCAACAGAATCATCTGTATTCCAGGAACAGATACGCTTCAAAAAGGAATGTTAGCAGTTTCCTCTAACACCTTGTGGGATAGCTGGGGAGCTGTGAACATTATCAGAACTTCACAGCATTCACCTTACTTGCAAATATATACACATCACTCCAAGGGCATTTCTTTCTATCTGTTTGCCTCAAGACCTCACTACATTGTAAGGGCTGGTCTACGGGGGGGGGGGGGGGGGGGAAGGAAAATCGATCCAAGATACGCAACTTATCTTGGATCGAATTACCTGGGGTCCAGACGGCGTGGGATCGACGGCCGCAGCTCCCCCATCGACTGCGCTACCGCCGCTCGCTCTGGTGGAGTTCCGGAGTTGACGGTGAGCGCGTTCGGGGATCGATATATCGCGTCTTAACGAGACGCGATATATCGATCCCGGATAAATCGATTGCTACCCGCCGATACGGCGGGTAGTGAAGATGTACCCTTAGATACACTCAGGCACATAATAGGATTCTGGGGCTGCAGATACAGGAATCACATATTACTGGAAGTTAAAACACATTTTATATAAAGATATTCTTATGAATTCAGGAATGGCAGCACCACCATCCATAGTTCTAAACTGCATGAGACCTCTCAACTGTCTTATTCCATTTTACATACGTGACTCTTTTTAAGAAGCTACCCCAATTTTTAAACTCAATTCGTTGAGGCGGTCAACAAGCATATGGACAAGGGGGATCCAGTGGATATAGTTTACTTTCAGAAAGTGATTTTCAGAATGCTTTTGACAAGATGGAGCTAGGCTGTTCTCAATGGTGGCAAATGACAGAAGAAGGAGCAATGGTCTCAAGTGGTAGTGGGGGAAGCCTAAGCTGGATATTAGGAAGAACTATTTCACAAATGGGTTACCTAGGAAGGTGGTGGAATCTCCATCCGTAGAGGTTTTTAAGGCCCGGCTTGCCAAAGCCCTGGCTGGGATGATTTAGTTGGGGTTGGACTAGATGACCTCCTGAGGTCTCTTCCAACCCTAATCTTCTATGATTCTAAGATCCCTCACCAAAGGCTCTTATGCAAAGTAAGCTGTCATGGGATAAAAGGGAAGGTCCTCTCATGGATCGGCAACTATTAACTGGTTAAAAGATAGGAAACAAAGGGTAGGAATAAATGGTCAGTTTTCAGAATGGAAAGAGGTAGATAGTGGTGTGTCCCCCATCGGATCTGTAGTGGGACCAGTACGATTTAACATATTCATAAATGATCTGGAAAAAGGGGTAAACAGTGAGGTGGCAAAATTTGCAGACAATACAAAACTACTCAAGATAATTAAGTCCAAAGCAGACCGCTAAGAGCTACAAAAGGATCTCACAAAACTGAGTGAGTGGGCAACAAAATGGCAGATGAAATTCAATGTTGATAAATACAAAGTAATGCACTCTGGAAAACATAATCCCAACTATACATATAAAACAAAAGGTTCTGAACTAGCTGTTACCACTCAGGAAAGAGATCTTGGAGTCATTGTGGATAGTTCTCTGAAAACAGCCACTCAATGTGCAGCAGCAGTCAAAAAAGCAAACAGAATGTTGGGAATCATTAAGAAAGGGATAGATAATAAGACAGAAAATATATTGCCTCTATATAAATCTATGGTACATCCACATCTTGAATACTGCATGCAGATGTGGTTGTCCCATCTCAAAAAAGATATACTGGAATTGGAAAAAGTTCAGAAAAGGGCAACAAAATGATTAGGGGTATAGAACAGCTTCCATATGAGGAGAGATTAATATGACAGGGACTTTTCAGCTTGGAAAAGAGACAACTAAGGGGGGATATAATAGAGGTCTATAAAATTATGACCATGTGGAGAAAGTAAATAAGGAAGTGTTATTTACTCACTCTCGTAACACAAGAACTAGGGGTCACCCAATTAAATTAATAGGCAGCAGGTTTAAAACAAATAAAAGGAAGTATTTCTTCACACAACGCACAGTCATCCTGTGGAACACTTTGCCAGAGGATGTTATGATGGCGAAGACTATAACAGGATTAAAAAAAGAACCAGATAAATAGGTCCAGGATGGGCAGGGATGGTGTCCCTAGCCTCTGTTTGCCAGAAGCTGAGAATGGGCAACGGGGATGGATCACTTGATGATTACCTATTCTGTTCATTCCCTCTAGGGCACCTAGCATTGGCTACTGTTGGAAAACAGGATACTGGGCTAGATGGACCTTTAGGTCTGACCCAATATGGCCCTTCTTATATTCTTATCAACAAAGAAAAATTACTTACCTGTACAGTAACTGAAATTCTTCAAGATGTATTATCCAGATGTGTATTCCACTCAAAGTGCACATGTGCTCATGTGCCAGGATCAGACATTTTTGCTAGCAATGTCTGGTCCATGCATGCGCCCTGAACACCTTCGTGCCAACAGTACAAAGAGTGAAGCTGATCTAACTACCACTCCAGTTCTCCCTCTATCGCAGAGCCCTGGCATGTAATAGGACTCCTAAGCAGAGAGAAAGGAGGGCAGATTGTCGAATACACATATGGACTATACATTTCAAAGAACACTAGTTACTATACAGGTAAGTAACTTCTTCGAATGCTTGTTCCTATGTTGACTCTATTTGAGATGAGTCCCAAACAGTGACCTAAATAAGGAGATGGGAGCTTAGAGTCTTACCCAAATAGAGAGTGACGGATTGTTCTACTGAAAGAAGCTTCCACTCTGGATGCCTCTGCCACAGCAGTGTTTAGCAAGCTATGTATGGAACCCCAGGTGGCAGCTTTTTAAGTGTCAATAATAGGGACTTTTTTTAAAAAGACAGAGCTCAAGCCTCCAGAGTTCTGATGGAATGGGCCTAATATGATGGAACCTCATGGAATACGTCCAAAGAGATCCACTTTTAAACATGCCTTCCCTGGACTCTTTTGTCCATCTAGCCTAGAAAAGGACTTGCATATTCCACACTTTGCTGGCATATATGATTCCTCCAGACCAAACAGACCCAGAGTGTCAGTCATTCTAGGGAAAGGCTCTCTCACAAGAGGTGCAGTACTTCAAACCAGGAGATTTTGTATGAGACATCATCCCTAAATAAGAAAGCTTTTGATAAATGAAAGGGGAGAAAACGGGAGGTGCAAAGAAGTAAATTCTCAAAAAACCTGATAACTATGACTAATACAACAAATTGCCAGACGTCAAAAAACACTAGCACTAGTAACTATTAAAAACTACTCACAAAATTCTTAGAAAAGATTTGAGGGATGCAGATACTGTAGCACTCCATCTTAAGCCTAGGGAAGAAAAGATGAACTGGAGTGGCAGCTGATCTGGCTCTGCCCTTTATACCCTCGCTATGGGACATGAGGGAGTCAGGGGTGTTTTGTTTACAGGTATAGGTATTTGCTAGGTAAGGCATGGGTATAAGCTAAAGCAATAATATAATGAGCCTACAAGGCACGTAAGACAATAACACAGTTAAACAATCCATAAGGCCCAAAAACCTTAGCATAAGCAGTTAACCAGGAGGAACCTTAGATCATAAGGTATCATAAGACAGAATGCTGTAATGACTAAACTGCTGACAGGTAATCACAACATGCTAGTTTATACCAGCTTGGGATATTTTAAATTAGGATTATAGCAGATGTCTGACCACAAGAGTGCCATGGTAACTAATTAACATACATGCTAATAAGCTTGAGGTAAAAGGCCTAGTAACCTATGGGAGAAGATAACCCAACATTAGCAGGGTGAGGAAATACAAATAAGGAAAAGGGGAGTAGGCACAATGTGTCAGCATAACACATTATAAAAGTTGTATCACAGCCTGTGTGCACTGGGAGATGTAACTCTTGGGAGGTGCCAGGATGACCACCATTGGTGATGAGGAAGATAATGACTAATACTTCAGGTTCTTTTGCAAGGGCTGGTGAGACTATGTGGATGCTCAGATGCACATTCTGTATTACCTTTATCTACCTTGCGAGGTTGGGATGTTTGTAACTTTTCTAACGGTCTTAGATACAGCGGGTTTTTCCTAGGTGAGTGTGTTGCAACCGTGCACATCAAGGTTCCCAAGAAACCAGTAATTTTAATACTATTGGACCTGATCTTGGGACAAGAACCTACCAAATCTCAGAGTGTCAACTGGGAATTCTTAAGTAATCGATATAATTAATACACAATATATCTGACAACAGTCCATGTGTGGCCTAAACAGACACGAAGTAAAAATCGGCGGTTGAGACCACATGTGAACCTCAAGTGGTGCACACACATGGACAATCACCGGAAGAACCACCAGATTATATTTCATATTACTAAGGATATAATTTTGTCTCAGAGTTCATAGATTCCGTGATTTTAACAGACCTCCGTGACTTCGTCGACTTCAGCCCTGGCAGCTCTCGATGGCGGGGCTCAGACTGTTAGTCCCCACCAGGTATTTTTCATAAAAGTCAGGGATAGGTTGCAGGCTTCCGTGAATTTTTGTTTATTGCCTGCGACTTGTCCATGACTTTTACTAAAAATACCCACAACAAAATCTTAACCTTAGCTATTACATACAAAAGCCTCCTCCTTTCTCTGGATTATCTTCAGTATCCAACATTCTCCTTCATCAGCTCTTACCTCTAGTAGCAGCAGCGTCTCTTGCTCTGTCCATTCTCTTCCAGCACTGGCTCCCTTACTCTATAAAGGAAGAAAAGTCAAGATAGATTACTTATCTTTGCAGGAGCACTACTTTGAGCAAAAAAACTTCTTGTAAAAGCAGCAGCTGTAGTGGTTCTATCTACTAACACAGCCTATTAGTCACTCTTCCCAGCAACCCTGCTATAGTTGATCATATCGCTGCTTACAGTAGACAGCTGTCCAGTCTGCAAGAATTACACAAAGGAGGATAGGAAAGTATGTTTACATAAGACAACACTTGCATAGTAGACAGGTTGGATTGTATTAGGTGTATAATGGATACAGTAATGTGCAGCTTGAGAGACTGAAGTAGTAGATCGTTACTAGGAAAACGATCCTCAAAAAGAGATAAAAATACCTGGAGTGAAAAAAGAATCTCCACGGATAACCGATAAGGAAATGCAAGCTCTCTGAAAAGATGCATTCTCTCACTAACTGCTTCCCTCAGTATGAGTATTTAGCACAGCATCACTCCCAAGTTTACTGTATCTACACCAAACTGATTTGGGAGTTACTTAAAAGTTTCCCTGAAACTACAGAACTCTTGGAGAGGATACTACCACCAGCTTCAGCTGATATAAACACCCCATCACAGATGTCAAAGCTTCCCTCATAAGGAGGGAAGGTTAATGGGGTTATGTAGTTCTGTGTAAGACACCGAATTAGTGCCAATAACTTATCCTTTCCCCAAATATCTGCACAGAGTACAGATCACTAACCCATGCAACACAAATTAAAAGTGTCAGCCATCAGACACTCACAATTCTTACATAGGCGGTGTGAGTGCTTGAAAAGAAATTGTTACTCCTAAGGGCATTCTGTGCCAAAAAGTTAAAAATTCTGCATCAAAAAAATAAAAATTCTGCACACAATATTTTAAAATTCTGCAAATTTTATTTGTCAAATAAATGTGGAGGCTCCATCCAGCATGGCACTGGGCAGCACAGGCCACTGGCTGCACAGAGGTGGGAGATCACTGTGCAGCTCCCCCAAGGACACAGACTCAGTGGTGAGGCTGCACCCAACCCTGACACAGCGCAAGGACCGGGCCTGCTCCAAAAACACCCCAGGGCCCTGCCCCTCTGTGGTGGGTGCACCAGATGTGGGCGGGCAGGCAGGCTTAGCCCAGGCAGGATCCAAGTGTGGGGGGATCCAGGTTTGGGCTGAGGAGCGATGGGTGCAGGAAGTGGGGGTGGGGGGGAGGAAAGTTTGCAGAGCTTCCTTCAGCTGGGGGAGAAATCTGGGGGTGGGTCTGACACAGCCCCAGATGCCGTGCAAGGGAAGAGGAAGTCCCGTCCTGCCCAGCCCAGCCGGGACTAGCAGCTGAGCCTGCTGCAGTATAGGAGCCACCAGCCAGGTCTTCCCCAGTCCCACCCCCTGCCCCACAGTGATTTACCTCTCTGCCAGCTTCTCTGGGGCCCCTGAAACATACTGTTGGGGAGGGTCGCATGACTGCTCTTGTGGCTCCCCTGTGATTCCCCATCAGAAAGTCATTTTTCTGTGGGGAAGCAAAGAAATCTGCAGGGGATATAAATTCTGCACATGGGCAGTGGCACAGAATTCCCCCAGGAGTAAATTGCATGTACACAAAAGGAAATCACTTCCGGGGGGGGGGGGGGGGGGGAGGAGGAAGAGAGAGGAGAATCCCAAAGCCTAAGTCCATTTTTATAATTGTGTTTAAGAAGCGTCGAGGAGCACCTAGAGAAAAGGACAGGCACTCTCACTGAATGAGTATCAATCAAAAATAAGCGAATAAATCACACAATGAAATCTGGTATGGGTTGAATACTGATTTCTAGTAGGTACGTTCAGTCTTAAGAACAGTGTGACATTGTCAGTAGTAATCCTCAATCTGTGTGCTCTTTGGGACAACACATACTGCTCTTATGGAATCCAAGTCCAAGCAGTCAGTCTGGTCTCAACTAGAGCGAGTGAAACGATGATCTGAGAAGAACCCTATATAGTTCCCGACATGAGGCAGCACTGAATAAATGGACCAGGGTTTCTAGGATACCCGAGTACTGCCAAATACCTTCTCTCTAAGCAGCCAGAAGGGCAGAGGGAGAGAACAGTGTGAAATGCAGCAGGCAGCCACAGAAGCATGTCATTTTGTCTTGACGCTGCATTGCAATGGTGCATCACAGCATTAAATCCGTTTGGGACATGCTGCAATGATGGTGTGTTAGAACATCACTTCATGACTTGGCTCAGAGAGCCACCCTTTGCTGATGAAGTGACCTTCCAGTTCTGTAAGACTGAGGAACACTGTCCCATACGAACTGGGAAAACAGAACAATCTATACAAAAATTGACTAGTGGGAATTACCTCCAAACCTCCTATGAAATCTATTTTGAAACATTTAGCTTGCTGCATTTGATACCTATGATGAGAAGGGCCCTACCACTTTCACAGCTGTGAAAAACGTATTATGGTCAGTGAAATAAGCCTTTCCCTGTGATATCCGATCTCCCCACATGCTGCTGGGAGTGCCCCAGCTGGGGGCTCCTAGCTGCTAGCCTGGGCCGGGGAGGGACAGTACTTGTGCTTCCCCTACACAGCCACTGTCAGTGGGGAAATCAGACCCTCACTTCTGTGCTGCAGCAGCCCCAAGAGCTTGGCTCGGGGTGCTGGGCTTCTGCCCCCAGCAGCTCGAGGCACCAGAGCTCAAGGTGCCCATTTTTCTGGAGGCCACCAAATTGGCTGGAGCCCCTGGGCACTGGCAAAGACCAGAAACTAGGAGCTCCCAGCTGGGGTGCTCCCAGCAGCACAGGGGAGATCGGACCCACTTCCACGAACTTCTTCCAACTGCACGAAGCTCCAGGGTTGCTGCCCAGCCGCAGAGCTTCCTGCAGCTGGAGGAGGTACTCGGAGGTGGGTCAGATCTCCCTGGTAGAGGGGCCATGCAAAGGAAGAGCAAGTCCTGTCCCTCAGCCAGCCAGCTGGGACTAGCAGCTAGCAGCCCCTGGCTGGGGCGCTCCCAGTAGCACAGGAAGATCAGACTCACCTCCAGATGCAGGAAGCTCCGCAGCTGCTGCCTTCAGAGTTCAGCAACACAGAGGTGAGGGTAGCAACCTCACGACCCCGCCTACAACAGCTTTGTGACCCTCCCCGCCATGATCCCCTTTTGGGTTGGGACCCCCGCGGTTAGAACACAGTGAAATTTCAGATGTAAATTTTAAAACCCTCTGACTGTGAAATTGACCAAAATGGACAGTGAATTTGGTAGGGCCCTAATCATGAGGTAGGAATTCCCAAAATGTTTGGAGAGGGACAGTGCTGATGAACTTATGGGAGTGAAAAGGTTTATATTTCTACTGCGTTAATTACGTTTCAGGCACCTGGCACAACTACAAGAGGCCATAATTTAGAATATTGTCCAGGTGGAAGACACATGGGACAAGGATGGAGGAGCAGCAACATCCCACCTAGTGATTATGTAATGACTAAGGTTTGTGGAAGAAAGCTCAATAGAAGCCAAAGGGAAAGAAAAACCCAAGCAACTTTACCTTTGCCAAGGTCTTCTTTGAGTAAATGTCTGTGCGAAGTCCAAAGTTCTGCAGGTCAGTAGGTTTTTCTTTGTTTTTCTCAGGAAAGCTCAACATCTGCTGGGCAGCAGGGACCTAAACAAAAACCCCAAACAAATTATCATCAAAATGCATCTACACAGGTGTGCACTGAACTAGCATTCTCCCCACTCACCACTATTTACACACAAAACTAGCAAATTTGGGTTTGGAGCGCTGCAACTGTAGGTGCAGCATTACTCTACAGAATGATGGAGAAATGGAAAATCTACTACTAACAGAATCTCACTGAGACTGAAGGGCATGTGAAGAGAAGGATGCCTTTTTTTCAGAAAATGCATGAGCTACATACTTCATTCAGGTACGCACACCACTGACCGTAGCTACAAATACAGACTAGTTAGGACTACATTAAGCCATTCCCAAAATACATGTACCACTATTTCTATCTGAATAAGTGTGCATGCATGGACATGGTGGTGGCACCTGTAGGATTTACCTGAGGAGCTCGGAGATGAAGAGGCATAAGTCCAGAGGGGGTATCAGCAAGCACATTGAAGTGAGGAGTAGGAGGAGGGCCCATTGCCATGGGACGGCTTTCTGGATCCACTTGGTAGTTAACTAGACCCCACTGCTCCAGAAAGGCATGCACTCTAGGGAACAACATTACATGATTAAAGTCTGAGGAAACAAACCCTCAAGCACATCTGCAGCTGCAGAAAGAAGATACCAGGGAGAAAGTTCAAGTGTGGAACTGTGATGTGTTTGCTGCTAATCAAACACAGGCAGGTTGAGCACTGTCCTATAGCTGCCTACACTTTTGGGGTAAGTGACTGTCTGTAGTGTGTGTTTGTTTGTGTTTGGGGGTTACTTGCTGTGTGCTGAGCTTGTGTTTGTCAGTCTGTTTGTTTGGTTGGTTGTTTGAAGGACCGTGTGCTGTGGCTGGCAGTTGGAAGCTGTGAGCTTCAAAGGAAGGTTTGAAACCTAGAAGCCTCTGGTAATTGGCTGAGCCTTAATCAGTGGGCGGGGCATTCATATAGGCCAGGGCTTTATAAAGCAGCGCACAAGCGACCAGGGAGCTTTTGCGACCAGGGGCTGCTAACAGGGAGTTTCGCAAGGGAGTTTGGAAGGGGTGAGGGTCCCTTGCCGGTTCTATCTGTTTTCCCTTTATTCCCCTTAAAACCTAAAACTTCTTGCTTAAACAACCCTTTCAGCGGACAGGGGGCTGCAGACGGGAGTTTGACAGAAGGAGGCTTACGATGGTTAGGAAGACCCGCAACACCTGTGCCAGCACTGCTTCTGTCTCCTCCACCTGCGCCTGTAGCCAGACAGAGCGCCTGAGCATGGATGCTTCTACCCAGATCCTGGTGTGGTTTTGCAGAGACTAACTTGCAATTTCCACTTACTGATATCCAGGCTGAGGGGACCATCCAATGTGAAAGGTGCCTGCTGGTGGAATCTCTCAGGCAGCAGGTGGGAGAGCTACAGGAGGAGGTGGCTAGGTTGAGAAGCATCCGAATCCACGAGCAATTCCTGGACAGTGTCCATGTGGAGACAGCTGAGGTAGCTGTCCCAGTACACAGGACTGCTGATACACCACTGGTGGAGGAGGAGATGGCTCAGGGTGGACACTGGCAGCTGGTTACTTCTGGCAGCAGGCAGTGCTCCACCCCTGCTCCGAACCCTCCCGCTGTGGTAATAGGTAACCGTTATGCTCTTCTTGATACAGGAAAGAAGGCATCACCCCCTACAGTAAAGGAAGAGAAGCCTCGTACCCCTAAGGCTGGGAGGTCTGCTGCCACCACTGCGAATAGGAAACGTAGGGTAGTGGTGGTCGGAGACTCTCTGCTGAGGGGGACGGAGGCGCCCATCTGTCGCCCTGACATTTCATCTCGGGAGGTATGCTGCCTGCCGGGAGCCCGTATCCGAGACATTACGGAGGCACTGTCGAGGATTATCCAGCCCTCTGACTACTACCCCATGCTACTCATCCATGTGGGCACAAATGATACTGCGCGGTGTGACACTGAGTGGATCAAGAGTGACTACAGGGCTCTGGGAGTACGGGTGAAGGAGTTTGGAGCGCAGGTGGTATTCTCTTCGATTCTTCCTGTCAAAGGTAGGGGCCCGGGCAGAGACAGATGCATCATGGAGGTGAATGCCTGGCTGCGAAGATGGTGTCGCCAGGAGAGCTTTGGCTTCCTAGACCACGGGATGCTATTTGAGGAAGGACTGCTAGGCAGAGATGGCGTTCACCTTTCGAGGAGGAGAAAGACCCTATTTGGACACAGACTAGTAACCTAGTGAGGAGGGCTTTAAACTAGGTTCGACGGGGACAGGTGAGCAAAGCCCGCAGGTAAGTGGGGAACATGGAGACCTGGGAGATGGGTCGGAAACGAGAGGGAGTGTGGGCTATATTGGCAGAGAGAAAGGAGGGTCAGGACAAAACTGGGAGGAAAGATCAAACCAGTATCTTAGATGCCTATATACAAATGCGAGAAGTATGGGTAATAAGCAGGAAGAACTGGAAGTGCTAATAAATAAATACAACTATGACATTGTTGGCATCACTGAAACTTGGTGGGATAATACACATGATTGGAATGTTGGTGTGGATGGATACAGCTTGCTCAGGAAGGATAGACAGGGGAAAAAGGGAGGAGGTGTTGCCTTATATATTAAAAATGTACACACTTGGACTGAGGTAGAGATGGACATAGGAGATGGAAGTGTTGAGAGTCTCTGGGTTAGGCTAAAAGGGGTAAAAAACAAGGGTGATGTCATGCTAGGAGTCTACTACAGGCCACCTAACCAGGTGGAAGAGGTGGATGAGGCTTTTTTTAAACAACTAACAAAATCATCCAAAGCCCAAGATTTGGTGGTGATGGGGGACTTCAACTATCCGGATATATGTTGGGAAAATAACACAGCGGGGCACAGACTATCCAACAAATTCTTGGACTGCATTGTAGACAACTTTTTATTTCAGAAGGTTGAAAAAGCTACTAGGGGGGAAGCTGTTCTAGACTTGATTTTAACAAATAGGGAGGAACTCGTTGAGAATTTGAAAGTAGAAGGCAGCTTGGGTGAAAGTGATCATGAAATCATAGAGTTTGCAATTCTAAGGAAGGGTAGAAGGGAGAACAGCAAAATAGAGACAATGGATTTCAGGAAGGCGGATTTTGGTAAGCTCAGAGAGCTGATAGGTAAGGTCCCATGGGAATCAAGACTGAGGGGAAAAACAACTGAGGAGAGTTGGCAGTTTTTCAAAGGGACACTATTAAGGGCCCAAAAGCAAGCTATTCCGCTGGTTAGGAAAGATAGAAAATGTGGCAAAAGACCACCTTGGCTTAACCACGAGAGCTTGCATGATCTAAAAAATAAAAAGGAGTCATATAAAAAATGGAAACTAGGACAGATTACAAAGGATGAATATAGGCAAACAACACAGGAATGCAGGGGCAAGATTAGAAAGGCAAAGGCACAAAATGAGCTCAAACTAGCTACGGGAATAAAGGGGAACAAGAAGACTTTTTATCAATACATTAGAAGCAAGAGGAAGACCAAAGACAGGGTAGGCCCACTGCTTAGTGAAGAGGGAAAAACAGTAACAGGAAACTTGGAAATGGCAGAGATGCTTAATGACTTCTTTGTTTCGGTCTTCACCGAGAAGTCTGAAGGAATGCCTAACATAGTGAATGCTAATGGGAAGGGGGTAGGTTTAGCAGATAAAATAAAAAAAGAACAAGTTAAAAATCACTTAGAAAAGTTAGATGCCTGCAAGTCACCAGGGCCTGATGAAATGCATCCTAGAATACTCAAGGAGCTAATAGAGGAGGTATCTGAGCCTCTAGCTATTATCTTCGGAAAATCATGGGAGACGGGAGAGATTCCAGAAGACTGGAAAAGGGCAAATATAGTGCCCATCTATAAAAAGGGAAATAAAAACAACCCAGGAAACTACAGACCAGTTAGTTTAACTTCTGTGCCAGGGAAGATAATGGAGCAAGTAATTAAGGAAATCACCTGCAAACACTTGGAAGGTGGTAAGGTGATAGGGAACAGCCAGCATGGATTTGTAAAGAACAAATCATGTCAAACCAATCTGATAGCTTTCTTCGATAGGATAACGAGTCTTATGGATAAGGGAGAAGCTGTGGATGTGGTATACCTAGACTTTAGTAAGGCATTTGATATGGTCTCGCATGATATTCTTATCGACAAACTAGGCAAATACAATTTAGATGGGGCTACTATAAGGTGGGTGCATAACTGGCTGGATAACCGTACTCAGAGAGTTGTTATTAATGGTTCCCAATCCTGCTGGAAAGGCATAACGAGTGGGGTTCCGCAGGGGTCTGTTTTGGGACCGGCTCTGTTCAATATCTTCATTAACGACTTAGATATTGGCATAGAAAGTACGCTTATTAAGTTTGCGGATGATACCAAACTGGGAGGGATTGCAACTGCTTTGGAGAACTTCATAATTCAAAATGCTCTGGACAAATTGGAGAAATGGTCTGAGTTAAACAGGATGAAGTTTAACAAAGACAAATGCAAAGTGCTCCACTTAGGAAGAAAAAATCAGTTTCACACATACAGAATGGGAAGAGACTGTCTAGGAAGGAGTACGGCAGAAAGGGATCTAGGGGTTATAGTGGACCACAAGCTAAATATGAGTCAACAGTGTGATGCTGTTGCAAAAAAAGCAAACATGATTCTGGGATGTATTAACAGGTGTGTTGTGAGCAAGACACGAGAAGTCATTCTTCCGCTCTACTCTGCTCTGGTTAGGCCTCAGCTGGAGTATTGTGTCCAGTTCTGGGCACCGCATTTCAAGAAAGATGTGGAGAAATTGGAAAGGGTCCAGAGAAGAGCAACAAGAATGATTAAAGGTCTTGAGAACATGACCTATGAAGGAAGGCTGAAAGAATTGGGTTTGTTTAGTTTGGAAAAGAGAAGACTGAGAGGGGACATGATAGCAGTTTTCAGGTATCTAAAAGGGTGTCATAAGGAGGAGGGAGAAAACTTGTTCACCTTAGCCTCTGAGGATAGAACAAGAAGCAATGGGCTTAAACTGCAGCAAGGGAGGTCTAGGTTGGACATTAGGAAAAAGTTCCTAACTGTCGGGGTGGTTAAACACTGGAATAAATTGCCTAGGGAGGTTGTGGAATCTCCATCTCTGGAGATATTTAAGAGTAGGTTAGATAAATGTCTATCAGGGATGGTCTAGACAGTATTTGGTCCTGCCATGCGGGCAGGGGACTGGACTCTATGACCTCTCGAGGTCCCTTCCAGTCCTAGAATCTATGAATCTATGAAAAACTTCTCCTTTATCACAGACAGGGAAACATAACACATTGCATTAATTCTCAATGCAGGCTTGACAATCCCACTTCTCTGCATTCAACAAAATGAGAGTGGACAGACAATTTCAATTATGGGCAACGGGAAACCATTTCACACAATTCAGAAAACAGATCTAAAGCTAAGCCCGTTGATGTGAAAACTTCTTTGGAGGATGGGGGGGGGGGGGAAGGGGGGGAAAGGGAGGAGGTAAGGAGAGAGAGAGAAGAGTGGGATGAATTGTGATGGTTTCCGTACTATGCATCAGTTAGCTTCCACCATCTGCCTCAGGGTGATTGTGCATCAGTGATGCTGTATGTATGGAGTATAACATGCTTCGGAATCTTTTGTACAAAAAGAGCTATTTTAAAAAAGTATTTATCACAATACAGATATAAGATGCTCACTTGGCAAAAAAACCACAGTGAGCTGCCATACTGGAAATTCTGAAAACATACTAAAAAAACTGCATGGTAGAAGCTGAATATCACTGTATTAGTTAACATGCAATCTCTTGCTGGTCTCTGAGCCATGCTCACAGTATTTAACTTCCACTGTTATATTCACTGTCAATAAGGGTCTTATAAAATGTGGTGTTCACCACAAAAGGAAAAAAGATGATCTGCTAATAGAAACATAATTGATGCGCCCAGGCCCCAAGTCTTCTCCCTCATTATACAGGAGGTATAACTTACAATTTGTAATAAAGCAGCTTTGCTGGGATAAAATGTATTGTTACAGCTAAAGGTAGTGGCTGCAAGATTTAAGATTTTACCTCATTACAGCACATACATCTCCAGTCAAGTTCCTTCTGCAGGCAGTGCTGGTCAAGTACTCCTGAGGGTTTAAGCGATACGTATCAATCATGAAGTTACGGTAAGCCAGGTATCTGGAAAGAGAAGGCAGTTCACAAACATTTGAAAATCTACACAGGTTCGTAGTATGTGTCATTTCAAATTCTGACCATTACTAAAATATCTCCATGTTGGCCCCCATCCTTCAATATATACAGCATGCCAGGGGTGCCTGATATTCAGTTCAAGGACCATGAAGTCCTAAAATGCACACTTATAACTGCAGGGTGACAGTGAAGCTGAAGACCTGCAGGGTTTTCTTGTTACTCCTAGTGAACTTTGCAATCAATATAAAGCACAAGAAGTTAAGTGTGTATTTCTTTATCAAATTTGTTTACGTGACATCTGACTCACCCCCTAAGCATTTTATATTTGTGTCTATTTAGTTTTAATCAGGGACCATATCTTTCTGTGTGTGTTGTCAAAGTATCAACTATTCTTTGTGTGTTTAATAAATAATCCGCAAATTAAAAGTAGCTCTCAGATTGCCAACATAGTTCTCGCGTTGTTGTGAAATATAAGCAGGCAACACCCCCCCCAAAAAAAAAGTGAAAAAAAAAAAGTGAAAAAGCTCATTCCAAATGAGGGGCTCAACCTTGGCATTTAAAAATGGCCAGAATCATTAACAATGCATTGACATTTTTGTTTTGGTTCCAGATGTGCTTTTGGGCCATTGACCCAAACACTTAAGATGCCTAAAGTATTCACACGGGTACAAGAGGTCCCCCATACATTGTCCTCTCAATGCCCTTCCCTATCAGTCTGCCAGCCTGGCTGTAACTTGGGTATTACATAACTAGGCACCAACAGCTGAAACAGCATTCCAGGTCGGTGGCGCTTTATAGAATATCAGGGTTGGAAGGGACCTCAGGAGGTCATCTAGTCCAACCCCCTGCTCAAAGCAGGACCAATTCCCAACTAAATCATCCCAGCCAGGGCTTTGTCAAGCCTGACCGTAAAAACCTCTAAGGAAGGAGATTCCACCACTTCCCTAGGTAACCCATTCCAGTGCTTCACCACCCTCCTAATGAAAAAGTTTTTCCTAATATCCAACCTAAACCTCCCCAACTGCAACTTGAGACCATTACTCCTTGTTCTGTCATCAGGTACCACTGAGAACAGTCTAGATCCATCCTCTTTGGAACCCCCTTTCAGGTAGTTGAAAGCAGCTATCAAATCCCCCCTCATTCTTCTCTTCTCCACACTAAATAATCCCAGTTCCCTCAGCCTCTCCTCATAAGTCATGTGCTCCAGCCCCCTAATCATTTTTGTTGCCCTCTGCTAGACTCTTTCCAATTTTTCCACATCCTTCTTGTAGTGTGGGGCCCAAAACTGGACACAGTACTCCAGATGAGGCCTCACCAATGTCAAATAGAGGGAACGATCACGTCCCTCGATCTGCTGGCAATGCCCCTACTTATACTGCCCAAAATGCCGTTAGCCTTCTTGGCAACAAGGGCACACTGTTGACTCATATCCAGCTTCTTGTCCACTGTAACCCCTAGGTCCTTTTCTGCAGAACTGCTTCCTAGCTATTTGGTCCCTAGTCTGTAACAGTGCATGGGATTCTTCCGTCCTAAGTGCAGGACTCTGCACTTGTCCTTGTTGAACCTCATCAGGTTTCTTTTGGCCCAATCCTCTAATTTCTCTAGGTCCCTCTGTATCCTATCCCTACCCTCCAGCGTATCTACCACTCCTCCCAGTTTAGTGTCATCTGCAAACTTGCTGAGAGTGCAGTCCACGCCATCCTCCAGATCATTAATGAAGATATTGAACAAAACCAGCCCCAGGACCGACCCCTGGGGCACTCCGCCTGAAACCGACTGCCAAGTAGACATGGAGCCGTTGATCACTACCCGTTGAGCCCGACGATCTAGCCAACTTTCTATCCACCTTATAGTCCATTCATCCAGCCCATACTTCTTTAACTTGGTGGCAAGAATACTTTGGGAGACTGTATCAAAAGCTTTGCTAAAGTCAAGGAATAACACATCCACTGCTTTCCCCTCATCCACAGACCCAGTTATCTCCTCATAGAAGGCAATTAGGTTAGTCAGGCATGACTTGCCCTTGGTGAATCCATGCTGACTGTTCCTGATCACTTTCCTCTCCTCTAAGTGCTTCAGAATTGATTCCTTGAGGACCTGCTCCATGATTTTTCCAGGGACTGAGGTGAGGCTGACTGGCCTGTAGTTCCCCGGATCCTCCTCCTTCCCCTTTTTAAAGATGGGCACTACATTAGCCTTTTTCCAGTCATCCGGGACCTCCCCCGATCGCCATGAGTTTTCAAAGATAATGGCCAATGGCTCTGCAATCTCATCTGCCAACTCCTTTAGCACCCTCAGATGCAGCGCATCCGGCCCCATGAACTTGTGCTCGTCCAGTTTTTCTAAATAGTCCCGAACCACTTCTTTCACCACAGAGGGCTGGTCACCTCCTCCCCATACTGTGCTGCCCAGTTTTACAAGGCCTCCACACTTGGTACCAGACTAGGTCTATGCCTTCAGACTCAATCTTCCACCACTCCTGGAGATGACTGCCATACTGGGCAGCCTTTTTCCACAGCTCAACCAGTTTTTAGCCTTGTAAACCAGGCGTGCCACACAGTGAAAGATAGCGGTTGCCGAATGGTAAAGTTCACTTCCAAATGGTTCTCAGTGTCAAAGCTAAAGGTTCTAAGATCAGTATCAGTCGTCTGTCTAGTTATGAATACCTCTGCCCGCAAGCTCTTGCGTAAGCATTGGCCAACTCATGCTTCAACTGAAGGCCTACTTACAAGAGGCACTCAGAGCCTTTCAGAGTGATCGAAGGGATTCATAAAACTTAATGGTTTTCAGAGACATCCAGGCAGCTCTGACACCCATGCATGTAACATTCAACACCAAAGCACAGGAATGTAGCAGCTGTGCTTGTTCTTAACTGACGTCTTTTTGCTACAAGTACATTACTTAAAGCTGCTGTCGCTTAAGGGAAGACGAGGATGACATGCTGAAAAGGAAAAATTTACTCCTGGGGGAATTCTGCACCAAAAACTAAAAATTCTGCACACAATATTTTAAAATTCTGCAAATTTTATTTGTCAATAAATAAATGTGGCTCCAGGACGGCAGTGGGGAGTACAGGCGACTGGCTGCATTGAGGTGGGAGATCACCCTGAAGCTCCCGCCTCCCCTGGTATAGGGACTCGGCAGTGAGGCTGCACCTGACCCTGATACAGTGCAAGGGCTGGGCCTGGCCCAGAAACACCCTGGGGCCCTGCCCCTCTGCACCAGGTGCAGATGAGAAGGCTCAGTCCAGCAGGATCCAAGTGTGGAGGGACTTGGTGTGGGGGCATCCAGGTGTAGGGTGAGCGTTTCTGTGTGGGGCAATCTGGGTGCGGGCGGCTCAGTGGGAGATCTGGATGCACAGGGGCTCATTGGGGGTTTCGGGGTGCAGGGGCAATGGGACTCTGCAGGGGATCCAAGTGAAGGTGGTTGGGGATCAGCAGGGGGCTCAGTGGGGGGTTTGGGTTCTGGGGCAGTGGGGCTTCTAGGTTGGGGGTCCAGGTATAGCTGGTTGGGGTCAGGGTGTGGGGGGCTTGGAGGGGTCTAGGAGTAGGGGGTAGAGCTTGTCAGGGTGAGGGTTCGATGGCCCGGCGTAACGGGGGAGCCCCAGCTGGGCTCCCGCTTCCCCCCGTGACTCCCCTATACCCTTTTCTTCCCCATCTCATCCCCCTCACTCTCACATTCACCTCTCCCTGCCCTTTTCCACCCCTGCTTCCTTCCCCACACCTCTTCTTCCATCATTTTCCCCAACCCCCGCTTACTCAGCCCCACCGCAGGCACTCACTGCTGCACAGAAAACAGGAAGCCTCCCAGCACACAGAAGTGGAACACGACTGGCACTAGGACCCAGGATGCGGCGTTCAGCTGAAGAGTCAGCAAAAGCCTAGACGCAGCCTCCTTCAGCTGGGTAGCTCTGCGCTTGCAGAAATAGGGGGGAGTGGCATATAAGCCCGTGTGCCCTCCTATGCCTCCCCTCTGTTTTGGGAATCCCCCCCAAAAAAACTGCACCCATGGCCGACGCCCCCCCCCAAAAGCACAGGAATTCTGCAGGGTGGGGGTATTTTCTGCGGGCACGCAGAATCACCCCAGGAGTAAAAATTGCATTAAGTCAAACTGAGCCCAAAGAATGCTGAGGCGTAACCTGCAGAAGCAGAGAAAAAATTTCAAAGCTCCTCAAAAACACTTGAAGTGGCAAAGAATGAAGCACCAAAACAAAGGAAGCAGAGGAAACTGGAAAGAATGGGGTCACAGGAGAACTGATTCAAGAAAGAATCATGGGGCCAAGAAAATCATTTATGATTTTTTACTCCCATTATTTCTAATTGACTCTCCTTGTTTGGGCTGCAGTAGTGGCAGTTTGAGAAATTCCTTCACCAGTAGATGTGATATGTGTGTGTTGCACTCTAGACACAGCCTCAAAAGGATCAAAAGTCTTAAAAGCTATGAGAGTTGTGTCTGGTCTTGCCCTGGGAAGATGAGACCAAGAGTGAGAACTCTATGTTTCCAATCTTTAAAGGAGGTGTATTCTGTTAGCAGATATAATCAGTTGTGTGATTTTCTAGCATGCTAATTAAATTAAGTACTAGTGAGGGAGGAAGAAAGCTATATTAAAGTAGTATTTAGGTCAGGGATCTCAAACTCAAATCACCACGAGGGCCACATGAGGACTAGTACATTGGCACGAGGGCCGCATCACTGAAACCTTTTCATATAATGATACAGAAGTATAGTAAAAATGAAAAAAATGAAGAGTAATATAGTATGCTATTAAAAGTCAATGTATTAACTTTTTTAAAACTAATGCGAAGAGGAGTTTTAATAAAATATAAACACTCAGTAATGCACCTCCCTCAAATGACAAAATATGCATTTACTTTTAGAATTACTTCGGTTAAAGATCCCCCCTCTGCTCCCGCCCCCACTCCACCCCTTCTATGAAGCCCTGCCCCTTCCCCGGCTCCTCCCACCCTTTCCCCGCCCCCATTCCAACCCCTTCCCCAAAGTCCCTGCCCCAACTCCGCCCCTATTCCAACCCCTTCCCCTAATCCCCGCCCCGCCTCCTCCCCCGAGCACACCGCATCCCCGCTCCTCCCTCCTGGAAAGTCCTAAGCACCACCAAACAGCTGTTTGGCGGCAGGAAGGACAGGGAGGTAGGCGGAGAAGCGGGGACACGGTGTGCTCGGGGGAGCGAGGGGGGGAGAGGGGACGGAGGATATGGGGAACTTGGCTGCCGGTGGAGTCGGCACCTATGGGGGGCCGCAGGAAAAAACTCCACGGGCAGCATGCAGCCCGCGTGTTTGAGACCCCTGATTTAGGTGAAGTCTTTACCCTCAGCAAAAATTCCCTTTAAGACACATCTTTGCACCAGTGGTACTCGGCCAACATTTCAAGCGACAACAGAAATGCGGTGTGTGTGTGTGTGTGTGTGTGTGTGTGTGTGTGTGTGTGTGTGTGTGTGTGTGGAATGGGCTGTGTCATAACTGAACAACCAAACTATTTTTTTTTTTTAAATAAAGGTTTATTTCTTCTGTTTGGCATTCAACTTGCGCTTTTAAATCCCAATGCCAAAAATATGCAGCATTCACTGAAATTGCAGCAAGTACACAAAACTGTGCTAAAATTCCCATTCAAGATCCATCTACCCAAATTGGTGCCATAATGTTTTACAGTGTTACCACAGATTTTAAGATTTAGTATGAGCAGACATGTTTTCATGAATCCTTTTAAACTAAAACAGAGTTTTGTCAATTTAAATATCTTCCTGTATTGTCGAAAACACAATTATCAGCCTTGTGCTATTCCACAAAAATCTGACAGTGAAATACACTTTAAACAAACGCTAAATAGCATAGTTTTACTTTTTGTGCTGACAGACATGCAATACTTTACAAAAGCAAACAGCGAAGAGTAAATGTAATTCTCTCCGTTTCATTAATCTAAAGCGTTATTAACAAAAAATAAGATTTATCTTGACAATCTCCTTTTAACCTTTCATATTAAAGGCAATATTTCCATGACTAGTTGCTAGTGTATATGAACAAACATAATTAGCTTATTATTTTAATAGGAAGATCTTCTTAAACAGATGGTAAGGAGAAGATACACCTATTAAAGCATACAGTAGGACTGCAAGGAAAACAGCAAATTCTAGAGATAAGCCAGTGATCTTGCATCAAAATGTTTATCATGTTATGTCTTGAACTGAACACAGAAGTTAATCTGGTGTACAGAGCAACCTGGCATATTTTGAGATGGTATTACAGCCAAAGACTTTTACACTGAAACAAAAGACATCAACACTGCCATTCCCAGGTCTGAAAAGCAGCATTCGTAGTGAGGATCCTGTGGGAAGTGGTTTTGTTATTTTTAAACAATTGTGTAAAGTTCTGCAGCGGATGATAGGCACTAGACACCACAATGATGGCTGTAAACCTCTAGTTCAAATCAGAACAGCACAATTGCAGGTGCATGAAAGCAGGTACGTTATAAATGAAAAATGGTTACTAGGTGGCTTGGGATATTCTGTTTGTTTATGCTTACAATGGAACTGCAGAATCTCTGTGCTATATACTTGGAACTATGAACTTTTATGTTTAAACCAATGTGCTCAGGTGTTGTACATCTGTAAACAAAGATCAGTGGCAGCTAGCTATTTTCATGTTTTGTTTTATTATGTATGCTTAAAAAACCCTTAAACTTCTTTCAGAAACCATTTTACTGTATACATAACACACTGTACTAGCTTTGCAACCATTCATCAGCTGTATTTTCCCTAGATATCCAACCTGCTTAATATTGCTTAGATATGTACAATTCTTACCTAAATCACAATAAAGTTAACTATATAAACAGATACTTCTTGACAATGGACAGACCAGGAATACCTCAATGCCCTTTACACTATTTTCTGATGCATCAGTTCACCCTTGTGTATGTGAAGGGGAAGGGGGAAAAAAAAAAAAGACGAAAAAAAAAAAAAGACTACAGTTTTTGTGGAACTGAAAGCATTGCTTAGGCTTCACTAGGGAACACAGCCACATGCCTATATCTATGCATTTTACTTACATTTCTGGAGTCTTGGACTTGTTTTTCCCATTGAAGAACTCTGGAAGAGCGCGGCGTTCAATTACATGAATACTGCAAGAAAGTGTGATAGGCAACATGGTTACTAAAGAGAATATACAAAATCCAGCTGCCAGTAGCTTGAGTTCACCTTCAAGAACTTTTACCCACCCGTAACATGCGCACCTAAAGTGCTAACATTTAAAACGAACACTGCTGTTCACACACCCAAATATCCCAACACAGCATATAGAAATATATCCTCTAATTACTTAGTTTTAACCACATAAGCAGAGCAGTTTAGACATGAATTGCAAAGATTGTGCTTAATTCAAGCGATGGAAAGATACATGCCCAACGTTCCTTTAATCAGACTTGGGGGGAGTGAGAGAAAACAAGATTTTCACACTAATGTTTTGAAAGTTTATAGGTTAGTAAATGCACTCGCCTGCACCCCAGTCTAATTAGTAGAGTGTATTCAGCACAGGTCTGATTGCCTCAAAAAAACCTAAATGTTTGCAATTCATATGTAATGATAAGCCTGCAAATATCTGCTTCAAAATCATGCAGCATTAGAATTGGGAGCTCATCGCTTTGAAAGTCAGGCAAATGCCTAAATAGGCATTTAGGAGTATTAAGTTTATGATGATCCTATATTTCAAAATCTTTGCATTAGTCAATTTAAAAAAAAAAAAATTAAAAAATTAAATTGAATTAAAGCTCTGTCTGTTTTGGGGGGATTTTACAATCTCATTTTCTTACAAAAAATTCTCTTTCTGCTGCTGCCATGTGAAAGATACACACAAATAAAAGAGGAAACTGACTTATTGTACAGCAAAACTGAGAATACACAAAGTGCTATCAAACACACAAAGTAAACTAGCTCAAAGGATAAAGTAAAAATTCAGTTTATTTTAGTCAGTTATTTAATGCATTACATGTAAATACTATGGGGGAAATTTCAAATAAAAGTGGAATTTTTTAGTTGACTGAAGGGGGATGAAAGAAGACTTTGCCATTCTACAGCTTTTACTAGACTAGCTGCAAGTAACATATGCTGTAGAAGGTGAAGAGATTTCCGTTAGTTTCTCTCATCCTTCAAATAAAAGCATAAGAAGGAAATATGGTTTGCTGATCTGTTACTTTAAAAAAATACAAAGCAAACTGATCCCAAGACGTTTCAACTTTAGAGTAATTCCACCTCCAGAATTCTATCACCATAAAGCTAGTCAGTTCATTTTGTGCAATGCACACAAGGTAAATAGAATATGAAAAAGAATCTTATACCAGGCTATGAAATGTAAAGTGCACATAGAAATTCATCTTGCTTAAAAAACAAACTTGTCAGCCAAAATTTATATGGTCCTTGATTATTCAACTCATTTCTCCATGCTTTAATGGATGAGCCCTTTCCGGGGTTATGTGTATTAAAACAGCAAGGAATACACAGTATTCTGGATATAATTCTCTTGCCATCAACTGAACTATGAAATATAAAAAGAAGTCAGCCCCATTTTGTAAAAGAAGCTTAAATGGCACGGTAATGAGATTCCCTCCATAAAATTACTTTAATAAGCTCATACAATGACAACTATTTTGTATGAAGTTAAGAATTGAGGACAATTATGATGGCCTTTAGATATAACTCCTTCTTTGGAGGATGGGATGGGGGCATGGGGAGAGAAGAAAGAACACTCCTTGTAAAAGAAAATTGTAGCAGTTTTTCCTTCTGATACTCATTCTCTCTAGTATGTATTATTTGCATTGAAGTAGTATGCAATGACACCAGTCAGGATCCTGTCATGCTAGTGCTATACAACACACACAAACATTCTTTTTTTTTTTTTTTTTTTTTGCTGGAGCCAAATGATATTAGCCTTAGAATGACTTTGTCCATAACAATTTACAAAATATTTTAGAAAACAGTGTCTAGTCTAAAGCAACAAAGAGTCCTGTGGCACCTTATAGACTAAGGGATGTATTGGAGCATAAGCGTCATAGTGGACATTAATGAGCTAATGAGCAGTTTTGTATGGGTCTATAGAAACACAGCACCAAGTTTCTGCCAGTCATGTTGAACAAACTGATTTAGCTGCCTGAGAGACCCCATTAGGATTATTACTGCTGCTGCTATAAACAGATTAATCTGGAATCCTCTTAGTAGACAACCTGCAACTGAAATATCAGGATTTTGCCTGAAAGCCCCAGCATAATTGTACCTTGATTCCGAGTGAGGCCTCTGGGTGGTACCGGAATACAAAATGTTCTCTCTCTCCAGTACCAGAGTACCTAAGCACCTAACAATCCTTTAATATATTTAAACTATATATATATAGTTTAATATATTTAAACTATATATATATATAAATAATTAAACAATCCTTTAATATATTTAAACAACATTGCGAGGTAGGACAGTATTCTTAACATAAGAACGGCCATACTGGGTCAGACCAAAGGTACATCTAGCCCAGTATCCTGTCTTCTGACAGTGGCCAATGCCAGGTGCCCCAGAGGGAATGCACAGAACAGGTAACCATCAAGTGATCCATCCCCTATCGCCCATTCCCAGCTTCTGGTAAACAGAGGCTAGGGACACCATCCCTGCCCATCCTGGCTAATTGCCATTTTTTATCCTCATTTGTAGGCACAGACACTTTGCCCAAGGGTCATAGTTTGGCAAAGCAGAAAACTGAACCCAAATCTCAGGCTAATGACCTAACCATTGCATCTCTTTCAAATAATAATAATGAAAGACGACAACTAAGATGACATCTGACACATACGATCATTTTGTGAAAATTTGGAAACGCATTAAGGATGCATTTGTATAGATTAGAATTTGCTGTCACAGCTGCAACAGCCTAGAACTTCAACAAAGGAAACATCAATGTTATAACCCTAAAATGGCACACAGGCAAAGAGGTCTTCCCCTCAAATGATGGCCACTTCAGGTTAGTGACAATCTCTCACCTGAGTTTTGAAAACACGTATTTTGAAAAAAATCACTATAGTAAGGGCTGGGTTTCCAGACATCAGTGATTAGCAATTCTAGATATAGTCACTCATACGTCTCCTCTTCCACTCCCAACACACACCCAGCGTTGGTTAGTTCACCTAGAGCTCTGAGCTACACAGTCATGATAAGCTGGACACTCCTTATAAAAAAGGATGAAGGGGAATTCAAAGACAAGCAGACATTCTTCCCCCACAGATAAAGTCCAAATAATAAGTAATCCTTTTAGAGCCAATATTTGAAATCCATGATGGTTAAACATTTCCCATTTCTAGAAAAATTAGCGGCCAAGGTAGGTTATGGGTGAGCAGGAAGGTTACTGGCAAATCTGGGACTCATGAAAACTAAGTCTAAGCAACAAGAGCCAAGGCAAGGCATACCGAAGACAGGTACTGTGCAAGCTTCTCCACCTTAATTCTAACCTACCACAAGCCCTACAAGACTAAGAACAAAGAACTTCTAATCACATTAAGGTGCATTTTGCAATGGGGATAGCTGTCAAGAAGGCGCTAGACCTAAACTAAATTAATTTCTGCTTGCAACTCAACAGAATTCCAGCCCAGGTATTTAACTGGTGAAAGAAGGTCAGTAACTCTCTGAATCCTCTCCCCACATTTTGGTCTTACCAGTTGTAGTCAAACCATGATGCATAGCTTGGAATAATTATGTGATTGGTCTGTTCTGTGACATTGTCTTCACCCGGGTCAATGGATCGACTCTGATCACCTTTGTTGGGATCTTCATCTTCCTACAGCAGGAGAAAGACAATAAAAGCGTTAAAAATGCGGGGGGGGGGGGGGAGGGGGAGAGAGCATGAATAAAGACTTGTCTACACAGTGGTCTAGTGCACAGCAAGCTGCAGTGTGAATCTACAGTGTACTAACTGGCTGTGTGCAACCTGCTGCGCTATGGAACTCTCAGTGCGCTGTAGCAAGGTCCACACACCCAGTTAATGTGCGCCGGCAATAAGCACTGTAAATACAGCATCCTAATCAGAAACTTGCAAGTCCCTCGATAGGCTGTCTAGTACTACTGATGCCAGGGAATACTTGCAGGTGGTTAGCATGACTCAGAGGCTGACATTCCAATGTGGAGGAATGTTCAAGACAAGAGAATAAAAAAAAAGCATATTTCATCCTATCCTAACCCATGAAACACCACTCTCAGTCGGCCACAGAGATTGCATAGGATCATCCAGCCCTCTACTATCCCATGCTGCTTGCGCATGTGGGCCCTAATGATACTGCAAGGTATGACCCTGAGCAGATCAGAAGTGACTACAGGGTTCAGAGTGAGGGTGAAGGGCGCAAGTGGTGTTCTCATTGTTCCTTTCAGTCAAGGGCAGGGACCCAGGGAGATACGGCTACATCCTGGAGGTAAGTGCATGGCTGCGCAGGTGGTGTCACCAGGAGGGCTTTGGCTTCCTTGACTATGGAATCCTGTTCTGAGAAGGACTGCTGAGACAAAAACAAACCCCCCCCCCCCCCCCCAAACCTGGCCTGATCCAGGATTCTTGAAGCTGTGCTGTGTTGAAAGAGGCTGTTGAGGCTTTTTAGGGGAGATTACTGGGCTGTGGCAGCAGTGTTTAAGAAGGAAATCTGAGCTGAATGCGTTGACAAACCTAACTGTTGGAGGAATCAGCCCTTGTTGAAAAGGCATGATGATATCGAATACTGTGTATGGGCTTTTGTGTACTCCGTGTGTGTGTCGGGGTGGAGGGAGAAGGGGATAGGGTGAGGTTGGGGGTTATATAACATTTCAAAAGTCATAACTGATTACAATCTGGATAGATGGCATACACCACTACAGCCATGTCTACATTAGGGCTGCTATGGCAGCATACCTACAGTGCTGTAGCTATACCGCTGTAATCCCGCAACGTGGACACATACTAATGATAGAAAGAGGTTTTCTGCTGCTTTATGAACTCCACCTCTCTGAGCGATGGCAGCTAGGTCAATGGAATATTATTCCGTCGATGTAACTGGGTCTGCATGGTGAGTTAGGTCAGCATAGCCACGGGGCTGAAGGGTGTGGATTTTTCACACCCGTGAGCACAGCAGCCTAAGGGCTAGTCTACAATGGCAACGCTAAAACGCTGCCACGGCAGTGCTTTAACGTGGCTTGTGTAGTCATGGCAGAGCTCCCAGCGCTGGTGCACTGTTTACACTGGTGCTTCACAGTGCTGAAACGTGCTGCGCTCAGGGGGGTGTTTTTTCACACCCCTGAGCGAGAAAGTTGCAGCGCCGTAAATTGACACTGTAGACAAGCCCTTAGATTCTTTCTTCTCTCCCCTTTTCAAACAGCATAAAGGTTCTTCAATTTTACGGCAAACCCACATACAAATCAGATATATACCCAAAATATAGTAAAACAAGAATAGCACAGACTGAGTAGAGTGAGTATGGGATAGGTTTTCAAAGTTGGACATGTGCAAGTGCAAACAAACCTAACTGGCGTGCACAGGTGTACATGTTAGGCACACAAATTCCACACATGCAAATAGATGCACCAAATTTTGGAAATCTGGCTCTGTCTCATCTGCATGAGTGGCCTCTAGAGGTCAGTGCTCCGCCAGAACAGTAAGGTTTACTTGGCAAATTGTTTATACATAAGACACTACATTTTCAACAATTCAATTAATAAACTTTCCCCAAAAACAGAGGATTCAATCCTGCAGGTTTTTAAAAGCCGAGCAAAGCATGCTGAAGTTTATTTAAGTCTCTTCAGATTCCATTTAACTTATGTTTAAAAGTGTGTAGTAACCTCACAATACTAAGTAAATTTTCTTTTACTATATAAAGGAGAACTTCATATGAGCAGAAGACTCTCTCCTACAAAGGATGTATTTATTCTTAAAGACAATTTAGGAGCAAGGTACAGTTTGAGTTCTTGAAGGTCAGATGAAGGTTATTCCCTACTAAACTTTTCTAACTGAACAGTTGTTACCTTTCCTCCTGTAGCAACTGTCTCTTCATCCTGCTCATCTGCAAGGTAAAGAGCAAAGAGAATTAAACTAATAAAATGCAGCTGATTACCTGCAAACCTTTGTACATCACAGTAATTTTATTGGACAGGATTTTGTTTGTTTGGTGTGGGTGGAGGAGAGACAAGAAAAAGGAACATGGACAGTGCAACATTAAAGCATAATCTCTTCTTCATGTACACACTGAGCTGCCACAGAGAAAGAGGAGAAGAGCCATAAATACACAGCAAGGATAATTAAGCTCTCTCAATACCAAAAGGTGGACCGCGGGCCAAATCCAGACCGGCAGATGCTTTTGAACGGACTGCAAAATCTTTTTATTTTTTAATCATCATCATTATTATCGGGAAGTGAAAAATGTTTCTCAGGAGTCTGGACTTTTGACTATACTTTAACCAAGAAATTTGGACCTTGACCAAAAATAAAAAATTGACTACCCCTGGCCCAGGTCCTTATATGCAGCCCTGCACACCAGAATGTAGAAGACTCATTTAGGTCTTTAATGCCTAGAGCCCAGCAGTGCTCAGGTATGTCTCAAAGTGAAGAAGGATCTGGAAAAGGCAAGTATCTGCCCCTATATACCAAGCTCAGTAATAGTGTAAAGAATGTCTACAAGGGAGCAGCTTCAAGGGAAAAAGCTAATAACTTCTATCACATACATTTGCATTAGATGGTAGAATGCAAGTACCAAATGGAGATTCCACAGATGGAAGAACGTCTAAAAAAATTTCAAGTATCTGGTTTTACCACATTTTTCTTTTTTAAATATAAAAAAATTACAAACATTTATTGCACAAACAGGGGTCCATTATATGAGACAATGACTAAGAAGAATTAAAAATATGTAATTTTTTTTTACCTAGGTCTGCTACTGTTCCTCCTTTCACTGGCGTGTTTTCACTGTCTTTCTTTGGGTTCACTGTGAAAGTAAACAAGATTGAAAATGTGACATTTGTGCCCCCTCTATCAAGATTCAATCCTTACAAGCACACAACGTTCCCTAGCAAGCACACCTGTCTCACCTACCACACTAGCATCCCTTTGTTTTATTGGGAAGAAAAGGCCAACCCCATACATTACTACAGATATGCTGGGCTCTCCACAGTGTGTACTCCTGAGGGAATTCTGCATCACTGCGAACACACAGAATTCATGTCTGGTGCAGAATCTTTTCCCCCCCGCAGAAAATACATTCTGCCAGAGGAGTGCTGCAGTTCCACCTTTCACCCACCAGATGCCACTGTGGCACGAGAACATCCAGCAGCTGGCTGCATTCATCACAGCACCCTGCTTGCACAGCCAGGTTTGGACAGGCAGAGTGGGGCACATGGGGCTGCTGGGGGAGTCACAGACTGGGGTGCAGAAGGGCTAGTGGAGGGGGACAGACTGGGGAGCAGGCTCTGGAGTTAGTGGGGTGAGAGCATTGAGCCAGGGGTTGAATGGGAGTGGAGGTGCAGGGCCACACAGAGACAGGGGCAGACGTGCCTGACTGAATGGGAGAGGCGTGGGGTCAGCCATGGTCTGCATGAGGAAGGCTCCCCAACTCCCTAACAATCCCTACCTCCCCACCCAAAAAAACCCCTTCTCCTACCCACATCCAACAACCCTGCAGGTTCACTCTCAGGCTCCTTCCCTCTCCCTCAGCTCTGCCATTACCCCTGACTGCCCTAAGCCTTTGCGCTGTTTCTGAGGGATTCGGGAAATACGTTTCTGTATTGTAGTTTAAATGTATTGCTGACAGATATTTTTAAATAAATTACCAAAATAATTGAAACTGGCATGATTATATTATGTTATTTGGACAAAAAATATGCAGAATTTTAAAATATTGTGCGCAGAATTTTTAATTTTTTGGCGCAGAATTCCCTCAGTAGTAGTTGTGGCTGAAGTTTATTGCTGGTGTACACTGTGCAGTATCCTTAGATCTAAGCCACCAAAACTACCTCCAACTACCATGTTCCAAATCCCATAACACAGGAACTGACCTATTGTACTTCAGATTCAAAAAATTAAAATACGTTAATTACTGACGGCCATACGAACTACCAACACATAAAAGAACAATGGTCTATGCAGTCCAGTATCCTACCTCTGGCAGTGACCATACTTGTTTCAGGAAGAAAAAAAAAAATCCCAAACAAACCAACAACTCAGAGGTAGAGTTCCAAAGCCAAATGGCACTTGGGAGCCTAACTCCTGAAATTAGGGACCTACCCCTCTTCTCATTGCTGTACTTAACCAATTGTCCAAGAGGGATTTTATGATGTCCATAGGAGATAGTGTGGTCTAGTAAACAGGACAATGGTAAGACTCAGAGTTGGGTTCTAGTTCTGGGTTTGTCACTAACCTGCTGTGTGACCATGGGCAAGTCACCTCTCTAAGAACATAAGAGCTGCCATACTGGGTCAGACCACAGTCCATCTTGCCCAGTATCCTATCTCCAACAGTGGTCCGTACCAGAGCTTCAGTGGAGTGTACAGAAGAGGGCAATTATAGAGTAGATCTACCCATCTTCCACTCCTGGCTTCTGATCATGAGAGATTTAGGGTTGCCCCAAGCACGGGGTACCATCCTTGACCATCTTGGATAATAGCCATTGATGGACCTATCCTCCATGAATTTATCCAGTTCTTTTTTTAACGCAGTTATACTTCGGCCATCACAACATTTCATGGCAATGAGTTCCACAAGTTAGTTATCCACAGTGTGAAAAAGTACTTTCTCGTATTTAAAACTGGATTTGTAATGGTTGTTCTTTGAGATGTATTCCACATGTCCATTCTACTTCAGGTGTGCGCACACCCAGTGCACTGGTGCAGTCACCCTCTGCTGCCTTATGTTGCTGTGTGAGAATATAAAGGGCAGAGCCAGCCCTGAATCCCCTCAGTTCTTTCTTACTGGGAAATCTCCAGTAAGAAAGGAAGAAGGGTGGGTCACGGAATGTGAGACATCTCAAAGAACAAGAGTTACAGAACAAGTGAGTAACCATTTTTTCTTCTTTGAGTGATTTGCACAAGTCCATTATGCCTCAGGTACCACAGAAATAGCTCAACTGAGAGGTGGGATCAGAGTTTACCTGAATAACGATTGAAGGACTACACATCCATAGCTAGCATCATCTCTAAACTGTTGCAAGATGGCATAGTGAGAGGCAAAAGTGTGCACTAAAAACCAAGTTGCAGCTCCACAAATGTCCAGGACAAGCATACAGACTAGAAAGGTTGCAGAGGCTGAGAGAGATCTGGTTGAATGAACTAGTACCCTACTTGGTGGTGTTAAACTGGCCATGTCATAGCACAAATGTATAGAAGAGGAGATCCACAACAAAATTCTTTGAGAAGAGATCAGAAGGCCCTTCCATTCGGTCTGCAACTGCCACGAACAATTGCGAGGATGATCTAAATGGTTTAGTTCTGTCCAAGTAAAACATTAATGCTCTCCTAACATCTGAAGTATTGAGTCTCTCCTCACGTTTATGAGTACAAAGTTTAGGGATGAAAGTTGGTAAATATGTTGCCTGATTGGTGAGAAGTTTTGGATGAGGGAGTAAGTATACCTTATCCTTGTAGAAGTCTGTATACGGAGGGTCAGACACTAGAGCTTGTAATTCACCCACTCTCCTGGCCAAGGTAATTGCCACCAAGAGGTCTACTTTCACTGAGTGGTGGCGGAACAAACAGGTAGTCAGCAATTCAAAGGGAGGACCCATTAGCTTTGTTAACACGAGGTTCAAGTCCCAAGGGGGAATAGGATCCTCTATGTGGGGATACAAGTGGTTCAAACCTTTCAAAAACCTAAGTGACATAGGATTGCAGAAAGGATTGCACAGAATGATCAATTGGAGGGTGGAAGGCAGAGATAGCTACTAGATGGACCTAGATGGAACTAATGGCAAGACCTGACTGTTTCAGGTATAGCAAATAGTCCAGCAAATGTCCATTACAAATGTCGTAATGGAGCCCAGACTGGGGAAATCCCTTTGTGATGGGACCACATGGAGAATCTCTTCCATTTAGCCAGGTAAGTATACCTAGCAGAAGGTTTTCTACTATTTAAGAGGACGTCTTGCAACTCCTTTGAACAGATGATCTCCTGAGGTGTTAATCACAAAGCATCCAGGCTACCAGGTGAAGGGCCTCTAGATTGGGATAAAGGAGATGACCGTGGTGCTGTATGATCAGGTCTGAATCAGAAGGAAGTGTCAAAGGAGCCCTGGCCGAAAGGCTCAGCAGATAGGAAAACCAGTGCTGGCGAGGCCACGCTGGCACTATGAGTATCACTCGAGCATAGTCCTGCTTGATTTTTTAATAAGCCTCAAGCTAGGACTGGAACCAGAGGGAATATGTAAAAGATCTTGTCTGTCCAGGGAAACAGGAAAGCATTTGTCAGACACCCTGCACTGCAACCTGCTCGTGAACAAAACTGATGACTCTTCCTGTTGATTCTTGTTGCTACATAGGTCTATGTGGGGAAATCACCCACAGCTGGAAAATGAACAGGCCTATATCTGGGTGGAGTGACCCTTGTGGTGGCTCGTGACAGACCTGCTCAACTGGTGCGCCAGACTGTTCTGGACAACCAGAATGTGGGAAGCTTTAAGGTGGTTCAGAAGTCTCTCCTGCAGCACTGCTTCTTGGTACAGCCAGACTGAGCTGGCCCCTCCCTGTCTGTTCACATAGAACATGGCCGTTGCATAGTCCATAAGTACTAGTACATTCCTTTCCTTGATATGGGGAAAGAAAACGTGCAACTAGCTAGTCAAATTGCTCTCAATTCTCTTACATTTATAAGGAGAGCTAAATTCTGGCCCCCCAGCCAGGGCTGGTGTTAGACTTGCGGGGTCTGGGGCCAAAGCCCAAGCAACTTAGCTTTGCGGGGTCCTGGGCAATTGCCCTGCTTGCCACCCCCTAATGCCAGCACTCCCACCAACCTAAGGGGGAAGGGTCCATAACCAACATTGAAGTTCGCTGAAGGAGACCAAACACGTCCCATACATGTTGGACGGGCCTTCAGGTCTAAAAATATGGCCAGCTTAGTCTGAAACCTTGTCTGTGGGAGGAACACTGACTTCTGTTGCATCCCAAACCACCCCTATAATTTCTATTCTTTGTCTGGTGATATATACAATCATAGCATGCCAAAGGTGGACTGAACCATGGCTACAAGTCTTCTGTAACTTGCCTGTCTTCCTGGCTCTTGGATTGGCCTTTCACCAACCAATAATCCAGGTACAGAGACATATGAAATCCTGATTTCATCAGCAATGCTGCCACCACTGTCATGCACTTTGTGAACACATGTGGGGCTGTGGACAGGCCAAATGGCAGGACTGCAAACTGATAGTGAGACTGGTTGATCCTAAATCTGAGGAAATTTCTGTGGCTTTGATGTACAGCCACATGGAATCAAGTTCTTTAAGTTGAGGGCAGCATACTAATTGCCAGAAACCATGGAGGGGATAATGGAAGCCAGGGTGATGATGCAAAACTTTATTTTCTTTAGGTATTTGTTGAGCTCTTGGTGTAGTATATGCCTGAGATCTCCTTTTGCTTTTGGGATTAGGAAGAAGCGAGAATAAAACCTCTTCCCTCTGTAATGGAGGAACTTCCTCTCTCTCTCCCCCCCCCCCCCCCCGTCTGGTTGGGAGCCACAGAGTACCTCCCAAAGGAGAACTTCCTCGTGAGAGTGGTCCTTGAAAAGGGACAGCGAAGGAGGTTAGGAAGTGAAGGGTAGAAATAAACTGAAGGGCGTGTCCCAATCCCACCGGGCTTGAGACTCACTGATCTGATGCAATGAGGGTTCAAACATGTAGAAACATGGACAGCCTGTTTTGGATAACAGGGGTAGAAGAAGCTGGCACACTGGAAACCTGTAAACTGTCCTGGACAAACACATCAAATTGTCTGCTTGGTGTTCCCAGGCCGTCTGGACAACCTGGCAGCAGATGAAAAAGTAGGTGGAAGTGGTCTTCTCCTGTAACTTTTGCTTTTCTTCCTAGGCTAATCTTGGTGATGAGGCATAAAAGTATACCAATGACACTGCTGGGGACAGATGTGCTTCCTCTTTAAGTGAGGAATGTAAAAGCCCAAAGACTTGAGCATAGTTCTAGAGTTTTTAAGGCTATGCAGCTTGTCATCCGTCTGCTGTGAAAAAAAGTCAGTCCCTCAAAAAGGTGGTCCTGGATGGTTTGTTGGACCTCCTGAAAAGACCCAATAACTGGAGCCATGAACATCTGTGCATTGTAATGGCTGATGCCAGGGCTGCGGCAGCACAATCCGCAGCATCGAATGCAGCCTGAAGTGAGGTCCTGGCCATCATCTTTCCCTTGTCTTGTCTTGTCTCACTTCCTCTGGCAACTTGTCCATAATTTTTAACACAGTCCCAGAGGAAGAAATCAATGTCCCAGCAAAGTTTGCTGATTTGCAATCTGGAGTTGTAGTCCAGCTGTCCAATGAAGTTTTTTCCCCAAAAAGATCAAGCTTCTTTGCATCTTTTGATTTTGGGGTAGATGCTTGCTGATGCTGGTGCTCTCTCTCTCTCATTGACAGATGAGACCACCAAAGACGCAGGGGGTGGGGGGAGGAGGGAAGAGATGTAAAAGTGTTCAAATCCCTGAGAGAGAACATGATCCTTCCGATCAGTACTTTTAGATGTAGGCAGTAGGGAAGGAGGAGTTAGGCACAACACTTTAGTGGATTCCAGAATAGCCTCATTTATTGGGAGTGCCACTCAAGAAAGTGGCTCAGACCCCAAGATATCAACCAATCTGTGTGATCTCTTGTGAAAGACTTCCACCTGAATATCTAAGGCAGAAGCCACGGTCTTTAGAAGACCCTGGTGGGCTCTGTAATCATTTGGTGGAGGTGAGAATACAACTGCTTCATTGACTCTGCCAATATAGGAGGATCGTTCCGAACCAAAGCAGATGTGCTCAGTGCACGCCCTGAACGGTAAGGCTGTCAGGGCAGGCATAGAGCTGCTGCCATCAGAAGGTGCTTCAGTTGGACTTCCCTGTCCTTTTAGTTCTGGCTTAAAGTCCCTGAAAATTTGGCACCTGTCTCTGACATGGGTTTGTCCTATTCGGCATTTTAGGAATCTAGAGTGAAGGTTGCTAACCCCACATCAGTGTCTCGGATGCATTGCAAGACTTGAAGCCGGGAGACTGCAGGGTGTCCCAGCAGCAGGCTTCGGTACCCAAATGGAGGGAATCAAATACAAAATGTGCTCCAGTAAAAAGAAAAATTAATTAAAAAAACCCTATCCTAACACTAAAATCATCGACTATTAAATGAGTACCAACTATATACAACACTAAGAACAGGGGAAAACTTGCAATAGCAAGGAAAAATGCTCCAACTGTTAAAGGCAATAAGAAGGAACTGTGGAGGTTCAGGGGAAGCTCTGACCTTTGTATCATCATGCAGCAGCAAGAGGCAGAGGGCTTATGCGCCACCCTGATGGGTACCGCCACGGGGAAAAAAAATCTGACACCAGTGCACCAGCTGCACACACAATTGAAATGGCAAGGAAACGTGTAATCACTCTAAGCAGGGTCAATAAAACTTCGCTATTCACTTTTTCCATAACATTCATAATTTATAGACCTTTAGTCATCTCTTTTCTACGTTGAGCAGCCCTAATCTTTTTAGCCTCTCCTCATATGGAAGTTGTTCCATACCCTTGATCATCTGTGTTAACTTTCTCTGTACCTTCACCAATTCTAAAACCTCTTTTTTGAGATGGGGCAATCAGAACTGCACGCAGTATTCAAGGTGCAGGCATACCATGGATTTATATATTGGCATTCTATTTTGTATTTCTTCTATTTTAATGGTTCCCAACACTATTAGCTTTTTTTGATTGTTGCTGCACACTGAGCGGATGTTTTCAGGAAACTATCCACAATGCCTCCAAGATCTCTTCCTTGGGTGGTAACGGCTAACTTAGACCGTATCATTCTGTACATATAGTTGGGATTCTTTTTTCCTTTGTGCATTACTTTGCACTTAACATTGAATTTCATCTGTTATTTTGCTGTTTAGTCAACCAGTTTGGTGGAACCCCTTTGTAACTCTTTGCTGTCAGTTTTGGACTTAACTATCTTGAATAATTTTGTACTGTCTGCCATTTTTGCCACCCCATTGTTTACCCCCTTTTCCAGATTATTTATGAATATTGTGACAGGGTCATGCCAGAGGGCTACAGGAGAGTGATAGAAGGTACATATATTAGCCCCAGATTAAGCAGGTCCCTTTTCCCTGAGCAAGATAATGGGCTGTTCCAGAACAATCAGGAAGTTGCTGGAACCAATTATGTCTGGCAGGCTAATTAGGACATCTGGAATCAATTAAGAAGCTACTAGAATCAATTAGGACAGGCAGGCTAATCAGGGCACCTGGTTTATAAAGGACCTCACTTCAGTTAGTGAGGCGTGTGCAAGGAGCTGGGAGCCAGAGGCACGCAAGGAGCTGAGAGTGAGAAGGCATACTGCTGGAGGACTGAGGAGTACAAGTGTCATCAGGAGGAAGTCCTGCAGTGAGGACAAAGAAGGTGTTGGGAGGAGGCCCTGGGGAAGTAGCCCAGGGAGGTGTAGCTATCACGCAGCTGTTACAGGAAACACTGTGGACAGCTGCGATCCACAGGGCCCCTGGGCTGGAACCTGGAGTAGAGGGCGGGCCCGGGTTCCCCCCATTCCTCCAACTCCCTATTTGATACAAGAGGAGTTGACCTGGACTGTGGGTCCCACCAGAAGGGAAGGTCCCTGGCCTGTCCCCCAACCAACCAGGTGGGTCAGCAGAGACTGCGAGGATTGTTCTCCTCCCTTTCCCCATGCTGGCCAGTGATGAGGTTAGCTGAGTGAATGGCAGGTTTGAGCCACTAGCAAAAGTGGCCAAACTGAGGGCTGCCGTGAATCTCTGAGGTGAGCAAATCCGCCAATAAGCACAGGACCCACCAAGGCAGAGGAGGAACTTTGTCACAATATGTTGAACAGCACATAAGAACGGCCATACTGGGTCGGGACAGACTAATCGTCCATCTAGCCCAGTATCCTGTCTTCCAACAGTGGCTGATGCCAGGTGCTTCCGAAGTAATGAACCGAACAGGCAATCATCGAGTGATCCATCCTATCTTCCACTCTCAGCTTGTGTTCCCAGTACAGATCCTTGGGGGGACCTTGCTATTGACCTCTCTCCGTTCTGAAAATTGACTATTTATCCCTCCCTGTACTTCCTATCTTTCAACCACTTACTGATCCATGAGAGGACCTTCCCTCTTATCTCATGGCTACTTCGTTTGCTTAAGAGCCTTTGGTAAGGCACCATGTTCAAAGGCTTTCCGAAAATCCAAGAACATTTTATCAACTAGATCACGCTTATTCACAAGCTTGTTGATTCCATCAAAGAATTCTGATGGATTGATGAGGCATGACTTCCTTTTACAAAAGCAGTGTTGACTCTTCCCCAGTAAATCATGTTTAACCATGTGCCTGATAATTCTGTTCTTTACTATAGTTTCTACCACTTTGCCCCGTACTGCATTTAGGCTCACCAGCCTGCAAGTCAGCGTTACATTAGATACCTTCCAGTCATCTGGTACAGAGGCCGATTTCTAAGCCTCTGCTTCTTCTCCAAACCTTTGTCTTGTCTATTTACTTTGTAAGTTCTTTGTGGCAAGGACTGTCTTACTGTGTGTATGTACGTACAACACTTAGCAAAATGGAGCCCTAATTTCAGTTGGGGCTTCCAGGTGTTACTGCAATACAAATTGAATAATAAACAGTTTATGCTTGAGAGTTCTTCACCCCAGTGTTCAATTTTCACTATCCTCCTACTCTGAATCATATACTACATTAATGGTTATATCCAACCCCATTTTATAATCAACCCCATTTACGACTGACCAATGCAGAGAGAAAAAAGTAATCAAATTTGAAGTCCATCTGGTAGGGTACCACAATGACAACTTGTGATGGTCAAGGTAAGAGGAAGGATGGCAGAAAATTAAAGGGGAGGCCCAAAATAATGATGAAAAATCTTGCATTTGTGGCTGACTTAAGTAGCTTTATTCACACACTTTTTGGTATCCCATCCTGGAATGTTGAACATTCAAGATGCAGAATATGAAGATTAAGCAACAAAAGCATGAGCTTTCTCTTTCACACATTTCCCAAATATAGCTGTCCCTGGAGCTCCTCTATGATGGATAGCGAAAAGGAGTTTACAGCCGTTAACGTAGAAGTGAGATTCATGTGCCTGGATTTTGTACATCTATCATGTCAGACTGACCATTTGCTTTGTTGGTCACATGCATGCAGTCCAAAAGAGGTCAGATGATCCTGTGCAGTCTCATAGAACAACAGATCTCCTGTTTGTGTCTAATAAAAGCTGATTTGCCTTCTTCTCAGGGCTGAAGTACTGCCACAGCCTTTTATTCTTACACATTCTGGAGAATGTGCTTCGTTTAGTGCCATGAATACTATACTTCTACTGCCCACAAAACAATTATGAATATTAATTATTGATAAAGTCTGTTGTACCTTGGCTCCAAACTATGTTAAACTCAAACAATGATGAACACCCAGAATGCTTTGCTGTTAAGGATAGTGTTAGGAGGATGCAGTGTATTTCTGCTTTACTTTTCACCCAATGTATATTGTAACGAGAAACATTGTTTTCAAAGGTTTGGAGCAGGAGGTTGGGAATCAACACTGCTTGGTTTTATTCCTGGGTCTTCTACCTTGATGTGTTACTTTGGACACATCAGTTATAATCTCTTTGCTCTTGATGTAGATTTTTAGATGCAAACAACCTAACTTGAATACACAGGGCAAGAACAATCTTTAATATTTAGCTTGTTATTCACTTATCTTAACTGAATTTTCATAAACTTATTTCAAGAAAAAAACTGCGATAAAAGGGGTAATCCCAGTTTCAAAAGAGTGCCACATTCCAAAGCCTTGTCTAAATAAAACCACATGGCCACAGAGTCCAAAAGGAAGGCTACTTATAGAGACAGTATCTCAAAGATTTGGCTAAAATATACAGTGAAAATATAGTGTCTGCTGTTCATTTAGTGGTCTACCATTCACAAAACCCAGTGCAGCTAACATCTTGTGTGTGAATACTTTACCATTTTTGGGAAGTACCACTTCTTCTATGTTCGGTACAGGTGTTGGGTCCTCCATGTCCTTGGTAAGATCTTCTTGCTCATCCTCTTCTTTCTGACCTCGCCTTTTCCCATACAGTCCTGCTTGTCTAAAACAGATAAGACAAATTCTCTGCAAGTGATAACTTGAAGCTGTAGCTGTACCATATTTGTGATGATCCCACAAAACCTCTCAAGTTAAGAGCATTGGGTCAGGATGATACCTCTATGGAAACACCTAGGTGCTGCAGGAAGTGGTCTTGGTGGCTTAGGAGATGATAGCCTTCTCAAGTCAATATTAAAGTAACATCCTAGTAGGGGTTATGGTGTAACTCCTGTGTCCTGACCAAATTCCAGCTCAGAAAACTGGACTCTGTCCATTTAAATTCCTCCCATAGTTTCAAATGGATAGTCTTCTTAATTCCTTTTCTTATGCAGTGTTGCCTTGCCATGTTGATATAACAGCTGCATTTCAGATAATTTGAGGTGCTAAAAATAGCACATTTGTGGCCCTGGTGTTAGTAAGATTAGAGAGGTTAGTGACCCATTTTTATACACATCTTTTTAAATTCTGCACCAGGCTATGAAGTCTGCAGAAGATGTTACTATACAGTCATGTAATTAACAATTTGCTGTCCCAAACCAAAGACATTAAATATGAAAATGCTTAAAAAGGATCTACAAATATTTTTTTAAAAATTGGATATGGAATACAAGTCTCATTTCTTCTGGTTTTGTCAGAGGACATCTTGGGGTTTTCAGAGCAGTGTGAGCTCTTATACCTCAGCTCGGGGGGTTAAATGTATAACAAAAATGTTTTTGTCCAAAATTTTCATTAGTCATTGAAGTTAAATAGGAGCAGCCAAAAAAACAAACACAAAAAAGTTTAAAAAGTCAACTACCAATCCTACCCCCTCTAAGTTGCCAAACTTTAAATCTCTTGGTTCCTGCCATTTCACTTATTCAGAGTTTTAGGTTAAATGAGACCTGACCATCTAATGCAATTAACAGAAAAACCAAAACAAAATCCAAACCACACAACTGAAGACTTTTAGACAACTGAAGAGATAAAGTTTCTTGACACCTTAAATGTCTGCTTCTTGGAGCAGCTAGTCCTGGAACCCACAAGAAGAGAGGCAATTCTTGATTTAGTCCTAAGTGGAGCACTGGATCTGGTCCAAGAGGTGAATATAGCTGGATCGCTTGGTAATAGTAAACATAATATAATTAAATTAGGGCTGTTGATTAATTGCAGTTAACTCACGCAATTAACTCAAAAAAATTAATCGCAATTAATCGCAGTTTTTATTGCGCTGTTAAACAATAGAATACAAATTGAAATTTATTCAATATTTTGGATGTTTTTCTACTTTTTAATATATATTGTATTCTGTGCTGTAACTGAAATCAAAGTATATATTATTTTTTATTACAAATATTTGCACTGTAAAAATGATAAAAAATAGTATTTTTCAATTCACCTCAAACAAGTACTGTAGTGCAATCTGTCATGAAAGTGCAATTTACAAATGTAGATTTTTGTGTTACATAACTGCACTCAAAAACAAAACAACGTAAAACTTCAGCGCCTACAAGTTCACTCAGTCCTACTTCTTGTTCAGTCAATCGTTAAGACAAATGAGTTTGTTTACATTTACAGGAGATAATGCTGCCCTCTTATTTACTATGTCACCAGAAAGTGAGAACAGGCATTTGCAGGGCACTTTTGAAGCCAGCATTGCAAAGTATTTATATGCCAGATATGCTAAACATTCGTATGCCCATTCATGCTTCGGCCACCATTCCAGAGGACATGCTTCCATACTGATGACGCTCGTTAAAAAAATAATGCATTAATTAAATTTGTGACTGAACTCCTTGGGGGAGAACTGTATGTCCCCTGCTCTGTTTTACGAACATTCTGCCATATTTCATGTTATAGCAGTCTCGGATGATGACCCAGCACATGTTGTTCATTTTAAGAACACTTTCCCTGCATATTTCACAAAATGCAAAGAAGGTACCAATGTGAGATTTCTAAAGATAACTACAGCACTCGACCCAAGGTTTAAGAATCTGAAGTGCCTTCCAAACTGAGAGGGATGAGGTGTGGAGCATGCTTTCAGAAGTCTTAAAAGAGCAACATTCCAATGCGGAAACTACAGAACCCGAACAACCAAAAAAGAAAACCAACCTTCTGCTGGTGGCATCTGACTCAGATTATGAAAATGAATATGCGTCTGTCCGTGCTACTTTGGATTGTTATTGAGCAGAACCTGTCATCAGCATGGATGCGTGTCCTCTGGAACGGTGGATGAAGCATGAAGGGACATATGAATCTTTAGCACATCTGGCAAATAAATATCTTGCGACGCCGGCTGCAACAGTGCCATGCGAACTCCTGTTCTCACTTTCAGGTGACATGGTGAACAAGAAGCAGGCAGAATTATCTCCTGCACATGTAAACAAACTTGTTTGTCTGAGCGACTGTCTGAACAAGAAGTAGGACTGAGTGGACTTGTAGGCTCTAAAGTTTTACATTGTTTTATTTTTGAATGCAGTTATTTTTTGTACATAAATCTACGTTTGTAAGTTCAACTTTCATGATAAAGAGATTGCACTATAGTACTTGTATGAGGTGAATTGAAAAATACTATTCCTTTTGTATTTTACAGTGCAAATATTTGTAATAAAAATAAATATAAAGTGAGAACTGTACACTTTGTATTCAGTGGTGCAAGTGAAATCAATATATTTGAAAATGTAGAAAACATCCAAAAATATTTAAATAAATGGTATTCTATTATTGTTTAACAGTGTGATTAATCGCAATTAATTTTTTTTTAATCACTTGACAGCCCTAAATTAATTTTAACATCCCTTTGGTGGGGAAAACACCACAGCAGTCCAACACTGTAGCATTTAATTTCATAAAGGGTGACTACACAAAAATGAGGGAGTTAGTTATAGAGAAATTAAAAGGTGCAGTGCCAAAAGTGAAATCCCTGAAAGCTGCATGGAAACTTTTTAAAGAGACCATAATAGAGGCTCATCTTAAATGTATACCCAAATTAAAAAACATAGTAAGAGAACCAAAAAAAGTGCCACTGTGGCCAAACAACAAAGTAAAAGAAGCAGCAAGAGGCATCCTTTAAAAAGTGGAAGTTAAATCCTAGTGAGGAAAATAGAAAGGAGCATAAACTCTGGCAAATGAAGTGTAAAAATACAATTAGGAAGGCCAAAAAAGGATTTGAAGAACAGCTAGCCAAAGACTCAAAAAGTAATAGCAAAAAAAATGTTTTAGTGCATCAGAAGCAGGAAGCCTGCTAAACAATCAGTGGGGCCACTAGATGATTGAGATGCTACAGGAGCACTCAAGGACGATAAAGCCATTACAGAGAAATTAAATCAATTCTTTGCATCGGTCTTCATGGTTGAGGATGTGAGGGAGATTCCCAAACCTGAGCCATTCATTTTAGGTGACAAATGTGAGGAACTGTCCTAGACTGAGGTGTCATTAGAGGTGGTTTTGGAACAAATTGATAAACTAAACAGTAATAAGTCACCAGGACCAGATGGTATTCACCCAAGAGTTCTGAAGGAACTCAAATGTGAAATTGCAGAACTACTAACTGTAGTCTGTAACCTATCATTTAAATCAGCTTCTGTAGCCAAATGTCTGGAGGATAGCTAATGTAACACCAATTTTTAAATAGGGCTCCAGAGGTGATCCCGGCAATTACAGGCCAGTAAGCCTGACTTCAGTACCGGGCAAACTGGTTGAAACTACAGTAAGAACAAAATTGTCAGACACATAGATTAACATAATTTGTTGGGGAAGAGTCAACATGGTTTTTGTAAAGGGAAATCATGCCTCACCAATCTACTAGAATTCTTTGAGGAGGGTCAACAAGCATGTGGACAAGGGGGGTCCAGTGGATATAGTGTACTCAAAGGTGAAAGTAAGCCGGTACGCCGTGCCGGACTGGACCGGCTTCTCCAGCGGTGATTTAAAGGGTCCCGGGCTCCACCCGCTGCGGGGAGACCCGGGCCCTTTAAATCACTGGCAGAGCTCCGGCAGCCGGGCTCAGGCGGCGCTTTAAAGGGCCCAGAGCTCCCCACAGTGGCCGGAGCTCCGGGCCTTTTAAATCTCCGCCCGAGCCCGGCTGTCAGAGCCCCGGCGGTGGCAGGGCTCTGGCGGCGCTTTAAAGGGCCCGGGGCTCCTCTCAGCGGCCGGAGCTCTGGGCCCTTTAAATCACTGCGGGAGCCCTGCCGCCCCAGGGTAGCGGCGGCAGGGCTCCCGTGGTGATTTAAAGGGCCCAGAGCCCCGGGCCCTTTATTTCGCCCCTGAGCCCCCAGCCGCCTCTGCAGCTGGTAGCTCCGGGGTGATTTAAAGGCCCTGGGGCTCCCAGCCACAGCCCCAGGGCCTTTAAATATCAAAAGGCCACGCCTCTTCCAGTTGAGGCCACGGCCCTGCTCAGGACTCTGGCGTACCGGTAAGTCCTTCAAGTTACTTTCACCCTTGAGGGTACTTAGATTTTCAGGAAACAAAGTGTAGGAATAAATGGTCAGTTTTCAGAATGGAGAGAGGTAAATAGAGATGTCCCCCAGGGGTCTGTACTGGGACTAGTCCTAGACAATATAGTCATAAATGAACTGGAAAAAGGGGTAAACAGTAAGGTGGCTAAATTTGCAGATGATGCAAAACTACTCAAGATAGTTAAGTTCCAGGCAGACTGCGAAGAGCTACAAAAGGATCTCTCAAAACTGGATGATGGGGAAACAAAATGGCACATGAAAATCAATGTTGATAAGTGCAAAGTAATGCACATTGGAAAACATAATCCCAACTATACATATAAAACGATGGGGTCTAAATTAGCTGTTACCACTCAAGAAAGAACTCTTGGAGTCATTGTGGATATTTCTCTGAAAACATCCACTCAATGTGCAGCGGCAGTCAAAAAAGCTAACAGAATGTTGGGAATCATTAAGAAAGGGATAGATAATAAGACAGAAAATATCATATTGCCTCTATATAAATCCACGGTATGACCACATCTTGAATACTGACCGCAGATGTGGTCGCCCCATCTCAGAAAAGATATATTGGAATTGAAAAAGGTTCAGGAAAGGGCAACAAAAATGATTAGGAGTATGGAATGGCTTTATGAGGAGAGATTAATAAGACTGGTACTCTTCAGCTTGGAAAAGAGACGACTAAGGGGGGATATGATAGAGGTCTATAAAATCAGAACCACGTGGAGAAAGTAAATAAGGAAGTGTTATTTACTCTCTCTCATAACACAAGACCTAGGGGTCACCAAATGAAATTAATTGGCAGCAGGTTTAAAACAAACAAAAGAAAATATTTTTTCACACAATGCACAGTCAGTCTGTGGAACTCTTTGCCAGAGGATGTTGTCAAGGCTAAGATTATAACAGGACTTTGTTCAAATTACCTAGTTCAAAAAAGAACTAGGTAATTTCATGGAGGCTAGGTCCATCAATGGCTATTAGCCAGGATGAGCAGGAATGGTGTCCCTATCTTCTGTTTGCCAGAAGCTGGGAACGGGTGACAGGGAATGGATCACTTGATGATTCCCTGTTCTGTTCATTCCCTCTGGGGCATCTGGCATTGGCCACTGTCGGAAGCCAGGATACTGAGCTAAATGGACCTTTGGTCTGATACAGGATGGCCGCTCTTACGTTCTTTACCTTGTAAAAACCCTTTCAGGCCTTCTTCATAGATCAAAGCAACACAGAAGGGCAAAAATACAATAAAAACCATTTGCAGGTCACTAATAATCAGCGAGGGCTGGTCTGCATTAGGAAAGTTGTACCAGTGTAGCTAACTGGATTAAAAATTCTCTCCAGTTATCCAGGTGCAAACTCCTCATTGTAGACATTTAAAAATTTTTGAACATTAAACAACTTAAATTGGTTCAGTTTAATTCAGTAATTTACAAGTGTAAAGTAAAATGATGTAAGCAAAGTTTAAACCTTTATAAATGCATCTATGTATATGAGGGATTTGCACTAGTGTAATCAGATCAATCTAGGAACACCGGGAATACTTTTCTAATATGGACAAATCCGAAGTCTGACTGTTAATGATATCTGCCTCTCAATGGTGGAGTTCTCATTAGGTTTAGAATAAATGACTGCACCAGACTTTGCTCCATCTGCAGGCAACACATTCCCCTTGGGTGATCAAAGAAATTCAATGTACAGCATTAAAAATTCATACATTCCAATTGCAAACACATGGTTACGTTAACAACAGTCTCATGTGGGGGGACGTATGGAGGAAAGTGACTTGTTTCAAGAGCTCTCTCTGCTCCAGTTTCAGCCTGAGCAAAGTTCATCTTTGGTTGTCTGATCCTGACACTCACCCTTTCTTTCCAGTCTTTTTCCTCGATTCCACGGGAGTGGGGGGAGGAGAAGGTGAATGCTTTCTTTTCCTGGTACTCGCTGCTGCTTTCCTGTCTCTTCTCTCAGGGCTACGGACAGGCTGTTAGAGAAGCGAAGTTGTCCGTGAGTACCAATTACCACAGCTCATTGAAACTAAGCAGACTGCAGACCTCTCCTAATACCACCCTGCACCCAGGGTGCTAAAACAACAACACTGCAGCAGCAACCAAGTTCAGCTCCAGAATACCCACATCGCAATATGAAAAGTGGCCTGTACCATTTCTACAATTAACCTTTAACTGCTGGCATGGCTGTCTGTCACAGAAACGGGCTTTTAAAACACAGCAGGGTCCAAATACAAACCTTTGACTCGTTTGAAGCACTGAGCCCACTCACAATGGGGAACGTTTGGCATTTAACCTTGAACTCTGAGTAACTTCTAGGAATAGCTAATGTTTTCAGTGTTTTCCCCAGTTATAGTGACAAGTGTGGGTTAGTGGTCTCAACATGTACTTCAGGCCAAAGAAATTTGGAAATTAAGATCTTAAATTGCTTCTGTATCAAGTTAGCCCCAATTTAAGTTTGTGGGAGGACAAGAAAAAGTAAAGTAGGCCCCCACACTTGTATTTTTTGGGGGGAAAAAGACACCCCCTGCTGTGTCAAAGGGAAACACCAAGTGCGTCCATTTTCCAGAAGGGTGCGATACATATGCATTTACATGTGACCTTGTTACCATTAGCTCCTGAGAGACTAGCACCTAATTTAGTAGCTTTGATTCCCAAGAAGTCTGACTTACATGGCAGTAAAAAACATAATTAACACTGCTAAATCAACAAGTCATCCACCAACAGAGAAATACCATACCTCTTCATTCTTCATAGAGATTCTCTGGCGAAAACTCACTGGCTTCTTGTTCTCATCCACCTCATAATCCTCTTCATTCATCCATTCATTGAATATATCTGTGTCCAGAATCCATTTGGCATGAACCTAACAGCAAATCCAACAAATATTGATGTCAGTAAATAGACTCCCACTAATGCCAAGGTTTCTGCACTAGCTTTACACTTGAACACAAGCCTCCATGACCAATCCAGTAAGATTTTAAGAAAAGGGAGTACTATAATTTGATTATCAAAGTTGGAGGTTTCGGAAAGCATTTATTTGTTTCCTATGTACCAAATGTAAGACACAATAACTGCATCAAGTAATGCAACAAGGTAATTATGCCAAGTAATAAGTCTATTGACTTCCTCCTTATTTCTGCTGCTTAGTTATTCTAAGTCTTTTGTGCTGGCAGGTGAGAGTTCTTGTTGGGACAATGCTGTATGAGCATGTCATTTTGAGACTAAAGATACAAAACTGCATTCTGTACAAAAACCTTTAAGGTATAACAGGGAACATCTTGGTGGTCACAATCCAGTTCCCAGTGGATAGTTGTCCCCATCACATACACAAAAATAATGCTCACAACTGGTGTCTTTGTTGGCAGTCTCAACAGAAAGCTCAAGGACTGAACTTCCCTCTCATTCCTAGAAGGAGGGGAAGCTTGCACTGATGCCATGCCTGTCCTGGGAATGAAGAGAGAACCTTAGTCCCTTGGGCAGTCACTCTCTGTACTAAAGCCACACACATGTACGAATATATAGTTCGTTCCAACATGGACACTGATCAATGAAATTGACATTTATAGAGTAGAGATTTGGGAAAGAAACCTCTACCAACTGAGCAGCACTAAAAGCCTTGTAAGATTCTGAAAGGGACACATCAATGCCACTGGTTCCCATTATCAAGCCTTATTAGGCTTTTCCCATGCAGTTCTAAAGACTGATTTGTAGCTACAGGAGACTATGCAATAAGTTTTTGTTATGGACAATGATTCATATTTCTTAAAAAGCTAGCTGAAAAGAGAAAAATTGACTAAATATATGTTATGTCAACATTCCTGGACAATGCCATCTTTTGACAGGCAGTTTCAGTAATACAGGCTCATCTAGTCACCCTTTCTGAACTACACCTTAACATCAAATACTAATGATCCTTTGACCTCTACATGCAAAAGCATGGGGAGGGGGAAATAAACAATGAAACTCTTCACTTCACTTGAAGTGCTCTAGTGGGCAACCATTTTTGCCAATTAAGGGTTTTCATGAAATTCAAATGGCTTTATCTGTCAAGCAATAGTCAGAACACATCACCCCTGACTTCATCCTGCTTGAAAGCAACACTGGCTCCACCCAGGTCCGGGATTCCAGAAGCCTGGAAGATAACCAAGAGATACTCTGCCATGGCCAAAGGAGCAAAGGGGGGGCGGAAGCAGAATCAGAAGTGAAAGAGTTTTCAGCTAGCTATGGAAGACTGTCTAGAAAACCTGGACCAGATACTGATTTACTTGGATAACCTTTCTGAATGGGTTTCTAGTTTAAATATGTGAGTAATAAAAATGGGCTTTAGCTTGACTTTAATATTTAAAAACAAGGTTTAAAAAGCTATTTATAAAATCAACCCCACCCCTCTCCAATCATCCAACCAAAAATTAATTTTCTTCACCTGATCTGACCACAAAGACCTCCTCCTGCATTGATGCTAAACAAATTAGTAACAAAACACAACAGCATGAAATCATCTTCTCTATGTATAAATGAATAAGCAGCAATAATTGCAATCTTTTATTACAATTGTTTCCTTATCTTGTTTTCTTTCAATGAACTAAATCAAGAGAGAAACCACTGTGCGACAAACAGACCTCTAATCACGTAAAGGACCTAAAGAAGGCTGCTATCGTTGTTTTGAGCCCTTCCAAATTCAATAGACCAGAAAGTGTTAACTTAGTTTTCATACCTAACAGCAGCAATGGTCAGAGTTCCAGTTAAATCATAAATCTTTTAAGAAAAGCAAGTTGTTAATAACTGTGCAAATGTCACTATAACAATCCAGAACTGCTTTTCAAACATAGGTTGGAAGGTGCTACCCCTCCAATGTTATTTTGTACAATTGGCACAATTTTGCCAGAGTCCAAATGCTTTTGGCAAGCTGAAATCAATCCAAGGGACATGAACTGTGCAAGGTGCTCAACAGAGCTTGCAGAAACTGGCATCGATTTCAGGACTGAGCCAAACCACAACCAGACTCAAGAGCTTAAATCACTAGCATGAACGCAGCAAATTGGCAAATGTAGGCAAGCCCTTCACTGATTCTAGTGATATCACCACCAAAACAGCTAAGAATTGATTTCAATGAAGTGGAAGACCACAGCAAGAATTTATTTACTTCAGCACCTTTAAAATGGAAGGACCTACCTGAAAATGGTTAACTTCTCTACGTAAGAAGAAATCTGAATTTTAATTTCCAATGCTTTGAGCACTGCTATGGTATGTGGGGGGGGGTATGTGGCATAACAGGGATGAATTATTTCCTCTTTCCCATTCTTTATAATCACCAGAAGCAACATTTGGGTCATCTACAAACCAAAGAAATGTGGGGTTTTTTTGTGTGTTAATTGTGATACTAAAAATATTGATTTTGACTTTTTCCATGTAAGTGGGAAAGACTGCATGCACATGCATCTGTCGTTAGATGTTTGGCTGCATGTGTGTGTTCTTTTTGCGTGCTGTACTGACTCTGGCCAGAGAGCCCATACAGCAGACTGATCGAATTGCTCAATAAATCCACAGACTCCGTTTTTAGCCTCAGGCTCATGCCAGGCCTTTAACACAAGGCCTTATATCTCAGGCCCTCTTTCTACTACAGCATCATCCTTCCAAAACACCCTCCATAAAAGCACCTCAGGATACAACATACTTAAATAGCACTTCAGAACATTTTTTTTTAAAGGCTCTCACCTTCCATGGTTTTTCTGGAATTGGAGCATCTTCAATTTCAGCTTCAATGTCAGTAGCATGAACCCAAGTATCATAGCTAAAAGGGAAATCAGAAGAGAAAAAATGAATTGGTCCTCTTGGTTGTTCATCCCAAAAATCACTGGCAAGAGTGTTTGTTGAGCCATCAAAGCATGTTCAAATCATACCACTGGGACAGAATGGTGTCAAGTTATTTTCTATCAAAAGAACATTGCTGGCTTCTCTCAGAGGAATGTTTGAAAAAAATGCAGTGGAAAAAGGAGTGGTTCAATCCAGCTGATGCAATACAGAAATTTACATTTCTGAGTTAGAGATTTATAAAAGCTCACAACAGTGAAATTATATATTTTCTGATAATTCCAGGTTTCGGTGGTGTTTAAGGAATTCCTGAGTGAATTCCTATTTCTCTGCACCATTAATTTATTAAGTTGCCCCCATGTTTCTTAACCTTATCTATTTTAATTAAGATTCATTAGACTCTGAAAATAAAGGGCAGCAATACAATCTTTCCCACAAGCCTCTAGTTCTACAGAATCCATCTGACCATTATTTTCCTGTTTCACCAAATTACGTGCCCACCCAAAAAATGGCCGCTTGCAACAGTTCAACCAAAAAAAAAGTCCAATAACTTTGTAATCAACACTAGTCATGTGATAAAGAGCCCAAGCAGGCCACAGCATTTCTTTGCTCTCACTTTAATTGGCTGGATTGCTCTGATTTTTATATGGACACAGTTGGTACACAGAACTGAATATAACTGATGTAAAAATAAAAGTGTACTAAAAATGCTTTATTGCAAAATGAAGATGTAATTAGGAAGTGTGGTCCCATCCCTCTCCCCCGCGAATTTGGTGTTCACTTCTGCTGGACACAGACACACAACCACTGTTGAAATCAATGAGTCCTGCAAGCATACCACAGCGGACATTTTGGCCCTATGGAGGGATTTTTTTCAATAGAAATTTTACATTTGGGGTTGCAGATTCCTGGCACAAAGGCCATTTACACCAAGCTGTCATTGAAATCTATACAGTTCCATGGGAAAATTTAGACTTACTTTCATGCTGATTATTGGATGGCTGTAATGGGCATGCTTATAAACTAATTCTTATCTGCTGTAAATTTTCATCTCATATTCAGACTACAAAGCATGGTGCAATTAAACTCTAAACAGTGCCTTTGAGAAATAAGTTGGTGGGGTTGTATATTTATTTAATAACTTTCAATCCAATTAGGTCAGTATATAAAAGTGTGGGGTTTATCTTTTTTTTAATATATATATATATATATATATTGAGCATACACACAACCAACACAGAAAGCTACCTGGGATCTGAAAATATAGTTGTATTCTGCCTCTTACATCACACGATCAGTAAAAGATCCTCAGCTAACAGCTGTAGTTAATTGTGGTTTTAACAAAGAGGGCAATTAATCACTGGAACAAATTAACAGAGAAGTGGTGGATTTGCCATTTCTTGATATCGTCAAATCAATTTCAGGAAGATATGCTTTAGTCAAACACAAGTTATTGGGCTTGATAGAGGGGTAGCTGGGTGAAGTTTAATAGCCTGTGATATACAGGAGGTCAGACTAGATGATCTAAAGGGCTCTTCTGGGTTTATGATCTATGAAAATACAAAATGGGATTAGACAGTGACACATACAAAATGGGAAATGACTGCCTAGCAAGGACTACTGCAGAAAGGGATCTGGGGATCATAGTGGATCACAAAATAAATATGAGTCAACAGTGTCACATTGTTCCAAAAAAAGCAAACATCATTCTGGGATGCATTAGCAGGAATATTGTAAGCAAGATAGAAGTAATGCTTCTGCTCTACTCTGTGCTGATTGGGACTCAACTGGATTATTGTGTCCAGTTCAGGGCACACCATTTCAGGAAAGATGTGGACAAATTGCAGAAAGTCCAGGGAAGAACAACAAAAATGACTAAAGGTCTAGAAAACATGACCTATGAGGGAAGATTGAAAAAAATAGGTCTTTAGTCTGGAGAAGAAAAGATTGAGGGGGGACATAACAGCTTTCAAGTTCATAAAAGGTTCTTACAAGGAGGAGGGAGAAAAATTGTCCTCTAACCTCTGAGGATAGGATAAGAAGCAATGGGCTTAAATTGCAGCAAGGGAGGTTTAGGTTGGACATTAGGAAAGACTTCCAATCTGTCAGGGTGGCTAAGCACTGGAATAAATTGCCAAGGGAGGTTGTGGAATTTCCATCATTGGAGATTTTTGAGAGCAGGTTAGACAAACACCTGTCAGGTAGATAATACTTAGCCCTGCCTTGAGTGCAGGGGACTGGACTGTCCTACAATTTTATGAAAAGGCACTGGACTGGGACTCAGGAGATTCAGGGTAAATTACCAGGTCTATCACAGACATTGAAGGAAAAGGTGCCATATCACCAGTCCATAACCACTGGCAGTATCACATTGAGCAGCTGTATTACTGTGTAGATTTTAGTCTTAGACTACGTCTACATTGTGGAGCTTATGCCAGCACAGCCCTCTACAGTATACACAGCCTGTATTGACAGAAGCTTTTTCTGTTGGTGTAGGAACACCACCTCTCTGAACTGCATTAGCTACATTAACAAAAACAATCTGCTGTCAACATAACTGCGCCTACACTGGCGATTTTGTCAGCAAAGCTCTGTCGGTCAGGGGTACGTTTTAGTCACATCCCGACACACAGCTATGCCAATATCACTTTCAAGTGTTATTAGAGTGAACAAAATCTCTTTTCTCTAGTTCTGGGTACTGCAAGAATTACTAAGTCACTAGGAGGCCATAGAGCACGAGACCAATGCTGTGTGTTGGGTGTTCTAGCCTGTGTTGTACAGTCATTAAAAAAAACCCCGGAACAATCTAATCAGATGGTGTGCAAAATGGTGAAAGGAGGGGGAAGGGTTTAAACTTTTCTTTTACATGAAACCAACGGGCCTGACCCTGTGGCATTATTCTGTAGGACTAGAAAAGAAGAGCACAACTACCGGCCATACAAAGCTGGGATGTCACTATTTTGTTCTGGAAAACAACGTGCAAGTTCACTAAACTTAATCACAGCTGCAGAGCAGAAGGTGGTTTGACATCAGGAGAAATAAGACGTGTGAAACCAAGAGGAACAGTTCATCTGTATGAAATGATGGATTAAATCATCTGCAATTTCAAACTTCTAAGACTTAACACTTCTCTTTTTTAACAAGCTTTTTCAGGATTTAGAGATGAAGGGTCTCTCCCCTTTTCCTTTCTTTACCTGTCTGGGTAAAAGCCCCAGTGCACCAACACCTGCTTATCTTTCTTCATCACAGGTCTCAACCATTCATCTGCAAAACAAAAAAACAAAGTCAGATTGAGATAGTGAGCTAACTCAAGCAGTGGGGCCCTGCCATAATAAGAGCAGGATTTATTTCAGTCACCTCTACCAAATGTCAGAGGAGGCAGTGAAGCTGCAGGCTGTTTTTTAAGATACATTTCTTTAACTCAACTACAGTGTGCTGCGGGTAAGCAGCAAGATATCATTAGCTTCCGTTTGGACTCTGCATCTGTCCTAAAAACCTTACTCCTGGCCTTTGGACAAGATCTGCAGTGGGCCATTAGAAATGCAAGATCTGCAGTCCTGAGTAGCAGAATGAGATAGGTAAAGAGTAGAGCTGCTGCAAACATAGGGCATCTGAGCAGCCTTGTTGCCACACTACAATTTAAAGATTTTTTTTTTTTTTTTTAAACAAAGGCCTATTGTATTCCTTTTAGGCCTCTATTGATTCATAAATGGACCCACTACCAATTTGTCCACAAGAATAAACCCACTTGAAGAGTTTAAGTCTCCATTGCTGGCACTGCATATACACTGCAGACTTTAACCCTGAGGTCACTGGCTAATCCCCAGAGTTTTAGCACCCTGGTGACTGGTCAGTGTGTAAAGGCTTGAAAGTGGTCACTTGAAGGCACTGTACTAGAGAAGGAGGATTTCTAGCTGATGGGAGGTAGAGCTGGGTTAAGACTTGCCTGCCCTTGAAAACTGTCCCTCTCCCAGCCTGCCCCCTGATTCTAGCTGGTCGTCTCTCCCTGCCTGCTGCTAGTTTCTAACTCTAACATATCAGACTGAGAACCTGGTATGGAGCATAGAACAGATCCTGCAGCACAAGGTTCAGTAAGGGGCTGCTTAAGAGGCACAAGTAAGGTGGAGAGAGCCAGGAAGTCTAGTTCCCCAGGACAAATATATCTGTTCTAACTAGTGTAAGGTTTGAAGCCCAACCCTTTCCCTCTGGACGTTTTTCTTGTCAATTGGAAAATATCTGTCCCACCGCACCACTGTGTCCTTGTCAGAGCTCTGAATAGCCAGTCACTCATTCCCCTAGTTTGATTTACACACATCAGCCTGTTTCGCAGGAATTAAACTTCTAGATAAAGTGTACCAGATACAATCCTTAAAAATGCTCCTCTTTCAGGAAGATGGTTTTGAAGTGAGAAATACTAGACTTACATGAGGGAAAATTCATAGATTCTAAAGCAAGCAGGGACCATTGTGATATCTATTTGACCTCCTGTATAGTACAGGCCATAGAACACCCCCAAAATAATTCCTAAGGCATAACTTAAAGGAAAAGAATGTGCTAACTCAGCAGATCTTCCAAGGCAATGCTGACCTAGTGAGACTAGTAATCCAATTCTTGTTTCCTTCATGCAGAATGCTGTTACTAAGACACCTGTAATAACAATTGGTGCTTGGATACTGGCCAAACCAGGGACAATGAAAATGAGTTTTTGCGTATCTTGCAGTAAGAGCATGAGCATGGTTCCAATATAGTTAGATAGGTATCTGGCACTACAGAGACAATAGTTGTGTTTCTGAATGATGCTAGCTGTTTCTAAAAGGTGTCTTAAAATATTAATTCCCCCCACCACCCATGGCATTGGAGAAGGGGGAGAGGTGTTTAGAAATTTGGAGAACACTATCCATCAAACTGATTTTTAAATTGTAGGTTAGATTGAGAGTCTGAACTATGCAACAGTATTTCTTGAGTTCATGGCTCCATTGCAGTCAAGCGGTCCCTGAAGCTCAGTAAAGTCGGGACTTAAACAGAGCCATGTATCTCTATCTAAGAATATAGTTGCAAGTTCGTCACAGATGTCAAACTGCACTCATCCCTATTCAGGAAACAAATGGATTAAAGAGAGCTTCTGAACACAAATGAGGTAGTTATGTACCAGCATTATGCCCCTCAGAGTGCAAAACACATTCAACCAAGGGATGCCAAAGGATAAAAAACAACATGCTGCAGTCTACACAGAGCTAAACACTCCCATCTAGTGGAAATCAGATGCCAGGGCATAACTCAACACTATTGCAGCTTTCTTTGTGATATGCTGCATGAGGGAAATCCAGTTCCACAGAAACAAAGTTAAATTGGACAATGAAATTTGAAAAGACACTTTTTGTAGTCTTATCTTAACAAGTAAGGTTCTTTAATAGCTAGCTAGATGTTGTATGATACAAGCATGATAAAATGCTTCTAGATTATTATCTGAAGTTTCATAGTTTGTCTCAATGAGAACTGCAATATGGTCTTGATTTATCTAACCCACTCATTTCATTAATTTTCATTGATATTGCTTTCACTGCCACTTGTGGCTTAACCAATGCAGACACACACTGGGAAGCAAGGATGCTAACCACACTTCTATCCCTATGAAACTATACAAAGTAGTTTTTAATTCTTATGCGTTTTATTTTGGCTCCAGTGTTCTCTACCACAGATCTGGTTCTGTTTCTTAAGAGGTACTATTAGGAAAGCAGAACATTTAACCTTTTTGCCTATTCTTATATACTATCAATCCTGTCTCAACTTAGTTTTCCGTGTCATTTTTGTACTTAGTCCTGGAAGTGTCGATGTGGTGCTATTTTAGCCACAATCCCATTGAATGTGGTTTGAAATACATAATTTTGTATGGATTAGCTCTACCACCCAGAGATCAGGGGCAAAAACAAATCATCAAGGTGAGGTGGTCCATGGTAGGTTCAGTCTCAAGCCCTACTTACACCACCAATTCGTAAAATTTTTGTCATCTATGACCACTCCTTCCTTTCGCTCTTCCATAGTCTTGATTTTCCTTCGCATCTCCTCTAGATTATAAATTCTGAGGCATGGAATGTGATCATCTGTTTTACGCAGCACCCAGCACACTGCCAGGGCTTAATGCTAATAGCACAGACTTTCACTCCATCAAGGCCTACATCATCATATGCTTTCCAGAAAATATAGTTCCAGATCTATAAAAACACTCATTGTACCCCAACCCACCAACCCCCATATTGTGATGCACGACATTTAGGACTACAAACCATTTTAAGTGAAATCTTAAAAGTTACTGCTTTCTGAACAGCTCTCAGTATTAAGCTGAGTGCATCTTCCTACCTAGTGGCTTTGTATAGCAACCATCACTTTAGCAGTTAAGCGTTTTAGTTACAAGATTCATAGACAAACTCTGTATGATTTACCATCATCCAGTGAGGTAGGATTAGGATAAATATGGTGGGTGGCCTTTGCCTTCTCATCAGTGACGGTTCCCTATGGAAAAAAGTGAAACACTGCTTGAGATTCTATAGCTATACAGAAATAACTTCCTCCTACAAACAGAAAAAAACTTTCCATTTCAGAAACATTAATGTGATTTTAGTTATAATATAGTAAGATCCAGAACCTAAGTGCCCAACCCAATTACTTCCAATATTCTAAAGGTAGCAGAAAAGTAGGTTACTGTTCATCTTTTGGAGGTTCTCTCTTTCCCTTAACTATGCTTTTCTATATTTTAAGAAGGATTGCTTCCGGCACACCATCCTGTCTCCATCTGGTATCTCCTTGGCCCTTCTCACCTCAATCTTTTCTTTCCTCTCACTGCTTTTCTCTTTCTTTCCTCATTCTTCACTTTCCCAAATCTCAGTTTATGCAAGTCTATTGTGTACGTTCCTATGAGAAGATACCCATAATTGTGTTTGAATATAAACACACTTTGATCCAAACTGTAATTTTAAAGTGACACTGTCAACTTGATTTTTTTTTTAGACTAAAAAAATTCCAATTTCTGATGGATCCCCCTTTAAATAGCATGTCCTGAACTTTAAACAAACCTAAAAAAGAGTTCCTTAAAGAAAAAAAAAAGGAAAAAAAAAAAAAAAGAAAAGAGGGCTGTTCTGCTCCCCCTTCAATGTTTAAAAGGATCTGTTTAACAAGGGAAAAGACAACTATGAAGGAGAAAACAATGACACTGACAATATTCAAAGCTCTGTCAAATGCTCATAGTAAATTATAAAAGATACGCTATTTTCACTGACTTCTTTGTCAGAGTAATTTTAGGTGTTACTTGCAACAGTAAAAGATAAACATGTCTGTCTGAAATTATGTATTTTCAAGTTGATAGTGTCCATTTAAATATTATAATATTCAACTGTTTATTGCTTTAAAAAAATAGATATTTGTTAGCTGAGGATGCCATATTGCTTGACTGGTGTATCTATAATACAGAATTGCCTTTCCTCTGCACTAAAAACATCAAGATTATCCAACATACTACATAGAGTCTCATAGTCACTACACAGCAGACAGAATCAGACCCAAGGGACAATCGGACTCTACAGATATATTTCTTCAAAATCTATGGAATTTTTCTTAGGTGGAGGGAGATGTATTTACAGAAATGGAAATGTTGTATATCATTTTTCACACAAACTGTATTCCAAAACATATTTTACAGAATTAGATACTAGGACAGTAGAGAGCATATGGTTAAGTTACAAGAAACAGAATGATGAATAAATCAAAGCATTCAGCAGACAAGGCTACCATCTGCAAAGGGAAAAAAGTTAGGAGACCTATGCATGGGAGAAGAGACACATTTAAGATGAGAGCAGAGTATGAGAGAGATACCACCAGAAGGCTGTTCAGATGGCAAAGTAAATCCCATTCTCCTAAAATTTACTACTTTACACTTACACAGCCCATTTCACATCTCAAACTCGTTTTTATACATGAAGGAGTTAATCATCATCCTCCCAGTGAAGAAGGTAAGTATTATTGCCATTTTAAAGACAGGGAAACTGAGATAGATGCTTAAGTGACTTGCCTAAAAACACACAGAAGTCTATAATATAGCCAGGAATAGAACTAGACCATCCTCTACCCAGGTGTGCTTTGGCCACAAAAACACTCCTTTCTCTATACCAGGGATGAGCAACTTTAAGAAGAATAGGGCCACAAAATCCATTAAAACCCTTTGGTGGGCCCAACATTCTTTTAAAGAGGTTATATAGTGCATAACTCAGAAACGTTTGCCACAATATAACATGTTAACATACAGCTAACCCTGTATTAACACTGTAAAACCAAAGTGTTATTCAAAATAAAAGCCCCTTTTAGCACAACCTTGAATTTTTATTATTATTTTTTTTTAAAAGAAGATTCAACCTAAACCTTTCACTAACTTTTTTTCAGTGTCCAGAAGAGGAGGGGGATTAATAAATGAATGAAAACAAAAAATAAAAATATCTTCATGTTTTTCTCTGCTGTTTATCATTGTTACAGTACCTGGCCTGTCAGAGTGAAACTCGCGCTTGAGCCTGCCTGTGCACTAAGGAGAACATAAGAACATAAGAACATAAGAAAGGCCGTACTGGGTCAGACCAAAGGTCCATCTAGCCCAGTATCTGTCTACCGACAGTGGCCAATGCCAGGTGCCCCAGAGGGAGTGAACCTAACAGGCAATGATCAAGTGATCTCTCTCCTGCCATCCATCTCCATCCTCTGACGAACAGAGGCTAGGGACACCATTCTTACCCATCCTGGCTAATAGCCATTTATGGACTTAGCCACCATGAATTTATCCAGTCCCCTTTTAAACATTGTTATAGTCCTAGCCTTCACAACCTCCTCAGGTAAGGAGTTCCACAAGTTGACTGTGCGCTGCGTGAAGAAGAACTTCCTTTTATTTGTTTTAAACCTGCTGCCTATTAATTTCTTTTGGTGACCCCTAGTTCTTGTATTATGGGAATAAGTAAATAACTTTTCCTTATCCACTTTCTCAACATCACTCATGATTTTATACACCTCTATCATGTCCCCCCTTAGTCTTCTCTTTTCCAAACTGAAGAGTCCTAGCCTCTTTAATCTTTCCTCATATGGGACCCTCTCTAAACCCTTAATCATTTTAGTTGCTCTTTTCTGAACCTTTTCTAGTGCTAGAATATCTTTTTTGAGGTGAGGAGACCACATCTGTACACAGTATTCGAGATGTGGGCGAACCATGGATTTATATAAGGGCAATAATATATTCTCAGTCTTATTCTCTATCCCCTTTTTAATGATTCCTAACATCCTGTTTGCTTTTTTGACCGCCTCTGCACACTGCGTGGACATCTTTAGAGAACTATCCACGATGACGCCAAGATCTTTTTCCTGACTCGTTGTAGCTAAATTAGCCCCCATCATGTTGTATGTATAGTTGGGGTTATTTTTTCCAATGTGCATTACTTTACATTTATCCACATTAAATTTCATTTGCCATTTTGTTGCCCAATCACTTAGTTTTGTGAGATCTTTTTGAAGTTCTTCGCAATCTGCTTTGGTCTTAACTATCTTGAGTAGTTTAGTATCATCTGCAAACTTTGCCACCTCACTGTTTACCCCTTTCTCCAGATCATTTATGAATAAATTGAATAGGATAGGTCCTAGGACTGACCCTTGGGGAACACCACTAGTTACCCCTCTCCATTCTGAGAATTTACCATTAATTCCTACCCTTTGTTCCCTGTCCTTTAACCAGTTCTCAATCCATGAAAGGACCTTCCCTTTTATCCCATGACAGCTTAATTTACGTAAGAGCCTTTGGTGAGGGACCTTGTCAAAGGCTTTCTGGAAATCTAAGTACACTATGTCCACCGGATCCCCCTTGTCCACATGTTTGTTGACCCCTTCAAAGAACTCTAATAGATTAGTAAGACACGATTTCCCTTTACAGAAACCATGTTGACTATTGCTCAAGAGTTTATGTTTTTCTATGTGTCTGACAATTTTGTTCTTTACTATTGTTTCAACTAATTTGCCCGGTACCGACGTTAGACTTACCGGTCTGTAATTGCCGGGATCACCCCTAGAGCCCTTTTTAAATATTGGCGTTACATTAGCTAACTTCCAGTCATTGGGTACCGAAGCCGATTTAAAGGACAGGTTACAAACCTTAGTTAATAGTTCCGCAACTTCACATTTGAGTTCTTTCAGAACTCTTGGGTGAATGCCATCTGGTCCCGGTGACTTGTTAATGTTGAGTTTATCAATTAATTCCAAAACCTCCTCTAGTGATACTTCAATCTGTGACAGTTCCTCAGATTTGTCACCTACAAAAGCCAGCTCAGGTTTGGGAATCTCCCTAACATCCTCAGCCGTGAAGACTGAAGCAAAGAATCCATTTAGTTTCTCCGCAATGACTTTATCATCTTTAAGCGCTCCTTTTGTATTTTCATCGTCAAGGGGCCCCACTGGTTGTTTAGCAGGCTTCCTGCTTCTGATGTACTTAAAAAACATTTTGTTATTACCTTTGGAGTTTTTGGCTAGCCGTTCTTCAAACTCCTCTTTGGCTTTTCTTATTACACTCTTGCACTTAAGCTGGCAGTGTTTGTGCTCCTTTCTATTTGCCTCACTAGGATTTGACTTCCACTTTTTAAAGGAAGTCTTTTTATCTCTCACTGCTTCTTTTACATGGTTGTTAAGCCACGGTGGCTCTTTTTTAGTTCTTTTACTGTTTTTCTTAATTTGGGGTATACATTGAAGTTGAGCCTCTATTATGGTGTCTTTAAAAAGGGCCCACGCAACTTGCAGGGATTTCACTTTAGTCACTGAACCTTTTAACTTTTGTCTAACTAACCCCCTCATTTTTGTATAGTTCCCCCTTTTGAAATTAAAGGCCACAGTGTTGGGCAGTTGAGGTGTTCTTCCCACCACAGGCATGTTGAATGCTATTGTATTATGGTCACTATTTCCAAGCGGTCCCGCTATAGTTACCTCTTGGACCAGCTCCTGCGCTCCACTCAGGATTAAATCTAGAGTCACCTCTCCCCTTGTGGGTTCCCGTACCAGCTGCTCCATGAAGCAGTCATTTAAAGTATCGAGAAATTTTATCTCTGCATTTCGTCCTGAAGTGAAATGTTCCCAGTCAATATGGGGATAATTGAAATCCCCCACTATTATTGGGTTCTTAATTTTGATAGCCTCTCTAATTTCCCTTAGCATTTCATCATCACTATTACTGTCCTGGTCAGGTGGTCGATAATAGATCCCTAATGTTATATTTTTACTAGAGCATGAAATTTCTATCCATAGAGACTCTATGGAACCTGTGGATTCGCTTAAGATTTTTACTTCATTTGAATCTACACTTTCTTTAACATATAGTGCCACTCCTCCCCCTGCACGGCCTGTTCTGTCCTTCCGATATATTTTGTACCCCGGAATGATTGTGTCCCATTGATTGCTCTCAGTCCACCAGGTTTCTGTGATGCCTATTATATCTATATCCTCCTTTATCACAAGGCACTCTAGTTCACCCATCTTATTATTTAGACTTCTGGCATTTGTGTACAAGCACTTTAAAAACTTGTCCCTGTTTATTAGCCTGTCTTTTTCTGATGTGCCAGATTCTTTTTTATGTGGCTGTTTATCATCTGATCCGGCCCTTACATTATACTTTTCAGTCCTCTGCTCCTGACTATAACCTGGAGATTCTCTATCATCAGACTCTCCCCTAAGGGAAGTCTGTGTCCGATCCACACGCTCCTCTGCAGCAGTCGGCTTTCCCCCATCTCCTAAGGAGGGCACATCTATATCATAAGCGGGAAGAGTTTCATCAGTCAGTTGGTTCCTTCCTTAGACTTCAAATGATTCAATGTAGAAAAGTTACTTTCACAAGCGTAAGTAGCCCCAAACACAGAACACAATTTCAGTGACCACTCTCTCGGATTTGGGAAATGGGATTCAGGAAGCAGTTTCCAAAATTGAATGCCCCTTTCATCCTTCTTCCCCCCCCCCCCCCCCCCCAAAAAAAAAAAAAGGATCAGCCTGCAGTCTGCTCAGTTCTAGTTGCTGTTCATTGACAACAGATGCAAATGAATCATTAAAACGGATGAGGTGAGGTGAAAGACTTTCAAAATCCTTAAAACATTGGTGGAAATTAAGCTGCAGCATTTCAATGCCAGTGGTGCACCCGCTAAACACTGACTTGGCACGCTTGCAGTTTCAATGCAAATGCAGCACATATTGTAAAGTGGCCAAAATCCAAACCCAACAGGAGAGAGTTAAAAAATTCAAGCTTACTCAGAAACCACCCAGGTGAGCAATGAAATCCAACATATCTGGTCCGTGCCTTGCAATTTCGGATTCAAATGTCAGGTTCTATCAGCCAAAAATGCCATATTACAGAAAAACAGAATCTTCCATTTTTTCCTGAAACTCCCTAGTATCAGAACTTGCAGTGTTTTTCAAAAAGGTGACAATATCCCCTCAAAGTGCAAATAATCTGTCAAGAGAGACAAAATGGGTGAGGCAATATTTTTTTATTGGACCAACCTCCGTGTAAGCTCGAAAGCTTGTCTCTGTCACCAACAAAAGATATTACCTCACCCACCTTGTCTCTCTAATATCCTGGGATCCACACAGCTACAACACTGCATACAATAATCTCTCAAGACATTTATCATTTATCGCTTCTCGGCTCTCTGTGAGCTAAGATCAAGTGTAGTGGGGGGGGGATAGCTCAGTGGTTTGAGCATTGGCCTGCTAAACCCAGGGTTGCGAGTTCAATCCTTGAGGGGGCCATTTAGGGATCTGGGGCAAAAATCTGTCTGGGGATTGGTCCTGCTTTGAGCAGGGGGTTGGACTAGATGACCTCCTGAGGTCCCTTCCAACCCTGATAGTCTATGATCATGATTCATCCATCATACTTCAGTGTATGGCTCCAAGTCGCCATACTTTACATACACTTCACTGAGAAAAACCACAAATTTGCTATTGTTGCCACCTTAGATTATGTTTGTAACTTTCATGACCACATTCATGACATGATCGAAGTTCAGTGATTTTCCACACAGCGACTTTTGATGAATAATGCAGTGCAGTGTTGGGCAATTCACTTCACTGTGCTTCAAAAAATGTGCAAATCCGACCTGTGATGTAAACATAGTAGGTGGTCTGTCCGTGACAGCAGCAGGCAACTTTTTGAAAATCTGCAACAGCCTCCTGAATTGCACCAAAAATATCTGGGCCCTTTCTCGTTCTGTGTAATGAGGCTAACTTCAAAAGCTCTTCATGCACGTTAAAACTAGTGTAAATCGTCTGGACATATGTCAGTAGCTGACCTGCATCTGACACATCTGTACTCTAGTGTCAAAAGAAATGAAGAACAATTGAGCATAATTTTGGTTAACTTTTCTTCCACAGGTTCATGCATATCTGAAACTCTTTGCAAAACTATATATTGAGAAAGTTATACTGGTTTGAATTTTTTTTTTTAACCATTTTCTCATCAAGTGGAAATGCCTTTTCCATTTGCATTTCACATCGACCATTAGCAGTATATTTGTCATACTCGGCATTGCGACTGGTGCTGTAGAAATGGTTCAAGTTATATTCTTTTGTCACTGCCATGACTTGCAAACAAATGAGGCACTGAGGCTTATGTCCATTTTCAGTAAAAAGATATTCACGCTTCCACTGTTCATGAAAGACTTTTCTTTATAATTTTATCACTTGTTTAAAAAAAAATTAAGACAAAAGTATCAGCCACAGGTTTGTCAACGCACCACTTCCCACCACACTTGTGGTGCAGTGGATACAGACCTGATGTTTCAGGGTATTGAATTTCCTTGTATTCAGCATACATGCAACCCAAGGAAGCCCACAACCAATCCCCCTAGTGATCAGTTTTCCACATTGAAACAAGATTTTATACTCTCAGTATGTTTATCACAGCAAAAAAGTTGAGCAATAAAAATAAATGTCACAGCAGAATAAGTCATCTGTTAACTGTCGGCAGGCCAAATAAAATGATCCGGAAAGACCAATGCAGTCCCAGGCCACTGGTTGCCCATTGCTCCTCTATACTATTTAATTTTTGGAAGCCCAATTCTAAAGTAATATCTCTACAGTTGTCCTTTATAAACAGCTGCAAAAACTTAACCTACAAAAATGCAAGGCTGCTACAAACGTCTGTTACCTGGTGACGTTTGACAATGTCCTTTAGTTTATTAGCCAACTTCAATTCGATATCTGGAATGAGGTAGATTGTTGGTCTGCTCAGACAATTATTCTAGAGGAGAAAAGACAAAACTTTAAATCAGAAACTAGTGGATCAAAGGCATGAACCCATCAGGGATTAATTACTGCATTAAACATTACTGCTTGACAAACATTAATGCAAAGGTTCTGTGCAGAGCCTAACTAGGCATTTTAGTGCCCATGGCAAGCAAGCATATTTGCACCCCCTAGAGGTGATGTGTGGGTGGGTGGGTGGGGACATGGGGTCATGTGCCCCCCTCCCAATTTCTGCCTTCCATTTAGCAGAGAGGTTTTCAAACTGTGGGGGCATGCCCTACGGTTTGAGAACTGTTGCCTCCTGCCAGGAGCTAACGGATCAAAAGCTGGTGGGAGCTGGGGCACTGGCTGGCTGCCTGGCAGCCCTCTCTGCCCTTTTCCCTGAGCTGGGCCACCTCTGCACAGATGGGCACTCCCCAGGCAGGGTGGGCAGCACAGCTCTGAGTTGTGCCCCAACACGCTTTTGCCTCTCCCCTAAAGGGGCCTGGCACCACCCCTGGAGCTGGTCCCTGCCAATGGAGCCCAGCCGCCATGAGATGCTCCAGTAGTGTCAGGGCAGCAGTATGCAAGTGCCTTGGGGAACACCTCATGGCAGCTGGGCTCCGCGGGGAGGGGATTGCTTCAGAGGATTTCACCGGTCAGTGCTGGGCTCCATTGAGGGACAGGCAAGAGCGTGGTGGACGGAGCTCTGCCTGGGGAGCATCCAGCTGTGCAGAGGCAGCCTGGCTCGGGGAGCAGGGCAGGGAGGACTGTGATACCCCCCACGCTAACCCATTTTTTCGTACCCTGGGTGGCTGCCCTGCTCACCCCGCCTGAGTTCTGTGCACCAGCATGTTCTCGGTCCATTGAAGAAAATGGAAAGATTCTCAACTTCACTATGCTTTGGATCAAGTCCTGAGCATGCTACTGTAAATGGAAAACTAAACACCATGTTCGATACATCCAGACTAGGATCTCACCCTACAGCACTAGTGTCTACAGATTTCTACATTGCCTAGAACAATGGTTTTAGCCACACTAAATGTTTATTTTAAAATAAAGTGAATATCCAGCTATCTTTAATCAAATCACAGCAAAACAATTTATTCCGAAATGTCAAGGAAGAGTGTCACTTTTGGGGTTCTTTCCCTCCTGTTTCTGATTTTGCTAAATACTTGAAAAGTACATCTTGAAAGTAGTACAAGCAAGAGTATTGGCCTAGACCCTACAGATTATCATAGGAAACAATCACTGACACAGTAATAAACTTAATTTTAAATTGACCTGCTCTGGTGGGGAAGTGAGTAGATCACTGTAATGGCACAAGGACAAGGGATGAGTAATGGGATACAGAGTTTTTCCACCTCTAGGTCAATGATTCAAATTTGACTCTGGACAGGAATGAGCTGCTACCATATGGTAGCTGTTCTATGGCTCAGACAAAATGAGTTGGAGTTTCAGTCCATTTACTTGTGGAGAGGTATTCTCATCAGAAACAGAATGAGAACTTTTACCTTGCTGGCAGTCTCAGACGAGCCAAGGGTGGACTTTGATGAACAAAATTAATTATCTGCACACTCAAGGTGATCCCTCCAAGTCAGGATTGGGGCACATTGGTAAGATGTTGAAGTTTCTATTGCTGCTGCTCGTAATGTACTTCTACACCTCCCCTGATAACCCAGCACCTTTTAAGAGCAGTAAATTCACTTTCTGCCTTAACGTAAGTGGCCAGGCTTTTGCAAGACTAGTTCTGTTTCACAAATGTTTATAACTTCTTCATTTCCTAAAATCTAAAGCACAATGTTTTAACCTGTTAAAGATACTGGATTGTAGATGCTCAATTTTATTTTAAAGTTAAAAAATAGTTTAACAATTTTAAAGCTCAAAATTATTTTCCCACCCTATCAGGTTTCTCTGTACTAAGTATTCCCCCTAGTCATCCACACCAACTAATTTCAGAGATTCTCAATGAGAAGAAAGGAAGATCAGACTGAAAAAGAGAAAAGTTACATTCAGACAAATTCAAGAAAGGTACAAAGTTTGGAATTCTTATGCAGGTCACACCTCTAAGGGACCTAAAAGCTAGAAGGTCATTTCCCCAAAGAAAGTAGAAAATACATTGAGACACAAAACAGAAAATGTTTATGGTTATAAAATTTCTTGCCTGCACTAGTGTTTTTTCAATGTTCATGAACATCTCCACATTTCGATCCATTCGCGATGGATTCTGCAGATCAAACCTCCGCCTGTAAATGAGGAAAATGATTGAAAGATATTAAAGACTTCAACTTGCCTATTTTCAACAGCAAAGAATCTTTAGACTTTTTTATATTTGGTTTTGACCAAGAAGTGATATTTAAAACTATGCACATTCTAGCAAATTATATTGGTATACTTAATATTAACAGAGAACGGATTCTTACAGTATCTGCATGCATGAACATAAATTATTTACAGAGTTTTAGAGCACAATAGAAATGGTTCAACCATGTTACTCTTGCTCCACTTCGTAAAAAAGAAACAGTCAATCCCAATCAACAAAATGCAGCTGATTTGTGAACTCTTAGTAGCACAATGGAATCCAAGGCTGAAGTTCTATTATCCAACATGACTAGCAACAAAACCTTGGAGCAAGACAGGTAGCCAATTAACTACATTTCTATACTCTCTAGAGCGATCAGACAACAGCAATTAATTAAAAGCAGCTGAGAATGTCATTTGCTTTTATTGAGACAGAGCTCACAATGGCATCAGCAGCCGACAAGAGACAACAGCACTGGGAACACAGGCAAATCAATGTTCATATCTTTAAACACTGCTTTCTATTTATATTTCTGTTGCATTCACTAGTCTATTGGTTATGTTGAGCAATCAGTTGTAGGCCTACATTCTAACCTCAGAAGCACGCAGCACATCTTATTAAATCCACTACTGTGCTTTTTTGAACTAGGCACATCTGAAAAAAAACCACTATTCCATGCATGGAATACATATTGTAGACGTAACTGAAACAATGTATTACATCCATCCTCACACTGGAATCTGATTCTTGGCCTATTGTTAAGTTATTATTTTACAATAACCCAAGTTATTAATCCAATGATGCAGAGACACAGTAATGTGGCTTCTTTCTGAAGTCATGGGATGGATTCGTTCAAATCTAAAATGATTTACTTTCCCACCTCAATACTAAGAATTTGGGTGACAGCTGTAAAGAATTTTAAAGGTTAGGATATATATTTAGATACAACAAGAGTCTGCAATTTGACAGGCTCCAGGAGTTTCTGATCTCCAACAATTCAGCCTGCATTATTAATTTGTTAAACGCTAGCAGTGTGGTTATCTGCAGTAAGTGGTTGTGAGCTTCACTTTGGCAACCAGAAGGATTAGAAACGAAGCTGCTGATAAAGAATTCAGTATCAGGTTCTTAGTTGGGGTGCATGACTTTCTGTCCAAGCATAGTACTACACACAATAAAAGGGATTAAGTGGTGGTTAGTGTACAAAGTGTAGTAAGCGGCACTATACTTAAAATACACAAAGCACCACTTATTTTCAGTAAAACACCTAAGAGATTGTTACAGCTTGTAAATATGTAATGACGTTAAATTCAGTTTTACACATCTTGATGTGCAAGTTTGAATTTTACAACTTCAAAAGCTCTCATTAACCTAAATATTTATAACCTCACAATCTCATGTAATTTTATGTTAATTTACTAATCTAAGCAAGGGCATTACAGCTACCACTTTACCTACCTGAGGCCCTTAAGTATTGCAGCATATATGGTCCTCCATATGGGGGGGATCTTTATGATACACCAGAGAGGTGCACATCACTAGACATTCACATTTGTGAAAGGTTGTTTCTTTCCCTAGTGGTTTCGATTTTCAGCCAGTGATATGGGATTTTTTCCACAGAGGACCGAGTTTGTTGTAATGCCCAACATAACAGAAAGAAGTTAAGGGCAATCACTTATTTTTGTATGCTTATTTTTCAACCGTAAAGTTCTCTATATTTAAATGTCAATATTACATGTCAACATAAATGTCATCTCAAAGTCTTACAGTGACTGTCAGAACAAGAAATCTTAAAAGGTTGTGTATGGAACACTTCTGGACTGGTAGAGGGTGGGCTTGATGATCTATAACTTATTATTCTAACTGCTTTGATTAAAAAAATCTTGCCCCAATATACGCATACTGACATCATTTCACAACCTTTTGGTCAAAATGTGATCTTCAGATAGCTGCTCTGATTGAGATTAATGGGACAAAGTTAAGGATTAGGAAAGTGGACACAAAGAAAATTAAAATACCGATCATGTTCACAAGCAAGTTTTCAAACTCAGACTCTACTATTTCAACCATTTTCAAAACACAATGTGTTAAGGCTTAAACATCTCTATAAATCAGGCCACTTATTTAGGTGCTTAGCTTTAACCAACCATGTTTGAAAATTTTGGTCTAAGTCAACACTAAGGATTCATTTCACTTCGTTCATATATTCACATTTTTACCATAATTTTATTTAACCTTCCACCTAAAAGCACTCATGTTATTTCTTAACATATAAACAGCAGCACAAACTTTATTGGACAATTAAAAAAAAAATCACTTAAAAAGATCACTAGGCGGTCCTCCTGTCTTCTCGTTTAACTAATTATTTCTAGAAACTAAGTCTAGAGCAACAAGTTTTAGAGAACATCTGTTTGAATTACAATGATAAGGTACGTCCAGCTGCACTGGATAAGTGCATTTTTCAGACATACCTATTATGACCAGGAAAGGTACTTCTCCTATAAGACAGATCATTCACAAACAGGTTAACCAAGAGCGACAATGCATACCATTGAAAAACAAAGAATCATGCATCAGGCACATCATATTATTTGGTCAAGTCAGTGAAGGGAACATTCCAGGTTCTAAATCTGATCCTCAATGTTAAATTCTCAAGTATCATTTCCTTCCCCACTCCACATGCATACACACACAAGACACTACACCAGCTAGTTTTGAGGGATCAGCAAGAGAGGGAGGAGAGAGGATATGGCCAAATGTCAGAGTTATGCTCTCATTCAGATTTCTGTAACTGGGAAATAAGTTTGTCTGAAACGAAAAGAATATTTACTGTGTGGAAGCTAGCTGAGGTGCTTTTCCATTGAGACTCAGAGGAAACACAAAGGCCCCGAAAGACATACTATTCAGAATATCTCAGGTAGCAGTTGTCTGTGGCTGGGTATTAGCATTGCAGGAAAGGGAGAAGGGACTGCCAATAGTTAACTTATGTCAGCTTCTTATTTTTTCATGTCCTGCAATGCAGTTAGGGGGCACAGCACCATCTACCCTACAAAAATAATACTAAAACATGGCTTATTCTTGCCTTTTGATTTGCTCTTCAGGGGGTAATCTGAACCCAGGTACACTCACAGGCCTTCATAGCATTTGAAGAACTACATAAATGAAGGGGAAATTTCTGCCTTATTTTTAACTGAGTTATTGTTCTTTATATTGACTATTTTTAGTTCCCAATTGGAGATTTTGAAATTTTCTCAATGATAATAATTTACTTATTATGTAACTTTCCCTCTTGGGAAAAGACTTCTGAATTATAATGTACACATGATAAACACCACTGGACTCCAAATGGACAGTTTTGAACACATCAATATTTATATAGGCAGTGGTTTTATGAAACTTGCATTCTCTATTTATGAACACAGATGAACAATTACAAAGCATTTTCTATTTATTAGTATCTATGTGGTGCTTTGTATTTGTAGACATTAATTAATCCTAACAATATCCTAGGACACAAGAATAATCCACATTTTACAGATGGGGAAACTGAGGCACAGAGAGATTCAGCAATTTGGCCATTACACAGCAAATAAATGGCAAAAATGGGATTATAAACTCAGGAGATCCTGACTCCCACCCTGAAGCTACATCCATCAGTTCACAATACTTCTCGTCTTTAGATAACTTTAAATAGAGCATCAGCTAGAAAAATTTATTCCTCTTCTCAACTCCCTTTCCCACTCAACTCTTCAAGGAAGTGTATTAAATTGCAAGTAGTTTGAATAGGCATTTCATTTGTTTAGTTTCATGCAGAAGGTGTATAAATTCAAGTAAAAACTTACCAGCCCTGTTCATTCTTATACTTGTAAGCAGCACCAAGAATATGACATAATGTACCTCCAGCTTTGAAATCCATGAAGCACTTGGCCTAGAATCAGTAGACAGAAGTGTGAACACTGACCAAAAGTGACATCTTCAATGCTATGATAGCAAAGATACGCTTTGCATCATTAAATGTACACAACTCTATACAGAACACAAATCCAATGAACTCACAAATGTACCATTCCATTTTCATCTGGGGCTTACTTTATAAAGCTTTACTCTTCACTCACTTAAAAACATTCCAAGTAGTAAAACAAATACACATTCAAAATTAAGCAGTTTAATTGTAAACACACAGAGAGATCAGATGCATCCTAAATTTCATCTTAATCTATTCCACACCTTTATATTTCTATTTCCCACAGATCGGGGGCTCAAAGGCCAACTCTGATATGTATTTTCATAGTTATGTGAGAATCTATGTTCTACAGAATCACAGAAATGTAGGGCTAGAAGGGACCTTGAGAAGTCATCAACTCCAGCCTGCTGTGCTGTGGCAGGACCAAATAAACCTAGACCAGGGGTAGGCAACCTATGGCACGCGTGCCGAAGACGGCACATGAGCTGATTTTCAGTGGCACTCACACTGCCCAGGTCCTGGCCACCTGTCCGGGGGGCTCTGCATTTTAATTTAATTTTAAATGAAGCTTCTTAAACATTTTAAAAACCTTATTTACAACAATAGTTTAGTTCTATATTATAGACTTATAGAAAGAGACCTTCTAAAAATGTTAAAACGTATTACTGGCACGTGAAACCTTAAATTAGAGTGAATAAATGAAGATTCGGCACACCACTTCTGAAAGGTTGCCGACCACTGACCTAGACCATCCCTGACACACATTTGCCAAACTTAAAAACAAACCACCAACAAAAAACAAAACAAACAAACATAGCTCAGTGGTTTGAACATTGGCCTGCTAAACCCAGGGTTATGAGTTCAATCCTTGAGGGGGCCACTTAGGGATCTGGGGCAAAATCAGTACTTGCTCCTGCTAGTGAAGACAGAGGGCTGGACTCAATGACCTTTCAGGGTCCCTTCCAGCTCTATGAGATAGGTATATCTCCATTTATTTATTTTTATATTTATTTTATTTAACCCTCCAATGGGAATTCCACAGCCCCACTTGGTAGCCTGTTCCAGAGCTTAACTACCCTTATAGTTAGAAAGTTTTTCCTAATATCTAACCTAAATCTCCCTTGCTGCAGATTAAGCCCATTACTTCTTGTCCTATCTTCAGTGGACATGGAGAACAACTGATTGTCATCTACTTTAGAACAGACCTTAACCTATTTGAAGAATTATCAGGTCCCCCTCAGTCTTCTTTTTTCAAGACTAAACAGTCCCAGTTTTTTGAGTCTGTCCTCACAGATCTGGCTTTCTAAATCTTTTAGCATTTTCGTTGCTCTCCTCTGGATTCCCTCCAATTTGTCCACATCTTTTCTAAAGCGCGGCACACAGAATCGGACACAGTGCTCTAGCTGAGGCCTCACCAGTGCCAAGCAGAGTGGGACAATTATTTTCTGTGTCTTACATAGGTCACTCCTGTTAATAGCCTCTCAGTGATATTGGCCTTTTTCAAAACAGCATCATACTGTTGTCTCATTCAATTTGTGAGCCACTCTAACCCCCAGATCCTTTGCATCAGTACTACCACCTAGCCAGTTATTCCCCATTTTGTAGTTGTGCATTTGACTTTTCCTTCCTAAATGAAGTACTTTGCACTTGTCTTTATTGAATTTCATCTTGTTGAATTCACACCAATTATCCAATTGGACAAGGTTGTTTTAAAATCTAATCCTGTCCTCCATAGTGCTTGCAACTCCCTCCCAGCCTGGTGTTATCTGCAAATTTTATAAGCATATGTTCCACTTCATTACCCAAGCTATTAATGAAAATATAGACTAGTACTGGACCCAAGGCTGATCCCTGTGGAACCCCACTAGATACACCCTCCCAGTTTGACAGCAAACTATAAATACTCTGAGTACGGTCTTTCAACCAGTTCTGCACCCACCTTATAGTAATTTCATCTAGACCACATTTCCCGAGTTTGCTTACGAGAATGTCATGTAGGACTATCAAAAGTCTTACTAAAAGATATAACATCTACTGCTTCCCCCTATCCAGTATGGCTATTAAGGCCAGTAACCCTCACATTTCACTCCCCATCAGTACTCAGCATGGGCTGGGGACTCTAATGATCCAACCAGCGGAACAAATTTAGTGATGAATCCTGGTCACATGCCACCTGAGGCACATTGCGCATATGTTAAGAATAAAACCATATCGAAGAAGGAAATTAGGTCAGTCTGACATGATTTGTTCTTGACAAATTCATGCTGGTAAATCCTTATAACCCTATTATCCTCCAGGTGCTTACAGACTGATTGTTTAATAATTTGTTCTAGTATCTTTCCAAGTATTTAAGTTAGGCTGACTGGTCTATAATACCCCAGGTCCTCTTTGTTCCCCTTTTTAAAGACTGGCAGACATAGTACCTCTCTCCTGTCTTCTAGGACCTTCTCAGAGGTAACTGCTAATGGTTCCAAGATTGCTTAAGCCAGTTCCTCAAGTACCCCAGGATGAATTTCATCAGGCCCTGCTGACTTGAATACACCTAACTTATCTAAATATTCTTTAACCTTTCTTTCCCTATTTTGGCTTGTATTTCTTCCCCCTTGTTGTTAACACTGTGGTTTTGAGTACCTGTCACCATTAACCTTTTTTGGGACAACTTGAAACAAAATAGCCATTAAACACCTCAACTTTCTTGATGTCATCAGTTAGTTATTAGATCTTCTTCCCTGCAAAGCAGAAGTCTTATACTTTCCTTTGTCTCTCTCTTGCACCTAATATATTTAAAGAACCACTTCTTATTGCCTTTTATGTCCCTTACAAGGTGGAACTCATTTTGTGCCTTAGTCTTTTTGATTTTGTTCCTACATTAGTCCTGGGGGGATTCTGCACCAAAAAATTTAAAATTCTGCAAATTTTATTTGTCAAAATAATGCAATACAATCACACCAGTTTCAATTGTTTTGGTAAGTTATTTAAACTACAATACAGAAAAAAGTCACAATAACTATTCAGCATTTCCTAAACACATGAAAGTTAAGTTACAAATACTTGGTAACTAATACCCTGCATTCCACTTATAATCCTGGATTTTCATTTAAATTACATTATAGAACACCAAACGGGGGGAGGGGGAGGAAGTAGAATGTCATTTTAAATTGCTCAGACTTTCACACATGCAAGTCATACAGTTTTGCTAATCATTGTCCTGGACCTAGCTGGGTACTTTGGGAAGTGCTTGGTTCTGATTGTCCTAACATTTTATTGAGTGCTTGGTAAATGTTTTATTTGCCCTCAAAAGTCTTTTTTTTTTTTTAAATGGGCAAGTAAAAATCTAACCCCATTGTGCCTTTTTCTGGGGTGGGCTATGACGTGGCCTCAGAGGTCTGGTACACCCCATCACAGATTCCTTTTTGATTTTCAGGTCATTAAAGAGCTCCTCATGGAGCCATAGTAACCCCTTTCCATTCTTCATCTCAGGATAGTTTGCAGTTGTGTGTATAATACTGTCTGCTTGAGAAACTACCAGATCTCCTGAACTCCTTTTTCCTTTAGATTTTCTTCCCACCGGACCTTACCTACCAGTTCTCTGAGTTTGTTTTTTTGAAGTCCATTGTCCTTATTCTGTTGCTCTCACTTCTTTCTTTCCTTAGGATCATGAAATCTATAATTTCATGACCACTTTCTCCCAAATTGCCTTCCATCTTCAGATTCGCTATCAATTCCTCCATGTCTGTCAGAACCAAGTCTAAAATAGCTGTCCTCCTGATTACTTCCTCCACTTTTTGTAACAAAACATTGTCCTCAATACATTCCAAGAACTTATTGGAAATGTTATATTTTGCTGTATCACTTTTTCAACAGCTGCCTGGGTAGTTGAACTCTTCCATTACTACCAGGTCTTGGGGTTTGGATACCTCTGTTATTTGTTCTAGAAATGCCTCATCCACCGCCTCTTCCTGATTTGATGATGCATAGTAGACCTCTACCATGACATCACCCCTATTTTTTAACCCTTTTATCTTTACCCAGAGACTCTCAACTGGTCTGCCTCCCACTTCCTTCTGGATCTCAGAACAAGTGCATATATTCTTGATGTATAATGCAGCACTCTTCCCCAAGCCCCCTGGCACAGGATTCTTACATATTGTAAGATCATAATGTTTCAGAGGTGACCACTGAGCCCCGATCTATGAAAAATAGAAACAAAGGAGTGGAATGGATTAAAGAGAAAGGAGAATCTCAGTATTTGTTTTAAAAAGAAAGTTTCCAGCTGTTTTCCTGATGAAGACATCCTTGAAAAATAGAGTTATAAACCAATCAGCTGGGCTCCACTTCTGCAGCAGGAAGACTGGATGGGGCAGGTCCTGAAGATCCCTTTCCGTGTACAAGTTTTTGTAACAAAAAAAGTTTATCTTGTGAGAACCAGCAAAAAATTGTTTTGCAGACTTACTGCTAAATGCACCTCTGATTTATTTATTTATTATAGTACCTGAAGCATACAAGGCACCATTTCCTGTCAACCAATCAACGGGGTATACCATACCACACATTATAAAAAAAACAAACAAAAAAAACCCACGACATTTTAGACAGAAATCCAGAATTGAGAGTAGAACATCAGTTAGAGATTTAAAAGGTCCATTAGGTCCCATTCAGTCTCTCTCTAAGGAGTCAATATAGGATTGCTTTCTAGAGTGTGGACAAAACAGTAGAGAGAACTCTAGTCTTAAATTGGAAAGCATGCTTCAGATTTTAAACATTCATTGCCAAGGTCACTAGTCAGGATATTTGTAAGTTTAGAGCTGGCTGAAAATTTGACAATTTTTCCACTGAAAATACTTTTTCAACAAGATTCGGCAGGAAGAGTTCTCAGGTAAAGGATGCAATTACTGGGGAAATCGGGGGAGGAAGAGAGAGAGAACACCCCAGATCCAGAATAGCCAACAGCTATTCTGTGGTTAGGGTACTGTGGGAGACTCAAATTCAAGTCCCTGCTCTGCCTGATTTGCAACAAGGACTTGAATCTAGGTGTCTCACATCACAGGTGAGCACCCTACCACCAGGCTATTGGTTATTTAGGGTTGATCGGTCTTGTTCTTAATACAGCAACAAAAGGAATAAGGAATTGTTCAAATGTCATTACAGGCTTAATTTGATCCCATACAATTCTATATATTTAGATAGGTTTCAGAGTAGCAGCCGTGTTAGTCTGTATCCGCAAAAATAACAGGAGTACTTGTGGCACCTTAGAGACTAACAAATTTATTAGAGCATAAGCTTTCGTGGGCTACAACCCACTTCTTCGGATGCATATAGAGTGAAACATATATTGAGGAGATATATATACACACATACAGAGAGCATGAACGCTCTCTGTGTGTGTGTATATATATCTCCTCAATATATGTTTCACTCTATATGCATCCGAAGAAGTGGGTTGTAGCCCACCAAAGCTTATGCTCTAATAAATTTGTTAGTCTCTAAGGTGCCACAAGTACTCCTGTTATATATTTAGACTATTTTAATGGAGGTACTGAAAATTGCATGTGTTTAATAATTGCCCTTTTGACATGTTTGCATAGATATTCTTGTTTATCAAATTATTTGTTTAATAATAGGTGTGTATAGCTGTGTTTTGTCATGAGTAAACAGCTAAAATCCTTGGTGAAAAAAAATCTCTTACATAGCCACACTTTAAAGCTACATAATAAAATGTCCCCGACGCTGAAGAGCTTAGTCTAAAATAATAATCATGGAATTCTTGATGCAGGGGGTGTTCTGTGACTGCTCTTTATTATTACAGTGGTCTCACTAGTCTTCCTCCCCATTTGTTGTGTCCACTTTTTGTCTCTCATCATATGCTTAGCTTGTAAGCTCTTTTAAACACGGACCATTATTCTATTACGTGTGTGTAGAGTACCTAGCATAATGGAGACATGATCTTTTACTGGAACCTCGAGGCACATTATTCCCAAATTGGCATTAAGATTGAATAACAACAATTCTTTGCAGCCCTCAAAACATTATTCCACATTGGCTTTGTATATTTAATAATACACCATTCCTTTTCAGAGAGATTTTTAGGTGGTCTATGGTACATGCCAAATTTGCAAGTCATTTCCCCAGAGTATTGTGGGCTAATTATGCATCTAGGTGACACTGGTGTAAATTGGGGAGTATTAACCCATTCTTCTCAATTGGCAGGATTAAGGTTTTTAAAGTCTATTCTGAGGATTTGACTGATCAATAAAAACAATGAATATACTGAAGATTCCAAATTTAAAGCAATAAGGAGATTTGTAAGTCAGTCAGTCTAGGGAGTAGTATTTTATTACATTAACCTTTCCAACTGATTATGATAGGAGAGATCTCAGTTTTATAGTTACTGCAGATTAGTGGTAGTTATGAATTCATGTCATGTATTTATAATTCAGGTAATGTATTTTCTAACCACAATACATATGCTCAAATAACATTACCGTTAGAAGTTTTAGCAGTCGAGAAAGGTAATTCTGTTCTTGCACTGCTAGGGTGAACAGTTTTTCCCTAGTTCACCAAGCATACCTCATTATTTTTAAATTTCCCTTCCAGCCTCAGAGTATGCATGCCCCATTTCAACTGAAAGAGTAGCTGCCCTGAATTTCTAATACCCTAAAAAAAGCCCACCAGCCTCTTCAACCTTAATGTTCCCATAATCCAAGGGAAATCTGCTGATTATATGAAGATATAAACCACAACTGCATTTGTGGCAAGAACTAATTTTAACCATGCAATGTGCTAACCCATTTTACTGCTCCTAGAAAGTAGAACTCTTTTGATTATCAATTTAAGATTTTATACTAGGAACAAGTTTAAGAGACCTCGCATGATTCTACATTCCAAGCCACTGGAAACTCCATAAATAGGAATGGTGAGGTAAATAAAAAGCTTAAATGTACGGTTCAGTCACATATTGTTTAAATCAGAAAGGTGTTCGAGTCTTAGAAACCTGCACTAAAGCAAAGAAATACTTTCTTTTAAAAATACACTTCATTTGAATCCTGTTGTTTTTTTTTAAACAAAAAACCCATAGAACTCTAGAGCAACAGTTTGTGACACCATCCAGCTTGAACACTACAACCTACTGTATTCATAACCTTTGAGTTACGCAGCAGCTCTACTCCATGGAGGGTGTGTGTGTGAGAAATCTAGACAAGAGTGCCTGCTTGCAAAGTGGTTCTTTTCCAAGGTATGAATTGTAAATCTGCTACAGAGTTTCTTAGATGAAACACACTACCTAAGTTCAAAGTAGAATTAGCTTCGGCCATTACATTTGCCCTTTATATTCCCTCAGATGATTATGATTTTGCAATTTAGTTTTCCTATTTTTAAAAAGTATTTTTCCCCTCTCATTTCAATGTGCGAGGCCAGCACAGAGGAGAAACTAATTATATAAAAGCAACAGTGAAATTGTCCATGCAAGAAGTGCTATCAAGTGCACTTTGTAAACCAACTGGAAAAAATAAAGATTTTCCTTATAATCTTTCAGTGACAGTAATGGGGGGCATGGATCAGTGTTCATGTCGCACTCCCCGTCAGTATCTGGCCCAAACTGGGGAAACTAATGATCCAACCAGCGGACCAAATTCGGTGATGAATCCTGGTAACATGCCACCTGAGGCACGTTGTGCATATGCTACGAAAAACTGACAGTAATATTAAAGTGCTATTTGCAATACGATTAGGAAAAACAATTTCTGGGCAGATGAGTGATTTTCAGATTGATTGTATCCATTTAATAGTGTCTAATTAAAACATAGCCATAATTATGAGGAATAAGTTATGGAATCTGGTGAAATTTTTTTGACCAAAGTTGAAAGTTATAAAGCTATCAGTATTGCTCGGTCTCTCTGATAAAGATCAAATCCAAGTTACGGTAAAATATTCCCAGATTTGACCCTACAAAAATGACTATGCCATCTGAAAATTAAAACCACTCCTCACTTTCAAATGAGCTGCTGAATATTGAAATGGCAGGATGTTTTTAGCTTAAAGCTTGTTTCACAAGACAGGAGGACCAAGCTGTTCACCCATCTGCATTAAGCACTGGCAGCGACTGTAGAACAGCGACAGATCTACCTTATCAGCTGGAAGTGTGCCATTGTCTCATTTGGCAACAAAAATATTGGATGAACAAGAATGAAGTATACTGCTATAATGGCAGTCGCTCATGGCATTCAAATACTCACAGGAAGTTTGGTGAAGGCAGGATTGGTGACATGTTTCCCAAAGGCATCTTCCTGGAACTGCAGCAGCTGCACCACCAGCCCAGCCAATGTTTTATTGGTCGGAGCATCTGCCTGAACATACTGAAAGACACAAACACATACTTACTGGAGATGGGGGAGTCAAAGACCAATTCCAGCAAGCTTCAGGGCACTTTTTTTTTTTTGGCGAGCTTTTAGACTCTCATAATCTTTAAAATACATAAACAAAACTCAGTTTTAGTTCTCAGGGACTATGCTTTCAATCCCAAATAAACCACACTGCCATAATCCACAAGAGGGGATAAGGTATGTATTTCTGTAATACAGCTCAATACAGCAGCAAAGAGTGGACATTTGTCTATTTTGGGGTTTTCATTAATTGGTTAGTTTTTACAGTCATGGATTTTACGTTCTTTAACAGTCATTTAACTGTATGAAGAGCAGCTATGTTAGAATAGTCATTATAGTCAGCCACATTTACAAAATCTTTTTTTCCTGCTTATTTAATGTATTGCTTTAGACTGCTGCACGATAGTCTGTACTTTAAGATTTAGTCTAAGAGTTGGCAAATATCTGTGGATCGTTATTAATTCACTGGATTCAATATTCTTCAGAAAAGGATTAAATACTTCATTAGAGATAGAAATCAGATTGAGTTCTAAGGCTAATTCCAGCCCTCAGATATATACAACTCACTAGGAAAACACTGTCTACTCCTCTCGCAAAAGAATTACCCAGTGAATTCCACATTAATTCTTCCAGTTGCATCTCTTCACTAACCTTTAGTGTGTTCATGCACAATCAGGAAAAATATACCCAGAAGACCAAATTTCTGCAATTTTGCAACAATCTACAATCAGGTAATTATTTATTTCCCCAGGCACAGTACTTCAGTGCGTGACCAGTTCATACATAATCTGAGAGGCTAATGTTAGTTGGTCAGTAAACAGACTAATCATTGAGCCATTTACCTGGTGAACAACTGATATAATACCCAACCAGAATACCTTATTTCTTCCACTGTTTCTGTCTAGCCAGACTCCTATATATACTTCTGGGGAAATTCTGCACCAAAATATTAAAAATTCTGCACACAATATTTTAAAATTCCGCGTATTTTATTTGTAAAAAATAACACAATATAATCACACCAATTTCAATTATTTTTGGTCATTTATTTCAAAAGACCAGTCATCAAGTATGTCTTTAACAATACAGACAGCAAAAAAGATTCAGGAAATGTTTTTTGACAAATAGATTCCTTAGTAGGCATATTAATCCAGAACTCTGAGTAATAATTCATTTAAACTACAATACAGAACCTTATTTCCCACACCCCACAGAAGCAGTGCAAAGGCTTGGGGGAGTCATGGGTAACGGAGGAGCTATGGGAGAGGGAAGTAAATTGCTGGGAAGGAGCCTGGGTGTGAATTTGGGAGGGTTGTTAGGTATGGGTGGGAAAAATATGGAACAGGGTTATTTGGGGGGGGGGGGGAGGAGAGATTGCTAGGGAGCTTCCCCCATGCAGACCCTGGCCGACCCCTAGCCTCTCCCATTCAGTCAGGCACATCTGCCTGTCCCCATGTGTCTTTGCACCCCGTCCATGTGTCCCTCCACCCCCACTCAGACACCTACCCCCCCCATCCCCATGTGGTCCTGCACCCCCTTATATCCCTATGTGCCTCCCCGTGTCCCTGTACCCCTACCCAGCCATCCCTTGTCCCTATGTAGCTCTGCACCCCCTCCCACATCACCATGTGGCCCTGCACCTCCCTCCCCCTGTGGCCCTGTGCCTCCACTCCCATTCAGCCCCTGCCCCAGTCTGTCCTCCCTCACTAGCCCTTATGAGCCCCTGTCTGACCCCCACCCCCAGCACCCCACGCTCTCCCCATAGCCCCTGTCTCCTAACCTGGCCCACTGTTAAGAAGCCAGGCTCTCTCTCCTCCCTAACTGGTGGGCAGCTGCTGCTTTGTTCTATCGCCACAGCGCCATCTGGTGGGCAAAACGTGGAAGTGCAAGAACATTTTGGCAGAAGCTTTTTTCTGCACAAAAAATTAAAAATATGCAGGGCTCATTAAGTATGCACATGTGCAGTAGCGCAGAATTCCCCCAGGAGTGTGTATATGGAGTACCTTGAGAAGTTCATGAAGCCATAATAGTTACATAGCAGTCAGAACTCCAACAAGTATTTCTATTCTTTGTTAAACCATTCTGTTACATACACATCAGGCGCTGGTGGTCTCAATTTAGCCTGTTAAATAACCAAATAAAACCCTTTAAGCCATTTACTAAAGTAGCATACAAAAAGTGAAGGATACTGTAAAGGCTATGGGTTTCTCACCATGAGATTTCAATAACTAAATGCTTAAATTTGTAAGTGACTTAGTACTAGCTGTAGAAGCCAGGCTGACATATCTGGAGAATGAAGTTTTAACGATTCAAAGATTATGAACAACACATGGCAGCACAAGATTCCCCAAGCTGCCTCACCAGTGTGTGTGTCTCAACCATGACACAGAAAGGGTAGATGGTTTCCAAACCTGTTCAATTATTCAATTCTCCGCCAAAAGGGGAGACAGTTGTGGTAATTTTGTAATGTGGATAGCTTCCCACTATAAACTAGAAAGATCACCAAACCATTTCATACAGGCCACCACAGAGCTCTCTCTACTAATTTGGGCTGGATTCTATCAGGTGCCGTAAAAGGCGGCTTTCTCTGTTTTACCTAATAAGAGCCATTATGCCTCCTGATAACTACTCTATTTTCTTGAAGTTTTAAGACTTATTTCACCAAGAAGGAAAGCATTTCATAACATTCATACAGTGCTGTAAGTGTATATGGCTGTAAAAGAGAAAAGATGACAAATTGCTGCTCCTACAGTTTCGGGCTTAAAAAACAAAAAACAACCCAAAAAACCCACCTCGATTAGTGTGGCTGAATCTCTTCATTTTACAACTGTTTAGATGAACAAACAGGGTTGTGCTGAATCACCAACAATAGCCCTGCAATTCCCAGAAAATTGAGCCAACTGTGCACAACAAAAGTCATCACTCTACCTTGTCCGATTTCACATAACATTTTGAACTTTCAGTTTAAGAAGTATTCTTCAACATGTATCAACTAAATTGCATAGGAAAAAGTGTAGTTAAAAATGCGCATTACTAAGCTGCAAAGTTAACATGTACAGTAGTTGTCAGTTTCATACACTGTTAGCATGGGAAGTCAAGTGTCAGATGTTATAATCTTGTTTCCATTCTATTTTAATAGAAGTTTATGAAGACAAAATCTTTATTCAACAAGAACAGCATGTGCACACATGCCCAAGAAACAAAGCTGGCAGGTCTAATTTTAGGCCTACCAGCCTCAACAGCACCTAAGTGGAGTAGCTTGCCTGTGCTTATCATTACATCTGTTAGAACATATCCTCTCATCCTCAAAAGCAGTACGTAATCTGCGCATGCCAAGAAGAAAAATACTACCATTTCCAAAAAGGCTATTTTGTGCATGATCTTAATCCTCTCTAAAGGAACTTCCTTTATATAAGTGTTCAATAACAGGACAACCTTAGTGACCATGAAAACCCATTTCACAAGGCGGATCCATTCTGCCATCTCTGACTCTTGCTTCGTTGCAGTTTGACCGCATGTGAAGTCAGTTTTATTACTGTTAATTTCCCCTGAAATATGCAATTTAAAATGGTTTGAATACTTTTTTTAACTTTATATAGTGCATTAAGTTCAAAGCACCATAAGAAGTGAGCCAACCCTTAAAATTTCTAAAAAGTAGGTAAGTATGAAGTGTTCCTTGTACAGATAGACATTCTCTTCTGTGCTTCAGTTTTTCTGTGTCTAAGGCCACGTTAAGAGTCAGTAACCAGACTAGGATTAGAACTCTAAACATCTTGACTCCCCAATCCATGCTCATTCCTTCAGACCATATTGCTTACCAGCACCCAAAACAAGTTGCATTTTTTTTGTTTCTGAAGCTTTCTTCAGCCTACTGTAACAAAATTAAAAACTTAAAAGAGCACAAAATGTAACCTCACTCCAGAATACCAATATTTAGAAAAAATAAAATATTCTTAACCTGAATTATTATATATTTTTAGCTGCTACTTTAGTTAGAATTCCAGTGTGTGTGTCCCCACTCCACCCTCTCAGGAAAATGCACCTGGGCGTTTGGATATATTTGGAAGAGTACACTTTTTTCCCTCTTACTTCTTAATGGAGACTTGTGAATCCCACTCCCACCTCACACAGAGTTAAGTTAAACTTGAGGGCTGTCAAGTTGTTGGAAAAGGAAATATCAGAAATAGAATACAGGAGCCCTGATGCTGTCTCAGATTTGCTGTGTTACCTTGAACATGGACATGTCATTTAACCTCTGTGCCTCAATTTCCACCTCTACAATAAGAGGATAGAACACTTCGCTACATCAAAGGAAAAACTTGGAGGGTCCTCTCATTCACTATTTGGAAGTTTGAAAGTTGTACAAGAGGGCCTTGCTATGGGCTTTTGCCAGCAATATTAATCCAACCGGATTCTTATTTGCCAGCTGATTCATAGTTGATTTTTTTGGGGAAGGAGATAGCAGTGAAGCTTACAAGAATCATTCATTTTCATATTACTTTCGCCCATAACAAGCAGAGGCAGCGTATGAGTCTGCAGAGAAGGAAACACAATAAAAAGTTTTAGAGTAAGCTGCCCCAGGGCAAGGACTATGCCTTCTTTTGTGTTTGTAGACTCACCTGGCAGACTGTTGGCACTACAGGAAACAACGTAAGACACATGCAGAAACAACACTAAAATGTCAGATTTGGATACAAAAGCAAGGAAACCCAACTTTAAGGCCATCACTATCCTTAAATAACTCAACTATGTTGTAGCACTTTCACACAAAAGACCACCACTTTCCTGACAATTAACCATATCTAGACTCAATGATTTGAGCTAAAAGCAGAACAGCAACAATACTAGATTTGCGTCTTTAGTTCCTTTTAAAAAAAAAATCTATTTTCAGATTTGTTCAAAGGAAACTAGCAGAGAAACACTTGCTAATTTAATGTTCCAGTGGTACTGATAAGAGACTATGGAACAAGTTTGGAGATGACGACAAGTTTCCCAATCCAGATACTTGTAGCTAATGTGAAACAAGTTGGTGGTCTCAGTCTACAGGTACATGTCACAAACCACTAAAATTAACACTAACAGAGCTGCCAAGGACTGAAGCAACATGGAACATCCCTCCAGATCAGGGTTGAGGCATGTTAACAGAACTGTGGGGGGGAAGCTGGCACTGCTGATGTCTGTGCTGTAACTGTTTTGTGGCTAAATAGCAGACTTTGAGCACCACTGCCATCAAGCCAACTCTTTCAACCAGCCCAGAGGCCCCTTATTAAAATGTAAAGGAAAAACAGAAACCTTGTTTTATTAAACAAAATTAGTCTATTGCATTAGTAAAAATTAGACCAATTTGAGAAACAAAATGTTTTGTGGCTCTGATTACTTCAGTATTCAGTCAGAATCCCAAATCATACCCACTAAACACACTCAAAAGACAGCCAATCCTCATGTTGCTTGCATTCTCAGGCAGCACACCAGCTGTTTACCCATTTGTTTTTATTGCAGATCTCCACCATACCATCTGTCAGTGCTTTCTGTAGCCACCAACCTGATTTTCAGAAGCACTGAGCACCCGCAGACTGCAGCTAGACTTGGAGGTGCTTAACGTAACTGAAAATCATGCCCATGGACTACATCTTTGGTCTGAAATCAACACAAAATTCGATTAAGACAAGTACAAAGTACTTTACTCAGGGAGGAAAAATAAAATGCACAACTACAAAATGGAGAATAATTGGCTGGGCAGTAGTACTGCTGACAAGGATCTGGGGGTTATAGTGGATCACAAATTGACTATGAGCCAACAATGTGATGCAGCTATGAAACAAGGCTAATATTGTGGGGTGTATTAGCAGGAGTCTCGTATGTAAGACACAGGAGGTAACTGTCTTGCTTTTACTGACACTGGTGAGGCCTCAGCTCGAGTACTGTGACCAGTTCTAGTTGCTACACTTTACAAAAGATGTGGACAAATTGGAGAGTCCACAGGAGAGCTACAAAGATTAGGTCAGGTTTTCTAAACCTTTTATGTAAGGAAAGGTTAGGAAACTAGGCATGTGTAGCCTTGAGAAAAGACTACTGAGGGAGGGACTGGATAGTCTTCAAATTGTTAAGAGCTATTATAAAGAAGGAGAGTGATCAATTGTTCTCCATATCCACTGAAGGTAGGACAATAAGTAACAGGCTTTATCAGCAGCATGGGAGATTTAGGGTATGTCTTCATTACCCACGTTAAAACGCTGCCATGACTGTGTGCTCCAGTGCTGGGAAAGAGCTCTCTCAGCGGTGTAAAAAGCTGCCCCCAGGAGGGGAGTGGCTCCCAGTGCTGTAGCACTGTCTACACTTCCACTTTACAGCGCTGAATCTTGCATCGCTCAGAGTGTGTTTTTTCACACCCCTGAGTGAGAAAGTTTCAGCACTGTAAAGTGGCAGTGTAGACAAGGCCCTAGGTTAGATATTAGGAAAAACTTTCTAACTATAAGGGTACTTAAGCTCCGGAATAGGCTTCCAAGAGAAGTTGTGGAATACCTCATCATTGGAGGTTTTTAAGAACATGTTAGACAAACACCTGTCAAGAATAGTCTAGGTATATTTGGCTCTGCCTCAGCACAGGGGGATGGGCTAGATGACTTCTCTAGGTCTCTTACAGCGCTACAGTTATTTGATTCTATAATCTTTAATGCCAAAGCTATTTGTTGATCTCTTTAGCATAAAAAGTGTTGGATGTTAAATGAAGAAAATGTGTTTGAAATTAAAGACCATCCATGATTAAGAAAATATTTCCAGTAGAACTAAATAAATGGCCCAGAATAAAGTAGATAGAGGTATTTTAATAGAAAACAGTTATGTAATCATTAATATAACATGATGCTAGTTGCTGTACATGCACATCAGGGCCTGATAACTGGTGTATCTGAGCATTAGTGAACTATAAATAAACTATATTAAATAATTTAATTACTCAACTTTTCAGAGTTTGAATTACAGATTTCTATGTAAAATAGTATTTTATCCAGTATCTGTCCCACATTATGTGCATTAGGTTGAAGAACATCTCAGTCCTGACCATAAAAGGCTTTAACACTCCAAACAATTGACTAGGCCTTCATAGAACCCCACCACATAAAGCATGGGGATCAAACTCATTCAGAAGAGAGGTCTGAATTCCATTTTTTATTATGGTCAAAGGGTGGGAGTAGAAATGTAGGACTCTCTACTACTTTAAATCGACAGCATAACTCCCTGTTATGTCAATAGATTTGCACACAGATCATGAATACAACTGTTTTTGTAGTCACTGAACTTTTAATTAGAGTTCCTTGCCATCTATTCAGTATCACTAACAATATCACTGTTTTATCTAGCAATTTTACTTGACTTATGGATCAATTGTTCACATGAATTCATCTACCCAAACTTAGTCAATGGAAAAATAAGGCAACCACTGTATCTGCTTTTTGTTTCTCTTCCTTCGCCATTCTCCTTTCTTGAGTTCTCTTCTCTTTCCTGTGTTTATGTGCATCTTCTATTCTTCCCTCTGGATTTCTTTCACTACAGCAACTCCCAATTCCCACCCACCTTCTGTGGACTTCATTCCCATGCCCTTCCTCCATGTATCCCACTGAAATGATCAATAATGAAAGTTATTTTTGATGTTAGTATCATCATTGGTCTTTAGAACTGATATCCTAATGAGATTAATAAAGGGTGAGGGAATTCACCCTTAAGAGTTAGTTTCAGGTTGTCTGCAGACTCAGGAAGACAACACTGCATTGATTTTTATTTGATTCACAGTTGGAAAATTACCTGCGTAATCAAAAGCTAGAAACTTAATTTTTCTTTAAAAAGCCTGGATTCTACAGTATCCATGTGTCATGCAGGCCACACATTTTTCAACCAGACACAAACTGTTCAATGTATTAAGGACACTATCCCGCACCAGTTGAAGTCAATGGAAGTTTTGGCATTAATACAGTAAGCCTAAAATAGTTCACTATAAAAAGTGTAACCTGTGAAAACTGCTATTAGTCTTATTAATAGAAAGAAGATAAACATTCACATCTGATGCTCTAGTTTTACTAACATTTCAAGATATTTGACTATATAAATCTTGTTTGCCAAAATGGAGAAGCAGTTTTTAATTTTGTTTCCAGTTTTTAAACAGACTATTCACCTCTCTTTTATAGAGGGCTTAAAAAAACACTTGCTAAGAATGATTAGATATCTTTTCCAGGTAAATCCTATCAACTTTGCAGAATTTAAGTTTCCATGTAAGAAAAATATTAAGTGTCTGGCCATATGGTTAAAATTACCTTCACATTTAACCAATTAATTGCTGTATTAAGCCTACACTATGATGGATCCAATGCCTCTCCTGATGCTAAGAGCCTTAACAAGCTACAACACAGTGAAAAAGTTCTTGCCAGTTTTCACAGCTACAATCCAGAATCCTATGTGCAGCAGTGAAATTAACAAGAACTGAGTTAACATCAATTTGATACCCTTGCTTGTGGAAAGCTCTGAACAGCAAGAGGGCAGGCACTGATTCTACTCCCTAGGAAGGAGGACAAACTGAAGCTAGAGAAGTGGTAAAGCAGTATATAAACAATCTCCTCTCACATTAGCCAGGGACTCTGGGATGGAAATCTTGGGAAACGGAGTGAAAAAACACTCCTTTCTTCCAGGACCCAGAAATATTGGAGGAACCTCATGGTTATAGAAACCAATTAGGCTTCAGGTTGATATAAATGATGGAATCCCATCACAGTCCAGGAACAGCAGGTTTTCTCCTCCCCCCAGCAGTTTAGGTGAAGTATGGGGAAATATCTGGCTTCTCATCTGGGCTTTGCTCCAGATAATGCTCCTCAACTTTCATCTGGGACTTTGGCTAGAAGGCTTAGCCCTCTGGTACTAAGTATCTGGTAAGACTTCAAAGACCCACATGAATTGTGGCAGGGGAAAAGGGAGAAGATGGGATAAACTAGAGAAATACAATATGGAGAGACTTAAAAAAATAAGGTAGAGAACACAAAGAATGGAAATACATGGGGTGAAAGAGAAAAGACAGTGAATAAGATAATGAAGGGCAAGTGATAACTTTACATGCTATTATAGGAAAAGACATGGAGTGAGCAAGGAAAGGGAAAGGTATAACAAAAGCAAGAGATATATAATTAACTTTTTAAAGCTTTAATAAATAAGAATTTGATTAGCATGTTTTAAATACAGTTTAGCAAGTATTTTTATTTAAATTGCAGGAGTCGTGGCTTTGAGAGAGTATTAGCCATACAAGTATATAATCAGAAAGCTGCACTGGAGTTACAAATCAGTTTAAAAACAATTTTGTTAAACCAGAGCAAAACCCTGTGCAGACAATCTTATTTTGATTTAAAAGCAGGTTATTTTGGTTTAGCTTAAATCCATAAAGCATCTACTTCACCCAAATCAATATGAGCCATTCAAACTGAAATAAAACTGTACATAAGGGGTTTTGCTCTGGTTTAAATACACTGACTTAACATCATTGGTTAAACCAGTACAAGTTTGCATGCAGATAAAGCCACAGTCCTCAGAAAAATGGTCACTGGGTAAATTTTTCAATTCTTGTTCTTTCATATTTAGACAATGGAGCCCTGAACCGTTATAGAAGTAACGGATAGTCCAGATAGTTAGGGGTACTAGCCTAGGACTCAGGAGACCTGGGTTTAATTCCCTACTCTACCACAGACTTTCTACAAGGTCTTGGACAAGTCATTCTCTGAGAGTCAATCCTCATCTGTAAAATGGGATAACAGCACTTCACCTCCTTTTATCTCATAAGGGTGTTTGAAGATAAACAGATTGTACTCAGAGTAGCAGCCGTGTTAGTCTGTATCCGCAAAAAGAACAGGAGTACTTGTGGCACCTTAGAGACTAACTTAGTCTCTAAGGTGCCACAAGTACTCCTGTTCTTTTTGCAGATTGTACTCAGATACTGCAGTAACACAGGCTGTACCAGTACCTAAGCTAAAGAGCATCAGCAATGCAGTTTTTAATAAAAGTTAACTTAAAACCCCACAGTTTCTCTCCATTATATGATAATCATGCTCAGCATAACTGGCACCTCGTGGTGCTGGTGCTATACATGTCACAGAGTTTACAGTCCAGTACTCATTATATATTCCAACAGCTGCACACAAAGAAACTACAGTGAAGACCAAGATCAGGAGAGCTCCCTATAAAGTTGTGTAACCGGTGAAAACTACGTTCAACCGGATGGTTAAGACTTCTATTCAGTGTGGATTTAGTCAGGCTGAAGCGGAGAGAACGGCACCGGGGTAGGACTGGCGAAGCCACCACAGCCTAGGGAGCGGAGCGGGATGCTCCGGGGCTAGCGAACGCTGCAGAGTAACGTCACCAGCCCGCTGGTCGGTAAACCGGGCCCGCTGAACCCCAGCCCGCCTAGGGCCGGGATCCCGCTCCCACCACCCAAAGGAGCGGCTGGCCCTTTGTTACCGCTCCCGGAGTACCTGGGCGCTTCGCCGGCTACGCCAGCCCCGAGGCCCGGGCCGCCCCTTCCTGGAGCGCTTCCCCAGACCCCCGACTCCCTCAGCTCCTCGGGCCGGGCCGCCCCTTCCTGGAGCACTACCCCAGACCCACCGGCTCCCTCAGCTCCTCGGGCCGCGCCGCCCCTTCCTGGAGCGCTACCCCGGACCCCCCCGGCTCCCTCAGCTCCTCGGGCCGGGCTGCCCCTTCCTGGAGCGCTTCCCTAGAGTCCCCCGCCCCTCAGCTCCTCGGGCCGGGCCGCCCCTTCCTGGAGCGCTTCCCCAGACCCCCCCGGCTCCCTCAGCTCCTCGGGCCGGGCTGCCCCTTCCTGGAGCGCTTCCCCAGACCCCCCCGGCTCCCTCAGCTCCTCGGGCCGGGCCGCCCCTTCCTGGAGCGCTTCCCTAGAGTCTCCCGCCCCTCAGCTCCCCAGTCCCCGCGGGCCGGGCCGCACCTTCTTGTAGTGCTTCCCCAGCCAGACCCGCACCGCGTCCAGCTGGGACACCGTCTCCGGGCTCTCCCAGAACTTGCCCGTGGGGCCGCCGTCCTTCCGCCGCGATACGGACAGTGCCGCCAGCCCCGCCGCCGCCGCCCCGGGGCCGGGTCCGCCACCTGCAGTCACTGCCGCTGCCATTGTTACCCTCGCCGAGCGCCGCCACCGCGGCCCTGCGCCTCCCACTCGCCTCCCTCCGCGCATGCGCCGAGCCCCGTACGCTCCGCCCCTTGGAGCATGCTCGGGAATACCGCTCCCTGCCCCCGCCACCGCCGTGCACGCGCCGGTTCCCCACCCCCCCGCGCCGCCACCGCCTGTGCGTCGGCACCCTGGACCGCGCTCCACGCACGCTCCAGAAACCTGCTATCTCTGCGCATGCGCTAGTTTCCCACTCTCCCCCCCTCCGTATATACTCGCTTGTGAGATCCAGTCTAACCTTTAACGCATGCCCCTCCCCCAACCCTGCTGTGCGCGCATGCGTCAAACCTCAACCGCCCCGCACGGGTCGCATTATGCTTGTACGCATGCGCCCGCTAATCCAAGCCGCTCATGGAGGGCTTTGCGCATGTGCCATTTGGACACTGATGGGGAGGGGGCTTGAGCTTCGGTTGCTGAGATTCCCAGCCTCGTTCTCGCTTCCCTGTTCAGTGTCTCGCTCAGACGCTGTCGGGCGGTGCCTGCGCCCTCCTCAGCTGCTGCAGTGTCATGCCGCACGCGCCGTGGGCGGGAACGGGGGGCTTGTCCGAGGCTTGTCCGGGCAGCCTGAAACCGGCATTTCCCGCCTCGCGAGTGCGCGCGACGCCCGCCTGGCGCTTTGGATGAGCGCGGTGTCTTGCTTAGCCAAGCCGGGGAGCCAGACGCTGTGTCCCGCGCTCCTCAGAGGTCGCCCGCGCGGGCCAGCCACGGCGTCGGCTCCGCCCGCGGGCCGCTGTCTCCTGTGCTGAGGGGACTGGTAGCAGTATAAGGTTGTTATCCCGGGGGGAACACGCCCTGCCTGGGGGTCGAGTCATAGCTGGGTGCTAGGGTGACCCGATGTCCCGATTTTATAGGGGCAGTCCTGATATTTGGGGCCAGGGCCGGCTCCAGGCACCAGCTTAACAAGCAGGTGCTTGGGGCGGCCAAGGGAGAGGGGCGGCACCTGCGGCAATTCGGGGGCGGCAAGTCCCTCACTCCCTTTAGGAGCGAAGGATCTGCCGCCGCCAATCGCGGCTTCCCCCCCCCCCCCCCCCCCCAATTGCCGCCGGCGATCACGGCTTTTTTTTTTTGCTTGGGGCGGCAGAAATGCTGGAGCCGGCCCTGTTTGGGGCTTTGTCTTATATAGGTGCCTCTTACCCCCCCATCCCCTGTCCCGATTTTTCACACTTGCTGTCGGGGCACCCTACTGGGTGCTGACACTCAGGAGCTGTAGTTCTGGCCCTAGAGGGGAGGGGGCCCACTGGTCACCGACTCATCTGCCCGTCACTATCCCTGTCCTGCCCCTTCCATCCCCTGGTTTCATCCCCTAATCCCAGTCCCTTTGCCCAGCCAGGCCTAATCATCCCTGCTCCAGCTCTGAGTCCTGCTTCTCTCTCCCTATATCCCCTTCCAGTTCCCCCCTCCTGGCTGCTCATCTGGTCTCTCTCCCCCCACTTCTGGCTCCTTGGCTCATAGACTTTAAGGCAGTGGTGCCCAAACTATGGGGCATGCTCCTCTAGGGGGCACCGAGGAACATGGGGGGGCGCAGCAGGGGGCAGGGAGGGAGTGTCACCCAGCCCTGCTCTGCCCCCAGCTCCACTCCGGCCCTGCTCCTGGCCTCAGCCCCTGGCTGTGGTCCCAGCTGCAGCGCTTGCCATGTTCCTGGCCACAGCTCAAGGGGGTTGTGGACTGGGTAAGGGGAGGGGGAGCGTGACCAAAAAGTTTGGGGACCACTGCTTTAAGGTCAGATGGGACCATTGTGATCATCAAGTCTGACCCCTCCTGTACATTGCAGGCCACAGAATCTCAGCCACCCACTCCTGTCATATACCCCTAACTTCTGGCTGAGTTATTGAAATCCTTAAATCATGGTTTAAAGACTTCAAGTTACAGAGAATCTGTCAGTTACGCTAGTTTAAACCTGCCTGTGACCTATGCACCATGCTGCAGAGGAAGGCAAAAAACACCAGGGTCTCTGCCAGTCTGATCCAGGGAAAAATTCCTTCCTTTCTGACCCCAAATATGGTGATCAGTTTGCCCTGAGCATGTGGGCAAGACCCACCAGGTAGATATCGGGGAAAGAATTCGCTGTAGAACTCAGGGCTTGTCTCTACTTATAGCTAAATGAGCACTGCTGTGATCGATGCAGTGGTGTGGAGTTAGCGGGTTTGGTGAAGACAAGCTAAGTTGATGGCAGAGCACTCTCCCCTCGACTTCTGTGCTCCACCTCCCTGAGAGGCGGAAGGTAAGTTGTCAGCAGAGCGTCTCCTGTCGACATAGTGCGGTGTAGACACCGCTGTAAATTGACCTAAATTACGTCGACTTCAGTTACATAACTTATGTAACTGAAGTAGTGTAACTTAGGTCGATTTACAGCTTTAGTGTAGACCAGCCCTCAGAACCCTCCCCATCTAGAGTCCCGTCTCATTCCTAGTCTCCCTCTCTAGGCTCCTCAGGCTGCTGGGGAGCTGAGCGCAGCCTTTCATACTGACCCATTTTGTTTCGTTGTATTCTTTCAGCAGCTTCTCTTTATCCCTGTCTTGGCTTAGATTGTAAATTCTCTGGGGCAGGGACTGTCTTTTTGTACAGCACCTAGCACAGTGGGGTCTTGGTCCATGACTATGGCACCTAAGCACTACAGTAATACAAATAATAGTTATCCAGTCTTAGTCTCCTTACACACTGCTTCCCTGGCTCTTTGCCCAGCCAGTCCCAGTCTCCCTCTAGTTCCTTGTCCAATCTGTTTTAGTGTTTCCCCACAGCCAACTGGCTCCCTCCATTTCACCTACTGGCTTCAAGTCCTAGGCTCCCTCCCCCAATGCTAGGCACAGTCTTTCTAGTCTCTCTTTTCCCCACTTCCAGTCCCAGTCTGACCAGACTCCTTATCCCAATCTAGTCCTTTCTCTGTCCTGGCTTTTGTTCCCTCTGCATTCAAATCAGATGGCTGCCTGGGTGCCATGAAAGGATCATGTGGTCACAGCGCACAGAACAGACAGGCTCCCTGCTCTCAGTTCTCATGCCTGGATCCATCACCACTGGGAGCAGCCACTGAGGAAAAGACTGGCTTCACCTCTGTAGGCCTGGGCTGGAGGGAACATACTTGATCAGTCTGAAGGGATTGCTTATGTGAAGCCAGTCACATCAGGAGCACCAAGAGACTCAGGCATGCTCCGTGAGGATGGAATCTTTGGAGATTTTAGCTGTTAAATATCAAAGATACTTCTACTGAGAATGTGTGAACTGTGAGTTATCAAAGACTTAACTTGCCCATGTATGGGTGGATTTTCATCCCAATGGCAAAAGGAACATCCATGCCCCAAAGGCAACTCTCCTGTTCCAAAACAGTGAGTGCTACAGTTGTTCAAAAAGGATCAACAAAACGGGTTAATTTATTTTAAAAGTCCTACCCGCATACTCCAGAATTCCCCAGTACATTCCAAATCATATTTTAAATTGTTCAAGTCCCAACAGTCCATCAGCACACCAAGACAGCTCTGGCATCTCTCATCACAATCCAGTTCTCTGGGATAGGTCTGGCATCTCTCATTGCACCTCACCCCAGCCCCTCTAGCTGGACTGTTTCTCTGCTTAATTTTCAGTTTTGGAGACATCAGTGGGCTCACTTCTACATCAGCCTTCATCCTTCTCTGGTCCTCTAGCTTCAGCTCTCCACCTCGGAGAGCCTTCAGCTCTCTCCAGCCACCAGTCTCTGGTCAAGAGAAATTTGTAGGTGACTCTCTGGCTGCCTGATCTGGCTCCACTAGGAAACTCTCATCACTTCCTTCATGGCCATCCCCTCCCTGAAGCCCTCAGCATAGTTTTCTGTTCTTGGGAACTCCCTCTCTGGGCTCAGAGTTCTAAACTCTCTTTCAGGGCATCTCCTCCATGAGGAAACTAGACAGTGGCTTGTGGACTCTCTTGCCTTTAGGGTGTTTCTCATTTGTAACTCTGAGGGATAACACCCCCCTCCTCATTACACCACACTAAGACACATCTGGATTGGAACAGAAATGGTGAGCCTGATTTAACTTAAGGGGCCAGCTATCCTGTTACATTTACATCACCTTAGAGTAAAACTTGCTGTCCAACGACAAGCTCTGGCTAGTGCAGAAGATGTCCATTCACCTCTGAGTGGTGCAAACAAGTATGAACATAATGTGGGTGTCAATTCTATACTTGATTCTCCATTTGTTTCTGATGTCAGTCAAGGTGTCCATTATGCTAGAAAGCCATGAATGATCTGGGATCCAGTTCCCTGAAAGATGTTTCTCATCTATAGGCTGCTGAAGCTCTAGTTTCTGGATCCTCCCCATTTGAACACTCTGGGCCCAATTCTCTTGTGATATGGCCCTTTGCATGGCTCAATGGGGCTGTAATTTCAACTTAACCAGCTACCTGCTAATTTTTCTATCATAGAGGGGAATCCACTGATGATATAGAACCAGCACAGCAGTTCTATGCACCCCACCCCCAACCACCATCATTGGGGAAAAAAGGCCAGAGTTCATCTTCACTCTTGCTCTTCCCAGCTGCAACAACAGATGCTGCTCTGATTTGCACAGAGGGCTGATCTGGCCCAATATATGCAAAAGCAGCAAAAACTCCATTAGCCTCTCCCACTATTCCTGTGCCAGAGTGTGCCTCCCCATTGAGGGCAGGTCTTTCTTAGTGACAGGCTCCTTGTGTGTGGAACCAGTTCTCCATAACAGTCTGTCAGGTACTCCTGGGGGAATTCTGCGCCAAAAAATAAAAAATTCGGCACACAATATTTTAAAATTCTGCACATTTTTTGTCAAAATAACACTATATAATTATTCCAGTTTCAATAATTTTGGTAATTTATTTCAAAATACCTGTCAGCAACTATGTCTGTAACAATACATACACACACACAAATTCCCCCAGGAGTAGAGAGTTAAAGAAATCCCTACAACAACCCAGTTCCTGTTTCTCTGCCCCTCCCCTTCAGAGCCCAGCCGGGGGGCCAAACACTCACACCCCCTCTGCCCCAGAGCCCAGCCATGGGCCCCCCCAGCCCAGACACTCTCACCACCCCCTCCAGAGCCCAGCCGCAGTTCCCCCATCCCAGACACTTACATCCCCTACCCCCCCAGATGCCAGCCACGGCCCTGACACTCATACCTCTGCCCCCAAGAGCTCCGGGATCCAGAGGGAGAAACAGCCCCATGCTGGATCTCCAGCTTGCACAGAGATTCCTACCTGCCGCCGCCTCCTTCCTTCAGCCTGTGCTGGGAACTGCAGCTGCTGGGAACCCTCTAGTTCCCTCCCCTCTCCTAGGCCTTGTCTTCTATTTGTGAGCTGGGCTCTGCTGGGTCCAGCGGTCCCTAGTGGCAGCCAACATCTCTGCAGCCCATTTCTGGGGGGAGGGGAAAGGAAATTCTATGCGCACAACATTAATTTTTGCAAAATTCTGCATTGTGCAGTGGCGCAGAATTCCCCCAGGAGTAGTCAGAGCTCAAAGCTGCTGAACTTCAGGACACAATATGAAACCCATATGATTTATTTAGAACTGAGTAACTTTGTTTTGTGTACTTATCTTTGTAATTAGTGTGTCTAGATGTCCTAGGGATCAATGCTCTAAAAATCAGTATAACAATAAAACAACTAGAACAGTTCTGTGGTGGGAGAAGTTCCCACCCCATCCGGAAGGGGTTAACGAGATCCTCTGGGCACAATCAGCTGCAACCCAGGCTTGCTGAACCTGGAGAAGGATTTAAAAAACAAAAAACAAACAGGGATCCAAGCTCGGTGGGAGGTGCACCTCAGAGGGAAGTAGAACTGGGACAGAGAGCTTTCTGAACCCACCATACGGCTGCTGATGGCCCTCTGGACAAGTAGAGGGATTCTCCTTGCTTTATTTTCTGGAGAGCCCAGGAAGCTCAGCCTGGGCCCATTAGCCTCATAAAAGCCTAGAGAACTCAGCCCTAGCTCAGGGGCTGTTGACCAGTTGCTTGGCAAGCAGAGTAGGATGAACCTAAACTGGGCTGTAAGACTGACTACTCCACCCTACCTTATTCACTTGGACCTGGGGGAGGAGAGAATTGTCTCCCTGATAGTGGTAGCTGGAAATAGACAATTCTTTTCATGCCCTGCTCCAGAGGAAGCTGGTGAGGGGAGAAACAGCACCTGTACCCACCCCAAAGGGGGTGCTCTAGAGGTAAAGCCTATGACAGGCTCCCAGTTGCCAATGAAGCTTCTGATTCGAACAGCTTGTCTCTTAATCCTTGCATGAAGTACAGTAGAACCTCAGAGTTATGAACACAAGAGTTACGAACTGACTGGTCGACCATACACTTCATTTGGAACTGGAAGTATGCAATCAGGCAGCAGTACAGACCCAAAAAAAGCAAATACAGTACAGTAAATCCTCACTTAATGTTGTAATTATATTCCTGAAAAATGCTACTTTAAGCGAAATGATGTTAAGCGAATCCAATTTCCCCATAAGAATTAATGTAAAGAGGGAGGGGGGCTAGGTTCCAAGGAAATTTTTTTCACTAGACAAAAGACATTATATACATATACAGTATAAGTTTTAAACAATTTAATACTGTACTCACCAATGATGTTTGTGAAGCTTGATTGAGGCAGGGGCGTAGTAGGGTTGGGCACGGGGACTTGCCCCGCTCTGCCCGCCCGGCGCTCCTGCCAGGGAGCAGGGGCTTGCCCGCTCCCCGGCTGGAATGCCAGGCGGGCGGAGTGGGGTAAGCCCCCGCTCCCCGGCTGGAACGCCAGGCGGGCGAGCCAAACAACCATATAACAGAACATTGCGTGACCTTAAACGAGTATGTTCTCTAATAGATCAGCAACCTAATAACGAAACAGTGTTAACTGGGACGACTTTACGTGAGGAGTTACTGTACAGTACTGTGTTAAATGTGAACTACTAAAAAAAAAGGGAAAGTTTAAAAGGAAAGATTTGACAATGTAAGAAAACTGCTGGTTTCATTTAAATTAAGATGGTTAAAAGCAGCATTTTTCTTCTGCATAGTAAAGTTTTAAAGCTGTATTAAGTCAATGTTCAGTTGTAAACTTTAGGAAGAACAACCATGAAGTTTTGTTCAGTTACAAACATTTCAGAGTTACGAACAATCTCCATTCCCAAGGTGGTTGTAAATCTGAGGTTCTACTGTACCCTGCTGTTTGAATAGTAGCAGAGGGGAAGCGACTATTGTCCCCAGCACAGGCTATTTCCTCTGCTGTGGCTGCCTAAGCACAGCTGTAGGAGTTCAGTAGGTGACATTCATGGGTGGCGGGTATAATAGGCCAGGGGAGGCTAAGCTGCTGCCGACTCGCCACTGGGCCGAGGTGGCCATGCCTCTTCCCTCCCTGCTTTGCCCCTTCCCCAATGCCCCCACTGCCTGCTGTTGCTGCTGCCTGGTGTTTCTTCCTCCTCTCCATCCCTTCCCCTCTGGAAGTCCCGGAGGGGGTGGGCAGGCGGATCTCACGGCGGGTGGGCGGGGGGGTCTGGCAGGGGCGGGAGGAGGTGGGCGGGGCGGGTCTCACGGTGGGTGGGGGGGTCTGGCAGAAGAGTGAGGAGGTGAGTGGCGGCAGGGTCTGGCGGGGGGTTAGGTGAGTGGCGGACAGGCAGGGGGTCTGGCAGGGGGTGAGGAGGCAGGCTGGCTGGGGTGGGAGTCTTGCAGCGGGCAGGGGGTATGGAGGAGCGGGCAGGTGGGGGTGGTCTGGCGGGGGTCTGAGGAGTTGGGTGGAGGAGTGAGGAGGCTAGCGATAGGCAGACAGGTAGTCTGGCAGGGGGTGGGGGGGTCTGGTGGAGGAGTGAGGAGGCGAGCGACAGGCAGGCAGGGAGATTTGGTGGGGGGTGTCTGTCAGGGAAGCGGGGGGGTGAGGAAGTGAGTGAGCGGGGGGTGAGCAGGGAATCTCTTGACAGCTGGAGGGGTGAGGGAAGTGGGGAGCAGTGGGGGGAGGCTGGGGGCCAGGGGCAAAGAGTTGGGACAGGGAGCAAACCTCCCCACCCATGGTGACATTTATGGACAACGATGATACCTTGTAGAAGCTCCCAGGAAAAATAGAATTAACTGAGGATCTTTCATCAGAGGGTGATTTTCTCCACAACAAGCACTGAGCAGAGGGCCTGATATATTTCTATTCACTTAAAAGTATGAGACTCTTGGCCTTTTCAGACTATGAGAGAGTTCTTTGCTGCTAAGGTTAGTTTTCTAAGATAGCTTGAAGTAGGGTTGCACAGTGCTTTGAAAAAGGAAAGTGCTGTAAAAGTGCTAATTATTTCACGTTTCAGTTGGTGGGTAATGAGAGAAGATGTTTGATTTGACATCTTAGAGCAGGGGTCAGCAACCTTTCAGAAGCGGTGTGCCGAGTCTTCATTTATTCACTTTAATTTAAGGTTTCACGTGCTGGTAGTACATTTTAATGTTTTTTAGAAGGTCTCTCTCTATAACTCTATATATTATATAACTAAACTATTGTTGTATTGTAAAATAAACAAGGTTTTCAAAATGTTTAAGAAGCTTCATTTAAAATTAAATTAAAATGTTGATCTTACGCCGCCGGCCCGCTGCTGGTCTGGGGTTCTGTTCACCTAGGCCGGCAGCGGGCTGTGCGGGGCCAGCGGCAGGGACCCCAGACCGGCAGTGGGCTGAGCGGCTCAGCCCGCTGCCGCTCAGGGGTTCCATCTGCCGGCTCCTGCCAGCCGGGATCCCAGCTTCCAGATCCGCTCAGCCTGCTGCAGGTCTTGGGTCCCGGCCCTGTATGTGGATACCTACCTTCCCAGGGAGAAGGTAGGTATCCACATACAGTGGGTACCTACCTTCTCCCTGGTTCTGGCCCATTCTCTTCCTCTCTGTCTGCACTGAGCTGAGGGTGGGAACATAAGAACATAAGAACGGCCGTACTGGGTCAGACCAAAGGTCCATCTAGCCCAGTATCTGTCTACCGACAGTGGCCAATGCCAGGTGCCCCAGAGGGAGTGAACCTAACAGGCAATGATCAAGTGATCTCTCTCCTGCCATCCATCTCCATCCTCTGACGAACAGAGGCTAGGGACACCATTCTTACCCATCCTGGCTAATAGCCATTTATGGACTTAGCCACCATGAATTTATCCAGTCCCCTTTTAAACATTGTTATAGTCCTAGCCTTCACAACCTCCTCAGGTAAGGCGTTCCACAAGTTGACTGTGCGCTGCGTGAAGAAGAACTTCCTTTTATTTGTTTTAAACCTGCTGCCTATTAATTTCATTTGGTGATCCCTAGTTCTTGTATTATGGGAATAAGTAAATAACTTTTCCTTATCCACTTTCTCAACATCACTCATGATTTTATATACCTCTATCATGTCCCCCCTTAGTCTTCTCTTTTCCAAACTGAAGAGTCCTAGCCTCTTTAATCTTTCCTCATATGGGACCCTCTCTAAACCCTTAATCATTTTAGTTGCTCTTTTCTGAACCTTTTCTAGTGCTAGAATATCTTTTTTGAGGTGAGGAGACCACATCTGTACACAGTATTCGAGATGTGGGCGTACCATGGATTTATATAAGGGCAATAATATATTCTCAGTCTTATTCTCTATCCCCTTTTTAATGATTCCTAACATCCTGTTTGCTTTTTTGACCACCTCTGCACACTGCGTGGACATCTTTAGAGAACTATCCACGATGACGCCAAGGGAGTGCACTGAGCACAGGGCTGGGGGTGAAGGAGCAGGCTGGGGGTTGGGGTGTAGGGTCTGGCCAGGAGCTAGAATGAGGGAGGGGGCTCAGGGTTGGGGCAGGAGGTTTGGGTGTGGAGCGCTTACCTGGGCAGCTCCCATTTGGTGCGAGGGGTGCAGGTGGGAATGTGGGGGGGGTGTGCAGGAGCTCTCGCTTGGTGCTTGGGGCAGGAATGTGGGGGGTGCATAGGGTGTGGGGTGGCGCAAGAGTCAGGGCAGAGGGCTGGGGGTATGTGAGGGGGTGCAGGTGTCAGGGCCTGGGGTGTGGGGGGCCTGGGTATGTGTGGGGGTGCCAGAGTCAGGGCTGAGGTTGTGGGGGGGGGGGTGAAGGAGTCAAGCAGAGGGCTGGGTGGGTGTGAGGGGGGTATAGGGCTCAGGGCACAGGCCTGGGGGGGTGCAGGGCAGAGGGCTGGGTGTGTGTGAGGGGACTCAGGGCAGGGGCCTGGGGTGTGTGCCATAGGTTGCCGACCCGTCTTAGAGCTTTGTAATCTTGATAAACTGAAAATGCTGCTCTAATTTTGCTACAGGGCATTTTCCAAGTCGTCTGCAATTTTTCTCATGACAACAAAGCCAGTCCCAGCCTGAACTAAATTTTGCCGTAGAGAGTATAGGCAAATTGATCTCTTCTGGTCTATTTGGATTGGTCACAAGAGATGGTTAACTATGACATTGAAATCCCAATTGGCAGATGGGGAGTATCTATGTAATCCCTTTTGGGCTTCCTTCATGATATTTGTATTAATGCTAACCTTAAGCATTTGAGAATCATAAGTAAGGTCCCAAGAAATCACAAGATTTAAAAAAAAAAAATCCCTTCTGGTTTCTGAGCTTTTAGGGTGCACTCAGGTCATGTCTTCTCCACAAACTAAAAAAAAAAAAATGAAATCTGAGATTCTCATGTAATTATTTGACTTCAGAAGCTGGGGTTTTAAGGAAATCAAATATTGCTAAGTTTACAATAAGATCACAAGAACTGGCAACATGGGATTAGAGTACCAGAGCTAAACTAATTAAAGGGTGTTGCTTTATTTTTTCCCAGTCCTAATACATATGTCAAAAGAGCCAATTCTGCCCTTTCATTTGCAGATGTGAAGGGGATTCTGGAATTGTGTGGTTTTGCTGTGCAGGGGTGTTACCCCAGGTCTGCAGAGGTCGCCCTCGCATGACATTTGCAATGGTAGTTGAGGAGGCAGAAGATCATCTACTACATTATGTGCATTTGGTTCTTCTCCCCACTCGCATGGATGGTGGGAACCGTAAACTTACATAAGGTCTGAGGCTACTCCGGCCATTAGGATAGCATACTGCTTATGAAGTATCTCAGCTTCTACACTTGCTTCACAGTCTGGATATGGATGAGGGAAAAATCCTTCCCACCCCCGCCACCCGTAGCAATCTTTACCATCCAGCTCAGTTTCTTTGGCTGAGTACTGGAGAGAACATAGTGGTTAGAAAAGGGGACTCTGAGTTAGGAGACGTATATTCTGTTCACACCTGCAAGATTCCTTGACAAAAGCATGTATTTTATTAAAAAAAAAAAAAAAAATCACTACTTTTGGGTGCCCTGCATTAGACCCCCCGGCCCAATTTTCAGAAGAGTTGTGTAACTACTGTTCCAACTCAATACAAGCTGTAGGTGTTCAGCACCTCTGAAATTCAGGCCTCACTATCCAGTTGGGCATCCAAAAATAGGGGACACTTGAACATTTGGTTCTTAACTTCTGTTTCCTCTGTCTCAGTATCCCCAGTGAGAGAAGTCAGAATGACAGCCACCACCTTTATAAAATGCTTCAAGACCTATTCAGTGTGAAGACAGTCTGTAGCTCATTTGGAAACCTCCTCTTCGTACAGGTGAGAATAAACTGGCTGTATTGCTTTGGATGGTTGCTGAATAACATAGCTTATAGACAGTAAACTTTGTGTGTGTGTGTGTATGGTTACATTGACAAACACAATGGAAATTGAACCTAAAGCTAATTGCCACTGCCTTTCAGACAGGCCACCTCACAAGAGTCAGCTGGGTGCTGTTTACACCAAGATATCAGTCTAACGGCATGTCTGCACTGTTATTACCGTGGTGGCTGATGTCCACACTATCCTCCTTCTGTCGGTGGTGTGCATCTTCACTAGGAGTGCTTCCACCAACTGAAGAGGGGCTGTGTGTGGGACTGGGTGCCAGGGCTCTCAGCTCTGCACAGCTCCCAGTTGGGGAATGGGCAGCTGCCTGGGGTTTCTTGCCTCCAGCAGGGAGATCCACACCTGGAAGCCAGTCGGCTGCCATGCTTCTGGTGGGGATTATGGGTGGCCACCCAAGCCAGAAGCCCGGCTTAGAGCGGAGATCCAGAAGCAGCCCAGCTGGGGAGCCAGCTTTCTTGTCAAATTCACAGCGCCAGCAGAGCCATGAAATTGACAAGACAGCCCAAAGCCAATATCTGGCTTCTGACTTGACTGACATGAGCCCTGCGCCTCTCGTGGCGGTATAGTAGGTCACTTACATCAGCGGGAGCAAGGTTGTAGTGTAGACACTGACATAGGTCAACCTAAGGCAGTTTATGTCAACCTAACTGTGTAGCATAGTCCAAGCCTAACTAAAGGTGTGAACTTAAACAGGGACAATCCCTCTTATTTCAATTTACATCAGGATTATTTTGGTTTAGCAGAAATCAATTAGGAACAGGTTTAAACTAAACCAAATAAGCCCCTCAAACAGAAATAGAAAGTGTCCACACAGGGAATTGCACCACCTACACTAAACTGTTTAATGAAATAGATGCAAATTTGCATGTAGACAAAGCCTAAGCTTGATAGACATGGATACTTCTGACCACTAGATGTCACTAAAGCAGAGATTTTTCAGATAACTTTGTTGTAACCATGCTCCTAAACTGAGCTAAGTGAATAGTGCAAGGGTATTCACAATCATTCACTTGTGTTCAAGATAGCAGGTTGATGCTACCATCTTAGTGTCCTTTTCCCTAGACTGGGATTCGCACCAACGTCTGAGTAATGGCTGTTCATGCAGCTACCCACATCCTTATGTGAACTGTCAAATTTTATGCATCAGTCTAGGCTCCCTGTCCAACCAGATATACCTGCCTTTTTAAAAAACAACAACAAAGTTTGTCATCCGGTCAGGAAGCAAAATATGGTATTAATCATACCATAGCCCCAGAGTAGTCTGATGATGGAAATGAATTTCTGTGGACAGCCAAACCTACACAGCACCCTCCATAGGGCATCACGATTGATAGAGTCAAAGGCCTTGGTTAGGTCGATGAATGCCATGAATAGTTCCTGGTGTTTCTCTCTGCATAATGAGGGGTAGAGCCACCCTCGATGGGCCTTCCAGGGCCAAGATGTCCACCATGGGGTCCTCCGGCTCTACCATCTCCTCGGCCTGCAGACCCATGTTGTGTGCCATTCTGCGCAGCAGGTCCTGGTGGGCGCGGTTGTCTATGGGGGGGGCTGCTCTGAGGTGGAAGGCCCTGCTACCGGGGAGAACGACAAGGACGCCAGTGGGGGTAAAGGGTCCTGATGGCCCTCCTGAACCGCTGGGTCCAATTTCCCCACCTCCACTGTGGTAGTGGTGGTTGGCTCTGGGGGAGGTAGGGGGGCCAGTGTCACCCTGGCACCCTTAGGGGTGGGGCGACTGGCCAATGCTGCTGGCACCTGCAAGTTGGACACCATGGATTGGGAGCCCTTGGATGGAGCCCCCTGGGCCTGGTGGTATGCCCAAGGGGTCCAGAATGGCCACTGCACAGGCCATGGCCCTGCACCCACATCTGGCCACCTCTGGCCTGACCTGTGCCGGCTACGTTTGGAGTACCAGGACTCCTCTTCAGAGTCCAAAGACTAAGACCGGGACCACGAAGGCCAGGGCGGTGCCGAGCAGAGCTGCGCTGGAGAGCAGTGCCGCGAAATGGACTGGCGTTGAGACATCAAGTGCTGTGAGGGGGATCTCTGCCATGTTGGGTACTGGTGCCTCAGCGGGGAGCGGTGCTGAGACTGGGAACGGCGCCGCGAGCTAGAGCGGTGGTGGGACTCCCCGCAGGGAGTCTTCTTGCCGGTGCTGGGGACAAGTGCTGTGGAGATGCGGTTGGACGCATCAACTATGCGGGCTTGCCTCAAGACAGTGCCACACACTACGGTGCTGGAGGCTTTTCTCAAGCGGTCAGGGACCATGGTGCCGTCATGGCGATTAAGTCCCTCGTGGGCTCAAAGGTGTCCAGGGTGGATGGCAGGTCCACATCCCCCACCACCTGACTCGGAGAGCCTTAAGAGCACTGGACTCAACGGCCCCCCCTTGCGGGGCCAAAGTAGACGGTGCTGGCTCCTGAACCTTCGGCGCTGGGTGCTCCTCTGTAGGACGCACCCCAGTGGCGACTTCCAGGGCGGCAGACCTCAGTGTAGGGTGTTGGTCCCTGCCCTGTTTCCTTCCAGTGCCGCTGCTGTAGCACCGGGGAGTGAGACCAGTGCCGTGCAGTCTCCACTGGCTTTGGTGCCGGGGAGTAATGGTGCTAAGTCTCTCTGTGCCCATAGTCCTTTCTCGGCACCACTTCTCTTACGGAGGCCAGAGCGCTCCGCACAGAAGAACTCGGCGCCAGATCCTGCCAGGCCGAGGCGGGCTGAGGTCTCAGAGCCGCCTCCATGAGGAGCTGTTTTAAACAAAAGTCCTGCTCTTTTTTAGTTCTGGGACGGAACCCGTTGCAAATCTTGCACTGGTCCATCTGCTGCGCTTCCCCTAGACACTTGAGGAAAGAGTCATGGAGGTTGCCTCAAGTGTCTAGACTTGCAGGGTTTAAATCCTTGGGATTGAGGCATGCTCGAGTCCCAAGGGGGAACAGGAAAGTTGGGGTGGGGAACTCCCCACGCCTATACACTAAGATTTAAGTAACTATAAGCTATAAATTATTAAAACTATGAAAACTATATACACTGAGCTATAGAAGAACTAGGGGAGCACGTGCGAAAGCAAGCCACCTCAGTTCCAACGACTGTCACAGGCGGTAAGAAGGAACTGAGCCGGCGCCGAGTCGGCAGGGTCACATATTGAGCACCATGGAGGCGAGGCGCCACTCCAGCTTCTGGCATGGAGGGACTGAATTCCATGCTGATTTTTTGCTAGTAGCAGCCTGATGTGATTAGACCTGTAACTGGTTCTTGACCAACAACAATTATTAGGAATCAGCCATGGTGAAGTGAAAGCAGCTATTAATACATACACACACACAGAAATACACCTCTACACCGATATAACGCTGTCCTCGGGAGCCAAAAAATCTTACCGTGTTATAGGTGAAACCGCGTTATATCGAACTTGCTTTGATCCGCTGGAGTGCGCAGCCCCGCCCCCCCGGAGCACTGCTTTAACGCATTATACCCGAATTCGTGTTATATCGGGTCGCGTTATATCGGGGTAGAGGTGTATATAAATCAGAATTTAAGAAATGTAGAAAATTGATAAGGGAAGCAAAAGGAGAAATCTATAGCCAGCGAGTTACGGTCAATAAGGAGGATGGGTATTTTAGGAACAAAAAGAATCTTAATAGTATTTGACCATTACTAGATGGGAATGGTGGAATTGTTGTTAATGCAGAAAAGGCAGAGGTGTTAAATATGTGTTCCATATTTGGGAAAATCCTGATTACATAATCCTATCACATGATGAAACACTTTCTAGTTCATAACTCATATGAGGATGTTAAACAGCAGTTAGACTAAAGTTAGACATTTTTAAAGTCAGCAAGGTCCACTCAACTTGCATCTGAGAGTTTTTAAAGAGCAGGACCATAATATTGATTTTGAAAAAAGTCTTGGAACATGGGGGAAGTTCCAGAGACTGGAAGAAAGTAAAATAATGAATGGCTGATATATAGGAACAAAGGACTAGACTGAACTTCTTGGGTCATTGAGTCCAGTCCCATGCTACCACATGCCACCATGTCAAATAACCCCATTCATAAAGTTATATCGGGTAAACCTAATTAGTTTTATCAGTAATGATTTTGTTTTCTTCCAGGCCATTCATAAAAATGTTAAATAGCTTGGGGCCAATAATCCATCTAAAAACTAAAAAAATAAAAGGGTAATATAATTAATACCAGTCAACATGGGTTTATAGAAAGTAGATCCTATCAAACTAAGTATCTTTTTGATGAGATTACAAGTTTGGGTGAAAAGGTAATAGTGTTAATGTAATATATTTAGACTGTTGTAAGTCATTTGACTTGGTACTACAGAACATTATGACTGAGAAACTAGAACAATACAGAATCAACATGACACACATTAAACGGATGCAATTGACTGATAGGTCTCAAAATGTAACTGTAAATAGGGAATCATGGAGCAGGTGTTTTTCTAATAGGATCCTGCAGGAATCAGGTCTTGGCTCTATGCTATTTAATATTTTTATCAATGACCTGGAAGAAAACAATCATTACTGATAAATTTGCAGATGACACAAAGATTGAGAGAGTGATAATGAAGAGGACTGGTCATTAATACAGACTGATTTGGATCACTTGGTAAGATGGGAGAGCAAACATGATGCATTTTAGTATGGCCAAATATAAACATATACATCTGGGAACAAAGAATGTAGTCCAAACTTACAGCCCGGGAAGTTTACCCTGGGAAGCAGTGACTCTGAAAAGGACTTGGGGGTAATCAGCTAAACATGAGGTCCTAGTGCAACCTTGTGGCCAAAAGGGCTAATGTGATCCTTGGAATTTCAGAGAAACGTTGAGTAGGAGTAGGGAGTTACTATTACCTGTTTTTGGCAAAAGTGTGACTGCTCCTGGAATACTATGTCTAGTTCTGGTGTGCACAGTTCAAGGATGTAGATAAATTGGAGACAGTTCAGAGAAGAGCCATGAATAAAGGACTAGAACACATACCTTATAGTTTTAGGCTCAAGGAGCTCAAGTCTATTTATCTTATAAAAATGTTTAAGAGGTGACTTGATCTCAACCTATGAGTACCTACAGGGGAAAGAGAAATTTGATAATAAAGGGCTCTTCAATTTAGCAAAGATATAACAAGATCCAGTGGATGGAAGTTAAATCCAGACAAGTTCAGATTAGAAATAAGGTGGAAATGTTTTAACTGTGAGAGTTATTAACCTTTGGAACAGTTTATCAAGGGTAATGGTGGATTCTCCATCTCTGGAAATTGATAAAATCAAGGTTGGATGCTTTTCTAACAAAGATCTACTCTAGTTCAAACAGGAATTAATTCAGATAAGTCCTATGGTTTGTGTTATACAGATCAGACTTGACAATTGCAATGGTCCCTTATGGCTTTATAATCCATTAATAAAGGTCACATAGTTACTATAGGCTAAGGAAGGGGAAATGGTCAGAACCCATTCCTCACAAAATCTCATTGTGGATCCATCTCTTAAGTAGTGGGAATTCCTTCCTGCTCAGTGACAGACCTTAACTGAAATCTAGTAACTTGGAATCATGTGTGTATAACCTGTACAGAGAGTATCACTTCATGACATTAGGTCACAGGCTAAATCTGAATCTTTTGCAATTTAGCAGAAATGACCTTTCTTATGACATATGGTTCAACCATCTGATTCTAATGGTCTAGATCAGTGGTTCTCAAACTGGGGTTCAGAGGGTCCACGAGTCAACGGGGCCATTGGCCTTGCTGATCAACTCGTCCCCCTTCCCTCCCAGTGCCTCCTGTATGCCATGGAACAGCTGATCAGCAGAGTGTAGGAGGCACTGGGAGGGAGGAGGAGGAGCGGGAATGGGGTAGGGTTGGGGGCGAGGGCGGAGGTGGGGCGGGGTGGAGAAGAGGTAGGGCCTTGGGAGAAGGGGTGTAGTAGGGGCGGGGCTTGGGGCTGAGCAGGGGTTGAGCACCCCTGGGGAAAATTAGAAGCCAGCTTGGGGGTCCGTGAAAAATTTTAAATCAAAATGGAGGTCCTCGGGTTGCTAAAGTTTGAGAACCGCTGGTCTAGAGGAAGCTTGAGTCTAACCAGCTACACACACAAAATGGCCAAATGACAGTGTACATAGGTGTGTGTACAGTTTGATTTTAGCAATCACTAACAACGAACAAGAGCATTTTTCCTCTACCAAGGTCACCATAAAAAGGAAGTCTTCTCCCTCCTCTCCACACTTTTTGACTAGGAGTCCCTAAAAAAACTCTCTCTCCTGATTGCACCAGCCATCCAAGTATGCTATTCTAATACTAAAAGTGTGTCCCTTATTTTGATAAATAGGGCAGGAATGTGACAGAAAGTGGTTGTCTTCATTGCTATCATCTAGTTAATTTCAGACAGGGCAGAGCAACTAGGGACCTTACTCCGTTTGACAAAGGAAGGCATTCTTAACTCCGATTCTGTGCTCACAATGGCTGTGTAGGATCAGGTAATCAGATACCACGATATTAAGAGAACAAAGGGGGATGCATATATTTGCAGGAAAAAAGCAAGACTTGGCCCATGGATTGCTATAAGCCTCAAGTTTTATTTTGCTTTCATAACCATAGCATTTAGTCAGATGTGCTTTGAAGTCATTATTGTGAAACATCTTTCCAAACAGATTTTGCCCCTTTAAACGGTCCCAGAGTTTGCTAATATGTTTCTTCATCCATAGAACATCCATCCACTCAAAATAACACAAAAATAAAAATACCAAAAACAGGGAGAAAACTACATATAGAGCAATTACACAAAAGATGACAGTCTCTGTGGGAGAACTCTTACTTAATGTTTCTGTGCTTGTTGCTTATAATCAACTTATGAAAAAAATATGAATTTGACAGGATGGATTTTAGGTTTCTCGGAATTTCACTTTTCTCATTTTCAAACCTCCCAAAAAGAAGGGGACAAAATGTGTGAAAGGGGAATTGGGTTTAAATGTGACAATGTTTCCCCAGAGGCTTCCTTAGCCATCCCTCTTCTCATTGCCTTTATATTTCACTCTGCTGCTTTTCTGGACCAAACAAAGTGAGTTACTGCCACTTATAGCCCATTACAGCAGCTATGGAGACTCCATCAGATCTCAATGACCTGCCCACTAGATGCCGGATAGGATGCAACTGCATTGTTAAATGCAAGGCCAGTTATGCTTGGTACAGCTGGTAGGTGGTGGGGCTGCCTTTTAAACAGGTCACTGTTTGCTCATCCAAGTTTACCCTCCAAAATTTCAGTACGGCAGCCCTTCTATTTGACTATTTTATTTAATACTTTTATTACAGAACCATTCAGAGGCCCTAATCATAGAATCATAGAATATCAGGGTTGGAAGGGACCTCAGGAGGTCATCTAGTCCAACCCCCTGCTCAAAGCAGGACCAATTCCCAACTAAATCATCCCAGCCAGGGCTTTGTCAAGCCGGGCCTTAAAAACCTCCAAGGAAGGAGACTCCACCACCTCCCTAGGTAACGCATTCCAGTGCTTCACCACCCTCCTAGTGAAATAGTGTTTCCTAATATCCAACCTAGACCTCCCCCACTGCAACTTGAGACCATTGCTCCTTGTTGTGTCATCTGCCACCATTGAGAACAGCCGAGTTCCATCCTCTTTGGAACCCCCCTTCAGGTAGTTGAAGGCTGCTATCAAATCCCCCCTCATTCTTCTCTTCTGGAGACTAAACAATCCCAGTTCCCTCAGCCTCTCCTCATAAGTCATGCGCTCCAGACCCCTAATCATTTTTGTTGCCCTCCGCTGGACTCTTTCCAATTTTTCCACATCCTTCTTGTAGTGTGGGGCCCAAAACTGGACACAGTACTCCAGATGAGGCCTCACCAATGTCGAATAAAGGGGAACGATCACATCCCTCGATCTGCTGGCAATGCCCCTACTTATACAGCCCAAAATGCCGTTAGCCTTCTTGGCAACAAGAGCACACTGTTGACTCATATCCAGCTTCTCGTCCACTGTGACCCCTAGGTCCTTTTCTGCAGAACTGCTACCTAGCCATTCGGTCCCTAGTCTGTAGCTGTGCATGGGATTCTTCTGTCCTAAGTGCAGGACTCTGCACTTGTCCTTGTTGAACCTCATCAGGTTTCTTTTGGCCCAATCCTCTAATTTGTCTAGGTCCCTCTGTATCCGATCCCTACCCTCTAGTGTATCTACCACGCCTCCTAGTTTAGTGTCATCGGCAAACTTGCTGAGAGTGCAGTCCACACCATCCTCCAGATCATTAATAAAGATATTAAACAAAACCGGCCCCAGGACCGACCCTTGGGGCACTCCGCTTGAAACTGGCTGCCAACTAGACATGGAGCCATTGATCACTACCCGTTGAGCCCGACGATCTAGCCAGCTTTCTATCCACCTTACACTCCATTCATCCAGCCCATACTTCTTTAACTTGGCAGCAAGAATACTGTGGGAGACTGTATCAAAAGCTTTGCTAAAGTCAAGGAATAACACATCCACTGCTTTCCCCTCATCCACAGAGCCAGTTATTTCCTCATAGAAGGCAATTAGGTTAGTCAGGCACGACTTCCCCTTGGTGAATCCATGCTGACTGTTCCTGATCACTTTCCTCTCCTCTAAGTGTTTCATAATTGATTCCTTGAGGACCTGCTCCATGATTTTTCCAGGGACTGAGGTGAGGCTGACTGGCCTGTAGTTCCCCGGATCCTCCTTCTTCCCTTTTTTAAAGATGGGCACTACATTAGCCTTTTTCCAGTCATCCGGGACCTCCCCCGATCGCCATGAGTTTTCAAAAATAATGGCTAATGGCTCTGCAATCTCATCCGCCAACTCCTTTAGCACCCTCGGATGCAGCGCATCTGGCCCCATGGACTTGTGCACGTCCAGTTTTTCTAAATAGTCCCGAACCACTTCTTTCTCCACAGAGGGCTGGTCACCTTCTCCCCATATTGTGCTGCCCAGTGCAGCAGTCTGGGAGCTGACCTTGTTCGTGAAGACAGAGGCAAAAAAATCATTGAGTACATTAGCTTTTTCCACATCCTCGGTCACTAGGTTGCCTCCCTCATTCAGTAAGGGGCCCACACTTTCCTTGACTTTCTTCTTGTTGCTAACATACCTGAAGAAACCCTTCTTGTTACTCTTAACATCTCTTGCTAGCTGCAACTCCAAGTGTGATTTGGCCTTCCTGATTTCACTCCTGCATGCCTGAGCAGTATTTTTATACTCCTCCCTGGTCATTTGTCCACTCTTCCACTTCTTGTAAGCTTCTTTTTTGCGTTTAAGATCAGCAAGGATTTCACTGTTTAGCCAAGCTGGTCGCCTGCCATATTTACTATTCTTTCTACACATCGGGATAGTTTGTTCCTGCAACCGCAATAAGGATTCTTTAAAATACAGCCAGCTCTCCTGGACCCCTTTGCCCTTCATGTTATTCTCCCAGGGGATCCTGCCCATCTGTTCCCTGAGGGAGTCAAAGTCTGCTTTTCTGAAGTCCAGGGTCCGTATTCTGCTGCTCTCCTTTCTTCCTTGTGTCAGGATCCTGAACTCGACCATCTCATGGTCACTGCCTCCCAGGTTCCCATCCACTTTTGCTTCCCCTACTAATTCTTCCCTGTTTGTGAGCAGCAGGTCAAGAAAAGCTCTGCCCCTAGTTGGTTCCTCCAGCACTTGCACCAGGAAATTGTCCCCTACACTTTCCAAAAACTTCCTGGATTGTCTGTGCACCGCTGTATTGCTCTCCCAGCAGATATCAGGGTTATTAAAGTCTCCCATGAGAACCAGGGCCTGCGATCTAGCAACTTCTGCTAGTTGCCAGAAGAAAGCCTCGTCCACCTCATCCCCCTGGTCTGGTGGTCTATAGCAGACTCCGACCACGACATCACCCTTGTTGCTCACACTTCTCAACTTTATCCAGAGACACTCAGGTTTTTCTGCAGTTTCATACCGGAGCTCTGAGCAGTCATACTCCTCTCTTACATACAACGCAACTCCCCCACCTTTTCTGCCCTGCCTGTCCTTCCTGAACAGTTTATATCCATCCATGATAGTACTCCAGTCATGTGAGTTATCCCACCAAGTCTCTGTTATTCCAATCGCATCATAGTTCCCTGACTGTGCCAGGACTTCCAGTTCTCCCTGCTTGTTTCCCAGGCTTCTTGCATTTGTGTATAGGCACTTAAGATAACTCACTGATCGTCCCTCTTTCTCAGTATGAGACAGGAGTCCTCCCCTCTTGCGCTCTCCTGCTTGTGCTTCCTCCCAGGATCCCATTTCCCCACTTACCTCAGGGCTTTGGTCTCCTTCCCCTGGTGAACCTAGTTTAAAGCCCTCCTCACTAGGTTAGCCAGCCTGCTGGCGAAGATGCTCTTCCCTCTCTTCGTTAGGTGGAGCCCGTCCCTGCCCAGCACTCCTCCTTCTTGGAACACCATCCCATGGTCGAAGAATCCAAAGCCTTCTCTCCGACACCACCTGCGTAGCCATTCGTTGACTTCCACGATTCGACGGTCTCTACCCAGGCCTTTTCCTTGCACAGGGAGGATGGACGAGAACACCACTTGCGCCTCAAACTCCTTTATCCTTCTTCCTGGGTCCCATTGTACATACATACAGTCCCTGCCTTGATCATTGCTTTCCTATATTCCTATTTCCTTCTGAATGTCCCAGCTCAGGAGAGGAGGGAATACCTGCAAAGGACACCATTGGAAACTCAGAAGAGCAATGATGTCCAGCTATCCAGGAATAACTTAGAAATACTGACCTTATAGACGATTTACAATGGCAGCACGAGTAAGCTATTTATCAAACTGGTTCATTAAAAAAAGTGGGCTAAATGTTTAGTTCCATTAGTCCTGGGATGTAAACATACCATCTGCAAAGGGCAGAGATTCGAAGTGGGAAAGTAAAAAGGAGGATGCATGTCAAATAAAGTTGAGCATGTTGCCACTGTGTTACCTTAACACATTTCCAAGCCCCCTTTCTAAATGTTGGTATTAAAAAGTACTACATGTTCTGGAAGGGCAGCATTCTGACTCATCATTTTCCAGAAGGGCTCCCCAAAAATGGCTCAACACCCTTCCTACCATCTGATAGTTGAGAGCTGTACCCCCTCTGTACAATGAATCTATGGTATTTTCTTTCCCCAGTAGTTTTGCTTTACAGAGGTTTGCCAGCTGAGATCCATGATAGAGAACAATTGAGAAAAAGCTGTGAACAAGTTAGAGATTGATCTCCATCCATCCTGTCAGTTTCATTACAGTGAGAATATATACTAAATAAATGAAAACATCCACAGCATGAAAATGATTTGTAGTTTATTTGAAGGCAATTGATACAAACGTCATTTGTGCAAGGCCAAGGGAACCTGGTTTTCACATACTCTCAAGAAAGGATTTGTTTTCATAGCTGCATTTAAAAATAAAAGCCATGCAGCACTGTTAGACTTCCCCATACCTTTTCAGGTGTTTATCAGTTGATCTCTTGGAAATCTGTTCCTATTCCTGCTCCACCATGACACACTAGACAAAAAGCCACTGAAGACTGGATGTGCAGCCAGGGGGCACCCTTTCAAGATAGAGATGTTTGAATATTGAACAATTAAAGTTAGAACAGCCAATTTAGTTTCCTCTTTATTGTTTGATTTTTTTTTGTTTTGTTTTGTTTTTTAACCCACCATCTCTCTCTGCATTATCCTGGGCTGCTGCAACTGTCGCAGCACCTAACCTTCTTGCCAGCAGGGCAATTGATCCCTTTTCTCCAGAGTAAACCAGTTGTTTTTTCTGGACAGCACTGTCCTCTCAGAGGTCCAGCACCTTATTTCTGCAGTGTGCCCAACTCTTCCCAATCTGGGGACGTGGGAGCCCAAAATCTGCTGCTGAACCTAGGTCTCAGGCATGGCAGCACCATTCACTGCCAGTGCTCCTCTGAACCAGCTCATCAGCCAAGCTTTTGATTCTGAAATAAACTATGTGCCTAACAACACATCACATAAATCAGGTGTTCATCTGTTGTTGAACAGCCTTCCTGGGAAGCATTGCTGGTCTGTGAACACCTCCAAGCTTCTATTGCCCTCTGTTTGCAGGTCCATATCTGAAACACGTGGCTCCCTGGAGTTAGATATGCCAGAGTCTATACTGTTAGTCCTGATACCCTGCTTGTTGCTAGAGTCCCACTGTTGAAAGTCTCCTGACTGCTTGCATCCATCTTCAGTTGGCTGTTCCAGAAGAGCTTGGTATGCTGTGTCTGAAAGAGGAAATGTACGTGGTTCCCAAGGTTGTACACTCTGTGAGGGAGAGAGAAGAGAGAAAGAAGGATTGGTACAGAAAACCCAGATTTCAGAGTGGTAGCCGTGTTAGTCTGTATCAGCAAAAAGAACGAGTACTTGTGGCACCTTAGAGTCAAACAAATTTATTTCTTAGTCTCTAAGGTGCCACAAGTACTCCTCTCTTTTTTCTTAAAAAAAAAAACAAAAACAAAAACAAAAAACAACCAGAGTTAGCCCGTTATAGGACATGACAATATTCATTCTCCCTACATCCCTAAAGAGACCTCACGCTTCAATTTAAACCTCAAGCTCTTCTCTCTGGAACAGGGTGCTGAAGTAATGCAGACAGTTTCGATAAGCAATAGAAGTTATGCAGCATAGAACTGTGATACGCGAGCTCGAATTTATATTCTTAGTCCCAGCTAATCATTTTTCTGTTGGGATCAAGACTACTACCCTCCTGGCTCCTTACCTCCTTAATCTTTGAGGAAGTTCTTCCACAACCCCAGTGACTTCAAAAGATATTTAAAAAGTAAAGTTAGTGCCTGTACTCAGAACAGGTCTGGCGCAGAAAGCAGCAATGAGATTCTTCAATCTCAAATGCCTGACCTGGAAGGATCATCTCTAAGGGTGAGAGGGGAGTTCAGTCCCTATGGTACACTCAGTCATAGACGCCAACTCATGGGTACTCCAGCCCTGGAGCATCCACAGAAGAAAAAAAAAAAGTGGGTTCTCAGCTCCCACTGGCTACAGCTGTTCCCCACCACTGCCAAACAGCTGATAGGGGCGGCACAGCCACCAAACAGCTGTTTGGAGGCACGGGGAGGAATTTGGGTGAGGGTAGAGAGCAGGAGGGTGGGTGAGGGCCTCAGGCAGGGGGTGGAGTGGGGGCAGTAAGAGGGAGTGAGGGCGAGCCCTGGAGGAGTGGGCGGAGCAAGGGCAAGAAGAGGCAGAGCAAAGGCGGGGCCTTGGGGGAAGGGGTGGAGTCTCGGGGCAAAGTGGGGGCTAAGCACCGCCAGGGAAAAGGAAAAGTCGGCACCTGTGCATTCAGTCCTTGATCTTTCTACAGAAACTGCTAACAAGGGTGGAGAATCGATGAAGTGGCTTGTAGGGTGGATACCTGCCCAATGAGAATGGGCTGCAGGGCCAATCATTTCACAAAGGCCACTTAATTTTATCAAACAGGACAAGTCACTTAGCTTTCAGTCACTATGATTTAGAATGGATTTAAATTGGTGGCCTAGAAGTGGGATAGCTTTTTATTCCATTCCCAATCCCTTGACCAACATAACTCTGGAGACACTTAAACTGAGCCAATTCAGTGACAGTGGATCACTAACTAACTCTGATCTTGAGTGTTAAAAAAAATCTTAACTTAGCACTAAGTTTAGGTTTATTTCAGGTAGCAGAACATGCAGACTGCTGTGTTACAAAGGGACATATGTACTGGAGTATGCTTCAACACTCACATTTATATGAGTATGTATATATAATGTTAGTGTGATGTCACAAATGTAGTGGGACTTCACTGTAGGATCAGGAAGAGATGCTCTGTTTCAAATACAAAGCTTTACAATCTCCAAAGAAATTCTGTGAAGTTCACACAAAACTGAATTCCAGTACCAGCACTGTAAAGAAGTGGGCAGATCTGTGGCTAGCCATGCGCATCCCTGTGCCTCCCAAAATCATGTCACATTGTTTCATTGCTACCACTTTGGAGTAGTTTCTTTATAGAGGTCCTCATGTTTGTGTTTTGGTCTACATTCAAATAGGTCTTTTGAACTGAAAATAACTTTAAAGTTTTCCAATATTGTTGTAGCCATGTTGGTCTTACCATAAGAGACAAGGTAGATGAGGTAATATCTTTTACTGGACAACCGTCTGTTGCTTGAAAGAGACAAGCTTTCAGACTCCACAGGCCTGAAGAAGAGCTCACTGGAGTTCAAAAGTTTGTCTCTTTCACTAACAGAAGTTGGTCCAATAAAAGATATTACCTCACCCACTTGTTTCTCTCAAGAATTTTTAAAGCAGTTGTGAAGAATTCTCATTCTCATTGAGTCCAAGATGGCATAAACGTTTCATGCTCTCAGCCCTGAATATACGTAAGTACAGTGGAAAGTCAATAAATGTCCCTCACCTGTATTACTTCATTTAGTATTTCTGGGGAGAGTCTGGTGTCCTCAGTGCAGGACAGCGGCACTCTAGTCCTGTTCTTTATAGAGAGGGGGTGCAGAATGTTAAAAGGCTCATGGCTGTGAGATCCCATAGAAGGGTGCATATAGAGAAAGTCATTAAGGCAATTAAATCCAGGATCTGGAGATGCTGGCTGAGGTGTCCATCGACCATCTGTTTTGTTGGAGGACCTAAACAAAAACAACAAAGTTATGTAAGGGCCAATGTTGACACAACAACAAATGGATATAAACTGGCCATCAATAAGTTTTGGCTTGAAATCAGACAAAAGTTTCTAACCAGCAGAGGAGTGAAGTTTTGAAACAGCCTACCTAAAGGAGTAGCAGGGGCAAAAAGCCTAACTTTTGTTTTAAGAGTGAGTTTGATTATTTTAATGGAGGGGATGAAATGATTGGCTAAATGGCATATGGCCCATCCAAGACTGCTACCAGCAAATTATCTCCAATGGCTAGAGATGGGACGATAGAGTGGGAGGGCTCTGAGTTACTACAGAGAATTCTTTCCTAGGTGAGTCTTGCCCACATGCTCAAGGTCTAACTGATCACCATATTTGGGGTCAGGAAGGAATTTTCCCCCCAGGTCAGATTGAGATTTTTTTCACCTTCCTCTGCAGCATAGACATAGATGATTAGGGTTGGAAGAGACCTCAGGAGGTCATCTAGTCCAATCCCCTGCTCAAAGCAGGACCAACACCAACTAAATCATCCCAGCCAGGGCTTTTTGTCAAGCTGGGCCTTAAAAACCTCTACGGATAGAGATTCCACCACCTCCCTAGGTAACACATTCCAGTGCTTCACCACCCTCCTGGTGAAATAGTGTTTCCTAATATCCAACCTAGACCTTCCCCACTGCAACTTGAGACCATTGCTCCTTATTCTGTCATCTGCAACCACTGAGAACAGCCTAGCGCCATCCTCTTTGGAACCCCCCTTCATGTAGTTGAAGGCTGCTATCAAATCCCCTCTCACTCTTCTTTTCTGCAGACTAAACAAGCCCAGTTCCCTCAGCCTCTCCTTATAAGTGAAGTGCCCCAGCCCCCTAATCATTTTTGTTGCCCTCTGCTGGACTCTTTCCAATTTGTCCACATCCTTTCTGTAGTGGGAGGGCCAAAACTGGACACAATATTCCAGATGTGGCCTCACCAGTGCCAAATAGAGGGGAATAATCACTTCCCTCAATCTGCCGGAAATTCTCCTACTAATGCAGCCCAAAATGCCATTAGCCTTCTTGGCAACAAGGGCACACTGTTGACTCATATCCAGCTTTTTGTCCACTGTAATCCCCAGGTCCTTTTCTGCAGAACTGCCGCTTAGCCAGTTGGGCCCCAGCCTGTAGCAGTGCATGGGATTCTTCCGTCCTAAGTGCAGGACTCTGCACTTGTCCTTGTCAAACCTCATCATCTCTCTTTTGGCCCAATCCTCCAATTTGTCTAGGTCACTCTGGACCCTATCCCTGCACTCCAGCGCATCTCCCCCCAGCTTAGTGTCATCCACAAACTTGCTCAGGGTGCAATTCATCCCATCACCAGATCATTAATGAAGATGTTGAACAAATCTGGCCCCAGTACCAACCCTTGGGGCACTCCGCTTGATATCGGCTGCCAGCTAGACATCGAGCTCTTGATCACTACCTGTTGAGCCTGACGATCTAGCCGGCTTTCTATCCACCTTATAGTCCATCCATCCAATCCATACTTTTTTAATTTGCTGGCAAGAATACTGTGGGAGGCCATATCAAAATCTTTGCTAAAGTCAAGGTATATCATGTCCATCGCTTTCCCCATATCCACAGATCCAGTTAGCTCATCACAGACGGCAATCAGGTTGGTCAGGCATGACTTGCCCTTGTTGAATCCATGTTGACTGTTCCTGATCACCTTCCTCTCCTCCAAGTTCTTCAAAATAGATTTCTTGAGGACCTGCTCCATGATTTTTCCAGGGAACGGGGCGAGGCTGATCGGTCTATAGTTCCCTGGATTCTCCTTCTTCCCTTTTTTAAAGATGGGCACTATATTTGCCTTTTTCCAATAGTCCGGAACCTCCCCCAACCGCCACAAGTTTTCAAAGATAATGGCCAATGGCTCTGGAATCACATCAGCCAACTCCCTCGGATATATTGCATCCAGCCCCATGGATTTGTGCATGTCCTGCTTTTCTAAATAGTCCTTAACCTGTTCTTTCATCACTGAGGGCTGCTCACCTCCTCCCCATACTGTGCTGCCCAGTCTGGGAGCTGACCTTGTCTGTGAAAACCGAGGCCAAAGAAGCATTGAGTTCTTCAGCTTTTTCCACATCATCTGTCACTAGGTTGCTTCACCCATTCAGTAAGGGTCCCACACTTTCCCTGACCTCCTCCTTGTTGCTAACATACCTATAGAAACCCTTCTTGTTACTCTTTACATTCGTTGCTAGCTACAACTCCAGTTGTGCTTTGGCCTCAATAAGCCTTCTTTAAAATACAGCTAGCTCTCCTGGACTTCTTTCCCACTCATATTAGCCTCCCAGGGGATCCTGCCCATCAGTTCCCTGAGTCTGCTTTTCCGAAGTCCAGGGTCTGTAGTCTGCTGTTCTCCTTTCTTCCTTTTGTCAGGATCCTGAACTTGACCATCTCATGATCACTGCTGCCCAGGTTGCCACCACATCTACTTCCCTGTTTGTGAGCAGCAGGTCAAGAGGAGCACGGCCCCTAGTTGGTTCTGGTTGTCCCCACCACTCTCCAGAACCTTCCTGGATTGTCTGTGCACTGCTGTATTGCTCTCCCAGCAGATGTCAGAGTGATTGAAGTCCCCCATAAGAACCAGGGCCTGGGATCTGGAAACTTCTGTTAGTTGTCCGAAGAAAGCCTCGTCTACCTCATCCTCCTGGTCTGGTGGTCTATAGCAGATGCCCACCATGACATCATCCTTGTTGCTCTCGCCTCTAAACTTAACCCAAAGACTCTCAACAGGCTTTTCTCCAGTTTCATACTGGAGCTCTGAGCAATCATACTGCTCTCTTACATACAATGCAACTCCTCCACCAGGTCACTTCCTGGTTCAAACTAGAGTATGTGGTGGATTCTCTATAACTTGAAATCTTTAAATCAAGATTTGAGGACTTCAGTAACTCAGCCAGAGGTTATAGGCCTATTACAAGAGTGGGTGGGTGAGGTTCTGTGGCCTGCGATGTGCAGCAGGTCAGACTAGATGGTCTCTTCTGGCCTTAAAGTCTATGAGACACAGGAACATAACTAGATACTAACATGGAACCCAAATAAAAATAAGCCACTGCATATTGCAAATGTGAGCCACAAAACTGAGATAAGTCTGGACTTAATCATTGTATCCCTCCTTTATTCAAGCAGCTGGTCATGGTCTCCAGCAATTAGTGTTTTGCCCCTGAATTGCAGCTTCTCCTCCACTGTCTGCTATAACAATAGCTCACAATTTTCTTGGGCAATTTCTGCCAATGTTGGTGGTGGTGAATTTTAAGATTAAGAAAGCATTTGCTAGCTGCTTTTCCTCATGATGAGACTTCGGGGAATCTGAGATAAAATAGTATAAACCATCTACTACTAAGTACAGAGGCAAACAGATTGCTGTAATTGGAAGTTATACTGAAGAGTCCTGCCTATTTCTGACTGCACACATACATTTTTTTCTTTGAAATCCTTTCACATCCTCCTCAGGGCCTGACATATGTTCATTGTGCCCCCCCACTACTCCAGGTTTCCAAATTTCTCTTCTCCTTTCCACTGTGTTGTTACGACCTGCTGTCTAACCAAGGAGAGCTGGAAGAAATTGCCATGTTTACAATCTGTCAACTCCACTCCTAGGTAAGCAAAAGAGATATGATTTGGAAAAAGGGCATGGAGTTTGCACTAACTTATTAGTTCCTAGCATGAGACATGAGGGCCCAAGCTTAGTATGAAACTAATTTCTCATGTGGCATGATAACGTGCTGGGTCACTACTCTGATGAGCTGGCCCTATCCTATATACATTTCATCAACACTTTGCTTGTCAGCACAGCAGACTGGTTACATGAACCATGTCATCAGCAGCCTAGGATTTCTTTGCTTACAACAAACTATAGTTTCACAAAGTATAAGGCCAGAAGGGACAGTGATATAAAGAAGTCAGACTAGATGATATCTCTGGCCATTAAATTTCATTCAAATACTTCTATAGCGTTCATTCACTCCTCAGAAGACTAAACTGTTGTGCCACTGGCAGAGACCAGGAGAGTTTTAGGTGCCACCAATGCCTGAGGCCCCGGCAATGGCAGGAAATTGATTAAATGAGATCTGCCCAGATCTTCCCAGCAGATGATCCATGCCCCATGCTGCAGAGGAACGTGAAAAATCCCTACATCCCTGTCAATCTGACCCTGAGGGGAAATTCCTTCCTGACTCCAAATCTGGCAATTAGTTAGACCCTGAACGTGTGAGCAAGACACCAGCAGGCATTTAAAATGAATTCTCTGTATCACTTAAGTACTGGTTCATCCTGCCTGGTGTCCCATCTCCAGTTGTGGCCAATCTCTGATGTTTCTGAAGAAGGTAAAAAAAACAATATATCTAATTATGCACTGGGGAAAAAATTCCTTCCTGATCCTTGCAGGTGATCAGCTGATGCACAGACGCACAAAATTTGATTATAGTCATTGTCTTAATGCAGAGCTGCAACGAGTATGTTAGGAGCAATGCAGACAATCCTGTTTTCCCCATTATGCATGAAGGAAGGGGATGAATGGGGGACTGATGAGAGTCCTAAATTCCAAAGCCAGAAGGGACCACCAGCCTGACAACACCTTCCTCTCCCTCTGCACCCCCTGTACTCCCCGGCTATAGAATTTCTCCCAGACCAACATTAAAGGATATATTTTAGAAAGGTATTTGATTTAATCTTACAGACTCCGAGCATTGGGAAGTCCACCACATCACCTGGTAAGCTGTTCCAATGTTTGCTAGGAAATTATAGCTTATTTCAAGGTTGAATTTGTCCAACTTCAACTTCCAGCCACTGGCTCTTGTTATACCTTTGTCAGCAAGCTTGAAAAGTACCCCACTATCAGATCTCTTGTCCACATGTAAGTGCCTAGACACAGTGATCACATCATCTCTCCATCTTCTTTTAAAAAAGAAGAGACTCCTTACTTTCCAGCTTCCTGATTATTTTTCTGGCCCTTCTTTGAACTCTCTGCAGCATTTCCACTTCCTTATAGAATCCAGTTCTGGTGTCCACACTTCAAGATGGTAGTAGCAGTCTTACCAATGCAGTGTATAGAGGCAAGGTTGCTTTTCTACTTCTACTTGATAGTCCCCTTTTTATACATCCAAGGACTGCATGAGCTCTTTTTGCCACAGCATTGGACTGAAAGCTCATGGTAAGGTGATAATCTATGACAGTGATTCTCAACCTTTCCAGACTACTGTACACTTTTCAGGAGTCTGATTTGTCTTGCGTACTCCCATTTCACCTCACTTAAAAACTGCTTACAAAATCAGACACAAAAATACAGAAGTGTCACAGCACACTATTACTGAAAAATTGCTATCATTTTTACCATTTAATTATAAAATAAATCAATTGGAATATAAATATTGTACTTACATTTCAACGTATAGTATATAGAGCACTATAAACAAGTCATTGTATGAAATTTTAGTTTGTACTGACTTCACTAATACTTTTTATGTAGCCTGTTGTAAAACTAGGCAAATATCTAGATGAGCTGATGTTCCACCTGGAAGACTGCTGCGTACCCCCAGGAATACAAATACCCCTGGTTGAGAACCACTGATCTATGATGACCCCTTAGTCCTTCTCTGAGTCATGACAGAGTTTCCCATCCTGTAGATATAACCTGCATTCTTTGTTCTCAGATGTATTACCTTGTATTTGACTTATTAAAATGCATTTTGTATGAATGTTACTGGTGATCCCTATCACTCGGTAACAGTCACCTGTCCTCCTCATTATTTTCCACTCTACCAATCTTTGAGTCATCTGACAACTTTATCAAAAATTTAATTTTGTCTAGATAGTTGATAAAAATATTAAATAGCATTGGACCAAGAACCAATTCCTGGGGACCCCTTCTAGAAACAGTCTCTACCATTGATATCTCCAGTTAACAACTACATTTTTAGATCCATCAGTTGAGCCAATTTTTAACACATCTAATGTGTAACTTGTTCCCGGTTAATTCCATATAATGCAAGTTTAAAAAAAAAAATCAAGATGTCATGTGGTATTAGGTCAAATACCTTGGAACCGTGACCAAAAGCACCCCTGTATTCACACCCTACATGCTGTTATAATAATCTTTGTACAAAATATGCTTTATGACATACCATTTGAAAACTAATAACTCACTGGTCAATAATATCATGGTGAAATAATATTATACATAAAATTATTAAATCCCCCTGTATGATGTTCTTAAGATATGTTCAAACTACGCAGCCCGGCCTAGACAGAAGTATCCTGAACGAAGAAATGGTCCGTTTACCTCAATTTACATATAAGTAGTAAACAGGGTCCTTGAGACAGTAGGGAGAGGAGATGGCAGGAGACAAAGAAAACTGCATTTCAGCAAACATAGGTGAGAACAAAGAACATGGAACCTCCTTCGCCACCAGACTCCATGTCACCACCTTCACTCTTTGAATAAATATTGCTTTGAGGGGTAACCCTGAGAAGAATCCACTTCCAAGGTTAACTGGACTACAAAAGAAAGGGGCAGAAAAAAAACAGTTACCTTTTACGTAACTGGTGTTCTTCGAGATGTGTTGCTCCTGTCCATTCCATATTAGGTGCGTGCGCTCGCCACATGCACCAGTGCCAGAAGTTCTTCCGTCAGTAGTATCCATAGGGGACCTGCTCTGGCGCCCTCTGGAGTGGTGCTCGCATGGCACGGTATAAGGGGCGCCGCCAGCTCCCCCCACCCTCAGTTCCTTCTTGCTGGAAACTCCGACAGTGGGGGAGGAGGGCGGGTCGTGGAATGGACATGAGCAACACATCCCGAAGAACACCAGTTACGGAAAAGGTAACTTTCTTTTCTTCTTTGAGTGCTTGCTCATGTCCATTCCATATTAGGTGACTCCTAAGCAATACCCCTGGAGGTGGGTAGGAGTTCACGGACGTGTAGATTGCAACACAGCTCTGCGGAACCCAGCATCGTCCCTGCCTTGCTGAGTGATGGCATAATGGGTCATGAACGTATGGACGGAGGACCACATTGCGGCTCTAGAGATGTCCTGTATAGGGATGTGTGCCAGGAAGGCCGCCAAAAACGCCTGTGCTCTAGTCGAGTGGGTTCTGACAATCGGCGGTGGCGGAACCCCCGCCAGCTCGTAACAGGTCCTAATGCATGAGATAATCCAATTGGAAATCCTCTGCGATGACACCAGAAGGCCCTTCTCATCCTATCCGCTGTAGCAATGAAGAGCTGAATTGGTTTACGGAAAGGCTTGGTACGTTCTAAGTAAAAAGCCAAGGCCCTTTGGACGTCCAGCGTGCGAAGACGCCTCTCTTCACTAGTCTTGTGTGGTTTTGGACAGAACACTGGGAGGAAAATGTCCTGGTTCATATTGAAGGAGGACACCAATATGAAGACTGGGTGGGGCCGCAGCTGAACCTTGTCTTTGTAGAAGACTGTGTACGGCAGTTCTGAGGTCAAGGCTTTAATTTCAGAGACTCGTCTCGCTGATGTCACCTCCACCAGGAATGTGACCTTCCATGACAGATGGGAAAGGGAACAGGAACCCAGCGGCTGAAAGGGTGGGCCTGTGAGCCTAGAGAGGACCAAGTTAAGATCCCATTGTGGGACAGGAGTCCGTACCTGCGGGAAGAGTCTCTCGAGCCCTCTCAAGAATCTGACAGTCATGTCATGGGAAAACACCGTCTGTCCTTGGATTGGCAGGTGAAAAGCGGAGATGGCCACGAGATGCACTCTAACAGAAGAGTGTGCCAGGCCCTGGTTCCTCAAATGAAGCAGGTAGTCTAGGACAGCCTGTATGGAAGATCACGAGGGAGAGAGGCCACACTCGGAGGCCCAGTGGGAAAACCTCATCCCCTTGGTCAGGTAGGTCAGTCTAGTTGAGGGCTTCCTACTTCCGAGGAGGACCTGTTGGACCTCCTCTAAACAGGTCCGCTCCTCCGGGTTCAGTCATGCAGCATCCACGCCGAGAGGTTGAGGAACCAGAGGTTGGGGTGTATCAGCCAACCATGGTCCTGTGACAGAAGGTCCGGTCGGTTGGGCAGGGGCCATGGAGGGGCCGCTGATAGGTTCATGAGTGTGCCGAACCAGTGCTGGCAAGGCCACGCTGGGGCACTCATGATAACCCGCACCCTGTCTTTCTCGATCTTTGCCAGGACCTTGGTGATGAGAAGGATCGGAGGGAATGCGTACATCAGGCCCCCTGACCATGACAGGAAGAAGGCATCGGAGAGGGAGTCCTTGCCCAGAGCAAAACTGATGACATTTTCTGTTTTGCCTGGTGGTGAACAGGTCCATTTGGGGAGTTCCCCACCTCTGGAAGACCATGTAGACTAAATCCTGGTGGAGCAACCACTCGTGGTGAGAGGAGAACCCCCTGCTGAGGTGATCTGCTAGCGTGTTCTTGACGCCAGGGAGGTGACAAGCCTCCAGGTGGATCTCATCGTTGACACAGAAGTTCCAGAGCCAGAGTGCCTCTTGGCAGAGAGGCGATGAGCACGCTCCCCCTTGCCTGTTGATGTAGACCATCGAGGCTGTGTTATCTGTCAGGACTCTCACCACCTTGCCTGACAGGTGAGGTAGGAAGATGCTGCATGCCAATCAAACCGCTCTGAGTTCTTTGACGTTTATATGGAGCACCATCTCCCCCGAGGACCACATACCCTGGGTCTAGAGATCTCCAAGGTACGCACCTCAGCCAAGGCATCTGACATCGACTCCATGGACTGGGAATAGGCAGTCGTCAGCCACTGCTGCAGGGGCCGTATCCCGAGCCTGGCATGGTGGACAATGTACGTGCAAGCTGCCATGTGGCCCAGCATATGCGTGGCCCAGCCCAAGGAAATGCAGATACCTCTGCGATAAGGTCTGTCAAGGCCCAAAAGCTTTCTAGCGGCAGGAACACTCTCGCGCAGGTTGAGTCGAGCACCGCTCCAATGAATTCTATCCTTTGCACTGGCATGAACGTGGACTTTTTGTTATTCACCAGTAGACCCAGGGAGTGGCAAGTGACTTGCAGCACCGCAACATCCCTTTGCACCTGAGACCTGGAGCTGCCCTTGATGAGCCAGTCATCGAGGTACAGGTAGATCTGGATACCCCGGCGCCTGAGGTAAGCCGCCACCACCGACATGTACTTGGTAAACACTCTCGGTGCAGTCGCCAGGCCAAACGGGAGGACCGTAAATTGATAGTGGACCGATCTCACCGTGAAATGGAGAAAACGTCTGTGCCCTTAGAAGATCGCTATGTGAAAATATGCATCCTTTAAGTCCAGGGCGGCATACCAGTCTCCTGGATCCAGGGAGGGGATGATAGAGGCCAGGGAGACGATGCGGAACTTCAATTTCTTTAGGTACTTGTTGAGGTCTCTCAGGTCCAAAATGGGATGCAGACCACCCTTGGCCTTTGGGATTAAAAAGTATCGGGAATAACACCCCCCCCCCCCGCCTCCAATTCCTGTACTCTAGAGGAACTTCCTCCACCGCCCCCATCTGCAGCAAACCTTGGACCTCCTGTGAAGGATCCCTGAAGGGGGGCGGGGATAGAAAGAAACTGAAGGGTATAGCCCTGCAACACTGTGTTCAGGACCCAACCGTCTAGGGTTATTGTGGTCCATGCAGGGAGGAAAAGGGAAAGGCGGTTGGAAAAAAACAGGGAAGATGGATCCGGGGAATGGTCTGGTAGGTCGCCCTGCGGTGCACCCTCAAAACGGTCGCTTGGCCTTCTTGTGAGGCAGGTCCTGCTGAGGCTGGCTCCTTTGTCCCTGAGGCTGTTGCACTTTGAACTGCTTACGTGCTGGGCCTGGGACGTACCACCCCAGCATTTTCAGGGTGGTACGGGAGTCCTTTAAACCATGCAGCTTGGTATCAATCAGTCTGTTCTGCAAATAGGGCCTGGCCATTGAAGGGAAGTTCCTGCATCGACCGCTGAGCCTCGGTGGACAAGCCTGAGAGGAGCAGGCAGGAAGCTTGCCGCATGGAGATGGCAGAGGCCATGGTGTGGGCTGCAGTCCGCCGCATCAGAAGCCGCCTGGAGGGCTGCTCTGGCTGCTGTCGTGCCCTCCTTGAGGATTGTCCGGAATTCCTTCCTCGTGCCCTCCTCAAGCGAAGCCTGGAACTTGCCCATGGCCTGCCACATGTTGTAATCATAGCAGCCAAGGAGGGCCTGGTGATTGGCCACGCTCAGTTGCAGGCTGGAAGTCTTACGCCCAAAAAGATCCAGCCTCCTTGAGTCTTTATTTTTGGGGGTAGCCCCTGGTTGGCCTTGCCTCTCTCCGTGGTTAACTGCCTCAACCACAAGGGAATTGGGGGCCGGGTGGGAGTATAGGTACTCATGCCCTTTTGTTGGCACAAAGTACTTGCATTCGACCCTTTTAGAGATGGGGGCAAGGAGGAGGGAGTCTGCCACAGGGCGGTGGTTATCTTTGATACCCCCTCATGAAGGGGTAAGGGCCACCCTGGCAGGGGCCAAGAAGCAGAGGACATCAAACAAGGAGTCCGAAGGTTCTTCCAACTCCTCAGCCTGGAGCCCCAGGTTAGATGCAACCCTCTTCAATAGTTCCTGGTGGGCCTTAGCGTCATCCTGAGGAACTGGGTGAGGCGGCTCCATGATATCGTCCTCGTCATCGCCAGACGAGGCTGCCAGTACCGCAGGAACTTCCACGTTCATTGGTGGTCTAGCAGGCTGCTCCCCCGAGCCCTCCTGGATCTGTGGGGTCCTTCCCCCCCAAAGTCTCGGGCACTGGAGGAGGTCGGGATGCCGAGGCCACAGGCCTGTCCGAGGCTCCCAACACCAACACCTGGGAAGGCTGGGTGAACCCCCAGGGGTTCCATGGCGCCGGCCATTGTGCCTAGGGCCATGGGACAGGTTTTGGTGCTGATGATGTAGGTGGCACTGCAGGAGCCGGAAGCTGTCCCGCAGTTAGGGAGCCCTGCTCGGTGCCGGAGCAGTTGCTACCCAGCGACCAGGATCAGGCGGAGCGGTGGCTCTTATTATCCTGACTGGTGCTGGTCACTGCGCCTGGAGGCAGACCTGTCCGAGCGGGACGAATGCCTTGGCTGGGGCCTCGGGGACCGATGGCCTTCGGTGTATCGGCGTCGGAAACCCGGCGATGTACGCCTTATTCTTCCCAACTGGGATGTCGAGCGGGACCGGGAGCTATCACGCACCAGATGCCGGGAGGAACTCCCCAAACGTGGCGATCCCCGTCTCGGAGATCAACGACGACAGTCTGGTGACCTCGACCCCTGGATATGTACCGAGCTCTTGGCGATGCGAGGGGTTGGTCTCGGTGCTCCTGCCTGGGGGCGCATGCCTCAGTGTGTCTGCGCCAGACTACCAGGGAGGTACACCTCGAATCTCGCAGTTTGTGCCCAAGGTCCGGGGATCAAAGAGGGCTCCGTTGAGCCTGCCTATCTGAGGCGTGACGGCTTCAGGCGGGCGAGCAGTGGCAGGATGTTCCACGCGAAGGGGAATGGTGCCGCTGAGGAGGGGACATGCGGAGACCCCAAGGCGGGTTTACCTCGAGACCTGGATACTGCCGGAGCTAGTGTGGGCAGCACCGGAAGCATCAGGGTCTCCTGAACTGCCTGCAGGGCCTCAACAGCACTTGTAGCTGGCAGAGGCCTGTACCGCTATCTGGAGTTGCAGGCAAAGCATGGGATGGGCTGCACCGCTCGGCTTGAGCTGGGGCCTGACTTCCCAAAGGAGGCGTTGAGCTGCCTGGCGTGGGTCTTGGCTCACCCCCAGCCGTCTTTTCCCTTGAGGGAAGTAGACGATCTTCCTCCTCCCCATCTTCTTCGGCTTCTTGGCCGGAGCCGCGGAGGGGGGAGTTGGACCGTTGCTTCGGTGCCGGAGTGAATGCTGACTGCATCAGGAGCACCTTTAAGTGATTGTCCTGCTCCTTTTTCATCCTAGGTTTGAATGACTTACAAAGACGACACTTGTCGCGTATATGCCCTCGCCCAAGCACCGTAAGCAGCTACTATGCGGATCATTGATGGGCATAGGCCGTTTGCAACCGGGCTTAAGGCCTGGGGACCGGGGCATGCCCCGTCCGAGTCCCATTCGGGACTAACGAAGAGTTCAAGAACTATTACTAAGAGTAACTAATTCAACTATTAACTATATACAATTATATTACAGGTTTTCAAAGTTCGCAAGAACAGAGAACGAAACAATGCTAGCCGAAGCAGATGATGTTCCAGCAGGGGCCACTCCAGAGGGTGTCTGAGCCGGTCCCCTATGGATACTGCTGAGGGAAAAACTTCTGACACCGGTGCATGTGGCGAGCACAAACACGTAATATGGAATGGAAATGAGCAAGCACTCGAAGAAGAACCCCAAGCTCTAGCTCTCTCTCTTTCACCTAAGATGACAAAGGAACCAGCCTCTTGATTTTCGGGGAAGGTCCAACTTGAGAATTTGGTCAGCCTTATTGCTGGGAACATGTTGTAAGGATTTTACCTTGAACCAAATCTAGCTTGTTAAATTTTAGCTACTAGAAAGCATTTTGTCTTTATTTCTCTTGTAACCATTTCTGACATTAATACCTGGTACCTGAATCCACTTAAAATCCTATCTTCTTTTGTTAATAATCTTGTTTTATTTTTTAATCTAACCAATCCAGTGCTGTGTTTAAACTGAACTGTTTGCTAACAGTTCAAGAAGCAGATTGTTGAACGTTAACCCTTTACAGGGTCAATGGATCTTTAATACCTGAACTGTCCAGGAGAGATCTGGTCAGTGTAAAACACATGTTGTGAGTGGCCCACGTTGGGAGCTACAACAACACAACCCCTCACTGGTCTGGAGTGCAACCCAAAATGTGACAACCCCAAAGCAGGATCTCTGTATAGTTTAACATGAAGAGGAAATAAAGATTCTTGCTTCCATGCCTTGCTACGTAGTGCTAATGAGAAATTGATACCTGTTTCCTCGCTTGTGGGAAACAGCTGCTGCCCACGAATCCCATCGGGCTCGTTCAAGCTCCTCATACTTGGTGTGATGGTTCAAATAGGTCTCATCAGAAGTGTCTTCCAACTAGGAAAAAGAACAAAGCTAGTTTTCCCTCTAATATTCAAAAGATGACATTCTGTCTTCAGGGTGACACTACTGTTTGGTCAAGTACAAAGTAGCAGAAACCCTGTGATTCTGTACCACAGAACTCAGCAGATAACAATGCCTCCTGGACAATACTGGAGAAACCACAGTCTGTTTCGCTCCTTAAAAAAAAAGGTTTCCAAAATGGAAGTCAATTCATATAGGATCAAGTTAATAAGGATTTAATCTTTGGTTCAGGTTTGGCTGGTCAAAAATCACAAAATCTGCTGTATGTGACTTACCTATTAATTTATATAATTGGATTCTGAATGCTGGAAGATCAGACATCTGTTCATGCTGTTAAGTAAGAGAGAGAGAGAGAGAGAGAGAGAGAGAGAGAGAGAGAGAGAGAGAGAGTGTGTGTGTGTGTGTGTGTGTGTGTAAAGAAGTTTCTTTCATGTAACTACAGAACGGTTTTCTTCACAGTTTGTTCTCTGTAGAACACAGCAACCCACTAGAACAACTCAACATGAATTCTCTTACTGAATAAGCCCTCTGTGATGGGAGTTGAGACTTTCCAACAGTGAGCAATATCATACAATCACATCATCTGTGGTTGCTCAGGTTGGTGAGATCTTCCCTTAACTGGGGAATTGGAACCACTGTTTAGAATCACTAACCCAGTCATACTTTTCATGAGCCGCTGAATTTGAAGTTTATGAATCAGACTATTGTTTGGATTCTCTGAGACAGACAAAGCCTCTATTATATAGATCATGTGAACGGATGCCAAGAACATTAAAGCACCACTCAAGGGTTTGCGGTGGCTGCTGCTTGTAGAGAGGGATGACCCAAGAAATGCTTTTTCATAACAGCTGATGCAGATGTCAGGGAGCCAATTGCAGCATAGTCAATCTCCTACCAACAGAATGAGCATAGCTGATCCTGGCGGGGCTGTCCGATTGCACTTCCTGATTGGTGGAGGGGCGGGGCTAAGTTACTACTTGACCCAGCAGCAGACAGAGCTTGATGGCTGCTCAATGCATCCCACACTGCAGCTGTGTTTGATCATGTTTCCCCAGTGCCTGCTCCTGCACCCTTCCAGCCTGTGCCTGCTCTTGTGACAGCTCCAGTTCCTGCTTTGTGCACCTGTTCCTGCCCAGCCTGCTCTTGTGCCTGCCCTTCTCTATCCGTGGCTCCGCCTCCTGACCATGACTTCAGTTCACCTACTGGCTCTGGTATTCGGCTTCTGATCCCTGGCTCTGACTTAGACTTTGCTCTTGACTATGCCCCTGGATGTCCCATGACTCAGATTCTCCGCTCAGCTCTAACCTCCAGACTTGGCCACCCCCATGGCTCCAACCACTAAGACCAACTGCGAACCTCCCAGTCCTGTTCCTGACAGATTGAGCAGCCTGCAAGAGAAAGACTGAAGATGAGGTTCTGCTGTGAGGTTGACCCCCATCAAGGTCTCTGTCTTCCTCACAGAGGTAATGGGCACCTTGCAGAAGCTACAGACCCAAATCATGGCCCTGCAGGCACAGGTCTCATTATCCAGGGCTCAGGTACCTCAGGAACTGAAAATTCTGCTGCTAGCCCAATTTGACAGTGACTGGGGGAAATTTTGCAACTTCCTGAATCAGTGCTGCCTCCTGTTCATGTGATGACCTCTGTCACGTCCCACTGACCAGTCCCGATTTAGGCTCATCAGCCTGTTAACTGGGAAGGCCCTGGCCTGGAAGTCCCCTCTCCAGGAGACTTCCAGCCCCTTGCTAGGGCAGCTTGAGTAATTCCATGAAGACATGGCAGTTGTTTCAATGACCTGAATTGTACCTGCTCTGCCAAGGGTGCTTTGGCTCCTACGCTAGCGAATAGACCATTCGTCAAATTCGCCATGGAATTCTGGCACTTAGTGGCTGAAACTAGATGGAATGAAGCAGTGCAGCACAGCACTACCATTTCCGGCATGGCTTGAATGAAGAAATCAAGGACAAGCTGGTGCGGGTAGAGCCACTGTCTGACCTAAATGCTCTGGTCAAGCTGTGCATCAGCATTGATGATCACCTGGCCAAATGTCAACTAGAAAGGGAGTTCCGTTTTCTTCAGCCTGTGGGCGTAGAAATTCGACCTTGCCTTGCCAACACAGAAAGGAACCTGCAATGAGCTCTAGATTTATGCTTATATTGTGGGGAACCCGGGCACTATGTGCAGTGGTCTCTCAGTAAGACTCATGTCCTGCCCCAGTTGGGAAAGACCTTTATGTCAAACAGTATCCTGGCTGTAGTTGGCTAGTGAGCCAACACCCTCCAACTTCCTCTTTGGCTACAACACCCTGCCATATCTGAGGTTTAGCTAAGGGCACTGGTGGACTCAGGGGCCTCTAACAACTTCATGGACCTAGATTTTACTTGGACCCATAACATTCCCAATCAATGAAACAGCATACCTGATTTGATGGAATCCATTGATGGGTCCCCCCTCCTCTGGCCCTGTTATTCACCAGATGACACTGCTGATTCTGACCACACTCCAGGTCAACCGGGAGATTCTGCAATTTGGACCGATTTATGCCGCTCACTCCCCCATCATTGCTTGGCTGGTTGACCATGACCTGCGCATCCAGTAAGGATCAGGCATGGTGTACTTTATATCAAGATTCTGCTGCCAGTTACGTCTCCCAAGGTTGGTGTCAGATCCAAACCCTCTCACAATGGAGCTGCTGAAGGGGGAAGTTCAAAGATAGCTGCCGCCCTCTCCATCACCCTCTCACCCATTTCAGGTATTGCGGGGAAATATCAAGACTTCGCTGATGTACTTGATAAAAAGAGAGCAGATGTCTTACCATCACATCACCATTATGATTACTTCATACTCCCTCTCAGTACTGAACCTTCAAATGTTCCAGGAATATTTCCATAAGAATTTCCAGAAGGGGTTTATTTGTCCTTCTGCCTTTCCAGCTTTTCCAATCTTTTTTGTTGTGAAAAAAGACATTTCCCTGGCCCCTGCATTGATCACTGGTCTTTTAATAGAGTGACTGTTCGAAATCGCTACCCTTTGCCACTTAATGAACTTTTTGAAATACTTTGCTTGGCTGTTTTTCCCCCTAAACTTCACCGACTCTGCAATCTGGTTCATATCAAGGAAGGTGACGAGTGGAAGATGTGTTCCAGGTTCCATTCAGGCATTTTGAGTATTTAGTTTGCCAGAAGCTGGGAATGACTGACAGAGAATGGATTACTTGAGGATTACCTGTTCTGTTCATTCCCTCTGGGGCACCTGGCATGGGCCACGGTCAGAAGACAGGATACTGGGCTAGATGGACCTTTGTTCTGACCCAGTATGGCTGTTCTTATGTTCTAGTTATGCCATTTGAGCTAAATAATGTCTCTACGTTGAAGCATTTCGTAAATGACTATTTTCAGGACATGCTGGAATAATTTGTTGTTTATTTAGATGATATTCTTGTCTTCTCCAAAAACCAGAAACTACATGAGCAACATGTCCGCAATATCCTTGACGGACTCCACCAGATCAAACTTTACATCGAACCTGAGAAATGCAAATTTTATAAGGACACTATTGAGTTCATTGGCTTTATCATCTTCCCCAAGTACAGTCTGCTTCCAGTAAGCTAAAGAAAGTCTTCCCTTCAGCTCTCATTCTTGTGTATCCAAACCTTTTACCATGGAAGCAGATGCCTCAAACGTTGCAATCAGGGCCGTACTTTCACAAAATGCAGGCCCGCATCACCAACTCCATCCATGTGTGTATTATTCACGTGAACTAACCACCGCTGAGAAGAACTATGATAACTGGGACTAGAATGGCGACACTTTTTGGAGGGGCTCAGTTCCTGATCCAGGTCATCACCTATCATAAGAACTTAGAATATCTTTGAATGGCTTAATCATCAGATCCGTGGTCACTTTTCTTTGCCAGATTTGATTTCAATATTACCTACTGCCCTGCATCACAGAAAGCGAAAGCAGACGGCCTTTCCCACAAGGACAAATATGCTGTACTGAACACCACTCCCCAAAACACTGTGCTATGACCATCTAATTCTGTTGGTGGAACAACAGCCCAGGATTTACCATCTCTTATTCGGGCTCTACTCCCAAAAGACCTGCAAGCAGCCAAACTCTGTGAGACCCTTGATACCTCCAATGCACCATTCAGCTTAGGCTTCCATTTGCACAATGGTCCACTATATCTTAGCAAGCACTTTTACATTCTAGATGATCAGCCCAGACTCAAAGTGTTAAGAATGTGCCCTGACATCATAGGTGCTGGCCATTTTGGACACTGTAAGACTCAGGACTTGGAGGTACGAAGTTTCTGGTGGCCAAAGGTGAGTATTGATGTGAAGAAATACATTGACTTTTCTGATCTAAGCTTTCAAAGCAAGGGCCAACGTGTTAAGATGCTTGGATTACTCCAGCTTCTGCCACCCCACCTCAGTGCTGGTCCATGGTTGCAAAGAACTTCTTGTAGAGCTCCTTTTCTCCCACGGTTGCACCGTCATCCTGGAAACCACTAATCTGTTCATGAAGATGGTGCGTTTTATTTCTTTTTGCTCTCCCCCCAACCCTCACGAAACAGTCTGCATTTGCTTAAACCATGTTTTTTGGCTCCATGGACTGCCAGTTGGAATAGTGTCTGATTGGGGCCCACAGTTCACTTCCTGGTTCTGGCATGAACTCTATATAATCCTAGGAATTGAACTCTTCATCTTCTCAGCCTACCACCCGTAGATCAACGGGCAGATGGAGCAGGTACATCAAATCCTCAAGCAATATTTTTGATACTTCCTTAACTATCGCCAAGATAACTGGTCACTCTCCTGCCATACACTGAATTCGCTTACAATACCTCTGTCTATGCCTCCATCCACAACAGTCCATTTTTTGGCCAATTACAGCTTTCACTCTCATTTCTCTCTAGTCGCCTCTGCAGACTCAAGTTCTTGTTGAGACAAACCTTGTTACCCACCTTCACGAAGATCACCAGGAACTTATGGAGCATCTGGAAGCCACCAAGGAAACTTACAAACACCATGCTGACCAAGATCACCAAGTTGCACATATACTAAGAGTGGGTAATAAGGTCTGGCTGTCTGCTAAACATCTCAAATCCTCCCACCCACCTGCCAAATAAGATCATCAATACTTGCGTCCGTTCAAGATCGCTGAACTAGTCAACCCGACTCCAGCTGCCTAAAACCGTGAAAGTCTGTCCAGTTTTTCACATATCCTTCCTGAAGCCCTACACAACAAAATCCCGCTCTGCTTCATGGCCCACTCCCATGGAGGTTCAGGATCAAGAAGAATATGAAGGGCAAGAAATCCTGGATTCTAAATGAATCCGAGGTCTATTTTACAACCTGGTGGACTAAGAGGGTTATGGTCCAGAAGAGTGTTCTTGGGAATCAGAAGGGACTGTCTATGCTCTGGAGCTCATACACGCTTTTCACCAGAACCTAGAAAAACTGGGTCATAAGGGCCCTAGAAGGCACCCTTGAGGGTTGGGGGCATTTGCTGTCAAGGGAGCCAGCTGCAAAAGGGTCAGTCTCCTAGTAACACACTGGGCATAGCTGATCCTGGCAGGGGCTACCTAATTGACTGTACTTCCTGATTGGTGAAGGGGTAGGGCTAAGCTACTACCTGACCCAGAAAAAGCCAGAACTCATGGGCTGCTCAATGCATCCCACTCAACAGCTGCACTTGATCCTGCTTCCTGTATAATGTACCTGCTGCTACTCCTAGTCTGCTTTTGTGCCTGCTTCAGTTTCTGCTTCCTGTACCTGTTTCTGCTCCCATTCAGCCCGTACCTGCTCCTGCCCAGCCTGCTCTTGTACTTGCTCCAGGTTCCTACCCTACTTTGTCCCTGACATCCCTGGCTCTGACCCCTGGCTTCAGTTCCCAACTACATCTCTGGCTCACCCATTGTTTCTGGCCTCAACTATGCACCTGGATGTCCTGGGGTCCTGATTCGTGGCTCAGCTCTAACCTCCAGGCCTGGCCACCCCCATGGCTTGGACCAGTAGGCATGACCGCCCACGTCCCGGATGTGTTCCTGACAGAGGCACGCTTTGACCCTCATGCATGTACTGGCAATTCAATGATTAAGCTGTGTGCTGTGGCTGGACAACATTTACTACAGACTTTGAGTGTAAACTGCTAAGCCTGCAGGCTTTATTAAGCAATCTTTACTTCTTCTAATAATACAAAATCCAATCAGACTTTTTCAGGATGGCTGTTGCTTCTAAAGACATTTATCATTTGTCAGTAGTGCTTGAGACCAGAAACAGTGTGACAAAGTAGATTTTGTCTCACCTCAAAGTCCATATGATCCAATGGCTCCACATCTTTGGGCTCTACCACTCTCCAGCTGCAGGAAAGAACACTCAATGTCAGAACAATTCTGCACTCACTGCCATGTCACCCTCTTGGCTAAGACCCAGAGCCAAGACCTGGCTTCATAGTTACTTCCCCATAGCTACTGGGCACTAGCCCAAAGGTGATTAGCTTTACTGACAAAGCTTCCTAGTACAGACATACACACATACAAGCACACCACTTATCTTGCAGAGCTCCTAGAAGCCACAGATTTAGATTTATCATGTATGCACCAGCCAGCGATATGACAACAGAAGCCTGATAAATTCAATCTCATTGGACTCTGTTTTGACAGGCTTTGAGGGAAGGCAAAAATGGTAGGGCTCATGAAAGTGAACAATGAACAACTGTGGAACTAATGACCATCTCATCAACCATGACCAATCAATCACTTTATCTCCCTTTTACATAAAAGACTTGTCTGTATTTTGTCTACTTAGATTGCAAGGGGCAGAGATCTCTCACTACAAGTTGGAGGTACACACCACACTGGATGCTGAATAAATAATAGTAATCAGAACCAGGAAATAGGATGTGCAGAAATTCCATGCAGTACTGCACAGCTCTTCCAACGGTCCTCACTCCTATAGCAGTATCTCTGCTATTTCAATCTGTCTGAAACTAGTAATTATACCCTTGAAGCACTCATGCAATTCAAAGCTCTTTGCCTGGTCTGCTAATATCCCTACAACGACATGTGCCAACAACTGAACAAGAGACTAATTTCCCTTGCTAATCTTTTTCCATGTCTGGGAATTTTTCAGCCATCAGCCGGGAAGCATTGACCCAGCGCAAACACTACTGCCACATGCTAGTTGGCCAGTGAGCGATGCTGCCATGAAATTCCCTTTGAAGTGGCAAACTGCATCCTTTTTGATTAAAAAAAAAACAACCAATAAAGATATACTGTCTTAATTTAAGTTGTTGTTTCTTGACGAAAGAGAGAGCTTTAGTAAAAGAGAAATAGCTTTCCCTTTTCACAGCCAAAATAACACCACCCTACACAGAACACAAAGGGAATTATTAATACTTTCCCATCTGCAGATACCTTGGTGTTAGAATCTCTTTGTACTGCAGCTTCTCCACTCGAGTGGCTGCTGCCATCGACATTGGGATCACAATGTTATTGATGTCGTAGGAACATTCCACTTTTCTTTTCTTTGAGGATACCTGAAACCACACGCAGAGTGGAAAGGGAAAAAAACCCAGACAGAGCATTAGTGTCAACACAAAAGAACATTTAAATCATACCATGGAAAAAGCAACTTCCCCAGAACAAGAGGTACATGTTATCTAGTGTTCAGAGTAATGGTGTAAGCAGGATTCCTGAGTTTTTTCTCCAGTTTTTTCACCAACCTGCTGTGATTTACTGGTCACATCAAGCAAACCCTATGGCTCAATTTATTCTTCTCTAAAGTGGGCATATTTACCTATCTTAGTTGATGTTGCCAATCCTAATATTTGTAAAGTGTTTTACGATCATATAGCATAACAAAGTATTATTACTCAATTATTCTCAGCAAGTCTCCTCCCCCCCACTGGAATTTGAGCTTGAGCCCTGAGAAACAAAGATTTCCCTCTACTTGTAAAACAGGGTTTTGGAAGTCTCCATACTCAGAGTGGAACAAAAGGCCTCTCAGTTCTAGGTGAAGAGCTCAAACCCAGACTGCGGGTATATCTACGGTGCAAAAAAACCCCAACAGCCTCAAGTCTCAGAGCCCGGGTCAACTGAGTCGGACTTGTGGGGCTCATGCTACACGGCTAAGTAGTGTAGATGTTCCCAACTGGGCTGGTGCTCAGACTCGAAGCTCTCCCCTCTCACTAGGTTTCAAAGTCTGAGCTCCAGCCTGAGTGGGAACATCTACACTGCTATTTTTAGCCCTGAAGTGCAAGCCCGAGTCAGTTGATTTGAACTCTAAGACTTACTACTGCAGGGGTGGTTTTTTGTTTTTGCAATGTAGGCACACTAAGTCAGTAGCAGCCAAAAGTTAGGTGCTCGGGATGTCACAGTGATGAGCACAGTGTAAAAAACTTGAAACACAGATGGGAAGACTTGTCCATAACATCCTTTAGAATTTGGTCCAGGAAGCTTCTGAATGAGATTGTTCCACTCCAGAGCAGGCAAGGCTAACAGCCCCAACTTCCAACTCTACCCCTAGACAACTGCAGCCGGGCATTCCCAATGGAGTCACCTATAGAAGGTGGCGCCAGAAAGATGGTCAGCTTCTGGTAATGGGGCTCCAAGCAAGTGAGCTGACAATGTCAGTAGACTCTGTGAGGGAGTCCTCAAAGAATCGTCTACAAATATTTTAGATATAGCAGTGAAACATGAGATGGATCTGGAGCAGACAACGCAGGGTGGAGATGGGCCAGCCCTGCTGAAGCTATCTGGGCAACAGGAAAGCAGTTCAGCTTTGGGATTGCTCCATCTGCTTCTATCAGTCAAGCCTGAAACAGCTCCCCATTGGTCAAAAATAGTGTGTGTGGGGGGGGAGGGGGAGAGAGCAATACATGTAATAATTGCTACTGCAAAGTCTCCCTCCAACCCAGCAGTCTCCCCATATCCACAGAGGCCTGGATAGGAGCCAGTCAATGCTTATCCTATATGGGCTTATACAAATGACTACTGTGAGATGTAGCATTCTCCCCTCCCTGCCTCTCCAAAACAGTAAGCAAATACTAAGAACAAATCCTGTTGATATTTTTGCTTTGTTCAGAGAAGTCCAGAACAATTCCCTTCTCTCCCACTTAATTTGTAATTAAAACAAAGTTGAGTCACAGAGCTCACACAAGGATTTGTTTATGCACAGGACTTGCAGAATCATAGAAATGTAGGGCTGGAAGGGACCTCAAAAAGTCATCAAGTCCAGCCCGCTGCACTGTGGCAGGAACAACTAAACCTAGACCATCTCTGACTGGTGTTCGGTCAACCTTTTATTAGAAACCTTCAATTGTGGGGATTCCACAATGTCCCTTAGAAGCCTATTCCAGACCCTTATAGTTAGAAAGTTTCTCCTCCTATCTAACCTAAATCTCCCTTGTTGCAGATTACACCCATGACTTCTTGTCGTACTTTTAGTGGGTATGGAGAACAATTGATCCAAGTCCTCTTTATAGCAGCTTTTAATATATTTCAGGACTGTTACCAGGTCCCGCCTTAGTTTTCTTTTCTCAAGACTAAACGTGCCCAGATTTTTTAACCTTTCCTCATAGGTCAGGTTTTCTAAACCTTTTATCATTTTTTGTTGCTCTCCTCTGGTCTCTCTCCAATTTGTCCATATATTTCCTAAAGTGTGGTGCCCAGAATTGGACACAGTACTCCAGCTGAGGCCTCACCAGTGCTGAATAAAGCAGGACAATTACCTCCTGTATCTTACATACAAGACTCCTGTTAATACACCCCAGAATCATATTTGCTTTTTTTCCACAGCTGCAGCATCACATTGTTGACTCACATTCAATTTTTGATCCACTATAATGCCCAGATACTTTTCAGCAGTACTACCACCTAGCCAGTTATTCCCCATGTTGTAGTTGTGCATTCAATTTTTCCTTCCTAAGTGAAGTACTTTGCACTTGTCTTTATTGATGGTGTATGCTTAGTAACAAATTTATAGACCACATATGCTGGCCCTGGTGGTAGCAGAGCAGGCACCCAGGCCACTTTGGGTCCTGGCTAAGACAACTGAAGCAAGTAGTTGCTACTGTCTGTTTAATATCAAGATCTTTTTAATAAAGGCATTTCCAGACTGTCCCTGCAGCCTACTGGCAGGGAAGGACTCCCCTCCCATAGCTTTGGCATAGGGTGTCCACTATGAGTCTAGCATCTGTTGGCAATGTCCAGCAATACAGATGTTCCCCAGCTGCATTAAAAACTGCTCCCTTTTTTAGGTTTGTTTGACACAGATTATGTTCTGACTCACCGTTGTTGAATTAGCAGTGGAAGGGGACTGGCTGGAAGATGGGGCTGGAGGAGTTTCTAGATACAAAGATGGTAGGTGGTGCATCAAAGGACTATGTTTATGTGTCTGAGAACCAGAAATGAGCAAGCTGTGATTGTCTGTTCCTTTAAGCTGCCTCTCCACCTTAAACAATGAACCTGTTAATAAAGCACATGAACGGAGAACCCAAGTAAAGCCAGAGTAATTTGTTCATAAGTCATTGCTGCTCCTATCTGTCAGTCCACCAGAACCCAGCTGGGGAATGCAGTCTGTATTGTGGAAGGAATGCTAAAATCAAAGAAATGGGGGAAAATCTACAAGTCAGATATCCAGGTGAAACCATCAGCACTGCACAGAATTGAACATATCACCTGTGAAATTCATCTTTGCTGGGTGTTTGCAATGAATATAACTATCAAAAACAGTAGACTCCCCTCCAGTATGTCCAAAAAGTGGCCACCAAGAATTTTCCTCATATGTTGAACTGATCACATTAGCCCCATCTTTGAATTACTCCCTTTTGTGTATCACATTAATTTAAAAAACACTATCGACCACTACAATTAAGCCCCATAACACTACTCTGAGGAGGGGAAGTGATATATAAAGATCTTTTCACCCACCACTAAAATGCAGCAGCTGATCAAATTATCTCAACCACAGTACACAGTTTTAGGACAGGAAGTGAAGAATGCCACCATAGTCAACTGAAACGGCACAGAAAGGCTGATGTGTCCTCTCAAACATGAATCAAAGGAAGTGAATTATTATCAGAGAAAACACTGAATATGCACTGCTGGCAGCAGTAGCATTTGCTACATAAGAGAAAGACTCTCTTTGACACCACTGGAGAGAAGCCAAGATTAATCCCTGAGCAGAAGGGACCTAAAACAGAATACTACAGCAGCTATTCTAAAGCTCATAGTAAAGCCATGGAAACTGACACAGGATGCAAGACTGATGGAGTTTATATTTAAGTGTAATAGTTTGCCTTCTTTAATAGGTTCCTTACACCTGGAAAGGAGAGTTATTTCAGTGCTAACAGCCTGACCATTCTCTACTCAATGCCTCTTGAACCAACTATTGGATGGATGACATCTACAGTCTTTGCAAGTAACCTCCTCTCTCAAAGAGAAACAAACAGACTGAAAACAATGGGTTGGGTAATTAACTATTGTTAAGCCAATATGTATAGTGCTTTCCTTTTCATACAGCTGAAGGCACAAAGCTGAATGCACATGGGATGTGCACCAAATGCCAAGCACCACACTGCCTGGATCTGTATTTTCAGCATAAAGTTTTTTTCTTTAAAATGTTCTCTGGTTTGTTCATGATAATTCGGATCAACAACTGCAAAACAAATAAGTACGTCAGAGTCAGCAGCGGTGGGCTCCATTATAAGAACTCCATGGACATGTCTGCCTTGCAGGCTGCACACTACACTTGTTATTTTCTGCAAGTACGGGGTATAAGAAAATATATTCTTTTAAAAAAAAAAATTAGAACACCCACCGTGGTACATTAAACAAGACAGGATGCTATAACTGGAGTTTAATTCTTTCTAACATGGAATTCGTTTTTAGTCTTGGGTGTTTCTGTCAGCTTTCCTAAGAGCTTAACTTCTATGGATAGTTTTAATATCATGCACTTTAATGGGCTAAAAGAAACAGGAACCTAGAAAAACAGAAAAGAGTACAAGAGAAGACAGTGAAGAGCAACAGTGGCAGCTCTGAACACAACTGAAACAGAAATATTTGGCAGGAATTTGCCAGGCACTCTTGGCAGGTGGATACACACGTGCTTTGCTTTAACACACACAAGGATCAAAATATTTCTCTTCTTTGACTTGCTTGTTAGTTCATTCCCAATCATGCTGTCTGGGTTTCTGCAGTAGCCATTTATTTGGTCATCTAACCAAAAGCAGGCTTTCCATTGAGGTGGTGAGAACTTCTGCAATTTGCAAGATGCCAAAGCCAATCACCACCTTACATTTATGTACTGAGTTTATTGCTACTTTCTACAGAAATGACAGGAACTGTAGGCTACAATGTAGGGTTGCACTTTGGTCACCTGTTAGAACCTACATGTAAGTTTACACCCCATCTCAGCTGAACTTACTGGATGCAGAGAGAGGTGATAGGCCTAGCTTTGGGAAAACGTTGGTTAGATCTTGTGGCTTCTTTCCAAAATGGGACATCTTCAGAGCCTTGAGTTTATGGCTCAATCTATGCTGCCTGTCATCTCTTAGTAAGGTTTCAAAGTGCAAGTGAAGAGGCTTGTCTGAAAATAAAAACAACAGGTTATTCTAATGTACACGAATCCTCTCTCCCCACATACAAACACCAGTGTTGTACAGACATAATTTGTAATTAGCACCTGCCAGTACTGTTAAATTCTATACATAGGAAAGTCACACATGTAGCTAAGCAGTTACAAATCATGCCCCTTTTTAATCTTACGCCCTTTGTCACGGATGATGTGATACAGAAAGTTCAGCATGAGTGACCCCAAAATAAAAGCCTTCCTTCAACAAAGCAGCTGGTCAGGACAATCATGGAATTTGGCATCTTGCCTCAGTGCATTACCTCTCCCACTCTCACACTATGCTGGCCTAAGCCATTTCCAACTACACTATCATTCTTGACACTGGCCTGTCATTGCCTGAAAAGCTTTAGCAAAGGCTTCTCATATTTCATCTCCTATTGTCTCTGTTCTTACTGTAAAAAGCAAGTATGACGAGGTACAACAGAAATTAACATCAAACACATCTGAAATAGATGCTTTCACCCTTGCACATTGGGGAAAAGTATACCCTTCCAGTTGCTTACCCTGCCTTTAAGCCCTGTGACAAATATCTTGTCCTTGCAGTTGCCAAAACCTCTTGCAAAGAAAGAACAATTACTTACTCTACAGTAACTGTGGTTCTTCGAGATGTGCACCAGAAGTGGAATACATGTGGAGAACACGTGTGCCTCATATGAGATAGATTCTTTTGGAGTTTGCTGGGGCCACACCTGTGCCCTAGATACCCTCTCACTCTCCGCAGCCAAGGGCATAAAGGAATGAGAGTGGTCACAATCACCCTTCAGTTACTTCCTAAATCAGAATCTAGGTGGTACAAGACTCCACAGTAGTGGTGAAGAAGGACAGGGAAGGTTGTGGAATACGTGTGAACAATGCATCTCGAAGAACCGCAGTTATTGTTAACTAAGTAACCATTCTTTTGTGATTGTCCATGTGTATTGATCTGGTAACACACAAGTCGTGATCGTCTGTCCAGGAGGTGGGTGCTCAGAGTCTGCTGAAACAGTGAGTAAGACAGCTCTGCTAAAGTGGGTGTCTGATCTGGAGCTCTCCAACAAGCAGTGCTGGAGTTCAGTTCACACCTTCACCCAGCTGGGTGGGCTACAAATCTGAGATTGGAATGCCCCTTAGAAGAGAAACTGCAGAGGATGCTTGAGCTCTGGTGGAATGGGCCTTAATCTGTGAAAGTGGGTTCAAGCGAGCTATTGCGCAGGATGCCCTGATATAGTCAGAAAGCCACAAAGATCATCTTTCAATGATGCTGATGCTTCATCCTGTGAGAAAAGGCCAGGAACAATCTCTGAGAACTCCTGAATGATCTTGTCCTAGTTACAGTAGAAAAGAATTCTGAGCATGTATAAGGAAGGCTACGATTTTGTCATGGATGTCATGGAATCTGTGACTTCCAAAGACATCTGTGACTTCAGCCCCAGTGGCTGGGAGCTGCAGGTCCCGCCACCTCCTGCAGCAGCAGGGAGCTGAGAGATACCCCCGTTGCCTGAAGCAGCTGGCCCCCAAACTCCCTGCCGCCGCGGGCATCAGGGGTACCCCACAGCTCCCTGCCGCCGCAGGCAGGGGTGGCCCCTGCAGCCCCCGGCCACCACGGGGAGGCAGGGGGACCCCCCCACAGCTCCCCTCCATCGTGGGGGGGCTGGGGGACCCTGGAGCTCTGAGCCCCCAGTGGTGGTGCGGGCCCCAGAGCTCCCAGCCGCAGCTGTCTAGTCCCTTCCCATTTTATCATGGATATTTTTAGTAGAAGTCAGGGACAGGTCACGGGCTTCCGTGAGTTTTTCTTTATTGCCTGTGACCCGTCCGTGACTCTTACTAAAAATATCCATGACAAAATCTTAGCCTTACATATAAGGTGTGAAGTTTGGCTTCCCCTTGACTACTACAAGGCTTGGAAAAAATTGGCAGGTGGATCACTTGATTCAGGTGAAGGACCAAGACAGCCTCGGGCAGGAACTTTGGATGTCACCTTGTCCTTATCGCATAATGTATATGCCATGGCGGCCTGGATTTCCCTTATTCTCTAGGCTGCGATTCTAACCATCAAGGTGGTTTTCATAGACAAGTGATCTAAAGAAAAGGTTGCTAGATGTTCAAAGGGGGGACCCCCATTAACTATGCTCCATGAAAAGCTAGTCGAGATCAGTGTAAATTTGGCAAACCGTCATATAGGTCCAGGAGGTCACATGTCTTAAGAGCATGAGATATGCTGACTGATGTTGCCAGGTAAGCCTGGCATTGATTGAGGTTCAGCCTGGGGAGGAATCTGTCCTGTGGCAAGTAGGATTTTACCACTGATGGGGCATTATCTGACTCCATGAACTATGTTTTGAGTGAGGTAGGAATGGATTTCTCCCTTTTGACTCGAGACCTAAGGGGGCAAAGAGTTGCAGTGTTACTTGAATGGAATTGCTCACTTGTTGAGGAGATCATCTTCTGGTAACCAGGTGTCAAGGTCTCTGTAGATTTGCACTCCTTGTATCCTTAGATAGGCTGCCATAACTGTGAGGCACTTGGTCAATACTCTGGGAGCTGCGGAGAGGCCAAAGGAAAGCACCCTGTATTGATAATGCAACTTTCCCACGAAGAACGTGAGGTATTTCCTGAGGGTCCGGTTGAATAGCTGTATGGAAATAGACATCCTGTAAACAGAGCCAAAAGCCAGTCCTGAGGATCTAGGGTAGGAACTAAGGAAACTAGGGTTAACATCCTGAACTTAATGTGACAGATAAATGTATTGAGTTGTTGGAGATCTAGGATTGAGCACCAACCTCCATTCTTCACTGGGATTAGGAAACAAAGTGAATAAATCTCTGCCCTGGAATTCTACAGGCTCTCCTTCCATTGCTCAGAGCTATAGAAAAATTTATTCCGTTTAACAGTATCTCATGAGGGGGTCCCTGAAGAGGGACAGGGAAATGGGGCAGGGAGAGACTGAAACTGTATAGCATACCCCATGTCCACAATTTCTAGGATCTACTGGTTTCTAGGTTCCAGGCCTCCCAAAAGCAAAACAAATGGTTCCCAATAGGGTGGGGGACGGATGGGACAAATGGAATACAAATCCTGTGGTTCTATGTGGCTCTGTAATTGAGTTTACAAAGCCTGTACTAAACATAGACAGATGGGAGAGGAGAGTCTTCCATGCTTACAGGTAACCAGGCTGACCACACCGCAGCACAGCTGCTGGACCTGCCAATCATGGAGGCATACCCACAGCTGAGACCAATAAGGAAAACAAGCCTAGGTATAAAGGAAGGAACCGCGAGAGATGGGGAGGCAGAAAGGCCTGGGACAGCTGACAGGAGGTTGATGCAGAGTGTATGGCAGGGGAGTAAGGAGCAGAGCATCTCCATCTCTGGAACTTCTGTCTTTTCCTTGGGGGCTTTGTTTATCTCAGCTGGCGTGGGGAGTTTAGACCTCTCTTCTTGGTGCTTCGGTGCCAAAACATCGGTATAGTGAGTGGCCTGAGCAGGCTCTTCAAGCTGTACCAAGTTTGTTCAGTGACCTGTCTGGGCCAAGCGGTCAGCAGGACCCAATCCAGACCCTGAACTGCCTCCTGGTTTGGGTCAGCAAGGGAAATCTGTGTCTCCAATCACTCAGAGCAGTGCTCCTTGCTCCCTCTTTCCTCAGAACATTGTGTTGAGGAGGGTTTGGGAGGCTCTCACAGACTCCGTAGTCAACAAGTAAAACTTTCTCGAAGCTCTGGGTGGACCCCTGGGTTACCGGCCTGGTCATTTTCTTCACTTCAGGTTTGGAGTATGCCTTCATGGACATCTTCAGGAGAAACACTTTTAGGTGGGATTCCCTTGCTTTTGGTGTCCTCTTTGAAAAAGAGCAGCATGTGGTGCGTTTTTCTGAAATATGCACTTCAGTGAGGTAGAAGTCTTTTTCAGTGTCTGTCACCATATGGATAGCTGCCTTACAGATGGACAGGTTTTAAATCCTGGAAATTTGATTCTGCCATGTCCAGGGCACCCTGTGTTGGGAGCACCCCCGAAGTTAAAGACCTTCTTTCTTTTTCTTTTTGGCCAGAGGGCTTAAACTATGTTAATTTAACTATATTAAGGAACACTAAACTAAAAACTAGAGCAGCGGTTCTAAAACTGTGGGTCAGGACCCCAAAGTGGGTCATGACCCCAGGGCTGGCTTAGACTTGCTGGTGCCCAGGGCTGAAGCCCTTTGGCTTCAGCTTTGACCTCCCCCCCCGCCTGGAGCGGAGGAGCTTCAGCTTCCCCTCCCCACCGTGGGGCAGTGGGGCTCAGGTAAGCTCAGGCTTCTGTCCCCCTTCCTGGGGTCATGTAGTCATTTTTGTTGTCAGAAGGGGGTCACGGTGCAATGAAGTTTGCGAACCCCTGAACTAGAGCAAAAGAATTGCACAGTGCCTAAAGATGCAGACACTGCCAGGGATTCTGTCTCTGCCTCAGATGGAACTGAAGGATCGTTGTGGCTGCCCTAACCTTTATGCCCTCGGCTACCAGGAGCAACAGGGCATTCAGGACACAGGGGCAGCCCAAACACACACAGAATCCAGTCTCAGGCACAAGGGCACCGGAACAGAATATATGTGGACAATCACTTGAAGAATAATTCTACCTAAATTTCCTCCAAAACAGAGTGTCTTGTTTTCCCTTCCGAGCTGTAAGAGTCCCCTCTTCCCAGTTTTTCCTTCACAGGCATCAGTCCTTATATAACCACTTGTGTGGTGAAACCTACTCACGTCTCCCTTCCAAGAGCCCAGTCCTGACCTAACTTTGAATACACCCAGTTTCCAGATGTCCACTGTCCCAAAAGTTAAATTTTAACAATAGTAAATATACTAGAGAAAGTCTAATAGGGTACGTGAAATCAAACAATTCCTGAGTCACCAACAGAATTTAGCTGACTGTCACTGGCTGGCACCAAACCAATCACATACCAAATAATGAGAATTCAGAGGTGAGGCCTCATCTATGATAACCCTCAGGGGGAATCTTTTCATCAACACTGGAAAAATAGATTTTCTCTTCAAATACATTTTGGGGAGAGTGCTGCCTAAAAACCAGCACTGAAATGAGTTTTAGGGCTAGTCTACACTGGCAGCGCTTTAACATGGCTTGTGTAGTCACGGCAGAGCGCTGGGAGAGAGCTAGCCCAGCGCTCTAAAAAACCCACCTCCACAAGAGGCATAGCTCCCAGAGGTGGGAGCACGGCTCCCAGAGCTGGTGCACTGTTTATACTGGCGCTTTACAGCGCTGAAACGTGCTGCGCTCAGGGGGGTGTTTTTTCACACCCTTGAGCAAGAAAGTTGCAGTGCTGTAAATTGCCAATGTAGACAAGCCCTTAGTCATTTTTGAGTAGGTTTCCTGTTAGTTGTTAATAATCCCTCCTACCATTTGTTTCCTTCCACATTGTTCTCTTTTGTGCATGTATGCTAATTAGTTTAGTGTTACTCTAAAGGGGGTGAGACTGTCCCCTGCTGGTTTGCTGTTGCAGCCCATGGAGAAAGGGGCTCTTTATGAGGGTTAGACTTTTAGAACTTACTTATTTTTTTAAATACAAAAATAGCAGTAGACTTTACTAACAAACACAAGAAAAAAAGATTAGGTTAAGATTTGGTCTGGCTTTCCAAGTTCCCCTTTTAAAGATCCTATTCCTTCCCTGGAAAGAATCTGGGAGTTTTTCCATGGAAAATGAAGCAGTAACAAAAAGATTTCTCTTTCCAGGAGGGACACTCAAGAGAGGGCTGCAGTGGCACTGTCAAGAGCTCATCTATTTAAACATTAAACAGAGTAAAAATAGCAGTACCCTTCTATTCAGAGCATGGTACGCTGGGACCTGTAGTCTCCATGGGCTGTATCTCTGTATTAAAAATAAGGGGAATTAGGGTCACACTGCAGAACTTTGTGGGTAGCCTCCGATGATTCCTTGCATATATACTACCCTAAAATTCAGTTTAGTGTATTTTAAACATTCTTGCCTGTAAGTGGAAGGAGGAGCAGGACACCTGCAGAATAAGGTCCTTTATTTTATACTAAGAACATGTAATCTACTCACCAGGAGAGAACGACAGTATGGGATGGAAGCCAGAATCCAGCAGTGCTATACGCTCTTCTAAGGACATAGTGTCTGGGTCTATGGCCTGAATAGAGGTTTTACAACCACACAGGATACAAGTGCTGGGCCATTCACAGCTACACTTCATGGTGAGAGGTTTCTGCGGCTAGTAGAAGGGAAAATAAAAAGATCAGCCATCTAAAAAGGGAAAAATCACCAGTGTTTTCTTCAATTTAAGAAGGGATGCTGATATTCAGATCCAGTGTTTCCAGGGTCTGATTTCTACAAACTATGTTTCATGCCCTAACCAAAAAAAACCCAACCAACCCAACACTTTCAAAATGGAAATATTTAGATAAGTTTTGAAAGATAGACATAACAATGGTCTTGTGGAATGGATCATCTCCAGTGAACCAACAAAAGAGTAAACCAAACACAGACACACAGGTCCCAGTGCCCACTCAGCAGCAGTAACAGCATGTATGCAGGGCACAGCAAGGAATACAATCACCTCTTTGCTCCGGGATTCCACCTCTAATCCTTTGAAAAAATCATTTTCGCAAGTACAAGACTGGAATTCTCCTTGTGGCTGAACATAAAATTGAATTACTATGGTATCTGGTAATTATACTTAGGCCTATAATACTAACATATGGTGCTGTTTTAAAGGGACAATTCAAAGTTAAACTTTTTTGACATTTCCAAGTGAGTATAGCTTGTTTCTTGTATCATATAATTTTCTTCCATTGACAATATTTGATGTACTTGATGCCTCTTCCTCTGATAATATGTTGTGCTCTGCAAGCTCAGTCAATCAAAAGAGGGAGCATTAACAACTTTTTGCCCATAGCTGTCTTTCTTATTGCGCTGGTAACCAAGATTGAGCCATGTTGGCTTTGTGCTAACAAATGCCAAGGACAAAGACTAGAAGGAAAATAAATTTAAATTTTCATGCTTCAAGATTATTCCAAGAAACAGAAATTAACAAGTTACATACAGAGAAAGAGGCAATAAAACCATCAAATCAGTCTCATCAATGTGAGAAAACTGGATATTTTCAAGAAATATCTTATACTGAGCTGGAAACATCAAAATAAAGAATGATGTTTGTAATGTAAACACTCTAAGCTAAAGGTAAGTGGTGGGAAATAGAAATTACGTTAGTGCAGAAACTAAAACCATAGTTAGGCTGTCACCGCTCGCAAAGGCATGGTCTGAGCACATGACTGGGATTCAGGTACTCTGGCTCTAATCCCAGCTCTTGACAGTTTCCCTGTGACCTTGGGCAAATCAATTTCTATGCCTTGGTTTCTCCATTTGTAAACTCATAGAATCATAGAAGATTGGGGTTGGAAGAGACCTCAAGAGGTCATCTAGTCCAACCCCCTGCTCAAAGCAGGACTAACACCAACTAAATCAACAAAATGAGAATATCTACTCTCAGAGGTATGTTTATAATGCAGTTGGAGATCCTGGGAGTGAAGGGTGTACTCCATTGTGTTTATACTTAATAAAAAAAAATGCAGGATAGATTGTATTTTAGCAGACATGTGGCTAAACTCACTGAAAGTTTGCACCTACCTTCTTGCTAAGGAGAGAGACAGTGTTAGCTCGGACCAGCTTGCGTTTCTTGTATCTGCAAATGGGGCGGATTCTAGCTGCAACACAGCTGTTGTCTGGTACAGAGGGTACAGTAGCCAGGCTATCCAGTCGTTTCTGTCTGAGAATTTCTTCAGCTTCCAAACTGGCCAGAGAAATGTTGTTGGAGCGGCTTGTGTGCAAACTGCAACCAAATAAATAAATAAATAAGACAGTGAGCCTCACTCAGAACAAGAGAGGCAAAAGTTAATACTGCACTGTGATGGCTGTGCTGACCGATCACCTCCAGGTATTTTCTTAGGCAGCTAATGATTTTTATTAGTTTGGGTTTTTACTACAGCTGTGCTCCTTGTTAACTTAGGTTCTAATAATTCTTTAGGGGGGAAAACATGCTCATCTGCTTATACATCTAGTTGGAAATAAATACTGAAGGTCATAAAATCATAGAAATGTAGGGCTAGAAGGGACCTCGAGAAATCATCAAGTCCAGCCCCCTGCGCTGTGACAGGACCAAGTAAATCTAGACCACCATCCCTGACAAGCCTATGTCCAACTTGTTTTTAAATGCTTCCAGTGATAGGGACTCCATGACCTCCCATGGAAGCCTATTCCAGAGCTTAACTACCCTTATAGTTAGGAAGTTTTTCCTGATAGCTAACCTAAATCTACCTTGCTGCAGATTAAGCCCATTACTTCTTGTCCTACCTGCAGTGGACATGGAGAACAATTGATCACCGTCCACTTTGTAAAAGTCCTTAATATATTGGAAGACGTATCAGGTTGCCCCTCAGTCTTCTTTTCTCAAAACTAAACATGCCCAGTTTTTCCAACCCTTCCTCACAGGTCAGGTTTTCTAAACCTTTTATCATTTTTGTTGCTCTGCATTCTTTCCAATTTGTCCACACACTTTGTAACCGTAGTGCTCAAAATTGGACACAATACTCCAGCTGGGGCCTCACCAGTGCCAAGTGTAGCAGAACAATTAGAATCATAGAACTGGAAGGGACCTCAAGAGGTCATCTAGTCCAGTCCTCTGCACTCAAGGCAGGATTAAATATTATCTAGACTATCCCTGACAGGTGTTTGTCCAACCTGCTCTTAAAAATCCCCAATGATGGAGATTCCACAACCTCCCTCAGCAATTTATTCCAGTGCTTAACCACCCTGACAGTTAGGAGGTTTTTCTTGATGTCCAACCTAAACCGCCCTTGCTGCAATTTAATCCCATTGCTTCTTGTCCTAGCCTCAGAGGTTAAGAAGAATTTTTCTCCCTCCATCTTGTAACAACCTTTTATGTACTTGAAAACTGTTATGTCCCTTTTCAGTCTTCTCGTCTCCAGACTAAACAAACCCAATTTTTTCAGTCTTCCCTCATAGGTCATGTTTTCTAGACCGTTAATCATTTTTGTTGCTTTTCTTTGGACTTTCTCCAATTTGTCCACATCTTTCCTGAAATGTGATGCCCAGGACTGGACACAGTACTCCAGTTGAGGCCTAATCAGCGTGGAGTAGAGCGGAAGAATTACTTCTTGTGTCTTGGTTACAATACTCCTGCTAAATACATCCCAGAATGATGTTTGCTTTTTTTGCAAGTGTTACACTGTTGACTCATATTTAGCTTGTGATCCACAATTACCTAACATGTCTTACATACACCCTGCCTGTCCGTGCTCTGGCCCTTGTTCAAGTTTTCCATAGGAATCACCTTGAAAAGTGTGATCCCACATCACTCTGAGGGCACACTTTGAGGAGGGGATATCAGGGACCATATGTCTTGAACTCTGGGCCACAGGTTCTCTTAGGAGCCAGTAAATTCCAGCCTGCCAACCAGTGACCTTAATAGTTATATTTGTATCAACTGCTAAAATTTGCAATTTTCATGTCTAAGGCAGTTGAGGTTTCTATTATTAACGGCATGCATCTCCCCCTTTAACAGAGTGGGCTTTTACAGTCAGTGGTTCCATTTGTTCTCAGATAATAAATCTAAAGACAGGAGTTAGTGAGGGGCTGTTTTATCTCTATTTCTTTTGTAAATAGAAGACCAGAGAAAAATGGGAAGAATTTTCCTTTTCTGTTCTCCCTAGGAAGTGTACAGCTGTGTTTCAACATGTATCTAGCAACCTGGCACTTTAAAGTGCCCTCTCCCCCGAAAAGTGACTCTGTAAAAATGGCATCTTCTTACTTAAAAGGCCTGCTCCCTCTTTGCTCACTTGGACGAACATAAGCTTTTTATCAGTACTTACTTCTGTTAGCCCTGTAGGACCCATGTAGCTATGGAAGCTAGATTCTTTTCTGGCTTGCATATTATCAGAAGAATTGTTAAAAGCACCATGTCTAGAATCTTTACTATTGATGTGTGATTCAGAAAGAATCCAGTTAAATTTTTAGACTTCATGTTGAGATCACAGGACTGGCTGTTAGAAACAACATCACTGAGACACAAACATGGATCCCCATTATGCTATTTTTACAGAGTAATTTTTTTCAGAACTGCACTACACATGTTTTCAACAAATAAAAGCTGCAACTTTACAAATGAAAACTTGATCTTTCTAGGCCTACATCCAGCCATTTTAGGTTTCACAATTATCAGACACATACTAATTATATTTGCCAGACAGCAGGATGCACTTAAAGCCTTTACTTTGCTCAACTGCTTTATTTAATTGTCCTGTACATTCCAGGAAGTTGGGCAACCTCCCTTTCACTCCAACGGTTAAATAGTAATTTGACTGTGAGAAAAGGTTCCAGGGAGTATTAGAAATCTAATACTAATGCTCCACAATATTAAGACAGAACTATGTTGACTACAAACAGGCCATCATATGCTCATCCACTATTCATCGTGACTATACAGCAGTCTTTTTTCTGACACAGCCCTGTGTCAGCTGTTGCTGGCTTATGCACCCCTACCATGCTACATAGCTGTGTGTGTACCCATACATTCTGGGAACATCTGAGCAGCCATCCCACGCTGACTGAGGGAGTGGATTGTGGGTTTTTCCCCCTTCATGCAATGCACTTTGGAATGTCTTTCCATATCCGGGAGAGAGGAGAATTGACTGCCTAGGTTATGCAAACAGTCCTATCTACACTACAGAACGCCATTCACCTACAGATGTTACAGACTGACTCACTATCAAAGCCAGAACACAATATAGCCACTAATTTAGGAACTACATGTTAACAATGTTATGTGAAGGGACTGTATTTAAATGAACTCTTATAGAGGCTGGTCACAAACTCAAACTCCATTGTGACAACAGGATCCAAGTCCTTCTGTGACCTGATGATTCTTTCACTTTGTACCGCTTTGCAACTTTGTCCCCACTCACAGCTCTGCTATGCTGCAACAGACCTTTTTGTCTGTTGGACTGGACCCCCTCCAGAGCATGGCAACTGTTGCTCAGCCAGCAAGATAGATTGTTGAATGGGAGGTTCACCTTACTTTCTGAAGGTAAGCATGCTGCCTCACAATTCTTCCATGTCCCCACCAACCCAGGGAGAGGGGAAAAAAAGACTAGAACATCACAAAGTGAACCTAAATCTGCACTGTAGCAATGCATAGCGCTACTAAGCTAATTTTCCTTTTCAAAGAAATTGCTTACTCATGATTATCCTTTTACTTCTCTGCCCTGCTTTAAACATATACAACAAGAATGACCTTTATAAGTTATCTTATTAGTAGCACAGTATTCCACATCAACTGAACAGACTGTGTTAAGACAATACCATTTTATCTTGCAACTTCACAATGAACTGTCTATTGCCATAAAAGCAATCTTACATTCTTGCTGTAACTTTTGAAGTTGGGAATCCAAACTGATTTTCTTAGGAAATGAGCCAGGGATAAACATATAAGAGAAATTATGATTGATATATATTTAGCTGATCAGATAATACTGCCAGCTATCAGTGGCACTTGTGAACCTCAATTCACATAACTCCTTTAAACTTATGTTCAACTGTTCCAACTCTTGCACACTTATTAATGTCTCCAGCTCAACAATAGCTCAGATTTTGGCCCTGAAAATCCTTTTTATATGACATTTTATCATGGGATCTCAAAACACTTCAGCTAAAAACACACTTTAGAGGATTCATATTACTCCTATTTTACAGAGGAAGCAAAATACGTTAAATAACTGGATTAGAGTCAAGGCAAGGGAGACAAGGCTGTTTTGGAAAAGCTAAATGAATTCTTTGCGTCGGTCTTTACTGCAGAGGATGTGAGGGAGATTTCCACACCTGAGCCATTCTTTTTCGGTGACAAATCTAAAGAACTGTCCCAGACTGAGGTGCCAATAGAGCAGGTTTTGGAACAAATTGATACATTAAACAGTAATGAATCACCAGGACCAGATGGTATTCACTGAAGAGTTAACTGTGGTATGTAACCTACTGCTTAAATCAGCCTTGTAACAGGTGACTGGAGGATAGCTAATGTGACACCAATTTTTAATAAAAGGCTCTAGAGGTGATCCTGGCAGTTACAGGTGGATAAGCCTAACATCAGTCCCAAGCAAACTGGTGGCAACAATAGTAAAGAATAGAATTATCAGAGACAGATGAACACGATATGTTGGGGAAGAGTCAACATGGTTTTTATAAAGGGATATCATTCCTCACTAATCTATTACAATTCTTTGAGGGTATCTACAAACATGTGGCCAAAGTGATCCAGTGGATCACTTTCAGAAACCCTTTGACAAGGTCCCTCACCAAAGGTTGTTACGCAGAGTAAGGAGTCATGGGATAAGAGTGAATGTCCTCTCATGGATCAGTAACTAGTTAAACAGAAAACAAAGGGTAGGAATAAATGGTCAGTTTTCACAATGAAGAGTGTTAAATATCAGGGTCCCCAAGGCTCTGTTGGGACCAGTTCTTTTCAACATGTTCATAAATTATCTGGAAAAAGGGGCAAACACTGGAGATGACAAAGTTTGCAGATGATGGAGAATTACTCAGGATAGTTAAGACCAAAGCAGACCATGAAGAGTTACAAAGGGATCTCACAAAACTATTGGCAGGAAAATGGCAGATGAAATTCAAGGCTGATAAAAACGAAGTAATGCACATAGGAAAACATAATCCCAAATATACATACAAAGTGATGAGGTCTAAATTAGCTATTACCACTTAAGAAAGAGATCTTGTGGACAGTTCTCTGAAAACATCTGCTCAATGTGCAGCGGCAGTCAAAAAAGCTAACAATGTTAGGAACCATTAGGAAAGGGACAGATAAGATGACAGAAAATATCATAATGCCACTATATAAATCCAAGGAACACCCACACCTTGAATACTGCATGAAGTTCTGGTTACCACATCTCAAAAAAGATATATTAGAATTGGAAAAAGTACAGAGAAGGGTAAACAAAAATGATTAGAAGTATGGAAGAGATTAAAATAATTTGGATTATTCAGCTTGGAAAAGAAGACTGAGGGGGATATGACAGAGGTCTATCAAATCATGAATGGTGTGGAAAAAGTGTTAATTACTTCTTCACAACACACACAAGTCAGGGGTCACCTGATGAAATTAACAGGTTTAAAACTAACCTAAGGAAGTATTTCTTCACACAAGGCATAATCAACCTGTGGAACTCATTGCCCGAGAATGTTGTGAAGGCCAAAAATATAAACTGGGTTAAAAGAAGAATTAGGGCTAGTCTACACTGGCAATGTTAAAGCGCTGCTGCCAGGGCCGGCTCCAGGCACCAGCGCAGCAAGCTGGTGCTTGGGGCGGCCCATGGAAGGGGGCGGCACGTCCGGGTCTTCGGCTGCAATTTGGCGGCGGGTCCCTCAGTCCCTCTCAGAGGGAAGGACCAGCCGCTGAATTGCCGCCGAAGAATGAAGCGGCGTGGTAGAGCAGCCGCCGAAGTGCCGCCGATCGCGGCTTCCCCCGCCACTTGGGGTGGCAAAAAAGCTGGAGCTGTCCCTGGCTGCTGCGGCAGCACTTTAACGTGGCTTGTGTAGTCATGGCAGAGCGCTGGGAGAGTGCTCTCAAAAAACCACCTCCATGAGGGGCGCGGCTCCCAGCGCTGGTGCACAGTCTGCACTGGCACTTTACAGTGAGAAAGTTGCAGCGCTGTAAAGTGCCAGTGTAGACAAGCCCTTAGATAAGTTCATGGAGGATAGGTCCATCAATGGGTATTAGCCAAGATGGTTATGGATGCATCCTCATGCGCTGGGTGTCCTTAAACCTCTGACTGCAAGAAGCTAGGACTGGATGACAGGGGATAGATCACCCAATAAATTGCCCTGTTCTGTTCACTCCCTCTGAAGCATCTGGCATCGGCCCCTGCTGGAAGTCGGGATACTGGGCTAGATGGCCCATTGGTCTGACCCAGGATGGCCATTTTTATGTTCATATACGAGGAATCCTGAGACTCTCATTACCCTTTTGACCACTGGATCACACTTTCTTCCTCAGAACACTAACTGCATTTGAATACATATGACTGCTTGGAAAATCCACACTTTAAATCTTTACATATATAAAACATTAAAAACAAGTACAAACATTCCCTGAAAAAAAGCACAGGCATAAAAGTCTAACAAAGTCATTACAATATTAACAGGTTTTTTATATGTAGTTGTTTGGGGGTGGTAAAAGGTAAGCTAGCACTCAGATGAGTGATTACACGAGAAAACCCAGGCAATTCCCCTCTCTTTTCCATAAACACATAACTGCATTTTTCAGTGACTAAACTATTTATCAAAAAAAAAAATAAAAAAAAAAAATCAAAAAAAAAAAAATCACCCATCTCTATATGTAGTGCATAAAGCATAGCCTTTTCACCTCCAACTCACCAGTTTGTTAGAGTTTACATTTCAAAGAGAAGGATTTAGATACTGTTAGCCCAGATTCTAGTTCATATTTTGTTGCCTTAGACAATGCAAGGTCAACTGTCTCGGAAAGACTCTGAGTAAATGTGGAGACTCAATTTCCTTTCAGTACTATGCATGTGCTTTCCTGCAAGACATAGGGAAGGTTATTAGCAGGTCATTGGGGAAAGTTCACAAAGCGGTTAGAATGTGCTTATTGACCCAAAACTACAGTAACTCCTCACTTAAAGTCATCCGGGTTAATGTTATGTTGCTGATCAATTAGGGAACATGCTCGTTTAAAGTTGTGCAATGCTCCCTTCTAACGTTGTTTGGCAGTCGCCTGCTTTGTCCACTGCTTGCAGGAAGAGCAGCCCGTTGGAGCTAGCTGGTGGGGGCTTGGAACCAGGGTGGACCGGCAGCCCCCCCATCAGCTCCCCGCTCCCCTAAGTTCCCTGTGCAGCAGCTGCCCAGCAGGCTAGCAATTGCAGCTGTCCCTCCCCCCACTGCCATGTGCTGCTCCCCAAGACTCCTGCTTGCTGTATGGGGGGAAAGGAGGGAAGAGGGGGGCTAATGTCAGGGTGTCCCCCTCTCCCCTGCTCCCCGCTTACCCCATTTTCCATAGAGCAGGGGGGACACATGACAGGGCTCAGGACAGAGGGAGCTTGCTGGCGGCAGCAGCTGCGGTCTCAGCAAGCTGATCTAATTAACAAGGCCGTGTACTTAAAGGGAAATGCACATATCTCCCTCCATTCCTGCTGCCTTGTAAAGTGAGAGAGTTAACCCTTGAGGGCTCAGCCAATTGCTAGTTCATCATTTAGCAGTAAGGGAAATATCCCACCCTCTGACTCCTCCACCTCAACCAAGCTTCACAATCATCATCACTGTGTACCAATATTAAATTGTTTGTTTAAAACTTATAGTGTGTGTGTGTGTGTGTGTGTGTGTGTGTGTGTGTGTGTGTGTGTGTGTGTGTGTGTGTGTGTGTGTGTGTGGTCTTTTGTCCGGTGAAAAAAATTTCCCTGGAACCTAACCCCCCTCATTTACATTAATTCTTATGGGGAAATTGGATTAGTTTAACATCGTTTCACTTACAGTCGCATTTTTCAGGAACATAACTACAACGATCTGATTAGTTTTGGCTGTGAAAATGTTTTTCAGGGCCAGCTGTGGGGTGAATGGGGGGGGGGGAGAAAGAGAGAGAGAGACTGACTGACTGACTGAAGCCCAGCAGTTAGGGTACTTACCTGGTATGTTTGAATTTCCACTCTGGAGAAGTGATCAGAACTCAAAACTCTCCCCTCCTAACCAATAGGCTATTTTGGGGTGGGCTGCTCTCAATCTCTCCTCCTGAAGTTGTTTCACGTTGTATAAATACTTAAATACTCAATGGGCAAGAAAGAGAAAATGACTCTACAGCCTAGTGATTAAGGCACGCAGCTGGGGGGTATTAAATGTGGATTCAAATCTTCTGTCTTTCTGATACAAAATGGAACAGCTTCAACAGGAGAGACAGAGCAGAATAGTTTATAGCCTGGTGGTTAGGGGTCTCGTATGGCAGACACCTGAATTCAAGTCTCTGCTTCAATTAATATTTTTAGTATATACACAAAGTGGAACAGAGCTTCAACAGGAGAGATTGAGAGCAACCCACCCCAGAATAGCCTGTAGGTGATGTTGGTTACCTGGGAGGGGAGAGATTTGAGTTCAAGTCCCTGCTCCAGAATGGGGATTCAAACCTGGTTCTTCCACATCCCAAGAAAGTGCCCTAACCACGGGGCTAAAGGTACACAAGGGGGATGAATGCACATACAGTTTTCTGAAGCTGACCAGAATGAAATGTTCCTTATGACCTGTTACAGACTTTTCCAATTTGCTGACAAATTCTGAACATTTTTTGACCCTAACCAAATTTTTTTCCTGATTTTTATGGTTTGCTGGCTGAACCATACAATAAATTCACCCAGCTCTAACGATCTGTACCTCCAATACTTAATTCCAGTGCATATGAAATGCTAGTAATGTAAATTCTATACAAATGAAGCTGAAATGGGACACTTGAAAAATGTGTAAGGAAAAATAGCTTTTATATATCCACATACATACAATGTAAACATAAAAGAGATGGAAGGGGAGAGAAGAAAAGAAAAGAAATATATTGTGCCCACACTTATAATGAACAAAATACTGTGAGGCTCTTTTAAAATGTTTAATTTAAATTGCTATGTACATTATATTCTGAGTTGTTTTTGGTGGTGCCTATCACCACTTTATGAAAGCGCTGCACATGCAAAATTAAGTGAATTCCAAATAACAAAAACTATTATATATCTGCATTGTTTTAGGAAACGAATGCCTGGAGAAGGATAAATCTGTCTTAGCTAGTTTTGTAGGTTCACATTTAAAACACCTGTTCACTTTTGGAGCTATAAATTCAGACACAGTCTTTTTTCAACTCATAGTTAAACATTTCTAATAACAATCTATAAGTAAGTGGCTCTGCCTCAGAGGTGCCCTCTCCAATTCTAGGCTTGTGCATATACATCACTAGATGGAGTCGTGCTTCCCCTATTGGCTGGGCGAAGAAGTTATACACTCTACTGCTGGCAGCACATCGAGATTTTCCTTTAGCTCAAGTTGCAGAGGCCTATTTTGTGTCCATAACCATACCACCCTGGGATGGGATCTCATCATCTCACAAGCTATGAAGGAAGAGCTTTTTTAGTACTTGAATGTGGGTTATAATCTACTTCTAGGGAACTTGGAACCACACACACACACACTTTCCCCCTAAAATGCATTACTACCCACTCCGGCTCTTGATCTTTCCTCCTTTTGGTACTAAGCATTTCTAGCTACTTAAATTCCTAGTACAGTTTCTTTGCTTTATCAAAGTTAATATGTCCATTACATTTATAGGCAGCAATATAAATCATGCCTCCCCTCTCACTTTATTAGTTCTTTTTCCTTCCCCTTGCAGGAAAAGATGAATACAAAAGTTAATATTGCTGTTGGGAACAAGTGGGCTGAAGAAACATTTAAGATGCAAGTAATTTTTTATTAAGTAGCATATAACCATTTTAAATCTGAACTTTAAGTTCTCAGAAAAATAACCTCATACCTATTTTAAATACACCAATTTGCAAAAAAATTGGATACTTCAATTGAAAGTTAGCACGTTAAGAAGGGAAGTCTAGACTTAACCTTACAGTCATGACTGACACGTACAGAGTAAACATTCAGATTTGTATATATGAGCAATATAAATGCATATCACCAACAGATGAGATATCTGCAAAATTATCCACCTTACCTGGTTTATTTTGAAAGTGTTTTGAATTTTACTTCGTGGTTACATTATTATTGTAGCCGTCTTGGTCCCAGGATATGAGAAACACAAGATGGGTGAGAACATCTTTTAGTGATTCCCAACTTCTGTTGGTGACAGAGACAAACTTTTGAGCTCCACAGAGCTCTTCTTCAGGATCTGTGGAGCTTGAAAGCTTGTCTCTGTTAGCAACAGAAGTTGGTCCCCTAAAAGATATTACCTCACACACCTAGTCTCTTAAATTTTAGGCAGTTCTAAGTTTGACAACTATACTTTGCAACTTGCATATGAATAGCAGTCCATGACCATCCATAGCTTTAGTCTTGCATCTCTCACTGTCTTTAATGTTTTATCTTGGACAGCCCACCATTATCTGAAGTTTAACATGGTCAGTTAGCACTCATTCTTTGCTCCTAATCTCTGCTACTTCCATTCTCCATTACATTCAAACATTCTCCTTGTCTCACAGGCTTTTAACCTGGAAGCCATTTTCAGCTTCCTTCCCTTTGCCCATGTCCAAACCATAACTAGTCTGCCTCTTCCTTTCTGTCTCTTTTTCATCCACACCCTAATTATCTCCTCTCAAGTCTTTTTGACATTATTCTTGCTTCTCTTCCACCCATCAGCTATGTCCAAAAGTGCTGCTTATAAAATTCTCTCTTTTCTGTTTTTACCATGTTAATCTCCTATTCAAGTCACTCAAATGCCACTTCACTGGCTGTATATCTAATTCAAGTTTCTTGTCCTTGCTCTCAAGGCCCTACATCACAAAGCCGTTTCTTCCAGTGACACTTGCACTGATACACCTTTCATCAGCTTCTCACAGGTATCTCCATGCCCTTTTCCATGCTGCCCTTCTGCTTAAAATATATTCACCAAATCTGTTCACTAAAACAGTTCTTTGATAATCCCACTTCTAAAGACCTGCTTCTGCTGCAAAGCCTATAAGTGGCAAAGATGGTGGTGGGGGTGGCAGAAATGTTATTAATTTCCCTTTGAAACTGTCTAAAATAAGGTGCTGTACAACTGCTCAGTTCTTTACCTCTAGAACATTAGAAACATTCCTGCTTGGAGCGCACTGCTGTATTTTCAAGCATTGTCAGTTGGAAGTTACATTGTGGCGCCATGCAGAATTACGAACAGGATCACTTCTACCCAGAATGGCCTGTATTCTTTACTTCTCCGTAGTCTTAAACACCTCTATTTAAAGCTCCTTATGTGCTATTCTGCTGCATTATTGGAGAGTACAACTGTAGGCCCAACTCACAAGCTGCATAAGCAACTATCAGTGATTCATGAAATGAAATAGCCATTCTCTAACGAGAGTGTGAAATATGTGCTCACACTACAGAATGCAGACGTCTTGAAGCCTGTAATCATACCATCTTGTACTGATCTCAACTAACCAGGGTCAGGCCCAGTCAGTACTTGTATGAAAGGAACTGCTAAGTATTGCAGAAAGAGGTGCTTGAGATTCAGTAGATAGTGTTCATCTCTCTGACAGGGTATGTTTTCATTGCAGAGTTAGCCTTGGCTATTACATGGGTTTTAGCCCAAACCTCCCCTACTGTCCACACACAAATCTTTCATGTGGGCTTGTGTGTGATTTGAATCCAGGCTTGCTTAACCAGTTGGGGGTACAAGTTAGAGTCTGGGTTTCACTTTAATACAGGCTGTAACCCACCCACTTGGCAGGCTGGACACAGGCTGAAAACTGGGTTACAAAACTAGCTCGGATAGTCCTGCAATGCCTTCCCACAATTCCTTGGGGCCTGTATTTACCTGCCCTTCTATATACTCAGCACCAGAAGTCACCTGCTAGTTTATATGCACCTGGTTGGCATCTGAACCCCTTGTTTCATGTGACCTGCTCTCATTTCTGCAAAGTCTCTAACGGTGATTTTGTCCAGAGAAATCCTCATCTCAGCGTGCTGTTAGCTGGCCAAAGACTCTCTTCAAAGTTCTGATAGTCTTGGGATGTGAGGTCAGTAAGGCTCACTATTTGGGGAGATGAACCTGAAATCACCACCTCCAAGCAGCTGGCAGAAGAGGGGATTAAGACAAATGACAGTTACCTTTTCCATAACTGGTGTTCTTCGAGATGTGTTGCTCATGTCCATTCCATATTACGTGTGTGTGCTCGCCACATGCACCGGTGCCCGAAGTTTTTCCCTCAGCAGTATCCGTAGGGGACCGGCTCTGGCGCCCCCTGGAGCGGTGCCCGTATGACACAGTATAAGGGGCACCGCCAGCTCCCCCCACCCTCAGTTCCCTCTTGCCGGAAACTGACTGTGGGGAAGGAGGGCAGGTTGTGGAATGGACATGAGCACTCCCCTTTGGGCTTGCTACACCACCCAGGGTATTCACAAAAGTTTTCACCATGGTAGCAGCCCAGGTGCAACACCAAGGCTAACCATGAGCCTAGAGAGGACCAAGTTAAGATCCCACTATGGGACAAGAGCCCATACCTGCGGGAAGAGTCTCTCAAGCCCTCTCAAGAATCTGACTGTCATGTCATGGGAAAACACCGTCTGTCCTTGGATCGGCAGGTGAAAAGCGGGGATGGCTGCGAGATGCACTGCTACTTCTTGAATTTGCCTTACTTTCTGTACTGGTTTTTACTTCCTACCCTAAACTACAGCATTGCTGTATGTTGTTATGCAGCTGTCATGTTTCAGTGGCACGTGAAGTGATCTCTGTAAATGCTTTATCTACCTCACACAGCTTCTGGGACAACTAGTAACTGTAAAGTGCTCTGAGAATTTTAATAAAAAGGTTCTCACAATTGTAAAGAATTATCTTCATCTCATTTCTGTTCCAACCACCAATATGCAAGTTAGGCACCACTAGAGAGGTGTTCAGCAATAAAGCCCTACACAGTGTAAAGCAGTTAGCTGCTCTTTCAAACGTAGAGGTTTTCCTTGCGTTCGTGCAGCAAACCCTACATTAAAGGTATGCATATTCAAAAAATACGGTCTGATATATCCAACTGCATCAGCAACACCTGCAAGCTTAAGGCACTTTTGAATAAACTTAGCAATCAATAGAACAAATAATTCTGTTTATTAAAACTAAGCATCAATGGAAAACTGGCAACCTGTTTTGTAAGCAGCTAAACCTGAAAATGGAATGCATCCCACCTCACTCAGAGCAACAACTAAAATATAAATCCAAGAAATGTGCAATCCTCATAGTAACAGTAACAGGCATTCAAACTTTCCCCAAATGAGGATTTAATTAGCAACTTGCCAGAAATTGACTGGTGTACCCGATTAGCATAAAATAGTGCTAAATGCAACCCCAAAAGAGGTTACAGTAAGAACTATTTTTACTTTAGCAGAGGCTACTTGAATCAAGGTGGAGCACTGCACGCTTAGACAAATAGATTTCACAGGATGAACCTCCATAGTCAGGCGGCCAGCAAAGGAAAAATATTAGTCTTTTACCATTTTGGGCTTCTTTATAAAGGATGAAAGGCCTGAAAAATGGTTCTGTTTATTTAAAAACGGAAACAAAAATTTTCACATTAGAAATTCAGGTCTTGTCAATACTGGAAGACTATGGCACAGGTGTCAAACACATGGCCTGCCGCCCAGATCCAGCCCCTAAACCCTTTCCTGTTACCCATAGCTGCCTGCCTGCTGTAGGTCAAAGAGGGCTGGCAGAGAGCTGGGGAGGTAGCTTGCACCTGATTGGGACCAGGCAGCTGAGACCTTCCTCTCTCCACCAGCATTTGGTCAGAGCGCCTTACAGGCCACGCTGAAAGGAGGCTCCTTGCCCGTCTTCCCTACCCCGTCTCTGCCTCTGAACCCACAGGAGCAGGCCCCTTTTCTCCCTCTGCTGCCTACCTGGCCTAGTCTTTGCCAGTCCCTCGACCCTGAGTCAAAGGAGACTTCTTTCCAGGCTTCCCGCTCTTCTCTGCTGCCACCACTGGCTTGACCCCACAAGATCAAATGAATGAAAGCAGCTGCTTCTAAACTGCCCACTCTCCAGAGAACTGGAGGCGGAGAATAAGTGAAGAAATCCCCAGAGGTGGGGGAAGGGAAAAAAAGGGGAGGGAAATGATCAAGTGGTATATATAAAAGAGGGAAGGTGGATGGGAATGATTCTCAAAGTGGAGCAGCAGGTAGGAAACATTCCAAAAAAAAGTGTGCGTGCAGATGGCAGGTGCATAAGCAGGGAAGACAAGGGAGAAGAGAAGAGACTGGTCACGGAGGAATACACTGAGTGATAAATTAGTGGACAACAGACAGAAGGTTTCATAGATGCATTTACTTTTTTAAAAAAATCTTTGTCTTTAAAACAACATTTTAAATTTTGCTAATAAAGAGGATCATTCTGAGTTGTACAGACCATAGCGTTTGCCTCTTGCCTGTGAACTTTTCACTCCCTCACCAAAGAATAAGGTGACTGGAGAACTAGTTACATTAATGACATCACAAAAAGACACACTTGGGCAGCTGAGAGAAGATTCCTATAGGCTACTTAAGTTTTATTTTGTTTTTTTAACTCCCATATCTAACAAGCACTTGTTTGGAAGAGTGTGTGAAACATTCAATACCCTTTTCCCCACTACTTTAATTACGGTATGAGAGCTCCCAACAGCCTGAGGCCCAAGAGGTCATTCAGTATCACTAGGGAAGACAGGATTGATTTCTGATATTTCAATGGTTGAAATATAAGCAGAAAAAGTATCTTTCAGGCTCTCTTTATACATGATAAAAATGGGAAAAGGTCACAAATCCAATTTTAAGGGGGGGGGAAAACCTTTGTAGGTTACCTTTAAAGATTAGATCCATTTGGATTTGTGGGCAACACTGGCCATCCATACATTAAAAGAAGATGAAGCTATATGTAACACTGCAACAAATACTCTGCAAAATATGCAACATTATATGCTATTTTTAGATACAAAATGTAGATCACAATATATAACCTAATATCTATCTTCAAAAATATTTCTCCCCCATCAGGCATGTGTATTTATTTTGGTTCCTTACATCATGAATTGTATTCAAAGAGAGAAGGTTCACCTATGATCACATTCTCAGCCACTATCACAAATGTCTTAATTATAAAAATTACTCAGAATAATCCCAAATAGGAGATTGGTCAACCTATAAGAAAAGAAGAACTAACCAGTTAATTTTTCCGTTGACTTGGTGGGGTGACGTGCAGGCTTTTGGGGGTCCTGGAGACCCACTGATGGGGGTACAGGAGGGACTTTGACACATAGGGTTTCCTAAAGACTGCGTAAGACGAGAACTCTGCAAGAGAAAAATAAAATCTCAAACTCAGGATAGCTTGATGAAAGAATGAACTTTGAAGAGGGATGGGGAGAAAAAAAGTAATCAATCTAAGTAGCATTTTGCAATTAAAAATAATGCTGAACATAGTTAGGCAGTCCCAATGCAATCAATTATTTACAGTTTCTTTCCATCCACTTTGATTCAAGGATCAAAGAAAGATTCTTCAAATCACCCCACATCAGTGATTTTAAATTGCATTCTTACATGTTACAAAAAGTTGTCAAATACAATTTCTAGTCCTCTGATCTATAAATTGGAAACCACTTTCATTGCTTGCCAGCTTCACTTGGAATACGAGCAGCTTTGGTGTAGCAAAAATTTTGTTTCATACCAACTGTCCCAAAACTTTAGCCAAATGCTAGCATCAATCCAGGATTTCTGGTAGTCTAGGGGCACATTTATATACTTACTGGACATGATTCTGAAACACTGTAAAAGGACCTTGGACTCTGACATTAAGCTTTCAGACCTAAAGCTTGATGTGTGCATGCATCTACATTTTATGAGAATTTAGTGCTAGCGAAAAATAAGAAGGTCACTCACCTTGCGCAGAAACTGTAGTTCAAGATGTGTGTCCCTATGGATGCTCCACTTCAGGTGTGCATATGCCTCTTTCCATTAGCAGCGTCTGTTCAGCTTGCGCATGCGTGCCATACAAGCTCATGCCGCATTCTTAGGGTATGCAGGGCTGCACAGGCAAATTGCCCTCAGTTCCTTCTCTACCTGAATGTCCAACAAGAACAGTTCAAAGCAGGGGGGGAAGGAGGGCGGGTCCACCCATAGGGAAACATCTCGAAAAACCACGGTTACTGCACAAGGTGAGTAACCTTTTCTTCTTCTTCGATTAGTGTTCCTATGGGTGGCTCCATTTCAGGTGACTCCGGAGCTGTATCCTCACAGGGAGGAGGGAACTTAGGAATCAAGTCCAAGACTGAAGACAGTACAGCAGATCCAAGTACTGTATCAGATCTGAGAGTGTGGACCAAGCATAATGTTCAGAAAAGAGATGCACTGAAGCCCATGTAGCAGCTCTGCAGCTCTCAGACACTAGAATGTTTTTGACTAACACTGTGGAAGTTGCTTGTGATCTTGTATTGTGTGCTATAATCCTTTGGGGAGCAAAGCACCAGCTGTATCATAACAAGCAGTAATACACCCAGAGATACATCTCAACAGTCTCTGTGAAGAGACTGTGGACTCCTTTGATCTTTCTGCAATGGAGACAGAATGTCTAGGTGATTTCTGAAATTACTTTGTCCCATCTAGATAAAAGTCCATTGTAGATTTAATGTATGAAGGGAAGTCTACTGCTGAGATTTATGTGGTTTAGGAAATAATATTGGCAGATAGACTGGTTAAGTTGGAAATCTGACAGAACATTAGGTAAGAACTTTGGGTGCAGTTATAGAAAGACCTTGTCATTGGGGGGAGGGGGGGGGAACCACAACAACTGTAAATTGGGGGAAGAGGGGGGGTCCTGACATCAAGGCTCCAATTTCTCCAGGCCTGCAGGCTGACGTGATAGCTACTAGAAAGGGTGTCTTCATAGAAAAAAGTGAAGCAAGGAGCAGGTCATCATAGGTTCAAATGGAGACACAGGCACAAGGCAATGACCATGACACCAGTGGTTGAAACCTCTTCCATTTCTGGAGGTAAGTAATTTGAATTGACTCCTTTCTATTGTGTAGTTAGTATTACTTACTGTACTCCTGTCAAGCAGGTGGAGTCTAATCCTGTGAACTATCTAGGAGCTATGCTTGGAGAATGGATGACCCCCAGGTTAGGGTGAAGCACACAACCTGTATCCTGGGAGAGGAGATGAGGGAGGGTCAGAAGTTGGCGTGCCAGTTGGACACACAGGTGAAGCAGGTAAGGTTACTAAGCTTACCTCGGCCAGGTCAGCATTATGAGGATAACCCTGGTTTTGTCCTGCCTGCTCTTGTTCATCGCTCTTGGAAGTAATTGTGTTGGAGGGAATGCATAGAACAGACCCTTTTTCCAAGGAAGGAGAAATGTGTCTCCCAAAGAAAGGTGAACAAGACCACCTCTTGAGCAGAATAAAGGGCACTTCCTGCGCTGGATGTGGTGAACAGGTCCACTTGTGGAAGTCCCAACCTCTGGAATATCCCATGAAGGATCTGGGAGTTCAACTGAACATCTGCTGAGCATACTGGCTGAGACATACTGGACTCCAGGAAGGTAAATGGCTGAGATCTAAATCTGATGGGCTATACACCAGTTCCATAACTTTATAGCTTTTGTGCACAGGGAAGGCAATCTTGCGCATCCCTGTTTATTGATATAACATGCAAGCCACGTTGTCCATCATGATTCTGACTGATTTGCTCTTGATGAGGGGAAGGAACTGAAGACAGGCATTCCTGACTGCCCTCAGTTCCAACACATTGATATAGATATTGGTTTCCTACGGCGACCATCTGCCCTGAGTTGTGAGTGTATTGAAGTATGCTCCCCACCCTCACAGCAATGCATTCATTGTCTCAGTTATTGTTGGAGCTGGGAGGAGAAATGGACACCTGTGCAGACATTGCATTGATCTTTCCACCAATCCAGAGAGTTCTTCACCTGGAGAGAAACCGTAACCTGCTTGTTTGTCCAAGCTGTCTCTGGTTGATGAATAGGCCCTCCTGAACTAGGCCTCAAAGCAATGGAGGCACAATCTTGCATGCCCCGTCACAAAGGTGCAAGCTGCCATATGACACAGGAGCTGCAAACAGTAGAAGGGAGTCAACTCGAATTACTTACCTTCAGAAATGGAAGAGGTTCCAAGAACATCACCACTTTGTGCCTGAAACTTCCCCATTGTCAGTCATCATAGATTATCTACTGGACTTACAAAAATTGGATCAGTTATATCTATTAGGTTCACCTCACCATGATATTAGCTTTTAATTCCCCACTAAGGGGTTTTCTATTTTTGCACACCATATGTCCTCGATATTTATTACGGGTCTGGAGAATCTTTACCCCCTGGTTAAGGATCCTTCTCTGACTTGGGATGTCAATGTGGTACTTAGATACCTGCTAGGACCTCTGTTTGAACCTATGGTGACCTGCTCCACTTATCAGGAACTTTTGAGACTTTACAAATTTGTTCAGTTGTCTTAGATCTACAATTGGTCTCCACCCTTCATCCTTCTTTGGCACGAGAAAATACTTTGAGTAAAACCCTTTCCCTCTCTGAGGGGATGGGACTGGTTCTATTGCTCCTAAATAAAAGAGGGAGTGTCCTTCTCGACTAAGTATAGTCTTGAGACAGGGGTCAAGGGCTAGTCAGGGGTTAGTCAGGGGACCCTGAAAAGGGATGGGGAAGGTGGTGGCGAGAGACATGAAGAGGATTGATGTAGTCCAATATTATAACCTCCATGATCCACTTGTCTGTTTTAATAGGTCGCCAGGCCTGTTGGAAATCACAGAATATCAGGGTTGGAAGGGACCTCAGAAGGTCATCTAGTCCAGGGGTCTCAAACACGGGGAAGGGGTTGGAATGGGGGCAGGGAAGGGGTGGGAAGAGGCGGGGCCTCATGGAAGGGTTGGAGTGGGGGCGGGGCCGAGGGCGGCGGGGGGGAGGTGTCAGTAATGCGGCCCTCAGGCCAATGTACTAGTCCTCATGTGGCCCTCGTGGTCATTTGAGTTTGAGACCCCTGATCTAGTCCAACCCCCTGCTCAAAGCAGGACTAATCCCCAGACAGATTTTTGCCCCAGATCCCTAAATGGCCCTCTCAAGGATTGAACTCACAACCCTGGGTTTAGTAGGCCAATGCTCAAATGGGAAAGGTGAAGAAGAAGTGAGCATAAGGTTGCAGCTTGCAAACTACAGGCAAGGGAGGATTTGAGTCTTCAATCAACCCCATCAAAATTGCTGTTTTGATGATGACTGGGTACTAGCTGAAGGACGGTGGGAAGCTCTTTTCCTCTGGAATCCCTTTTTTCCCCCCCTAGAAGGTTCAGTGGCTCTGTGAAAACCAGAGAACTGAGCCAGGTGTAATCTCTGGATAGTCTGAGACTTGCTAAATCTCCTTGTTTGTAGGAGTGTATATACCCAGACACCTCAATGTGGCCCTGGAATCCTTCAGCATGTGCAGGAGCGTATCCATAGTTCCTGAGAAGAGCATCTGACCATCAAACTGGAGGTCCTCAACAGTATTCTGAACCTCCCTTGGGAATCCCAAAAACTGCAGCCGTGACACCCTGCGCATGACAATTGCTCCGGAGATGAATCTAGCAGCAGCATCTGCGGCATCTAGGGACGCTTGGAGAGAAGTTTTGGCTAATAACTGACCGTCCTTAATGATGGCCTGGATGTGTTCTCTATGCTCCTTGGGAAGATGTTCAATAAAGGATGTGAACTTGTTGCAATTTGTGTAGTCATACTTAGCCATGATTGCCTGATAGTTTGTGATCCAAAACTGGAGGGTTGCAGATGAATAGACTTTCCATCCAAAAAGGTATAACCTTTTCTGACCTTGTCATAAGGAGTAGGGAAGGAGTAATACTATCTACCCCACTCGTTTACGGCATCCACCACCAGAGAATTCGGTGATGGGTGGGAAAACAAAAATTCTGAGTCCTTGGGGGGGAGGGGCTACATAATATTTCTTATCTGCCCATTTATCAGTTGGTGGTATGGTGGCGGAAGTTTGCCACACAGTCTTTGCTAGATCCAGAAGTGCTTCATTAATGGGTAGTGCAAACTGAGTGGGTGTCACTGACTGCAAAATGTCCAGGAGCTTGTGATGTCAGTCTCAAGAGGTATCTAGGGAGTGTCCGTCACCCTCTTCACAAGGTCCTGGAATTGACAAAAATCACTGGTCTTCAATGGTGGTGGAGGAATGACTGCCTTGTCTGCAGATGAAGACGAAACAGGAGTTTAAGGGGTAGCCTCTTTGTCCACCCTAGCCTTCTACTTCCTCAAAGGTCTCCTCATGTTGGAGGTTTGGTGGAGGAGACAGTGACCCTAGTTTCCTGGTGCAGTGGAATCAGTGGTCTGGCAAATTGCTGCCAATATGCCACCTAAGGATCCCAGTATGGCCACCGTAGAGGCCCATACAGGAGAGGAGGTAGTCCCTAGGACAGATCCCTCCATCTGTGACGTGGGCAGGGGTCTTCATCAAAGTATGGATTCCTATAATGATAAGAAGGACACTGATTAAGGCTGTAGAATCCTGCAGTACTGGGAAGCACTGGTAATCTGGAGACCAGGGTCTAAGTACCAGGAGTCATCTGGTACCCACAAACAGGGAGCACTCCAGCTTGTCTAACACTGACAAGTCCCTGGTGTAATGGAATTCCTGTGGTACCAAGTGGGTTGGTACTGACTCAGCAGTTGACTTGGGCGGTATCAATGGTTTGGAGCTTGAAGGCACTGGGGATGAAGGTGTATGCTTCAAATCTGTCCGTACCGATGGAGCCAAGTGGGAAGGCATCATTGGTAAATCTGAAATAAACTGTACTGATCTGGAGGCAGATGGTACCAGGGCCCTGCTGATGCCACATTTCTCTGAAGTGCTCCAGGATATCCCTGCTCTGCCGATACCAGAGAAAGTTTCTTTCCCCTCCATGGTACCGAGTCAAGACATCAAAGTCTCAGAAATCACAGACCTTGCAGCAGATTGGGACTTCTTGGGAGTTGGCTCCTTGTGGTGGGATACCGTAGCTCCACTTTTTTGGAGCTTTCCCTGAGTCCTCGGAGATCTTTAACTTCTTAAGTGAGACCGTAGCCAAAGTCAAAGGGGCACTGGATCTGTGTGGAGACCGATGTACAGGGAGAGGGTGAGGGTCTGTCTTCTGACCTGAATCGGAAGCTGGTCAAAGGGAGTGCTCTATGAGTAGCAGCTTCAGTTTTGTCTCCCAATTCTTCCAAGCTCTAGATTTTAGGTCCCGGCAAAAGTTACACTTTTGGGAGATATGGAACTCTCCCAAGCAATGGATACACTTAGAACGGCCATCACTACTTGGGACAGACTCCTGACCAGAGAGGCAAGATTTGAAACCTGGCAAGCCAGGCATGCCCTTCCATGTCAAATAAGCTCCCCAGAAAAAATGGGCGAGAAAGGGGGGGAGGGGTGGTTAGGAAAAACAGAAACCTCTCACAACTATATAACAACAACAACAACAACAAACTAACTAACTAAAACACAACTACAAAACATGCTGACGCACGCACAAGGCAAACACGCTAGAGCTCCACCTCAGGTCGAGGTGACAGAAAAGGAACTGACGAGTTCGCCTGTGCAGCCCTATATGCCCACGGAGCACAGCATGAGGTTGCACAGAGCACACGTGGGCCAAACAGACACTTAACAGAAAATCTCTAATCAAGGGCTCGAGATGCACATGCACACTTGAAGAGGAGCATCCACAGGGACACCTCTTGAAGAAGATGATTAAGTACAATGCAAGCAGCAGCAGTGCAAGCTTCCCCTCACTACTCTACCACCCGTGACTTGAATGGAGTGCCTTTAAAGGCAAAAAGGCAATTCACCCTCCATAGCCCTTTGGCCTCTCTTTGGAGACTGCCAAAGAAGGGACTCAGTAGTATCAAGTGGGGTGGTGTTTTGGCCCAAGACCACAAACTCATTTTACAAAGGCCATTGAACAGTCATCTGATGGAACTCACTCTTGATCTGAAAGATGTTTTCATACTGGCTACAGAAACAATTTTTTTTTTTAAATTTACATTCACTCAATTGCCAAGAAATATACAATACAAATATTGTGGTCAGATATTACAAACAATGAGATGGCTGCCCTTTAGTATGCAATTAATCTACATAGGAATTGTTATAGTTCCTCAAATACTATCAGTGCTGCTGATAAAGAAAAACTTAAAACAAAAAATGATGATGGCTTTTGATCTTTTTCAAAGCAAAGAAACCAATATTAAAGACATTCTCTATTAAAATCAACCATTGTCCTGAATAAACATTCATTAAAGTTAGCTGTTGGTAGTAGTGGTGTGGTCAGATGCGGTAAAGGATAGATAGAGCTGTCTCTCCCTCACTGTTAGCACTTGTGTCCACGCTTTCTGACCAGTTCACCTAATGGCTCCATGTATATGTTGAAAAGGACTGGCACATGAATGTGCGGAGCAAAGCACAATTCAATTCCCACTACACTTCTGAGACAGGCAAGTACAACTATTCCCATTTTACAGATGGGAAAATGGAGAAAGATTTAGTAATTTTTTCCAATGCTACAGTGAAAGGTGGTAAAGCTGGGGTTAAAGTGCAGCAGTTCCTGACTACCAGTCTGGTGATGAATCCATAATACATTTTGTTCCACTGGATAAACCCAGAGATAAAGACAGGCTATCAGTGTAGCAGAGAAAACTGTAACAATGTAAAACTACAACTGAAGACAGATCCACTGACATCGCGTTTTACTCCCCACTCAGTTAAGTGGGAAATCAAACGTATTTGCAAATTAGCAGATTTGCTGGCTCAAACTTCTGATGGCAGAAAAATCAAATGTGAATAAAAATATCAAAGAAGTTTGTTATGAGAGTATACAGGGACATAAGATGGCACGTCACACACACACACTTACTTATTTTCAGATAATTGTCTCCCTGGTCAAGATGTTACCTGAAGAAACAACAAGGAGGAGTCTGGTGGCACCTTAAAGACTAACAAAATGTAATCTGTTAGTCTTTAAGGTGCCACCGGACTCCTCGTTGTTTTTGTGGATACAGACTAACACGGCTACCCCCTGATACTTGATGTTCCTGGATTATCCAGGAGGGAGAAAGGATGGTCTTGTGACTAAGACAAAATACTTGTTTTATTCCTGAATCTACCAGAGATTTGCTGTTTGACATTAGGTAGGCTGCTTCACTTCTCTGCCTCACATATCTAGCTGTAAAATGAGAATAATACTATTCCATAGATTAAAAACACAAGGGACCATTATAATAGTCTAATCTGGCCTTCTGAATTACACGCCCTATAGAATTTCACCCAGTGAGTCCTTGTGGTTCAACTTAAAACGCTGCTCTTGGAAACAGCAGCCAGAGTCTGCATTCAGACACCCTCTGTTGACCCCATCCTTGCCCGTTATATTCAGGAGGAAACTCCTTTCTATGAATGGATTTTGAATTCTTATGAATTGATGTTCTACCTGATAAAGCATAAGATCGGGTATTAGTTGGTGTTTGCTATAGACCACCAAATCACACTAAGGAATAAGGTGACTGGCTCCTTACGCACCTCTTTAATATGTATAAAAAAAAGCTGCATGATCATTGGAGACTTCACTTTGAGTGACATATGCTGGAGGTCTCATGCTGCCAGTATTAAAACAACCTTGGTATTTCTAATTATAGATGACAATTTCTTAACTCAAAGTAAGAGAATTCTATATGAGACCTTATCTTGACAGATAAAGAGAAACTGATCACAAAACTAAAATTAATGGTACCTTCGGTACAAGTGATCATGACTTGATATTTAGAATGTGAAAACAGAATAAAGATCAGACCAGTGACATATATACCTGGTGCTTTAAAACAGCCAATTTCATAAACAAGTATGAGCCAAGTCTGCTCGCAGGAAGAATTTAATCAGAAAAACACTTCACTAGTTGCTCAAAAAGCCACAATCCCACAACTGAGCAAACAGGCCATACCGGTTAAAAAAGTGACCTGGTTTAGAGGGGAAGTGAAGGTAGGTATAAATTTTAAAAAAGGAAGAAAGAGGAAGCTGAATGTAATAAATACAAATGAGAAGCTAGGAAGATTGTAGAAAATGGGTAAGGGAAGCAAAGGGGGTCAAGGAGAAATCTATGGCCAGGAGAGTTACGCAAGTACAATAAGGTATTTAAGTATAAGAAGAACACATATTTGGTCCATTACTAGACAGGAATGGTATTAGTCCACTACTAAGTGGAAATGGTAGAATTATCAATAATGCAGAAAAGGCAGAAATTTTCAGTGAATTTCTGTTCTGTATTGGGGGGGGGGAAAACCAGATGATATAGTCAGATAATATGAAAACAACAAGGAGTCTGGTGGCACCTTAAAGGCTAACAGATTTATTTGGGCATAAGCTTTCGTGGGTAAAAACCTCACTTCTTCGGATGCATCCGAAGAAGTGAGGTTTTTACCCACGAAAGCTTATGCCCAAATAAATCTGTTAGTCTTTAAGGTGCCACCAGACTCCTTGTTGTTTTTGTAGATACAGACTAACACGGCTACCCCCTGATATCAGATAATATGATAACACTCTCTCCGTTCCATTAAATATTTCAGGAGGATGTTAAATAGTAGCTACTAAATTTAGACATTTTTAATCCACAGGTCCAGTAAACTTACATCCAAGAGTTCTAAAAGAGCTGGCTGTGGAGTCGCTGGACCATTAATGTTGATTTTCAATAAGTCTTGGAACACTGGGGAAGTTCTGGAAGATAGGAAGAAAGTCAGTGTTGTGCCAATATTTAAGAAAGATAAACAGGATGACCCGGGTAACTATAGGCCTGTCAGCCTGACACTGATCCTGTGATAGATAATGGAGCCGCTGACATGGGACTCAATTCTTAAAGAATTAAAGGAAGGTGATGTAATTAACGCCAATCAATGGCTTTATGAGAAATAGATCCTGTCAAACTAACCTTATTTAAAAAAAAAAAAATCAGATTACAAGTTTGGCTGATTAAAGGTAAGTTTTGATTAATATACTTAACTTCTGTAATGCATTTGACTAGGCACCAGGATGGATAAAAGTTTATTTAAAAAAATAAAAATAAATAAATAAATTGGATTTTTTATTTAAATCGGATTTTTTTGATAAAATGCTTTTTGAGGAAAAAGCCTATCTAAAGATAGTTTTAATTAAGATACATTATAGCTCAAAGATATCTCATCATGGAATAAGGATTATAAATTCTAATTCTATAGTATGAGACAATATATTAATGTAATGTTTAAGAAAAGTTTTGTAAATGAGTTCCAATAGTTCATGGATTAGGGACCCAATTTTATGGGATTCCAGGGGCTTCTGTATAGGATTATTTAGATTAATCTTAGGGACCCAATTTTATGGGATTCCAGGGGCTTCTGTATAGGATTATTTAGATTAATCTTTCTATCTACCCAATGGGACTCAGTGCTCAGTCTAGAAGATACCATCAGAAATGCTTAGTTTTGTAATTCTCAAACTGGGGATTTGTCTTTCTAGAGATAACATGCTTGTTAACAACAAAAATGTTTTTAAATAAATATATAGAGATGAGAAATAACAGAACCCTACTGTCCCTCTGCAAATTTGTATACACAGAGTCAATCCCTTACCTCTCTCTAAATGTGCAAAGTTTCAAAACATTCAATGAATAGACGATTGTTTGGGGCGGAATAGATCTGGACAAGGAAAAGAAATCTGGAGATAAAGGTGAGAAGGGAGGCAAGGGCAGTAGAAACAAAAGTGAAACTGTTTGAGCAGCATATTCCAGAAGTCTTGAGGTGTTTCTGAGTGTAGCCTTCATTGATTTAAGATCTACCATACCATTCTCTCTCTCTCTAGAAGGGAAAACGTATAATGGCAGCAGGCCGTAAAAGAGACCCAGTTTGGGAATATTTTAATGAAGTTCCTCTACCTGTGGGTAAGACAGGCATGCGTGCAAAATGCAAACAGTGCAGCAAAGAAATGCAAGGCCTGGTTGCCCCAATGAAACAACATAATGAGAAGTGTTCCTTCTCAGGAGGAAGCTGCGTTGAAGATGATGAAAGGAACATGTTTGAACATGCAGGATCTTCAAGTTGGTAAACTTTTTTATTTCATACTTCTTTCTTAACGACTGCCTGTCTTCCTTCTGGACTATTCTCAAATTCTCATGTTTGAGCAAAAAATATAGTTGTTACCCTATGGTCCTATCATTTTAGATGCAGTTGTGATAAAAAATAAATAGCTGAAATAGGCAGATCTTCCTTTTACAATTTCACCTTTAAAGTAGTACTGTCAGTGAATGCAATGAGTAATACTAAATGAGCAGTATGGTAATAATAATTAAATAACTGCATTGACTTATTTTGTTTAGGAGAATCCATCCTCAACATACAAGATTCTGAAGACTATCCACCTTCAAGATCACCATCATTTTCTATAGTTTCAGAGTTATCTGCCAATGACAGTGTTTCAGTCACATCATGTATGTCCCATAGCCACAGTATATCACCTGTAGCAAAAAGAAAAAAAATCCTCCATCATCCAGAAACAACCATAGATAAATTTGTGATAAGAACCAGCGGATTACAAAAAGAGGTAATTGATGAAAAAATTGCCCGGTTTGTTTATGCAACAAACTCTCCTTTCCATATGACTGAGAACCCACACTTTATTAACATGATTCAGTCATTAAGACCAGGATATAGTCCACCCAACAGAGCAGATGTCACAGGCAAATTGCTGGATAAAGTGTATGAAAGAGAAAGTGAGCAGTGTGCAAAAGATCTAGAGGGTAAAATTGTTACACTGAGTCTTGATGGGTGGAGCAATGTCCACAATGATCCTGTTGTATGTGCTTGTGTGACAACAGAAGAAGGGAAGGTCTTCCTTACAGAAACAATTGATACATCAGGAAATGCACACACTGCAGAATACTTATAAGTAGCAGCAGTAAAAGCTATAACAAATAATAATTATAATACTTATTAACAAAAATAATAAATAACAAACTGAAAAAAAATTCAAATGTCTAGTACGCAGCTTGGTCACAGACAATGCTGCAAATGTATCCAAGATGAGAAGAAATTTAGAAGAGAGTGAAGAGAGTCCCAAGCTAATAACATATGGTTGCAGTGCTCATTTGATGCACCTCCTAGCCAAAGATTTCAGTGTTCCAGAAATAAAGGCTAATGTTGTTGAAATTGCAAAATACTTCCGTAACAACCACTTTGCAGCAGTGGCTTTGAAAAAAGTGGGAGGAACCAAGCTAACTATCCCACAAGAAGTGCGATGGAACTCAGCAGTGGACTGTTTTGAGCACTATATCAAGAACTGGCCTAATCTGATGACAGTTTGTGAACAAAATCGTTAAAAAAATAGATGGCACTGTCACAGCCAAAGTTCTCAACATTGGGCTTAAGAGAAATGTTGAACACATGCTGAGTACCCTGAAACCTATTTCTGTAGCCTTGAACAAAATGCAGGGAAATAGCTGTTTTATTGCTGATGATGTTGAAATTTGGAAGGAACTGAGTGAGATCTTAAAAAGAGAAATATGCTATGACAGAGTTAAATTACAAGCATTAAAAAAACAAATGGGACAAGCACGATCTCCAGCTCGTTTTCTTGCAAATATTCTCAATACTCAGTACCAGGGTCAAACCTTAACTGCTGAAGAAGAGGAGTTGGCTATGACATGGACATCCAGCAATCAGCCCTCCATAATGCCAACTATAATAAACTTCAGAGGTAAAGGTGAACCATTCAAGAAATATATGTTTGCTGATGATGTTTTAAAGAGTCACACCAGTGAACTGCTGGAAGTCACTTAAGCACTTGGATTCAGAGACTGTTGAAGTAGTAATCTCACTTAACAGCAGTAGCTTCTTCTGCCGGTGTAAAAAGAGTATTTTCTTCCTTTGGACTAACTCATTCCAAATTGAGAAATTGCTTGGGACCCGAAAAAGCAGGAAAGCTTGTTTTTCTTTTCCAGATTATGAACAAACAGGAAAATGAAGGTGAAGATGACTGAGTTAGCTGCAGAAGCCAATATTTTAAGTTTCTCATGTTGACCTGGCTGACATAGACAATTTAATTTTTGTTGTTGTTTTTTTAAATATTTCATTTAACTATTTTAGTTAAAAATATTTTTAACAAAAACAAACCTGATTTCAAAAAACTTGAATGTTTAACTAAATTCAAAAATTTGTATGCTTGTTTTGTTAAAATATTATGTTTGCTGTTGAAGAAAAAAAATCCAAAATACATAACATTGTCGTTTTAGTTAAATAAAACAATTGAAATGTCTGTCTGGTGATGTTCTCCTCCTAATACAGCATGGCAGGAAAATCCTCCAAATATTAATGATTAACCTGCTGAATTGGAGATACTTCACCTCCCAATGACTTCATAAATATCTGCTTCAATTACCTTTGGTAAATGAAATAACTAAACAATCTGATTTTCTGATATCGCTGTAAAACTAATCTGAAAAGTTTTCAAAATAAATCACTTTAAAAATGTATAGTGTATACCTTCTAAAAATGAAATCGACATACATCTCTGAGTTGTGAAGAGTATGTATTAAGGTTATAACAACCAACAAGAATGCACTTTTATGTAGAAATCCATGATTAAATCAAGTCTTCCTGACTAGTGATTTAAATCAATTTGATTTAAATCAAATCCACCCTGCCAAGCACTCAACTGTGAGTGTGTCAATGGAGTACTTGGTAGCAATAAGCACTCATAACCCATTCTTACTGGAGCATTGCATGTCAAGCTTTGTTGCTTCTGGCCTCTGTAGCTTTGTCTAGACTAGGAATTAGAGGTGCTTCAGAAAAAGAGTTGGCTAACACGTTAACAGTCCAATTTACACAACGCAGTGTACATTTTAATACATACTAACCTGGTCAAGATGAAGCATACCTTCAATTTGACCAGCTTGGCATATATTAAAATGTAAACTGCCTTATCTACACTGTCCTTTTAGAACATGTTAGCCAACATCTAACACAACATACCTTTGAATCCTAATTTAGAAAAAGCCTGTGCAAGACGTCAGTATGTAATCTTTTAGGTTCCCTATCCAGAAGTTGCTTTAGCTACGTTTTTTAGTTGTTAATCTCAGTTAAAGACAATTTGATTCCATCCAAACTAACCAAGCTCAAGTTTCTTACACAGGTTATTTTCCTGATGGCAATGACCTCTGCTCAAGCAACAAAGCAAGCTTCAGGTCATAGTGACTCATTCATTTATCATCAGTTTCTTTAAAGTTCAAGTGGTGCTGGACATCCATCTCAAATCAGACTCAGGCCTTTAGAAAGTCCATCCAGCTTTTTAATTTTATTTGACACTGAGTAGGTTCTATAGCAGGGGTAGGCAACCTGCGGCACGCGAGCTGATTTTCAGTGGCACTCACACTGCCCAGGTCATGGCCACCGGTCTGGGGGATCTGCATTTTAATTTAATTTTAAATGAAGCTTCTTAAACATTTTAAAAACCTTATTTACTTTACATACAACAATAGTTTAGTTATATATTATAGACTTAGAGAAAGAGACCTTCTAAAAACGTTAAAATGTATTTCTGGCACACGAAACCTTAAATTAGAGTGAATAAATGAAGACTCGGCACACCACTTCTGAAAGGCTGCCGACCCATGTTCTATAGTCTCCAAGAGCAAGACATCTAACTGGCTGTCTGAATACAGCTTTCATTGATACAGCTTGGCAAGCCTAGATATGGAGGATCATGTTAAGGGCCATTCTCTGAGAGGCAAATATGTTGCCTCCTATGTATTTATCTATACAGAAGATTCACAAAATAACCAAACTATCAAATGCAGATTTAAGGGTTTTCTAACTGCATATTTTTCCCTCTTGCCTCAGCTGGCTATTATAGGAGTATTTTCATGTTTCAAAGGAAGTCCCCATGTGAGCAATGGAACCACCCTTGGAAACCTCCAAAGACTGAGGTGAGATGCCTGCTAGGTCCAATGGCTTAGAACTGTAAACCCAGGAGCAGGAATTGATTGAGATGGGTATCTTCAGAACAATTATAGTTATGAGATTCTATTTACCTCTCAGTTAGCTGCCAACCAAGAAATAGGAAGGCTTCAAAATTCCATACAGATTGGAAAGGTTCATCCAACCTCTTTAGCAACGATAAGGGCTTGTGCAGAGTATAAAAGAAACATACCAGGTCTTTAGGAGAGCCAAAGAAAAAAGGCAAAACAAGTTATTCACAAGTAAAAAAAACAAAACAAAAACCTGATGACAACCTACCCCAGAGGACATATCATTATTTAACATCAGGAAAATGAAAGCTGAAATGGGTTATAAAGAAAAGTTAAACCATTAATGAACAGAGAGAGTATGATAAGACTAAGTCATTCACTATCTTATGTGATATGTGAACTTATTTCAGTAAGTCTTATTATTGATATAAGATGTGTTAAAAGACAGTCTCCTTCTGCATTACTCTGTATTGCTGCATAAACACTGCATTCATGTTTTTCCTAAAGACTAACCTGTTTCTCCACATTGTTCATGAAGTAGGAAGGGATGCAGGGCGACAAATCACACGGTCTCTCTCCAGAAGGAACCTTCTGGATGGAAGAGGAGGAATGTGGTAGTCCCTTATTCCTTCTGGAATTCACCACTGATGTGGAACCTAATCGGCCCTGCTGTTTCATCAAATCTTCAGGCTGCTGATCACCGCCAAGGACAACTGGACCCTGGGGAGAGAAAATGACATTGGATTCATGATCTGCACAGAGTTTTTGAAACTGCAGTATAAAGAATTAAAGCATCCTCAAGAAATAACCACCAGGGGAGTGAGTAAATAAAATAAATAAAAATAGATAATTAGGTTTTCATAAAAAACCCTGTTCAGTATGAGACAATGTTTACTTCTAAACTAGAAGAAGCTTAACTTCTGTAGGAAACAGAAATGTTTCTAGTCCAATTCTAATGCTACTGTGCTTTGCTTTTTTCTAGAACACTACAGAGGCAATGAGAAAACGAACTAAAGAATGTAAATAATACACAAACTCTGAAGCAGTTACGATTGCCCCCCTTCAACAAACCCACAAAAACAAGGAACTTAAAAGTAAGCCACTCAACAGTACAAAGCCTCTACACCCACAAGCAGACATCTTACCATTACCAGAACATACACCAAAAACTGCAGGCCCCAATCTTTACTCTGCCTCCCACTTTCACTATTCTGACACACCCTTTACTCCTGGGGAAACTGTGCACCAAAATATTAAAAATTCTGTACACAATATTTTAAAATTATGCACATTTTATTTGTCAAAATAACACAATATAATCACACCAGTTTCAATTATTTTGGTAATTTATTTCAAAATACTCATCAGCAACTATGTCTGTAACAATACAGCTATCAAAAAAGATTCAGGAAATGTTTTTTGTCAAATAGTTTCCTTATTAGACATATTAATACAGAACATGGAGTAATAATTAAACACCACCACCACCAAAATATATTTCCCGCACCCCTCGGAAGCAGTGCAAAGGCTTGGGGGAAGTCTTCAAAATCCCTCTTGCAAACTTCCTTGAACCTGAGCCCAGGTTGGCTCAGTGGCCTTGGAGCATCCTCAGGTTCTCCATACAGGAGAACATAAGAATGGCCATACTGGGTCAGACCAAAGGTCCATCTAGCCCAGTATCTTGTCCTCCGACAGTGGCCAATGCCAGGTGCTTCAGAGGGAATTAACAGAGCAGGTAATCATCAAGTGATCCATCCCCAGGTCACCCATTACCAGCTTCTGGCAAACAGAGGCTAGGGACACTATCCTTGCCCATCCTGGCTAATAGCCATAGATGGACCTATCTTCCATGAATTTATCTAGCTCTTTTTTGAACTCTATTATAGTCTTGGCCTTCACAACATCCTCTGGCAAAGAGTTCCACAGGTTGACTGTGCGTTGTGTGAAGAAATACTTCCTTTTCTTGGTTTTAAACCTGCTGCCTATTAATTTGATGACCCCTAGTTCTTGTATAATGAGTAAATAATACTACTTTATTTACTTTCTCCACACCTATCATGATTTTATAGACCTCTATCATATCCCCCCTTAGTCGTCTCTTTTCCAAGCTGAAAAGTCCCAGACTTATTAATCTCTCCTCATACGGAAGCTGTTCCATACCCTTAATCATTTTTGTTGCCATTTTCTGTTCCTTTTCCAGTTCCAATATATCTCCTTTTGAGATGGGGAAACTACACCTGCATGCAATATTCAAGATGTGGGCGGTACCAGGGATTTATATAGAGGCAATATGATAGGTCCTTTGGACTGCATCCATTGTGCATCTGCAATTTTGCCTTCCCAAGTACTTTGGTAACAGGAGTTTTCATTTTCCACTGGATATTTAAAATACAACGAAGACCGTGAGTGTGGAAGGTGTTTAGCCTTCTCCCATGCCTGCTATAGATGGGCCAAGTCTTGCCACAATACAGCATATAGCTCAGGATGCACATCTCATAAATCCATATCTTGGTGTTCAATGTAAGTTTCTTATTATCCCACACATGCTTATTCAGTTGACCAAATGTGGTGGCTGTCCTTCTGATGCGAGAATTAAGCTCATCATCTAGAGCAGCGGTTCTCAAACTGCGGGTCCGGACCCCAAAGGGGATCGGGATCCCGTTTTAATGGGGTCGCCAGGGCTGGCGTTAGACTTGCTGGGCCCCAACACCCAGGACTGAAGGGAGACGAAGGCTACAGCCTTGGGTGGCAGGGCTCAGGTTACAGGTCCCCAACCTGGGGCTGAAGCCCTTGGGCTTTGGCTTTGCTTCTCTCTCCCCCTCCTCTGGGGGGCGGCAGGGCTCAGGCAGGCTCAGACTTTGGTCCCCACTCCTGGGAACATGTAGTAATTTTTGTTGTCAGAAGGGGGTCATGGTGCAATTAAGTTTGAAAATCCCTGGTCTAGAGAGATAGGTTAACCAATATAATTGATCCTAAATAGCAGATCTTGTGCACAACTTCTAGAGTAGTGCCAGCTATTTAAACTTCTAGTGCAGTCAACACACCTTGTGCCATAATCATTGTCATCTTCAGATTGATGGTGAGTCCAAACTCAACACAAGCTAATATAAAGCTACTGCAAAGTTTCTGGAGTGCCTCTTCACTATGTGTGACGAACAATGAGTTGCTGATGAAAGAAGTTCTCTTAGGAGCTGTTTAATTTTTAATATTTTTTTAAACTCTTAGACATTCAATGTTGAAGAGTTTTCCATCTTATCCTGTATGGAGAGGTATACTCTCGGTGCTAGGTGAAAAGGCATGATGAATTGGTAGAGCAAAAAATAACTGAAGAGTGTTGGTGCCAAACACACCCTTGTTTGATACTGCTGCAGATTTCAAAGCTGTTAAACTGATCATCATACTGGACTGCAGCTTTCATGCAATCATGAAAGAATCCAATCAAACTAAGGAGGATTGGGGGGCACCCAATTCCTTCGAACTGAAAAAGGCCCTTTCTGCTTGCCAGGTCAAAAACCTTTGTAAGATCTATGAAGGTCATCTAGTGAGGTTTTTCTCTGTTCTTGACAGTTTTCTTACAGGTGCCTTAGTGCAAAAACCTTTTAGATAGTTGATCTACTGGCATGGAAGCTTCACTGAGTCTCTGGATATACACGATCAGCAAGAACTTAGAGCCTGTTGAGAATGACTCATGCAAATGCCTTGCCAGCAATACTAAGGAGAGAAATTCCTCTATAGTAGTTGCAATCATTCCAATCTCCTTTATTTTTATAAAACATTTGGATGTTGACATCTTTCATGTCTTGTAGCATCCTTCCTTCCCTCAAACAAGCATGAAAGACATTGTGCAGATGTTTAAGCACAACCTATCCTCCTTATTTCAGTACTTCAGCTGGAACTCCATCTTTTCCAGTGGCTTTTCCTGATGCTAGGCAGATGACTGCCTTTTCAAGCTCGTTTACAGATGGTTCTATATCAACCTCTTTGCTAGTCTGGAGCCCAAGGATCACATTTAGTGCTGCTTCAGAAACAGTGGTTTCACGTGAATAAAGTTCGGAATAGTGTTCCACCCAACATTGCATCTGTTTGCCTATGTCAATGATCATATCTCCCTTATTAGATTTGAGTGGAGCAGTCTTCTTGGCTTAAGGACCTATTGCTTTCTTGATGCAATCATACATACCTCTTAGATCTCCATTCACAAGGACATTTCACAGAATCATAGAAGATTAGGGTTGGAAGAAATTTCAGGAGGTCATCTAGTCCAACCCCTGGCTCAAAGCAGATGATTTGTATCTTCTCGCACAAATAGGGCCATGTGTGATTAAGCACATTGCTTGGTTCTGGTTGCAATGCGCTCTTGGCCAGTCTGAGGTTAATACATGTATCAGGAGAGGGGTTCATGTTGTGCTGGAGGAATGCTGTGCATTTTGCTTCCATGACTAGGAGCAATTCTTCAGAATATGCCACAAACCAATCTTTAGCTTTTGATAAAATGATGGTACAAAATAAAGTTGCAGCTGTATAGATATGTCTTCCAAGTGTATTCTATGCTGCATCAGCATTCAGGGAGGTATAAACAGAGGACATACCTTCCCTGAGATACATAATGTTTTCACCCAACTCATAAAATAAATTGGCGACACCTTCCTTGGTCTTTTGTGTTGCTGATGTTAATGTGTAGGCAACAGCTTTCTTTAGTATGATGGAATTTCCATAGTGAAAATCTTGTTTTGTAGCATACAAGTGCATGGTCTATGTCATGAAAACTGTGTACGGGGAACATTCTGCTGGTGTTTTATATGAGAGACAATTAAATCCATGAGACCTTCCAATGATGCCTTGGAAGTAGGTATAGGTAATGCACAGTCCTTGATGGGTGCAAAGCTCTAGTAGTCTTTTTCCCCATTCATTCATTCATTCATTCATTCATTTTCCCCACTCCATGGTCCCCACTGCATAGTGGCCACAACTCGTGATCTGAGCCAGCTCTAACCTTGACGTCTCCCAACAGACAATCGCTGGTAGCTTACTGGTGACACTATGAAGCTGCTCATAGGGTAAGTCCTTCTCTTCAGAAATGGAGGAAAGTGTTGGGACATGTATGGATATTGGCAAAGCTATGTATAGTAAGTATATTTAGGGATACACATGATGATATAATACAATATGTTCTGATGTTGCAATAGGACATTTGACTTTGGGTGCTCATGAGTTTTTGACTGCAAAGCCCACCCTGTATCCACGGTGGTCGTTTGCTTTTTCCATGCCAGAAAAAGGTGTAATGCATCAACCATAGAGATCCGGCATCAGCTAGTCTGGTTTCAGAGAGAGTGGTCATGTCAATGTCAGTGCAAATAAGGTGTCAAAGGTTTACCTTTGGACCAAAGTCCCTTTCTCAGCCATACAAAGGCTTGGAGACCAAAGACGTTTGGAAGCCAACAAATCTGCAGGAAACTCCAAAAGACAGAGCTGAGTTGCAGTACCAACCACAATGTTTTCTCCACACAGGATTGGATCATTAAAGCAGTAGAATATGAGAGGATTCTATCTCCTTGTTGACAATGTGCTTTGTAATACAAGCCCTATGCCTGGATACCAACGTAACCTACTGTGACAAAGTTCTGTCCTTGACTCCGTGGGTCCTGCGTTTCCTGGTGGATTTCGCTAGCCTCAGAGGCTCACTGTGACCCTCCACATAGCCCTTCTCTCTCGAGAGGCAAGGGTCACAGTCTACTGAGCCATTTTCATCATAAGCCAGCAAGGGAGGTAAGGAGAAACAACCCTCCCTCGCACAGTCTCTGTTGTCTCCCAGTATCAGCGATTAATTAGGGAGGGGAGGGGGGAGCCCGGGCCCGCCCTCTACTCCGGGCTCCAGCCCAGGGATCCTAAAATTAGCAGCTATGGAAGCTGACTTTTTGGAAATAGGACATGTACAATTCCCTGGGCTACTTCCCCACAGCAGCCCCCATTCAATATCTTCTTCACAATTACCTCAGGGCCTCCTTCCTTGCACCTGATATGGATTCGTACTACTTCGTTCCTCCAACAGCACAGCTCCCTCCTATAGCTCCTGACACCCACACCGCACTGACTAACTGGGAGGCTTTTAACTAGTTCCAGCCAGTCCTTGATTGGCTTCAGGTGTCCCAATCAATCTAGCTATCTCCACTGCCTTCTAGAAGGATCTTGATTGGCCCCAGGTGTCTTGATTAACCTGGAGCAACTGCCATTTGGTTACCATGGTACCAGGGATTTATTTAGCCTGGGGCTAACATACCTGTTCCTCACTACTTTACTGTAGCCATCTGGCCTTGCCCCATCACACTACACAATTATGCACAGAAATGATGCATATAGTGCACCCTGAAGGCATACATGCACCTCATCCCTTTTCTCACACATAAGAGGGTGGAAAACATAGATCTCCTATCACAATCACAGCTCTGTTATACATCTCAAAGCAATCCACGCACTTGCCAATAAGGCCCAACTATTGCCTCTCCATTTAGTATAGGTACACCTAATGCACAGCCTGCTCCTGAAGTGTATGCAAATAATTCCTGTTGGCTACTGCCAGCTCCAAGAGAAAAGAAAATGTGGCATGGGCAACCATTTCCCCCCTCCCTGCTTTTGTCCTTTAATAGTGTTAGATGGAATCCTGTGAGTGAGTGTATGGACTCAACAACTGTGGGATTGGCAAACTGTGTGTGTTAATGGGGCACTGCTCAGAGTGGACACAGTTAAGGTTTCATGGGCAACCTCAACTATGGATTTCATGATTTTCAGAAGTTTGAAGTTTTGCTCAACTCGACATTCTGCAAGAGGATAACATACCACAAAGCAACCTTAACGCTGCGCTAACATAGTTTTTTGCTGCTGAACGTAGTCCAGCCCGCTTAGATATCTTTCACTGCTAACAATTTCATTGTCAACCATATACTTTTTTCTCTTTTTTTCTTGGGAGAGATCTTTGAGAACAGTTGGTCTGCTATTACAATTAAGTAGTGCATGACCTCTGCTAAAAGTTTAGATTGCTTCAAAACAGGTTTCAATAATTTGATACACTGAACATTTAGCAATGATAGACAGTCGAGGTCAAAAGACAAAAGCTACACTCATACTGAAACTGCTAGATCTCTGAGGCCACTATGACGGTTGATCATGAGGTGCTGCTGACTCACTCTACCCAGATGTTTATACCATGCCCACCACTGTAGTATGGAACACACTTACTGGAGCAGTAAATTGGCTGTACATGTCCTTTTTCAACAGATCCCAGAAAATTATGATGGGCAGCTGTTTTTTCGGACAGCTCTTACCTGCAGAGTCCTTCAGGACCTGGGTCTTAACCCCTGCCCCCAAAAGCTTGTAGTCTAAACATTTAAGAGGTGTTATCTCCTACTATGTAAGTGTACAGTGCCTAGGCACAATGGGCTCACAATGACAACTAGGGCTTCTCATCTAGGAGCTTCTATAATAAGTAATGTAAGCCACGGAGAGAGAGCGTGAAATGCTATGGTACTTCGGTGTCATCTACATGTGAACGGCAACCAATTAGACAACTCTTCAGCAAACATAATATTGTTGCTAACAGCACCTGAATGAACTGGAGATCTGGAGTAAAAGCTGAAGATAAATCCTGGAAAGAATGGAAGATCACTTTGGTTGCCAGTATTGGAGTATTTTGGGAAAAAACGGCTGTGGAGTGGATGTAACCTAGAGTGATGGGCATTTACAGGGTCTTAGACTAACCACTGCTCCCAATGCCCATGCAAAAAGCAACGTTTTGTCACCTCAAGATGAAATTACAGGTTACCCTACCTGTGTGGCTGACCTATATGGAAGCTGTTACTACTGCAACGTTCAGCTGTCGACTTCCTAAGTGGGGCAGATAGGAGAGAATATAGAACAGGCTTCTCTGCTCTGCAATCTACATTAAGCATAGATTCCAAGGCCAGAAGGGACCACTGTGATCATCTAGTCTGACCTCCTGCATAACACAGGTCATAACTTCTCCAAAATAAATCCTAGAACATATATTTTAGAAAGACATCCAATCTTGATTTAAAGATTGCCAGTGATGGAGAATTCACCACAACCCTGGGTAAAATAAGCATGCTGCAATTTTTCAAGATGGGTTATATTTTTGGAGTTTAATGTACCCACTCTACGTACACCCACATAATATATCATTTAAAAGCTTATTTTAAGTACATTTAGATGAGGTGTGATGTAGAGCTGTTAAGTGGCATTATAAGCCTGTAGGTAAGGGGAAACAATGGTACTCAAAATGAGAAAGTGTCATTTTTTGCTCAGTTCCAGAAATACTGCAGCATGACCATGACTATTTATCAATGTTGATAAATGCAAAGTAATACACACTGGAAAATATAATCCCTACTATACATACAGAATGATGGAATCTAAATGAGCTGTTATCACACAAGAAGGAGATCTTTGAATCATTGTGGATAGTTTTCTGAAAACATCCACTCAATATGCAGCAGCAGTCCAAAAAAAAACATTAGGAATCATTAGGAAAGGAATAGATAATACACTGCTCTACAGCCAAAATGCTTCTGAAATAAATGTAGTCAAACTTTAGTAATTCTGGGTCACTGAGAATGAAAATGATGCTTAAAATTGTTGATTGGCTCTAGTTTTCAAGATATGCTATTGGGTCAGTATATACGACCCTTGACTTGGGAATGGCGGAGGATAAGTGAGTTATAAAGGGAAGGGATCTCAATTTAAACCAGAAATGACTAAAATACATCTTGACTGGATCTATGAATAAATCTATGACTGGGTTTGGACAGTACTTGCTTTTTAGGCAAAACAATGAATGATGCAATCTGAAGCTGGTATTGCGTCATACATGATATGAATTGCATCATGTTATTCCTAGAAGTCATGGATGATGCAATCATAACGAAGCTTACATCACTCTGCTGAACAAATTGCCCTATATCCGCTCTAGAAATCATACAGCGTCGTGCTCTCTTATTTGTCAGTGTTTGATTTTGCAAAGGGACACATTTCTGTTTAGCCAAAGTGAGCAGAGATGCCTCGTACTTGTGTGAACAGTGCAGATAACTTCTGCTATGTTTGTGGTGAAGTGACTTTTGCATCACAAAAGTGCAGTATAACCACTATGGTTAAGAAAGCCTATCACCTTTATTTTGGCTGCAAAATTGGAGATCAGGACAAGAGGTGGGCCCCACACATATGCTGCAACACTTGTGCAACAAATCTTCGCCAGTGGTTGAACAGGAAAAGGAAATCTATGCCTTTTGCAGTGCCAATGATTTGGAGAGAGCCAACAGATCATACCAGCAATTGTTACTTCTGCATGGTGCCTCCAGTTGGGAAAGGTGCATCAAAGAAGAAAAAGTGGACTGTGCATTATCCAAACATTCCATCAGCTATACGCCCAGTACCCCACGGAGAAGGACTGCCGGTTCCTGATGCACCAGAATCGTTCTCACTTGAGTCAGACGAGGAAGAGAAAGAGGATGAAACTTCTGGTCCTGAACCATCAATGTCACAGGACCCACATTTTCTCCCATCCTCCTCCTCTGAACCACACCTCATAACACAAGGTGAACTGAATGACCTTGTCAGGGATTTGGAACTACCCAAGAGTAAGGCAGAGCTGTTGGGCTCCAGACTACAGCAGTGGAATCTCCTGGCAGGTGATGTTAGGGTTTCCATGTTCCGTGACCGTCAAAAGGATCTTGTCCCATTCTTCTTCATGGAAGGTGATCTTGTAGCCTGCAACAACATCGATGGTGTGATGGCAGCCCTCAACATCGTTCACGATCCAGATGAGTGGAGACTGTTCATTGATTCATCGAAGACGAGTCTTAAAGCTGTTTTACTGCATAATGGCAATGTTTTGCCATCAATTCCAGTTGGTCATGCAGTCCATATGAAGGAAACCTATGACAACATGAAACAACTTTTGAGGTGCATAAACTATGACCAACATCAGTGGCAGCTTTGTGGCGATTTGAAGGTTGTTGCTCTCTTGCTTGGTCTGCAGACTGGATACACAAAGTACTGCTGTTTTCTCTGCAAATGGGATAGTCGTGCAAGAGATTCCCACTACATCAAGAAAGATTGGCCACTCCGACAGTCATTGGAGCCTGGGAGGAAAAGTGTTCAGCATCCACCACTTGTTGAATCAAGGAAGATTTTGTTACCACCCTTACACATCAAGCTGGGTCTGATGAAGAACTTTGTCAAGGCCATTGACAAAACACAAGCAGCTTTCAAGTACCTCCGTGGAAAATTTCCAAGGTTAAGTGAAGCTAAGATAAAGGAAGGTGTCTTTGTTGGTCCTCAGATTCGTGAACTTCTTCGAGATAATGCATTTGACCATGCACTGCGTGGCAAGGAAAAGACGGCATGGAAAGCCTTCCAGTTAGTGGCAATAAATTTTCTCGGAAACAACAAGGCAGACAACTACAGGTTGTTGGTGGAAAACCTCCTCAAGGCATACAAAAGCCTTGGTTGCAACATGTCACTAAAGATACATTTTTTACACTCTCATCTAGATTTTTTTCCACCGAACTGCGGAGCAGTGAGCGACAAGCACGGCGAGCGATTTCACCAGGACATTGCAACAATGGAGAAACGCTATCAGGGCAAATGGAGCCCATCAATGCTTGCAGACAAGAGATGCTCCATTTAATGAATACAAGAGACAAGCCAAGAAGCGCCGAGTAGACACTGAATAGGACTAAACTATGTACATAATAGGTTTTTGCCTTTTGTTTCATAATAAATTTTATTTATATAACCCTTTTGCTGATTTTTAAAGTGTTACATAAACAGGACAGGTGAAATATTATCATGTAAAGCAACCCTAAACACATGAAAAGACCTAGGTTTACAATTTATGATTAAAACTCTACTATCTACACAATATACATAGACATAAAATGTAAAAACTTAAATATCTTAGAAACAGTAGCCAATCAGTTGTTTTAATTGTCATATTTGAATTCAGCACATCAAAATACATAATAAATAGCACATTTTATCTTTGAAGCAGACGACTTCTCAAAAATTGTAGACCAGTATAATAGGACAGAAAATATCATAATGCCACTATATAAATCCATGGTACGCCCACACTTTGAATACTGCGTACAATTCTGGTTACCCGATTTAAAAAAAAAAAAAAAAAGATATATTAGAATTGGAAAAGGTACAGAGAAGGGCAACAAAAATTATTAAGGGCATGGAACAGCTTCTGTATGAGGAGAGACTAAAAAGACTGGCATTTTTCAATGTGGAAAAGAGGCAACTAAGAGGATACAATAGAGATCTATAAAATCTTGACTAGTGTGGAGAAACTTTCTTATTCACTGTTATTTACTCCTTCACATACCACAAGAACCAGGGGTCACTCACTCAAATTAATAGGCAGCAGGTTTAAAACAAATAAAACACAGTACATCTTCATACAACACACAGTCAACCCGTGGAACTCATTGCCGGGGAATGCGGTGAGCACCCTCTGGATCCGGCACCCCGCACCCCAACCCGCTGCCCCGAGTCCCCTCCCGCACCCAAACTCCGTCCCAACCCCTGCACCTCGCACCCTCTTCTGCGCCCCAACCCCCAGCCCCACACCCCCTCCTGCACCCAAACTCCCTCCCTCTTAGTTAACCGGCATTTTTCACTTACCAGCTCCCCTCATTCCCCCAACATGCCAGATAAAACAGCTTTTACTGTACTAACATGAAATGTTTTCTCAGATACAGGTCTGTCTCATCTTACGCAGGGGTTACGTTCCGCGGTCAGCGCGTAAAGCCAAAATGACCCTTGAAAATCCCTTAAATCACCCATAAAGTACAATTTTGTGTACACAACCCTGTACAGTACTATGTATTGTATACAGCATTGTACAGTATATAATAAAGACTACATATGCAAAATATAATTTTATAGTATTTTAATAACATGACAGACAGAAGAATGAAAGAATAAAAAATGAAAACAGTGCAGTGCAGTACTGTAAACCTGAACAGTCACCAGTCATCCTGGCTATTCTTGCTAGTCTTGTACTGTACACACTCCAATGATTAGTCTTCCTCTTCCCCCGACAACACTATCATTGAGTCGTCAGGGCTTGATGTCGATCCAGAAGACGATGGGCCAGGCTTGGGTGACGGAGAGCGAGTCGTAGACGAAGTGGTTGGCTCTGGTTCAGCTCGAGAAGTTGACTGTGTAGGCTCTGCTGCTGCTGGTTGTTTTTTCTTTAAAAACATGGTGATTGGCAACTGTCGCTGTTGTCTCTTGAGCTCCTCAAACATTTCTTGGTACGGTCTCAAATCATGCGTAATACGACGTGTGATTTTGAGGCTTCGTTCCAGAGAAGGATCATATTCAGAAATTAAATCATTCAAGTGTTTCGCTGCTTGGAACACTTCAGAAAATTTATGAAGATTCCAAGTTGCTGGTTCTTCCTGTTCATCATCATCTTCATTCTCCGTAGACGATTTTATCAGTTCCTCTAACTCTTTGTTAGTCAATGTTTCTCTAGGGCCCTCAATTAATTCCTCAATTTCTTCCTCGAGGATGTCGACGAAGCCATCACCACCCACTTGCCTGGCCACCTGAACAATGAGTTGCACTTCTTTGTCAATGGTCGGGAAACCCTTAAAATCATTCACACAGTCTTCCCATAGGTTTCACCAACATGCATTGACTGTTTCAGGCTTGATTGCATCCATTGCATGTTTAATATAAGTGATGCAATCAGCAATGTTGAAGGACTTCCAACACTCCATCACATTAACATTGGGATCAGCATCCATAGCGGTAAGGATCCGTGAGAATGTAAGCCTCGTGTACATGGCCTTGAAACAGCTAATGATGCCTTGGTCGAGAGGTTGGAGGATGAAGGTGGTATTGGGGGGGAGAAAGACGACTTCAACGTCGTTATGCGCAAACTGGAGTGCTGCAGGGTGGCCAGGAGCATTGTCTATGATCAGCAACACTTTAAAGTCAAGTCCTTTCTCTTCAAGGTACTGCTTGACCTCCAGAATGAAACACTTGTGGAACCAATCCAGAAATAATGCTGCCATCACCCAAGCCTTTTTATTTGATTGCCAGAACAGAGGCAGGAGATTTTTGTTCTTGCCTTTTAGGGCACGGGGATTTGCAGCCCTGTAGAGCAAGCCCGGCTTTATTAAATGCCCAGTCGCATTTCCACAAAGCAACACAGTCACACGGTCTTTAGCTGCTTTGAAGCCAGGGGCTTGTCTTTCTGATTTCGAAATCTAAGTGCGGGTAGGCATTTTTTTCCAGAAGAGCCCAGTCTCGTCAGCATTAAAAACTTGTTTTGGAAGATAGCCCCTTTCCTCTATGATTTTCTTTAATTGTTCAGGGTAGGCTTTTGCTGCCTCCTCATTGGCAAATGCAGCTTCACCAGTAGTCTGCACGTTTTTGAGGTTGAAGCGGTTCCTAAAACTGTTATGCCAACCTTGGCTGGCTTTGAATTCCTTATCAGAAGGCTGTCCCTCTTCGGCGGGAGGTTTGAACAGCGCATAGATGCTAAGAGCCTTTTCTCACAACATGTTGCCATTGATAGGCACACGTTTACGGTTCATGTCTTCCAGCCGTAAGTTTAATGCCTTTTCAGTCTTCACTAAAAAGTCTTATCACGCACTTGGCTCGTCACCTTAGCAGTTACTGGAGCACTTGATGCCACGGCTTGACGAATTTCTGTCTCTCGACTCTTGATGGCACGGATGCTAGATTCGTTGCGGCCGTATTTACGTGCCACATTGGCGATGGACATACCGTCTCTCAATAAGTCCAACACAGCCAGTTTTTCCTCCAGCGTTGGAACACATCGCTGTTTCTTCGATTGAGCACCAGATGAACTAGGTGCCTTGCATTTAGGGGCCATGTTAGACAGTACGAAAAATATGTACTGTCTCTTTAAACAGTACAGGCACAGTAGAATCTCACTCAGCGCTGCGAGATGCGCACAGTATGAGAGGCACAGGGGGACTGAATACTGTAGTGGGAACAGCAGATTCGCTTCTCCCATCTCACACTCACTCTGGGGCAGACACACTATTTAAACTGTTTTTTTTGTTTGTTTGTTTTTTGCCAACCCTCCAGGGTTATTATAGGGGAGAACCTTACCACAGGCCTAAAGACATGCTGTTGCTGTCAAGTCCCCACAAAAAAATATTTTAGTGGGAACAGCAGATTCGCGACTCACGCTGGTGGAATCGCCCGTTTTTTTTTTTGTTTTGTTTTTTTCCCCGACCACGCAAAGCTGAAATCGCGCATGTTAAATGCGCGTGAGATGCGACAGACCTGTAGTCTTAATTGTTAAAGTATCTCAAAAGTGATAGTTTCTATACTTTCAATTTAAATTTGCTGATCAGATCAGTCTCATACTGAAGGTTGTGCCCCAGTAGCAGTAGATTGCATACCCATAGTTTGTACTGCACAGTGGATAGATATAAAAGTACATGAATTCCTAATGTAATGCTTCTCCATTTGTAAGCTTTTGTACATACAATTTAAACAGCTAGTCTGCCTGGTAGAGGATTTTAATTTGTAATTACTATGCATGCAGTACTAGCCTTTGAAATATTCTAAAAACTAGCCTCTTAATTCAGTGATACATGCATAGGTCAGTATTAGTGTTAGAGATGACAACAGACAGCTTCGTATTATGAATATGCAAAACCTATGAGAGAAAGAAATAGCCTAACAAGAAGTAGTGAAGACAAAGTCCACAAACAAGTCCTTGCCTCTACACTGAAAAGGGATGAAGAGCATGTTGCAGCTCTTAACCATAAAAAGAACAGGAGTACTTGTGGCACCTTAGAGACTAACAAATTTGTTAGTCTCTAAGGTGCCACAAGTACTCCTGTTCTTTTTGCGGATACAGACTAACACGGCTGCTACTCTGAAACCTCTTAACCAGGTCATCAACAATATGACAAATCCATTTCCAGAGGTGCCTACCAACATATCTATTGCATGTAACATGAGATGTGAAAGAGTTTCTACTAAAAATAGCAGATGCTGGTGAAGAATAGATGAAGAGATTTTTAAGAGGTGCAGTTGATTCTGATGGGACATGTAGCTTCTTCAGCGCAGTCAAGAAATCTGGCATCAAAACATTTACTGACTTGGCCAAGACGGCCAAATTTAAGTCTGGCATCAATCACAGCAGCTGTCAATCAAGAAATTGTTTCCCCAGAGCCATATCCGTAGCAAGATGCAGAGATGATGTTTCAATGGCAACTATTTCTCAGTCACCCAATAGGACCTGTGCCTATGTCCCTCTTTCATGCTGATGGAACAATGAGACGAACAGACAAAAACTGAATTAGGGCATTAGCTGGAAGATCAAGATGAAAGGATCCATGAGCTAAGAGCATGTAACAAAGAAACCACAGTGTACATCAGAGATGCCATGGCTATGACAAATGGCTGCTGGAAACAAATTTGACATTCAATGAACTGGCTGCTGAGTACTTGAGGCGGGTACTAAAAGGGTTTGATAAAGCTAATTCTGTAATTGAAGTCTTTTATAGATATGACAACAATAACGCTCTGAAAATTGCAGAAAGTCAGCACTAGACAGGATCTACGGTTGGGTGCAAGAAATACCAGGTGACTGGTGGATGTCCTGTGCCTCCATGGAAAAAGTTTCTAAATGTGGTCCAACAAGCAGTCACTTGTAAAATTCCTCTATAAATATATGGTTCAAAATGCACCTCAGAGTGTAGGAGCACACCCAACACAGACACTCCTTCTTGCTGGAGGCTTTTCCAAAGAGGTGTTGAAGATGTCCAGGAGTAAAGTACTCAAAAAGAAGCAGACAAAATGATACTTCTGCATGCTGTATATGCCAGCATGAGTCTCTTGGCATCAAAGGAAATGTAGTAATTAGGTCACCTGATACAGATGTTTTGGTCCCTGCTGTTCAATGCGTTTGAAAAATAGAATACACAAAACACGTGGGTTGAAACAGGCACCTTTACCAGCACAACTGACAAGCGATGCTTCATGCCTGTGCATGCCATTTGTGATGCTCTCCTGGCTTCTGCTGCACATGCATTAACAGTATGTGTGTCTGTCATCCCTATTTGGTATTTTGGGGGGCGGGAGGGGAAAATCTATGTTTAATGTTGTCAAAACAAAGAGAGCTTACCACTTCAGAGATCTTGACAAATTGGAAGACAGTGACAGAAAAAGTTGCAATTTTTGCAGCAAGGAAGTTGGTAGCAGTGCTGTATGACCAGAGTGAGAAAGAAAAGAAGACCCCCATAGAGACCTAGCTTGTGCCTCAATCAAGTCACTGGCCAAACTCCTTACCACATGAGGACAGTTTTGAAGAGCATGTCAAAAGAGCACCCTAGTAAACAAAGACTTGGATGTCTTTGCACATAGGAAAACCAGATATTGGATTACTATTGCAACATGGATGGAAAAATGTGGGTGTTTAATTACTTCCTGTATTCTTCAAGCGCCCAATGGCATCTGAGCTTTTACAAAAGTCTTATTTGTGCCTGTAGAACAGTTGTCCCCAAATAGTGGGGAGCGCCTCCCTCCCCAGGAGGGAGTCCACTTCTAGGGCAAGGATATGGTCATGAGCGTGGTCCTGGAAGCGGAATGGAGGATGTGAAGGAGGTAGTGTCGTGAACTTGATCATATAGCACTGTCTAATGACATCCAGGACTCACTTGTCTATTATTGCACTCCATGCTGGTAGAAAGAGTCCTAGGTGGCCTCTGAAGGGGGTGACTGGCAAGAGCGGTGGTGTGCATAGTGGTTGACGGCTCCCTAGAAGCACTCAGAAATAGCGCTTACATGAAGAGTGGGTGTGCTGTACGGAAGACTGAACCGATGGGCCAGGTGGACGGGACCTCTAGGTCTTCAGATGCTTTTAGGGAGGTTCGTAGGGTCGCTGGTGGTAAAACTGAGGAGCTTTGTACTGCTGTGCGGGAGCTGGCCGATAAATCTTTCACTAGGGTGTTGACATATAAATACCCAGCAATTGCAAGGTGGCTCTAGAGGCTAATGCAAGTGTAGGGAATCATCCGTTCCTCCCTAAAAAACCTGTGAAAACAAGGAGAACCCAGCAGCATATCCTGAACATCACTAAGGCCTTACAATCCCAAGGCCCACTGAAGTCAACCATTTTCCTCTTATTTTACCTTATCCTCCTTGGGTTTTCCCCGCCATTCAGAGGGTAAATAGTTTGCATCAAGCTTTTGACCCCTCCCTGATCTTCTAAGGGTAGGCCTCTCTGCTTCATGTGAGAGCCAAGAAGCAAAGTGAAAGTAACAAGGTTTACAGTGCAAGACACATTGATTAGTCTCCTTATTGAATATGGCCTTTATTTGCATTTTCAATCAAGTCACTAGGTTTCAAACGAAGAGTTTATCTGCTATAATATTTAAACACCACTTAAGAACAAAGCCAACACAAATGAACAGGAGGAGCTAAAAGTATCAGTTTCATGTTGTAACTGAATAGTATAGCAAATTCACAGATCAGAATGGTGACATTATTTAAAATCAAGGAGCAGCAAAAACATATGTGAACCAGGCCAGAAGGTATGAAGTAGAGTGTACAGAAAGAATTTATATAATTATGAACTATATTATAGTAGTAACAAGAGGCCCCAAGCAGGATGATTGTTCTAAATGAGAAACATTCCTATGTGTATATCATTGTAGCATAAAATATTGTGCCAGAGGGCTACTGTTAATATAATTATTTGGTTTTGCACAGTGAAATCACCCCTACCGTCCTGTAACATGATGCCCAAGCAAGTGGTAGCAAGTGTAAGTATAGCCAAATGAGCCTTAATTTTGTGTCAGGAACAAAGGGTCTCAAAACAGCACAGCATGAAAGATTAAAGCACCCAAAAGCATAAGGCAAATACTGACTACAATGTCTGTCAATTAATTTCAGGGGGAAATGTTCAGAAAATACACATACTTAGCAGTGAGTGCATACTAATTCAGATGCCAGCTGGCACATGAATCAATTAACTGAATCAAACTACATCACCATCTGGTGTCAAAGACACATACATCAATTTAACAAAAATTTATATTAACTGTTCCAAAAATTCAGTTTGAGGCTTCCCGGTGCACAATTTGAACTAATCTGACCATATGCAGATCACATGCTGAGGAGACTCCACTGTAGTTTGCAAAGTACTTTGAATTCCTATGGGACGAAAGATTCTCTACATAGGCAAACTTTTGCTTTTTTTAAGCTTTAACTTAATTTTGAAGTTCGTTAGACACTTGAAACAACTGACTCCCACTTCAAGGCTTTTCCAGTAGACTCTCAGAAGGAAGTGATAAAGAATTACTGGTGTTTGGGAAAACTTATGTCTGGACTCAACCCAACACAGGCACCATCTTCTTCCTGGAGAGAAACTAGTTGGTGTGTGTTTGCCCCTGCACAGACACGCAAACACAAGTAAAAAAGAATAAGGGAAGTGTCAGTATGCTTAATCAACTGCATATTATGTGTGGGGATGTATGAGTAGCTGTACAATGGTGGCAGGGGGCCCTAAAAGTGACTGATGAGCACATCTTGCTTTTCCATCAGGACATTCCTTATCCATTACAAAAAGCTTTGCCTCTGACTTTTCCCCCATCACCCAAACTACTAATCCAACCAGATCCAATGAAGTGGCCATGGCACTCAACCACACATAGAAGATTAGCTTAGATTATTTTAAATTCCCCAGCTTCAATAGAATTACATGCTGAAAGCAAGTACCTTGCTGAACAGAGGCCGTAAACGTTTAACTATCCCCAAAAAGGAATGTTTAAGACACAGAAGCACTTAAAACAATCATCATTTAAATAGCTCCTTCAAATTATTCAACTAAGGCCAATCTTTATGTTGCAATAATGAATTAACTATCAATAGTGGAACACTACTGAATGCAAAATGGTGAGGTGGAAGATTAACACCCTTATATGTGGAAACTTATAGCAGGCAGATAACAGATGTTTGCAGTCTCATGTGGTCCTGCAAGTATACCAGATTAATGTCACCTAAGAAATACGTCATCTGAGAAAGGTAGAATAAAACACTGATATTTTCTTCCAGCACCTCAGAGGGTTTTTTTTAGCTGAACTTGTATTGTCCTTGCAGGAGCACTGCCACTGGGTAATTCTCCTCCCTGTGTTGGCCCTGTCTGAAAGGCAAGTTGGGGGCTTTAAACTATGAATGTAATTTATACAGGTAACAGATGTGGCAATCAGAATCCATTCACTCCACCTATTATGTTTTTAAAATTACATTACACGTTTCAAAGCCTCCAACTTAACTAAATATACACAATTGGTCCAATACAGGGATAGAAGCAATCCTACCACACTCTCCCTGAAGGAATGTTTAGCAGCATGTTCTCCCCTGAAGGACCTATAAGAAGGAAATGTGATGTCTTAATTTTTATCTTCTCCTGGATTTTGAAATAAAACATGGGGACAAGACAGAAAAGTCTGAGCTCCTAGGTTAATTAGGACTAGACTAGACAAAGCATTAGAACAGGGGTCGGCAACCTTTCAGAAGTGATGTGCCGAGTCTTCATTTATTCACTCTAATTTAAGGTTTTGCGTGCCAGTAATACATTTTAATGTTTTTAGAAGGTCTCTTTCTATAAGTCTATAACATATAACTAAACTATTGTTGTATGTAAAGTAAATAAGGTTTTTAAAATGTTTAAGAAGCTTCATTTAAAAATTAAATTAAAATGCAGAGCTCCCCGGACTGGTGGCCAAGACCCGGGCAGTGTGAGTGCCACTGAAAATCAGCTCGCGTGCCACCTTTGGCATGCATGCCATAGGTTGCCTACCCCTGCATTAAAACATATACTGCAGGAAATAACCCTGAATTGGCAAAGGTGATTACTTAAATAACCTAGCAGATTTTTTCCACCTTTAATTTATGTGATTAAAAAGAATTAATACTCTCAGCTTCCCTGGAGAGGTTGCTGCTGAAAGTCCTCCATTAATGTGCTGTCTACAAAATTCTAGTCACAGTATAAAGGGTTAAAATCTCCAAGGTACAGAATGGCCTTACCTTGTTGGCACGTAGTTGCTTGTAAATATCTGTTTGCTGCCTTATGCGATACTCCAAGTCAGAGATCTGAGCCTGCAACCACGTCCACTGACAGATAATGGCTGCTCTCTCCATTGCCCATTGGCACTCTGCTCGATGATGCCTGGAAAGCAAAAGTTTGCATACTTTAATCACTTCCATTTATTTAAACTAATTTACTCTACATATAAAAATCAACTAGGATAGGCAAATATTCGCAAGTAACATTCAGCACAAATTCACTTTAAAAGAGACCTATAAATAGCTTCTAAAGTCTATATCAAAACAACATTTCCTGGAAGGCAGGATCAATTAGGGTTTGCACTTCTACAAGCAATACCAACAATCCATTTCCAGCCACATTCCAGCAATCATCCTGGCAATTATAAGGCAGTGAGAATAAATGGCTTAATTCTTCCTCAACTGCAGCAACACAAACTGTTATTCTCTTTGATGACTTGCTAATCACAAAAAGTGGTCCATCAAGGCAAGAGTTCTGCTTTCACACACCTAACCACCTGCACACAGAGAACGTGAGAATTTTTTTGTAGCTCAGTGGGACTGAATTATTGTAAAATGATAAAAAGGAATCTTTTGCTCCTTTATACTCTAAAAAGGTATGACAACTTATCTTCATTGCCAGAGTTAGTTCAAGTTAGTTTGAGTTATTCCAATAGAGCTAGTTAGCTAGAGTGAGGGCTCTTCTACATTGGACATTAGCGTGCAGCAAGCCAGGGTGAGTGTCTAAAGAACACTAGCTTGCCGTACAGTAATGTCCCCTGTGGACACTGTTTCAGTGCACTGGCTTAGGCTATGTCTACACTACAACCCTTTTAGCGACACAGCTGTGCCACTACAGCTGAACCACTAAAAGGCGCACAGTGTAGCCGCTATTTGTCGGCAGGAGAGAGCTATCCCGCTGACAAAAAAACTTCCACCCCCAACAAGCGGCAGTAGCTTTGTCGGCGGGAGAGCTCTCCCGCCAACAAAGCACTGTTCACACCGATGCTTTTCGTCGGCAAAACTTCTGTCATTCAGGCAGGGGTGTTTTTTTCACATCTCTGAATGAGAGAAGTTTTGTCATTCAGTTTCCATTGTAGACAAAGCTTTAGTGTAAGCCTTCTGGATTCACACCCTGGGTTGCTGTACACTAAATTCAGTGTAGACAAGTTCTGAGAAGAAAGAGAAAGCAACCATTCAGTGACCTCATTAGCAGATAGAATAACTAGGTTAGCAGTCTGAGTTGTAACCTGAGCTGCTGCATGCCGCCTGCACTACTAGCTGAAGCATCAGCAGCCCTAAAGTTTCAAAACACTCCACTTCTTAACTCAAACTAGAGATTTGTGTGTGCAGACAAGTCTGGTTAGAGGCAAAACTAGAGATATACCTCAAGCTAACAATACAGTGAAAACAAGCCCTAAGCTGCAGCTAGAAAGAGTGGGATCCTGGCAAAACTAACTGAAGCACTTGGCACTGACATCGTAGAAATAGAAGAAACCTAAATATCTAGTCCTGTGAAATTTGTATTCTTTACAATTTTGTGTTTTATTTTTTTGAGAATTTTTATTTCATTTTATCCATGTGGGAGGGGGCTGGGTCCTGCCCCCAGGGCCGACGGGGGGGGAGAGGGGGGGAAGAGAGCCAGTACAAATTACCAGGGCTTGGTGGTCCGGAAAGGGGCCTGGCTTCCCCCCCTCGGCCCTTGCTGCGGAGCCCAGAAAAAAAATTTCCACCAGGGCCCGAACCCGCTCTCGGCAGCCATGCCTGCCCCCAGGGCGCTGGGAGTTGCAGAATGAGCCACCCCAGCACTCATGTTGAGGTGGCAGCTCCAGTCCCACAGAACTGGGTCCAGCTCCCTGCTCTGGGTGTTGCGCTCTGGCATATGGGTTTGCCGCGCCAGCTGCTCAGGTTTGGCCTAGCCACCCTCATGAGCCAAGTCACAACACCCAAAGCTGAAAGCAGGGCCCAGCCACACAGGACAGGAGCCACCACAGCAGGGTGAGTTTTTTGTTTTATTTTGTATTTGCACAAAAACATGGGGGCTACTACTATCTACCTTTTCCCATAAGAGTGTTTGTGGTAAAACAGTTTGTTGCTTTCTGTTTGCTGCCATTAACTGTGGCAGAGAAGCATTTTATGCAATATAAACTTTATTCACACAGTTGTGAGATTATCGACAACAAGAATTCAAATGCAAAAAGGATATGGCTATTTGTGGTCCTCAAAAGAAGTACAAGGGAGACAGAACTCAAGGATGAAAAGGAAGGGCACTCACAGGAATAAAGTCAGTCAGCTCAAGAGCAAGAAACAAATCACCACAGAGGAAACGCTATAGCCAAATGGGCTAATGCAATCCTTGGGAATCTCGAGTAAGAGTAGAGAGGTAATATTATCTATGCAGTTGGCACTGGTGCAACAGCTGCTGGAATACAGTATCCAGTTCTGGTATCCACAATTCAAGGATATTGATAAGTTGGAAAGGATTCAGGGAAGAGCCCCAAGAATGATTAAAGGATTAGAAAACTGCCTTACAGGGACAGACTCAGGGAGTTCAATCTATTAAGCTTAACAAAAAGAAGGTTAAGGGATGACTTGATTACAATCTATAAGTACCTACAGAGAGAGCAAATATTTAATAATGGGCTCTTCAATCTAGCAGAGACAGGCATAATGTGATCCAATGACTGGAAGTTGATGTCCCCTGTACAGCACTGTTACAGTGCACTGGCTTAGTGTACAGGAAGCTAGTGGGTGAATCAGGAAAGCTCTGGCTTGGGTCGAGTCGAGCAACAGGAACAAGAGTTGACTTTTGCTCATTTATCAACAGCCCCACCACTTGGAAGGTGGCTTGGACCATGCTGATGCTGTCCTGTACGTGAGCCTCTGACCGATCCTTGATCAGCCAGTTGTCCAGGTACGGGTAGATCTGAACGCCTCACTGTCTGAGGAAAGCCACTACTAGCGCCATGCACTTCATGAAAACCTGCAGAGCTGTAGACTGTCCGAAGTGAAGAGTGGTGAAGAGAAGATTACTCACCTTGTGCAGTAACTGAGGTTCTTCAAGATGCACGTCCCTATGGGTGCTTTACTTCAAATGTTGGTGCATTCTGGCACCACTGATTGGAGATTTTCGGTAGCAGTGTCTGTCAGGATCGCACGTGCGCAGTAGTCATCTTGCAGCGCTGTTGGCACCTTGACCAGTGCACACAGGGCATGGCGCAGCCCAACCGCCTCAGTTCCTTCTCTACAGTAGAGTCCTTACTGTGAACTCCGAAGTAGAGAGGAGGAGGATGGGTAGTGGAGCACCCACCGAGGGACACCTCGAAGAACCTCAGTTACTGCACAAGGTGAGTAACCTTCTCTTCTTCGAGTGCTGTCCCTGTGACTGCGCCACTTCAGGGGATTGTAGAGCAGTGCCCTTGTGCAGATAGAAGGGGCTTCGGAGTTGCATTCACAGCAGAGGCTTGCACCATTAGACCTACCACTGTATCTGCGCTTGAGCCTTGAAGTAATTGCATAATGGTTGGTAAATGTGTGTTCAGAGGCCAAGGTGGCCACTCTGCATATGTCTACTATTAGTACATTATTTTAAAAAGCTACTGAGGCAGAATACTGATCTTGTTGAATGGGCCTTTATCCTTGATGGGGATTCTGTTCTGTGCTGTTGGTAACACATATGGATGCAACTGGAGATCCATTTAGATAATTTCTGTGTGGATACTGCAGAACGCTTGGAATGCTTTGTCATTGTAACAAAAAGCCTTGGGGATTTTTGGAAAAGCTTTGTTCTGTCCAGGTAGAATGCTAATACGTACCTAGAACAGTCTCTTCTGCATTTGCATGGGGCTTGAGATAAAATGTAAGCAGATTAATCTGTTGATTGAGGTGGAAAGAGGATGATATTTTGGGTATACATTTTGGACGTGATCTCAGTGTGACTTTGTCCTTGAAAAAAAAAAAAAAAGGTGTCCGGAGGATGAGCCATGAAAGCCCCTATTTCGCTTACGTGTCGCGCAGACATAATTGCAACCAAGGACGCTACCTTCATTGATAAATGAAGCAGGGAGCTGGTAGCTAGTGTTTCGAATGGGGTTCTGGTAAGGCTTCCGAGGCACCAGCTTTAAGTCCCATGCTGGTCTAGGGTCGCGTATTTCCCAGTACATATTCCATATGCCCTTGAGGAAGCATTTCATCATCAGGAGCATGAATATCGATACGCCATCAATCTTACGGTGAAAGGTGATAGCAGCTAATAAGTATACTACAGCAAAGCTTGTAGAAAACCCTGAATTCTTTAGTTCTAATATGTATTCCAAGACCAAACGGAAGTGGTGCTGTGAGTGCAAATACATGTCTGTTCTGGCACCATAAGGAGAACCTTTTCCATTTTTGGAGGTAAGTGGTATGTGTGGTTGGTTTTCTGCTGTTTACTAACATCTGTTTTACTTGTTCCAAGCAGGTTAACTAGTCATGGTGGAGCCACACCTTCAGGTGAAGTTTCTCCAGGTTCGGGTGGAGGACTTGACCTCCTCCTTGTGAGAGATGGTCCAGTTGGGGAGAGAGAGAGAGAGAGAGAGAGAGTACATGATGCACATGGCGATCTGCGCACCAGGTATGGGTATCAGGTCTGCCTGGGCTATGTCGGAACTATAAATATGACCTTGGTTTTGATAGTCCGTATCTTGTGTATTACTCTGGAGATTAGTGGTACAGGTGGGAATAAGTACAGGAGAGGTGCATCCCACCTCATTAGAAAGGTGTCCCCTAGGGATTGTGTTCCCAGCCCTGCTCGTAAGCAAAATTGCGGATATTTGTTGTTTCATGGTGTCGCAAATAGGTCAATGTAGGGGAACCCCCACTGTTGGAATATGTGTTGTAAGACACTGGTGTTCTGTGCCCACTCGAGATCTTGGGGAAAGTGTCTGCTTAGTGTGTCTGACCGTGTTCTGGCGGCCCAGGAGGTAGGAAGCAGTAATGGTGATGTTGTGAGTTATGCACCCATTCCATAATTTTATGGCTTCTGTGCATATGGTATGAGAAGGGGCTCCTCCCTGTCAATTTATGTAGAACATACATGCAATGTTGTCTGTCATGACTCTTACTGTTTTGTTCTTTATCACTGGGAGGAAGAGAACGCACGTGTTGCAAACCACGTGCAGGTTTGAGAAGGTTGTTGTGTTGCACACATTCACTGGTCTTGTTCACCAATGTAATGAACGCTGGACTTTTGGTGTCAATGTCAGGCTTTTGTTTAGACTGTGCTTGTTTGATATGTATACTGAGCTTATCCATCCCTGTAGGCAACGCATGTGTAGTCGAGTGTGCTTTACTATGAAAGTGGTGGCCACTATGTGACCCAATAGTTGCAGGCAGGTAAGTGCTGAGACCTTTGGGCTGTTTGACCACTCTCATAGCTGTGGTCACAATGTTAAGAATCTGTTCCTTGGTAATGATGCTCTGGCTGCTATAGAGTCCAGATGCGCCCTGATGAAATCCAATTGTATTGGAATTAGAGTTGATTTTTGTTCATTTATTTGTAGCCCTAGGGTCTGAAAGAGGGTGATAGTCCTCTGGGTAATGTCTCTCGTTTCTGATTGGGTAGGACCTTTCGGTAGGCAATTGTCTGGATATGGGAATATCATTATTCCTTGTCTGTGCAAATGTGTCGCTACTACCGCTAGGGTTTGGAGAAGACTCTCTGAGCAGTCAAAAATCCAAATGGCAACACACTGTATTGAAAGTGATCTTTTCCTACTGTGAATCATAGGAACCTTCTGTGTGCAGGATTTATGGTAATGTGAAACTATGCATCCTGTAGGTTGAGGGCTGAAAACCAGCCCCCCTTTTCCATTGCTGGGATTATTTACATCAGTGTGACTATCTTGAATATTTGGATTTGGTACAAACTTGTTGAGTTTTCGGAGATCTAATATGGGTCTCCATCCACTGTTTTTCTTTTGGGAGTCTTCACCAGTGTTATCGGTGCCGTTTAAGAGGAGTTTGGCTTGTGTTTGCCTCTTGACTCCTTAACCTTGCCAGCAGCAGCCCCAGTGCAGGCGGTGCCGGAAGTTCCCAGTGCATCAAAGGTGCTCACTCTTGGCATGGCCTGCACCAACAATAGCAACCTTGCAGGACACCGTTTTCTTTTCAACGGTTCTCTCTGCGGGGACAACGTGGCTCTTTTACTCACTTTCTTGAAGGAATCATACTTGTTTCCAAAAATGACATGCTGGGAAGAGTCCCCGGTTGAGGGGTTCTGCTGTCCAGAGTCAGAAGCTGGCTGAAGGGATTTCTCCATGAGAATAAGTTTCAGGAGGAGATCGCTATCCCATGTGGCTCAAGCTTTGAAGTTGCTGAAGTGAGTACTCTTTTGCGGTGTGCGCAATTGACCTAAGCTATGGATGTAGGGTGAGTGGCCATCAGAAAACGGCATTGGGTCCTTGCACGAGAAACATCTTTTGAAGCCTGGTGAACCAGGCATGTTTTTAAATGTCCCTCGCTGAGGTTGTTTTTAAAACAGAATAAATGAAAGGTGGGGTTTTTTTTGAAGGGAGAACAAAAAAAGATGTGCAAATGTCTAAACTTGTAACCAAGACCTAACTATCACTAATTATTTTTCCTAGGTTGTCATTCAACACCACTATGGAGCTCCGTCTCAGGCCGAGGACAGCTGAGAAGCAACTGAGGGGTCGGGTCACACATGCAATGGTCAAAGTGCCAACGACGCCATGAGATGACTACTATACATGTGCAGCTCTGATGGACACTGCTACTGAAAATCTCTGATCAATGGTGCTGGGACGCACCAACACCTGAAGTGGAGCACCCACAGGGACAGCACTCAAAGAAGAATTGGTAGCGGCATCGGTTCACAATAAATCTGAGAAATCTTCTGTGGCCACAGAAGATACAAATGTGAAAGTGGTATGCCACCCTTGATTTAAAGGACTCCTAATCTCCACGAAGGGAATGATGGAAGCTAGGGAGACCATGCAGAACCTCAGTTTCTTGAGATATCTGTTGAAGCAACGCAGGTCCAGAATGGGCTGAAGGTCCCCCTTGGTCTTTGGGATTAGGAAATATCGGGAGTAAAACACCTTCCCTCTCAAGTCTTGAGGAATCTCGTCCACAGTCCCCATCTGTAGGAGGGACTGCACCTCCTGGGTGGGGAGTTGTTCATGAGAAGGGTCCCTGAAGAGGGACCAGGATGGGAGGAAGGGGTAGATGAAAACTGAAGGGCACCGTTGATTGTCATGGTACTTAGCATCCAGTGGACTGATGTTATGCAGAATCCCAGAGCTGAAGTGGGACAGACAGTCCGAAAATAAAAGTGGAGACAGGAACTGGTATAGTATCCCCAGGCATACCTTCAAAAGGCCTGCTTGGGCCCACCAAAATACCTATGTGACCTTGGTTGGAAAGATGAGATGGAGGGAAGTGGCTGACAGTACTTGTAACCTCTCCCTTTCCTTTTAGGACTCCTGTCACAGAAGGGGAGACCAGTACCTTCTCTACTTCCATTCGGTGCCAGAGGGTCAGGGGACTGGCGGCAGACCAGAGATGGTTGCAATGATGGTATCAGGGTTGGCTTGCCCCTAGAACAGTGGTTTTCAAACTTTTTTCCTGGCGACCCAGTTGAAGAAAATTGTTGATGCCCGCAACCCAACGGAGCTGGGGATGAGGGGTTTGGGATGTGAGAGGGGCTCAGGGCTGGGGCAGAGGGTTGGGATGTAGGGGTGAGGGCTGCAGGGTGGGGCTGGGAATGAGGGGTTCAGGATGTGGGAGGGGGCTCTGGGCTGGGGGGTGGAGGCTCTGGGGTAGGGCCGGGGATGAGGCATTTTTTGTCCTTTAAAACTTTAACCATTTAAGGATTAAATATATTTTTGTAATACTGAATTTATGAACTATATTACAGCGATATTGATAAGGGGTGTTGATGATTGTATGATCCGTAGAGTTGTTTGTTTGCTAGACAAGGGAGAGGTAAAGAAAATTTGTGGGTTTTGAATGACATTATAGAGGCAGAGTTTAAGGTGCCTGGGACTCCCCTTGGTGAGTGGGGTTGATTACTGCCAATGTGCTTCATATAGGGACAATTTGGGGGGAGGGATAGCTCAGTGGTTTGAGCATTGGCCTGCTAAACCCAGGGTTGTGAGTTCAATCCTTGAGGGGGCCATTTAGGGATCTGGGACAAAATCAGTACTTGGTCCTGCTAGTGAAGGCAGGGGGCTGAACTCGATGACCTTTCAAGGTCCCTTCCAGTTCTATGAGATAATAATAATAGTATATGGAGATATACCTATTTTTTATTTCTGAGAGTGGGTGTAAGTGTGCATGTATGAAGCTGCATAGTTTCACCCTTTTTTCTGTGGCTTTGAATTAGACATTGTTTGCCCCTCAGCAATTTAACTATTTTAAAACAGCTTGTATATCTGAATTTCCTTTTGTAAAATTTAAAACTGAAGGCACTGTAAAGACACAAACACTGAATGAAGTGGTCTCTATGTAACTTCTCAAATTGAATATTTCCAGACCTTTTAAAAAATATACATAGAGTGAAGATACACAGGAGAGTTAAGATTTCCCAGCTCCCACAAAAAGGTCCTAAGACTTCCATAGCCAATGGATGGAGAATTACAAAGCAAATTTATTTGGAGCTGTGATTGCATCAATTACAGTGGAGCAGTGAATTTGCAAAGCACAAAGTGTCAATTTGAGAGATCTATTAGACTCATGTTTTTCTTGGGAACAAAACCTAATGGATGTTTCATGCAACCCTTTTTATGGCACCCAAAAGTTTGCTAGGTACCTCACAAGACAAGTTCAAAAACATGATCCCTGCCACAAACTAATATCCAACATGATGACATAAGACAGTGAACAAGGTAGTAAGGAGGGTACAGGGGGTAGTAATACACAGCATGATGTGGGGGTTGTCAATAGAGTAAAACAAATGTTGGCTACTTTCTCGTAGGCTTAGAGAAAGAAACTTTTAGGTGGGAAGAAGGCCGGGGAAAGGTCAGAAAAGGTATTCTAAGCATACAGGCACTCTGGAGATGGTGGTGAGAGAAGGAGTGGAGGATGTTTGCTATCAGAGCAGAGGCATGGCAGGCAATAAAAAAAAAAATTTCATAGGAGAGGCAGAGTTGTGCAAGGCCTTGAAAGCAAATACAAGCAGCTTGAACTGATGTTTGCAGAAGGGTGAGACAAAGGATGGATTCAAAGAATGGGGGATGACAGATCAATGGGCAAGTAATAGGATCTTAGTGGCTACATTGGTGTCAAAGGCCAAAGAGGAGGTTGTAGTGATGAAAAGAGGGCATGAGGTGGACCTATATGAAGGTTTAGCAGTGTGGGCAGAAAAAATGTTGGATCTTATAGACATTGTGAAGAAAGCGGCAGCAAGAGCTGGACATAGATTGGATTGTTGGAGGAGAAAAATCAGATGACCTCCAGTTTACAGGCTTGAGTGACAGGCATTATCTGTGGTGTGTTCAATAAGAATGGGAGAGTGGAAAGTGTTTTGGTGGAAAGAAAGGGATCCAGTTTTGGCTATGTAAAGCTTGAAGGAATAGCAAGGCATCAGATAGGTTTAGATATGAGATCGGATAGCAAGTAAGTCAGGAGGTGGATTGGAGAAGTGTAAGAGTCATCAGCATAGAGAGTATAACTGAAGCTGTTTGAGTGAGTTAGATCACCCAGAAAAGAGTGGATTGACGGAGGAACTGACATTAAATATATCAAAAGAAATTCCTCTCACCCTTCTTTCTTTTTGTAGCATAAAGCAAGTGAATCAATACAGCTCCTACTGTGATTAGAGACAAAGCGTGTAGCTTCATTTTTATTACAGTTGCTATAAAGGAGCTGTTACTGAGCGAGTAATTAAAGTGGAGTTAGTGTGATTGGAGACCTTTCTATAATAATAATAATAATATAGCTACAAACTTTTTAAAAACATAATTATTTAATTCTATTTTTCAGCCTTAAAAAAAAATTTTTTTTTAAATGAACTGCTACTGTGACACAGACTTGCCCAGGCATGTATATTAACCAGTCGGACCATCTTCTCAATATTTCACCAAAGGGGACTGCGTGTGGTCTCTGCCAAAAGCTAAGAACTAGCTGATTGTCATGGTTACTGTGAGATGTTTGCACAGGAAACATTTTAACAAATATGTAAAATGTAGACAATTGTCACCTGAGATGAGTGGGCTCTCAGGGCTATCTCAATCAACACTGAGAACAATGGACATCTGTGGAGATAGACTACGTTCACTTTCTAGACCAGATGCAGGCTTAAGGATTTACAAAAACAAAATAACCCCCCCAAAAGCCTCTAAGGGACCACTGTGGTAAGAAACAGTAGTCTGCAACTATATAAGAGAACAGAAAAGAGCACAAGATTTTATCCATTACAGAGCCCTGCAAACTCGGTGTCTCATGAAAGGCAGATCCCAGCGGTTTGAACTGGACCAGCACTGCAAGTACAGTAACTCACTTAAAGTCGTCCTGGTTAACATTGTTTTGTTATGTTGCTGATCAATTAGAGAACATGCTCATTTAAGGTTGCGCAATGCTCCCTTATAACGTTGTTTGGCAGCCGCCTGCTTTGTCCACTGCTTGCAGGAAGAGCGGCCCATTGGATAGGGTTACCATCCATCCGGGTTTCCCCGGACATGTCCGGCTTTTTCAGCTTTAAATGGCCATCCGGGGGGGATTTCTAATAAAGTAGAAATGTCCGGGATTTTCCCCTTCCCCTCATGCAGAGTGTGGCACAGCTGATTGGACGGCTGGGCCTGATTGAAAGCCGCTCGCAGGCACTGGGGCCTCTAGCAGCCAGAGTCCCTCCCCCTCCCCCGCTCCCTCCTCCCCCGCAGAGCAGCGCCAGTGTTTGGCTGCATGTGGAGCTAGCAGCTCTCTCTCGGCCGGGGGCGGGGGGGGGGAACGGACGACACAGGCAAGGGACAGGGAACGGGGGGTTAGATTGGTCGGGGGTTCTAGGGGGGGCTGTCAGGAGAAGGGGGTCTAGAGAGCGGTTGGGGCAGGCAAGGGACAGGGAACAGGGGGGTTAGATTGGTCGGGGGTTCTGGGGGGGCTGTCAGGAGAAGGGGGTGTAGAGAGTGGTTGGGGCAGGCAAGGGACAGGGAACAGGGGGGGTTAGATTGGTCGGGGGTTCTGGTGGGGCTGTCGGGAGAAGGGGGTGTAGAGAGCGGTTGGGGAAGTCAGGGGACAGGGAGCAGGGAGACTTAGATAGGGGGTGGGGTCCTGGGGGCAGTTAGGGTGGGGGGGGTCCTCAGGAGAGGGCAGTCAGGGGACAGGTAGGGGGATTCTGAGGGGAGCGGGAAGTGGGAGGGGCTGGGGCAGGGCTAGGGCGGCACCCCATGTCCTTTTTTTGATTGTTGAAATATGGTAACCCTACCGTTGGAGCTAGCTGGTGGGGGCTTGGAACCAGGGTGGACCGACAGCCCCCCTATCAGCTCCCCGCTCCCCTAAGTTCCCTGTGCGACAGCCGCCCAGCAGGCTATCGATCAGCAGTTCAGCTGTCCCTCCCCCCACTGCCCTGTGCTGCTCCTGCCCTCTGCCTTGGAGCTGCTCCCCGGTGTAGCTGACATACTTGAATTCTTGAATCAGCTGCAGCAACACTAAGTCTTTTATGGGATCTTCTTCCATAGCGTTAGAGGTCCAACTCACTTTCTACATTAAACCGTTTAAATCTTGCAGTAAAATTCAGTTAATGAATGGTCAGTTATAGGAGTTTCAACTTAAGTACTTCTGTGGCCCTCATCACCATATTCCTTACAGTTTTAAGGAAGCTAGTATGTGTCTTTCCTTTATTTATTCTAAGTAAGCAAGTAAACTCAGACCTGCTCTACACTTAAAATTTAGATCAACCTGGAGGCAGAACTAACTGGGAGCTTCATCATCACTGGTTAAGGGGTAATTGATTATCACTACAAAAGGTTCTTTTTCTCCTGCTAATAATAGCCCACCTTAACTGATCAGTCTCATTATAGCTGGTATGGCAACACCCATTTTTTCATGTTCTCTGTGTATATCTTCCTACTGTATTTTCCACTGCATGCACCTGATGAAGTGGGTTTTAGCTCACGAAAGCTTATGCCCAAATAAATTTGTTAGTCTCTAAAGTGCCACAAGGACGCCTCGTTCTTTTTGCTGATACAGACTAACACGGCTACCACTCTGAAACGTGTGGTTCTGCCTCCCAAAGGTTCATGGAGATTGAATACCTATTTGACAGAACATGATCATCTAGTCTCATAAGTGTCTGTCTTCTGGCCTTAAAATCTATTCATCTATGAACGATTGAAGAAATTAAAAAGTATTGCACCACCACACATTTTTCCATTAGTCCAGACAGATTATTTCCAAAGAATTTTCTAAGTGCAGAAATCCATGTCTAGCTTCTCTATAATAGTGGGCAATGTTAACTGCCATCATCAAAACGAGAAAGGGTGCATAAACACTTACTGAGATATGCCTAGTTTAAATTGCAAAGGTTAAACACACTTTCTGATTCTGTGTCAGATTGCTTGAGGTGGAAAGAAACTGAAAGCATAACTAGACATTCAATTTTAATGAAAGAGCATATTCGCAACATCAGCAAGGGTAGTCGAACACATTAAACCCTTTCCTTTCTTTCTCCAAGTCCTCTTCCTGAACTGTCATTGTGATGGCTTGATCGTTCATTTGCTCAGTATTTTAAATACAGCACTTCTGTTCTTTAATAAGTGGCCCGCCTAAGAGAGCGGACAACTGTATCAAGTGGTTACTACAGAGAGGAACTTCTGAGAAATGTGGACGCTTTACAAAAAGGTAGAAATAAGGCCAGATGTCACTTTCTCATCATGGAATTTCCCTTCTTAGAGGGGAAAGTGGGGTGGGGAGGAGACAGATTGACTACAAAAGTTTCTGGGAAATAGTTTTCCTTTTTTGTATGGGAGTCAGTGATGTAGCCACAGCAATGTTAATTTTATTTGACAACAATGAATTTTATTAAGAAGGGGCTTTTATTCCTTTTAAAGCTCTAGATAGATCATTTAGAGAACCAGAGTCAAGGTCTCAAATTGGTTGTGCCTTCTGAGCCTCTTTAATATGATCTGAACGATAAAGCACCTCTCCCTCTTAAAAACCGCACTGCAGCCAAGAGAGATGGAAACTTGTAAAGAACAGGACCTTTGTGAAACAGGTAACACTGATGTTTTCCTGAAAGATGTGCTCTAGGAGGAATTATTTTTGGGAAGTTCCATGGCCTGTTGTTATACATCTAGGTCAGACTAGATGATCACAATGGTCCCTTCTGGCCTTGGAATCTGTGAATGATGAGCGGAGCAAGGCCTGCAGTATGGACAAACAGCTTGTTACTAAAAAAGTGGTTGTTCTAAAGGTGATATGTAAAGGACTTTTAAAAAAAAATTAGGTTAGTTTCTTTATGGTTTGTGAAGAAAGCGTGAGACGTGCTCCTATTCCTTTGTTTACTTTAGAAATATTGGAAGTGTCAAGTCTGGCTCTTTTTTTTTTTTTTTTTTAAATGAAGACTTCTTGAAATAAGATCTCAAATATTTATGAGCAATTCACATTAATTGTTAATTAACACTTCCATACTTTCAGAGACATAGCTTCTCCCAAGTCTTCATTAGATATCAAGTTTTATTTTTTTCTTAAAACTGCAGAGCTTGGATGCCAAAGTAAAAATCATAGGACTGGAAGGGACCTCAAGAGGTCCTCTAGTCCAGACCCCTGAACTCAAGAATTATCCTTGATGCTAAGAGCAGCAAATTTCATAAGCACTACATATAGCTGACTGAATGGCTTTACTCAGAATGACATTCCATAACATATTGCACAACAAAAACAAACTATCTCCAGCTACTGAACAACCAATCCTCTGCTTCTGGCTTCACACCATCAGGGACTTCCTGCTAATCTCACATTTCTAACTATATTCAAGGTCACCAATTCAATTATTCAAGGTTTTACAAGGCTTAGTGTTCTCAAAAAAGAAAATCCCAAAAAATTGCACGCTCATCAGTTGAACTCTCAATATCTTTAACCTTGTCTCAGCCACCTGTAGCTTTTAATCTGAAATTCTCACATTATGCACTGGATATAATCTAGTTTCAGATACATTTTTTAATATTAATCTTTGTATACAACTGTAACAAGCATAGGCTGCCACACATGCACCCCTCATTGAGAAGCAAGTTTGAATTTAGTCTGGAGTCTGACACCAGTACTAAATAAAAGTCACCAGCAATAGAATACTGATGTTACACATCCACCAAGTTGGGTATATTTTTAGATTAAAGATTGTGCCATAATATGGTAGAGTTATAAGAATCAGAATGAAGGTTCAAGGCTGTGCTTTATAAGCTACTGGGTCTTATGAAAACTTTTGCTTAGATATTCATACACTCACTTTAAAGACCCCCTGAGAGGAACTCACAGTTATGTTTCACATGTTTAATGATAGTTAAACAATAGACTTTGCTTCAGCCAGTTGAACAAGTTTTATTGTTTACTTCCTTCTAGGGTCATGTTCCCGACCGTGGAGCTCAGCTGCCTCCCTCCTCTTCATGTGCAGACGGAGGGATCTGAACATAGCATGAACAATGCCAATGCTCGAGTGTGGGGCAAGGAGCCTTTAGGCCCAGCTTCCCTCCCCGCTGCTGCCACCCTATAGCAGGCCTCTCAAGGGATTTCTGCTGATATCCCAGGCTGGGGCCTTCAGGGGAACACACAACCATCTGGCTCATATTGGTCCAAGGGACAGCTTTTCTGAGGAGTCAGTCCTTGAATCCAAGTACCTTTCCTGAGACAGAAGGAACCCCTGTAGTGGAGGGAAGACAATAAGAGATTGATAATCATTCCACGCAAGTATCCCTTTCAAATCTGTCTGACACTGGATGAAGGACTGATTTTTACAATAGCAGATCACCTCTGTGAGGCAGAGACAGAGTCCAGTGTTAGGTTAAAGTCAGGCCTGAGAAGTATAGCCTCTGCAGACAGAAAGACAGTATCACTGATGCTCACTTTCATCTAGAGTTAAGGTTTCCCAGTGACAGCTTGTGCCCTTCCATAATATCAAGATCTGCAAAACTCAAACTTCAGAAAAACAGTTAAGTTACATACCCTATATAACCTTAATATTGCCCCCTGGAGCTGGCAGCCACTGGTGAGTTATCCGCAATGAAACTGCATCCAGTGAGAGAGTTGTAGCTGTACTAAATGGCTTGAGTGGTGGAGGGAGTAGGTGGGGCAGACTGGTGGAGGTGTGTTTGTGAGTTGAGGAGAGAGAGATTAGTTTAAGGAGCATCACAGAATTGTGGCTGCGATGTGAGATGGGTTTGAGCCCACCCTGTGGATGCGAGTAAAGAAAAAGGGAGCATGTGAACCTAGCCTAGTTGCCTGAATCATTTTATTGCAAAATTGTGTAGGATGTCTCATTAGCAAAGCACAGGGGAGGGAAGGGGAGTGTCTTGCCACGCAACAGGAATGGTCAGTAATGAGGTGGGATATGAGAGCAGTCTGTGGGTTTAATGATGGGTAAGGGAAAGTATAGGTTTAGATGGTATCCTGCAAGTGCAAAGTGGTATTCTGAATAGGCTAAGTGAGCGTAGGGGAGGTGCAGGTAGGTACTTTCCTTTACAGTGAAAGTTGCAAGTGTTGGTAGGAGCTAGTGGCCATTGTGGCAGCTGTAGACAACATGTAGAATAATAGTGGACTACCCAATCCTGGTCCTGCCCTCTTCTCCCTGCCCCTTGCCACCCAGCTGTTCCAGCCAGTCCTGTGCCTTCCAGTCCAGCCACCCTCCCCACTGCCCCCCACCATGCTATTCTGTCCAGGCTTCCCTTCATCCTAGGCAGTCCCTAAATGTGTCTATGTGGCATTGTATCCCATTTTCCAACTGTACCTGACCATCAAATCATGAATTTTCCCTATGGAGGATGAGAGAAACTAAAGGCTGTTTTAAAGTGTTAACACAATTTTCTGAAAAGGAGCTGTATCCTGTGCATTCCTTGGCCAGTCTGCAGTTTTCCTCACATGCCCAACCCCCTTCATTCTTGGTATGTGCAGCAAACAACACTACACATCCTTCTGCAGCAGAGGAGGCTCAGAAAGGGGTGAAGTGGCCCATTTATCTCAATATGATGGCATAGCTGAATTAAAACACCTTAAGATGAATGCAGCCTGAAACAATAGTTCTGAGATGTATGAATGACTCCATTCATATCAGTCTCATTCCCCCTATCCAGCCAACTTCAGGAGAGCCACAATAAACATGCCTATTCTCAACACCTGCATGCTCCCAGTATGCCTGTTCTCAGCTGCATACCCAAGAGATGGGGCTTTCCCCAGTTCCCCCACACATCGTGGGGAAATAGGGAGACAGGCGCAGACCTCCTGGAAGGACAAGGTCCCCCACATCCTAGCTCAGAGAAGGGGCAGGCAGGGGTATTAAACCCCTATATATGGGCTGGGCCCCCCCCAGATCATGGTGCACACATGGGAGGGGAATATCAGGGTGACAGACGCATATGCTCCTATTTCCCCACAGTCTGTCACTCATCCCCGCCCCCGGTTCCCTTTTCCTGATGTCCCTACCCCCCCATCCCCTAATCCCTCTACTACCCACCCATCCCCATTTATCCCTTTCCTCACTTATTTCCACCCCAATCACCTTCTCCTCCCAGCATACACTTGCATGTACAGTTCATTTTTTCAAAAATAGTTTCAGCGCCTTTGGAATATTTACTATACTCAGATTATATTTCCCCAAAATAAAAATTCTTCTTTGACAGAAGCAGATTCAAGCAATATGCCTCCCTTTTTAATTTCTACCCTGGGTTGAGGATTTGAATTCAGTGTGCCCCTGTGGGGCTCAGATTCAATGGCCAGAACATTCTCTTGAAGTCCTGCAAATCTTAGGTGGCTTTCAACACCACTGGGCTCTCTCTCTGTACATGCAGAGAGTAATCCATTAGGCAGTGGGGCCTTAGATATGCTTACCAGAACACTCAACTGGAGAAAAACTCTTTTTCTAAGAATGCTGGAATTTGATTTCTCCCAAGGGGCTGGTGGGTGCTATGCATTTTGTAGGGGTAACCCTTGAGCACTGGAGACTCTAGTGCAATGATCTCAGCCATGGATGGATCTCGAATTGTGCATGAAAATGTTGCCAACAAGTGTCAACTTTTAAGAGCTTTTTTTCCCCTGGGGGCTGTATCTTGGGAACCCCTTGTTCACATTGAACCAAATTTGTGACACTGACCAAACCCCACTTCCCCATGAAGTGCACAAAATTTCAAGGCAATCCGAGTAACTGTATGGACTTCAGAGCACTTGAAGTTGAGCTTTAAACAGGAAGCCTGTCTTGATCAAATACAACAGAGCTGGTGGCACTCTGCTATAATTAGAGGGAAAATTGGGGGGGGGGGGGCGCACTACATACCCATCATAGCATAGCAGGCTCAGTGAAGTGCTGAAGTGGCTCATTCATCTCAATGAAATAGTCTCGGATAAAAGAATACCCAATGGAGATGAATACAACCTGAAACAATAGTTCTGAGATGTATGAACTACTTCATTCACGTAATTGACTGTCCCATCTCTCCATCCCAGTACTGAAGAGTTTCTGATGCAAACATGCCCATTCTCAGATTCTCACCCAATATCCGCAGTGTGTTCTTCATGTGTGCTCCAAGTATGCCTGTTCTAAACTCTCCATCCAGAGGGGCAGGACTTCCCCAAAACCTGGTTCACTTGGGGGGCGGGGGAGGGGGAAATGGAGATGGGCTCAGATACCCTTTGGGCAACAAGGCAACCCAGATCCCAGCTTACATGAGGGAGGCAAGGAGAGTGTCTTAGACCCTCCCCCTTCACAAGGGGAGGGGGCAGAGGTGAAAGTAAGTCGGTACGGGCCAGTACAGCATACCGGCAAGAGCCGGTAGGCCATGCTCGACTGGACCGGCTTCCCCAGACTGGCGCTTTAAAGGGCCCAGGGCTCCTGCCGCTGTGGGGATAAATTCATAGATTCTAGGACTGGAAGGGACCTCAAGAGGTCATCGAGTCCAGTCCCCTGCCCGCATGGCAGGACCAAATACTGTCTAGACCATCCCTGGGAGCCCTGGTCCTTTAAAGCGCTGCCCGAGCCTGGCTGCTGGAGCCCCGGGGTAGCGGCAGCAGGGCTCTGTCGGCAATTTAAAGGGCCCGGAGCTCCACTGCTGTAGCGGCGGCCAGAGCCCTGGACCCTTTAAATCGCCCCTTAGCCCCGGGGCTCCCAGCCGCAGCCCGGGGGCCTTTAAATCTTGATTTAAAGGCCCTGCCTCTTCCCGTTGAGGCCACGCCTCTTCCGGTTGAGGCCACGCTCCTGCTCAGGACTCCGGCGTACCAGTAAGTCCTTTAAGTTACTTTGACCCCTGGGAGGGGGCCCCAGACCCTGGCATGCACACGCACACACACCCACGCACATCCAGAAAGTAGGGCTGGATCCCAGATTACATTTCAGAAGTAGGCAGAGGAGAGGGGCTCAGATGCACCAGATCCTGCCCCCCACACAGAAGGGTAGATTGTGGGGCTGACAGGCACCCTATCCCTATTCTCCCCCAGGTCCCCAGCTTCCCTTCCCTGAGCCCCCCAATCCCTCTCACCTCCCCTCTCACTCATCCTCATTTATCTCCCTCCCCCGATGCAATCCTAAACCCCCTTACCCTCATTCCCCATAGTAAGCAGGCAAACTGATGTGCATATGAAATTAATTTAAAAAAAATTGACAATTCTTGCATTCTCCACACTAGATAACAGAATAAATAGCCTTGTAGTGTAATAGAGCAGTGGTTCTCAACCAGGAGTACACACTCGCCTGGGGGTACGCAGAGGTCTTCCAGGGGGTACATCAACTCATCTAGATATTTGCCTAGGTTTACACCAAGCTACATAAAAAGCATTAGTGAAGTCAGTACAAACTAAAATTTCATACAGATGACTTTATACTGCTCTATATACTATACACTGAAAGCAAGTACAATATTTATATTCCAACTGATTTATTTTATAATTATAAAGGTAAAAATAAGCAATTTTTCAGTAATAGTGTGCTGTCACACTTCTGTATTTTTAGATCTAATTTTGTAAGCAAGTAGTTTTTAAGTGAGGTAAAACCTGGGGGTACGCAAGACAAATCATACTCCTGAAAGGGGTACAGTAGTCTGGAAAGGTTGAGAGCCACTGTAATAGAGGGTGTTAGCATGCTAGTGATGGGTGATCTACAAATACCTGAGAGGAAAAATAGCTTCTCTCCTCTAAAAACTCCTGGTGCACTCCACTAGCTATTAGCACTGCAATACGTATGAGCATGAGACACTTCAGAGGAATTTTCTTACATACACTCCAATCACCATCTTTAGCAATAAAAGTTGTCTACATTAGGTCAATATTGTTGTTTTATACTATATGGTTTAAACTTCTAGACACCAAATTGAATTACCAGTTGAAGGCAATGAGAATTCCCCATATAACACCAGTAAAGGAGGTCCCTTCTTTGAAGGCCAAATTCTCTCACTGTATGGTCCCATTTATGATGGATACGTAGATATCTATTAAGGAATTTCAGAGGCATGAAAATGTACAAGTCAAACAAAATATCAGTCGTCATGGCAGTCATCTCAGTGCTCCAATATTAAGCAGGATGTTTAATAGGAAGCAAATTTATAACAGGAAGAGTCAGCACATTTCTTTGCTCACATTCTTCTATGAGCAGATGCCTTTGCAGCAAGATAACAATTTAAAGTCCAACTGTAGCTCTTGCTCTGTTGTTTAAACATAGGCAGCCCTAAGGATGTACAGAAGAACATACTAATTTTCCTGTTCCAGAACTCTGAAGGACACCATTACAGTACTGGCATTAGCATGGGATTTGATATTATGCTAATTATATTCTCCCTTTCTAATCAAGTTGTTTCCTTAGCTAAATGACTAAGAGAACCACAAATGTTTACATATTCTGATCCTCAAACCCTAACGAATCTAAGTTAAATATTTAACATTTCAGACTTGGATAGAAATAAGCCTTTTCACTTTCCATAATAATTCACTCCCAGATGGTAAAACAGCAGAATGTCACTAATTTGCACTAGCAGTTATGGCTTTTGCAAATTGGAGCGTGAACAATTCAAAAAAATAAATACACCTCTACCCCAAGAGAACGCTGTCCTCGGGAGCCAAACAAATCTTACTGCAGTATAGGTGAAACCGTGTTATATCGAACTTGCTTTGATCCGCCTGAGCGCGCAGCCCTGCCCCCCCGGAGCGCTGCTTTACCACGTTATATCCGAATTCGTGTTATATCGGGTCGCGTTATATCGGGGTAGAGGTCTAAATCACAATGAAATTTAGTTGTAACTGATAATACTTTGTATTCATCTCGATAAGTGTTCTGTACCGTGTCTTGTAGAAACAGTTAAATCAGTAACACAAAACCTTACTACTGCACCCTGATATTAGATCTTTCAGAAGTGAAGCAAGACCACTTGGTAACATATGCAAGTTAATATGTGCATCAGCAAGGTTCTGCTGTGACTGAAAGGCACGTATAGTTAAGCATTTGTACACAGGGAGAATATTAAAGCTTTTTCACTAACATTCAATACAATCTTATTGCTTCCTCTGTCAGCCTCACCTGTAGTATTGTGCTGGGTTCTCAAATTATAATCAAGTTCTCAACTCCAACTGTAGTTCTCTAGTAATGTTTGTCCTCATGTCTAATGCTGAAACAGATTAAACAAATTAGGTTTTGACTTTTAGTTTAAGTTTACATGACAGCCAAAACAGATGTCAGCTTAAATTTGTTGTGAAGAGTGTCTAACCAATATGTGATGCTTAAGTAAATGTTGTACTGTTTTTGCAGATCTAGCCTCTCCCACTACTCTAAAAAACTCTAAATATCCAGAAAGCAAGCTTGGGTTACATCTAGATGCGATTCCAGTTAGATCCTAATACAGTTCCCATCACCATAGCATGAGCAACTCACAAAATTCTGAAGTGTTGAAGATATAGTTCTCTCTTCCTTGCAGTGTGCAGAGACTGGCGTTTTTTAAAAAAAACTGCAGTGTACTGTGAAAAGCCTAATCAAAAGTAGGATTTATATATTTTTTCCTGAGACAGAGTTTCATGGGCATCCCGATCTCTTTGGGGAGCGAGTTCCAGACTCAGGACCAGTTATCAAGAAAGTTCTCTGCTGCAGACGCAAGTCTAACTCTTCAGGGTGACAATTCCATTCTTCCAATGCCAATTTAGAGTCTCTGATCCTATCAAAAAGTCTTACAACACATGGATTAATTCCTTTCTGAGACTACTTCTGTCTGGGGGAGAAGAGGAGGAAAGGTACCCGGGTGCCTGGGAATTCCCTGTGTTTATCAGGATCTCAGTGACAACATCCAACCCCCAAGACACACTCACATTTTTAATTTAGTTAGGTGGCCTCTTCAAGAACAAGTGTACGTTGTTTTAAAGAGATATCCTGTGTAATATTTCAGCCTCACTGAATTGAATTCTTCCAACACTTAAGGGACTTTACTAAGGAGGGTTGCCTCTAAGTTCCCTGAAAGCTGCACAGCCACGCAGCAGCCTATTTAGCACCGCCCAGACACTCAAGGAACCCGCCCGGGGACTTGCTGCGGCCATGGGAGGGGTACCCCTCCTCTGGCCCCAACTCTGCTGTGGTGCGGCCAGGGAGGGGTGATCCAGACCCAGGGGCTCCCCCGGCCCCAGGAACAGCCAGGGCGGGGCTCCCCCAGCCCAGACCTACTGGGGTCAGAGGAGGGCCGCCTATCCTGAAGCCCCAACCCCAGAGCTGCTGTGGCGGGGAGAGGCACCTCTTCAACCCAGCCCAGGTGCTGCTGCAGAGAGAGAGAGCGCTGGAGGAGTCCTCTCTTCCCGCCGTAGCCCTGAGCACCCCCCTACACCCCAAACTCTTCATCCCCAGCTCCACCCCAGAGCCCTCACCCGCTCCTCCCCAACTCTCTGCCCCAACCCTGAGCCCCTCATCCCCGGCCCCACCCCAGAGCCCACACACCCCTGCACCCCAACCCTCTGCCCCTACCCTGAGCCCCCTCCCACACTCCGAACCCCTTGGCCCCACCCCTGCCACACATCACCTCCATATTGGTGCACATAAAATTCATTCTGCACATGGGTGGGGAAAATTAGAAGGAACACTGCTGGTAATGTGCTCATCAGTAATTTCATACAATTTTTGGATAAGAGATTTTAACTGGCAATCCTATAAGTCTAATAGATGGTAAATTTTTGCTAGCTCACCAAATCTGATGTTCATTATTAAAGGAAGTACAGTCAACTCTGAACTGATACCACCTCCTTCTATATATCAAAATACTATATATGACTCAATCACAGTTCAACTGCTGAGAAGACTTCCTGGAGCCTCTGATCAAGTCCTAGTTGCACTACTACATATTAAGCATCAATCACGTTAAAGCTAGGAACCTCAAATTATTTAATTCTCTACATAAGAGGCACACCCAATTGCATTTGATTGTCGTTGTCCTGCTGCAAGATGTCGTCTCTCTAAAGCAGGATTCGAACTCAGCTTGCTGGTTCCCACTTTCATATTTCATCTATTAAGCCAGCATCATTTCCACCTGGGGCTCAGACAATTACACTGCAGTTACAAAAGCAACATCTACAGTATAATTAGCTTCCAGAGTGTTCTTATTTTAAGTAGAGCAATATGAAAATGATTGCTAGGCAGAGCTAGGAAATCAGTTTCCCTGCAGGCATAGCTAGCTGGCAACAAGGCTTCGAAGTATGAATAAACAGAGAAGAACTGCTCACATAAATTCCTATCAGCTAATTAGTTTTGCTCACTGTACTCACAGTGACACAATGCTGATATGGAAGAGATTTTGTCCCTAAAAACAATAAATTCATATCAAATATATGCAGATAATGGCAACCATTACTTAGTATATGGACTCATTCGGATTTGTCATATCTCTATGTAAATTCCCAGTCAAGAAAAGAGTGAATTGTATTTTAAAATTTCAATTTAATTATCAATTTAAAAGTTACTCCACTAAAATAAATCTCCACAATGCTATATTAATACTTAGAAATTCATATGTTTATTACATAGCAGCAACTAAGCAGACTTTCATTGTCTTCAGAGCTCATCTACATGTTTACAGCCTCTCAGGAGTGTAAGAAAGTAACACTGTAAAACGGACTATTGATACAGAAATCAAAACTGACTACATGCACCCTCTCTCATAAATACAAAAAGCACACCAAGAAAAGAGATTTTTAGATCTGTTTTAGTAACAAATTCTCATGTGAAATGGGATAAAAGATATGCAATATTTTTTAAGTTGTGTCCATTTAAAGCCACCAGGTAAGGAAGGCTAAAGACTGCTGAATATAGCACCCCCAGCTTCCCCCCCCCCCCCCCTAAGTACCCTCAGAGGAATTTCTTAAAATTACCTTTGAGATTGCTTCACTGGTAACTGCAGACAGACACATTAAACTTAAGGCACTTTACATCGCTAGTAATCGTATGACTGACTGAGAATGTGCCATTTTCAGTCACATTATAGGTGGCATTACCAGCTCCTCCTAGAGTTCAGGTTGCTTGATACTGCCCATTATAAGATGCTTTTTTATCAGGGATGTGCCTTTTGCTGTTCCTGTGAAAAAAAGTCCAAATTTGGCAGTTATCAGCCTTTGAAAAAGTTTCAGTTTGCACGTGGTCAGCAGATTTAAGAGTTTGGCAGCTACATTCTCCAAAGATTATCTGTATTGGGAATGCCCCATCCTGCGGCTGAGCTGGCAATCACTGTTTCTGACTGCTGGGGGTCATTGCACCAGGCACAAAACTTTCTTAATTATCTTCCTGCTGACACCCGGACAGGGTGGAGGAGGACACAACATGACTAGAATACAGAGGGAAAAGAGCTGTACTGGAGGAGGGGTGGCACATGCGAAGACAAGCAATCAGAATGGAGAAGAGAGAAGACTATGCCTGTCAGGCCGTGCAGAGAGAGAGACTGGGAGGAGACAAGGTGCTGCAAGGGTGGAGGGGGAAATGATTGGAACTGACTTGGCAAAAAGATGGTACTGGAAACCAGTGGAAAGGGGCCGGAGGAGAGATGTTAAATGAGAAGCCCAGGACAGGATAGACATGGAGACTTGAGAGTAGAGGGGTGTTGACAAACAGATTCATACATTCCACGCCAGAAGGGACCATTGTGATAATCTAGTATGGAACAAGGGCAGAAGGGTATCAGGATTAGGGAGGGAGATAATGCACAAGAAACAATGACTACTTGAGACACCCCTCTCCAGAACCCAGAATGGAATCCAAGATTCCAGTTTCAACATTCCTCTGTCAGCAAATATCTGTGAAATTAACTGCTATATGTGGGTCTCATCCTCATCTAGTGGCTGGTCATCTGCCTTTATGTGAAACTACTACAGCCATCAGTTACTCTGTTACCCAAGTGGTTGTGCTATGGATTCAAAGGTTCCAACACATCCGATGAAAAACATGGGTGTCAATGATTCCACATAAAACATTCCATTAAGTTTAGTTAAACCCACACACACAGAGAATTACATACAAAAGCCTACATTAATAGAATGTTAAGACTGTAAATTCAAGTACTCAAGTTATGAAATGCCAGAATTAACACTGCCTGTGCAAACCTAATTTGACTCCCCCTGTGTGTATGCATTATTATGCAGTCCTAATTACATGACTGTTTTTGCCAGATCTTTGCCTCACTCAGTGCACAGAAAGTACCATGCTCTAGGAATGAATCAGGATTATGTATCCAAAGAGGCTGTTGGTACAACCCCTGCCTCATTTGTGGCTGAAGCTAAAATGTGTTTAGTGCATGAGGCAAAGGACTGCATGAAGAGAAAGGATGTTTTCATGGTTAAAGCAGTTGAATGTTGCAAGGGAGATTTGGAGTGCATCACTGTCACAGCCATGGAGTTCTTATGTGATGCTAGGCAAGTTGCTTAAAATCAAACTTTACATGGGTGGTCACTACTTGTGCATCTCATTTTCTGGGTGCCCAGTTCTAGACCATGGGGTCTAATCTGCAGAAATGTTAAGCATTGTACAGCGGCATCTGAAGTCAAATGGAGACATGCTCTGAACATAGAAAGTGTTATTATAATGCTACATACTCTGAAAAACATGAAGCCCTCAGCCTCTCAATTTGGGCACCCAAACTTAAGACCAAAGTTGTCCACTAATTTCTCAGTGCATCAGTTCTCCAGCTGCAGAATGCAGCTAACGCATCTCACCTTACAGGCAAGTTTTGAAAATAAGTTAGTGTTTATGAAGCACACAGCTACTAACATTAAAATCAACATAAAAAAGCCGACATGGAAATAGTCTTATATAGTGTGCACTAAATAAGGCATGGGGCCAAACTCTGAAAGACTATGATAAAACAAAATGCTGAATAGCTGCTCCTCAAATAAGCACTATCCTTCCTATGTACTGAATGAGAGAAGAGGTCCTGTGAGGAAAAAAATAGTATGTGATCATATAGTTACAGAGTATCATAACACATACCCACAAGAAGGGCAAAATAAAGTTACACAGACAGCCTTCACTTTGGCATGGCCTAACTTGACCTCACAACCTTAAGTAATATTGAAAATTAATTCTGCTTTTGCAAAAAACAGTAAAACCGTAAGAACGGCCAGTGGTCCATCTAGCCCAGTATCCTGTCTTCTGACAGTGGCCAGTACCAGATGCTTCAGAGGGAGTGAAAAGAACAGGGCAATTTATCGAGTGATCCATACTGTCATCCAGTCCCAGCTTCTAGCAGTCAGAAGTTTAGGAACACACAGAGACACAACCACATCACGGCTAATAGCCATTGATGGACCTGTACTCCATCAACATATCTAGGCCTTGTCTACATTACAGAGTTTTGTCAACAAAAGTGATGTTGACACTCAAAAAGCGCTATAATAAAAATCGGTATTGCATGTTCACACTTACTCTGTCAGCAAAGCACATCCACACTTGGGGCACTAGCATCAACAGTATGAGCAGTGTGCTGTGAGTACCTATTCCACAGCCCAGCTCGACACCTTCTGCCGTTATATCTTGTGGGAAAGCGGAGTGGATTACAGCGCATCTTGGGACTGGGCTCAATATCCTGTGATGCATTGCTTTCTGTCCCAGCATTCCACAGGCTTCCAGCTTTCTTTCATAGCATTTTTCAACGGCCCTTCTTTGCTGTGCAACCCGGCATTTTTGTGAGAAGGAATGGATCCTGCACTGCTCTCTTATGCTCTGATAACTGTCATGAAGACATTGCGGATGGCAGTGCAGTTAATCGTGAAGTTCCTAACTGAAGAGGACTCGCAGTTGCCTGACAAGCTGTGTAATATGGATAGGAGCAACTTTAGATTGCTTTTGGCATTCACAGAACAGCTGCAGAGGGTCATTTTTGGGCTCAGGAAACAAGCACTAAATGATGGGATCATATCATCAGACAGGTGTGGGATGACAATCAGTGGCGATAGAACTTTCTGATGTGAAAAGCCACCTTCCTGGAACAGTGTGCGGAGCTCGCCCCAGCACTGCGGTGCAAGGACACCAGAATGAGAGCTGCCCTATTGTTAGAGAAGCGTGTAGCACTGCGTGGAAGCTGGCGACTCCAGACTGCTACCGGTTGGTCACGAATCAATTTGGAGTTGAGAAGCTGACCATTGGGGATGCATGAATGTAAATGTGCTGGGCAATAAATCGCATCCTGCTACGAAGGACCGTGACTCTGGGAAATGTGCGTGAAATAGCGGACAGCTTTGCAAAAATGGGTTTCCTTAACTGTGGAGGGGCTATAGATGGCAAACACATTACAATTTTGGCACCAGACCAGCTTGCGACGGCGTACATCAATAGGAAGGGGTGCTTCTCCATGGTGTTGCAGGCGCTTGTGGATCACCCTGGGCATTTCACTGACAACGCGGAGTAGTCCTGAAAGGTGCATGACGCAGGCATCTTCAGGAACACCAGCCTGTAAAGAAAGCTACAAGCGGGGACTTTCTTTCCAGACCAGAAGATTACAGTGGGGGATATGGATATGCCTATAGTGATCCTGGACACCCGGTGTACCCCTTACAGCCATGGCTCATGAAATCTTACACGGGAAACCTGGACAGCAGTAAGAAGCGGTTCAACAACAGGCCGAGTAGGTGCTGGATGACAGTGGAATGTGCCTTTGGCAGATTAAAAGCACACTGGTGATGCTTTTATGGCAGGTTAGACCTCAATGAGGATAATATTCCGAGGCGCGCTGAAGTATCCACGGGGCTCTTGGCGGTGGGGGTCGCCACTGAGGATAGCGTCCAGCTCCTTATAGAACTAGCAGGTCTTAGGTACAGCATCAGAGTGACAGTTTGTCTCCCTCACCTAATGGTATGCCTGCCTCAGCTCCGTTATCTTCACTCTGCACTGCAGAGTGTCCCGATAATAGCTCTTTTCACAAAAGTCTTGAGAAATGTGCCCACAGGCATCCCAATTCCTATGGCTAAAGCGCAGCTGTGACTGCACAGCCGCCTCTCCCCACATACTGATCAGATCCAACAGCTCCGCAGTGGTGCAAGCTGGAGAGCATTTGCTGCAATAACCTGCCATGATCACCTGGGAAGATGCGATCAGACCTCTCCACATCAAGCAAACAGAAAATGGAATTCCAAAAATTCCCAGGGCTTCTAAGGGGGGGGGGGGGGGGGGGGGAGAGAAAAGGGATGGTTGTTTACCTGGCTGTAGGGCAGTGGAGTTCAAACTGTTGACCAGAGCAGTCACAATGGGCATGGCGGGACACCTCCTGGAGGCCAATTAAAGCAATAAAATCCAGTGTGGTGTCTACTCTGGCACTTGTCAACAAAAATTTTGCACAAAAAACTGTATGTCTACCGTCAGGGTGGTTTTATTTGTTGACAAAACTTTGTAGTGTAGACAAGACCGAATTCTTTGTTGAACCCAGGTATACTTTTAGCTTTCACAATATCCCAATGGCAGTGAGTTCTACAATTTACTGTGCACTGTGTGAAGTACTTCCTTATGTTTATGCTGCCTATTAATTTCATTGGGTGACCCCTGGTTCTTGTGTTACGTGGAGGAGTAAACAACACTCCTGTATTCACTTTCTTCACACAACTCATGATTTTATAGACCTCTATTGTATCCCCCACTCCCCCTCATCACTTTTCCAAGCTGAACAATCCCAGTCTTTCATCTCTTTCAAATGGAAGCTATTTCTTTTTTGTTACCATTCTCTGTACTTTTCCCAGTTCTAATATATCTTTTTTGAGATGGGGCAACCCAACTGCATGCAGTATTCAAGGTGTGGGAGGACCATGGATTTCTATAGTGGCATTTTATTTTCTGTCCCATCTATTCCTTTCCTAATGGTTCCTAATATTGTTAGCTTTTTTGACTGTCGCTGCACACTGAGCAGATGTTTTCAGAGAACTATCCTTGATGACTCCAAAATCTTTTTCTTGAGTGATAACAGCTAATTTAGTCCTCATCATTTTGAAAGTATAGGTGGGATTATTTTCCCAGCATGCATTACTTTGCATTTATCAACAATCAATTTCAGCTGCCATTTTGTTACCTGGTCACCCAGTTTTGTGAGAGCTCTTTGAAACTCTTCAGTCAGTTTTGGACTTAACTATCTTAAGAAATTTTCTATCATCTGAAAATTTTGCCACCGCACTGTTTACCCCCTTTTCCAGAACATTTATGAGCATGTTGAACCGCACTGGTCCCAGTACCTCTCTCCACTGTGAAGAATGACCATTTATTCCAACCCTTTGTTTCCTGTCTTTTAACCTGTTACTGACCCACGAGAGGACCTTCCCTTTTATCCTATGACTCCTTACTTTGCTAAAGAGCCTTTGATAAGGTTACTTTCTGAATGTCCAAGTACACTATATCCACTGGATCACCCTTGTCCATATTTGTTGACACCTTCAAGGATTAGTTAAGTGTTTTAAGTAGTGTTTGTTTACTTCAACAAAAACAAAATGATATTTTAAAATAATTTTACTACAAAGGCAACGTTAGAGCATGTACTGCCTCCACACCATAGTCTCCTAAAGTTTTTCAGCTCACAAAAAAGGCAATACAAAATTAGGTTCAAAAGGAGATGCACTGCATGCATCAAGAGGGAAACAAAACATGGAATATCGCTTCAAATACAGCAACTCCCCAGAGATTAAAAGCTTTGCAGACACCTACTACCCAGAGGCTATAAAAACATAAGCCCCACCTCTCCAGTAAGGTTAAGCAGCGCAGCACCACCTCTGCCAACCAAAAAGCAGCTGGGAAGGACACTGGAATTTCCACCAAGGTCCTGATCCTGGGCCTTTGCTCATAAGTTCTTTCATATCTACTTTTGGTTATTAAGTCATCAGTTTTGAAGATCTACCCCTCTACCCACTAGGAGGGAAAAGCCTCCCGGACCCCAGAAGGCCTGACTCCTTGGGCAAGGGTGCTCTATTCAGCCCCTTCCTTAACTTCCTAGCAGATGAAGCTCTCCATCTATTGCTCTGCCTCTTCCAGCCTGCTTTATTTGGGTCCTCTTACCTCACATGAATAGCTTTCTAGTGCTTGTCACTATAATGTATTTTTCACTGCTGCTACTCAGTTCTGAGCAGTGCAGGGAAACTGACAAACATCAGGTCAATTTCACTTTGCTGATTCTTGTGAAACCTCTGAAGACCAACTGAGACAATTGGAGCTGTTCACTGAAAGAGTCATAGACATAGGCTAGAAAGGACCAAATATCAAAGATACCACCCTCCTCACAACAGCCAAGAGGTTCTGCTAGATCAGGGATGGGCAAACTTTGGCCCGCGGGCCACATCTGGGAATAGAAATTGTATGGCAGGCCATGAATGCTCACAAAATTGGGGTTGGGCTCGGGCTGGGCGTGCGGCCAGAAATGAGGAGTTCAGTGTGCGGGAGGGGGCTCCGGGCTGGGGGAGTGGGGTGTGCGGGGGTGTGAGAGCTCCGCCTGGGGAGGGGGGGGGGGTCAGCTCTGTGGTGGGACTGGGGATGAGGAGTTTGGGGTGTAGGAGGGTGCTCTGGGCTGGGACTGAGGAGTTTGGAGGGCAGGAGGGGGATCAGGGCTGGGGTATGGGAAGCGGTGCAGGCTCTGGGGTGGGGCTGGGGATGAGAGGTTTGGGGTGCAGGAGGGTGCTCCGGGCTGGGATCGAGGGGTTCGGAGGGGGATCAGGGCTGGGGCAGGGGGTGGGGAGAGGCTCAGGGGTGCAGGCTCCCAGCAGCGCTTACTTCAAGTAGCTCCCGGCGGCAGCAGCATGTCCCTTCTCCAGCTCCTACGCAGAAGCGCAGCCAGGCAGCTCTGCATGCTGCCCCATCCATTGGAGCACGTAGGGGCCGGAGCGGAGCCATCCTTCGGCTTCTGGGAGCCGCGTGGAACAGCCCCTGACCCTGCGCCCTGGCTGGAGTGCCGGAGTGGGGCCATGCCGTGGCTTCCGGAAGCCGTGTGGTGCGTCCCCCAACCCTTCGCCTCGGCTGGAGCAGGGCCACGCCACAGCTTCCGGGAGCCGTGTGGTGCGTCCCCCAACCCTTCGCCTCGGCTGGAGCAGGGCCACGCCACAGCTTCCGGGAGCCGCGTGTTGAGTCCTCCAACCCTGCTTCCCAGCTGGAGCACCGGAGCGGCCAAGCCCCAGATCCTGCTCCCCAGCAGGACCTCGCAGGCTGGATCCAGCCCGCGGGCCGTAGTCTGCCCACCCCGTGCTACGTAGAATCACGACAATGAATGTTATCAGACACCTACTAATCAGAGGCTTATAACGAAGATGAAACTCCTGAGCAGGAAGAGGGGCAGCACCTTAGTAAGAATCTTAGCATCCTCTATGTGGCATGAGGGTGGAGACTGCTTTCTAGAAGGATGCTGCCTCTCAACAATGAGTCCCTTCCATCCACTTCTAGCTAATAAGTTACCACAGGGGGGAATAGAATACTCACCTCACTAGATAACTAGAAAATAAACATCAGGAAGAGGATCATTCAAGAGCTGGATGATGCAGCCTAATCTGTAGGATTATGTGCACCATAAAAATCTGCTGTTAAAAAGAGCCCTTTCTTCCAACCATCTCAAAGTACTTAAAGGTTAATTACAGCCCTAAGACACAGTAACCCCTAATTAACAGATCAGTAACCCCTAACTGACAGGGGGAAACTGACACATACATTAAGTTACTCTGCTATAGTCCAAGTGTGTCAGTGATAGGAACAGAACCAAGATTACCATTCTCCAAATTTTGTGCTCTTATCAGTAAATGATCAATACCATCATTATAGATTCACAGATTCCAAAGTCAGAAGGGACCACTGTGATCATCTAGTTCAGGGGTGGGCAAACTTTTTGGCCCAACAGCCACATTTGGGTATTGAAATTGCATGGCAGGCCATGAATGCTCACGAAATTGGTGGTTGGGGTGCAGGAGGGGATGAGGGTGCGGGCTCTGGGATGGGGCCAGAAATGAGGAATTCAGGGTGTGGGAGGGGGCTCTGGGCTGGGGCAGGTGGTTGGGGTGCAGGGGTGAGGGCTCTGGGGTGGGGCTGAGGATGAGGGGTTGGGGTGCAGGAGGGTGCTCTGGGCTGGGACTGAGGGGTTTGGAGAGTGGGAGGGGGAATCAGGGTTGTGGCAGGGGGTCAGGGTGCAGGCGAGGTCAGGGATGCAGGCTCCTGGTGGCGCCTACCTCAAGTGGTTCCCAGAAGCAGTGACATGCCCCCCCTCTGGCTCCAACATGGAGGCACGGCCAGGCGGCTCTGTGTGCTGCCCTGTCCACAGGCGCCGCTCCTTCAGCTCCCATTGGTCATGGTTCCCGGCCAGTGGGAGCTGCGGGGGTGACGCTTGGGACAGGGGCAGCAAGCAGAACCCCGTGGCTGCCCCTAGGGGTAGGAGCCAGAGGGGGGACATGTCACTGCTTCTGGGAGCTGTGCGGCAAGCCCCCAGCCCCGTGGGAGCTCGAGGGCCGGATTAAAATGTCTGGAGGGCTGGATGCGGCCCCCAGGACGTAGTTTGCCCACTCAAATCTACTCTGACCTCCTGTATAACACAGGCCACAGAATGCTTCCAAAATAATTCCTAGAATATTCCTAAAATCTCTTTCAGGACAATATCCAATCTTGATTTTAAAATGGTCAGTGAGAGAATCCACCACACACCTTGGTAAATTGGAACAATGGTTACTTATACTCCCTCATAAATTTCTGCCTTATTTCCAATCTGAATTTGTCTGGCTTCAACTTCCAGCCACAGAATTGGGGTTATACCTTTCTCTGATAGATTGAAAAGACCCTTATTTAATATTTGTTCCCCATGGAGATACTTACAGAATGTAACCAAGTCACCCCTTCACCTTTTTTGTTAAGCTAAAGAAACTGAGCTCCTTGAGTCTGTCACTGTAAGGCAGATTTTCTAATCCTTTAATCATTCTCATGGCTCTTCTCTGAACCCTCTCCCATTTATCAACATCCTTTCTGAATTGTGGACACCGAAGAAAGATAACCCTTCTACTCCTACTCGAAATTCCCGTTTATGCACTCAAGGACTGCATTAGCCCTTTTGGCTACAGCACTGCACTGGGAACTCATGTTTAGTTGATTATCCACCAGGACACTTTTTTTCAGAGTCACTGCTTCACAGGATAGATTACGTAATATTGAAACTGTGCTGAATGCTCTAAATGCATCCTACAACTGTTGTTTGCATCTTATGTCTAAAAGTAAGAGGTTCTACATCCCAAACTAAGCAACTGGGGGAGGGATAGCTCAGTGGTTTGAGCATTGGCCTGCTAAACCCAGGGTTGAGTTCAATCCATTTAGGGGGCAGGAGGGGGAAAAAAAAAAAAAAAAAAACAAACACTGTCAGGGACTGTACTTGGTCCTGCTAGTGAAGGCAAGGGGACTGGACTCAATGACCTTTCAAGGTCCCTTCCAGTTCTAGAAGATAAAATTAATATAATATATGGAGATATACCTATTTATTTAACTGTCCAGTCTGCTAGTCACTTCCTCCCTAGAAAGCAAAACAATAGCTTGTAATAAATATGCAATACTTTCAAAGCACACATATGGCCTCTATTAAAGCCAATGAATTACTAAATTAACAGTATGAAAACATGGTGGTTTTAATTCGTAATATACATCCAAAAAAATCCCAATTTCACTACGCTGAAAGTTGTTTGTTGACAAGGATAGTGGTGTTTCAAGATCTCCATGCTCAACGGGAACAGTGAGTTTCAGAAAGGGTCAATTTTTTTTTTTTTTTTAAAACAGGAAAGTTCTCTTTGTTTGTTTCTCCCCTTTTGTACTTTTCACCCCACAAATCATGGTCTGTTTTTGATCTTTTCCAACTATTACACTTCTTTAGGCAGGGACCTCCTCACCCTGAATGTCTGTGAAGAGACACGCATTCTACTAGCACTATGGAAAATAATTCAATTACATTTTAAACAAATCAGTTCTCCTCTGTAAAGTCATCTATACATTACAATACAAACACCACAAAGCAGAAGTCCTAATTCTCAGATTACTTACAACACATACATTTACAACCTGAAGAGATTGTTTTGGCCTAAAAAATTATTCAAAAGCCCTATGTGATGGTCTTAAGATGTTGGTTACCGTATCGTCCCTTGCCTCAAGAAAATGTCCTTATGATTCTATCTAGGTTTTGATAGAAGACCTATCAGGATAGTATTTAAGAATGTCACAACAACCTTATGAGATAAGGAAGTATCTGCATTTAAATTAGATAAATGAGGCAAATAGTGACACCAAATCTCACACAGAAAATCTATGGCAGAACCAGTAATTGAAACAAGATCTCCTTCCAACTCAGTGCATTTACTACAAAACCATACTCTTCTTTTCCATTACTGAAAACTCGTACTTTGTGTTCTTTTTGCCCAATGTTTTATTTTACCTGAAAATGGAAGATCAGATTAAGTAAATTAAATTATATATGCTACTCAGAAAACCCACCCGAGACTTAATTAGAATACTGAAGCAATTCTACAAAAATAAGCATGAAGTGGGTTCGTTTGAAAACTTAAATCTGAAAGTATGGATCAGGGACTCAAGGAAAAAACTCGTTATGACAAAGCATTTATGTATTCACCCACGTGAGAGAATGTGGCCAGAATCTGCGTTCTGAGAGTAGTATCAGTAAGGAAGCGGTGAGTTGTATGAATGCGCACATCTGGTGACAGAGTTTAAAGGAGGAGCCGGTAACCTCAAGGTTAGAAGTCTGACTGATAGCGGGTGGGGCGGGAAGCAGTGGAGAAGTTGGCGACGCCGATTCCCGTCTCGGAGGAGGAGATGCGGATTTAGGCTTTGCTGTGAGCAGTTCAGGCGGCGGCGGCTTTCACGTCGCTGCGGTTGTCACAGCATTTCCTTCTCACCAGGAAGGGTTTTGCAGCGTGTACGGCAGGGAAGCGCCAAGTGACTCACAGCACTTTAAATCCACCTCAGGAAAACTCTCGCCGCAGCTGCGGGAAAGAAGCCCACGCGCCGGGATGACCCCGCCACTTCCCTCAGGCCCCAGGTGCGAGAAGGGCGGGTAACTTTGTGGCCCCGGTCCGGTAACTGCCCCCACCCGCGACAAAGCAGCCCCCGTTACTCACGCTGCAGGGGTCGGTACGGGTCGCTCCTCCTCCGGGCTTTCGCTATCAGTCTCCCCCCCGGAACCGCAGCTAGAGCCGCCACTACTGCTGCTGCTTTCGGTGGCGTCCGAGTCACAAGCCCCCTGGGCGGCCCGGAGCCGGGCGGTGGCGCTGGCCGCCAGCTGCCGCAGGTCAGGCCCCAGGACGCGAGGGAGGCCGGCGGGAGCCGCCCGCCCCATGTACCGCACCAGCCCGGCCAGCTGCTGCCGAACGTGCCGCTCCACCTGCTGAGCCTGCAGCGCCCGCAGCCTCCGGCACAGGCTGCGCGCCCGGCCCCACAGCGCTGCCTGGCGGCCCCTCACCGCTGCCTCCTTGTCAGGGGGCACCTCGGAGGGCGGCTCGGGGAGCGCTGGGGCCATGGCCGCCGCCATGCGGGGACCGAACGGGACCGAGAGCGACGCGTCACGGGGGGGGCCGGGCTCTCCATAGGAGCCGCAGGTTCTGGCGGGCTCTTCTTTCCCTCCACAGCCACCTCCCCACGGCCGAGCCCGGACAATACAGCGCCCAGGAGCGCCGCCTCTCTCCGCGCGCCCAGTCGGGCCCGCCACCGCGCGCACGCGCATATACAACGCCCCCCCGCCCCACGCGGGCATACCTCTCCCCACCCCTCCCCCGCCGGCCCAGCACATGCGCACACTAACCCCATCGTCTCCGCTCACGGCGCCGTCCTCGCACTCTCCAGTCTACGCAAGCGCACTCTGAGACCCCGTCTTCCCCTTTTATCTGCGCGTGCACCGGGCTGTCGCAGTCAACAACTCCGGTCGCACGCGGAGGGGGGTCACCTCTCCCGCGTTCTGATTGGTTCTTCTGCTACTATCACCGCCCCTCCCTGATATATACTCTCCTTCACTGGGGAAATTCTATCCAATCAGAGTAGACAACGCCTTCTACCACGTACCAAAGGTAAAATGGACAGCTCGCTAAACCAATCACAACTATTCCCCCCCCCCTAAGTACAGCCGACGCGATATAAAGCTGGACGGGTAAAAGGGGACTCTGACTGCCCTCCAGTGGTAGCGCTAACACTTGCCAGTTTCACCAGTGGCGGGGCTACACAGCCAACCTAGTTCCTCACTTCTGCAAGGAAGTCAGCCAGGCCCTGGGGATTCAGCTTTGTTCCATGCCCTCAATGCAAGAAGAAGCACGATTCCAGTGCTTTAAGGCAGAGAGGGCAAGGGGTCAGACCCAGCTAAATAAATAAACAAACAGAACTGTGTCACTAAGGGAATGTACTTTAAGCACTCTTACCCAAGCTTCAGAGGGGTAGCCGTGTTAGTCTGAATCTGTAAAAAGCAACAGAGGGTCCTGTGGCACCTTTAAGACTAACAGAAGTAAAGGTGCCACAGGACCCTCTGTTGCTTCTTACCCAAGCTGTTGCTCCCAGATCTTTATAGCCCCCCCCCCCCCCCATACACACTTTAAGCACTTCATAATTGTATACAAGCAAAGCAGTTAGCTTAGGGTCTCTGAAGCACAAACAGTTTTTCTTCCTTCTCTATTTACAAGCAGACATGAGAGCAGGATATTGGTGTTAGAGTACCACACGTTTCTCTCAGTGCTTCAAACACAAGCCCAACCTCAATTATCAACTGACTTTTTATCCAGCCAACAAACCAAACATCCAGGTTCAGCAACTACCTAGGCAGGGCCGGCTCTAGGCACCAGCAAAACAAGCTGGTGCTTGGGGCGGCACATTTTTAGGGGTGGCATGGCCGGCGCCAGAATGCCACCCCTAAAAATGTGCCGCGGCCGCCCTAGCTCACCTCCGCTGCTGCTGCCTGGGAGGGAGGGGGAGATCCCGAGCGGCCGTTTCGCACGCCGCTGCTCCCCCTCCCTCCCAGACTTGAGAGCCTGGGAGGGAGGGGGAGAAGCGGCGCCCGCGCCGCGGCCACTCGGAGTCTCCCCCTCCCTCCCAGGCTCTCAAACCTGGGAGGGAGGGGGAGATCCCGAGCGGCTGTTTCGCGCGCTGCTGCTCCTCCTCCCTCCCAGGCTTGAGAGCCTGGGGGGGAGGAGGCAGGGCTGGGGATTTGGGGGAAGGGGCGGAGTAGAGGCGGGGCCAGGGGTGGGGTAATTAAAAAATGGAGGGGGCGGCCAAAATTATTTTTGCTTAGGGCGGCAAAAATCCTAGAGCCGGCCCTGTACCTAGGAATACTCTTCGGGACTTGCCACCTGGGCAACTCAGGGGAGTGCACTATTTTCAGTTTCACTGTTGCCAGCTCTCCCAATTTCTTTGCAATTCAGGTGAATTTGTCCAGAGCCACAATCATTCTAAAAAGCTCCAGCCCTCTCACATATTTCACTTCTGTCTTGGGGAAACCCCCTTAGATGGCTGCTTTCCCCATTGCCCCGCCTCTGGAGGAAGAGAAGCCAATCGGAGCTGCTGCAAGAAGCAGGTAGCGCTCCCACCCTCCAGGAGCTGACAATTCTCATAGGAGGAAAACTAAGAACAGTTAGAGCCCAACAGCTCAGGCTGCACCCTCCTTCCCTCCAATGGATAACGGCAGTTCTTCTCTGTTCCTTCCCTTTCCCTTCCTGCAACACTAGAGCTGGGAATGGTGAGTGAGAGAGGCAAAGAGCCCCTGGAGCTGCTCCCACCTCCAGCCTGGAAGGGGATCCTGCTGCAGATCTCTGTACTGCTGTCTTCCCTTCCCCCCCCCCCCCCAAAAAAAACCCCCAACAACCCTGGGACAGGGATGAAGAGCCCCAGGAACTGCAAAAGGAGCAGAGGGTGAGTCTGGGAGGAGGGCAGAACTGATGGTGGAGGTTGAGAGAAAGGGACAGAACTAATAGCGGACTGGGAGAGACGCAAATGTGGGGGTGAGAGCTCCTGCAATGGAGATCAAAAATCACCTTAATATGTTTGGGAGCAATGGCAACACTAATTGTCACATACACTGGGGATGGGCAGTGTGAGTTCAAAAATCAAGACAAACCAAAATCAATTTTTAAATGTATTAATTTTGCTGCCAATTTCATGATTTTTTTTTTTTTAAACCGGGGTTGCCAATATTCAGTTTATATAAAGGCAGTGGACTGGGATCACAGTAGAAAGATCAACATCCTGAAAGGCAGGTGTGTGTGGGAAAGGGTTGTAGGAGACTGGTTTACTCACAGAAACAGTGCCTTTAAATGGTCTTTTCATTGTATACATTTGATCTGGAACAGTTAACACTTGGAGATTTGACAAACCCCACATCAAACATGAAAATTAAAGCCATAAACACTGAGATAGTATAACAAAAGCTTTCCATTCATAGATCTCAAAGACATATTACCAAGCTGGTCAAATATCATCTTCATTTTACCATGGGGAAATCAGCTTGTCCAAGGTGACTCAGTAAGTCAACATAGCAGCAGAACTGCGAGTAAAATTCAAGTTTGTCTCACAGACATGTGCCCTTTGCACAGGACCACACACTTAGTTAAACAGATAAACAGTGTTAACTCTGAACAGTTAGGTGACTAAGTTAGTTCAATCAGAGTATTAATTAGGTGCAGTACAAGTACATTAAGAAGAAAAATTTAGTCTATCAAGAAAATCAGAACAGCTATCATTTAGAAACTGACAGTCTAAAAGTCAAAAAAAAAAAAAAAAGTCATGAGAGAGCCAAAGAACACCTGCTTTTTGAAGTGAACTCTGTGACAAAGGAGAAGCAAGTTTTCCACATATGGTCATCAGAAGCCTTTAAATTTATTTTGGGAGGGGACCACAACAATTTTATTTGACTGAAGTTCTACTGTAAACTGGAACAAAAGTAAATATATAACTATATTACATTTTATTGGTTTAAAAGAGGCTCGTGGCAAACTTCCTCTACCAACATAATGGGTTATAAAGATTATTATAACATTAGTCATATCTGATTAAATATTTTTCCCAGAATGAAAGGCTAAGAACAACAGTTAGGAATTTAGTGTTTATAATTATCTATTAACTTAAATGCACAAAAACTATTTCAATATTACGTTTTTACTGTATTTTCTAGCAACACCGAGGAAAGACTTCCATTACTAGCTCCTATTTTCAGGCACTTATAATTCTGAAAAGATTCCTCTCTGGGATGACATTTGTCAAGCCTGATTATAAAAAAGGAAAGGGGGCAGAAGAGAAAGATTTAAGAAGGTCTAAAGCTTTCTTTTCCAGAGAAACCTTAAGAGAAGCATGCTTGCTTCTAGGCAAAGTTAAATACAAAATTAATGTAAAATCTGAAGTTAAATCCTTTTTAATTGGGAACTAGTCTTTTTGATATAATAATCAGAAAAAAATACTTATTGAGTGATTCATTTTTTTTAAGTCACTAATAGTGTTAGCATAAGGCTATTTTATAATTAAAAACAACTGATAAATTGCTATTTCTTGGAAGGCTGCAGCATTCTGCTTAAAACTGGAAATGTACAGTAATACCCTAGCACAATATACATCTTGTCATGTTTTGTTGCTTAAAGTGAAGTTCTTCTCTCTAAAACGCGAGACTAGAAACAGTGAAGTTCCAAGTTTTACACTTAGCTTTGATGCTTTAAAGATAAGTTAAACATTACCTGCCAATAATCCAGTATAGTAGCCATTTTTAGTGTTTTTTGTTAGCAGCTCAGTCACTAAGTTCCTTCAGAACATTTGGATGTGCGAACTGGGCCTGGTGATTTTTACAGCTTTTAATTTAACAATTTGTTCCAGCATCACCTCTTGTGGCAGCAATCTTTGATATTACCTCATCTATATTACCAAAAGAGAGTAGCTATCTCCTTCATCTTCTCTGCCATGAAGAATGATGCTGAGAAGCTAAATAAATGATTTCTGTGAAATTGGTTTATCTTCATTATTTGCTCCGTTTAATTCCTGGTGATCCAGCAGACTCAATTTTTTCCAGGCTTTCTGGTGATCATATTTAAAGAATTTCTTGTTTCTATACCTTTAGCTATTTGCTCTTCAAATTTCACCTTAGACCTCCTAATTTCTGTCTTCAACATTGCCTGCTAGTTTATACTCCTTTTTATTAGTTTCACTACAATTAGATTTCCAAATTCTGAAAGATTTTGGCTGAGTTTGTATAACCTACTTGAACACTGCAATTTACCCATACTGGTTTACTTCTTGCTTTTTTGTTCAGAGGCATGCATGTATTCTCAGACTATTGTTTCCTTATATAGCAAGCATCCGTGCCAAATCTAAAGCATTTGTTTTCTTTACTTTTGACTCCATGGCCTTTTTGACTAGATTCCTTATTTTATTGAAATCTCCCTTTTCAAACTTATCTTTCTTCTCCCTAGTCAGGGACATGTAAATTTCACTTCTTTATGGTTACTATTACTTAGCGGCTCAGCTATTGTTAATTCAAGCACCTCATAAACTACAATAAGATTTTCAAATTAATCCTCAAACTCAAAATATACAGTTTATAGAGAACTTTATTAACCCTGTTAGAATGGAAACTCTGGAGCAACCTGGATTATGGTTGAGAAACTGTGCCACCATAACAAATTGTATTTTAACTCTGACCTCAGTTGCCATTCCATCCAGCACCTCTCTAGTGGCTGCAAGAGTTTCTATTGAAATTATTTCATTGTTAAGTTTAAGTATCTAGTCTAGAATTGTAAAGAAAGTCACCTGATTGACCAGATATAGGACCATGTGACAGTCTGCTGAAAGACAGCGTGACATAATAGTGTTGAAACCCTAATTATATAAACTGTTCTACATGTGAAGACTCCAATGCTGCACCCAGGGCCGGCTGCAGGGTTTTGGCCGCCCCAAGCAGCCAAAAAAAAAAAAAAAAAAAAAAGCCACGATCGCGATCTGCGGCGGCAATTCGGCGGGAGGTCCTTCGCTCCGAGCGGGAGTGAGGGACCGTCCGCCGAATTGCCGCCGAATAGCTGGACGTGCCGCCCCTCTCCGGAGCGGCCGCCCCAAGCACCTGCTTGCCAGGCTGGTGCCTGGAGCCGGCCCTGGCTGCACCTAAAGCAGTTTGCAGGGCCAGGGCCTAATAGTGTCAATTGCTCTCATTTGTCTCAATGGTTGAAAAATCTGAAGCCTAATGATGATCAGTAAGACTATGATTTAGTCATGGAGGTCACGTCAGTCACGGATTCAGTGACTTTACCGGACCTCCGTAACTTCTTCAGCTTCAGCTGTCTGCAGCTGAAGCCAGGGTTGGAGCCGGGGCTGGGGCCGGGCCTATGCTCCCCACAGTGCGGCTACAGCCGGGACCGTGCACCTCTGCCCCGCAGCTTGCAGCAGGGGCCGCCTCCGGGGCCATGTGCCTCTGTCCTGCGGCTTGCGCTCCTGCCCCCATGTGCTCCTACCCCACGGCTTGCGGAGGGGGCTGCAGCCGGAGCCTGCGCTCCTGCCCCGTGGTAGGGGCTGCAGCCAAGGCTGTGCACCTCTGCCAGGAGGCTTGTACGGTTATTTTTAGTAAAAGTCACGGACTCCGTGAATTTTTGTTTGTTGCCCATGACCTGTCAGTGATTTTTAGTAAAAATAACCATGACAAAATCTTAGCCTTAATGATCGGAGGTGAAAGAGGAGAAGCCACCAGAAGAGGCAAGGAAAGTGAGATATAAGCAGTGTTCTACCACTCTTCCCTCCCCCCACCCCACCCCCACACACACCCCCAAAACACACTTCACTGCCTATAGCCACTGAAGACATAAAACTGAAGATTTTTTTTAGAAAAATCTAATTTATTTTCACTATTTATGTTGTGTTTGGAACTTGATTCATTATGGATAGATTTAGTTTCATGTTTATGGCTTTGGGGCTTGTTTTTTTCCTTAGGTAAGTGTGTTGAAGATACATAGACAGAAGTGTTTCTTACTCTAGCCCAATACTGAAATTTTGGGAATAGAAGTTGATTGTTGGTGATCGTTAGCACCAATTAAAAAAAAAATCAAAAGATGATCCACTTTGTCCTCATTTTGCAGTTACAAGGAAAAAGAAGCAGTGAGCTGCATTTAGATTTCAGGTCACACTTTGGTATCTCTGAATTACTCCTTAGAAATTAGTAATGCTTGGAAACGAAGTATTGAAAGCCTGCAAGACATTTTAATGGAAGCTTGGGCAAATATTGTACTCTATAGCCAGTGTGTTTCAAGGAAACAGAGTAGCACTGGTCACTGAACATGCCTAATGTTTAAAATAATGGCATCTTCTAGCAATTCCCTATATTAACGAAGAGGATATAAAGCAGTAAAACTCCCCTTCCTTCACCACTCCAAACTAGTAACTTTCCTTAAGTTTACTTCAAACAGTCTATTTTACCCTCAAAATCCTGAGCATTCAGAAATCAAACCCAAAAAACAGGTGCTCACTCTTCATTACCATTATTCCTTCCTATACAGCCCATCTATAGAGGTCTCAGAGGGATAAATGTTGCCTAATTCAACATTTTTGGCAGCCACCCCCCAGTCTCCAGACCTAACCAAACCTGGTTCAATCATTTTTCTCACAATTATTCAAAAGCTGGAATAAGAGTAAAGTGTACTATATTTGAAGCTCCCTGCTAATCAGATAGAAGAACAAATGAAAGTGCAATACCAAAAAAACCCACAAAGTCTTTCTTCCCACCCCATACGTTGTACTCCTGCCATCTCCGTTTATTCTGGATGCATTCTAAAGTCAGAATTGCCCGATTTTGCCAGGGTTGTGAGGAAAGTTGGCTGAAAGTTATGGGAGATGCCAGTAGTCAGACATTTCTTACCTTCACGTGACTCCCTTGCCTGTCCCATCGCATTTTGTTCCACCCATTTTCTTTGTCTGATTGAGAGAAGCAAAGCTCTGCACTGTAAGCCACAGCAAAAAGTTTGGAACTGGAATACGTTTTTCAACCTTAGTATTTAACCTGGAAGGGAAAAATTAAAAAATAAGAAAACAAGCAATTAAAACTGCATCAGAGAACAAATATGTGGACAAAAAGGAATTTTACAAATGTAATGGAGAAACAAATTACTTTTTAAAAAAGTATACATACATATGGATGGAGAGAAGGAGGTCTCCCTTATAACCTTTAGCCTAGTAGTTAGGATACTCACCCAGGATTTAGAAGATCCCAGTTCAATTCGCCCCTCTGCCTAATGAGAAGGGATTTGAACAGAAGTTTCCCCATGAGTGTTCTAACCACCAGATTATTGTGTGATCCTCACTCTCACCCAATATTTGTTAAAGCTATTCCACTTTAATTAAATTATTAGAGACCCACATCAGAATATCCTATAGTCAGTCCAATAGTTAAAGATCACCTGAGATGGAGAACCCCCGTTCCAATCCCTTCTCATCATGCAGAGGGGAATTTAACTAGGATCTGCCACTTTCCATGTGAGCACCCTAATGCCTTAACTGAAAATTATAAGGGAGCAGCCCTGCTCCTCCTATGCCAGCTGTTTTGTGTGGAGTTAAGCAGCCTCTGAGTATACCCACTTGAACAGGCCCCACAAGCAAGATAGATGGGGGGAAACACCTATCTTCCCTTGGTTTGAGGATCCCACCAGGACGCCTAGAGTGAGACAGCAGTGGGCATGCCCATAAGCAGAAACTTAGTTGCCTAAGGACTGCCTCTGCTCACAGGAGTAGTTCCATTGAAGTCACTAGCAGGAACAATGGCAATGGGATATGAGACTTTCACTGCAAGCTGACAGATTCAAAGCTAGAGCAGGTTGGTAGTCATAGTGGGCCTAGCTTCTCAGGTGTGCAGAGCACTTATTTGATAGGTACTTCATAAGAATGCATCCAATGTTAAACATTGACAAGGGTATGGCTGAGATCAGCTTTGTGGTTTGTTACATACCAAGACAGAAGGTTAAATAATGACCTAGTTGCCAAGGGTGGTACTTAGCTTAAATCTTAATATATCTGTTACACTTACTGTTCCATGTAAATTGAACAATACAGTAGTACAAAACATAAAATTTCTGAGACTGGCATGGGGACATTCAGTTTCATATTTTGTGAAAGCACTAAACTATGCCTTTCATAATTACCATAACCCAAGACAGATGTGAACTTCAGATTAAGAGTTTATCACATAGGTGCCAAATGAGCATATCGATTTCACCCTTGCCTCTCTCTCTATTGCCAACACTTCCCTGTGATATCATTGCCTCCTGCTGTACGGACTTTATTTACTAAGACACCATGCCCATGTACGGCACTATATAACTAACACAAATATGCTGCTTAACATGGCCAGCCATTTCATTATTGAAAAAAATAGAACTATTGATCTCCAGTGCTTAAAGTGAGAACTACACACACAGATGAAGTCTTGCTGTATTTCACTTCCTCCCACAAAATCCAAGTCTTGTCTTCTAGAACTAATCTCTGCTCTAGTAAAAGAAAATAAAAGCCATAAGTCACTTACACCTATGCATTTCATTCTGAATTATCTTCAATGCCTACAGCTTTGTGTCAAGGCCTTCACTGATGGAGCCCCTTGGGATCTAAGCAGCTCCCAGCCAGACCCCCCGTTTAGGCAATTCCCATCCATCTTAGCTGAGGCTCTTTGTTAGAAAGCAAACACGAGGAAGCTCCTTTTGTGCCTCTTATGGCCCCAGGAGCCCAGTCTCCAGCACTGCCAGGACAGTGTATTTCACTGGCACTAAACTCACACACACACACACAAAAAAATCAAATAGCAGCTACCCCTAGTGCAATGTAAATGACCCTGGAGTCCTTCAGGAAAGGGGAGAGAGATTCCTGCACAAACTTCCTAAGGGCAGGAGACAAATTCAATCCCCTATAAAGGGCTGCTGAAGAGGGGAGACCAAAAGCTGCCCAGAGGATATGTAGTGGTGGTGGCCCCCTGCCATACCCTGTTCAGTCCCACCTCCCCCCAGGCCCCAGCAGCTAACACAGGCAGGAATAGCTGAACGGAGGATGGGAAGGTGAAGGGGAGGGGGCCAAGGCCAGCGGGGTGGCGGGAAGCGGGGGACCTGAGGCAAGGCCGGCGACGGGGGGACCAGGGGGCGGCAGCGGGGGGACCTGAGGCGAGGCCGGCAGCGGGGGGACAAAGGGGAGGTAGCGGGGGCCCTGAGACGAGGCCAGCGGCGGGGGACAAGGGGGCGGTAGCGGGGGGACCTGAGGCGAGGCCAGCAGCGGGGGGACAAGAGGGCGGCAGCGGGGGGACCTGAGGTGAGACCGGCGGCGGGGGGACAAGGAGGCGGTAGCGGGGACCTGAGGCGAGGCCGGCGGCGGGGGGGGACAATGGGGCGGCAGCAGGGGGACCTGAGACGAGGCCGGCGGCGGGGGGGGACAATGGGGCGGTAGCGGGGGCCCTGAGGCGAGGCCGGCAGCGGGGGGGACAAGGAGGCGGTAGCGGGGGCCCTGAGGCGAGGGCGGCAGCACGGGGACAAGGGGCGGTAGCGGGGGGACCTGAGGCGAGGCCGGTAGCGGGGGGACAAGGGGGCGGCAGCGGGGGACCTGAGGCGAGGCCGGCGGTGGGGGACAAGGGGGCAGTAGCGGGGGCCCTGAGGCGGGGGGAGCAGCACGGGGACAAGGGGGCGGCAGTAGGGGGACCTGAGGCGAGGCCGGTAGCGGGGGGACAAGGGGGCGGTAGCGGGGGCCCTGAGGCGAGGCCGGTAGCGGGGGGACAAGGGGGCGGCAGCGGACAAGGGGGCAGCAGCGGGGGCCCTGAGGCGAGGCCGGTGGCGGGGGGACAAGGGGGCAGCAGCGGGGACCCTGAGGCGAGGCCGGTGGCGGGGGCCCTGAGGCGAGGCCGGCGGCGGGGGGACAAGGGGGCGGCAGCGGGGGCCCTGAGGCGAGGCCGGCGGCGGGGGGACAAGGGGGCGGCAGCGGGGGCCCTGAGGCGAGGCCGGCGGCGGGGGGACAAGGGGGCGGCAGCGGGGGCCCTGAGGCGAGGCCGGCGGCGGGGGGACAAGGGGGCGGCAGCGGGGGCCCTGAGGCGAGGCCGGTGGCGGGGGGACAAGGGGGCGGCAGCGGGGGCCCTGAGGCGAGGCCGGCGGCGGGGGGACAAGGGGGCGGCAGCGGGGACCCTGAGGCGAGGCCGGTGGCGGGGGGACCTGAGGCGGGGGCGGCGGCGGGGGACCTGAGGCGGGGGCGGCGGCGGGGGGCCAAGGGGGCGGCGGCGGGGGACCTGAGGCGAGGCCGGTAGCGGGGGGACCTGAGGCGAGGCCGGCGGCGCGAGACGGGGGACCTGAGGCGGGGGCGGCAGCGGGGGGACAAGGGGGAGGCGGCAACGGGGGGACCTGAGGCGAGGCCGGCGGCGGGGGGACAAGGGGGCGGCGACGGGGGACCTGAGGCGAGGCCGGCGGCGGGGGGACCTGAGGCGGGGACGGGACGCAGGGCTGGGGGTGAGGCGAAGGGACAGTCTGAGGCAGGGCACGGGGCTTAGCGCGCCCGACAGCAGGGCCAGAACCTCGCACCTGTTCGCCACGCTCCTCGCTTACCTGAGTACAGACGAACCTCCTAGTACGGCCACCGTCCGCTTCCAACCCGGTCTCTAGCCCTGCCCTTCCTGCCTCTCATTGGCGTGACCTGTTGCCATGGGGATAGATCCCACCCCTCACTCCTTGGTGGTATCAGCCAAGGTTGCAGGTTTCGTTTCCGGTGCGCACGCCGGAAGCGGATTGCAGAGGCTCTTGGGAGTTGTAGTTTCGGCTGTCGCGGACCGGCGCTAGAGAGTTGTGAGGAGGTCGGTGTCGGGGACCTGGGACCTGCATCTCTCCATCTGTGGGAGGCTCCGAGCCGCTGTGTGCGTCGCGGGCGGCTCGCAGCATCTGCGTGTGTGCGCGCCGGGGGCAGGAGGGGCTGCGCGCCGGGGAGCCGGTGCGTGGGGCGGGGGGAGCGGGGAGCCGGTGCGTTGTGCTGATGGGGAGGCTCGGCGCCTCCGTGTGCGGCGCTGCTGGCGGGGATGGGGCGGCCCCGTGTGCGGCGGGGAGGCGCTGAGCCTGCCGGCGAGGGCGAGGTGTGTGATGTGGGGATGGGGTGTGTTGGTTTCTCGGCGCGTCATGGGGGTGAGGGGGTAAGGGGAGGCGTGGGGGTGTCTGAGCATCGGATGGGGGGCAAGGGGAGCCGGTGGGGGAATGGGGGGCAAGGGGAGCTGGGAGTGGGGGAGATGGGGGCAAGGGGAGCCAATGTGAGGTGTGGGGGTGTCTGAGCCTCGGTATGGGGGAGCTGGGGTGATGTGGGGGGTGTCTGAGCCTCTGTATGGGAGGGCAATCTGAGCCGAGGTGATGGGGGGGGGGGGTGTCTGAGCCTCCGTATGGGGGAGCTGGGGTGATGTGGGGGGTGTCTGAGCCTCTGTATGGGAGGGCAATCTGAGCCGAGGTGATGGGGGGGGGGGTCTGAGCCTCCATATGGGGGGGGAAGGAACCAGGGTGAAGTGGGTGGGTGTGTCTGAATCTCCATATAGGGGGGGCAAGGAGAGCCGGAGTGGGATTGGGTGGGGGAAGGGGAGCCTGTGTGAGATTGGGACGTTTTCAGAGATGTGGATTTTAACAGCTGAGTTCCAGAGGCAGCTGTTCACTTCTGGGAATCTCCAGAGGAGAGCCCCGGTTTGATAGAGCTGGGGAAGTTTCTCAAGCCTGGTGTCTCCTCCTTAGTGCTAACAGCTGCAGAGGGAACAATGTTGTGGGGAATGGATGAGGTGAGAAGGTTCCAAGATGGGTATCTGGAATTGGAAGCAAAATTGGAAAACAAAGCTCTCAGCTGATTCCTTTTTCCTGCAACCCCACTGGTCCTCAGCCCTGCTGTAGATCCTCATTCCCTGACTCCACATGCAGCCCTAGCGCTAGGCCTCTGGGCTCCCCATTGGGCTCACAGACCTGGATTCTGCAGTGGGACTGGGCTGGGTGTGCAGCAGGTGCCAGGGACCTTTGGGAACTCCTACTGCCAATGCTGTCCCAAGCCACCTACCAGCATCAGTGACCCTCCACAGCCTCACTAAACTTAGCAGCAGAAATCCCAGAAAGGCAGTGATGCAGAACAGAAATCTTCTCTAAAGAACCAGTGCTCCATCAGCCTCTGTGGTAGAAATTAAAAACAGTTCTTTGAGCATTGCCTGCATGGATCCCCGTTTTAGGTGAGGAGCAAGCCTTGGGAATTTTGAAATAGTAATGTCTGCATGAACTCCCTGCCAGTGTCCTTGTGACCTCCCCTACACCCAATGATGTACAAAGGGATGTGACTGCAGCTTAGTTTTTTCTGACTGCTATGGGCAGTGAGCAAGAGCTCTGTGGTGTAGGTTGCTTCCTTGTGCGGCCTGTTTTGGGAAAACAGCTTTTTCTATATATAAATATAGATTTATGTATAGCTAGGAATAGTTACTAGAGATGGCCAAAAATCCTAATGCTTTGTTGAGCATTGTGTTTCTGGGCTGTTCTCATGCTGTTGAGGGCCTATCTAAAAATTACTAAAGTTAAGTTTGCTGGCTTCAATCTGTGTCCCTGCTGTAATTGTATTAAGTCTGTCATCAGCTAACATATTTGGTGCCTGTTCTGCTTCAGTGTAAGCATCTCTCATTCTGCTTAGTCAGGTTCTAATGCTGGGCCTGGAAATGCTTCAGCACCCAGAGACTTGGCTTGGTCATCTTATGTTGTTGAGTCTAAATGTCCCACTGAACTGCCTGTTAGAAGTCCCACAGCCTCATGGTTCCATTCTCCCTAAACCCAGTGTCATGTCAAAAAGAGATACAAGCTCCCACCGCTAGCTGAGCATCAAGCCTTAACAGCAGACTTCTTGACTCTTTGAAACACTCCATCTCTCATTATCATTCTTCTCCTTCAGCGGCAAAGATGAAAAGAAGCCATGAGGCCACCATAATTCCGGGTCTTCCTTGGTGTCAGTGTCTTCAGCAATGTCTGGTTGCAGCATTGAGTGTCTTGGGATCGTCCATCTTGGTTTTGGGTGCTCTGGTATCATTGATGGCTTCTGGTTCGAGATCCTCTGTGTTAGGGATCTTGGCATTGGACACTCCGGTTCTGGTGCTGGATCTAGCTGATGAATGTTGGTTCCAGATGCCTCAATGCTGAGTACATCTATCCAGGCTGTTGCCTCTGTGCTGCTCCTGGCTACCCAGCTGCTGGGTGGCTAGATCCAGGCGTGACTGCCCCCAAAGCTTTCTATGTCATTCAGAGGAAACGTAGCCCAATGGAGGGAACACGGGACTATGAGCTCTGGCTCTGACATTCTATGTAACCTTGAGAAAATCACTTAACCTCTCCGTCTGTGCACTTGTTTGCCTTCCATCCTTAATCTTTCTTATCTCTTTAGACAGTCCCTTCCCCAAAGGGCTTACAATCTATTACTATGTGTTTGGCCAGTGTCTGGCATAATGGGGGGTGCAGGCATCTCATTTGGGGATCTCTACATGCTACTGTAATATAAATAATGAATAATTACTTGACATTGGTGGTGTTTGTGAATTGAGCTAATCTGTTGCTGAATCTCTCTGGATCTCTGTTCGCTGGCTCTGACATCTCCTTCCTTGGTGCTGAATAGTGAAGCATTCCCTCTTTTTCCTTTGCATGTTTCCTCTGTGCACTATCCTGGTGGACTTGGTCTTCAGAGCCAGGAACTATCGGAGTCAATCTTGCTGCCATCATTGATGAGGTCGTAGATCCACTCTTGGATCTCCCGATTTCAGGATTCTTCTGCCCATCCTGATGAGGGATGAGGCCTTCTTGGTTCTCTCTGAATTCATGGTCCTCCTGGCATGAATCTCACCTATTCTATACACCAAAGGCACATTAGCCCTATTGGACTATGTAGGCTCAATTTCTTGTATTACTTACATGAGACCTCATCGTGCAAGACCTTTCACTGAAGATTTAGTCTACATGCAAGTAACTGATGTCTCAATCTTTGTCGTATTTAAAGGAATGGAAGGAAAAAGATGCCACGGATATGCCTATTCCAAGATAGCCTCATCTAAGCCATATGCTTCTGTGACATCATTAGCAATCACTCCCTAATGACTTTAAAGTTTTCAAGAGCTGGCTATTTTGTATCATACTGGGATAATACTAGAGGTCAGTCCATTCCCACTCATAGATTGTCAAAGTAGAATAGACTCAGCATCCACACTTGCCATGAATTAATAGAGATACCAATACCAGCAGACATGAAGGCATTTTGTACCAAGTCTACGATGACCATTACTCCAAGACTCAGGAATGTTCATCCCCAGAGAGGCATATTAAACTGCTACCTAGAGTTCCATCCATGAATGATGTTTTGATATTCGTGCTGCATTACTACCAGGACTTAGCTTGTAGGTTGGATGATCCAATTTGGAGCATCCTGGAATCCTTAGTTGAGCAAGATTCTCCAGCCTTATCTCTTTGGGTCTGGAGACTGCTTATTAATCACCTACAGTGGGTTTTCATGCAGGCAATGCTGAAAGAAATATGTAAATATTTTTCTATAGCAATTGTTACAGTTGTTCTTTGAGGATGACTGCTTGGATGGATCCATACTATCTGCCATTATGTATCATTGGGCTAGGAGGGAATCCAAGCTCAACAAGAACCGCTATTGAAAATACCAAGTTCATGCCCATTGTACACTCATCAGTCACCTACAGTATGGATCCATGCAGGCAATCCCCTTGAGAGATCATGTTTGCTATAGTAATTAACCATTTTTTATGCTAAGAAGCCAAATAACTTTGTATTTTTAATTGTTTATTTCAAAAATAGTGAAATAGACAAAGTGTCAACTTCTTATCACCAAAATCAGTAGGTCTGGCTCTGCATGCACACAGGGAGCAGATCTGTTGAGTATAAGAAAGGTGCCATTGTCACACAGTCACTTTTCAGAATAGAGACACGTTTTAGGCTGTTCTTGCACCACTGGAATCAATAGGATTTTTGCTATTGATTCCAGTGGGAGCCCTTTGAAAGCCTAGTAATAATAGTATTATCTGAATGGGAACACCCACAAATCTGCTTCAGATCTGTTATGAAATCTTTGTTACTCTAATTCCAAGAATGCTCTAAAAATGAACTAGTGGGCATGGGTAATAGATTATTTCCAAAATTGTGTTGTCCTTGTGTTTCTCTTTCCCCTATCAGATGTCATTAGTGCCACATTGAGGACAGTGCATTTTAAAATAAAATAGCTAGCTTAACTTCTTAACTTGGGCAAAAAAACAACTGAAACCTCAAACAAATGCAGGACTCTTCAATGTTTCTTATAACTGGAAAAATACATTAACAGATGTATGTCAGCCTTAAGAAAAAAAAGTGCGGGGGGGAGGGGGAGAAATAACAAGCGCAGTCTATCAATATATTGTATTTCATCTCAGTGGGACTTGCTATGGCTAAAATGTGAATGCCTAGAAATCAGTAGCACCTTTCATCCTGCAAATTTCCAAAGTCTTTACAAACTTGAACTGATATTTAGAGGGATCACTTCCCCCACCTCTAGATATAACATAGCAGCTATTTAACAGAGTGCAACAACTTTATTCCGTAATTTAAGACCTCAAATAATAGATATTATAGCCAAGCAGAATGCAATCATTCAAACTGGAATTTGATCAGAACCTTCAGCTGTATTCCTCACCTAAAAGATAGTTAGTATCAGAAAAGCTAGTGGAGGCTTAGACATTTCAGAGAGGAATATAAATTCTAACTTCCTGCCTCTTCACCCTCTTGCTTTCCTAGGAATCAGATCTTTTCACTTTGACAGAGATGTTCTCGCTGAATTCATGTAGAAAAGGTAAGGACTTGGTTGGTTTGGGGAACTCTCTCATCTCTCACCATTAATTTTTCTTGACTGATCGGCTATAGCACTAGATCTCTGGACAAAGACATCCAGTTCATAAATAATTTTACCATCCTTTTCTATGCTGGATGATATGACAGGTGTGCCATACTGCCTTGCAATGTGAGTTGATACCTCATTCATTTCAGTGTTTGTGCCACCAATACATGTTTAAATGTGCTACAAAGGAAAAGGAAGGATGTGTGAGATAATTAGTGGCCACATTGGCAGTTGTTATGTAACACATAGGGCCCAATTCTGCCTTCCTGTATCATTCTTTTTAACTGCAAGGGGAGCCTCACATCCAAGGGTAGAATTTGTCCCTACTTGTAAAAGTGTAAATGTTTCCAAACCATAATTGTTTGATATCTAGTACTTATGCAGCAGTGTAAATCACTTTTCAGCTAGGGCAGCTGTCTGAACAAGTGTTAATGTCACAAGTATCTGTTCTTACGTTAAGTAGTACAGTAAGAGAGTCATTTCAAGGGAATACAGAAGCTGGAGATGAAAAAGAACTACTATGTCATCCAGTCCATCTCCCTGACAATGCAGGGTTGTTCCCTACAGTGCGTTACTTAGTTCTTCATCCAGTTTAGTTCTAATTAGTTTGAATTTTCCCTTTTAATTTCATCCTCCTCCTATTAGTTGTATCCCTTTGTACTAGTTCAATAAGTCTCTCTCCTTGGTGTTTACATAATTCAGAATGTCAATTTATCATGTCCCTTTTTGTCATCACTCAGCCAAGCTCTTTATTTAGCTCTTTTTAGTCTTCCATCATAAGTCAGTCCCTCCAGGCACTGGTCATTTTTGTTGCTTTTTCTGAATGTCCTTCAGTAACTCAATCTTAAAATGAGCTGCTCAGAACTGAATCCAGTATTCCTGGTCTGGTTGCACCAGAGATGTACAGCGAGGGTCTATTACCTCCTTGCTCTGGGAAGTAATGCCTCTGATTCACTGCTTTGGTGGCATAACATTTCATTAGCCATTCTTGTTTCAATGTCAAGCTAAAAATTTAGGTCATCGGAAGTCACAGATCCTATAATTTAAAAAATTAATGATATTTGACATTTGTATTTCAGTGGAAAAACTTAAGATGCCAAGTAAAAATCTGGGCAGGATGGGAGGCTGAAGGAGAGCAGCAACTCATGAGGGCTAGTGGTTTGTCATGGCTGGACTGGGGGTAGGGACTTCATGGATTCTGTGACACTACTAGTTTTTTGAGGAAAGTCTTGAAGCTGGCATAGCTGGATAAGAAGCTTCTGTACAATGCTGCTGCTGCTGCCGCCATCCCTTTTGCAAAGGCTCATGTAGAGGAGAAGAAGGGTCAGCCGCGGCTCGCTGCTGTGAGTCTGAACTGGCAAGCAGCGGGCTAGTGGTATTAAACTATTAGTTAAATGCTGTTAAACGCTTTTCATTGCAAAATAAAGGATATTTTGGTTGAAATAATGTAACCTGTGACTTCTGGCATTTTTTCCATAAGTTGATTCTTGCCTTTTTTCTGTGACCAGACTTTAACTTATTATCTAATTTACCGTGACAAACCACTAGCCCTACTACTTGTATCTAATTTGCTGAACACTCTCACCCTTTTATTTTTTTCTGCATCACTGTTTCTTCCTCCCATTGAATGTGTGTTTTCCATAGTCTTCCCCAAGATTTACAGCTACGTTTTTTCCATTGTTGTATTCTCCACCGATGGTTCTCATCTCTTTATTTCTGCATTCACTGGTATGCATAACTGAAAACAACTTAGTATAATCTGTGATTTTTCTTAATGCAGTGGTTCTCAACCAGAGGTCCGAGGCCCCCTGGGGGGCTGCATGCAGGTTTCAGGGAGGCCACCAAGCAGGGCCAGCATTAGACACGCTGGAGCCCAGGACAGAAGGCCAAAGCCCTGCTCTGTGGAGTTGAAGCCTGAGCCCTGCCACCCGGGCTGAAGCCTGAGCATTATAGCTTGGTGGCAGCCCCTGTGGCATGGGGCTCCAGGCAATTGCCCTGCTTGCTACCCCCTAACGCCAGCCCTGGTTTTTATATGCAGAAAATCAGTTATTGTGGCACAGGTGGGCTGGGGGGGGGGGGCTCAGAAAGAAAAAGGTTGAGAACCCCTGCTTTAATGGACATCTTACTCCTTCAAGATCACACTGAAGATGTTAAATAAATAAATAAACTGGATACATTGGCATTTAACATTAATCCCCTCTACACACACACTTTTTATTTCCCCCAGAAGTTTTACTTCCAATTAACGATTTCTATCTAAACCAATTTGAAATAATTTTTCAAGATAGAGTTCATGGGGTTTAGTATCAAATCATTTGCATCTACTGAATTTCCTTAATTTGGGCAACTTGTCTGGCAAGATTTGTTCTGTAGGAACCAATGCCATGTATTGCTTATGGTTGTCATCCTCTAGTCCTACTTTTCTCAATATTTGTTTAATTATTATATTGGGGATAGACTTATGGGATAATCTGCCAGCATCATTTAAATTTTCTTTTTTGAAATTCTGTACTGCCATTTTTTTCCAGTGCCGCTCTGGTTGCCTGATTTTTCAGAAATATTTGTCATTGGTACAGTAAGTACCAATTTGCTTAATACCCTAAGATGCACATCCTCTGAGACAAGTGATTTAGCGTGTGTTCAGATCTTCCAAATACACCTTTATCTGTTCTTTGTTAAAAGTCTTTTATATGGGGTTTTCCTAACTTAACTCTTTAGACATCTTTTAAAAATCTGCCCTCTGCATGAAAAATGTAAAAGTTAAATTTCTTATTTTATCTCCCTCCTGATATTATTTTTTTTCTCTCCTGATATTTGTTGAAAGCCTTATTCCTCTTAATGATTTTTTATACATTTTAACCAATGTAAAATCTTGGTTTACAAAGTATTTACTGATTAATAAATGACATTTAAACTAACAAATAAATAGATCTCACTACTGTAAAGAGGCACTCTCAATTTAATTGTAGCCCAAAGTGCATACATTATAAATAGACTTAATAAAAGTTAAGGTGTATATAAATATTTTGACCATTTTAAAAAAGAATTCTGATGGGGGGTGGGAGGATTAAAGCATCCCTTCAGTGGTAGGGTAGTTGACATCCATATGTTACAGTATTAAGAACTTTATGCTCAAAACATTTAATTGTTAAAACTGACCAAATTTAATTTTTTTCAAGGTGAGAAAAATGCAAACAGTGAACAATATAAATAAGTATTTTTTAATTCTCAAATGTTAGTATTTAAAGTGTTAGTAAAATAATGAAGTTTGATTGCAACTGAGACACTGCAAACTTGAAGTATGGTCAGTATGTATCTCTTTTTTTTTTTTTCTTTTAAATTACTTTCAGGTACTAAACCTGCTCCTGAACTTTCCCTGCTGATTGGTGTAGTTCTTGAAGTCAGATCTTCCTGTTTGCTTGCTTGCTTTTTTGTTTGGTTGGTTGTTGTTTTTTAAATGTGGTCTCATTACTATGTGAAAAATCTGGGGGGGAAAAAGGGAGAATATGACTCAGCTATGTTGGCGAAATGGTGAAAATATACACAAGGTGTTAGCAAATGCATTTTTGTCTTCTACTCTTCAAATTTGTAATAGTTTAAAAAAATATCACTTCTGATTTTTTTTTAAAGTTGGTGGTGCCCCTTTAACATATTTAAAAGATCAGGGGAGTAGAAGTCGGAATATCTGGATACCATTCGCAGCACTGCACTATCTTGTTCTGGTTTGAGCAAGTGAATCATAAACATCTCTGTGGGTCAGTTTCCTCATTGGTAAAAATTGTGTAATGCTAATCTTTAAGGGGTTGTTGCGAGGCTCAGAAAGTGCTTTGAGGTCCTCACCTCAAAAGCTATAATATCTTACATGTATAAATAGGCTTAATTTCTCTTATGTTGCTTCTGGCTGATATGCATGTGAGCCCGAGATAAAACAAAGAGTAGATTTGCTACCTAAGGGCACTCAAGGGGGAGCAGCAGGCTAAATGATATTTATACAATGTCGGATGTAAATATGACTATACTTTAAAAATAAAAAGGGGTGGGGGGAAGGTACTACTATTTAAATTACTGGCATACCTGGCCTGGAGCTTGAAGTTCTTTGTTTAACCTCAGAACAGGTATGGGCAGGACCAGTGCACACTTCCCCCATTCTGCCCTTTCCCTCAACTTTGACGTGGAGAGAGCCCCTGTACCAGGGAGAGGGATCCCTTGCTTTCTAGCCCTATTTACTTCTCGGCCTTTGCAATGCACCTTCCCAAGGGGGAGTGGGTAGGGGATGAGTGGACAGTATCAATTGCAGGAAGACCACAGAACCACCGTTGAATGTGAATGGGTAAGTTACTATAAAACGGGGGCGGCGGAGCGAAAGGGGGTGTCCGGTAAGGGGGGAGGCTGTTCGCTAGAGGGCAAGGGTGTGGAGGCAGGACCGCTCCCAGCAGCTCCTGTGCTCAAGCTCCTCCTTGTCCGCAATGCTCCGGTCTCCTCGCTAGGGGCCGCTGCGTTCAGGTGGTTCCTCCTTGCGCAGGCCGCGCCCCCGTCGTTGTCCCTGCCCGGCCTGAAACCGGTAGTGGGTGGTCTTGCAAGATGGCGGCGCCCAGGCGGCTCCTGCTGGCGCTGGTGAGTGGCGCTTCCGGGCCGCGGCGCTACCGCCGGGCGGGGCTGGTGGAAGCGGGCGGCGCCACGCGGAGCCTGTGCGCGGGCGGCCCCCTGAGAGAGTTCGAGCCCGGGGCGGAACAGGAGCCGGGGGCGGACGGAGCGGGAGAAGCCGGCGCAATGGTGAAGGGTGAGCGCCCTCCGCATGGGCCGGCGGCTCTTCCCCTGAGGCGGGGGTGGGAGGGCGACAAAGGCAGCGGCCCCGCTTCCGCCATGGGGGCGGCGGCGGCGGCAGATTCTGCCCCCCAGGGAATGGGGGGGAGCGGGAGCGAGGCCCCCTCTCCCCAGTGCTGGGGGCCGTGTGCGAGCGCAGCACATCCCTCCTCCCTGAGCTCGCCGGCCGGCCGGCTTCTTTCTAACTTGAGGGCGGGTAGGCCCAGGCGACGGGCCCCGCACTGCGCGGCACAGCCCCGGCGAGGGAGTTCAGACCTCTGCCGGGAAGGGATGGGGTGGACGGGACAGGGCGCCCTCTGCCATCCGTGGGTCTCGGGGCCCGCTGAAGCGCAGGGGGGAGCTGGTGCTTGGTGTGATCGCTGCAGAGAGACTCGTGGGGCCTGGGGTGACCCTGCAGGGCAGGGATTCCTGACTGGAATCTGGAACGAGGGAGACGAACGGGTGAGTGGGCCCTCCTGCCCTGTCCTGTCCCTCTCCTACTGCTGCTTCCGCAGGTAAAGTGGCAGATGGCGGTGCTTTCTAGGGCCCCATCTCCTTTCCCATTGTGACCACCAACACGGGTGTGAAACTGCAGGTGCTGATCAACAACGAGTCCTGGGCCTGGCTACTTGGATAACTGTGGAGCACTTGGGATGGTGGTGGTGGTTCCTGAAGCATGTCTTTAATAAAGATTAGGATGGTTCTGGGCTTCCTGAATGTGAATCTCTCAGTATTATGAACATTCATTCTGTTCTCTGCCTCTGATTTACAAACAGGGTGGATTGGATTCTCAGGAGAGTGGTGAAAGGCTCCATATCCTTTTACCTCAAGGTCACTTGTTTGAATCTGGTCCAGACTGGGCATGACTGAAAGCCTTTGCATCTCTCAGCCTTCTGGTTTAGCCTATGTGAAATGAAAATATCCTAATAAATGGTCCTCTCTTTGGCATCTGCTGAGGGGTTAACTGAACAGGCTGTGGAGAGGAAACGTCCTCTCCTATCTGTACAGAGAGCTAGGACAGTGTGTAGGTAGATTTCCCTGCCACTGCCCATACTGTCCCTGTTTTGAGGGCAGAAGACTTCAGTCTGTAGCGCTGGCAGGCTGGCATCTTTGACTAGCTAATGTCTCTGTCCAAACCAAATGAAATGTAAAAAGTAAGCTGGATGTTAAAAATTCCTGTTTACCATAAATTCCTATGTGTAACAACTTCCATAAATTACATATGGGAAACTGTTTGTTAGAGCCTGCTGGGGATTCCTCTCTGAATATCATCCTTCAGTGTGTAGCAGACGCTCACTTGAGTTACAATTTGTTTCCCTCTTAATGTCCTTATCCCATTCAGGGCTGACTTAATTGTGCACTTAAAATCTCACACATTTTAAAAAAGCCTTTACACCTTTCAATTATCTAGTTAAAACCTCGGATACCCTTTTAAAAAAGGTTGTGTCTCTTTCAAGGATGTTTGCAAATATAGTAATAAGCCATGACAGGCTTACTACAGGTATGATATTAAGCTACTAGTGCACAGATGCTTTGTGAGGTATAATGCCAAAGGCTGAGAGCCTTCATCTACCCAAGAAGTGTCCTGGAAGGCTTATTGCTGTCCTATGATGGTTTACGTGTACATTCATTTTTTTTTAAATATAGTGTGTGTTTTGGTTGGGCTTATGTCTGTGAGCTTCCACTATGGAAATTAGTTCCTACTAAAAGGATAAGAAAAAATAGTAGGAAAAAAGTTATATAAATACACCTCTACCCCGATATAACGCTGTTCTCGGGAGCCAAAAAATCTTACCGCGTTATAGGTGAAAGTGCGTTATATCAAACTTGCTTTGATCTGCCAGAGTGCGGCAGGCGCCCCCCCCCCCCCCCCCCCCGGAGCACTGCTTTACTGCGTTATATCCGAATTCGTGTTATATCGGGGCATGTTATATATCGGGTCACGTTATATCAGGGTAGAAGTGTACCTCTATCTCAAATATTTTCATTTTTTTAACCCTTCTTTGTCTCTAATTGGTCACTTACTTCCCTTTCCCCTCAAAAGCCCCACTATACTTTAGCAGTTTATGACCTAACAGCTTTCAGCTCTTGCATATAAAGTGGCCTGTTGAACAGCTACCAATTTAATCTGTTTTCCAGTGAAAATGTTAGAACTGAAACAATCCCACCCCACCCCAAACTGCTTCTGAAAGGGCAGTTTGACTCACAGGGAGAGGAGACATTGTAAACTAATTTTTTCTCCTTTAGCACCCCATTTTCCTCCAGACAACTACCACCTTCTTCATCCATCCCCAGATGCCCTGTCTTTGTGCTTCCCTTAATTTTTCCCCAATGCCCATTTAACATAATAAGTATTGCAGTCTTTTTGTGTTTCAGTGAGATCTTGGCTGTACACTGTTGGGAGCTGGCCTACTTTGTGACATCAAAAAGCCCAACCAGCCAACCAGAATGCTGCTTGGGTGTTACAGGCAGACTTTGACAGTGATGACAGTGATTCAGATAAAGCTGGGGCAGATTGCTGGAGTCTCTTCTTCCTCATTGCCTTCTATTGAGTTCTCCAGTGGTTGAGATGGTTTCAGGATGCTCACTGAAAGAATAAAAGGTCTGCCTCATTCAACATGTAAGGTGTCTTTAAGGGCTCCCTGAAAGCCTGAGCTCCATCTCTGTGACTATTACTTGAGCCCATAGGGAGCATGAAAGTCACTTTGAGGTATTTCTTATGGAGGCAGGTCCCAAGCCTTCCACTGTCAGGTTGGTGTCTTCAGGCTCAATTTATCCAGGTACCTTGGCACTGACATCTGGTGAAACCACTACAGATATTGAAAATGCATCTCTGATCTGAGGTCTTTTCTGTGTCTGTTACTGAAATCCATATGAATTTTGTTTTGCAGCAATAAGGAATCTTTTCCTTCCTCTCTGCAGCTACACAGATTTGCCTCACTAGTTGTCGTTTGTGGTTCTCCAATTTGAGATGATCTACCCTAGTTCTAAGGGTTATTGCTGTCATACTTAGATTGTAAGCACTTTAGGGCAGGGACTGCACAGTCTTTTATTTGTATTGTGCCTATCCTACTGGGTGATGCTGTATTGTAAATATTTGTAGTGGAGTCCAGCCTGAGAACTCTGGTGTGTAGTCCTGTAGCAAGAAAGGTCCTACTGTAATTATCTACATGAGTGGGTGTTGGCGGGCCACAAGCTTTTCATCCTTGCACATGTCTGATGCTTTGGGGGCATTCTCCATCAGGTTTCCTTAATTTTTATGGACCTTGGTCTTCCTCCATATCTCTGTTGCTCATTTCCAGCCTCTTTCTGAGGAAGAGGATATGGAGGAAGGTATGAACAGTCAAGATCAACCTAACAGTCTTTTGTTATTCCCCACATAAGAATGTAGGCCATTCAGTCTCTCCACTTAACAATTTTTGGCATTTCCTGGATTTGCTGAGGCTGATAGTCTTAGGTGCTATGGATGAGATTTTCAAAAGCACTTGATGTTGGCCTTACTCTGCTCCCATTGAAGTCAATGGTAAAATTCCCACTGTCTTCTAGAGTTAGGCCAGTGCTGAGTGCTTTTTACAACCCACCTTGACTTGTCTACTGTCCAAGAAGGGAAGACTTTCTCTCTCTACAGATGTGGCCTGCTAGGGACTAAAGACTAAAACCAGCGTCCATTTCATCTATCTTGGGGATACCAGGTACCAACTCTCTCAACCGGGTTTTGACTACCTTTTAACCTATCTGCAATCAGGGCCTCTAGTCTTGACAGTCACAGAGACTGTAGTGGTAGGTGACATCCGCTACATGGTCCCACTGCAGCAGTTAGCCAACTGCAATCACAGAAAAGCTTCCTAACTGCTACAGAACTGCTTTAAAATCACTGATGGGTACATGACTGGAAATGTGGTGCACATGGCTTGAAATACTTGATGAGGATGTCAAAATGCACAGTGATGTTGCTGAACGCCTTCCTGGAGGCACGGAGAAAGATTGGTCGACCTGGAAATGTTTAAATCACCTCTGAACAAGAGTTGGCAAGTCAAAAGTCAATATGCAGAAGTGGGGCTGTTCCAACAACCCAGACACATGACTGCATCAAAACACAAATCGTGGGATATCTGTTGGTCTGCTGGCTCCTGGAGGAACCGTGCACCATGGAAGATCTCACCAAGGCTACACACTGGGCCCAACACTGGAAAAGTCTGATTGTGGTGGAAGGACAAGGTAAGAAGTCTCAGAGAGATAAGTCATCCTGCTTTTGGAGGAAGGTGCCAAGAAATTCAGTCTGCCCAGGAGGAAACCACACTCACTGCAACTTGGGAATTCAGGTTTGCATCTTCAAATACTTCTGGTGATGCATGTCTTCTCCACATGGGATTAGGCCATTTCAGTTCTGGAATTGAGGATGTAAAATGATTATTGGGGTGACTCCTTGGGTGCTACACATTCTGTAGCTATGAAGCATACATTGTTGCTCAGCTGGAAATTCAGATCTTGATCTACAAGCCAAAATGGAGGATTTTGCCATTTGGAGGAACCATTCTCCTTTGCTCCCAGATGGATTAAACACTGAAGTTGACTACAGATCCATCTCAAAATCCTTGGTGTCATTATATAAAACGTCTGTTCTTCGTAGATACTAAAATGTCTGTTCTTCGTAGATACCTGTGACAAGGTCCTCCTCATCTTTTGTCTGCTCCTTATCACAGATTTCCTCAGAAGCAGTCCTGTTTCTCAAAGCAGAGGCAATCAGAGACCAAAAATACATGCTCTTGTTAATGGCAGTCCACGTAACTCATCATCATCATCTACAAAGTGGGTTTAGTGGGGGTGATTGTGAATTGTTTCTCTCCTTTTCCCCCTAAGAATGGGATTATTGTAGACAGAGTATTAGTGTTAGAGGATTGTTAGAAAAGGTTACCCCATGCCACCTACCAACCCTCCCCTCTCTTCATGGACCCCTGTCATGGGACTGTATTGAGTGAAGTAGCCTTCTTTCTGCTCGAAGTGAGAGAGGAGGTTCTTTTAGAAATATCAGGGAGAGGGGTTTTTTCACATTAGTTTTTCCTAAGAAAAGGCACCATTGCAAATTGTAGCTAACAAAATTGAACAAGTACATCAGACAGTGATGTTAGCTTTCATTATCCCTTCCCTAATTATACAAGGTCAGTTTGAGGCATCCTTTTAGGTTGAGACCATTTTCTCTTTCTCTCTCTCTCTCCCCCCCCCCCCCCGCCCAATCCCCCCCAAAATAAGAGATTAACAGTACAGAGTACTCTGTATGTAGTTCTCTATGGTTCCAGGGGCCTTGACCAGGTAAGTGCCTGGCAGAAGTGGTAGCCCATGTAAAACATAGAGGAATCCAAGTCTCTCCTTGCCTGGATTCTGAAAGCACAGCTCCACAAGAACCCAGTTGACTCTACAGACAGCGAGGGCACATTTCCTGTCTCTGGGCTGCAGGATAAGGCTAGAAAATTAGAAGGAGTCACAGGGATTGTTCTGGACTCTAGATCAGCATCTTTCTATTTGCCAGAGGACAGAATCCAGGATATGGGAGGTCGGTGGTCTCCAAAAGCCTTCCCGTGTAATATAATTTTTGTGGCTTCTTATACCTGTATGATACTATTTGCCAGGCTCTACACGAAAGCCCTGCAGAGTTGGTTAAGGATAGTATATCTGCCACAGTACAACATAGACTCTGTCAGTGATCTCCCAGAAGATCCAGGAGACACTCTTCTGTGGTGAACAATGTTCAGATATGCCTGTAAATGATACTGTCTGGTCACTTCAGAGGCAACTCCTTCAATAAATATTTCTGCCTGAAGAGAAAATGCCTTTATCTATACTTCAGAGGTAGCAGCAAATCAATTTCTTGACAGATGCTGTCCTCTTGGCTTGGAGTCAGGAGTTCCCATGTGTCTTCCCTCAATATCTCTGCTACCAAGAGCTCTCAGCAAAACTAAACAGCACAGAGTGTGAGTGAGATTAATAGCTCTGACTAGAACAGATCACTTCTTGTTCACATATCTCCGAGCCTTTGTGTTGGTAGCTGAACAGCTGATTCTTTCTCTCATTATCTGAAATCCCTGACTTTTAGCAACAAGGATTGTAATGTATTGATGAAATCTGACTGACCAGAGGAAATTCAGCAGATCTTTCTGGAGAGTTGTAAACCTTCCATGAAAGACGCCTATGCCTTAAAGGTGACTTGCAAAGGTTCATTAAGGGGCCTCTAGAATAACTGGGGAATGTTTCTGTTACTGAAATCTGCTAAACGGCTACGTGTGTGCTGCATGAACATATGACACGTTACTCATCTTAGCAGTTGGGACATATGGGTAAGCAGCTCTGCAATCTTTAACCAGTTCTCCTCAGACCCACCTCCTTAGTTGCTGTTAGTGCAAGTTAAGTGGAGGTCTGTGCTGACAAACTCCAAGGAGAGGTCCCATACCAGTAACTGGTTCTCTGAGCAGATTCAGTTTAGATCCCCACTTCCCTTTCCCTCTTCTTTGAGCCCTCCTGCTAAACTTAAATTAAGAGGACAGCAGCTGTGGTGGAGTTAGGGAGCCACAGCTCCTTAAATAACCTCCCACCATGTATCTAGATCCCACAGTGCATTTCTTCAAGGCCCTACTTTCTAGAGGCCATTGACTTGGCATTGAGGGGGTATGTGCATCCCAAGTATTTGGGTTTGTACTAACAATCTGTTCAAAATGCAGTTATTGCTCAATAACCTTTTTGCCATTTTACAATTGGTGTTCGGTTGGAGTTTTTTTGAGTTGGGATGCCAGGGGGGTTGCATTTGTCTCAAGTCAATTAAAACAATTAGTTTCACTTATTTCATTTCATTTTCTAGCTTCAGGGGCTAGCCCAGTGCCGCACTGTTTAGGTTCTGAACACTTCAAGGGAATGTTTGCATCCAAAGAAATGGATTTCAATTAGATTTTTTTTTTTATCGTGGAAATGTTTTCATTCATCTCAAAGCTTATAAAACTTGTTTGTACAACATAAAGTGTTTCTAGATTGGTCTTCGTGGTGTGTCCTTGAGTCACGAAACCAACAGTTCCAACCACGAGGCAATCTGAGTAGAATATTTTCAGGTTTTTTGAAAGTGGAATAAGTAAACATAGCTGCCTGACTTCTCCTGAAATCCAGACCAGAATAGCTGTTGGTGTGTTGGTAATGGAGTGTCCTCCAGTGCTGAGAGCCCAGGGGACTTCAGGGTTTCTGGATTCTGTTCCACCGACACATTGCAAGACCATGGGCGAAGCACTTTCTGCCTCCAGTTCCCCATCTGTAAAACAGGGATAATATTAGACCTTACAGCACTTCAGTGAGATAAGCGTTTATAACATGCTTTAGCTCCTTTAAACAGGACTATACACGTATTAAAACGGCATTCACTTTTTCCATTGTTCTTTCAGATTCCAGAGACTTGTTGAAAGAATTTCCACAGCCGAAAAACTTGCTCAACAGTGTGATTGGAAGAGCCCTGGGGATCTCTCATGCAAGAGACAAACTGGTGTATATCCACACTAACGGGCCAAGAAAAAAGGTAATTCCATTATTAACCTCTGGCTGTGGGAGGAGTGCTTGTACATGTGGGTGGCAAAGAGCCAGGAATACTCAGAGTTGTAAGTGATTTTTAATATACACGTCTGAAGCACTATTGCAATTCTAAATGGTTTATTGCACAATAGTATGTGTTTCAAATATACTCCCCCTTCCGTCTGGTTCTTCATCTCAGCACATTTAATATGCATGTAAAAACCCAATCTCCATCTCTAACCCACCCTGTTTGTGGAAGGATGATTATTTGACATAACTAGTTTGCTGTAGTTGGCTTCTTTCAGCAGGGAGGCAGCATGTGCATAGGGCAGCGTGCTAGGAGTCAGACCTGAGTTCTAATCTTAGTTTTGCCACTGACCTACTATGTGATTGCGGGCAAGTCACTTCACTTCTCTGGGCTTCAGCTGTCACATCTGTAAAAAGAGGCTAAATGAAAAGCCCTTTGAGATCCTCTACTGAAAAGTACTAGCTGAAAATAAGTGCTGCTTAGTGATATTTATTAAACCTTTCTCTTGCCTGGCATTCAGAGAGGTCGCCCAAGCACTAGGAGGAGAGGGCTTGGGTTCTGCACTGTCTCTCACTTCACTGCTCTTCTTTTCTTTTCAGAAAGTCACTCTGCACATAAAATGGCCTAAGAATGTGGAAGTGGAAGGCTATGGGACCAAAAAGATCGATGCTGAGAGGCAGGCTGCAGCTGCTGCATGCCAGCTCTTCAAGGTGAGCTACTGTTCCTCTCCTCTTCTTCTTCCCCCCTCCCCCCCATCCCTGCCAAGAGTCAGGAAGAGGCCTCTGAACTTGCTGGCCTACCTTAATGGCTGTTTGACCTCTGGCTTATTTAAAGCTCTTTCCTCCTCCGTTTTCTCAGTTGTTTTGTCTTCTAGTCAGGAATGGAGGCAGCCCCACTGTTGGCTGGCAGTGGCTGGATGCAACTGAGCTTGCACGCCCACTTGCCCCCATGGCCAAGCAAGTAGGCTGTCTGAATTCATTAACAGCCTTGAGTTACTTCTCCATTATGTCCTTTGTTGTCCTCAATCTCCAACCAAAGCTCATCACTCTTGGGAGAGATGGGTGCACCTAATGCTGTCCCTGTGTGTTCTTCACTGAGAAGCTCTCGCTGTCGGACAATATAAAGTTCTATTGGGAGCTGTTTGGGAGGGAGCAGGGTCTAGTGGCTAGAGAACCACCCTGGAAGGCGGGGTTCTAGGTGCTAGTCCCAGCCCTGCAGTTGATTTTGCTGTGACCTCGAGCAAGTTGCGTCACCTCTCTGTTCCTTTGTTTCCTCGTCTGTAAAATGGGGACAGTACTGACCTATGTGCTATTAAGCAACCTAAATACAGGGGTCGCTGCAGCTCCCCCCAGAATTTAAATCTAATTGCTTCCAAAAATTAAAAGAGCAATATGGTTGCAAAGCCAGGCACTCAAAGGTTAGGAAATGACAGAATTAAGGTTGCCTATGCAACCCTTAATTTGGCCCCTTTATGCATATGGATTATGATGCCGTCTTTAATTACATGATCACAGATTCTTTTTCCACAGGATCCCTGCCTCATTCAGTGCACAGGTTGGATGGTGCTCATTGAATGAGTAGCGATGGAATATTTTGTGTTATCATTATTGTTCAGTGTGCAGCCCTAGACCTTACTTACTGTGCAGTATGAGAAGCATAGAAGCTATGAAAAGCTAAAGCTTCTCAATGAAATGGTTGTAAGAATTTTTTTTATCATGGGGAGGGAGGAAGATATATTTTACCTCAACTGTGTTCTCAGAAGCAGCTGAACCATTTTTGCTGCAATTTTTCAAAACAGTTCAACCCAATGCATGCATTTGGCACAGAAAATTTCAGCCTGAATGGTTAGTTTAGCAGAGCTTTACCCAACTGAAAACAAGGGTTTTATAATAGGAAGCATTGGGCAACTTTAGATAAAGGTGGTGATTCCGGTGCTATCCATAATAAATAAATAGTTTGCCATCCAAGTAAACAGATGGTACTATCTGCTTAGGGCCGAGGACTGTCTTTGTTATATGAGTATGTAATATGTGGGGCCCCAAATCAGGGATTTGGATCTCAAGGCTCTACCACAGTACAAAATAATACTGTCCTGTCTAATAGGGGTGTTGTGAGGCTAAATGAACGAATGTTGCCAAAGCTCTTTGAAATGTCACAGTAAAGAAAAGCAAGGTGTGTGTTGCCATGGGTGTCCCTGCACCTGTATGTGGGTACATAGGCAATTAGTAATCTTGCACATCTAGTACATCTTGCAATTAGTAATTACCCGAACAGCAGTTGGGAGCGCTTTGTAGTTCCAGGCACAGACAAGTTTTGAAGTCTTGTATGTTACAAAACTCAGAAACACCAGCATCTGTCACTCAAAGGTAAACGTCTTACTTTTGTGAAAGAGGAGGACGTGAACAATTAACATTGTCCCTAACAAGAGCCCCAGTGGTGCGTTTGGTGGGATGTCCCAAATATTTTTGTTCTTTGAAGTAAATGTGAAGTTTTTACTATGTGAATCAATATTGTCTGTTCTGGGAGAGAAAAGAGGAGTCTAGAAAAGTTAGTGTAGCCTGTGTTGTGTTGCGGGGGGGGGGGGGGGGGATTCAGTGTTTTAAAACACCAAACAGATCGTGTCTGCTGTATAACAAACCAGCATGCACTGGCCCAGCCTTTGTAAGCAACGGCATGATACCAAACCACTGTATGTGATCGAAAGAGAAGTCAGCATTTCCCTTTTAAGGAGTGACTATAAATAGGTACAGGAGGAATATTCTTTTTGAAAGTATGCAAGTCCCTTTTCAGCTTCCTTTCACTCTCCTGGACGCAAGGGATTCATCTCTGCGTTTCTCCCTTCGGACCAAGCATGGTCCCACTCTGCTTTAGAAGTTGCCCAGTCCTGCTAGCTCCCTACAGCTGTCTAACCGTGTGTGACTCTTTCATTCAGGGCTGGGGGTTGTTAGGGCCCAGGAACGAGCTGTTTGATGCTGCAAAGTACCGAATCCTCGCTGACCAGCTTGGCTGCCCAGAGGACAAGTGGTGCCCCGAAAGCAGATGGCGTTCCAAGTCTGGACCATCTCTGGCTGACTTGTCGACTTGTTGGAGACGGGTGGAACCAGATGACTCCATCCAGTCCATGGAGCAAGGCAGGATGCCTAAAGCGATGAGAAGAGAGGAGCTGGAGGAAGGGGAGCTAGAGGAGGGGGAATTGGAGGAAGGGGAGCTGGAAGAAGACACGATTGATGTTACTGATTACCTGTCTATGGCACAGAACGAAGCTCGGACCCCAGCTAGAGACATGAGGTAAAATCATGTTCCGACAAGCTCACTAAAGCAGGGGAATAGTGAGAAAAGGGTCCGTGCACTGGCTGATATATCCCCATAGACCTCAAAGTTGACCTCTCGCTGCCCACAACATAGTGAGCACACAGAGGACTTCAGCAGAGTCTGAACATAAAGCTCCTGTGCCAGGCTCCATGAGGATGCCACGCATGCTGTGCCACTCCATGGTGGGTCTGCCTGCTTTCATACCTAGGTCAGCACTAGAGGCGTGGGGTTCTTTTCTGGACTCCTGTTCTTCTGACAGGCAATTGCCCCAGTTTTACTCATGGTCAGCCTCGTAGATCTGTTGGGTTTAAGCATTGGCCTGCTAAACCCAGGGTTGTGAGTTCAATCCTTGAGGGGGCCATTTAGGGATCTGGGGCAAAAATCTGTCTGGAGCTTGGTCCTGCTTTGAGCAGGGGGTTGGACTAGATGACCTCCTGAGGTCCCTTCCAACCCAAATAGTCTATGATTCTATGATTCTTGGCCCGCAGAGTTTGTCATCTCCAAAAGCCACACTTAAATTTGGCAGTCTTTTTAAACCTTGCCAGTGTCCTCCAGGAGAAGGACAAGTCAGGACCTGTATTTCAATTTTTTTAAAGGGAAACAATTTGGGACAAGAGGGGAAATACTTCAAAATTGACTTTGTCTCCTAAAGAAGTAGTAAAAGCCATTCCTGTATTCCAGTTTGCATTGCAACTGTAAATATTTGGGACGACAGTTACTTTCAGTAGAAGCTAGAATTCTGACTTGGAGGTTCCATTGGCTAAAGCGATTGTCTTCATTCTGAGTTCTGTAACGCAGTGTAATGGTACACTCTACCCAGTTGGCTGCAAACCCTCCATTGCTAATTAACTCCGTAATCTCCTGTACTCACATTGTATTCTTTAATTACTCGATTTTAGGCTATGGCAAAGAAGCTGGAGGGGGAAGGGTCTGAGCACAAATAGAATTGGGGAGAAGAGAGATTTGTTTGTTTTTTTACGTACCTGAACTGTTTTACTTTCCATCTTGCAGGGGAGGGGCCTCTGTTGAAATGACAGATGACAACAATGCCATCAAGGCTCTGACCCAGTTCCCTCTACCCAAAAACCTTCTGGCCCAGGTGATTCAGATTGCAACCTCTTCCTCCACAGTCAAGGTGAGTTGCTGTTCAAATAGCCTCTCCCATCTCCTCTGGTTGGGAATTTGCCTTTCAGCGGCTGGGAAGGATGGGCTGCAGTGATTGAAAGGGTGTAGATTTCAGGGAAGGAGAAGAATTCTTTGGGGTTCTCCAAGGGCTGGCTAGATAGTGATGGGCTGAAATTAGGCTGAAGAACAGGAAAACCTTATTGACAGTGAGACTTGCGGAAGAGTCCCTCAGGAGAAGCAGTGGGAGTGGGAGTGTTGTTACTCAAACGAGAAGCTGTTATATGTGGGTTTGTGTTTTTGCTGGGGTGAATTGTGCTGCAAGCCCCCTTAATTTGTGCAGCCAGCCAGAGCCATATCCTTTATTCTGAGAATTTTGTAATGTTCATTGGTGGTCAAATTTGTCCAGAACTCCACTCCTGCCTACATCTCTGCTTTCCTTCTCCTTCCTCTGAGCGCTTCACCCACCTCCTTTTCAGACTTTGTTGTGCCCTGCACACGCTGAAAAAAAGTTTGACAAGCTTTGCCCCTTGTATCTTTCACCTTCTAACTCCCTCCTTCCACGAAGTGCTCCACACAGCAGCCTGTTTGTTATGTCTTGTCTTGGTACTGACCAAGCCTTTAGTATGTGAGCTCTCAGGGGAAGGGGTTTAGCACACGTCACCTCTGACTACGTGGATGCTGCTATATAAACTACTGGCTTAGTGTATGGGGGAAAGCAATGCATGTGAAATACCTTGATTTTAGTAAGGTTTTTCACACCGTCTCACATGACATTCTCATAAGCAATCTAAGGAAATGTGGTCTATATGAAAATACTGTCAGGTGGGTGAATAACTGATTGAATGACTGTACTCAGTGGTTTGCTATCTAACTCAGAGGACATATCTGCTGGGGACCCACATGGTTCTGTCCTGGGTCCAGTACCACTCAATACTTTAATTAATGCCTTGGATAATGGAGTAGAGAATGTGCTTATAAAATTTGCAGATGACATGAAGCTGGGAGGGGTTGCAAGCACTTTGGAGGACAGGATTAGAGGGATAGCTCAGTGGTTTGAGCATTGGCCTGCTAAACCCAGGGTTGTGAGTTCAATCCTTGAGGGGGCCACTTGGGGATCTGGGGCAAAATCAGTACTTGGCCCTGCTAGTGAAGGCAGAGGGCTGGACTCGATGACCTTTCAAGGTCCCTTCCAGTTCTAGGAGATGGGATATCTCCATTAATTATTATTATTATTATTTATTATTATTATAATTCAAAATGACTTTTTGACAAATTGGAGAATTGGTCTGAAATCAATAAAATGAAGTTCAATAAAGACAAGTGCAAAGTACATATGCAGTATAGTTGTAGCTGAGTTGGTCCCAGCATATTAGGAAGTTTGTCTCTCTCACCAACAGAAGCTGGTCCAGTGAAAGATATTACCTCACCCACCTTGTCTCTCTAAGTGCAAAGTACTTCATTTAGGAAGGAAAAATCAGATGCAAAAAACCACAAACTGGGGAATAACTGGCTTGGTGATAGTACTGCTGAAAAGGATCTGTGGATTATAGTGGATCACAAACTGAATATGAGCCATCAATGTGATGTAGTTGTGAAAAAGGCTAATATAATTCTGGGGTGTATTAAAGGTGTGTCATATGTAAGACACGGGAAGTAATTTGCCCACTCTGCTCGGTACTGGTGAGGCCTCAGCTGGAGCACAGTGCCCAGTTCTGGGTGCCGCACTTCAGGAATGACGTGGAAAACCTGACCCACAAGGAAAGGTTAAAAAACTGGCATGTTTAGTCTTGAGAAAAGATGACTGAGGGATGACCGGATAAGTTTTCAAACATGTTAAGGGCTGATATAAAGAGGATGGTGATCAACTGTTCTCCATGTCCACTGAAGGTAGGGCAAGAAGTAATGGGCTTAATCTGCAGCAAGGAAGGTTTAGGTTGGATATTTAGGAAAAAATTCTCACAATAAGGATAGTTATGCTCTGGAACAGGCTTTCAAGGCAGGTTGTGGACTCCCCGTCACTGGGGGTTTTTAAGAACAGGTTGGACAAACGCCTGTCAAGGATGCTCTAGGTTTACTTGTTCCCTGTGCTGAGGCAGGACCTGGGCTAGACGATCTTTTGAGGTCTCTTCAAGCCCTACTTTTCTGTGATTCTATTCCAGAAGGTACTGAGTTAAAATCTTACATGTAAAACTGCCCTGCTGTTTAGGTAATATAGCCTAGTAAACTTTTCAGAGGCTCCCTCTGAATAAACCAGCCTTTTTCCCTCACAAGCTGCCTGTCTCTCTTTCAGGAATTCATGCAGTTCCGTACGGTGGGCACCAAGACTAAGATCTGCAAGCTCACTCTGCGCTGGCCCTGCCCGATGACCTTCGCTGCCAAGGGCCGCCGCAAGGTTGAGGCCGAGAACAAAGCAGCAGCACTGGCCTGTCAGAAGTTGAAGGTGAGTGGCATGTGTCTGGTAGCAAATCTTGATGTGGCTCCTATCACAGCATCTCTTCCATGCAGGCACTATCCAGCCTGCTGTGAACGGACACTGTTCGTACCAGAACTGTCCTATTCGGGGGGCCAGGCTGAGCCTCCGAGACCTAAGGCTGCTGCTGTTTCTGTGACTCAGTCTGCGTTCCCTGCTGCCACCTAGAGTTGACTCCATGGGTAAGCCTGGGGTCAGATAATTGTCCTTGTCTCTAGGCTGATGCCTTAGGACTCTGTGCAGGGGCACAGCAATGGAGTTGGGAAACAGATCGTGAACCTCCATGGCGCTGATGGGGGATTTGGCCCATCGGCAAAGTGATGTGTAAAGATCAACCTGCGAGTGGTGGGTCTGTCTTTTCAGCCACCTCGCTGCCTCCAGACAGGGTAGGCTGGCTCCCTGCTCCTTCAGGTGGGTCAGACTGACCAGTCTGTTCTCCTAGCTTTCTTCATGGGGAATTACCTGGCTCCAAAATCAATGGGGAGAGGGCAGGCAGGAAAGACTATTCCTGGTCAGCTATCTACTGAAGTTTGTGGAAATGCCAGTAAGAGGCTCTTGTAAGTGGGTCCTACTGGAAATTACTGCCTATGCCATTCCTCTGATCTGAATCTTCCTTGGCGAATTTCTCCATTGGCATTGGTGGCAGGGACAGCGCTGGGCTCCAGTGTGTGTATTTCACAGCAGGGAAGATCCTGTAGGGTTCCCCCGGGTCTCAGCCTCCTGCCCTGGTGAAGGCAGGAATTGTTGGGGTTGGGACCTTCCTGGGCAGGGAGACTGGACCTTCCTTGCACACCACCTTCCTTTGGGGAAGGGGCTCTCAGTGGCTGGGCAGGGAGAAGCTAAGCTAGATGAAGAGAATGGCTCTTGCAGTCAAAGCTAGTCTGGCTCTGAAAATGCTGACTTAATTCTCATCTGTGCTGTGTTCCCTTCCCACCCCCCAGACACTGTTTCATGTTTACTGTCCCCGTTTGTCTCCCTCCTTTCCAGAGCCTTGGCTTAGTGGACAAGAACAACAACCCACTGAGCCATGCCATGTACAACATGACGTCCCTCAGGGAGCTGGGCGAGAATCAGAGGAGACCCTGCCACATCAAAGTCCCTGAGGCCACCCTGCGTAAGATCGAGAACTACCTGAACCACGTAAGACTTATTCACGTGTCGTAGGGCCACCTCGGGGCAAAGGGGGCGGCTAGGTTCCCTGTCCCTGAACCAGCCGAGCCACAGGTGTCATCCGATAGCGTATCGACTCAGTGAGCTGGCTGTGGTCAGCTGTGTACTGAGAGAGCTGCTTTGGTGATCCCCCAAGCCGGGGATCTCGGGTGTGGGACTGGCTTGTTCACAAATCACTCAGGGTAGTGACCGCTGTCTTAGCACAGGCGGGCTTAACAAACTACACGGTGATCTCTGCTTCATTTACTTGGCTTACGATAAGCAGCTGCGAGTATTTGTAGATGGCCCATGGGGATTTTTCTCTCATGGCACTGAATGCATTAAATGTTGGGCGCAACTTTTGTAAGGGTCCTAGAGCAGTAGGTGCTGGTTACACAAGGCACTTTACCAAGAAGTCTCGGTTCTCAACCCAGAGCCAGGCTGGGATGCTGAAATCAGTGGGAGTTGTGCCCACTTCCACTAGGACAGAGGCTGGTCTCGGGTGGTTGTCCAGTATCCAGTAGATGGTGGTACTCTGCAGTCCGTACAGCATCAGTGTCCTGGCCTGTTTCTGGGAAGCGCTGGGCTGCTGGAAGTGCCATTGTTTGGGTAAGACTCCTGAGATCCTGACTTGTGCGCTCTAAAACGTCTGTAGTCCTTTAAACCTGTATAGGCATGTTCTGGCCAAGTCCTGACCTGAGGAACTGCGTTCTGCTCCCTAAAATCCCCTTGTGCTTTCCATGGGATCTGAGATTCATTTCTTGCCACAAGCTGTCGTGTTGCTGTGTATAACTGAACAGCAGCTGGCCTGACTGCCTGAGGGGATAGGGTTATTTCACAGCACCTAAAGCACTGTTCATGTAAGGCCTGGCCCCTGCCCTGGGGCACTTACCCTATTTCTGGCATTGGATTGTATGGGGGTGGAAGGCAGGCAGGCTGGGTGACCACTACATGATGCTGCAGTTTCTCTGTTCTGTCTTGGGCACTTCATGGAGGGTCAGTTATCAGGGCTCTGAAATCTTTGTTGAATGGATTGAGTGCTCCAAACGAGGTTTGGAATGAGGCAAGCATAGAGGGCTAGCTGAGGGCTGGTGTGCCAAGCAAAGGGGATGGTTTGAGGTTATGTTCTGAGCTGAGTCTTTACAAAATGAGAATTTAGAAGTTGAATTACCCAAAGGACAGGTTGCGACTTGCTCCTGGCCATGCAGTCGGTGCCAAAGCCAGCATCCTGCCTGCTGGTCCCCAGCTCTGACCCCGCAACATGCCCTCCTGGCGTTCTGTGTTCTAAGGAGCTGCTTCAAAGTTAAGCATCTGTCTGTGCCAATTTTCTCCTCCTCCCTCAGTACCCGGTGGACTCAAGGGAATCCAGGCCTCGGATTGCTGACGACATGATGAACCTGAGTAAGGAGTCTGGTGCTATCAGTGATGCCATCACAGGGAAGACCTACACGCCCATGTCGGAGGGGGAGGAGGTGCGCCTTAGCCAGAACCTCCTGGCCCTTTGGAAGAGATGGGGTTCATCGTGGCTGGAAAGCCACCAGCTGCCTGTGGATCCTCACAAGGACACCATCTTGTCGGCCATTGAGCAGAATCCTGTGGTGGTAATAGCAGGAGACACTGGCTGTGGGAAAACCACCCGGATCCCTCAGCTGCTGCTGGAGCGTTACATCCTGGAGGGGCGCGGTGCCCGCTGCAACGTGGTGATCACCCAGCCGAGGAGGATCAGCGCCATCTCGGTCGCCCAGCGGGTTGCGCAGGAGCTGGGTCCCAACATGAGGAAGAACGTGGGTTACCAGGTGCGGCTGGAGAGCAAACCGCCAGCCAGGGGAGGAGCCCTGCTCTTCTGCACGGTGGGCATCCTCCTGCGAAAGCTGCAGGGGAACCCCAGCCTGGAGGGGGTCAGCCATGTGATTGTGGACGAGGTCCACGAGCGGGACGTCAACACCGACTTCCTGCTTATCCTGCTGAAGGGCATCCAGAAGCTCAACCCCGACCTGCGCCTGGTCCTGATGAGCGCCACAGGGGACAACCAGCGCTTCTCGCAGTACTTTGGGGACTGCCCCGTGGTCAAGGTGCCAGGTTTCATGTACCCAGTGAAGGAATATTACCTGGAAGAGATCCTGGCCAAGCTGGGCCGGCACAGACACCGGCACTACGAGGTGAAGGTGAGCGTGCAGCACACACTCTGATTTGTTTCTCTGTCTATGGCACTAACCCCGGGGATGGCTAGCGGTGAAAAGAGATTTGGGCTGGGGCTAGTTCCTTCCTGCTGCACTTCTTCTGCGCTAGCCCAGTGCTGCTGGGTTTGCGTTGCCAGCTGTTGGCAAAGTTTTAATTCCAGCCCAGACCTCCTGAGGTTCCCATTAGGTTTGGTTAGATCCCATTTATGACCTTCATCTAAAATCTGAATCAGATCTCAGACTTGGCTCTAAACTCCTTGGCAGTGGCTCCTTTGTAATGAAATGTTAACTCCCTATGGGTTGGCCTGCACTTGAATGCTTTGAGATAGTTCTGGCCTTGGATACATGCTGCAGCTTGGGCCTATTTTCCTGAACTCTGTCCCCCTGGAACACGTCCCTATGTATAGATTCTTCATAATATTTGTTGGCTTCTGGGGTGTGTCCAATCTCCTCCTCCCCTCCCTCCCCCCCCCCCCCCCCAGTGCATTACTCTTTCTGGTTCTGTTATCCTCTTAAAAGGCCTTTACCACTCCAGATGCCTGCCCCACTCCTTGGGTGCGCTCTCTTTCTCACTCGCAAAGAAAAGCTGCTGCCTCGTGCGGCCCAATTGATTCACTGACGTCCCATTCTCACGTAGCACCCTCCTGCCCCCATCAAAAGCCATGATTTAAATAAGCTGATGGTGACCATTTAATACGTAATGCTGATATTTTCAAATACGTGTAGACGCTCACAGATGGGGGAAGGGAGGTGGTATCCTCACTGTACAGCAGAGGTTGTGACCAAAATGAGTCTGAGCCTAAATTCAAGCTCCTGGAGTTCTTGGCTCATAGTGCTGTGATCAGACTACTAGCCCATGTCTCTTATTAAAGGTGTTTGCCATCTTAGGGGGATGCTGTGGGGCGTGTAGCACCCCTCTACCCAGCCCATTGGGTCACTGCCGCTACCTTGGTATTTACATATCCTCCCGTGTTTCTCAGCAATCAGATGATGAATGTGTCCTCGACCTTGAGCTGATCGCTGACCTTGTGCTCCAGATCGATGCCCATGGAGAGCCAGGTAGGTGCTGCTTTACTTTCTCCCTTGCCTGGGGTTTTGGAAGATGGGGAAAGAGCAGGTGAAGCCTGGACCCTTTGCCAAAGCAGATCAGACCCATAAAATAGGGCTGGCTCCTGCAAGGGGCTGGCATCCTGTCTTTCTCTATGGGCACTGAAGGTACTTGGCAAAACCAGCCCTTGATCCTTGTATTGCGCTGGCTGAGAGCACTGTCTTCTGGGTCCAGGTGGTGAAACAGCCACAAAATTGAGGTCAGCAATGCCTGAAAGCACCCGTGTGAATGTGCCATCAACTCCTTTGTATTGGATCTGCTCTCTGAGCTTTTTTACCCTGAGGCAGCCCAGGGTAAACCCTATTGCCGTTAGTGTGCAGCTGCCATGTGCCCAGGGCTGGTATAAGCTACCGAGAGACCCCTGTCTGGGATTCACTGAGACTGCAAGAAGATCTGAAGAGTTTGTCAGCAAAGGATGCACTCCCTGGTAACTTTTGGGTCTGCATATCGCAGAGTCATAACAAGAGTGAGCCAAGCAAGTGGATTTGTGTGTAAAGCGTGGCCATATAATAAAAAGGGGGTGACGTTCCCAAGTCTCTTGAGATCGCATCAGTAGCTATACATCAGTTGGCACGTCTGTCTCTTGGGGACAAAGTAACCCGCTATACGAATGCACTGTGCGACTTTGCATCATGTACGGGAGAGCAGTGACCTTACTTTGAATCTCCTGGAGCGTGCAGCATGGTGTCTGGACACTGGGTAGAGTGGTGGTTACTGTGGTGGCAAATACTATTTGACCTGCATGGCATTTTTCAACATGGATTATCGGGCTTCAGAGATGTCGACACACTGTACCACTGAAATGCAGCCACCCCTAGGACGAAGTGCAGCAGCTGCTGCATTTGTACCAGTGCCCAGGGATCTTATGTTCCCACAGAGCAGACAGGATCTCTGATTATTTTTTTAAGCTTGAGCTCCTCCCAGTAAACTGCATAGAATGCTTCATCTCCCCAGGAAGGATGAAGGCTGGTTTCGAAACTATGCTTTTAGGAAGTCTGGCTGTTTCAAAGCCAATAAGCTCCATTTCCTCTCATGACACTGAGCTGGGATCTGAGGACACCTGGTGCTGATGTCTGTCTCAATGGCAGAATACCCCATGAGCCAGCCACCATGAAGGAGTTGGTTATACTGTGTCTAAGTGCTCTGACAGGCTGTGTCATGTATTAAATCACCCACTACGTTCTCCCTCTTGATTTGATTTTGTAACTCCCCGGGGTCCCCAGGCTGGAGGGGTGGCTCACCTGGTGCTGTCTGTGATCTGTATGGCCATGTGTCTGACAGGTTTCAGTGGTGATCAGGCCTGATAGGTCGGTACCACAGACTTGGTAACCTGTTAGTCTCCTGTTCAAGTTTCTGGGTCTAGACGGGAAAATACTGGGCTTCCCCAGGACTCCTTGGAGTATGGGAGACCTGGCACAGAGGTTAGAGTCATGGTGTCTGTCTGCAGCTTGGAAAAGAGCCACATGCATCTCTGTGTTGCCTGTTCTGCTCTTGATCCTTTGCAGGCGGGGTCCTCTGCTTCCTTCCTGGCTGGCAGGAGATCAAAGGAGTGCAGCAGCGCCTGCTGGAAACACTCGGCTCTCAGAACAGCCGGTACCTTGTCTTACCAGGTGAGATGGCTCTCCAGTGCTTGGGGGAGAGGGAGAGATGGGTGGGGCTGAAACATGGTATTCGAGGTAACACTTCCAGCTGTTGCAGTCTGACGCAGAATGAGTTTGGCTGCATCAGACACACTGGTAACCCTGTCACCTAACTCTACATTTGGGACGGATTGCCCAGGCCATACTGGCCTGGCTGCTGCTGAGGCCTGTGGGGACATGAGGGGGACGAACTCACTCCGTCTGCCATCATGGAGCCCACCGAATGCCATGTTCACCGTAGATATGTGCTGAGCTCCTAAATGGCATAGCAAGGGGAATCTCCACCTATGAACTCCAGGGCCCCTGAATCATCTGCTGTAAGCTGGAGCCAGCACAGAGCTCTGCTGGGGCCAGGGAATTGGGCAGAGTGAGGGCTGGGGGTGTGGGATTCCCAATTCTAGGTGCAGCTTTGCACTGCGCATGTAACTTAGTTCTTATCCCAATGGGATGTTTTAAAACATTTTTGCAAAATAGTGTTTCATATCTGGTGCCTTCCCGCCACACACCAAATGGCCGAGCTCCATAACCAGGCTGCGGCATGCTGGGTTGTGTGAGCAGGAGCTGCTCTCCTCTGAAATATGCTCGCTTATTTCTGGGCCAGTTGCTCCACTTACCTGCTGTTCTTTGGGGCCCTCAGCATACAAGCCCATCTGCTGTCGGGAATTTCCCCAGGTCCCTGAGCCATAAGAGGAAATGTGTGGGATGGAGTTACAGGCCTTTGGCCGCAGCCCCTGCTGGTCAGGTGGCATTACGTCATAGCTGAGCCAGACCCAATCCCCTAAGCGGGGCCAGGAGGAAGAGTGGGGTGGGAAAAGTGGTGTCCTCTTTAAAATGTGGAAATGCAAGAACCATGTAGAATGGAATGTCTCCACCTGTGGGTGGGAGTAGGTAGTACATCTCCTACAACTAGGAGTCCTCGGGAAAGTCCAAGTGTGCTCTGTTTGATCTAGGGCAGTGGTTTTTAACCATTTTTCATTTGCGGACCCCTAAAAATTTCAAATGGAGGTACCAACCCCTTTGGAAATCTGCAGACCCCCAGGGGTCCGTGGACGACAGGTTGAAAACCACTGATCTAGGGAACCTCTGCCTGGCAGGAAGTTCTCAGATCTCCAGATGCTGCTGATTTTTTTAGGTCACAGAGGTTGAAATGAGCCCTTCCTATCTGCAGCACCTGGAGTATTTTGCCATCTGCTGTTTCATTTTACTGTGCTTGACCCTTCCGAAGGTTGGTTTGGGGATTATTGGAGGATGCAGTGGTGGGTCTGATGAGTAAGCCTGGGAGAACCATTGGTTGGCTGTTCGCAGTAATGCCAACGTTAGAAACAACTTTCTTTGCATGTGACGGCAGTGACTAACCCCAGCCTCTCGCAGGGGGCTGAGAGAAGGTGCCTACGTGAAGGAAGAGCAGGAGCAGTATAGAGAGAGCTCTGGAGGGCTGAGTAGACCTGACCACCTTCCTAACTGGTGCTGGTAGGCAGAGCAGGACAGGGCTAACTCTGCATTTTCTCATGCCAGTGCACTCCAACATCCCCATGATGGACCAGCAGAACATCTTCCAGCGGCCCCCGCCAGGAGTGAGAAAGATTGTCCTGGCTACCAACATTGCTGAGACCTCCATCACCATCAATGACATCGTGCATGTGGTGGACAGCGGCACTCACAAGGAGGAGCGCTATGACCTCAAAACTAAGGTGCTGGCTCTTCCTTGCCCCGTGTGTCTTGTGTGCATTCCTGGAACAAGCTGCAGCTGATGCATGATTCTTAAAGCAGCATTTGAGATGCCCCCTGCCTGCCATTAACTCCTTGGTGCCCAGGGCTCGAATCGCTGATTCACTTTGCATGTGATCTCCGCAGACCCCCTCCCCCCCCCCCCCCCCGTCTCAGAGGCAGGTCAAAAACAAAAAATCCTTCTCCGGCACAGGCCATTGTGACTGATTGCGCAGGGAGTGTTGGCTGTCTGAGCCAACTCCCTCCCAGTGCACCGGCCGTCCCAGTGTGCACCAGGAGACTCACCCCTGAACAAATCCTGTTGTTCGTGTGCCACCCTCTGTAGATCTCCCTGCCTTACAGCCCTCCCTAACAGACTCCCATCAGTCACTTCCTAGTAGCCAAACCGGACTGGCTGCTGCTCCATCAGCCAGAGCGAGCGCTGTTGAATAGTGGCATGAGGCAGTGCCTGCCGCACACTGGGCTCCTGATTGCCCAGACATCGAGAGAGACTGAATAGGATTTAAAGCGGGTTCTTCATCAGCATGGCACTAGGCCCAGGCCCCCGGGAGCCCCTCTCCCTGGAGCCAGCAGCATTCAGCGAGGCAGTGTGCTGGGTCTCAAATGAATTTGTGCTGTGGCTGCATGTGTGACCACAGCAAATTCATGGTGGCCTCAGTTATGACAGTTAAAATATACTATTGACAGCCTGTTCCCTCCAGAAGTCGTGGTGGTCGCGCTTGAGAATCACCGAGCTAAAGGATGTGCTGTTGAATATTGTGGGGGGGGAAGTGTGCAGACTTTGTCCAGCAGATGGCGCCAAACTTGGCGTTTCCCTTCAGCTCAGACAGGGACGGGGGAGAGAAGCCGTGAAGAAGGAAGGCAGAGGCTAAGCTGTGCACAGCTGGTTCGCATGCATATCCGGCTTGTTGGCTGCTGTCATTGCAGCAGGGCAGTACAACAGGAGCACGGGTTCCACTGGTGGGATAGCTTGTGTGTTTATTGCTGCCGTTTGGCAGACGTGTGAAATCAAGCTCCCTTCTGCCCAACTCTGGAGGTTGCCTTAGTGGAAGGTAAAGGTCCCATGGTTCTTTCCAATGCCCCGTCGTAGTGCTTGGGTTGGTGTGTGTCTGAGATGCCAGGGTTTGTATGAAATGGACAAGCAAGGTCCTTGCCCACTCTGCAATCAACTAAGGATTGTTTTATCCAGCTCTCCGGGATAGCTCAGTGGTTTGAGCATTGGCCTGCTAAACCCAGGGATGTGAGTTCAATCCTTGAGGGGGCCATTTAGGGATCTGGGGCAAAAATCTGGGGAGTAGTCCTGCTTTGAGCAGGGGGTTGGACTAGATGACCTCCTGAGGTCCCTTCCAACCCTGATATTCTATGATTCAAATCCCAGTATAAGTGTCTACACTTTACATACCTAGTTTCCCCTGTCGCTTGCTGCAATGTTCATTATTGCTGCTCCTGATTAGGTGTTCAACCCCAGAGGCAGTTGCATCTCGGTGGTGGGTACAGTTACCCTTTGTGTCTAGTCCCTATAGCAGGTTGTTTGCAAAGCACTTGGCCCCAAAAGGGGTGTATGGTTGTCGGTGTCACTCACTGGCCTAGGACTGAGGAGAACGGGGAGAGCTTCCCAGCTCCTGCAGTGGGACTCTGCACACTAGAGAAGCAGCTTGCCAGCTAGGTCTGAGCTAGGTCACATGGACAGCTCTTGGGGCAGGGGTTCCTTGGCTCTCTGGGCTAGAGGGGGAGCTTGGTGAAACAGACTAAATCGCAGCAGGAGCACTTGCCTCTAACGCTCCTCTTCCCCCAGGTCTCCTGCCTGGAGACGGTGTGGGTGTCCAAGTCCAATGTCGTGCAGAGGCGAGGGCGTGCTGGCCGCTGCCAGTCGGGCTTTGCCTATCACCTCTTCCCTCGCAGCCGCCTGGACAAAATGCCCACTTTCCAGGTTCCTGAAATCCTGCGCACTCCCCTGGAGAATCTGGTGGTGCAGGCCAAGATCCACATGCCAGAGAAGACGGTAGGTGTAGCACACGGCTCGGAGACCACAGTGCTGGCGGAACTCCCTCTGCCAGTGTGTTTCTGCCCGCTCTGTGCCCCTTCCAGTCAGTGGTTTTGAGCTCAGGTCTGTAGGTAGTAAACAGAGGAAATCCAGGGTGCTGCAGGAGGTGCTGATAAGTAGGTAGGATGTTCCCCGAGAGTTGGTACTGAACCTGTGTGCCAGCACCATGCTTAGGGGGCCCTGTGGTCTTGTCCAGGGATACTCCTTAAAGATCCTGTTTGCCTGAGCACTGATAATTTCACTTTGCCTCCCTACACTCCCCTTATCATTTCAGTGAGCTACAGTTTTCGCCATCTCTTCCTGCCCTAGACAGTAGTGCTACTGCAGGGAGCCCCCCGGAGGGAAATGTGCAGATTAGCCAGGGTTAGTGCCCAGCGTACATGGTGCCATGCGGAAACGCAGAGCACTGAACTTGGCTCCCTGCGGGTAAGCAAAGGAGGAAATGACATTCCAGTGTTTCGATGTAGAGCAGCCATTTCTGGGCAGGGTGGAGAATTCTTCTGCGTGGGTCAGAGTCGCTCCTGCGCTGGGGAGTCTCATGTTGTCTCTGCGTGTGTGTTGCAGGCAGTCGAATTCCTCTCTAAGGCTCTGGATAGCCCTGACATCAAAGCTGTGGATGAAGCTGTGATCCTCCTGCAGGAAATTGGTGAGCTCACTCTGAACGTGGAAAGGGAGAGGAGCCACAGCTCCTGTCCAGACATAAGATGCTGGGCTTGGGACGGGATCCTCTTGCTCTGGGTTGGAGTGGGATCTGAGCCCTCGATCAGAGCGGGGAGTAGCTGGAACCATTCCAGCCATATTCACTTCGCTTGTACTGGTCTAACTCTTGATTTCGCGCACTGCTTTGCTTATTGGGGTAGATAGAGAGGGAGGAGAGCGGTGGTTCCAGGAGTTACAGCTGGGTGCTCGGCTGACCACGTGGTCATCTTGCAGCCCTTTCACTCTTTCCGAAGAGGTCCGAAGCTGCTGGGGCTCAGTGACTCCCCCGGGGCAATGTGCTCCTGAAGGTTCGTGGCTGGAACCCAGGGGGCCGTGCCCATCCTGGAGGTGACTCATTGGCTGGCGCGTCAGATTGCTGCACTCAGCAGGATGTCTCTGCAGGGTACTTGCCCTGCCTGCTGAGCGGCACCATGTCTGAAACCAGTGGCCTCCCCTTCCCGGTCCTGTCGGTGCTGCGGGGAGGCTGATGGATGTGCCCCATGGCGGGGTTCTGTTGCAGGAGTGCTGGATCAGCGGGAAGCCCTCACCACGCTGGGCAAACGCCTGGCCCAGATCTCCACAGACCCTCGGCTGGCCAAAGCCATTGTCTTGGCATCCATCTATCGCTGCCTTCATCCGCTGCTCGTCATCGTCTCCTGCCTCACTCGGGACCCCTTCAGCAGCAGCCTGCAGAACCGAGCGGAGGTGGACAAGGTGAGGGCCGCACGCCGGGGCCATGGCAGGGAGGGGGTGAGGAGGGTTTGTTGCTCATCTAACTCAGCTTCCTGGCTCTAGGCGAAGGCCATTCTGAGTAGAGAGAGCGGGAGCGATCACCTGGCCTTTGTCAGGGCCGTGGCAGGCTGGGAGGAGGTGCTGAGGCGCAGAGACAGCCGTGCCAGAGATAACTACCTGCAGGACTACTTCCTCTACGCCCCCAGCCTGCGCTTCATCAACGGTGAGTCCTGCAGGCCCCTCCCACCGCAGGAGCAAGTGCCATGCAGTAGAGGCCCTACATCCCAGGCCCAAGGGACGAGAGCTTGGCTGTAATGGGGGTGGGAAGGGTGGGTGAACGCAGGGGGGGGTGGGACTCTGGGCAAATCCCTCGTGGGCGAGCCCCGACCTTCGAGTGACTGCACAGCTGGGCCTCCTGCCCCTCTGCACAGAAACTGCCAGGGAGCCTCAGGCCAGGCATTTGCCTGTGCGTGACCCAGACAGGTGTGGGTGCTTCCGCAGGAGTCCGTCTGTGTCTGACCACAGGTGCCCATCCCACGGAGGGAAGGGAGCAAAGGGTCCATGGTGAAGAACCCGAGTGGGGAAAGGGTTGGCAGCTGTCTGGGTACAGGCCGTGAGCTGGGGCTTACAAAGGGGTGGGCAGCGGCTCCTGTGCTGAGAGCCCGGTGCTCATGCCTGCCCTGGCTTCTCCCCACAGGCCTTGTCAAGCAGTTCTCTGAGAACATCTACGAAACCTTCCTGGTGTCGGCGCCCTCAGACTGCACCATGCCCTCTGCGGCCTGCAACCAGTACAGCGAGGAGGAGGAGCTGGTGAAAGGCGTCCTCATGGCCGGCCTCTACCCCAACCTCATCCAGGTAGGAGCCCCCCAGGTGACGGGAGTTCCCTCCCTTCCTCTGTGGCTGCCCCAGTCCCAGGGCTCAGCAGCCTGCCAGCACTCCTGGGCATTGTGCGGCGGGGCCACAATCTCCTGGCTCCCTGGACGTTGTCCATTTGCATAGTGTGTGAGAGGGTGGGGGTGGGGGGCTGTGTTCTGCGATCACTCTCCTTCCACTGGGGCTGCGTGCTCGTGTGTCTGTTGCTAGGGCACGGCCGAGGGCAAATTGCCTGCGCCCCATCCCGTGTGACATAATCAACCCCTCCAGATCTCTCCCACTGCCAAACCAGCCAGGCCGTCTGGTCTCAACCACAGGCCTGTGCTCATCCAGCCATGGCTCATGGAGGCGATGGACAATTCCTCCCCCGTTGGGCTCCCCAATCCTCTGCCTCCTGTGACGTGCTTTGCAGCAGCCAGGGCTGGCTATCACTTCTTCCTGCCCACAGCTGTCACCTTCCAGCAGCAGGGAGAGGGCAAGGCTGCCGCAGCAGCTCAAGGTGGCCAGGAGGGAAATCCCTGCTCAGGTCTTGCTGGTTGCCCTGGATTCCAGCAGCACCTGGCAGGCCTGTGTGTAAACTGACTCTCCTGCTTGCTGAGGTGCCTTTCCTGTTCTCAGGTGAGACAAGGCAAAGTCACCCGGCAGGGAAAGTTCAAGCCCAACAGTTACTCCTATCGGACAAAGGCTGGCACCGTCCTGCTGCACAAGTCGACCATCAACAGGCAAGTGGCAGCTGTGAGGGTGTGAATGTGGGGGCAGAGAGTCCTGGTGCACACTGAGGCCAGCACCGCGGGGAAGGGAGTGAGCTCCCGGACAGTGGGGCTAGAACCTCCTCCTAGGCGGGTTTGCTGGGGCCGCTCTCTGCTGCCGCTCCGAAGAGGAGCTCCGCTGTTCCAGGGCTGCCTGGCCTCGCCCTTTGGACAGGGCCGTCCCTTCGCTCTGGGCTGTGCCTGGTGTGTTGTAAGTGGCAGGGGTGGGGTGGGCTGGTAGCAGCTACCTGCATGTGGTCTGCAGTAACCCCCTGCTTTTCCTGACCAGGGAGGCCTCTAAGCTGTACAGCCGCTGGCTGACGTACTTCATGGCGGTGAAGTCCAACGGCGGGGTGTTTGTGCGGGACTCCTCCCAGGTCCATCCGCTGGCTGTGCTGCTAATGACTGACACGGATATCCACGTCCGAGGTGGGTGCTACGGCTGGTTTCCCCTGCTCTCCCGGTTATGCTACTCTGCAGTGCTGCCTTCCCACCTCTGCTTGGTCCCTGCCCCCGGCGGTAGAGGGGTGTAACTGAGGCATTTGTCCGAGCAGGAGCCCTTGCTCCTGTGTGACCTCTCCCTGGTAGCTCCTGACAGAGTTAACCCTTCGAGCACCATGGAGGCAGTGGTTACTTACCTAGAAACTGGTCTGCCCATTCCACCCAGCTGCTGGAGCCCACGCTCCTGGCCCACGCTCCCAGCCTTCCCCTGCTTGCTCCCAGTTCTGTGTCCTCTGCCGCCTGCATGGTAGGACTCTTGCTTTGGGCTGGATGCTGATAAGATGGATACACTGTGGCTTTCGGACCATTCCCCTGTGGCTGGCTTAGCGCCTGAGGCAGGAAGGGCTGCCAGACCCAGACAGTGTCTGAACAAGCAGGTATTTGTGAAATCTCATGCTCGGCAGCTAACGTTTCACAAGCTGGGCCCAGTTCCCGACCGCTCGAGGGCCTGACTTGTGTGGATACACCAGCAAGAGGCGGACAATGGCTTCTAGCCTAAATTCTGTCACTTGGTGATTGAGGTGGGGGCTGGAGCTGAGGAACAATCTCTCCTCCCCGGGGAGATGCAGCTTTATCACTCCAGATGTAAGCAATATCTCAGCAGGCCCCAGGGTCTGTGCAGCCTTGGGAACGTAACCTCCTGCTCATGGCTAGTGTGGCCTTTCCCAGTCCCTTCCCAAGGCAGCAGCCTGGAGTGAGTGAGGGTAAAGCCATCAGCTGCTTCTCCCTGTCTCCCTTTCGCATGTGCACAGACCTCGAGCTGCTCCTTCCCGAAATGTGTGGAGGAGCCTGAGTGCTCTGGCAGGTGAGAGCACAGCGTGCAGGGGGGATCTCAGACTTTGGCAAACTGAGGGCGCATGGGGTGGGTCTGCACCAGGCCCTCCTGCTCCAGAGCATTGTGACATGCTGGGCCCAGTCAGCTCCATCCTGCTGGTTAACTCCACTCAACTGCTCCTCTCTTTTCCCCCAAGACGATGGCTGGCGGGCGACGGTCTCTCTGACCGACAGTGACCTTCTGGTACTGGAAGGAGACTCGTACACGATCCGCCTCTTGCGTGATTTCCGCGTGTCGCTCTCCAAGATGGTGGAGACCTGCCTGTGTTACGAAATGTCTGCTATCCCGGGGGACCTGCACCATCAGCACAGCCAGCTGCTTGACATCCTGGTGGATCTGCTCAAGGGACCTCCTGGCAGCTTTGGCGCCTAGACAGAGGTGGAGGATTGAGCGTGGGGACTTGTAATTTGTATAAAGATGTTCACAAATGTTTATTTAAATAAAGTTCTATTTATCCCTTGTGAAGTCATCTCTCTCCATCCTAGAAGATCAGTGTTGTCAGAATCTCCTGCTGTTGGCTCCAGGCATGGTCATCGTGTAGGAGGAACCAGCGCAGCCCTGGCGTCGGCCGCTGCTGAGACACACAGAATGGACTGGAAGTGCTGACGCCCCCGAGTTCAATGGAAAGCCACTTCCTCTCTTCCGAGGGTCGTCGTAGCCCCTGAACTGGAAAGCAATCGACACCGCTGACTCCTGCAACCCGTCCGTCGCCTCCACCCCGCGGGGCGTGCCCAGAGCAGCTCTCCCCGGTTTGAGAGCTGCTCTCAACTTAGGAGGAAGTTGGACTTTCAGCTCCTGGCTGTGCCTGCACTGAGGGTCGGGGCCAGCCAGAGCGGAGCTGGCAGCGCTGCTGCAGGGTGGTGGTTTGTCGTCTTAATTTTCCACTTGCTGAGTCCAGTCTGAAGAGGGCGAGTGAGCCCCGGGAGGGGCTGGACCCGACATTCCATGCCGAGGGCATCTCTGAGCCTGTGGCCGCTAGAGGCGGTTTCCTGCTGCACAAATCAAGCTCAGTGTTGGCATTAGGAGTGTGAGATGTCGTGTAGTTTCTATCTGCCTGTATTTTTGTCCTTTTTTGCTTTTTATTTTTTTAAATTTCTTGTTCTCCCTCGGTCAAGGAGGCCAGCGCCCTGTAACCTGTGCAACCCATAAAGCGCTTGCAGAGGCCACTCATTCTGGTAGCCTGTCTCCTTGAGTAATGCTATTCCCTGTTTTTCTATGACCTGGGACCAGAGTAGCACAGACGGAGGGTTCTGTGACTAACGCACAACGTTCTCAGGCAAGAGCTCTAATCCCAGCTCTGTCTCCGTTCCCTGGCTGTCGATGAAGATAGCAGCCTACCTCACAGGGCTGTTGTGAGGATAAATTCACTAATGTCTGTAACGTGTGTGAGACGGGTGGCTGGAGAGTGCTACAGCCGAGCTGCTCTCGGAAAGTTGCTTTGCAGATGATGTCTATTATGAAGTGCACCAGAGGCGCAGGTGAAAGTCCTGTATCCTAACATTGCAGGGGCCTGCTTGCTAGTACAGCCAGTGCTACTGCTGACTTGCCCACCAGGGAAATGAAAGGTGGTCACTGGACTTGCGATTTGTTTTTATTTCTACTGCTCTTTGTAACTAAAAAGAGATTAACACTACCCTAATGGCAGCTGTCAGAGGCACCTGTGTGATGGAAAAAGGTCATAACTAGGCCTGGCCTGGCCCGGCCCAGAGTCTAGTTTAGTTATGGGGCACAGTATTGTAACTGGGTTCCCTGTTACCCTTCTAATTGGGCTGGTAATAAGCCACTAGGAGCTCCATCCTCCCACACGGGAGCCAGCAGCTTTCCATGTATGGATTAACTACAGGAGCAAAAACTAGCCTGTCATGGCCTGCAGTGCTTGCACTGGGCTATAACTGTTGCAAAGACATGAAGCAGCCCCTTGCCATTGTAATTGAAGCACTCCATCTGGTGTAGTGGAGATGGAATCGCTCTGCTCTAGCTATGGACTGAAGCACAGGGGCAGAGGGTGGGAAAGCTCACTGGGGGTGGTTACAAGGGACCAGATGTCATTGGTGGCAGTGAGCTCCAGGTAGAGGTTACCTTGGCTTCAGCCTCTCTTTGAGTAGCATTGTTCAGAACTGCACTTGCTTGAGAGGTCGTCACAATAATTTGACCAGTGTTTTACTTTTTCAGTCTGTACAATAAACAGTATGGTTTTTCCCTTCCAGCAGGTAAAAAAAACTAAGCTATTGTCTAAATGGTTCAGAACTAGTGTGATATTGGGATACTTCAGTGGCTGTTATGTGATACTGGATCTTTTTACAACATTAGATTAAAGACAATAAAAAGGGATAGAGTAGTAACCGGTTCTGTCCTTTATTAACCACTGTATTCAAAGCAGATTGTTCTCTTGCTACAGACTGCAGCCAAACAGCCTAGGATAGGACCACCCCCCCCCCCCCCCATGTCCCCAGCTGCATAATGTTTTTATTTTGCTGTATCAGTGACAATGGGAGGAAAGAGGCGAAGCTACCATTAAATCATAGTGCTGAGCCCATAGGTGCTGCAGGCCTGGTGCTTGAGCGAGAGCACTCGTGTGTGAATGGAGCCGGTACCCTACTGCCAAAAGGTTACATTGCTCACAGGTGGCTTGTAATCTCAACCTGATTTCCAGTGCAGCAGGTAGTTTTAGAGAGGTACTAACCCTGCTATTCCAGGGGCCCTGATGGGTTGTAATACCTTGCTGTGCTACACAGGGCAGCGGACTAGATGATCTGGTGGGTCCCTTCTGGGCTTAAATTCTATGAGTGACAGCACTTGCCTCCCTTATTCTTCATTCATTTCCAGTTTTCACACACACCATGCAGCCTCAGGCCATCGTTCCACCATTTTCAGTTGAGCCACACCACACCTGGCCCTCCCAGCCTAAGGGGTCCAGGTGCAGAGGAGGAATAAAGGCAACTACATAATTAACTCAAACAACATTTAGAAGCTGCACCTGCAGAATAGGCGGCGTCTGCTGCAGGCCTTCAAAGCGGTAGGCACCTGACTGAGCAAGCAATATGAGCCATGACTTACAGGCCACTCCTTGGGGCCACACAAGTGTTGCCAACAGGGTTCCTGCTCTGCAAACAAGCTGGACAGAGTAGGGACCTAAGGAAGAGACTTCAGCCACAGCCAGGAAGAAGCCTGTTGAATGTTGGGGGGGAGGGATAGCTCAGTGGTTTGAGAGTTCAATCCTTGGAGGGGGCCACTGAGGGATCTGGAGCAAAATCAGTACTTGGTCCTGCTAATGAAGGCAGGGGGCTGGACTCGACCTTTCAAGGTCCCTTCCAGTTCTAGGAGATTGGCCATTAAATGTATGGAGATATCCTGAGGAGTTTGCTCTTATGCTGTTTACTGGTCCCTACCAGCAATTTCAGCCTGTTAACTGATTGTCTCCTACAATCCTTGACCATGCACAACACGAGAGCTGCAGCAGAGCCCCTAGTCAGAATGCAGGGACAGCTAGAAGGCCAGGCTGAGGACGGATACATAACAGCTCTACTTGGCCTTCTGTGAACCTACACAGCATAGTGAGGTATAGTGTCTCCAACTTCCCTCTCCATCCTAGGCACCATCACCTAAGCCAGTCTTCTTCAGGGGGCAACCCTACTTTTATCTATGGAGCCTCCCCAGGCTACAACTGCACCCACCTTGAAGAGGAGCTGGAGCTTGTCCCATCCAGAAAATCCTCGACCTCAGAGGGTGCTTATCTTGTGGGAGAGAAGAGGGTGATCTTACTGCAGTCAGGTTCTTATATTGCGCCCAGCCCCATACCTGTGTTACCCCAGCCTTGACTATCTAGGTCTATTCCATTTGTTAAGGGCTCGCTATGGATCATGGGACTCAGTGACACTGAGGGAGCGTTACTCAGCAAGTGAAGCTGGGTAACACTCCCTGGTGGCTCCATAGTCCCCACAGAAAAAAGACCAAATGAGGCAAAGGTAGGGGCACTACCTCATGCTGGTTTTAAAACCAAGAGGCAGGTAGCAACTTGCATAGGGATCACAAAAGGAAGAGGAGCGAAGTCATTACAGCAGGGGTCTCACACTCAATTTACCTTAGGGACAGTGCCAGTCCTCAAAGCCTCCCAGCGGGCCAATGTCACTCATGCCGCCCAGAACCCACCCCCAAAAAAACTCTGTCCCCCACCTGCCTAAGGCTCTGGGATGGTGTTTGGGTGAAATGGAGGTCTGGGGTAGGGGATTGAGGTGCAGGCTCTGGGAGAGAGTTTGGGCTCTAGGAGGGGGTCTGGGGTGCAGGCTCTGGGAGGGGTATAGGCTCTGGGAGAGTTTGGGCTCTAGGAGGGGTATAGGCTCTGGGAGAGAGTTTGGGCTCTAGGAGGGGGTCTGGGGTGCAGGTTCTGGGAGGGGTATGTGAGGGGGTGCAGGCTCTGGGAGGGAGGCAGGCCAGGGGGGCTTCTGCTCACTGCTGCCCCCAGGCACGGCCCCCGCAGCACCCCATTGGGCTCAGGGGCAGTGCACAGAGGCACAGCCCCGCCCCTGGAGCGAGCAGGCAGACGCGGATCAGCTCCACCGCCGGAGCCCCTGACGGGGGAGCACCAGGTGGGGCCACGGAGAGACCCAGCCCCAAAACTGCTGGAGCCCCACGGGCCAGGAGTTTCAGACCCCTGCGTTACGGTCAGGATGAAGAGAGCAGCTGTTTCCCCACAGCACAGAGCACTAGGCCTGGACTTGATAAAGGGACAAAAATAAGAGGAACTCAATGCGGGGAGCTGGAGAGGTTTCATTTGTGCACCACTCCAGGGCTTTTCTAAAAACAGCCCAGCTGAATTTCTGCCCCTCCCCTTTCTTCTAATTCTGCCTCAGCCTGATTTGCAGCAGTGCTCAACCCCCACAGCTCGCAGTTGGAAGAGTTGCAGATGCCCATCGTGTCTGGAAATCTGGTCACTGAGCTTTAGGTCTCCAAAGCACTTTGCCAACATTAAAGTATCCACAGGAAGCAAGATTTACCCCATCGTCCATATCAGGAACCTGAGACCAAGATACAGTAAGTCACTTGCCAAAAGTCACAGAATTAGGTTCACAGCTGGGAGTCAAGACTCAATTTAGCAGCACAGCAAACTGGAACCTCACTTTGTATTTCCTCTCTGCTCCCTGTAGCACAGGCAGCACCAGTGACACTGAAGGAAACGTAACAGTCCGTTCTCCTACCACGCAGCCAAGAGGACTTGGGCTCCCCAGATTAAGCCATTTATACAGCACCATCAGCGCACATGGTGCGTTAGGATCTAAGAGAGATCCCCATTTCACTCAACTACATTCTATTCGCTGTGGAGGTCAGTCCAGAGAAGAGGGGAATATGGAGGCTGAGTGACTGACTACACATAGCAAACGAGAGCCCTCTAAGAGCTGGAGCTGCCAATACTGCAGGAGAATGAACGTACCCTGCTCCTGCCTCTGCCCGTGGTGGATTTACTCAGCAGCAGCCTAGGATTAACCCACCATCCAAAGAATGGGTGCGTTTCCCAGAAAAGTATCGCCTCCCAAAGAAATGCAAATTCACACTGGTGCCAAGGTTGAACATCTAGAAGCTTTATTTCAATCCTTTACAATAGTAAGAATCACAACGTCAAATCAGGAAATGTTGCTAATGGAGACACCAGTCTTGTACAGTCAATGAGGGGGGTGAAACAACGGCAGAAGTAAACCAGTACGAATTCACTCCCTGGTGTCAGTACCAGGGGTTTGCACTCCCCCTCTAGTATTCTACCACCTCTCCCAAGTAGCTGGAGTCTCAGACTTTACATCCATGCAATAATCCCCCCCCCCCCATCAGCACCCTCTAGATTATAGAAACATTTGTATCACTCAACATTACAGCAACAGTTGGCTGCAGTCGCTGCCAAAACTGGACAGCTCCGTGCTCTCCTCAGTCATTATGGTGCCTCTCATGTGACGCGGAAGGAGCCTCTGTATAATATTCCTACAACACAAAAATGTTAATACTTAACCCTTAGAGAGCACCTTATACACACGGATCATACCTCACACCTCCACTGTGAGGTCACTATTATTACCCCCATTTTGCAGATGAGGAAACTGAGCCCGAGAGGTTAAGTGATTTCCCAAGACTACAGAGAGAGACAGTATCGAAGCCAGGATTAGAACTCCAGTGTTCCGTGCTCCTAGCCCTGTGCTCAGAGCATACCTGCCTCTCAGTCCACCCCCTCCCACTTTCCTTCTATGCCTTTTCCACCATGTACCTATGTTAAGGGATTACTGAGCCTTCAGGCAATACCGAGTGCCAGAAAGGGAAGTCAGCAGAGGGCTGGAATAAAAGGAGTCTTGACTGATCTTAATACAGGATGGCATCCAGTGTGAGAGATTTTTGTGAGAAGGAAAATATATATTGTGGCTAGATCGTCAGTGGCAAAGGGCAACAAAAGGTGGAGGATGCTTTCTACAGCTTTCTTCCATAGTTCTACATTTATCTTGGCTTCTACTGCTTGTCAAACTCTTCTGGGAAGCGAAGAATCTTCCTGTGAATTTCCCCCACTGACACTCTGAAACTGCCCCTGGGCGGAGTGACAATGTCTGTGGGGGAGTCATATCTTTTATTGGACCAACTTCTGTTGGTGAGCCAAGCTTTTGTGCTCTGAAGTCGGCCCATTAAAAAATGTGACTTCACCCACCTTGTCTCTCTAATATCCTGGGACCAACATAGTTACAACACCACTGCATAGACTTGGGCAGAAGGGCATTTCTGCCACCCCAAAAAGACGACACTGTTCTCCAGCCAACTAACCGGTTACTCCTCTTACTGAGCCTTTGCACGGTGCTCCAGCGAAAGCACTAAAAAGGAAATGGCCTGAGGCTAAAGAGGTCTTGGCCTTTTCTTTCCTTCTGTCACCTGTGGTAGAACATGGGACATCCTGGCAGTTCGAGGATCTGGAAGACACTGAGTAGCCGTGTTTCAATCATGTCAGAGGGCACCAAACACACAATGGTTCTAGTCTAGAGCCTCATTCACACTGACGCACTATGCTGTGTACAGGGGATGACAGCAAGGATCAGCATAGGGAACTACAGTCAATTAGCAGTACGGGGCCAAGAAGGACAGCGGGAGGCACATTCAGGCTGTAGCCCAGCCTCTGGGGCCAGGCGCTGCACAGCGGAACACACGCAGCCCCGTAACAGCGAAGGCCAATGCAGCCAGACCGTGCAGCCTCCTGCTGTTGTGGCCTTGAGTCCATCCACTTGTTGATTTGAATGTCCTTTGATTTGCAGTATTAAAGCCCCACTGAACGGTGTATGTCACTGATAAGCAACGGGATGCAAGGCTCCACTGTCAACTAAACAGCCCCCAGGCACTGAGAAGCCAGCCATTCCCACCGATGCCCTGACTGCACCCCAATGCGACACGCTGGTGCGTTAGAGAGCTCAAGTATGGAAGGTGGAACCAAGAGTCAGCACAGAAAAGGAACCTACAAGTCACTTTCCAAAGAGCCTATTAACCTCACCGGCACCTTTCACCACATCAGCCATTACAGACGTCTCCAAGCCAATCCCAGCATTACCCACAAGCCCAGAAAAAGATTCCTTTTCCCCCCCAAGGTGAGAGTTGTCATGGCCCTAGGGGACACATTCCCATCTAGCCTTGCCGTGGCTACAACGGAGCTGCTCTTGTTAGCAGGGCGCATCTCCATTTCCAGCCCATCACACTCTGCCACGGGGCTGCTCAGCGCTGAGACCACAGCAGCAGGTTGCTTTTATGCCCCATCCATCGGGAGTCAAGTCCATTGTAGCCTAAAGTTTCCTGTCAGATGTGCTTATGAAACCCAATCCAACTGCCACCAGGGAAAAGAACGCTAACCCCACCTCACCTGTCCCCCGGCTGTGCCAAGCCATGCCAGCTTCTTGCAGATACCTGAGAAACCAGGGGAATTCCCTGGGTCTACAAGGACATCTCAGGCCAGGAACATTTACATTCAAGCCACATTTAATTCTGACTCAACTCACCACTTTTCAAAATGGAATTTATTTACTACATAGTCCTAGGATCAACCCTAACAAGAATACACACAGATCCCTGGCGTTACGCTACCTCCTGCCAGTTGAACCCCACCCAACTGGCATCCCTAATGTCTGGGAAGAGGAGCCCGGCTCACGAGAAGCCTTCCGTTTTACATGTGTCATCTGGAGAAGATGCAGCTGAAGAGAGAACCTCTGGCTCCTTCGAGCAGCGCAAGTCAACATGGCTCAGAAGCCTTTCCCCGCACGGGGGCCGATCCTGCTCCCACTGGAGTCAGTGGCTGACTGCAATGGAAGCAGCATTGAGCCGTGAGGGGCAACAGCTCAGGAGTTTTCAATTCGCGGGTCGATGTCCCAGATATTTAAAGGCAAACCAGGACTAACGGGATTTTCAGCTTCTCGCAGAGATTTTCCAACCTGCTGCAGAATAGCCAGTAACGCTTCCCGCAGCTTTCATTTTCAGGTCTCAGCATAACTCAGCGCTTGCTCCCATCCCTCCATATAGGAAACCAGAGCCATTTCAACCACACACACAGAACTACTCCCAGGTGAGCAATACTTACAGCTATTTCTTTAAAATAAAACACAAAATTCTTAGTAAAACGGAAGCTGTCCTAACAAAACCAAACTGGTATATCTGGATCTAGTTTAAGTCACCTAAACACAGGCACAACAAGTGTTAGAGAGAAGTGGCACAGAAAGCTCTTAGCGCTCAGCTGAAACCTGTGAGAGTTTGGGACAGTTTGTGCACATTTAGAGATAGGCCTTCACTCTGCTGCCACCTTAAGATGCTGTGTAAGCTTATCGACTGACCAATTCATCAGAGAAAAGCAATCAAGAGGGATGGGGAGGAGGTAAAACTTAACTCTTGGCAAAACAGGTTTTTTTCTTTTTCTTTTTTTGTAATCTCAGAACATAAAGTGCAATGTTGCTATCTGCCTTCCTATCATGGCCCCCGAACTAAACACTCGCTGCCCAGTGAAATCGGTAAAAAGGACCATCAGACACATCCTGCCTCAATGGCTTTACTCTTCCCTGCGGTCTCTAGCAGCATGAAGTGAAAAGAACGTGATATTTCAGCTTCCACCTCTCTCCGAGTCATTCAGAAGAAAACAAAGGAGCGTTGGCCATACGTATCTGGAGCGCGTGGCTGGATTTTACAGCAGTGACTGGAGTCTGTTATCAGCTGCTCCCCCACAGGAACCTCGCTCATTACTGCACATTTCTCAACTCCTGGGTCTGGAGAGGAGCCCCAAGCCTGCCTTCAGATTACCACCAATCCCAGCATCTGGTGTTAAACAGGAATTTAGCTGGGGCTCCACATACCTGCAGACACGGGCCTGAGAGATTGTCATTGGGTGATGTGCACCTACCCTACTGCAGAAATGCGCCAGCCAGTGCAGCCCTGTCAGGTCTCCTATTTCAGAGCAAACTTCCATTATTGCTTTGGGAAACAAAGTCTGTGCCTTTTCCTGTTAAGGGGATTAACCTTCCCTCTTGAAACCATTTCTCTTGCTCAAATACCCCCTTCCCGCTCAATCCCAATTCACAGATTTAAAGAGATCTCGCTGGTGTTTAGAATTTAGTAACAAAACGTAGGAAGCATCAGAGAAGGGGCAGTGATATATACCGGGAGGGGTACATGCAGGTGAATGGGTCTCTATGAACATCAAGAAAGATCTGAGCCAGCACCTGCAGAGCCAGAGCGGCTGTCACAGTGCTTCAGGGCATCACAACACATGCATCTGCCATCTTACCCTGGGGAAATGCTTGTTCTCCTCCCTTACTGAGGTAGCAGGACAGCAAGAGCAACTGGCTATGGGGCCACCTCTTAATCCACCCCACTGGGAGCAGTCTTTCAATGAATGGGTTGGCTATTCCTGGCTTACTGGATATGGTGCTGCCCCGGCTGCCTCTGGTTGTACAGCCTCAGCCCTACATCTCCAGCGGCCATCTCTCCAGAGCAAGGTAAACGGCGGAAAGAACAAAGAGGGTTACGAGAATATTAACCGCCTCGGGATGGGCCCTCAAAACAAACATTGAGAGATGTAAACAACTATGTGGAACTTTCAAGCACAGAGGGCAGGAGAATTTGACAAGCCCAGCAACTTCTCCCTGGTCTTAGGGTAGAGTGCGTGTAGCATGAATTGGAGAGGAAAGGTGGTGGTGATGGGGAAGAGGGGAACAGAGGGAGTTTTATGGAGAGAACAGGGTATATATAACAGCCCCTTTCAGGTGCAAATCTGCATTGTTTATTCAATTTTGTATTTAGAGGAAAAAGCACTTACAAGACTAGCAGACCACTTGGATGCAAACTATTACATTTTAATGCCATTTTATTAGAAATCATGCAAACTTTAATATAAAAAATACAAGTGCAATAAGAATCTTTGTGTGTAAATACAGATTCTGGGTTACCGTGTCATTGTCAGCTTCCCAAAGAGAAATATTCCCACAAGCAGGGGAAGATGTGGGCTCCTCTCCGCCCCCCCTACTTCAAATAGGCCAGCCCCCTTAGCAGAAGTCTGTCTTCAGTTAGCTTTGATCCCTGTATTTTGTTATTCTGCTTTTTGCTTTAAGTTAGTTTGATGACTCAAGACCACCAGTTTTTTATATACATTTTGTTTCTTTAGTGTCGTTCGCAACATAAAACAAGGAGCTCAAACCACAATGGTGTGTGATCTCTTGATGAGCCAGGGCTGTAACGCCTTCGTATTGTAAGCCTGCCTACTCTGCCCCTCCCAACCCTTCACGGACATTCAGCTCTCCCTCTCTGGCTCCCTGAATGGGAGGCAGCCTTTCATTTCTTCCCCATCCTCGCCTCCCACCAGATTGCATCTACCCAGGTAATCTCTTTACCCCTACATTTAACCTTTGTTAAAAATAATACACATCACACTGGATCCCTTGCACCAGAACACACACCTTGCATTAACCTGCAACATACTGTCTGAAACAGCTTCCTGCCCTGCTACCCTAACCCTGGCCTGATACCATGGCAAAGAAAAAGAAACAACAAACGGTTTGTGGCTATTCAAGTTAATAAATATACTTTGCGCCCTTTGTTAATCCAATAGAAGCAACTACAAAGGTGCCAGGGCATCCTCTAGGGCTTGGTTATTTACCCCGATAAGAGGTTCTCTAAGCATCCCCTTAGCATCGCTTGTTGCAGTCAATACAAGGCTTAGTTGAACTGTTACAGCAAGAGAGTTTTTTTTTTTTTAAGCACATTCTTATGCCTTTCCTTTCAGACATGGCTTAATCCCATGAATTTGCTCCATCATTTTAAAATATTTAAAATAAAACAACACAAAGAAAAACAACAGTTACAATTGCTGGATATGTCGATAAGAAGCCAGCACTGCAGCAGCGGTTAATGTCTTTATTCCTATGGTTAGGAAAAGAAGGAAAGAGAGAAAAGGAAACTTAGCATGGTCATAGCACAATAAATCATCAACACTTCGTCACAAAAAAAAAAAATGAAACGGTTAAAGTCAACAGTTAAAACAGCCTAATGTGTGTGTATAATATCGATAATCATTAAATAGGAACAGCCGAAACTGAAGCAGCAGGAGGAAAAGTTAAAAAAGAGAAAGATCACAGCTTATCCCCATTAACTCCGGCCTGGCTTTGGCCACTCGTAGCGCAACCCCAACACTTCCGCCCAAACGCAGCCATAGAATGAGGCTTGGCACCCTCCCCAGAACGAGAAGTGGCTTTAAGCACATGTTTAGTCTAGAGATCTCCAGCTGCCTGTCCCTAAGAAACACGTCATTTAGACTCACGCTGGTGCCCTCCTAAGAGCAAGAGGATTGGAGGTGAGGCGAGGAAAGGATCCCCTTTCCACGCAACACGGGATCACCAGAGCCTGAGACACACTGGGGCAGGTGGAGCCAGCGTCACGAGGAAATGAACCTGATTCCTGGGCTGTTTGGGTGAACAACTACGTTGCCCCGTTGACAGACAGCACCACTGAAAGGGAAGCTAGCCCTGCTAAAACGCTGTCCCCTTCCCACCTAAAGCCAAGTGCCGGGTTAAGGGATCCAAGCTGAGTTACTCTGGGAAGCACACGGGAGGCGGGGCGGGTGGGGACAGTCACAAGCCTTGCAGAGAAAGCACCGCAGAAAGGTCGTCTGCATGGGGAGCTGGCTGTTGCAGCGGTGACGAGGAGGTGATGGAGCCCAGGCTCTCGCTGACGGACGTGCTACACCAGGGGGAAGTGCTGCTGGAAAGGTTGGGGGATTTGGAGACGATGATGTCCACTCCGTGGTCCGTGCGAGCCTTGGCCTTCTCACGGAACGTCAGTTTGTGGGATTCAATCTGCAGCGACACAAGGGGGTAGGTGAGATGGGGAGCGGGGGAGGGGAGAGGGGGTAGGGGGGCGGAGGATGATACCATAATGTCATCATTAGATGCCTGGAAAATAAAAGGCAATTTTGTTCATTAAAAATATGGCAAAATATTGATAGAAAAATGTAACTTTAAGCTTAAATCCGTGAGATCAACGTCCACAGGCTGTTCCGCCCCTGCTGCCAGTGCTCGCCCCGCCCCGCCCTGCAGAGCTGAGAAGAGAGGAAGGCGCGAGCACTTACTTGTTTCTTGTATCTGAGTGCTGAAGCTCTGAATTTCCCTTTGGTCACCACCACCCACAGCGGGCGCAGTCGGCCCTACTCCATTCTCCCGCATTTCACGGTCTGCCTGGGGTGCCGTCACATCTCCATTCTGAGGGGCCTGCGCCAGCAGCGCTCCCTCTTCGCTCCCTTCAGGCTAGAATGAAACAATGGGGTTGGGGAGGACAATGACGTGTCAGTAGAAGGATGGGAATGAAATGGAGTGAAATGAAGAAACTCCAGTCAGGGTCCCACGGAGACCCCTCTCCGCTCACACCAAGATGGGGGGTGGTTAGAAATGGAGCAGAGAAGTGCAACCATCAACTCCCCGGTTTCCTGAAAACCCACCTGTACGGAGCAGCTCTCCAATCAGAGTGACATCTGGCAGCGACACGCTTCAATAACCCACAACCTCCCTGGCCCCCCGCCACATCCCAGCTAGCTAGTCATAGCAGTCACTCAATGAGCGCTCATATTATTAAACATCTAGTCACTTCCATGAACTATGCAGTACATTCACATGTAGTACCAGGCTAGCAGCAAGAAGACTAGAACAAAGTGACACCATCAGACTACAAGGCATTACCCTGTAGGGTTAAAAGCGAAGGGACTTGTGAAAATAAGTGAACTGAATATATTGCAGTGAGACAGTCTCCTTGATTTGATTGTTTCTATTTCTTATTTGCTTGCTTGCCAGATTAATAATCCACAGTGGATCCCACAGCCACAAAGGCAAATTAGCACAGAAGACCACATCCTTGCCATACTGGCTGAAGCTGGTCTCTGGCCATTGGGTGCAGCTCTACAGGGGATAGGATTCTGTTCTGTGGCATGTTCTCCTTAACACGGGTGATCCTATTTGGAATCACCGATTTCCAGTACACTGCTGTTGGGAAAATGAGTTTACACTCCTAAATTAGAGCTGTGGCTTCTTCAGGGGAATGCAGAATGATCTGGAAAGCCCCTCAGCAGATGGGACTAGCAGCACAGGAGGGGGCTGAGAAGAGACGAGACACCATCTGGAAGCAGGCTGTGTTCACAGGGGCAGAGTGAGCATTGCAGACAGAACTCATCTCTATTGTGCATTCTCTGTATCGAGGGGTGCTGTGGATGGTCCTGACTCTAACAATGAATGCACGCCATGATACCTTGGCCACCATCCTGCTCCTGCTCACCACGCTCCTTTGGAGAAAGCCTTTACAAAATGGGTTCCTCGAGCGGCCAAGGGGATGCATTTGGAACAAGGATTTTGCTGTTTCCTTTCAGAGAATCTGAGTGGGGGCTGAGAGATCTTATTGGCTATAGGTATGGCCATTTCCTACACTGCCTAGCGGAGCTGCAAATTTAGCAATAGCTGGCAATTCCCCACCAGCCTCGTCAGACAGTGCACCCGTCTGACCCCCTTTCTGGGGTTTAAACCCACATGAACACAACCATAATTTTGGTACCTAGATAATTCTAAAGGAAAACACACAGAAACTTGCAAGGTTCCCACCTCTACACCATTCTTACGCAAGCAGAGCAAGACCAGCTGTCTTGCACCTAACCCCTTGACAGACCACTAAAGGGCAGTTACAACCAGAAAAGTACCCCTCTTACTCAGTTCTGCGCATCTGTGATTTACTATTTAAAACAAGGTCTGACTCCCGAGAGCCCGGAACAGCCCACAGAGCTATAAATGAGTAAGCTGGAGTCTAGTCTGCCTCACACACTGGCGACAGAGATAGATTAGATCTGACGGCAGGTGTTGAGGGAAGAGGTACTAGGCACACTACTTGGCTTCTCGCACCCCCAGGCGAATGTCCAGCTCTGACAGGGAAATCACAATGCAAACTGGATGTGGAGGTGACAGAGACACTATCTATGGAACCCAACACCACTGGACAACATTGGCCATCAGCAAACTGCACTAGTATAATTACTGTAGAGCATAAATAGCTGGAACACCCTGGCATAAAATAGGACAGGGATTAGATTCCAACCCCTACCCTAATATATCAGCTACTTTTATACCAACTTAAAGCCATTTGCCTGCTAAAGTCTGATTGTCTGGGAGCTAAAATTAAGTTTAAAGGATTCAAAAGTGGAAGAAAAATCCTACTTTTCCCTAAATAAATATGGTTGGCAGCGTCTCAATTTTAATGGGGTCTATTTGTATCCTTGTTTGTGTGTGAATCCTGCCATGTATGCTATTCTCCCAGCCCCTACACAGACTCTGGAACGGGGACTGTTTACGATCTTGTTTGAGGCAGAACCTAGCACAATGGGCCCCAACCTAGACGGCCTCTCGGTGCTCCTACAACATAAATGTCAGTTACGAACAAACAGGATGGAGACAATGGAAAGCTAAAGCATTTGGAAGGGGATGCTTTGCTCCAGTGCTCTCCCCAGGGGCCGAGATGACGCTGGCTTTTGTGCTGGAACACAGGATTTCTTCCTTCCTATGCCACAGTGCTTAGAACTAAACCCCTGGTGCCAATGAATCTACCTGAATATGTGAACTCCAGCTCCATTCTCACGTGTACATGGCTTGGTATGTTAGCCTGCACATTCATAATGAAAAGGTCATCTAAGTGGGGGTGATTTCCCACCCCTAAAAGCAGATTCCTCATGGCTGTAGTAAAGCTGAGAGATGCTCCAGTGCAGTTTACAGAGCTGTGGCTGAGGGTAGTTTGAATTATTTCATGTCCTTGTGGCAGAGAAGTGCTGTACCAAGCTAGCATCCAACTCTAAAGCAAGAATTCATTCTTACAGTTATCCAGAGGAAGGGTTCAGAGCTGGGTTTAGTATGAGGTTAAACCCACCAACGGAGGATTCTACCAGGCAGACAGATTCCTTGATGCAGTAAAATGCCTATTTGCAGCCCAGAGCACACTGATCTCAGCAGCTCTGTTTGGGAGAGAGCTTCCAACTAGCCATTCCGGTTGCTCTGACTGGTGCAATAAGGAAGTTACACAAACACTTAGCCAGGACTAGCGAGCTGGTATGCTAACATCACAACAGAGGGAGGAAAAGTCGGACGCAAGGCTTTCCTCTCACCCTTGCAACAATGGACCGGTTTATACATCTAGCCTAAAAGATTAAGCCTCTTCTCAGACCCTCTAGAGGGAGGGAGACAAAATTAACTAGGCTGCTCTCTCAGAGCAGCGGTTCTCACACTCTGCATCGTGACCTGTTTTATTGGGGTCGCCAGAGCTTGCGTTAGACTCGCTAGGACCCGGGGCTGAAGCCCAAGACCCACTATCTGGGGTGGAAGCCGAAGCCCAAAGGCTTGAGCCCAGGCTACAACTTTAGCCCTACGTGGGATCGTGTCGTAATGTTTGCTGTCAGAAAGGGGTCGTGGTGCAATGAAGTTTGAGAACCGCTGCTCTAGAGACATGCAGTGCGACCCATCTAGAATGGACCCTGACATGGTTCAGAGCTCTCTCCCATTTAGCCCTTCCTTGTTTTCTGGATTTAATGACAGAGTGATTATGGAAGTGATGCTGGGAATGAGTAAATGGCCACAGGCTGACTGAAGGGGCCAGGTGGATGCATTAGCAATGAGACAGGGAGCTGAACCGAGCTCAAGAAAACCTCTCTCACAGAGCAGAATGAAACGTACCTTCACTGTGCCTCCTGCTGGCACGTGTCCGACATTGTCCAGAGAGCCCACTTTCGCCTGCGCCTTCTCCTTGAAGTTCAGCTTCTGGTTCTCGATTTTGACATCTCCTCCCCCTGGAACAAAAGAGGCGGATGGAATTCATTATTGGTTTCAGAACAGGGGAGCACTTGGAGCAGAGTCTGACCCAGGACCTCCCTCCTCCTCCTCCTGCTCCAAACCCACCCCCAGAGTTCTGCGTTAAGCCAATTACTTCGTAGGGGGTAGAGTGGAACAGTGAATTAAGTGTGTCAGCCTTTCACCAACTGAGGCCTGGGCTCAAATCTGATCATTGTCAAGATGAAAGTTGGTGAACTCCACCTCTGCATACAAAACCACAATACAAGCACGCATGAGTTCCAGAGTCCAACCCTGGAGATGCCCCTGGGCACAGAATGCTGCATGTTAGGACGAGTATGTAGGAAGAACTGCACATTACCACCTTCATTATACCAGCGGTGCTTCCAACTTCTCTCCTCCAAAGGAGTACGGTCAATCCACATTTAAATGTCAAGGTTATTTCTGATTGCATCCTCTAACTGCCCACTCACATACATGTGAAGACACCTCTCCCTCCGTGTCCTTTGGCAACCTCATCTCATTATTTACATGGATGTTTGCAAGGGATCCACAACCTGATCTTGGTGTATGATTTCTGACTCCCTTTCATTCACTGCATTCCCCCAGTAGTTTAGCTAGTTCAACAAAGAACTAGATAAGTTCATGGAGGATAGGTCCATCAATGGCTATTAGCCAGGATGGGCAGGGATGATGTCCCTAGCCTCTGTTTGCCAGAAGCTGGAAATGGGCGACAGGGAATGGATCACTTGATGATTACCTGTTCTGTTCATTCCCTCCGGGGCACCTGGCATTGGCCACTGTCGGAAGACAGGATACAGGGCTAGATGGACCTTTGGTCTGACCCAGTATGGCCGTTCTTATGTTCACTTATTTTCCATTCCATCTCCATCAGCTGCAATTGTAAAACTGCATCCACTAATCACTGTCTTCTAGGGCAGGAAGACCTGCCTCATTCCAGACAGACTCCCGTGACACTGCATGAACAGCTCAGGAGGCAACCCTGTGTCAGCAATGCAGCCAACAGCACGACCCATAGAACAAGCAAATCCTCACTTTGTCCTCCCCAAACATTGGGGTGGGGGAGGAGAAAAATAAGCCAGTTCCTATGTTTGACAGTGCTGCACTCTGCTGGAGGGATGGAAAGAGGCCCAAAGACCTACTTGAGATTTGTGGCAAGTTCTCGATGAATGTGGGAGGGCTGGAACCCCCATCAAGTAACAGGAGACGTGCAGTGTATTGTTCTGCTTCCTCTAACAATTTTATTAGAGAGCTGTTCATATAGTCAAACACTGGCGGCAATTTCAGCCCTCCAGGGACATCATTAAATACATAAGCTCCTCAGCATTTTAAAAGAGTTTCTGAGCTTTGCGTGGGTGAACAGAATCCTTTCTGGCCAATGGATTTTATCCCATCATTTTGGCCACACAGAATTGCTTAAAAATGGGACATAACAGATCATTCTTGCCGGACTGTTGTGTTTTAATCAGCCCTGGACAAGAGCAGTCATTGTAGTGTTGCGTACCGCTCGTTACTGCAAAGCACTGAATAGACAGAGGCAACGTTTGTCACACTATGTTCTCAAAGTGGGAGAGTGTTTTGGATGCACTGAACCATGATGTTCTGTGCACAAGGTTGAATTGCTTTCAACCCAAGAGACTTTCGGGCTGGGTCTGGGGACTTCTTTGGAAACAAAGACTAGCTTGGAGTGTTTGTTTTCAGATTTGGACTGTGACCTCTGTTTTCTCCACAGAGGCATGTTTCATTACCAGGGGACTCTTCTGTCCAGGTGAATGTCCCTTGCTACTGAAAAAGCCAGCAAGTCAAGGGCCTGGACCACACTCTTTGGGTTTACTCAAGGGTCAGCTTGATCTGACACGAAGCAAAGTTTAGACAACTGGCCTGCAGCCATAACACCTCGGACTGTGATCCTGTCAGCATTTCAGCTAAAGAGAGGGTCTGCTCAGTGAGGAGTCCAATGGAAATCTCAGATATTGGAGGAATTGGTGCCTTTGCTGTGTTGTCAGTGGGGAACAAAGGATTCTTGCACATCCATTCTGTAAAGTGATTTAGGATCATTTGAGGACAGGTGTTACATAAAAAATATGGATTGTTACTGTACAAAAGGTCTCCGGCATCTGTTCCGGAGAACTGGAGAGAGGTTACACTTCACCCTTCTCTAATGCCTTCCCTCTGAGGATCTCATTAAGCTCAAACCCCTTGAAAGGCAGGTATCTCACCATTCTAGAGTTGGGAAAACAGAGGCAGACGGGTTAAGTGACTTGCCTTGTTCTAAGCTGGGCTGTAACAATGACTTGCTATTGGGGGCAAGTCACTGTCTCAGCGAGGCGTAGAACAAGGCAAGTCACTGGCACAGCCAGGATAGAATCAGCTCTCCTGATTCCCAGTCCCCTTCTCTAACCAGGAGATCATGCTGCATCCATAAGAAACTAGATACTTCCCTTCGGAATACCATCCAGCCACCTAACTTGCTCCAATTGGGATCACAGGTTCTGCCCGAATGACACGCAACAGTCACTAAATGGCGAAGCGTGAGGGTGCGTTTTACCTGGCTTGTGTTTTATATTCGTTTTAGAGCCACACTTTGAGGACACTTTGGAAATGTCAACTTTCTTGCTCTGGATCTGCACCTACAGAGACAGGAAGGAACAACTCAGCACAAAGAAACACGTCTTATGAAACTGGAAACCACTGTCTCACCGCAAAGGGCAGTTTATATTTAACGAGGTCTTAATCTCCCCTGGCCACACTTTTTCCATTAATCTGGTAGGTGTCAAATAGCATTGCTGATGTAGGTTTCAAGAATTCTTAAGAAAAAGGCAAACATTCATTAGTATTATCAAAAGCCCTGTCCCAGCCAACAAAGGGTGAATATGTGCAAGTAGAAACGTGTACTGAATAAAACCAGTAGAGATGGATAGTGACCAGAAATGAGTCTCTCTTATGGCATATGCATATGAGTATTAAAGTTTGACCAAAGAAGCCAATTCCACCACCAAGTTCCCCAAACTGTTTCTATCCAACACCAGCCTTGACTTTTAAACCTGTCCCATGTTGCCTTCAGCCAAGTGCCAGGAAAGAAGTTATCTGTATTGGTCCATTTGGAGTAAGGCTATCCTGCTGTGGTGCCAAGCATATACCATAAGCTCCAACTTTTTCTCTACCATCTTCAGCCAACACACCAAGATGTGGATCCACCTGATATTAAGTCTGTTTCTTTAGGACATGTTGACAGGCATGCGCTGCTACGTGTGGGGATAGACTGCATCGCCAGACCTAAGACTGTGTCTTACTGCTATTATAAAAACAGGCTGGATTTGGGGGTTCGCGGAGATAAGCTATGGAAATACATATATTTTATTTACTGGGTTTTATTTGCTGCAGCAACATCATCACAAGGTTGTTTTCTTGACAAATCTCAAACTACGCACATTTGGGCCTGATCAATACCTAACTGGGAAACCTCCAGAAAACCAGCAACAGCAGTAGTGTAAGTGATTCAATAGATGGCCTTCTTCTGGGTCAGTAATGAGTCAATGTCCCAGCATGACGTTAGCCTAGGGCTGCTGGTGGAGGTGTCCTCTTTTGGAAAAGATGTAAAGCCAAGGCTGTTGCTACTTTAAGCCATTAAAGATTTCACAGCCTTTTCCCCCAGAATGGGGTTTTAACCCTGATATCTGGGCTGAATTCTAGCTTCAGTAACTATACTGTGCCTCCTGGAGTTTCAGTAGCATGTGTGATTCTTCCGCTGCAGCCCCTAACCTGCTGTGTAGCATTGCTGTATGCCACCAAACAGTTAACCTATTCCATCCCAGAGGAAGCTGCATTTCAGTGGCAAATGAAGTTATTCTTGCCTGGTTAATTTGTAAAATGCTGCATGGAAGATGCTATATCACCAAGATTTCCCCCACAAGGAATTAATAACTTCTAGTTATTTTAATAGGACTAACTCGTGGGGGGTGGGTGGGGGGGGGGGGAGACATGGGAAGATCCTCTTATCTAGTTCCTCCTTTGCTTGGAATATGCAGTATCAGATTATCCATATAAACAAAATGAAAGTATTTCCTTATTATTGAGTTCACCTCTTTATAAACTAGAGAGAGAAAGTGAATGAGGTAATATCTTTTCTGGGACCAACTTCTGTTGGTAAGAGAGAGAAGCTTTCAAGCTTACACAGAGCTCTTCTTCAGGTCTGGGAGCTTATAAACCATTGCAATTGCCATGATGAAGCCCATTAAGAGCCTACTGAGAAGTTTCAGGATTCACTGTGTGCACATGTGAAGCTTTGTATTTGTAACTTGGCTTTTTTTGGGGGGGGGGGCAATTGTGTGAATTCATTTAGTGCTTGCATAAGGTGCTGGATTCAATGCTCTGTTTGTTCACAGAATAGGTACAGTCCAGACAGAAGTAATATAAGCCCCCTCTATATTGTCCCATGCCAATGTCTCTCAGTCCTGACCTGGAGGAGCCAATTAGCTCTCTGGGGGTTATAAGAGAGTTCAGTGGCCATGCTTCATTCAGTCTTTGGTCATCACAGAGTCTGCCAGTAAAGTTGCCAATTAGTGATGATGGCTTTTATGATATGACCATTTGTTTGGTGAGAACTGGACTAAGATTCTGTCGCTTGGCTAATTGAATGGTAAAAACTGGACACAAGAACGAGGACCTTGAAGAAGTCATTGTGATTTCTCACAAAATCTTTAGGTTGTGGACAGCTGTTTCTTGTATGAGTCTCAATCTCCCACTTCTTACTAAGGCTTTGTCTACACTATGCAGCTTTTAGCAACACGGCTGTGCCACTACAGCCGCGCCGCTAAAAGGTGTGCTGTGTAGCTGCAGTTTGTCATCAGGAGAGAGCTCTCCTGCCGACAAAAAACTTCCACCCCCAACAAGCGGCAGTAGTGTTGTCAGCAGGAGAGCGCTCCTGCCAACAAAGCACCGTTCACACCGGCACTTTTCGTGGACAAAACTTGTGTCTTTCGGGAACGGAGGTGTGCGTTTTTTAACACCTCTGAACAACAACATGTTGTCGTTCAGTTGTCAGTGTAGACAAAGCCTAACTTGAATTATTGAACTTGTCCCTCTAAAGGACATGTTCTCAGACTCAGGGGGCAAAGTGAAGTGCTGATTTAGTTGCCTGACTTTAGGCACTCTGGGTAGGAAGTGTGACTGTTACTTTCCTTTAGTTTTTCACCTCTCTAACCCACTCTCCGTCCACTTTCCATTAGCAGGGTGGTAGCCCCAAGGCACCAAAGAACCCACATGCTCTTAGAAGAATTCCGAATGATCTCACCCAGACCCTTTGACAACAGGGATAAAATGAATAGACAGATTGTCTTCGGACTTTTATGATACAATTGGTTCCTGAAAATCGCATTTCAAGTCGAAAACGTCGTAACTGGAAATTCCCATAGGAACAATGTCGGAAAGAGCATCGTAAAATCGAAACTGACATCGTAAAGTCGAAACAGGATGTCAATTTATAAACGTCGTAAGTGTCGTTCATTGTAACTAATGCCGTAAATGATGGATTATCCTAATGTCTTACTCCTCGCTAGGTTTAAACTTACTGTAGGCATTTTCTTTCTATTGCTTTGCTTTTGTATTTTTTCTCCTTATTTATAAAAATATAACAAACACTATTTCCAGGTAAAATCTAATGCTGCATGCTTTGAGGTCTTTCTACGAAACATAATGAAAGCAGTAAAATAGGCTACAGCCTTCAACCTCAACTTCTCAGTATCCACACAGTCAATCACCGCCTTTGCACATAGGAGGCAGAGCAAGCAGGTTCCTCCCCACCCACCCCCAATTTTTTCCCCAGAAGGTAACTGAATGAATTGGCTAGCGAGTCCCAGTCACTTCTACCACAGCAGACCTTTTTTTTTAAAATGGCAACACTAAACCTGAATAGCTAGCTTTTGCTAACCACTCTGCTTGCCCCCAAAATGCCCAACAGCCATTCCTGAGGAGAGAGTAGCATTGGAACCGTGGACTTTTCAATCATTCCCATCAGCTGTATGGTTAAAAACTTTAAGAACAGGGAGTTTCTGTGAGCAGATGCAATGAGACAACTCTCTCATGCTGTCTGACTGGACAGAAAATGCCTCAGAAGTGGACACCTGGTACAATGCCCAGGAATAGCAGAGGGAATGCAAAACGGACAAAAGGAAATCCAATCATAAGAAGCCAGGTGTGCCAGTCTGGCTCTTCTACTCACATTGGTACTGCCTGGGCTGGGTTTGGGGGCGATGGACGGCTGGGAGCGGCTGCCTGAAGCTGGCTTTGGGGCATTTGGAACCTGAAAATGATAAGCACTTTATTCTCTGTTCTTAAAGTGAACAGCTTAACTAGTGGACTGAGGAGGAGAGATGTAGTGGTGACAGGAAGAGAGAGATTGGGAGAACAAAGAGCTGAAAGAGGATACCTCTTCCCTAGAGCTGGAAACATCCCCTAGAGGGGACAGAAGAACAGTAAAACCGAGAGAAGAGGACAGGTTTGGTGGTTTATTACATGGGATTTTTAGTGTAAAGTGAAAAACATTCCCCACAACCCAAGGTTTTATTTATTCTGTAACAGGTCTGTTGATAACAGAGGAGGAAAATGTACATGAGGCCCAGCCAGAAATGTACTGTACAAAAAACCAATCAACAGAAAAGGAGTGGTTTATAAAATAAAGCCCCTTTGGGTGCATAACAGCTGCTCTTTAGCAGTACGGCTGAAAGAACCCGTGCCAGCAATCCAGATTATATCTAAACATTATGTTCCAAGCTCTGGGGATACAGTTAGACCAAGTTAGCAGTAAGAAACAGGAATGTACCATAGCCAGAAAACAACCTTGTACATGCACACAAACACCAGTTGATGAGCCAGTCTTTGACCACCTCCACCCCAATCTTCCTGACTGAGCTGCAGAGCACGAAGTAGAGTTCACCTAGGAAATCGCCTCCACAGGAGATTACACACTCTCCAACCCCAAGAAGATTAGGAATCCATGGAGGATACAAATGTGTAACTAACACTATGGATGCCAAGCACAGGCAAACTGAAATGTGAGACAATCTCAGCACAAATATAAAAAGTCTCAGCAGTCATAAATCTTGAAGAGAACAAAAGCCTGATTAAATAAAAATTACACCTGTATTCCTTGGTAGCTGGGCTCTTCCTACACCTGGAAGGAAAGGTTGTTATCCACCTGTGAAAAGGATGACTAGCCTTTGATTTAACAAGCTTTTTAAATAAAACCCACCATGAACATCTTCAGGATCTTCTTGCAGTAACTTATGCAAGAATTTGAATGCAAGAGTTGATGCATAACCATGAAGACAACCACACGCATATTTCTCAAGAAGGTGCTTACAGAGCATGACCTGCACCACAAGCAATATACGAGGCAGCATTTACAGCCTCCGAATCCAGCGAGTGGCAACTGCTCAAGATGCAGAAGCAGGTGACCAGGCACTGAGCACTAAGCTTGCCTCCAACGATTGACTATTTTCGGGCCAAGGATGCAGATTTCCTCCCCGCTCCATCCTGGAAGAGGAGCTGAAGGGATTTACTTTAGCGTTTTTAAACAGCATTGCATTAATACGTTTTTAATCCCACACCTGCATAGAGTCAGTTGAATGGAGAAGGGAAAGCCAGGACATCACTACAGGTGACACTCCCACTCAGTCCAGGGATTCTGAACTTCAGCGGCCAATGGCTGTCAGTGTGTTGGGTCACAGGGACAATGGAAAATTAGCAGCAGCAAGAAACAGACTCTTCCACCCGGTCACCCTCCTTATTTAAAAGGGTGGCAAAGTTGCTATTGCTACTAGCACCCACACTCTGCATTCCCAGAAACTATCGCTACTTAGGAAGTAAACAAACCCTGGCACAGATGTATATATATTTTTTAAAGGTAATGCAAGCTGTGTCTGCTGGGAAACAGGTGACCTGTCAGGTTAACACAGGACGTCTTTTTAAAGCCTATGTTTTACAGCATCCAGATGGGTATTTGGCATTGCTCCACCCACTCAGCTCGAGGCACCTAGCAATACTACCTCCATCTGAAATCCATAGCGTGTACTCGAAGTTCATATACAACCCTCACAATATTAGCTCGCAACACCTCAGCAAGCTCACCTCCCTATTTCCAGTGAAACCAGTAGCCTTGAATGTTAGAAGTCGCTCTTAAGTTAGTAACTAAACAAAGATTGGAAACTTTCACCCCCAGAAGTGTTTCAAAGTCCTTCTCCTGATACAAAGTCCTCCTTGCTTTAGATCACTGGGAAATGGGTCGAATGCACGGCTGTGAAATGTAACATATGCTCACACATTTAACCTACTTCAGCTTAGGGAAAAGTCTACCTACACACTTCCCAGAAATCTTAATTCTGCCGTGCTCATCTGCCTGAAACAGAATATTCTCAAGAGACCACATAAAAAAGCAGAACAAGAACAGAAGTTAGTAGAAAGACAGCTTGTCCAGAGCCCATACTTACATTCCCACCTCCAGGGACATGCTTAATATTGTCCTTGGAACCACACTTGGACTGAACATGGCTGTAGTTCGCTTTTTTGGAGACTATCTGGACCTAGAGCATTACAGAATGGAAAAACAACACAAGGGAAGAGGACTGGTTAGAACTGTCATACGACAGGCTGGAGTGATGCTGTAACATGGTGGATAAACAAAGAGCTGTGTTAAACTTCAACCCAATTTCAGTATTAGGTGTGAAAGAACTTGAAAGACAGAGAGAAAAAGTGAACAAACAAGGAGAGGCAGAGTACAGCTAAGCAGACAGTGGTAGTGGTGACAGCTTAAGTGCTATGGTGGAGGACAACACTTTCTTAGCGTATTGTACAGATGAGCAATACAAGAGCGCCTGGCTGCCAAGAACACTGTGTATGCTAGCTTCCTCAGAGCATGTTCAGCCATGCATTCCAGCAGTGAGAACTAACATGGCCATCTCCATCCCTTCATTCGCACACTTTCACCTCGTTGAGCCAAATCACTGCGTCTGACGACCTACTGGTTAGTCTCTGCAGTTTTTAACTATTCCAGTTTGCCTGGGAACGACTCAAATCCTAGGCAATGCAACTGAAAACCTCTCAGCAGTTTAGCCTAATCCTGAAAGCAATAACTACATGGAAGGTTGTCAAACCACCAATTTAACTTAATTGGCAGCAGTCTGATGCCAGCCAGATACAGGAGAAACAATGTATCTAACAAACTGAAACAGTTCCAGACCCATTAAACACACAAAAAAGCCTAAGGCTATGAACCCTCAAAAGTTAAGTGAAAGCTACAACTCTATTCTTAAAAAAAAAGATCAGTTATGACCAGTCCTCAAGTTCAGTCCTAGAGGTTACTTACAGTACAGCATGTTCAGAAACACCTATGGTACAACAAGATAAATTAAATATGGGGTGGAAGCTTTACCTCTTACAGTACTTTGGTTTTGTACATTGAAGATATCACCTATAGCTAGAACCACCAACATGGATTTTTCAAAGGATACTTGTCAATTTAGGTAGATTGGATTCAGTGCAACAAGGACCCTCAAATTTACCCTGCCATGGAAACTTACCAGTTTGCTGGCTCTAATTCAGAGGAGCAAAACATTTAAGAGCAAGACCAATGCCATCCTATACATATATAAGGTCTACTTGATGGTATCTCAGAAGATAGCACCAGCTCACAAGTTAACAAACTTTCACTGCCAGCCCTCCTCTTCTCTACTCCCTTCCCACACATAGCTCAGATCTGGGATAAGACTTCATACAGAACTTCAGGGTAGGACGCCAACAATTGGCAACCGCTAGCTGTGAGGGGTTAGAGAACAGTATTGGTGAAACTAAGTCTGGAAAGTTACAGGGAGAACATTAGGTCACCAGTTCTCCATTTTTTTGTTTTGTTTTGTTTGAAAGTGCCAGGACCATTGATCCCTCTTCCTAATCCCAAACTGGCAGCATCCATAGAGAAGGGAGGTTTTCCTCACAGAAGACCAGCCCATCTTAGAGTTAGCCTATCTAAAAGTGAAGTCAGAGCACACCACTCAAGCAATGTGTAAGTCAGGCCTTGAAAAAAATGGTATGTGAAGTCAGTAGGAATACTTCTGACTGTATTTTACTGGCAGTGTCAGGACATACAGGAAAGATTTGGAAAAGGTGCGGGTGGGGGAGGGAGGGAACAGTGACACTGACACGAGAAAGCATAAAAGCTAAATAGAAGGGAAAGTGACTCAAATGGAAAAAAGTTTTCCTTTCATCTTTCAGGGATAAAAGACTGAAACAAAACTCACTTTCCCATTGGGCTGCTTTTGTGCCCCCTCTTTTGTTACAGTTGTTTTAGTAGTAGCCATTTTAGAGACTGCATTGGGTTCAGACTTTCGCGCCGCACCGGCTGATTCTGGTTTTTTCTCTACTTTAGCCTAGATGGAGACAAATGGAGGATGATTTTAACCACGAGAATCAAAGTAAATGATGGAAGGAAATGATGGAATTCAAATCAACAACCAAGATAGATTCAGTGGACTGGACAAGCCAGGGAGAACTTTTTATAAATCAACATGTTAAAATGGTGAGAACTGGTAAAGCAGAAGGCTCAGTCTCACTCAGACAAGTGAAACTCTTGAAAGATCCCTTCATGCATCAGAATTTTAGCACTTCCTAGTGGGGTAGGGGGGTCAAGGCTCTGTGGAAGAATTATGCCCGGCCTCATAATAGCTGAACAGTTGTGCCAGATTCTGTTCTGACCACTGAGCCTATGCTACAGTTTTTTAGCTCCACAGGTCTACCTGGAGACTTCTTCCCACCTCTAAAACGCTACTACAGTAGGCGTTCTGCTGGGTGTGTCTGCACTGTATTTCCATTACTCATCTCCCTCACCACCCTAATTTGGCTCATGCTATAAATTATGCTGAGGACAGTGGTGAAGAAACATGACTAATCCTATGTATTAAGATTTAGTTAATCTAGATTGGTGCAAAGGCAAAAAGTTGCAGTTAGTTCAGCGTGAGGATTTGCAGTTTTGGAAAAACTCAGTGTCAACCTGAGAGAACCCATTTTTCTGCTGATTTCTTACTTTTTAACCAATGCTCACCACAAAAGGTAAGTGCACTCAAGGCTGAATATTTTAAGACCAGGGCTTCTGCAGCAGCCCTGTACCCTGCTGAACCAATTAATAATACAGCAGTAAAACAGGAGTGTCCTAATAAACAGAGAAGACTTTAAAAGCCCTGCAAGAAATACAATGATTCTCTTTGACATACAGTCTATGTTAACATACATTCTAACACACTGCTACTATGAAATGGAAATGATTCAACAAAACAAGGGAGTACATTGTACCAAACAATGCCCCTTTAACAGACAGCCCTGAAGTCTAGTCAGAAAGCTTCCCATGCCTCTGGAATTCTGGAACACAGTCTAAAAAATTAAAGTGAGCTTTAGAGCTCCTTCTGACCAGATTTCTGAAGGACCTTAATGGTGTTAGTGAACCTCCAATCTAGTTTTGACTTGCATTCAATTTGTGAGCACTCCTCCCCTGGTTCTCACTTCCAAGTCCTCCAGCCAGGTTTGGTTTACCCTGTTTGGAAGCTTCTCCCCTTGTGAATGCTGGCACAGCTTTCCCTAAAGAGCCAGACATTCTCTATTAGATATCCATTTTTTTGTGTACCCCAATGCATACTCGTGGAAGAACTCTTTGGGCTTCTTGACTCTGAGGAATAGGTCATGACCGTCTACAGGTATAACACGCTGGACTTTTAACAGTTCGGTGGTACCTTCTTTTTCCAGCAGGTGATATGGTTTATGGTATACTACAATGCAGCTCATGACTGCCCTTATGAGTAGTGTGCCTTTCAGAGACTAGTGCTCCCATCAAAAAGTACTTCACCTTGGTGACAGAGATCAGAATGGAAAATCAGTTTCAGGAGACCACTCCTCTGTATTAAAAGTAAGGGTGCTGCAGTTTGCTCCATTTTACACAAAGTAAAGCCCTCGGACTAAAGGCAGGTTGCTAATTCAATACTCGGTCAGACAAAGTTTGGGAGTATCTGTTATATGATGTCTGATAATAGTTTCATGTTTCTGCATCCACAAGATGTATAGGATGGAAACATTAATTATTACCTTCTGATTAAAAATGAATACACATTAATCAGTCTAATGTCTGACCCTTAGAAGGAACTCCATAGAAATATTCCAAGGCTTCTCTCATTCAGAGAACCACAGGGAAAAAATTAATTAGCACCTCTGTATTAAATGAGGGCCTCAAGCTATGTCCTACCCACTCCTTCAACCTGGGCATCTACTTTTTCCCATGGCAGTTCTCTCAATCCATCTCCCTCTTCCTTAGTTATCTGACTGTGGCCACCAGAGGGTGTCCTGAGAACAGCACATGCTGCCCTACTCCACCTCTGCTTGAAGCCTAACCCGTACAACACATTGCTCATGTCGACAGAGACAGTATGTCCTGGGACCTGCTCCTGAATCCAGATCTTCCACATAGTGGCACATTACTCTACCTGGTGAACAATTCAGCAGTCCCAAATCCCCTGCTCAGATACTCTGAAATATAAATGAGCTCTGAGTTTTCACATAAGCTAGTCTCCAGATCAGGAGTGTGGCTCTGTTTCTCCATATCAAAGAGTTGTGAAATTTTGTTCATATTCCAAATACTTCCATGAAACCTTTTAAAGTTTAAAGTCTATATGATAATGGTGCTGCCTTGTGCACATGGGGAACCCAAAAGGAGCTCTGCAGAGTCTGAATATAGGAAAGCCAGTGAGCATAGAGTGACTGAAAGCGGTGAGGGACTACCAATAGCTCTTAAATGCATGAGTAGTCCTAAAAGCCGATTGAGGAGACTTACCCTTCCTCCACCAGGTTGGTATTTAATGTTATCTGTTGATCCAATTTTGGATCTTATGTTCTTCAGGTCAGGGGCAGAAACACTGCTGGTTGGGCGAGGCGGCTTGGGAACAGTGCTGGTTTTAAGTGGAGCTTTAACTGTTGATGGTTTTTTAGCTTCTGGAGTTGCACTCGATGCTGTGGTGGGTCTGGCTGCAGCTGGCTTGGGTTTGGGGCGGCTGGTGGCGACTCCAGGTGAGGCAGGAGTACCTGGGGTTGTAGCAGTAGGGGTAGTGGCGCTGCTCTTTGCAGAGTTTGCAGGCGCACTCTTTGGGCGGCTCAGGTCTGCGGCAATAAGCATAGCAGAAAGGGAAGTTTGAGTAAATATCAATCGCATCAAGCAGACAAATACTGTGTATCTTTACAGTTGGGTAACATGTTGATTGAACACATTTCTGGAGTCAAGTAGAGAAGCATTTAGATGCAGGAACTGAGAGACATTACCTGATGGTGACTTCGCAGTGGTCTTCCTGGCATCTGCAAGCTTTGTTTCAGTCTTGATAGCTAAAGAATACAAAAACAGTCAATCTTTTCTGCATGTTTTCATTGTGAACAGATTCAACGGTGTTACTGGGAGTGAAAGCCAACACACAGACCGACCCTTTGTGGTTGCTGGCATAGTTTCCATGAGTGGCCATACAGTCTCTGTTGCTTCTTAGATATCAGCTTCTTCTGTATCCCCAATGCATACTTGTGAGATGCAAAAAAGGATGCCTGCTACTCATTTTAGGGCTAGCCTCTTTCCTGCTATTTAGAGGGAAACACCAAAGTATCTCATAAAATCAGCTGCTCCCCATGCCTGGGTGAACTTCCTCTCATTACAAAAGCAGCTTCTTATTTCACAAGATACGGTAAAACTCATGTCCTTCAGAGGTAGACTCAATCCCGTAGAATAAAGTCTCGGGGAGGCTAGAGAATGTCATAAGATGGTTAGGCCTCAGGATGGTGGGTAAGGGTCGCTTTATTTTTACTTTTATCCATTTTTATATAATGGTTTTCCCACATCTCAGCAATTGCTTGCTAGTGACATTCAATTGACATCTTTAATGACTCTCCCTCTCTGCTTCTCTTTAAATCAGTTTGGGGCCTTCTCTCAACTGTCTTCATTTAATATCAAAGGCAAAAATGCATCCCTTGGCAAACTTGTGTATCTATAAACTTTGGCATTATCTCTAACCTGATGATAATTTTATTAGATAATTTTCTGACCCATGAAGGCACTGTACCCAATACAAGGTTACTATTTTGAACCTTACTATGATGGACAAAAATGAATTATTCAAGAGATTGGAATTTGGTGGTTGCCAAGGGACCAGTGATCATGACCTGATTACATTCAATGTAGGCAAATAAAAGACAGTCCCAAGCAATAATAGATGTACTTGGTGCTTCAAAAGGGCAAATTTCCAAAAGTTGACGAAACTTATGAGACAAACTGATTGGGAAGAAAAATTTAGACAGAAAAAGGTAAATGAAAATTGGGAGTTATTTAAGAAAAGGTAATTAGATGGTCAAAAAGCCACAATTCCCCAACCAAGATAGAGGACAACTTTGGCTGACAGCCCATCCTGATTGTGGCAAATTGAAGTGAGCAATTAGAAGCCAAAAAACCCCAAAAGAAATATATAGCAATCGATATAAATTAGAAGTTATGAAGTGCAGAAAATTACTAAGGGACACTAAAGATATCAGGGAAATTCCATGGCTGGCAGGCCTAAGGCCAAGAAGGAGGGTTAATTTTTTGTTTTTGTTAATATCAGGAACAAAATAAATACTAGCAATGGTGTAGGCCCATTACTAGATGTAGATGGTAACATTGTTAATAATGATGCAGAAAAGGCAGAAGTGTTCAATAAATATTTCTGTTCTATATTTGGAAAGAAGCAGGATAATGGACTCATATCACATGAAGATGATGAAGTACTTTCCAGCCTATTAGAACTAAGGAGGATGTTAAATAACATCTCCTATGGATAAAGATTTTTTAAATCAACAGGACTGGTTAACTTACAACCAAGAATCCCAAAGAGTTGCCTAAGAAGATCACTGGCCTGCAGATGTTAATTTTTAAATAATCTTGGAGTACCATGGAAATTCTAGAAGACCAGAAGAGTGTTAATGCTGTGGAAATTTTTGAAAAGGGCCAGCGAGATGGCAGGGTAACTGTAGGTGGGTTAGTCCTGTCATCAATCCCAAGCAAAATAGTGGAAAAGGTCATATAGGACTCTATAGGTAAAGAATAAAAGAATTGGAATATGATTAAATTCCAGTCAATGTGGTTTAATGGAAAATAGATCTTGTCAAACAAACCGGATTTCATTCTTCGATGAGATTGCAAGTTTGGTTAATAAAGGTAACTGCATCGATGCAACAGACAGACTTTCATAAGGCTTTTGACATAGTATCACCTGATATTCTGATTAAAAATGGGCACTATACAAAATCAATAAAACACAAATTCAATGAATTAAGAAGTGGCTAACTGAGGTCTCAGAAATTAGCTGTCAATGAGGAATCATCATCACTGAATGGGAGTGTTTCTAGTAGGGGTCCATGGGGTCTGGCACAAGGCCTAGTGCTATTCAACATGTTCATCAGTGATCTGGAAGTAAATAGAAAATCACTGCTGATAAAGTCTGCAGATGACAGAATGGCACAGTAATAACTGATGTGGACTAGGAAGTCATACAGAGCAATCTGGATTGTTTGGTAAGATGGGCACATTCAGACAAAATGTGTTTTAATCCAACCAAATGCAAAATTACCCATCTAGGAACAAGGATTGCAGGCCATACCTACAGACTGAGGGACTCTGGGTTCTGAAAGGGATTTAGAGGTCATAGTAGACAAGTAACACACTATATTCCCAGTGTGATGCTGTGGCAAAAAAAGCTAATGTGATCCTTGGATGTATAACAGGGGAGTGGTGAGTAGGGGCAGGGAGGTGATTTTACTACTGTATATGGCACTGGTGAGACTTACGCTGGAATACTGCATCCAGTTCTGAATGGTGAAAAGTTGGAGAAGAGGGTGCAGAAAACAGCCACAAAAATAATCTCAGGCTGGAGAAAATGCCTTACAGTGAGAGACTTAAAGAGCTCAACCTGTTTAGCATGTTAAGAAGACTGAGAATTGACTTGATTACAGTCCTTTCACAGGGAGAAAATACCAGATATAACTTAGAGAATTTTTTCACTTCAAGGTCCCAGAAACAAAGACAAGGTTTTCATCTCGAGGCCAAAAGACCAAAAACATCAAGACACTTGATCACGGCCTTGGATAGACCAAGAGACTACCTACACCTGACCAGAGCTCAAAGGGCTCTTTAATCTAGCAAGAAAGGCAGAACAAGAAGCAATGGCTGGAAGCTGAAGCCAGACAATTCAATTAGAAATAAGGCACAATTTCTTAACTGTGAGGGTGATTAAGCATTGGGACAAGTTACAAAGAGGAGTGAGGGGTTTCCCATTCCTTGATATCTTCAGATCAACACCGGGTGTCCTTGCTTTAGCCAAGTACAAGTTACCCCTTCACTGAGCAAAGTGTAAACAGGGTGAAATGTAGATGGCCTGTGATATACACAGGCTTGGAAGTATTAGATTCTTACCAGTAAATATTGATAAATGTCAATTTCATCTAACACATACAAACCAACAGAAAAATATTTCCATAGATAATAACAGAAATTTACAGATCGGCAAAATAAAAAAAAATGCTGCTGGCGAACTTAGAGTTTGATTTAAGGGTATTTACTTGATTATTTTGACATGTGATGTTGACAATTTGTGTTTTAGACTTTTATTAAAAGCTTTAACTTTTTGAACTTCAACATCTACTGTCAATAAATAATTTCATGACCCCTCTTATTGTCTGACCACCCCATAATTTCCTGTGAAAATTTTAAAAAGACAAAAATAAAAAAATGCTTAAAAACAAAACGTTAATATCTGTTGAAGTTACAAAAAAATAAAAATCTAATTCTGCCAAGCCTACATATTCAGGAGGTCAGAATGGATCATCTAATGGTCCCCTTCCGGTCTCAGACTCTGAATTTATGAAACTTAAATTTTCTGTCCCCTACGTCTATGCATCTGCCTACCACCATCTCTACACACCTATCACACTTCAAGTTCACACCTATCACAGCTCAAGCAGCCCCTCACCATTTGTGGCCAAAAATGTGATAGTTTTATTTGAAACTGAAGAACTAGCCACTTTATTTAATGGCAGCCTAAATGTGACAAACTTCTGGGGCCAGAGAAGGGCAAGCGTGGAATTTGCTGATTATTGCCTCAGTTCAAACTGTCAGGGGCGCTATGAGCTGCAAGAGGTGGCTACATTTCTGTGAACTAATCCAAATACTAACATTTTTCAACAGAAGCTAGCAACAGTTTAGAAAGAAAGGGTGCTCGTCCTGAGCTCAGCAGGGCAATGCTTACATGTTGGCCTTTTGGGTGGGGAAGTAGCAGTGTTTCTCAGACCGGAGGCTGTTGTAACTGGAGACGCTGCAGTTGTCCTGGGCGTGGCAGGGCTGCTCTTTACAGCAGCTCGAGGTGTCGTAGCAGACAGTGGTTTTGAAAGTGAGGTCCGTTTGTCTGGGCTCTTCGCATCTGTTACCTGGTAACAAAAGGCTACACTGAAACCGATGGCCCATTTACAAACAGTACTCTCAAGATGTAGCTGAAAGAGAACTTGGAAAGTGCTGAAATTCCTTTTCAAAAGTGCTGAAGCACAATTGTTTGGATTCTTAAATACATAAGCTAGCCACTGCTAAGAAAAGTTCTGTAACATGGAAAATTCTAAAACAAATGTCCTATAGTACATGAAAACCTGCGGCTGGCTATACTTAGGCCTGGTCTACACTACGAGTTTAGGTCGACTTTAGCCGCGTTAAATCGAATTAAGCCTGGACACGTTCACACGACGAAGCCCTTTCTTTCGACTTAAAGGGCCCTTTAAACCGGTTTCTTTACTCCACCTCCGACGAGGGGATTAGCGATAAAATCGGCCTTAGTGGGTCGGAATTGGGTTAGTGTGGACGGAATTCGACGTTATTGGCCTCCGGGAGCTATCCCACAGTGCTTCATTGTGACCGCTCTGGACAGCACTCTCAACTCAGATGCACTGGCCAGGTAGACAGGAAAAGCCCCGCGAATGTTTGAATTTCATTTCCCGTTTGCTGAGCGTGGAGAGCACAGGTGACCACGCAGAGCTCATCAGCACAGGTAACCCAGGATCGCAAAAGACCTCCAGCATGGACAGAACGGGAGGTACGGGATCTGCTCGCCATATGGGGAGATGAATCAGTGCTGGCTGAACTCCGAAGCAGTAAACGAAATGGCAAAATATTAGAAAAGGTCTCCAAGGCCATGAAGGACAGAGGCCATAACAGGGACGCACAGCAGTGCCGCGTGAAAATTAAGGAGCTAAGGCAAGCCTACCACAAAGCCAGAGAAGCAAACGGAAGGTCCGGGGCTGAGCCGCAAACATGCCGCTTCTACGCGGAGCTGCATGCCATTCTAGGGGGTGCAGCCACCACTACCCCAACCGTGTGCTATGAGTCCCTCACTGGAGAAACACACAGGGAAGCGGGTTCAGGGTACGAGGAAGATGAGGATGAAGATAATGTAAATAGCTCACAGCAGCAAGGAAGCGGAGAAACCGGTTTCCCCAACAGCCAGGATATGTTTATCACCCTGGACCTGGAACCAGTACCCCCGAACTCACCCAAGACCCTGTGGGCACACAGGGGACCTCTGGTGAGTGTACCTTTGTAAATATTACACATGGTTTAAAAGCAAGCGTGTTTAATGATTAATGATTAATTTGCCCTGGCAATCGCGGCCAGTACAGCTACTGGAAAAGTCTGTTAACGTGTATGGGGATGGAGCGGAAATCCTCCAGGGACATCTCCAGAAAGCTCTCCTTCATGTACTCCCAAAGCCTTTGCAAAAGGTTTCTGGGGAGGGCTGCCTTATCCCGTCCGCCATGGTAGGACACTTTACCACGCCAGGCCAGTAGCACGTAGTCTGGAATCATTGCATAACAAAGCATGGCAGCGTATGGTCCCGGTGTTTGCTGGCATGCAGACAACATCCATTCCTGATCGCTCTTTGTTATCCTCAGGAGAGTGATATTATTCACGGTCACCTGGTTGAAATGGGGCAATTTTATTAAGGGGACATTCAGAGGTGCCCCTTCCTGCTCTGCTGAACAGAAATATTCCCCGCTGTTAGCCACGCGGTGCGGGGGAGGGGTGAAGTGATCATCCCAGAGAATTGGGTGTGGGGGGGAGGGGAATTAGTTGGGTTTGTGCTGCATGTTAACCCTGAAACCGCAGCCCCTCCTTTTACATTGCAAACCCATTTTAAATGGCCAACCCAACGGGTGCTTGGTATGGTTAATGAGAGCAGTACTGTTTTAAACCATCCCCACATGTTAACAAGGTTAAAAAAGCCAAAAGACTGTGTCTTACCATGGCTGCCTGCAAGCTGAAATCTGTGGCCTGGCAGTGCGTGAGTTCTCTCTCACACCAAACCGGCAGGCCCTCAATATAAGAGGAAAAATGCGACCTTGTAACGAAAGCACATGTGCTGTGTAATGTGAACAGCAAAATTTAACGTGAAAGAGTGTACCCATTGTTCTCTAAAATGTGTCCTTTTTAACCACCTCTCCCTTCTCCTCCGCCAGCTGCAAATCTTTCTCCTTCACAGAGGCTAGTGAATATTCGAAAGCGAAAGTGAAGGACGCGTGATGAAATGTTTACAGAACTACAGACTGCCTCCCACGCTGACAGAGCACAGCAGAATGCGTGGAGGCAGTCAATGACTGATTATAGAAAAGCCCAATATGAGCGAGAGGAGAGGTGGCGTGCTGAATCGCGGGCTGAAGATGAGAGGTGGCGTCAGCTTGCACACAGATGGCAAGAGTCGATGCTCCGGCTGCTGGAGCATCAAACTGATATGCTCCAGCGTATGGTTGAGCTGCAGGAAAGGCAGCAGGAGCAGAGACCGCCGCTACAGCCCCTGTGTAACCAACAGCCCTCCTCCCCAAGTCCCACTGCCTCCTCACCCAGACGCCCAAGAACACGGTGGGGGGGCCTCCGGCCACCCAGTCACTCCACCCCAGATGATTTCCCGAGCAATAAGTGTTAAAGTTTTAAAGTTTTAAACTGCAGTGTGTCCTTTTCCTTCCCTCCTCCCCCACCCATCCCGGGCTACCTTTGCAATTATCCCCCTAGTTGTGTGATGAATTAATAAAGAATGCATGAATGTGAAGTAACAATGACTTTATTGCCTCTGCAAGTGGTGCTTGAAGGGGGGAGGGCAGGGGAGGGTGGGGTGGTTGGTTTACAGGGAAGTAGAGTTAACCGGGTGGGTGGGGGGGCGGAGATTTCATCAAGGAGAAACAAACAGAAGTTTCACACCGTAGCCTGGCCAGTCACAAAACTCGTTTTCAAAGCTTCTCTGATGCGCACCGCGCCCTGCTGTGCTCCTCTAACCGCCCTGGTGTCTGGCTGCGCGTAATCAGCGGCCAGGCGATTTGCCTCAACCTCCCACCCCGCCATAAATGTCTCCCCCTTACTCTCACAGATATTGTGGAGCGCACAGCAAGCAGCAATAACAATGGGGATATTCTTTTCGCTAAGGTCTGAGCGAGTCAGTAAGCTGCGCCAGCGCGCTTTTAAACGTCCAAATGCACATTCTACCACCATTCGGCACTTGCTCAGCCTGTAGTTGAACAGGTCCTGACTCCTGTCCAGGCTGCCTGTGTACGGCTTCATGAGCCATGGCATTAAGGGGTAGGCTGGGTCCCCAAGGATCACGATAGGCATTTCAACATCCCCAACGGTTATTTTCTGGTCCGGGAAGAAAGTCCCTTCCTCCAGCTTTCGAAACAGAACAGAGTGCCTGAAGACGCGAGCATCATGTACCCTTCCTGGCCAGCCCACGTTGATGTTGGTGAAACGTCCCTTGTGATCCACCAGGGCTTGCAGCAGCATTGAAAAGTACCCCTTGCGGTTTATGTACTCGGTGGCTTGGTGCTCCGGTGCCAAGATAGGGATATGGGTTCCGTCTATTGCCCCACCACAGTTTGGGAATCCCATTGCAGCAAAGCCATCCACTATGGCCTGCACGTTTCCCAGAGTCACTACCCTTGATATCACCAGGTCTCTCATTGCCCTGGCAACTTGGATCACAGCAGCCCCCACAGTAGATTTGCCCACTCCAAATTTATTCCCGACTGACCGGTAGCTGTCTGGCGTTGCAAGCTTCCACAGGGCTATCGCCACTCGCTTCTCAACTGTGAGGGCTGCTCTCATCCTGGTATTCTGGCGCTTCAGGGCAGGGGAAAGCAAGTCACAAAGTTCCACGAAAGTGCCCTTACGCATGCGAAAGTTTCGCAGCCACTGGGAATCGTCCCACACCTGCAGCACGATGCGGTCCCACCAGTCTGTGCTTGTTTCCCGGGCCCAGAATCGGCGTTCCACGGCATCAACCTGCCCCAGGAACACCATGATTTCCACATTGCTGGGGCCTGTGCCTTGTGAGAGGTCTAGGTCCATGTCCATTTCCTCATCACTCTCGTCGCCGCGCTGCAATCGCCTCCTCCTCGGCTGGTCCTGGTTTTGCTTTGGCATGTCCTGGCTCTGCATATACTCCAGGACAATGCGCGTGGTGTTCATAGTGCTCATAATTGCCGCGGTGATCTGAGCGGGCTCCATGATCCCAGTGCTAGCTATGGCGTCTGGTCTGAAAAAAGGCGCGAAACTAGTATCTGACGGACCAGGGGAAGGAGGGAGGGAGGGGCGAGTGACGACATGGCGTACAGGTACAGGGAATTAAAATCAAGAAAGGTGGCTGTGCATCAGGGAGAAATACAAACAACTGTCACACAGAATGCCCCCCCCCAGAGATTTAACTCAAAAGCCTGGGTTTAGCAGGCCGTTGATTTGACGGAGGGAGGGGGGAAGGAAATGAATACAGAACAAATCTATTTTTTACATCTTAAGATGACGGTGGCAGCATGACTGATAGCCCTCAGCATTTTCTGGGTGCTTGGCAGCAAATACTGGGCGCTTGGCAGTTAGCCTTCAGGCCTATTGCACGATCTGCTGCTCAGGGAAGACTCTGCTAACGTGCGATGAGCCAACAGGGCGCTTGGCAGAAAATGGCATACTACGACTGATAACCATCATCATCAAGACAGTTCCATAGGACTGAGCATGTCTGCCCAGGTGCCCATGATCGACAGCCACTGCTGTACGATGAGGACGGTTACCAGTCGTAATAAACCATCTACTGCCAAAAGGCAAAAGGCAAGGGGCTGGTGCAATGCAGCCCCACGGCTGCCGGCACCCAGATCGCCAATGAAGGCTACCTGTCATGCTGCACCGTCTACCGCCAAAAGGCAGTTAGCTGCTGCTGCTGTGTAGCAATGCAGTCCCACGTCTGCCGGCACCCAGATGACATATGGTGACGGTGAGCTGAGCTGAGCGGGCTCCATGCTTGCCATGGTATGTTGTCTGCACAGGTAACCCAAGTAAAAAGGCGCGAATCTATTGTCTGCCGTTGCTCTGACGGAGGGGGAGGGGCCTGACGACATGTACCCAGAACCCCCCGCGACACTGTTTTGCATCATTCGGGCATTGGGATCTCAACCCAGAATTCCAATGGGCGGCGGAGACTGCGGGAACTGTGGGATAGCTACCCATAGTGCAATGCTCCGGAAGTCGACGCTAGCCTCGGTACTGTGGACGCGGTCTGCCGACTAGAGCACTTAGAGCATTTTATGTGGGGACACACAAAATCGGCTGTATACAACCGATTTCTATAAAACCGGCTTCTATTAATTCGACCTAATTTCGTAGTGTAGACATACCCTAAGTGAAGGACAGGGAGGTTGGTGCACCCTAAAATTCATTATTCAGTATCTGGGAAGCTCCACTAGATTCCCGAGCTGACAGGAGTAGTCCATTTGTAGACTTGCACAAAGTATTTATTTTGAGCTCCACTGTTTTTTTTCAGTCATTAGTTCCCTAGCATCATGTCACTCACTAACCTCTGGGAGAGGAAGCTATTTAATTACAGGCCAAAATGCTTTCCAGGCTAAAAAGGCATTTGGCAGATCATCTGGAACACAACAGATCGATCAATTTATGAACAACTGACCCATCAGGAAAATGGAGAATGGTTTGTTCCTTCCTGGAAAACTAAACAGGGGGAACGATTTGACTGCAACATCAACAGAAATTGGAAATAATTTAGAAGTGGTTATTTGGGGAAGGGGGGGGCAGGGGAGTTACACAATATTAGGTAATGACTCAGAATTTCTGCGGTATTATGGCTTACCTAAAATCAATTTTAAAAAGTGTTATAAATTTATGAATAATGATAATTTTAGAAAAGTAACTATGGAAGGAGGAAGTGAAAGTGGGATTACTTACCCAAAAATCAGTATTTCCATCAAAATATATATTGGCTTTGTTCAGACAGACAAAGACACATATATTTGCCCTTTTGTAACCACCTGTATAGGGGACACTCAAACACAATCCGTTAGATCTGTGTTTGACAGTAAAGGCCTTAAACACACTGATGAATGTAAAGATTTACAGCTGAAATTTATTTTAACATTCCTTTGCAGTTTTTGTACTACTGCATGAGAATATACACATGAAGTTGTTATAAACAAAAATGTCTTGCTTCAAATTGGATATAAATGTAAGCACCTAGATGTAATAGTTGATTAAATTTAAACATCTAGAGATGATGCAGTGAGAGGTGAAGTAAACGGTTTTATTTTCCTAGCTGAGTGAGGAGCAGAAAGTCCATTAGATTTTTAAATTGCTCCAGTTTAATAATCTCTGATGCAATTACAAACAAGAACTTAAAAAAAAAATTTTGTATTTTGTCAGTGTCCCTTTAAAAGTCTGGTGTTCTACAAATACCAAATACACACTGCACAACCCACTTATAGGTCACAATCAGCATGGGGGACATTGAAGACAGGCTTCCAGTTCTCTAAATTGAGTGCTTATATCCTTCTTTAGCTCTAGGATATGATGCTTTAGAGTTGGCTGGCGCGTGAATGACCACGGAATTACAACCTGCAAGCATTTACTGGGCAGATCAATTAATAAGTCGTATCTAATGGAATCCATCATCATGGTATCTGGGCCCTATCGAAATTACATAAAGTGACATTGAATTGGAAGGATTGCACCCAATCCGCAAACACCATTAGGGTATGTATGTGTGGGGTGGGGAGGTTATTCCTGCTGCTCATCTCAAGGGGAGTGTTGGTAGGTCATTCTTCCGGGGATTTATTTGGGAAGACATTGGAGAAGATTTCACAGAGCTATTTATGAGTGGAAGCATCTCTATTCGGTCACCTTGTCTATACCCCTGCTTTGTGTCACAATTGATATTACCTACAATGGGTGATTAGTCTGTGTCTTGAAGACATCCAATGATGGTAGATTTCCACAACCTGTTTCGGCAGCTTCTTCCAGTCCCTTATTAATATTTAACATGACTTTTCCCTACCATAGCTTAAACCCAGTTATTATTGTAATAGTCTCTGCTTTGCCTTGTTAGACTGTAGCTATCCAGTACTCTTAACCTTTCCCCTTCCTACGTCCCAGTGGTCTTATTTACCCTCTGTTTTACCAGTTTTCTTGTTGACTTATTTGGTCTAGCTCTTTTTATAGAATGTGGAGTTGAACATTAACATTAAGTTCCCAATTCAATCACATTAATTCAACAGTTCTCTGAAGTATATAATGCAGAACAAAGAAGGTTACAGGCTTTTGTTTTAAATTTAAAAAAATAAAGAATTTTCTTGAGCACCTTTTAGTAGTTCATGATAATAACTACCAAAACACAGAGGAAAGTTTCAACGCTCTCCTGCTCTTCCTACTCCTCAGTGCCAAAATACATATTCTGCTCAGATCCATGGAGGCAAAATCTTGTGTCCATGCAGATCTCATAGCAAGATCAGGCTTTAATCTTATTGTTCCATTGTTGTCTCTAGAACTATGCTACCCTTTGATTCCTGTCGACTGTTGCTAGTCAGATAAAACAGTTACCTGGATTTTGGTCTACAAGTGAAATATTCTCTCTTACCTTTGGTTTAGTGTCTTTAGGAGTTAAAGTGGAGGGACGTGTAGTACTGGTGGCTGGGCGTTTAGGAGTAGTGGCTGAAGTAGGACCTGCAGTAGGGCTGGTGGGTTTTTTGTTTTGGCCAGGTGTGGTAGAAGCTGGCCGCTTGGGGCTTGTAGTGGACATAGGCTTGGTTTTCGTTGCTGCAGGTTTTGCTGATGGTGTGGATGCTGAAGGCTTTACATTTTTCAAAAAGCAACATCCAATGTAAACACAAACACAGACAAAAAGAAAAAAAACAGCGCAGTGTAAACAAAAAGGTTAAGCAGCAAGGAACATAAAATGCTATTTAGAGGAAACAAAAACATTAAACGTCCTGTTTTCTGAGCGTAACAAAAGAAAGGCCGGGAGCTGGCCTATAACATTGACAGTAAGTAATGTATTACCGGCTTTACAGATGGGGAACAGCAACGCTGGGACCAGGATTTTGCCCTCTGAAGTGAGTAAGAGTTTTGCTATTAAATTCAATGGGACCAGAATTTGGCCCAGAGACAATGAAGGCCCCAGAAGACAGTCAGTGGTGGAGCTGCAGTTAATACTTGGAGTTCCTGACATTTAGTCCTATGCTCAATGAATGGGACATTTCTGTCTAATTGTACATCTATAATGCAGTGCAAGATCTAAATCCTAATCTAATCTAAATCAATGGCCAAATTCCCAATGTCTTCAGTGTGACCTGGATTCAGCCTTAGGTATCAACTCTTAATAAAAATTGGAGCTTAGTTGTTTAAAGCCTATTCCTTTGGATTTGTCAGGTGACAACGTGAATGAGAGTAAAACCATGGCATTCACTGATAGAGAGATTACTGTTTGGGTTCAAAACTTCAGTAAGAGTTCTGGTTCAGACTGCTGCCATCTCTTTGAGGTAGAGACCATCTGTTTGTACAATGCCAAGCAGACTAGGGCCCCAGGTCCTGATGGGGACCCCTGGATGCTACTGAAATACAAATAAATTAATAATAACGAAACTATCAAGTGGATCAAAATTTGAATGTTCTTGAAATGTCATTATGAAAATTTATTGTTCTCCCCACCATGGACATTGCCTAATTTATTATTTTACATTTAAATTGAGCATAAATTTGTTGGGCTAAATCCCGTTTCAATTAGATTTACTGAAGGCCGATTTGTTTGTAACTTTACAATTGAATTACATTGTTTGGTGTTCAAATGAAATACTTCCCAGAAGCCACTAGCTCAGAAAACAGAACTGTATCATCACAGCTTAAGAAGCAAGGAGTAAAGCAAGCAGGGGAAACCAAACCCACAGAGCTGGGTATAAAGAAGCCATGAAATAATGGCAAACCTACCTTGGTCTTCTTCTCAGGGCTTGGAGGAAGCTCTTTGTTTGGAGGTGCTGTGATGTCACTTCCCGTCAGAAGCTCCACCGGTTTTATCTCTTCTGGTTTTGCTGATCAAAAGAAGACGACATCCATATATATTTTAAACTTCATTTACATTCATTTATTTTAAAAATGCCACTATAATGGCATTGAAGGACAAATACTGCACAAAGAGCAGCTAAGGTTATATGATGGCTGCTTCTGGAAAGGCTCTTGGGAGTTGGAATGCCTTTCATGAGCCTTTCCAGAGATCACGAACTTCCCAAATACCCATATGGTTTAACTAGAGAAAGTAACAGCTGACCCAACAAGCCATTATTAACATCTGTAGAAAAACTCTCTTTAGTGTCTATAGGAAAACTCATTGTCTAATAAGTTGTACCTAAAAACTGTTAGGTATATAGGTTGCTTATTTACTTGGACCAATTTCAGCCCAGAATATAAAACCCCAAAATATAAAACTGCTTTTATGCTGTCCCTGTTTTATACCCATACTAGTGATACTGCTGGAACTTTTCTCTGACTTTAGTTCCTCTTATGTCACACTATATGGCAGTTCCCCACATCCACAATTTTACACTCTGAATATGGGAGATTCCCAGCAGCCAAAGTAATTTGACTGTTATAGCAGTAGAGGTTAAAAAGGTAAAGTAGAGATGTGGCAATTATGTTTAGACATAAAATAAATAGTACAGAAATGTATTAGTACAGAAGTTGTTAGACTTATCATGCTTTGGCATTGAATGTTTCACAGCACAAAAAGCTTTAATTTATGGGTTACAAAGTCAAGGGATGCCAGGATTTTGACTGCAATTTCTAATTTTCTTCACTGTTCTTCCAACAAAAGATGTCATTAAATTCCCAGCCATCAAAATTAAATGTACTGACTCTCACAAAGAAGTAGGGCTATAGTTATATTAAATGTGTCCCTTTCCACTTCCAAAAAATTTATCTGAAAACACTGTCCAAACACCAGTGAAAGACAAATCCCCCTCAAAAAACCCAAGCAAAACCCTTTTAAATAGCAACCTAATGATATTTTTCTTCCCAAATCTTTTAATTTGGCACAAAATAGAAAAGCACTTGAAGATCTAAAGTGGAGTAACTATAACAGAAAATTGCAATTTGCACCCTGCAATACATTAAAAAAAAGTACAGAAACATCTGCTTCACATCACCAGAGTTTTATAATACCAGAGTCCGCTACACTATGAAGTGATTTACTGTTGCACTTTCAGTGGTATCTGAACTCTATGAACCATGTGGCCCACAAAACCCTTCACAAGTTTACTCAGTTTCCCTTGTCATCTGGAGAGTAAGATGCAGAATATTTGTATTTCTAAACATAAGAACATAAGGTATTTCTAAAAAAAAAAAAAAAAGAACATCCATTATACAACAGCTTGTCATGTTGTACGACCCTGGTAAGGATCGACTGGAACAGATGTGTGGTAAGTTGAACAACGAAAAGAGCCCTTCCCAGGGTCTTCCAAGAATTGCTGTGTACATTTCATATTTTCTGGCTTGCACATTTCACAGAGGCAAAGCCTTAAACACACACTCGCAGAACTGGTTTTGCTCACCCAAAGCATGTTTAGTTTCTTACCTGCTTTTGTCTACTTGGTGTTGCTCCATAATGCTTAAATGTTGTCTTCCCCCTGTACTAATTACAGGGGGCTTTTTTCTTGCATTATATTCGGCCGGTCTCCTTTTCCCGAGAAACGACATTAAAAGTTACAGAGCTGCAGTTTCTTTTCTAAACACAAAAATCTTTCCATAGAAAGACTAGCACTGAAACTGATGGGGGTATTTCTTATTGTAGGTCTGAGGCCAGAATCATTGACCAGCTCACATTCTACTAGTCAGAGCCCAATTCTTTTTGGTAACTAATCTAAATTGGCCCATACACACAGGTAACTTCTACTGAAGTTCAATAAACCATTATGTTTTTCCCTTAGTTTGTCAACCATAACTGTAGCAGCAGCATAGGAAAGAATCATTGTCAGCAATTCTGGGCTCTGAACAGCATATTTCTGTCCATTAGTTGGTTGAGGCTAAGTCTCTACAGGCATTTATTCTGCCTTGAAACTTGGGTCTGGAGAGAGTTTTATTTATTAGTTCAAATTTGTACAAAATTATAATGGTCTTACATAAAACCACACATTGCTATCTTCCTATTGGCCTCTGTGGTACCACAGATCCCAAGGTGACCCTCCACCAATTAGCAACTGCCTTCAGGTGATATCAGCTGCTTATCATTTCAGCTAATTCAGCAGCAACACCAAACCTCGTTTGATGATCATGTTTGAACATTCCGTGTCTATAATGCGAAGCTGTTTATTCCGGCACAGGCTGTGTCACCCAGTTGAATCCTATTCAGATGTATTCCTGATTAGTTTCTTACTGTCTTTTGAGTACAAAAGTAATGCAATGAAATTCCCTTTCTTTTGCAGACAGCAGTGTAATCTATACCCATGGAAGTAAGCATTGGACACTGTAAATTAATAAATTTATAAATGAATGGAGATATACCTATCTCCTAGAACTGGAAGGGACCCTGAAAGGTCACTGAGTCCAGCCCCCTGCCTTCACTAGCAGGACCAAGTACTGATTTTGCCCCAGATCCCTAAGTGGCCCCCTCAAGGATTGAACTCACAACCCTGGGTTTAGCAGGCCAATGCGCAAACCACTGAGCTATCCCTCCTCCCCACTCCTTGGATTATGCCTTGGTTGAATCTCACTCCAACCAAGGCATAATCAGAATGAAAATTCTGAGACAATGGTGTTAAGGTTCTAAAAAATTAACAATAACTTAAGGGGAAGAAAATCTTAACAGAACACTGAAGTTTAAAAAAAAATCATGCCACCTAGGAAAGCCTGGATATTTTAAAATGATACAGCTACACTGTATCATCAAGGTGATGGTGCTACATTGGGGGATGTCACTGTTACATTATGAATTAGAAGGTGATTTGTGTAGATAATCATTAGTTACCTTCTTATATATGCCAGGCTGGTGGGGTGCAGCAGCAATTTCCGACCACAAAGGGCCAACCAAGAAAACAGCATTTGTGCAGGTGTCTCCTTTCCATTATTATCCATTATAAACTCGGATGGGGAAGCGGGGGGTTGGCAGGGCCTCAAGGGACATTAGACGGGCATTTTTGTTTTACATTCTCTTTCTTTCATTTAATTAACCACCCAACACGCTCATCAGTACATTTGCCTTCGTTCATCATTTAATTACTAGGCTGCTCTCTTTTCAAACATGGAGCACAGCACTGCCTGGGAAGATTTGCTAGTTACAGGGAATATTAGGAAAAGCTGCCAAATCTTAATCAAATTTGTTCATTAGTCTGTAAGAATCATTGAGGAGACCTTTCAGTTTGCTAGCTCCCCCAGTCACAGCAGTTAACCTACCAAAAAGGTATTTCAAGGACGTTTTTGTTCAAAGCTACAATGAAGTCTATTGCTACACTCTCCTGAGTAGAATTCTTTCTTTGTCTACTCCAGCTCTTGCTTCTCACTGAGTTTGCTGACGGTGAAACAACTCAGCTCAGCTGATCCAGCACAGAGAATCCAATTAATCTCTTTGGGGAAAAGTGAGAAGGGAATTTGAAGGAGAAAGAAAAAGGACATTCCACATAATGACCTGGCACTGAGAAAATGACTTATATAATGCTGGGATCAATTGTACTGGCCATACTGTTACTCCATGTAATCACAGCAATGGGAATAGCCGGTAGGATACTGTAACTCTATTCTTCCTTTTCCCAAAATGAGCCATTCATTAATCCAAACATAAATAAGCATGGAAATGATCAAACTTTTATTACATTTCAATTTAAGATAGTACAATCTGCCCCTGCCTCTCAGAATTTCCAGTAAATGAACTTTCCTATTGGAGAAAACTTCCTCAAACTATCTTGACTTGAGACATCAAAGCAATTACGGAAATCCAAAATAATTTAACAGTGCATCTCTAACTCCAATGCTGTCTTTACAAAAGCCTTGAACGTAAATCAAACCCAAAGGAAAGTTGTAATGTTAAATAATTAGTGCATAATATTAGCATTAATGGGCACATTCAAGCGTGCATTAAAAACTCTCTATAAACACCGTCAGCAGAACATGGCAGTTTCAGAGTTCAGGAGCTGCTGCTGATCACAGGTGTGGCTGGTAAGTGCCACCTGTTACTAAAGTTGCCCACTTTCCATTATAAGACCCTGTTTTCAGTTGCTTATAAAACTTTGCCAAATGAACCATCTGGGCTGATATTTTATGTTCTGGGTTTCTGCCTCAGGCTTTTCATTTCAGTCAAACTGGTTCAGACATTTCTGAGAATGAAGCTAGGGAAAAGAGGAAGTTACCTTGTGCAGTAATGATGGTTCTTTGAGATGTGTCCCCCGATGGGTGCTCCATGACCCACCCACCTCCCCTCTACTTTGCAGCTCTTGTCAAGGACTTTGCGGTAGAGAAGGAACTGAGGGGGGTTTGCCCACGCAGCACTGGTTAGCCTCGTGGCAGAGCACGAGGGCAGGGACAGCGCATGTGCGGGCCGAACAGAGACTGCTACCAAAGTTCTCCCATCAGCACCACAGGGACGCATATGCACCTCCAGTGAAGCACCCATAGGGACACTACTTGAATAAGAAATAAATTTTACCCACGATAAAAAATTCTGGCAACCCTTTGAAAACCTCTAGCGCCCACATGCTTTGGAGTAGGGACTTGAAATTTGGTAGAGGTAGTCTTTTGCCAAACTGATGAACATCTGCCCAAATTTGGCCAAGTTATATGCCTTTGAAAAAAATCGCAGTTCACACATGATCAGTTGAAACTTTAATTTTAGCAGCTAAAATTTCAAAAGATTCTGTCCTCAATGAGCATGCTCAAACCTCTCACAGCTCCTAGTGCTGATCAGACTGCACATGTCCCATCCCCACAGAGCAGGCTCTTCAGCCCAAGGCTTCAGGGTCAAAGCCAGTCTTTCCCTGTAATGGTTGCTCCCAGCAGTTCCAAGCCAGGATGGGGCTGGGCACTGGAACGGAGAACAGGGAGCCTGTTTCTCCTGTGCTCTCAGTGACTCCTCTTCTGCTATTCAGGCAATGTGGAAGAACCACCACCTGATCTGAATGCAGGTGGTCAGGAATAGATTGGGACACAAGGTCTGGAGGGGGGTTGAGAAAGGAGACTTTGGTCAGTTTGGAACTGCGATGAGGTAATGCTCACCTGACTCTGAAGTGTGTGGGGGGGGGGGGGGGGAAGAGAAGAGGGGCAAAGCCAAGAGGGAAGAAAGGACATGATAAAAGGGAGAGACATTTGCCATGCTCTCTCTCTCTCTCCACGTCCATCTACAGACACCACACCAAGCAACTGAAGCGCTGATCAAAGTGGAGAGCCTGGCTGAAGAGCATCCAGCCAGCCTGTGGTGAGAAGCATCTAAGTTTGTAAGGGCACTGAAAGTGTTAAGATCAGCTTAGAATGCGTTTTGCTTTTATTTCATTTGACTAAATCTGACTTGTTATGCTTTGACTTATAATCACTTAAAATCTGTCTTTATAGTTAATAAATTTGTTTGTTTATTCTACCTGAAGCAGTGTGTTTGGTTTGAAGTGTGTCAGAGGTTCCCCTTGGGATAACAAGCCTGGTACATATCAATTTCTTTGTTAAATTGATGAACTCATATAAACTTGCAGCATCCAGCAGGCATAACTGGGCACTGCAAGACAGAGGTTCCTTGGGATGTGTCTGGGGGAGGGATAGCTCAGTGGTTTGAGCATTGGCCTGCTAAACCCAGGGTTGTGAGTTCAATCCTTGAGGGGGCCACTTAGGGATCTGGGGCAAAATCAGTACTTGGTCCTGCTAGTGAAGGCAGGGGGCTGGACTCTATGACCTTTCAGGGTCCCTTCCAGTTCTATGAGATAGATATATCTCCATTTATAGATATTGGCTAGTGTCATTTGCTTGCACAATCCAAGGAGCAGCTTACATGCCAGAGGCTGTGCATGAACAGCCCAGAAGTGTGGGTTCTCACAGCAGAGCAGGGTAAGGCTGGCTCCCAGAGTCAAGGATTGGAGTGGCCTAGCAGATCACCAGTCCAGATAACACCAGAGGGGAACGTCACACCAACCCTGCTGGCGAACAAGGTGGGTGTGTGGCAGGGTGCTGCTGCAAACACACCTAATCAGCCCCTGGCATGCCAGCCCCAATCAAGGGGGATAGATTGGGGCTGGTTGAAAAGCCTCATGGCTGCCTGGTGATTGACAACACCTGCCAGCCTGATAGGCCAAGCACTACAAAGGCTGGGAAGGAGCCAGAAGGAGCAGGGGCAGCCAGAGAGAGAGGGGTCAGTCAGGGAGGGAGGTGGAAGCCCTCGAGCTGGTTACTGACCCAGCCTGTGGTAGGCAAGAAACCTGTAAGGATTGTATATAGTTGGACACCAGTGGTGGGAAAACGCGTAAAGAATAAAGGACACGGGTGTTGCACAGAGCTGAAGTCTCCCTGGACTTATCTGGGAGGGCAGCTGGGCCCAGAAGAAGAGGGGCCGGCTGTGCACCTCATGACATGTGGAGGCTTGTCCAGGATCCTTTTGTGCCAGAGCTATAGTTTGGTGACCCGGGGATGGAGGGAACCCTGCAGTGGCAGACTCAGCAGTAGGAGGAGATGCAGAAGACGCTGCAGGCCTTCCAGCAATCCCACCAGATGGAGAGACAGGCTCTACTCGCCTGGCAGGCCGAGCAGCAGAGGACTGTACAGGACTTATTAAGGAGCAGGAGGGGGTGCAACAACAACTCCTGCAGAAACTGGTGAGTTCCTTGGGGGGAGATGGCACCCGCACTACGGGCTATCCTGAAAGATGATCCTTTACTCTCACAGATCTTGGGAGACAGACCTGTCCTCGCTTACAGACAACCCCCCAACCTAAAGCAAATACTCACCAGCAACCACACATCACTGAACAAAAACACTGACCCAGGAACCTATCCTTGTAACAAAGCCCGATGCCAACTCTGTCCACATATCTATTCAAGTGACACCATCATAGGGCCTAATCACATCAGCCATACCATCAGGGGCTCGTTCACCTGCACATCTACCAATGTGATATATGCCATCATGTGCCAGCAATGCCCCTCTGCCATGTACATTGGCCAAACCGGACAGTCTCTACGTAAAAGAATTAATGGACACAAATCTGACATCAGGAATCATAATACTCAAAAACCAGTGGGAGAACACTTTAACCTGTCTGGCCATTCTTTGACAGACCTGAGGGTGGCTATCTTAAAACAGAAAAACTTCAAAAACAGACTCCAAAGAGAGACTGCTGAGCTGGAATTGATATGCAAACTAGACACAATCAACTCAGGGCTAAATAGGGATTGGGAATGGCTGAGCCATTACAAACGTTGAATCTATCTCCCCTTGTAAGTATTCTCACACTTGCTTCTTATCAACTGTCTGTACTGGGCTATCTTGATTATCACTTCAAAAGTTTTTTTTTCTCTTACTTAATTGGCCTCTCAGACTTGGTAAGACAACTCCCACCTGTTCATGCTCTCTGTATGTGTGTATATATATCTCCTCAATATATGTTTCACTCTATATGCATCCGAAGAAGTGGGTTGTAGCCCACGAAAGCTTATGCTCTAATAAATTTGTTAGTCTCTAAGGTGCCACAAGTACTCCTGTTATTTTTAGAAGATAAAGTAGTTTAAATATTGTGCACCAGCTGGTACACCGAAGAAAAAACACTATCAAAGTTCATTCTAAGGCCAAGAGGAACGACACATGAAAAATACATCTGCATCTTAAAAGTCTCAAAGCAGGGAATTGTATTTACAGCTACAATTCTTAAGCCTCCGGGGATGTCTGGCTGAATTAAAATAGTGAGCACAAGCTAGGAAACGGGGGTGGAGATGGAAGGTAGGAATGATTATACGCAGCATGTTTGAAAAAAGGTCTCTGATAAGGTGAGGTCTTATTTCCGATATATTTTTCTTTAAAACTTTATAAACTCTTAGTGTATCAAAAATATTTGGGAGTAGCTGTTCATTAATACTTAAATCCCTGTCCTCCTACTCATCTCCTACTTCAGTTTTATGCAAATGATTTATTTCATCTGCCTGGCACCTATTGGCTGATTATGTTTGGGTCATTAATGTGCCTCAAAATGGAGGCATAGCCATATTCAAATATGCTTGTGAATGAGGCTATGCACTCAGCTCCGTATGCTTCCCAGCAAGGGATATTCGGCAGGCTAAACTGAACTGAAACATCTTTCACTGAAATAGCTCCATAATTCTCAAAATGGATTTTCTGTTGATGGCTCTAATCCTTAAAAATAGTAGATTAAGCAATAAGGGAATGATTATCCTTACTCTCCTTCTTAAACTAAAACACAACCAAACAGCCTTTGAAACAAAACGTAGATGCTTTAAACAATGTATATCCCCCACAAAAAGCTGCTGCACCAGCACAGCAAAAATCAACACCACTTAAACCTTTTCTTTGTCTAAGACTCTTAAGACAAAGTTTATCTACAAATAGAACACAGCTCAATTTAAACAGAGGTACAGTCCTCACCCCCTCCCCTTTCCAAAAAAAGGCTAAAGAAAATTTAAGTCTCTTTGACCCAAATACAGAATCACTAAGCATTTTATCTGGCAGAGAATGTAACTCAATGAGCCCGTACACATTCACTTAATATCAAGTATTGAGAACATCCGATTTATACCTCTCTGCCTGAATTCTGTGCATTTAGACTCATTTATTGAAGCTCTATACTTCACCCAAGCAAGAAAAAGCAGGAGGAATTGGAGGGGGGGGGGGGGGGACTTGGCTCAATTAATAGATTCATAGATTCTAGGACTGGAAGGGACCTCGAGAGGTCATCGAGTCCAGTCCCCTGCCCGCATGGCAGGACCAAATACTGTCTAGACCATCCCTGATAGACATTTATCTAACCTACTCTTAAATATCTCCAGAGATGGAGATTCCACAACCTCCCTAGGCAATTTATTCCAGTGTTTAACCACCCTGACAGTTAGGAACTTTTTCCTAATGTCCAACCTAGACCTCCCTTGCTGCAGTTTAAGCCCATTGCTTCTTGTTCTATCCTCAGAGGCTAAGGTGAACAAGTTTTCTCCCTCCTCCTTATGACACCCTTTTAGATACCTGAAAACTGCTATCATGTCCCCTCTCAGTCTTCTCTTTTCCAAACTAAACAAACCCAATTCTTTCAGCCTTCCTTCATAGGTCATGTTCTCAAGACCTTTAATCATTCTTGTTGCTCTTCTCTGGACCCTTTCCAATTTCTCCACATCTTTCTTGAAATGCGGTGCCCAGAACTGGACGCAATACTCCAGCTGAGGCCTAACCAGAGCAGAGTAGAGCGGAAGAATGACTTCTCGTGTCTTGCTCACAACACACCTGTTAATACATCCCAGAATCATGTTTGCTTTTTTTGCAACAGCATCACACTGTTGACTCATATTTAGCTTGTGGTCCACTATAACCCCTAGATCCCTTTCTGCCGTACTCCTTCCTAGACAGTCTCTTCCCATTCTGTATGTGTGAAACTGATTTTTTCTTCCTAAGTGGAGCACTTTGCATTTGTCTTTGTTAAACTTCATCCTGTTTAACTCAGACCATTTCTCCAATTTGTCCAGATCATTTTGAATTATGACCCTGTCCTCCAAAGCAGTTGCAATCCCTCCCAGTTTGGTATCATCCGCAAACTTAATAAGCGTTCTTTCTATGCCAATATCCAAGTCGTTAATGAAGATATTGAACAGAGCCGGTCCCAAAACAGACCCCTGCGGAACCCCACTCGTTATGCCTTTCCAGCAGGATTGGGAACCATTAATAACAACTCTCTGAGTACGGTTATCCAGCCAGTTATGCACCCACCTTATAGTAGCCCCATCTAAATTGTATTTGCCTAGTTTGTCGATAAGAATATCATGCGAGACCGTATCAAATGCCTTACTAAAGTCTAGGTATACCACATCCACAGCTTCTCCCTTATCCACAAGACTCGTTATCCTATCGAAGAAAGCTATCAGATTGGTTTGACATGATTTGTTCTTTACAAATCCATGCTAGCTGTTCCCTATCACCTTACCACCTTCCAAGTGTTTGCAGATGATTTCCTTAATTACTTGCTCCATTATCTTCCCTGGCACAGAAGTTAAACTAACTGGTCTGTAGTTTCCTGGGTTGTTTTTATTTCCCTTTTTATAGATGGGCACTATATTTGCCCTTTTCCAGTCTTCTGGAATCTCTCCCGTCTCCCATGATTTTCCAAAGATAATAGCTAGAGGCTCAGATACCTCCTCTATTAGCTCCTTGAGTATTCTAGGATGCATTTCATCAGGCCCTGGTGACTTGCAGGCATCTAACTTTTCTAAGTGATTTTTAACTTGTTCTTTTTTTATTTTATCTGCTAAACCTACCCCCTTCCCATTAGCATTCACTATGTTAGGCATTCCTTCAGACTTCTCGGTGAAGACCGAAACAAAGAAGTCATTAAGCATCTCTGCCATTTCCAAGTTTCCTGTTACTGTTTTTCCCTCTTCACTAAGCAGTGGGCCTACCCTGTCTTTGGTCTTCCTCTTGCTTCTAATGTATTGATAAAAAGTCTTCTTGTTCCCCTTTATTCCCGTAGCTAGTTTGAGCTCATTTTGTGCCTTTGCCTTTCTAATCTTGCCCCTGCATTCCTGTGTTGTATGCCTATATTCATCCTTTGTAATCTGTCCTAGTTTCCATTTTTTATATGACTCCTTTTTATTTTTTAGATCATGCAAGATCTCGTGGTTAAGCCAAGGTGGTCTTTTGCCACATTTTCTATCTTTCCTAACCAGTGGAATAGCTTGCTTTTGGGCCCTTAATAGTGTCCCTTGGAAAAACTGCCAACTCTCCTCAGTTGTTTTTCCCCTCAGTCTTGAGGGGAATGTCCATTAGCAACTATGAAATCCAACTATCATGAGCACTGGAGAAAAATACATACTATTCTCCAAACTCAGCCTTATGCTCGCAAGCCTGATAAGATAAACTTCTATATTTAGAGATAAATAATGTAAATATACTCTACTGAATCACACTGTTTTGCACTTGAAATTTGACACTAGGGTATGAACAGGACTGGCTAAACCACTGATGTATCTCGCTTGTCAATTCTTCCTTCCTACTAATGATAATGAAACTCAAAGTTACACAACTTTATGGACTGTTAAATGGCCAGCAATTAGGTGAGAGGGTCATAAGACTGACTATATCTAGTTACATGTTGTCCTGGGAAGGGGGAGTTACATCTAAGCACCTCCCAAATATATAAAAAACAGAAACCACCACCAGGAGAAAACTTGGCAGAGGGTCTCAACTCATAGGGCACTAAGACATAGGGCAAGTGATCTGAGTGAATATAAATTTATGAACCAATATGAGGGACAGACTAAAAGTTGAAGAAAAGTCTCAAAATTATTCAAAATGGCAGGTCATACTAGTGCCAGTTATATACTTACTACTTCAGGCATTATAGTCCACTGTGTTATTTTCAATATGTGAGGGAAGAGAGTATAATCACACTTCCTCTGAGATTGAAAGAGTAACCAATCTTGTCTACATAGTGCCTAGTACACGGTTGGCCCTCTTTGGGGACCATCACACCTTTTTGTGGTGAAGGGGCTTGCGTGTTCCAATGAACCTCAGAGCTAAGTTGCTGGGAGCTTCATGTTCCTGGTAGGATCTCCCAAGGCAAACAAGTCTGAAGGGAGGTCCCACACAAAACAGGGTCCAATCCCCCAAGTAATCAATGGTGGATCAGGCGGAAGAGGGTCCTTGGATTTCAGTGGCTGTGAAAGCGGATGAAGTGGAGATCTCCAGTCATCTCAGAGACTTTCCCTGCCACTGGGCCCCAGACCTCCAACTTGTCATGATTGTGTGGTCGCTGTAGGCGCTCCAGTTTCCCCACGTTAAAAGAAATCACACGCAGGCTTCTACCAAGGAAAATCTCTTTCCAACCTTCCAAGCCCTGCGGCGACCAACTAGTGGTGACGGGGACAAGACTGGTGAATCTGGCAATCTCTAGCCACAAATCTGCATGTAGGTGGCAGTAGTTAGATGGTCATCTGGTACCTAGACTAAGACTGGTGCAATTCAGCAGCTACTATCGCGACTGAGCAGTCCTCTTTAAGATCCTCTCTGCTCACCCCACATGGGAAGAGGGCTAGGAAAGGTGCCCTAAACCTAGGCTGTCTCATACACTCCTGGCTGGATTACCGCATCCAGTGGGATCACTATGCCTGCGGTTGAAGCTACAAACAGACAGTGACTTTTGCTACATGGAATGTTCACACGCTTATGGATAACAAAGATAATGTATGACCAGAAAGAAGAACTGTTATTGTCGCCAGGAAACCTGTGAGATATAACATCAATGTCTCTGCCTTGAGTGAGACAAAGTGCCCAGATGAAGGTCAACAGAGAAGAAGGTGGAGGCTACACCTTTTTCTGGAAAGGAAAATCTGCAGAGGACAGGCGCATTCATTGTGTCGGTTTTGCAATTAGGAATAAGTTTGTCAGTCAGTTTATAGAATTTCCTGTAGGAATCAATAAATGTCTTATGACTCTTTGTCTTGAGCTCAGCAACAACCAGTCTGTGCTGTCATCAGTGCGTATGCCCCAATGCTTGATTCTATCGAGGATATCAAGGAACAATTCTATACAGATCTTGACAGTCTTGACCAACATTCCCAAGGAGGACAAGATAATTCTCCTCAGAGACTTTAACGCTAGAGTTGGGATGGAGTCAGATCTCTGGAATGGCACTATTGGAAAAGAAGGAGTAGGAAAGCCTAACTCCAATGGCATCCTCCTCCTGAGTAAATGCATAGAACATGGCCTGGTCATCATGATCACCCTCATTAGACAAAGTGAGAAGTATAAGACCACCTGGAGACACCCTTGCTCCAGGCACTGGCACCTTCTTGACTATGTTATTGTTAGAGCTCGAGTTCAGGAGGATATCCCCATCACAAGGGCCATGCATGTAACTGATGACTGTTGGACAGACCATCGCCTTGTTAGATCAATCATGAATTTCCAGATCGCCTCAAGGCATCGCAAGCAGGCAAAATCAGTACGAAAGAAATTCAACGTCAAGTCCCTTGAAGATATAGTGACTCGGGAAAAACTTCAGCAGTGTCTCCAAGAGAAGCTTGCCGCTAAGCCTACAGCTGATGATGATAATGAAAATTTCTGGAAGGGATTAAAGACTGACGTTCTCTCGGCATGTGCTGAATCCATTGGCTATGTCACCCGCTATCACCAAGATTGGCTTGATGAGAACGATGCTGAGATTCTGGGCCTGCTTGACCAGAAAAATAAAGCTCACTGCATGTGGCAAAACAATATATCACACCAGCAGAAGAAAGGGTCATACACGCAACTCAAGGCTGAAGCCCAAAGAAAAATCCATGACATCAAAAATAAGTGGTGGCGAGAAAAGGCCAAGGAGATTGAGCTTTATGCTGATAAACATGACATGAGGAGTTTCTTTCAGGCAATAAGGGTCATTTACGGTCCATGCTCCCATGGACCCACACCACTCCGAGCCCAAGAGGGGTCAATGTATTTTAAGAACAGTGAAGCCATCAAAGCCAGATGGAGGGAGCATTTTGAGTTACTCCTGAAATGTGAGTCAACTGTCTCTGATGCCACTAGCAAATCTATACGTCAATGTCATGAAAGAGAATCTCTTGCTGACCCCCACCCCCAAGCCTTGAAGAAGTAACACGAGCCATTACGCAGACTAAGAACAATAAGGCAGCAGGGCCAGATGGCATACCAGCTGAAGAACTGGTAGGAAACTTTTTCTTCATATCTGGTATAATGAGAAGATTCCAGAAGACTTGAGAAATGCTAACATTGTTACAATCTTTAAGAAAGGAGATAAGTCGGAGGGTGGAAACTATAGAGGCATTGCCTTGCTATCTACAGCAGGGAAAATTCTTGCCTGTATCCTCTTAAACCGATTACTCCCCCTTGCTGAGGAAATATTGCCGGAATCTCAGTGCAGTTTTAGACTATCCCGCAGGACAATCAACATGATCTTTGTTGCCTGCCAAATCCAGGAAAAGGGTCTGTTCCCCATGAAGGTATTTACAGCCTGTAATCAGTCATCCCTTAACCTTCTCTTTGTTAAGCTAAACACATTGCACTCTCAGTCTATTACTATTTTCTAATCCTTTAATCATTCCCATGGCTCTGAATCCTCTCCAATCTACCAACACCCTTCTTGAATTGTGGACACCAGAACTGGACACAGTATTCCAGCAGCAATCACATCAGTGTCAAATACAGAGGTAAAATAACCTCTCTACTCCTGCTCAGGATTATCCTGATTATGCACCCCAGGATCCCAGTAGCTCTTTCGGCCACAGCATCACATGGGGAACTCATGTTCAGCTCATTATCCACCATGACCCCAACGTTTTTTTTAGCATCACAGCTCCTCAGGCTAGAGCTGCCCACCTTGTAAGTATGGTCTGAATTCTTTGTTCCTAGATGTATAAATTTATGTTGAGTCGTATTAAAATGCATATTATTTGCTTGAGACCAGTTTACTGAGTGATCCAAATTGCTCTGAATCAGTGACTGCCCTTTCCATTATTTACAACTCTCCCAATTTGTGTATAAGTTGCAAATTTTAGCAATGATGATTTTATGTTTTCTTCAAAAAGTTATTGATAAAAATGTTACACGGGACAGAACCAAGAACTGATCCCTTCAGGACCCACCAGAAACAGACCACCCGATGATTCCCTGTTTACTTACAGTTTCATAGAATCACAGAAATGTAGGGCTTGAAGGGACCTCGAAAGATCATCAAGTCTAGCCCCTTACACTGATGTGGACAAAGTAAACCTAGAACATCCCTGATGAGTGTTTGTCCATCCTATTCTTAAACGTTTCCAGTGATGGGGAGTTCACAACTTTCCATGAAAGCCTATTCCAGAGCTTAACTACCCTTACAGCAAGATGGAGAAAAATTATTTTTTTTATTTTGTTATTTAAATAATATTTTTTCTTCTTAAAAATAAACCTGTTTAGTGAATGAAATAAATGAAATCTGAAAATGAGAATGCCCCTTTCTTCAGAAAATAACTGAAGTACAAATGGAAAAAATGATTAAAATCAATTATTTAAATCAAGGCTTTCCACTTGGTTTAAATAGCTGATTTAAATCACCTTTATTTAAATCAGTCTATCGGATACAGCCTTGTAGTTAGAAAGTTTTTCCTATTATCTAACTTAAATCTCCCTTGCTGCAGATTATGCTGATGCTTTTTGTCCTACCTTCAGTGGACATGGAAAACAATTGATCCCCATCCTCTTCTCACCTGATCTGGCTCTTTTTTTCAACTCTGTGAAACTGGCCCTATTAAAGCAGCAAGTTTACATAATATTGGTCTGGTCTTTATTCTGCTTGCACATTATAAATGTGATCAAGTCATGATCACTTGTAAGCTATTAATTTCTAGTCCTGCAATCAGTTTCTCTTTATCTGTTACGACAAGGTCTAATATAGAATTCCCCCATGTTGGCTTTAAGACTTTTTGAGTTTGGAAATTATCATCTATAATATTTAGAAATTCCAAGGATGTTTTAGTACTTGCAGCAGGAGACCCCCCCCCCCCCCAAGCATATGTCACTCAAATTAAAGTCCCCCATGACCCTGTAGTTTTTTCCCTCCACATTATAGACAGGTACATACGAAGGTGGTTATCCTGCTCCTAGTGTGATTTGGTGGTCTGTAGCATACACCAAATAATATCCCACCTTGTGCTTTATTTATTAGAACATTGATCCATAAGCATTCAAAATCATTTTCTTCCAAGTTATCAGTGACTCAGAAACAGGCAATACCATTTTTGACAGAGTGTCACTTCCCCTCACCTTCTTCCCACTCTGTCCTTCGTAAGTAGACTATAAAGGACAGTTACCTGTTCTGTAACTGGCGTTCTTCGAGATGTGTTGCTCCTGTCTATTCCACAGTAGGTGTGCGTGCTCGCCACGTGCACCAGTGCCGGAAGTTTTTCCCTTAGCAGTACCCGTACTGGGGGAGCATCACGGCGACCCCTGGAGTGGCACCCATATATCGCGCTATAAGGGGAGCTACGGGCTCCCCCCACCCTCGGTTCCTTCTTGCCGGACAACTCCGACAGAGGGGAAGGAGGGTGGGGTGTGGAGTAGACAGGAGCAACACATCTCGAAGAACGTCAGTTACGGAACAGGTAACTGTCCTTTCTTCTTCGAGTGGTTGCTCCTGGAGGAGTCCAGCAGGGCCCCAATGAACTCTATGCGCTGAACAGGCACTAATGTCGATTTGGTCTCGTTCATGACCAGGCCTAGTTCGGCGCATGTCGAAAGGAGCAGCTCTACGTGGGACTCCACTTCGAAACGGGACTCCCCCTTGAGGAGCCAGTCGTCCAGGTAAAGGAGATTTGTACGCCCTCCCGCCTGAGGTGGGCCGCCACCACAGACATACATTTCGTGAAAACCCTGGGGGCCGTGGAAAGGCCAAAAGGGAGGACCGTGAACTGGTAGTGGTCCATCCCCACCATGAATCGGAGGGGGCGTCTGTGCCCCTCAAAAATATGGACATGAAAGTAAGCGTCCTGGAGATCCAGGGCCGCGTACCAGTCCCCCGGGTCCAGGGAGGGGATAATAGAGGCCAGGGACACCATGCGGAACTTGGAACGGGTTAGAAACCTGTTCAGGTCGCGCAGGTGCAGAATAAGCCTGAGACCCACCGGTACCCTTTCCACCACCCCAGGTGGAGAAACCGGTCCACCTCCTGACGCGGACATGTTCCAGGTCTCCCAGGGCCATTGTTGATGGCGGGTGATTTGGCGGGGGTGAGGTGAACTCCAACATGTAGCCCTTGGAGATAGTACTGAGGACCCATTGGTCCGAAGTTATGCGGGACCACGCCCTGAGGAAGGCAAACAATCGGTTGCAGAACACAAACTTTATTAATCGGGGGGGGGGTCTCCCTGGCAACAGGCCCGGTGCCCCCCTGCAGATAGTCAAAACCGCCTCTTCCCTTGCCTCTTGCCCTTAGAGGGACCGGGCTGCGGGGCAGAGCGGGACTGCCTCTGAGACCGACGCTTCTGGTCTCTAGGCCTTTTGTATGGGGGCTCATATCTGCTCCTCGCAGGCTGAGCCGCCGGAAGCAATTTGGCCTTGTCCTTAGCCAGAGGGACATAGAGGCCCAAGGTCTGCAAGGTGGTGCAGGAATCTTTCATCCCATGCAGCCTGACGTCCATCTGGTCCGCGAAGAGCGCCTTGCCATTCAATGGGAGGTCCTGCATCAGTGATTGTGCCTCCGTCGACAGCCCGGACAACAAGAGCCATGACGCCCTGCGCATGGTGATCGCGGAAGCCATCGAGCGGGCCGCCGTGTCCGCCGCATCGGACGCCACTTTCAGGGCTGCTTTTGCTGCCGCTGACCCCTCTTCCACCAGGGACTTGAAGTCCTTCCTGTCCCGGTCCAGGAGGAGGGGCTCAAATTTAGGCAGGTTGAAGTCGTACCTGCTCAGTAAGGCCTGGTGGTTGGCTACGCGAAGCTGGAAGCTAGCCGACGAATAAAATTTTCTGCCAAAAGGAGTCCAGCCTCCTGGCATCTTTGTTTTTTTGGGGTGGGCGCGGGCTGGCCCTGACGCTCTCTGTGGTTTACCGATTCCACAACGAGCGAGTTGGGTGTCGGGTGTGAATACAGGTATTCATGGTCCTTCACCGGCACAAAGTATTTCCTCTCGGCCTTTTTCGAGATTGGGGCCAAGAAGGCGGGAGTTTGAAATGTTGGCAATACCCTGGTGCAGAGGCAAGGCCACGCGGCCCGGTGCCGAGGGAGACAGGACGGACCCTCCATCTCCTCGGCCTGCAGCTGGAGGTTGGAAGCCACCCGCTTTAGCAGGTCCTGGTGCGCCTTGAAGTCCTCCTGCGGGACCGATGGCGGAGGCGCTACTATGGTGTGGTCCGGTACCAGAGAGAGAGGGCCCGTACGGAGCCGGGTGCCTCGGTCGGTGCCAGGGCGTCGATACCGAGGTCAGAGTCCTGGCGCGGGTCCGCTGACTCGTGACCCGCCGACTTGTCTTGTGGGCGGCCAGAGGAGGCCGATGGAGCCCAGGACGCTCCGGCGATCAAACGGGCCTCCGCTTGGGCTGGCACCGATGGCCACGGTGCCCACTGGCACCACTGTCCTTGCCACGGAGTCCCTTGCCATTGGTTCGGCTGAGCACGGGATGGCAATATGTGCCCCGGCGGAACGGCGCGTGCCGAGGATGGGTGGACGTGTGCCGAGGCCGAGGTCGCTGAAGAACGCTGGGTGCCGCGGGAGCGGTAGGAGCGTCGTCGTCTCCCTTGGGACCGAGAACTCGACAACAATGAATGGTACCCATGCGACGAACTGCTTCGGTACACGTGACGGCGACACAACGCTCGGTGCCCTGACGCCGAGGTACCTCGAGGGGAGCCTCTGGCGTGGCGCCTATACGACCAGGAGCTGGAACGGGAGCGGCGACGTCTGTCCCGTTGAGAGCGGCTCCGGTACCCACGTCTAGCAGGTGAGCATTTCCGGTGCCTCTCTTGGTGCCTCCGCTCACTGGCAGGCAGCGTGGAGGGTCCCCGCGACTCCCGTCCCACCAGCGGCCCGGACGGTCTGGCCGGCGTTGAGGGTGGCCGGGAGCTGCTGGAAGAGCGGCCGCTGCGCGCCAAGCGGTGCGGAAAGCGATCTTCGGAGCGGGAACTGCGGCTGCTCGGAGAGGTCTGGTGGGCACCCAAAGGGGACTTGTCTCGCGACCTAGGGCCCGCGCCTGATTGCAAGCTCGGGACGGGCAGGGACATAATGTCCTTCGCAGCCTGCACCGCCTCTGGCGTCGACGGCATCCGTGCCGGTGGGGATGCCTGGGTCGATGGTACCGGGCTGCTCCACTCCACACGAGTCGGAGCCTTAGAGCCCAGGGGGGATCGAGGGCTGCCCAACGCGGGACCAGCCTCCCCCTTGTCCTTATCATGGCGGCGTTGCGAGGCCGAGCTCTTCCCTTGCTTTTTGCCAGGAGAGCGGCGCTGACTGGTCGAAAGGGCCTCGCTACGTACCGACGACGTGGCGGCCGGTGCCGAGTCCGATCTGCGCACCAGCGTCTGAGTCAACGCCGACTCCATCAGAAGAGCTCAAACACTGAAGTCTCTCTCCTTCTTGGTTCTTGGCTTGAACGACCTGCAGATCTTGCAACGGTCGCTGATGTGAGTCTCACCCAGGCAGCGAAGACACTCAGCGTGAGGGTCGCTCCTGGGCATAGAACGGCGACAAGAGTCGCACGACTTGAAGCCTGGGGCACGGGGCATGTCCCAAGCCCACTAACAACTGAAGAACGATCTACAACGGTACCACTAAGGTCGAGAAGAAGGACTGCAGCAGAGCTGGAGCACAAAAGTTCCGACTACCTTCACTGGCGGCAAGAAGGAACTGAGGGTGGGGGGAGCCCGTAGCTCCCCTTATAGCGCGATATACAGGCGCCACTCCAGGGTTCGCCACGGTGCTCCCCCAGTACGGGTACTGCTAAGGGAAAAACTTCCGGCACCGGTGCACGTGGCGAGCACGCACACCTACTGTGGAATACACAGGAGCAATCACTCGAAGAACCACCATTGATTTTAACATTCCAACGGTGTAAATCATCCCACCAGGTTTCAGTAATAACAACTAGACTGAATTTATGCTCATAAATGAGCAATTCAAATTCCTCTTGTTTGTTACCCAGGCTCTTAGCATTAGTGTATAGGCAATTTAAGAATTTCTTCTAATCATGCCCCTTGTTTCCTTGATTAATTTTGTTTTCAGCATCTCAGTTTTGTGCCAACAGTGCTCAACCTTCCCTCTTTTTACATTCTCCTTTTATTAGTTTAACCTTCTCCAGATTACTCTAGCCAGCCTGTCCCCAAGGAGATTGGTCTACTGAGGTAGAGGCCATCCAATCTATATAGCCCCTCTCCCCACAGAAGGGGACCAATGTTCCACAAAACCAAAACCCTCCACCCTACACCATTTATCTAGCCAATGGTTCACTTCCAGAAACTTGTGCCTTGTGTCTTCCTTCACTCGTGGGACAGGAAGGATCTCAGAGAAGACTGCTCGGACATTCTTCTTCCACACACTTCCGAGTTCCCTGAAGTCATCTACTATCTGCAAGATATCCCACTGATATGAACTATCACCGATGGCTCCTTTCCCATCAGCTTCAGAAACCTATCCTATCTTAGAGTGATATCTCATGTCTTGGCTCCGGGAAGGCAGCACATTGTCCTATTGTCAGTCTGTCCCTTGCAGAATGTTCTTTCTATTCTTCTGAGCATTGAGTCTCCAACAAGGATAGTTTGTATTCTTTGTACAATTGGAGAACTCTTTGCAGGGAAGCTTGATTTTCTTACAGGTTGAGCTGAGCTGCCATCCACATGTTCCATACACTTCTCTGTTCCCTAGGACCTGCTGGAGGTACCTTGAGAGATATCTTCCAAAATTTCCATGTTGAAAGGATCTGTATCAATTTGAAACTCTGAGCTCTGTGGAATTCCTCCTGGTCCTCTTCTCTCTGGTGGCCACATCCTGTCATCCTCATCTGTCTCCAGCCACATAGAATACTGCCATGACCTCTTCCTACCAGGCCTCCTCTCTGACTTCTTCTCTCTCCAGTTCCTTGGTGGCCAGCTACATTCTTTCTTGAACCTAGGGTATCGGTGTCAAGTATCAGAGGGGTAGCCGTGTTAGTCTGAATCTGTAAAAAGCAACAGAGGGTCCTGTGGCACCTTTAAGACTAACAGAAGTATTGGGAGCATAAGCTTTAGTGGGTAAGAACCTCACTTCTTGCATCTGAAGAAGTGAGGTTCTTACCCACGAAAGCTTATGCTCCCAATACTTCTGTTAGTCTTAAAGGTGCCACAGGACCCTCTGTTGCTTTCTAGGGTATCGGTGTTTCCAGAACCTGGCTATTTAGGAATTCCTCAGCTTCTCTGATTCTCAGTAGCTTCTCAACTTGCTCCTCCAATCCAAGAATCTTTTCCTCCAGCACAGCCACCAACTTGCACTTCATGCGCATGAAATCCCATCCGTCTTCAGGCAGGAAAGCACACGGCACATCCGTTGCAGGCCACCACCACTGTTCCATTGCTGACCATCTTGACATCATATGTAGTGCTGCACCTGGAAGGAAAGCCTCTCACACTCCCTCTCTAAGCTTCCTCCAAAGTTCTCCTGTTCGCTGCCTCTGTTCACCCAGCAAGCGACTATTATACCAAGTCTTCCCTGCTTAGCTCAGCCCTGCCCCTCACCACCAGTGACAAACTAACCACTCGGACTTCAAACAGCTGGGCTGATGAAAACTCCAGGGGATAGAGCTGCACGGCCTTTATCAAGGCACCCTACTTACTCAGGGATCCGCAGCCCATACACAGAGGCTATGACAAGTGTATTGGTTGCAGTTATAATTTACCACACAGCTCTTTATAAGCAAGCACATTTATTCTTAAGGTGCAAGCAAGTACAGAGAAAAAACTAAAAATAAAAGAACCTACATGCATGCTCAAGAGCTTACCGAAGGTCACCCCAACTCCAGTCTCGGGCTCTGGTAGGTGTCAGTCCTTCAAAACCCACAAATGGATTTTTCCCAAAGTTACAAGTTCATAACTGTCTCAGATTCAGAACCAGAACAGAGACTGGCCAGAGCAACCTGTTTCTTTATATGCTCAGACCTTGGCCTCTGGTCACTGGGAACACAATCAGCAGACAATCACTCTCTCCTCAGCACGTAGCTTCAAAAGGCTGGGTTTTTGCACAACCAGAGGTGCAGAATTTGCTTTCGCCTCTCCCTAGGTATTCACTAGGAAATCCACTTAACATTTATTGTCCCCAAAGTCCATTTCTGTCTGGCACATTTTTAACATAGTCTTTTGAACTCCCACATCTGTCACATCTCCCCAGCAGGGGAGGTTACATACAATCCCAGCCCACAAAAATACATAAACCATTCATTTAATACAATGGCCACCGAACATACTTAAATTTAATTCAGTAAGATCTCCCAAGGATGTGGCAGGACATTACCATATCTGTCACAGTCATTATCCACATAAATATCTAATCTTTATTTCATTTTGAGTCCTGCTAAACTCTTGGCCTCAATGAATTGTGATATACGTTCTGCAGGTTAATTATGCATCGTGGAAAACAATATTTCCTTTTCTCAAATTTTAGATGTGTTGCCTTTCAATATCACTGAATTCTCCTTGTTCCTGTACAATGAGAGAGGGTAAATAGGAATTTCTAATTTACCTTCTCTAGACCTCCCATTATTTTGAAAAAACATTATAATAATCTAGGTCTACGGGTGGTATAGGCATACTTGGTCCTGCCTGAGCATAGGGGGGATGGACTAGATGACCTCTTTAGGTACCTTCCAGTCCTACATTATGTGATTTTGATTATATCCCCTCGTTTGTTTCTAAACTAAACTTTCCCAATCTTCTCTCTTTTTCTATCTTTCCTCAGCTAATAATTTATCTCAATTTATGAGAAAGGATGACCAAAACTGAAATGAATATTGCAAAAGAGGGTATTAACATTGATTTACAGAACTGTATTACAATATTTTTTTCATTATTTTCTATTCTATTCCTTACCATGTACTCCCATTTTGTTTGCTTTTTAAGATTGCCAGATGCACATTGAGCAGAGGTTTTCACTGGGCTGTTCAAAATGACAACCAGGCATTTCTAATACATCTATCACTGGTAGCTAGTCACTTCAATTTCCCCCTTCCTCCCATAGTCTATCATTTTTTCTTGTTATCCATCTAATTTAGGATGTAAGCCTTTTGGGCAGGAACCTTGTTACATGTCTGTAAAGCACTACCCACACTAATGACTTTATAGAAATAAATAAATTGCAGCATCTCATTACTGGGTAGTGGGACTGTGACATTTTCTACTACCTTCTAGTCATGCATTAACATTTAATGCATTTAATCTCACTTTACATACTACCACAATTTTACACTCATTACAAATGTTTGAAGCCTTTCTTTAAAGAACTGTTGAAGTTTGACATTCCCACCTCCACAAAATAATTCAAATGGTGCCTCATTTATCAAGACTGTATATGAAACAAAATTATCTGTACGTAAAGGCATGTGGGAAACTGAACACTGTAAACTGTAGGATATATGCACACAGGTGTGCACACAAAATGTGCCCACTGGGGAGGAAAATACTTGGAAAACAAGATGGCAGCAGGAGACCTGGAAGTGTTATTAACAGCACACACTGTTTATAGACTTGTAACAAAAGAAGTTGGTCAAAAGTCCAACTGGATTTTGTGCTGCACGCCCAAAGATATCAGGAATCAGAAAGGTGATAGTCCCTTTCTTTACAGCTCTAGCACAATGATACCTAGAATTTGGGGACCTCAAAACCCAAAAGATGGTAAATTATTGGAGGAAATTCAAAGCAGAGGAACCACACTCAGAGTGGAAAGGTGTCAATAAATGAGGAAATAAATAGGTATAGCTTAGGTAACAACAGTTGGAGGGAGAGGGTGTGAGAAATAAATTCCATCCTTCGTAACCTAGTATGCAACCAGTCAAGTTGGATTTCTATTTGGTGGGAAAGCATGGTAGGGATTTTAAGCTCTACAAACTGATGATTAAATGATATGGAACAAGAAAGAAATGCTGCCGTTCTGCACAGTTTTATGTAACTCTGATGTAATTGCTTTTTAAATCTACATCACAGGCACCCAAGAGCTTTGGATGGGCACCCTATAGGGCAGAGTGTTTTATACTGAAGTCTAAATAAATTTGCAGCACCCACAAAATCTGAATTTATAGGTAGAAAATTTCTTTGATGTGACCCAAAAACATAGAAACAGGAGTAAGGCGAAGAAATTTAGCAAAGGAAAGATCAGTACAAGAGTCTCAATGTGGAATCTTCTTTCCAACAGAAGTCAGCAGAAGCACCATTATTTGAATAATTCAAAATTAGACTTAACAAATCATTCATGAGTATTTGGAAGGGAAATGTTGGCAGGTGATGAGAGCTGCAGAACCTTGAAACAAGGACCAGAAGTTTAACTTAATTCACAAAGTGAGAGGAAACCAGCAGAGGAGGAGGAAGCTTATGGCTGTATCAGCAGACAGCAAAAAGTTGATTTTGGCAATGATGTTTTGGAGAGATTGATTGTGTGTATGGAGGGGGGCTGCAAGGTGAGTATAAATAAGACCAGAGAAAAGGAAGTTGCTGTCCTTGACACAGGAAATTATTAGGATATGAGAGAGCAATTTAGCTATGAGAACAAAGAGGAAAAGACAGATTTTTGACTGATACTGTATCTTAGCCAAAAAGCTGCTTCCTTGGCCAAGTTACCACTTCTGTCACAATTTCACCAGTCAATAATGAAGAATACTTTTTATAGATGCGGTGAAACCCCTCTAGTAACATCCAAGTAGTTTTTCCCTGTTTTCTTGCATTGCAGAAAGTTGTACTAAGACATGCAGATATGAAGCAGTGAAAGGAGCATTTTACCATTTCCGTTGCAATCTAGTCTACTTAAACTAGATCCAGTGCCTGAACCCACGTATCAACAGAGTGAAGTAAACATGACTTGACAATTTCACCACTGTCCACAGTTTTTTTGGATAGTAACACAGACCAGAATTGTCAATTTCATTGTGCACTTCTTAGAAAAATATGAGCAGTACCAAAGGCACTGAAGCGGTCTGCAAATTCAGATTGTATCAAGTCATGTTTCAAAGGTTGCCTCTGCAACGATAAGAACTATAAATTATTTTTTTAAATAAAGATTGCAGCCTAACATTTTCAAACCCAGGTGCCTACAAAGTTAGGCATCTAAATGAATATTTGCACACCTGCATAAAAGTGGGCTGATTTTCAGAGGTGCTGCACACTCCAATAGCCAATGACTTTGGCTTGAACTGTGGATGTTCAGCCTTCTGAAAATCAGCTCACTTTAAATCAGGCATCTATATATGAGCTTAGATGCCTACATTTACACATCTGTGAATGGAAAATGTTGCCCCTTCAGTTCTGCAGAGTTTGTTGGCTTAGCTACACCATGATTTCCTAACTGCCATTGACAAATGGGTTTTTTATGTCCTGGATACGACCATCAGTAGCTGTTGAATTACCACAAAGAATCAGACCTGAATCTCATAACAGGCTCTTTAGAAGCTCACTGACACCAGACATTTCATAACCAGAAAGGTGCACGCAGACAAGATTCTGATTGCTTGGCCGCCGATATGTTCCAGATTCATCCCTTGAGAGTATAAATGTTTGTGACATCACAACTGATTAGATAATGGTTAAGTTGTCACAAAAATGTGGTTCCCCTAACTTTCATTTCAAAAGCACAATCCAGAGCAAATCAACTCAGCAGCACAGATCATATTTTCATGCAAATAGGCAATGTCTAGGTAGCTAGTTCAAATCCAGCCCAGAACAAACTGGGATCTACCTATGCCGCCATCTGATGGCTGTTTGGTGGCCTATGTGAAATAAGCTGATGGTCTCATTTTTAGACCCAGTGAACAGATATCAGCAATAAAAAAAACCCCACCCACCCACCACTGCCACTACAATTGACACGACTTGATGTCCCTTTGCTGGCAAGCTCAGCTGTGAAGCTACAGACTGAACAAATGGTTTATACCCTCTCCCCTGCTTTGTCTACATCAGGGTTAAGATACTTTGGCATGACAGACTTGGGAAACTTTCACTGCCACTGCACCCACTTTAAAGTCACTTTTTCAGAGCAAGTAAGCTGCAGAACTGTCAATCAAGCACCTTTCACCCGTGCTAAACGTACATGAAAAGATTTAAAATAAAGAAAAATCCTGAAGAAAACTACTAGAAGAAAAAACAAAACACAGACTGTGATTCATCAGCAGAACTGTCTGTAATTAGAATGGTTTTCAGAATTTTCTAGTCTAAGTAGTCTCAGTAGCTCTCTAAAATGGAAACAGGGATGGAATGTAGAGCAGCTGAACACTGTGGATTCATCTAATTGGCCATTGGGTGTCACTAACACTCCACAAAAATAGAGATAAGAGAGATTTAACCTGGTGGTTGAAATACCACCAAATCTTGCTCAGAGACCATAATTCAGTTATGACTGCTGGGGGGCTTTCAGTGTTTTGACCTACAGTATTAGGTTGGTTTTTTTTAAATCAGGTATCCTTTTTATTGGCTATGTTCCCTGTCTGTACTATTTCCTTTCTCACAGGACAGTTTGTTTATAATTCAGCTTTAAATTCAAAATCTCCATGTCTGAGCCATCTCAATTGCTTTGATATTCCATTGAAGGATGAGTAAACAAGCTGACTACAAAGCAGCCATTGGTTTAGGAAATTCATGTGCAGTTCTTTGGCCTTTATTTCGGGCCTGTGTTTTTCTCCTCTGTGAGAAGTTCCTCATTCACAGAGACGGGATAAAACAAAACAAAAAACACACACACAGAGTCCAGGGGGGGGAAAACAGCTACATAAATAATAACGGAACAGCTAACTGGCTTACAGGGGACAGGGACTGACATGGAAACCGACACAGACACACACAGATTAACTGCACTTGTCACAATTTTTAAATCCCAGCAGACTGACCTCATACATCATGCCACTGTCTAAACAACAAGAGACTAAAGAACAAAACAAGCTTTTATTGACAGTTAGCAATGGGGGAAGGTACTACCATGATCCGGGTTTTTATCATTTATAACCACTTTCAGAGAGGGAAATTCTATTTTGGATACAGTATAAAGCTACCGGGAAGAGACCAACAGTGTAAGACATTCTACCCTCTTATTCAAAAAAGAACACAGCCAGTTTCACTGCTCTCTCCAAGCAGAAACGTCAAAGGGTGCCAAAAACTAAACTGAAAGCACAATCTTCTGACCTTTTGGCAAAAGCTGAAAGATTTTGACTTTGATAACATGCTCGTTTCTAAACGATAAGACAGATTTACAAATTGAGAAAACAATTCCCAACAACTCGATACTTAAAAATTCCCTTTAACAGTTTTGTTTACATTAATTAGTATTAACACTCCGAAGGACAGAGTTAATGACTAAAATCTTTTATTTGGAGCAAAACTAACTAGCAATTCTTGATTCGATTATTGTGATTTAAGACACCTGCAAGCAATTTCTTGACCCACAGCATCTGCTATAGCACCAGCCATCCAGTCTATACACTAAAGTTATTTTGTTCTCCTCCTTGCTTAAATCAAAGCTTACCCTTTGTTATGTCTATTAAAACCTAAGCTGTGTCAGTCTCTGGAGTCTTACTGAGCCACCCACCCTCCTGCAATCTGTCAAGTCAGTTCCTTCCTAGCTGCTGTCTGCACGCTCCCCAGGGAGGTAAAATTTAGCAACATACCATCACGTGGTAGAACTCCTCGCTGGGAAGATGGAGTGCTCTGCACATCGCTGACCTCGATATCTTTTCTTTCCAGTGGACCAGTTTTGCTGGATTCCATCTCACTGCCTCTGCTTCTCGGAGAGTCACGGCTAGCAGCTTCAATGACATTTCTCTTGTCCCTGTTTGCTGCCGCCTCCTCCTCCCTCCCTTTGTCGTGGCTGCTGATTTCACGGATTTGCTCCAGTTTGCTGTGATACAACCCTGAGCTGCCCAGCTCTTTCTTGACAGAGGTGCTGCTGTTCCACTCCTCTCTCTTCTTGGCAGCTGGCTCCTCTGTAAGAAGGGACTGATGCTCCTTCACAGTCAGGCTGGGCAACTCCGCATTGTTCTGTTCAGCGCCCAGGCTGTAGACAGATGTTTGCTCTTCTGACACAGTCATTGACCTTTTCATTGGAGCGCCTGGCTTTCTGGTAATGGGGCTTGAGCTCTGGGTCAGACTGCTAGTAGGAGAGAGAAGGCCAGTAGCAAGGTCTTCTCTAACCAATGGCTCAGGGTATTTGTCTGCCAAATTAAGGGTCTGGGGCACAGACAAGTGGGAGCATTCTGACATTGCACGCCTCATTGCCTTCCTTTGGTGAGCAGCTCTGTTCAGGAAATTGCCTTCATCTGCACAGCTCAGCTTTTCCTCCATCTCAACCATAAATCTTTCTTCTTCCATTTCACTGATATTATTGAAATAGCTACTTTTGAAGTCATCCTGTGCAAGCTCTATAGTCGTAGTTGGAGGTTTTGGATTAGATGCAGTCAGGGAAGAAGAAAATCCACTCTGTAGGTAGTTATCATTAACTACCCCTATTACACAATAGCTAGGGGATCCATCTTTTTTCACAGTCGCCTCTTTAGACCCTGAATTGTTAGGCAGGATAGGGTTGAAATTTGGATTCCACACACTAATCTCCTGCTCCTTCATGTATTTGTCAGGATCACTCTCTGACACACACAGGTTGGGCAGATTTTGTTCTTGCTGGCACTTGGTTTCCATCCCACTCTTACCTGCTGCTTTCTCCTGATCGGTGATGGCTTCATTTTTTCCCAGCCCAGTGCAAGGTCTCTCGGCTCCTGCCTGCCCCAAATGGAAATCTGTAGTTTTGGGGTTTGCCAAGTTTCCTTCTGCAGAAGGAAACGCTTCAGAAATCAAAGACCAGCTTTCAAGGTGACCTGGAGCTGCCTGGTATTTTTTGCCCTGCACCTCAATTTCTCTTTTGTCTTTCTGAGCTATTTTCAGCTCTTTGTCCAGCTTTCCTTCAAAGAAGCAGAGCTTATCCTCATCTGTGAAGCCAGCGTTTTTAACAAGCCCGTCTTTAATCTGTCCCCCTGAGTTTACATTTAGCCCAATTTCATTAAGCTTTCCCTCAGTCCTCTGCCATTCAAATTTAGTTTTGCTGAAGTCTTTCTGGGATTCCATGCAGTGGTAGGCTTCTGAAAAGCTATCTGTGTTCTTGGCTTTGCACAGCTGGCTGTATTCGGAAAGAGATGCAGGCTGCTTGTTTGAGAGAGACATCTCTGACTGCTTCTCTCCCTCTCGTAGCTGTAATACCACCTACAAGCAAGCCGAGCTTGCAGGCTGCCTGAGTCTGTGACGACATACCATTCCCCCGTATTCATGACAAAACTCATTCTTCCCCATCCCCCTCTTACCCAAAGCACTCATTTACTGAAATCGGCCACTAGTCCAAATAAAGCACTTTAGTTAGACCCTAACAAATGTCAGGTTTTGTCCCTTCCTAAAAACAAAATGGAAATTTAATTTGTAAATTTAATTCTTTGGTCTCTGTAAACACTGATATGGTTTGAACAATTCCAGTGAAATAGATTCTTCAGTGAATAAAGTGTTGAGGGTAATTATACACATATGCTTTTTACCCCTGCATCCATTTATAAGGAAGCTTACAATCGGTTTTTTTGCTCCAAACAATATTATATAAATAAGTATTCCTTGTTCATGAACAGTCAATCATGAACCGAGAAGAACCACTCCTAAAAATTGGTAAAAATTATACTCAGTAGTATGGTTTCCCCTCTAAAAACCAATACTGTACAGAGATTTGCCTTCCAGAGGCGGAGGAGTTTTGCTGCCAGAGCAATGTATTTAATACATTCTTTCTATATCAGAGATCACAAATACTGCCACAAATGGGGATTTCATTCACTCTAACTAGAAATAATGCCAATCACAAGAGTTTAGTCCTGGACAATGCTTAAGAGAGAATTTGGGACAGGTTCAGAGTGGTTTTGTGATTCTCAATACTATATCCTGGAATGTGGGCTTTTTAAAAATCATCAACTTATACAGTACTTTCATTGCACTAAATTCTTCCATTGCAAATATTTTACTTTCAGCATTACATGCTTTGTGCTGATCTATTTAAGACAAGTGCCCTGAAGTGAAATAAGTGCATAACGTGACCTATCAAAATTTCTCATTCAATCTGTGGGAAGACTTTTCTAACTCTAATTTCAGCATAGATAACATCTTGCTCTGACAAAATAATTTCCCCTATCTTTCTTCAGACTACCAAGATCACTCAAGTCATGCACTTTGGAAAAGGTTGATGGAGATGGAGATGGGGAGATGTTGTCCACTGTAGTCCTTGAATTACAATGGTTAAAATATCCCCTTCGCTATAGACTGAAAAGAGACTCATGGGAACTGGAATTTCCAGCAGTGGGAGATAAAGCGCAAGGACAGCTTCACTTTTTGGTGTATGATTGCATATAAGGGCAGGCTGAGATGCTGTATGTAAAGGCCATTTAACTGCTGGGTGAGAAAGGGAACTGGCTAAGAGGCTGGCCTGGTAACACACTGTCCCAAATTCCTCTACCTAACGGCCATGGAGCCCTGAGTTCCTTCTACATCAGTGTAGGACCAGACAGATACTCAAATTAGGGAAGGGTACTGCTAAGGTCACCAGCTTGTTTGAAGTAACACAGGCTCTCAGACTCCAATTTGATCAGGCCAGTAAGTGAGGAACAGTGTTTCCAAGTGCTTAATTTTAAAGTATAACTACTAAGCGTATTCGACCTGTTACTAGCCTGGGATCCTGCAGAGTTTTGTTCCTTAGAAATTCCTACATCCAATGAATCTCTCCCAGTGAACCACATGGGAGAGCCAGGTTTGATTTCTCTCTGCTCTACCTTCAAACAGGAAAGGGACAGAGAAGCAGGACAGGCAGACGACTCAGCCCGTAGGGAGATGTGGGACAGGCTCAGACTTCAGTGACTCCAGAATGCCCTAACAGCAGATAAACAGACCTAGGAACATGTGCTACTTTGGGAAGCAAAGTCATCTAGACTTTTGTTGTTGTTGTTAATTTTGGAATAAATAACTTTTAAAGGCAGGTCAATTAAACAGACCACATCTTCTAAAGACTTTGAATACATCTATGAAGGAAGGCCCAGTTTAAACCAATTACATTTAATTACATGTAATGACTTTCCCAGCAGAATCTGAGAGCACTAAAGATTGCCTCTATCCATTTACCATTGACACTTGGAGCGATGCATTCCTCTACCACAGGGCACGCATGCCAAAGGCGGCACGCGAGCTGATTTTCAGTGGCACTCACACTGCCCGGGTTCTGGCCACCGGTCTGGGGGGCTCTGCATTTTAATTTAATTTTAAATGAAGTTTCTTAAACATTTTAAAAATATTATTTACTTTACATACAACAATAGTTTAGTTATATATTACAGACTTATAGAAAGAGATCTTCTAAAAACGTTAAAATGTATTACTGGCACGCAAAACCTTAAATTAGAGTGAATAAATGAAGACTCGGCACACCCCTTCTGAAAGGTTGCCGACCCCTGCTCTACCCAGCACCAAGAGGTGCTGCCCTTGTCTTTAGAGGCCCAGTGTGAAGTAATCCTGACTAGACAAACCCTCCTCATTGAGTCAAGATTACAGAACTTTAAGAAGAATGATCATTGCAGATATAGCCAGAAAAACTCCTGCCTAGGAGGAATTTTGCCCTTGGTGTGAGCAAACAGTAACAATGATTCCTATTTTAGTTTAATTTTGACAATAATTTTTAGCCTCAATGTAGAAACGCTTGAGCTGCAGTACGCCCCCTGAATTTAACCTGCTGCAGAGATAACACGCTCTGATCCACACATTTATCTACTTGTGTTTGAATTCTGGGTTTGAGATGTTGCTATATTTAAAAACAATGAGTAATGTACTGTAAATTATACCCATAGTCTATACACCCTCCATTTAACCAAAATACTTCCACCCACCAGCCCCACTATTCTCAAAAGACCTCATTTTTTTAAATGATGTAAATGTTCTTAGACATCTTGCTGTGTGAAATGTGACCTACGGATCAATATTTTTAACCTCTATCTACTAACTGGTGCAAGGCTAGCACTTGGAAACATTTGTTGGTCCTAAAAGTATATATACTGGTCTCACCAACATATCTGACAGGTCACAAAATCCCAAACCTTTAAGTCATTTAATCTCAGTTACCTTATGTTGCTTCCCCATCACTTCAATCGGTTCTAAACAGGATTTTAGCAGCAGATCTCAACTTACTAGAGTTCTATTAATGCTCTACACTGATGAAATCAGGTTTTCCATGTTTTCTAATGTTCAAAGCACTGGTTTCTAGTTCTAGCAGTTCTTGAAAGAGTGGCAGCTATAATTACGTAGAAAATAAAGTAAGAGAAATGAAGCAAAGTGGCATGCTTTGATTTTAAGGTTTGATATTTCAGAACCAACCAGGAAAAGAGAGGAATGCTTTATGTCACTGGAAAGCAGAGACCAATTCTCAGAATTCTAGTGGGATAAAGCATGCTTGTATAGTCCTTGTGGTTTGCAATGAAACAGATATGAGAATTGTCACTACTTCAATTAGCACTACTTTTCTGGTACAGGTCCTGAACTAGCTAGTACAAGTCTGGGACCTTGGAACACTGTAATTGTTAAGCTCCGTGGTGCCGTTTTCCCCCCTCACATCTCTCCCTTCAGCATCTTGTGAAGATCCACATCACACTCTGCTGAAGATATACCACATCCTAAGAGAGATGCTTACAAGAACCAAGTTTTGCAATATGTTGTATTGGTCCAATCAAATGGGTGAGTTATTTGGACTTAAGGTAGCAGAAGCTAACATAGCAGCACACATAGAATGGCAGGTGCCTGCTCAAGAATTAATGTTTTCTTTCCTTTCCAAGCCAGGTGGATGCCATGCAAGATATTTGATGGTGCTAGAGAAATTAGATTCAAGCAGCTAAACAGAAAAATTGAGTTGTAGAGTATACTACCACACACAATTAAGAGCCCAATGACACAATTTTTGTTTTGATCTTTTCTTTTAAGTTTCAGTTTAATGTTTGCTAAACACTGTCTATATTTTTATCATCCTAATTTTTTTTCCTGCATGCCAAAATATGTTAGCTGTCAATCAGGATCTAACTATATAGAACAGCTATTATTTTGAAAGGAAAAATAAAATGAAGGAGTCCAACTCCATCACCACACAATGGAGCTCTTACAAAAAGCTACTACTGCAGTCAGCCTACAGCTAGCTGTCCCAGGACGTCGTCAAACTGACCCACTCTGCTCACCATTCTTAGCCTCTTAGCAACTTCACCATAACTACATCTATCCTTGTTCCAACTTACATACCTTCTTGTTCCCACACTTGCTTTCATTTTGTTTATACTGTCCCCTATGCTTAGAACAGCCCCCCAGTTTCCATGCACCAACCACCCTCATTCTTCTCCAAATGCTTTTTCCATGAAAACTTCTTAACACTTGTCTCCTCACAGACTACACCTCTGGATCTCCTTATTTCTTACCTAGACCAGGAGTCTAGAGGTTAAAGCACAGGACTGGGAATCCAAAGATCTGAGTTTTATTCCCAGCTCTGCTACAGGCTTCTTATGTGGCTTTTACCTCCTAGATACTAAAAAAGAGAGGTGCTGCACTTGGAGGAAGAGACATAGCAGTCAGCGAAGGACAAGCAGGAAAGGATGGGGAGCTCTCCAGAGAACTATTCGTGACTGAGTGATTCTGTGCAAAAAGAGTAAATTTGAGGAAAGTTGCATCCTAAAGAGCAAGATGATGGTTAGGAACAGCAAAAGGCTGCTTCTTCCGAGGGTAAAAATTCAAGTCTCCATGCCCCTCTACTGGTTCTTCAGTTGTCTTGAGGAAGACAGATTTCTTGGATGTCAGAATTCTGGGTTTCACAATCCTTATCACTCCCCACTGGCTTTTCTTTTAGGAAAGTGTCAGATAAAGGCAGTGAAATAGCAACCAGCCATAGCCAATCAGATCCCAGTGCTGCTTCCAGATGTATAGATGCCTCTATTGCCTAAAGCCTCTCTCAACCTTTCAACTGTGAAACTGCAGCATATTTATTCAGGAGGAAGTGTGGGACCTACTTGTAGTCAGTCTATACTTTTCCTCCTGCTATGATCAAATTCTGAATCCTCTTAAAGATTGCACACAAAAGACTAAAATGACCTAGCCAATAAAGCTGAAAAGCCCCTTACATACTAAAATATATTTAAGTACAATATTAAAAACCCACCAAACAGACCTATAGCCATCAGTATCTCTAGCTGCTTAAAATATTTTGATGCTTATGTTGTCTCACTGAATTTAAACACCACTTTCTAAGGGAAGACACACCTTTCAATTCAAGAGCTTGCAAGGAACTGCTGCCCATTTTAGTAGGTTTCACAGATACATGTACAACACACGACTATGTAGGCTCTTACAATGCCAATACCAAAGCAGACCAGATCACTATATCAACACGTCATGACTTAAAACCCAATCTGCAAGCTTCCATCCTCAGCAGATGAATAAGCCTAGCGTTTCTATTTTTGCTTCAATCCTGAAGCTATTACTTATCCCATTTAATGCCTCTTTTTTATCTAACACAATTGTTTCTGTGCAGTCCTTTGCAATAGTTTCCAAGGCAACGCCACTTTCCAGGATGATGAATACTCCTTGCCAGCTTCTCCGAGAGACGTTATATCGCTATTTAAATGTCACTACCAATAACAGTCAATAATCTCACTGATCAGATTGATTGAGGATATACTTTGGCATTAAAAGCCAAGATCATAAAATTATAATTTGGATATTCACTGGAGTGTAGGTTGACACAGATGACACACTTCTTGCTGATCAGCCAAATATTCACTGCAAATAAAACAAACCTATTAAAGCTTTGACACATGAGGCCTGAAGCCTGAGACTGTATACTGAACTCACATGCCTCATTACTTCCCACACTTTACAGTCGGTCAAGCTAAAGCAGCAATGAACATGAACTTTCAGTATCCTGATCAGTTTCACTTTAAAACTAAAGCCTTGTTCTTTAAAGATACATGGGAGCCTTCAGTAGTTTGTATGCTAACAATGCTACCCATCCACGGATGGGACACTTTTCAAGTAAAATCAGACTATTTAGATTTTGTAAAAAGAAAAGAAAAGTACAAATCCGAAGAGCAGCAGAAATGTTTCATTTTGTATTTTTAATTTCCAATACAAAACAGCTTTTAAAAATATTTCTGTATGTAACTCAAACATTGCAGCCCTGGGCTAGTGATAAGAACTTCACAGTGAAATTGAATGGAAACTAACCAACCTCTTTTCATTGTCCAGGCTGAATGTAGTACAAGTAGTAAACAAGCAGCATACACAGCAAGAAATAAATGATATTTTAAATTCAGTTCTCATTATCGAAAGTGTAATTAGTAACAAGGATAATGTTAAAAACCAAATTTCCTTATGTTTAATCCAAAAGTGGTCTTTTGAAGAATTCTAACTAAAACATGAATCTTTACAGATCTCATGGAGATGAATGGGAGAGGGAACTAATCCTGAAGCTGTAAGGTTAGTGCCTCGGGACCCCACAACTTTTGTCTAAACTCAAACGGATGTTTGTGACTACGATGTGTCAGCTATGGAAAGAACCATCGTGGGTATAAGGTGTACACAGATAGTTTTACAGAAATTGTTCTCATGGGAAATAGATCTGGATACGACTTCTTTGAGCCTCCTCTCTCCCTACATAGTAAAATTAAAACGATGTATTGGCTATATCTAGTTTGCAAACAAAAAAGGAAAAGGGTAAAGTAATTACGTACCTAAAGAGTTTGGTTACACTATGATTTAAGGGCCTACAAACATCCTACTATTTTTGGAGATATGGATCAGCAAAAAAAATCTTTTGAAACCAAACTTGTTTCATTTTTTTAAATTAAAAAACTATAACACTCACTACCAACAATATTTTAGTTCCCTTCTTCAACATAATCAAGTAGAAAGAAACAATCACAGATACAGGAAAGGAAGAAGAGGACAAAGGCTCTCTGTATGTCTGTTAAATACATTCTGTATTGTGGGAAGACAGCTGTCAGATCCTTTCTATATTCAAACTAAACAACTTTGGTTAATTGCTATTTTTTCTATATCAAAGTGTCATTTTCCCCCCTTATATAATGCAATAATTACCCCATGGAACTCATTGCCACAATACAGTGACACAAAGTTTAGTTGTATTTAACAAAGGATTATTGTGATGGAGGTGTTGACCCCATATTTGCCCTGAAAGGGTTCATGTAGGCTAAGGGGGGGGGGCAATTAACCAGACATGCCATAGCTGAAGGGAATCAGGTGGCTTAAGTAATCCCCTGACTGAATAATGAGGGAGCTGAGGAGGAATGAGCTGAGCTGGGCTGCATTTATAAAGACAGGAAGTTGGCCGCAGGGAGGGGGCTGCAGGGAAGTACCCTACAGTTACTCCCTGGGAAGATGGAATTTGGCAGCTAGCAAACCCAGAGAAGAGGGGGAGCCAGAAGGTTAGGAAAGGCTCAGGGAAAAGGCAGTAAGAATGAAGTCTAGAATGAAACAGACCTTGGCTGCTGATTAGAGGGTCCTTGAGCTGGAACCTGTGGCGGGCCTAGGTTCCCCCACCAGCCACTGGGGAAGTGACACTGGCTGGGCAGTGAATGAGAAGACTGCCTCAGCCTGTTTGTAAGAAGAGACTTTGACTTGGCCAGAGGGCGAAGCCATGAACACAGAGCACCTTGCCTCACTGAGAGCCAGGACGAAAGGCAGTGCGTGTGGCGAGATGTGGAAAGGTGGCATCGGACTTGGAATCAGCGACCAGGAGGAGGCACGCTAGTGGTGAGCAGACCCTGTGACAATTATATACATTCATATGAACAAGATTATCTGCAGTTCTACTATATAGGATAAAAAAATCATAAGGAATATAACCCTTTATGCTTCAGGATATAAACTAATCACTAACTGCTTAAGATTATGAAGAAAATAACTGTCCATTACAGGGCCTCCGATGTCTTCCTCAAACATCTAATTTTGGCAACTTTGAGACCAGATACAGATCTGAATGGAACATTAGTCTGATACAGTATGGCAGCTATTGTGTTACAGTACAGACCGGTTTACGCGCGAATCCACTTAAAGCACGGTAGCGCCATGCCTCCCAGTGCTACCTATTTAACACGCGAGACTCGTTAACAAGTTAACGGTACAGGAACTTTCTATGTAGCGCTACAGATTTGCTCACTAACTCACTGACCTAGAAATCGACAGGAAGGGCGGAGTGGAAACGTGTTGTACGTCTTTACCAATATTGGTAAAGACGTATTACGCACGCATAGTCATTGTCAGCTAGAGAGATATATAATATATAGTAGTTATATAGGAATATATATATACTACATTAGAAAGTTTTAACCGTAGGCCTAATATAATGGCAGAGGGCAAGCGTCAGCGTTCCTACACTATAGAAGAAAAGCAAGCTGCAATAGATCGAGTAAATAGCAGAGAAACCCAGGCCAAAGTTTCAAAAGATATTGGGATTGCCAAATCTACTCTCCGAGGATGGCTAAAAACGAATCTAAACTGAATGGCTTTGTACAAAATATTGATTCTGCCACGGGGCTTAAGCGAAAACGTGTGCGCTATTCAGCAAAACCCACAATACACAAAGCCATGCACACGTGGTTTGCTCAGGAAAGGCTGAAAGGAATGCCGCTAAGTGGGCCAATTCTTCAAGCCCAAGCGACAACATTTGGAAATTTAATGGGGGATGAATCATTCCAAGCCAGCAAGGGGTTTAGAAGTCATTTTAAAAAGCGTCATGGCATAGCGCAGGTATCGATTTCTGGAGACAGCAGATCAGCCGATGAATCGGCCGCGAACGCGTTTCCCGCCGAGTTAAAATCTATTTTACAAAATGAAGACTACCACGAAGAACAACTTTATAATTGTGATGAAACAGCTTTATTTGCAAAACTGCTACCTAATAAGACTTCGTAAGAAAAAAATGCGAGCCAGAAAGAGCAGAAAATAACGGCTTTTTTTCTAAGTAAATCATAGACACTTTTTTCAGCATGGCCCTCTTAACCCGCACTCCGTTAACACACGGTCGTGATGGCTTGACTCCCGACATCCGCACGTAAACGGTCTGTATCATAGAATATCAGGGTTGGAAGGGACCTCAGGAGGTCATCTAGTCCAACCCCCTGCTCAAAGCAGGACCAATTCCCAACTAAATCATCCCAGCCAGGGCTTTGTCAAGCCGGGCCTTAAAAACCTCCAAGGAAGGAGATTCCACCACCTCCCTAGGTAACGCATTCCAGTGCTTCACCACCCTCCTAGTGAAACAGTGTTTCCTAATATCCAACCTAGACCTCCCCCACTGCAACTTGAGACCATTGCTCCTTGTTCTGTCATCTGCCACCACTGAGAACAGCCGAGCTCCATCCTCTTTGGAACCCCCTTTCAGGTAGTTGAAAGCAGCTATCAAATCCCCCCTCATTCTTCTCTTCTGGAGACTAAACAATCCCAGTTCCCTCAGCCTCTCCTCATAAGTCATGTGCTCCAGACCCCTGATCATTTTTTGTTGCCCTCCACTGGACTCTTTCCAATTTTTCCACATCCTTCTTGTAGTGTGGGGCCCAAAACTGGACACAATACTCCAGATGAGGCCTCACCAATGTCGAATAGAGGGGAACGATCACGTCCCTCGATCTGCTGGCAATGCCCCTACTTATACAGCCCAAAATGCCGTTAGCCTTCTTGGCAACAAGAGCACACTGTTGACTCATATCCAGCTTCTCGTCCACTGTGACACCTAGGTCCACCTGTACTGTACTAATAAAACCAAACATTTGATTAAAAGGCATTTGTGCACAGAACTGTGTGCTTGAGGTCATGATTTGGCAATAATTTCCATTAGACAGCCATGTGTAACTATCTACATACCCAGTTATAGCTGAGACTAAGTCAGAGCAGAATTATAAACCATTGAAACTGTGTGAATGAGGAGGGTTATAATGGAAATGCTAAGCGATTAACAGCATGAATGACACCACTATAATTCAGAACAGCCAGGAAAAGACAACATTCAGAGATAGGGCATCATTGTGGTTGTAGAACAGAAGAAAACATTGTAATTAATTAGAGATGGCTCTTTTGGATGTTGAACATATTTTATTTACATATGAGGGATGTAAAGCTGTCAGATTAAAAATGTGAACTACTATATGTTACACACTGAAAAGGATTATGCCAATGATGGGTATTGGTGACTGCTCTGGAGACAGCTGGCTATTAGCTAAAGGAAAGGGTGCTGGAAGAATGCCAGCAGAGGGCAACGAAGGAGAGTAGGATGAAAAGCTTCTGAAAACAGAGAGAAGCTAAGTAGGAGACCACCGCTCAAAGTGGCCCTTCAAATCCCTGTCCGACGGTAATTTTCAGAACCTTTGAATAGCCAATACTCCCAACACTGGTATTCCATATGCTGCTCATTTACATTGTGCCTAGAAGACACAGACAAGGTTCAAGGACCATTATAATAGGCATTGTACATACAAAGATGGTTCTTGTCCTTAAGAGCTTACACAATATAAATGTGAAGACAACACAACAGGTGGATACAAACAAAAACATGAGGACTAGGTAAGCAAGACTATTCATAGTATGCTGTTCCTTAAGATATAGGCTAGAGAGGGTCTTTTTCCCAGGAAGCCTTTAGTGTTGACACAGATACCAGCTGAGTGGGGGGATGGGGAGACATAGGGAATGCTATTTGGAAGTCTAAGTGGGATAGTTCAACCCTAGTATCGTTTACCCCATCTCCATTCCTCAGCATGAGGTCAGTTGCATTGTTATTGGTAGGGATGTCTATGTCAATACTGAGATTCCTACACATTCTTTTCACATCTAATCCTACTTAGAACTCCAGCCAAAATGAAGCATAACGGCTGCTATCAAAAACTTGCCTGATAAATGTTGACCCTACCAGCATGGCAGAGGAATGGGATTGCTAGCCCCTGAAATGAAATCAGGCCCAGTTGTCTTGTTCCAGTTCAGATACGCCCTAGTTTGGTGTAATGGGGAGGGCAGAGCTGCCCTGCGAGTTATAGATGAGAGACAGCCCAAAGGCAAGGGAGAGTCAAGAACCTAGAGAGTCTGGAGAGAGCTCAGAAGAACACAGCAAGGTTGAGAGCTTTAGGGAGAGGATCACCTTGAAGGAGGGAGTGGAGAGAGCTCCCTGGTTGAGCAACAGAGCCAGATCAGGTTGGTGAACGCGGAAGGCAGTCGGGAAGGGGGGGTTGTTATTTACAAACTTCCCCAGACCAGAGAGGGCTGAAGATTGAGAGCAGCAGGGGGAGATGCCTGCTGGCTCTCTGAGCTGGAGAGCTGAAGACGGAGGGCCAGAGAGGGCTAAAGTCTCGGGAATTATGGACGAGTGAGCCAGCTGGAACCGTATCTGAGAAGGAAACACGGCAGAAAAGCTAGAAGGGCAGGAGCGAAGCATGGTGAGACACACCAGACGTGTACCCAAGAGATGAGGTGCAGTAAGATATGCTGGAGCCATACCTAAGTGTCTAAAATGGCGGTGCATGCCACTGGGGCTGTACCGGAGAGCATGCGCATGGTGAGAGATGTCAGAGCTGTACTGTTCATGGTGTGTTGATGGACTGTTGGGACTTGAAGACTGAATATACAGTTTGACTACGTTGGGGAATTCTGGACTATGGTTGTGCGACTTCTGTAATAAATTAACCTCGCAAAGGACTATTTATATTTGGAAAGCTTGTGTGGAGTTAATGCGGGCCCTAGAAGAGGGAAACTGAGGGGGTGGCCAAATGCACAGCCACTATGAGGTCATGAGGGAGGCAGTCACCCTACAACAGGCAGATTTTGGTTATAATCCTTACTGCCCAGTGGTGTTAAAAATGTGAAATAGGTTTCCAGAATACCTGCGTGTTTCTAGTAATGGCTGTAACAGGGAACAGAAGGGACAAGGCTCAATATGGTAAACAGTCATACAAGAGGCAGAAAGCTGCATGGGCAGTCACAAATCTGCCATTTTCTAACTTTTGAATGCTTGACCATGCAACCTACACAACAGCATTTTAATAGGTTTTTTTGGTAGATTATCCACATTTAAAATGTAGGGAACAGTCCTATCAAATAAAGATATCTACAGCATTGTAATTGCCACATCTTCCAAGAAGTGATAAAAGCTCTTTGGGGCAGAAATCAAATCATGTTCTACATGATATAAAACACTGGTGTATATCTACACTAACATTACATAAATGCCTCCATATAAATTTAGAGGAGCCCTCCTGTTGTACTGTAGCACACATACACAGTAGTTACAGATCTCACAAGCAGCCCTCTAGTTTTGCTAAACAAATTTCAGTAGCTAATCTTTAGCAGAACATTCTCCAAAATACTCAGATGTGGTATTCGAATGAACAAATTTACATAAATTTGAAGAGCAAGAGATGTAAACATGTAACAGAGATCTTATGGACTACTATAAATCCACAGCCACAATACACAGTGATATTGTAATCTGCGTTCCAGTGACAAGTATGGAGCCATTTAAGTTTCACTCTCATGATTTATGTAGACCCCAGAAACACCTTAATTTTTTTTTTTAAATAAAAGTTACAGTTTTATAAAGCTATTCTATTTATAGATATTATAGCAATATTTAGACAATTCTATAACATCTTTCATCCAAGGATTTCAAAGCACTTTACACAGTTAAGTATTATTCCTATAGAAAATGGGGTACTCCAGTTTACCCCATTTTCTATAGGAATAATACTTAACTGTGTAAAGTGCTTTGAAATCCTTGGATGAAAGATGTTATAGAATTGTCTAAATATTGCTATAACAGAAGATAAATAAGTTGCCCCTGGCCAAAGCAAATCAGTGAGAGTGTTTGGAATAGAATGCAGGTCTTCTCCTGGCTCCCACTAACTCCTGCTCTAACCAGTAAACAAAGCTACTCTTCATACACTACTTAAACCTCATAAAAACTTCGTCACACTGATCAGTGTTTTTAACCTGTATTTATCTGACATGAGTTTACTGTTCACTTGATAAAGTACCAGACATCCTAAATAGATTTTACACAAACATTTCTTTGCATTTAGGAATTAAGCTAGGATATTCATAGTCCTTGGGAATTCACTAAACGGTTGTTTCATTACTAGTTGGAGGGTGTAGGGATGGAAAGAAAATGAGACACAAATATTTGGACAAGAGCCAGTCAAAGGAGTCTGTCTTTTTGTCCCCACAGTGTTCTGTGCTTTATTGAAAGTAACATTTTGTCACTCAGCCCAGATGTTGTGCAGTCAACAATTGTTTGCCTAAGAACCATGCCAGAGGCCAGAGCCATCCCTTCAAGCCCTCCTCATCAATCCTGCACCTGACAGAATGTGCATTCAAATTGGGGTAGGAAATGTGTCAACCAACATCTCCAAAATAAACTCAATCATTCACAGCTTCTCTAAAAAGCAACTGTCAATCTACAAAGTGTTGCTTAGTGTAGTCAAGGATTGTGGCAATTGTGCTTAATTAGAAAGCTTCTATGTGGCCTTATATAGTACTAACTTGCAAATGCAAGCCGCATATCAATCTACTTACATGTAGCCATTCTGCACTGCAGTTGGGAGTCCTTTGATGTATTGTGCAGTTTTCAGTAAAATTTACCTGTGCAACAGTCAGGAAGTGCTTTTCTTTTTTGCAGGAATCTCCTAGCTTTACAACTATCCCTTTAAAAGTAGCAGTTTACAAAGGGAAACAAAAAGGTTTCTAGCAGATTATAAAGGCTTTTTTATTTTTAAAGACACTGCCTTTTGCGTTCACTCCACTTTGTACCATCATGCAGCATACTTCTATGGGCACAAGTTCATGCAGAGCAACCACTTCCAAAATAGAACAACTCTGGGTTATGCAACACTCATTAAAATTACAAAACCTCTCAAAAACCTGACCAGAATGTTAAGGCTGACTTGGGCTCCATGTTTATTAAATTTAGCAGCTGTATCATTCATGCTGACAATGTGGAACTCTGCAAAAAGAGAAACAGGGAAGTTTCATGCCTTAACGACAGTGCAAAAACAACAGCTATTAGATAGGGATGAGGAACCCTTGCTAGGCCACTTCATTACATCAGAATGCATTGATAAGATGAAAGAGCACACTTTTAAAGGAAGTTGGTAACATCGTAAGTCCCAGGTTGGTCGGTTGGTTGTTTTTAAAATCATATATACATGCTAGTCAAAACACAGCCAAGACGCGGGCTCCATTTCACAGTCAGACAGCTTGGGTTGACAGAGAGCCAAATTCTCTCTGAACTCTGGCCAGGACTGGCACTTGGAAAAGTTTTACTGGTCCCTCCAAAATGTTTCTAGCCCTGACAGGTTGAGAGGGATCAAATCTTAAAATTACATCAATCTGATTACTTGCTATTTCTCAAGATGCTAAATCAGAGATTAATGTTTCCTAAAGCTAATCAGTTGGGATGAAGCACAGATTTTTATACCTTTGGTGGTTTGAGATAGTTGAAGGTAAAAATGGTCAGAATTCAAGTGCAGGGGAAAAAAGCAGTAGATGTAATTAGACTAATGTGATTTTAAAGTCAGATCCCACAACCTGCCAGGAAGGAACATTTCATAATACAGAAATCTGCAATTCCCTGCTCTCCAGTTGTATAAACCATTAATTTCTAATCAATTTCAATTAGTTTCCTTGATCAAGCACTACTTTTCTGTCACTGGTCCAAGACTGAATATAGGAAGTCCTGCATCTCTGACAAGCATCACACTCAGTTTCTGGTGCTGAGAAGTTAATTTCACCATAATGCTCAAAGTACAGTTTAGTTTAATTTGTAAAGGCAGGACATATAAAATGGACTTTAAATGCAACCCAAAGAAACAGAGCTTTGGAATTCAAACCAAACTATCAATTCTTCTAAAACTTGGGAATTAGCACCGTGAGACAGGCAAGCAGAATTAAGAGCCTTTTAAGATCAGCCAAAACAGTCATGCCACATTTGTTTGTGACACACAGGATTAACAGTTATGTATTCATGCCAACGCACTGACAAGTAGCAAGGTCTCACACGCAAGCTGTCTGCGTTACTGCTGCTAGCTCAAATCACAAGCACACACCTTTTTCTTGCCTTTGCCGACTCATACCATTGGCTTTCAGCTGCCTTGGTTTCTCTCGATCTTGGACAGCAGGCCTTGGTGGTGGAGTAGGAAGCCCTCTTGACTTTGTGGGTCTCATGTAGCCTTTTATCTGTTCCGTAGCTTTGACTCTCTCCTCTTTCTTTATCTCTTTCACCACTTTTTGTCCAGAACCATCTATCTGTTTCTGAGATAAGTCTGCATATTTATCCTCTTCAGACTTCAAAGCTTGGAAGTCCTTCAGGCCAGCCTCCATCTTGTCAGCAGCATCACCTTCTGAGTGTTCAGAATGGCCTTTAATTTTATCAGTAGGACTGATTTCCTCTGTTTGGGCATCTCTCAGAGTCACACTAGCAACCTCGGCTGCATCTGTCTTTTTTTCTAAACTAACCGGGCACTCAGAGAAGCTTTGTTCACCCAGCTCAGCCTCTTTAGCCTTGTTCACCACCTCCGCTGTAGCTAGAACCTGCAGAACAACTGCTTCTGCTTTATTCTCCCATTGCACTGTAAGTTCCGGAGAGATGCATCCAACATCCTTCTCACCAGCATAGCTACTTCCTTCCATTTTGTCCGTCACTTTGGCATCTGTGGGAATTGTTCCCTTTATGGCATCTGTCTCCTTCACCAGATGCTCCAAGGAAGCACATTCAGTGCTTTGCTTTTCACCAGTGAAACTTATTTCTTTGTCATCAATCTCTGCTAAAATGGAAGTGTGCACTTCATCCCTTCCTGCCTTGGCATCCTGTTTAACTGGAGAATCCAAGGAAGGCCGTTTACTTTTCTTCTTCTTATCCCCAGCACTAGTCACTTTGATTTTATCACCCTCCTTCACTGAAGTGAAAGCCTGTACGCCAGCCTCTTCACCTTCCAGTTTGACTGAATGCTCATAACGGCTGTGTTTATTTTTCTCCCTTTTGTCACCTGTGCTTGACTCTTTGTTGGTGCCCTCCAAAACCACTGCAGGAGGCAGTGACACCTTACTTCCTTCATCCTTTACTGGATACTCTGGAAAGATACTCGCAAGCCCTTGATTTTTGTCTATAGAACAAGCTTTGCCAACTCTGTCAACACCAACTGCTCTAGACTGAGCGTAGGGTGTGAACAAGTGACCCTTATTATCCCAAAGCATTTGATGCTCAGAGGGGAAATTTTTAATATTTTGGTTTTCATCTACAAGACCCATTTCTTCCATTTGGTACTCCAGATCAGTTACTCTGGGGGGCGGTATTTTGCTTTTGTCGGTCTTAATCTCCAAAAGAACTGGCTGCTCAGTGGCATTTTTAGCCTCTCTGTTTTTTCCATCATTACCCCTCTTTTTAGACTTATTGGTCACCAGTGCTGGACTGGGATCTGTCATCGTTTGATGTTCTAAAATAGTAAATCCAGCCTCCTTGTTTTTATCAGTGGAACTTACAGCTTCAGTTTTGTCGACGATCTCATCAGCACCACCAGGAAGTGTGGCTGCATCTACTTTAGTCTCCAAAAGAAATGGCTTCTCCAAACCAACATCAGCCTTTGTGCTGTTCCCCTTATTATTCTCTTTTGGTTTTCCTGTCACCAGTGGTGTAATGGGAGTTTGTATTTTAGCTGTATCTATTATATCCTCCAACAGATGCTCTGAAGTAGTAAATGGAGTCTCCTTGCCTTTATCAGTAGAGTGAGTTTCTTTAATTTTATTGGCCTCCTCGACTACCGCAGGAAGTTTAACGGAGTCTGTCTTTGCCTCCAAGACAGCAAGGTGCTCAGCACTATTTTCAATCTTTTTGCTTTTCCCATCACTACACCTCTTCTTAGGTTTGTCTGCCACCAGTTCTGTAATGGGAATGTGTGCCTTAGCTGCATCGCTTATATCCTCCAAGAGGTGCTCTAAAGTAGTAAAATCAGTCTCCTTGCCTTTATCAGAGGAATGAATTTCTTTAGTTTTGATGCGTGTTTCGGACTTTGCTGTGTCCATTTTATAATCTGAGGGAACAAGTTGTTCAAAGAAACTTTTTTTATTACTTTCCTTTATTTTAGGTTTTTCTGTTATCAGTTTCATAGTGGGAACTTGTACCTTGGTTGTATCTGTCAAATTCTCCAGCTGATGCCCTGTTGTAGTAAAGATAGGCTCCTTGCCTATATCAGCAAAACCCATTTCTTTCATTTTTTCAGCCTTTTCCATTACAGTAGGAAGCTTGCTTGTGTCTGTCTTAGTCTCCAGAAGAAAAGGCTGCTCAAAATAACTTTTTTCAACTTTTTTGCCTTTCCTATCACTGCCCTTCTCTTTAGGTTTGTCAGTCATCAGTGCTCTACTGGAATCTGTAGTAAACCCAGTCTCTTTGCTTTTATCCATCAAACTATCTTCCTTTGTTTTGCTAATTGTCTCAGCACTAGCAGGAAGTTTGGCCACATCTGGCTTAGTCTCCAAAAGAAGTGGCTGTTCTGAAATACTGAATTCAGCCTTTTCACTTTTCCCAGTAATACCATTTTTAGGTTCTTCTGTTACCAGTGTTGTAGTGGGACCTTGTACCTCCATTGTAGCTGTTGCACCCTCCAACAGAGGATCTGCAGTAGTAAAATCAGTCTCTTTACCTTTATCAGTGAAACATATTTTTTTAGTTTTGTCATCCTTCTCCATTACAACAGGAAGACTGCTTGTGTCTTCCTTAGCCTCCAGAAAAAATGGCTGCTGGAAATAACCTTTTTCAGCCTTTTTGTTTTTTCCATCACTAGTCCTTTTCTTAGGCTTCTCTGCCACCTTTGCAGTACTGGGACCTGTCATATCCTCCAATGGATGATCTGCAATAGCAAAGCCAGGCTCTTTGTCTTTATCAGTAAAGATTATTTCTTTAGTTTTGCCAGCTGTCTTAGCTACAGCAGGAAGTTTGTCTGGGTCTCTCTCAGCCTCCAGAAGAACTGGCTGCTCAGAGGAATTTTTAACCTTTTTGTTCTTCCCATCACTACCCCTCTTTTTAGGTTTATCTGTAACCAGTGCCATGTTGGGATCTGTCACAGTTGGATGATCGAATCCAGTCTGCTTGCTTTTATCACTGAAATCTATGTTATCTATGTCGACTGTCTGAGCAGGAGCAGGAAGTTTGGCTGTATCCGTCTTAGTCTCCAAAAGAAATGGCTGCTCTGAAAAACTGAAGTCAGCCTTTTTGTTTTTCCCAGCAATGCCCTCTTTAGGTTTGTCTGACGCCAATGGTATAAGGGGTACTTTAGTAATATCTGTTGCAGTTTCCAATGGAGGCTCTGCAGTAATAGAGCCAGTCTCTTGGCTTTTATCAAAGGAATCTGTTTCTTTAGTTTTGTCGACTCTCTTTGCTGCAGCAGGAAGATTGGTTGTATCTGTCTTAATCTCTAAAACAGCAGGCTGCTTAGAGAAACCATTTTCAGTCTTTCTGCTTTTTTCATCACTACCTCTTTTCTTTGGTTTCTCTCCCATCAGTGCCCCACTGGGAGTCTGAAGTTCACTTGGAACTGTCTCATCTGCTGCTACATGCTTGGGAGATATGCACTTAATCTCCTTATTTTCATCAATAAGGCTAATTTCTACAGGTTTGGCCGCCAAAGGAGTTTCCACTTTATTTAGGTTGATGCCTTTTGAAAGAGATGCATTAAGATCTGAATGTTTACACTCAATCTTTTTGTTTTTATCAACAAAACTTATTTCAATAGGCTTGGTTTGTGTCCGTGCTGATGCAGGATCCCCCATCTTAGTGTGTTCTGCCTTGCATTCTAGCTTCTCCAAGGGTACCTGTTTGTTTTTGCTTTTAGACTGCAACAAACTGTCATCTTTCATTTCTTCCTGTTTCATGACTTTTCCAGCTTTTGCATCCAACAAAAATTTAAATGGTCCTTCAGTTTTCAGGCTCTGCTGGCCTGCTGTGGGACTTGAGATAATATTTTGATCATCTAAGAGGTGGCTTTCAGTTCCTGCCTTAGCATCCCTTGGTACATTTGAAGTTCCCTTCCTCTGGCCCTCTCCTGAGGGAGTAGAGTGCTCTTTGACACCTTCAGCAGGCAGGACAAAGGGGACGTCTGGCTTTTGCAGTTCAGCAGCAAAGAGAGGAACTTTGGGAGCTTTAGAAACTTCTACATTTTCATCCCCTAATTCCATTGTTCTTGGCTGCTGGTTTCTCTTTTGTTTCTGTTTCTTCTTCTTCTTCTTCACAATCACTGGAGAACCTTCTGAATCCCAGCTCTCTCTAGGTACATCTCTCTGGCTCTCCACAAATTCAGACGGCATGCTGAGTAGCTGCCCGGCTGCCTTTTTATGTGGTGCCCTAGTCCGAGAGAATGTTCCAGAGACCCAGCCAAGTTCTGCCATAGAAAAGGGGTCTGCTTTTGGGTCAGTACTCTTCTGTTGTGGGAGACCTACTAGAAGTTCCTCGGGGACATCTGCACCAGGCACTGCTGCAGGTTTTACTCTGCCAAACCTGCGGTCACTTGATTTGTTAGCTTGCCTTACTTGTGCAGTAGGTACACCTGGAATACAGGAAGTTTGCTCAAGTATCAGAGCAACTATTTGCTAAAAAGTCTGATGTTAGCCAATTTTTTATTTTATTGACCGCCTCAGTCATATATGCAGAACTTTTAAACACACTGATCCCATACTAACCCCAAACCCAGTTTTAGTGGTGATGTTTAAGAAAGCTAACTTTAAAATAGGTTTTATGTTTAATTTCTTTATGTTATTGGAAAGTCAAATAGATCAATGACAGAGATTAAACAGTCATTTTTTGTACAGTGGGTGATCTTTACTCCCATAAAACAACTGTTCTTGTAGTGAGAAATTACCAATATTTAGAAAAGGCATTAGGGATCCATTTTTCCTGTTATCTTAGCACGACAAGACAGCAGCTACACCAGTTACAACCCTCTAGTTTAGAAACTTTCCTGAGTAGGAAATAGAAGTATAGTGGAAAGGTAAGGCTCAAGAAGAAAGCGTGTGGATGTCATGGGAAGAAAAAGCTAGAAGTTAGTTTCCCACAGCACCCGTAAAGCAGTGGAAGGCAAAACTTCATCAAAAGAAAAATAATTTTCTGTACTCAGATGTAGATAGCACTAGTTTCCTCAATTATAAGCCATTAACTTTAGAGAGTGTCAGTCATTTCTTACATCGCCCTGGTCCCACAAACCAGCCTCCAGTCAGAAACATAAGCAATCTAGGCTCAATGGAGAGGTGAGATAGTGGAGCAGGGACAAAACTATGTTTTCCTCTTTGAGCTACACACCTCAATTTGGAAAAGGAATTTGCCATGAACATTATTTTACTAGAATCAAGGAACACTGGGTTTGTCTTAACACCAAAATAAGAGCCATGTTGGAAATGGCATTAGAAGAGAAGGAAGGTGAACGTTTAAATGCTTTAGCAGTGAAGACATAAGCCAGCCCCCCAACGAAAATAACAGCAGCATCCAAATTTGGACTCATAGTCCTGAAACCAAGGAGATTAAACCATTTAAAAAGAGGGGACAGGGCAGAGACTGGAGGCAAAGTGCAAGCAGAATCATTGTGATGAATTCACAAAACAGCACAATGCTGGCTGTAGAAAATCGCGTGCTTGCCCATGTGGCTGAAGGGTAAGACAAACGCAGCTAGCAGGAGAAGGAAGAATGGTATTCAGAGAGAAAATATATTTTAATTCTAAATTCTAGCTACTGTCAAATCTCTACCTGTAGGTTCCAGTGGAGATTTCTTTTGTGGAGGTTCTGTATGGTGGGCATGACTAAGCTCAGCCTCTTCCTTCAGCTTCTCTACTATGGCCAGGTCAGCAGCTGGAGTTGTTTTTTCTGGAAGGGTTTCTTTAGTTTCTATTAATGTCAATGGTTCTTTTGCTTCCACTGTAATTGAAACACAAAAAACACAATAAGATGGGATGTTTCACATCTGATGAATGAGTGTAACCAATATTTTACACACAGGCATATAGAAAAGGGTACATTTTGGTTTAGAATATAGATGCAATTTACAAGATTCTGTAATCTGTCTACATATATTCCTCCCTCAAGCTCCCTTTGACAAATACCCTACAAAATGGTTGCAGTGTCAAAGGTGAAATATACAAGATTGTCTTTGCTATCTGAAGACAGGTCAAGCCTCTTTTCTTGAAAGAAAAAATGGTTACCCACCTTTTTCGTAACTGTTGTTCTTCGAGATGTGTTGCTCATGTCCATTCCATTTTACGTGTGTGCGTGCCCATGTGCGCGGTCGGAGATTTTTGCCTTAGCGGTATTCATAGAGCCAGCTGTGCCGCCCCCGTGAGTGCCGTGCTCAGGTGTTGGTATATCAGGCGCCGCCGGCCCTATGCCCTCTCAGTTCCTTCTTGCCGACAACTCTGACAGAGGGGCAGGAGCACGGGTAATGTAATGGACATGAGCAGCACATCTTGAAGAACAGTAGTTACAAAAATGGTGGGTAACTGTTTTTCTTCAAGTACTTGCTCATGTCTATTCCGTTTTAGGTGACTCGCAAGCAGTATCAATGAAGGTGGGCTCAGAGTTCACGGTCTTGCAGCTGCACTACTCTGCCAAAGCCAGCATCATCTCAAGCTTGCTGGGTAAGCGCATGATGAGACACAAACATGTGGGCAGATGACCATGTAGTGGCCCTACAGATCTCTTGGATTGGTACCTGTGCCAGGAAAGCCACTGATGATGCGTGTGCCCTAGTTGAGGGTGGCGTACCAGTCTCCTGGATCCAGGGAGGGGATGATGGAGGCCAGGGAGACCATGCAAAACTTCAACTTTATGAGAGACTTGTTGAGGCAACGCAGGTCCAGGATGGGTCTGAGGCCCCCTTTTGCCTTCGGGATTAGGAAATAGCGGGAATAGAACCCTTTCATGTCCCAAGGGACCTCCTCCACTGCCCCCAGGTGCACGAGATTCTCGACCTCTTGAACAAGGTGTTGCTTGTGAGAAGGGTCCGTGAAGAGAGGTGGGTGGGACGGAGGGGTGGTGGAAAATTGCAGGATACAGCCCCGAGATACTATGTCCAGCATCCAGTGGTCCGAGGTGACCTGCAACTGGGCCGAACAGTAGGGACAAAGACAGTCGAGGAAAGAACAAGGTGGATCCAGGAAATTGACTGGGGCATTGCTCTGAAGCGCACCTTCAAAATGGATGCTTCACTGGGCTGGGCTGTACGGGAGAAGGAAGGGCGGCAACGACTAAAACTCATGTCTCTATCCCTTCTCCTTGCAGACCCCTGACGAGGCTGCCAAGGCCTTGGCGGCGGGAGCAGCCGGAACGGCTTCCATGCAGACTGCGGCGTATACATCCCCAGTGAGCGAAGGGTGGCCCGAGTGTCCTTCAACCCATGCAGTCTCACATCCGTCTGTTCGGAGAAGAGACTGTTCCCATCGAAAGGGAGGTCCTAGATGGAGGTCTGCATCTCTTGGGAAAGGCCAGAGGTCTGAAGCCAGGAGCTGCGCCTCATCACCACCACTGACGCGACCCCCCTGGCTGCCGAGTCCGCCACATCCCACCCCATTTGGAGGGAGCTCCTAGCCGCCACGGTGCCTTCATCTACCAGGGTGCCAAAGCCCGCGGGAGGGACTCCTTGAACTTATGAAGGGAGTCCAATAATAAGTTAAAACTGTATCTGCCCAAGAGGGCCTGATGGTTTGCCACCTGGAATTGTAGGCTGGCAGTGGAATAAATTTTTGTCCCAAAAGTCTTTTGGCCTCTTTATTTTTGGGAGTTGAGCTGGTGTGCCCCTGCTTGTCTTTTTCGTTGGCTGCAGACAACCAACGAGCACGGAGGTGGGTGGGTATAAAGGTACTCGAACCCTTTGGCCGGGACAAAGTACTTCTTTTCGGACCTTTTGGAGGTGAGAGAGATGAAAGACGGGGTTTGCCAGAGGGCCTTGTCAATTTTGAGGACCCCATCATGCACCAGTAGTGCAACATGGGCAGGGGTAGAGGCTGAGAGGAAGTTGAACAAAGTGTCCGCCTGCTCGGCCATCTGCTCCACCTCTAGGCCCAAGTTCTTGGCCACCCATCGAAGAAGGTCCTGCTGTTCTTTAAAATCGTCCGGCGGGCTGTCCCTCAAGGGGCCTGCGCCCGCCTCATCCGGAGATGAAGACTACGACTGTACCACTGACGGTGGCCCCAGAGCATCATGCCCATGGGGGAGGGAGGTTTAGGGGTGGGTGCAGTGTCCTCTACCCTGACCTCCAAGCGTGACTCATGAACCGAGCCTGGTGCCGTTGGTGCTGCCAAATGTTGCTCCGAGGCAGCGGCAGATGAGCAGTGCGAAGGGGGCTTCGTCATGACTGGCAAGCCCAACGTGCTCCAATAAGGCCACTGCGCTGGCCACTGGCCACGCTGCCAAGACAGCGCCGTCAATGTCGACGCAGCCCCAGGAGCCCAATCATGCTGATGGAGTCTGGGCAAGGGGCTGAACTGCCCTTCCATGCCAGAGGAATCACCTTCCGGTGACCACGGTGGGGCCATCGACACCTGCATCTGCCTGCTGACCGTTGCCGCTGGAGACCGGTGCCTGGAATGAGAGGATCGGTGCCGGTATCGAGGGGACTGGTGCTGGGGGGACCGGAGTTGTGACGGGGAGTGCTCCCACAGGGCAGGCAACCGAGATCTGCGCCAAGAGGATGACTGGCAGGAGGGCGAACAGTGCCAGTAGTATGGAGACTAGCGCCTCCCCCTTAGGTGATCCGTGTTGAGACTGCGGGGACCGCGATCGCGGTGCCTGTGACCAAGGGCGAGCTCCAGAGGATCTGGACTGCAACTCTGGAGATCTGCGGCGCGGAGGAGAGCACTGCCTTGTCTTGGGGCATCGGCAGCGCTCCACTGCCCTGAGAGCTGTTAGTTGCTGGCTTGATCTCGTGGGGAGCCTTTGCCATTTCCTGCGGCATCGGTGGTGCCAGCAGTGTGGGTGGAGACCTCTGCTCCCTCGTTGCTATCAGGAGTTTGGGTCCCCTACTGCTCCCGGGAGCCAGTGGTGGATCCTTTAAGGGGCTACGGGCCCTGACCGGGGAGGCACGTACACGTGGGCTTCAGAGTGGCTGGGCAGCCCAAACTGAGTCCTTTGCCCAATGTCCCATGGTCTTTCTTGCCCGGTGCCGTGGAGCCAGGGTTCTTTGTTTTCTTTTTGGGCACCAGCGATGGGGAGCAGTGCCGGGCGGAGCCAGGGGTGTGCTGTGCACCGAGACTAAGGTATTAGGTGAGTCTTGGAGGGACGACTCGGAAGCTGGATGAAGGGCCGGAAATGAGAAGAGCCTGGAAATGAATATCCTGCTCTTTCTGAGTCCTGGGTCAAAAATGTGTACAAATACGACACTTGTCCTTCACATGTGCTTCCCCCAGGCACTTGAGGCAGCTGGTGTATGGGTCACTTACAGGCCTAGGCCTGTTACAGTCCGCTCAGGGCTTAAACCCCGGAGAGCAGGGCATGCCCCGCCTGGGGCAAGGTCCCCACTGGGAGTAACTTCTAACTACACTTAACACTAACTACTATAAACAAACTATTTACAAGGCCCTAACGCTCGAAGTCAGAAGAGACAAAACCGCTAGCCCTTGCTATGCAAGGAAAGGCACTCTGACTGACCACTACGGGCGGTAAGAAGAAACTGAGAGGGCATAGGGCCAGCGGCGCCTGATATATCGACGCATGAGCGCGGCACTCAAGGGGGCAACATGGCTGGCCCTACAGATACTGCTAAGGCAAAAATCTCTGATGACTGCGCACATGGGTGCACGCACACACCTAGAATGGAATTGACATGAGCAAACACTTGAAGAAGGATCAAGAGTTCATACAACACAGGCTTTCACACAACTCAAACTGAACTTGTAATGCTTTATCACTGTACAGTTGCTTTTCCCAATATTTGTTAACTGTATCAACTAACAAGGAGGCTTGCAAAACTACCAAAATACAGGAGAAAGTTAACCGTTAACTTCACCTAAAAAAGGGACAAAAACATCTTGTAACACGCTAGCTAAAACAAATACTCTGTTCACAACGCTGATTAAAAATTAAAGTTTGGACACAGCTTCCAAAATGTGGATTGATGTACTACATTTAAGGGCTTATTATTATTATTATATACATAAAAAATTAACAGGGACATAAAATTCAGACACAATTTAGTTCTTTTAAAGTCATCACATTAGAACCTATTAGATTTTTAATTACCTTGAATTTTTTAAGTTATATACATTTAATTACTTTATACAAAGATATAAAAAATAAAAATTGTAATAAACCAACCACCACATTCAATGGATACAACAAATATGCATGGGGAAAAAAAGGAAAAGAAATACAAATTCCCTCCCATGTCCTTAATGGAAATCATATCTACATTACAGCAATCTGCAGCGGTTACCCCCCCAGGTTGAGGCTGAGAAACAGTTTCTAATATAACCCCCCATTTTCACATGCTCATAACTTTTCAAAACATTCACCTTGGGGCTGAAGTCTTCTTTGCATGGTTTCTGCCAAAGGCGGAGGAATAGTGTGAGAGAGAAATTGGGAGGGAGAAGAGTTACGCTCAATCAAAAATGCTCACTCCACAACAAAGAAGCCCTCTTGATTTTGTACCCAGGTTTATAGATTTCTCACCTGCCAGCTCTGGGAGTTCTTCATTTGGCTTCAGAAGATGCTCTGTATGTTTGCTGGGAGATGGTTTATTCTCTTCCACATTCTCTAGCACAGGAATTCTATCTGCACCAGGAGTAGAGGCTTGTGGGACCGTCATTTTTTGTTCCATTACCACAGTTGGGGCAAACGATACTGTTTACAACAAATTTTAAAAGTTAGTGGTTTTTCTACTTGTAAACAGTTGAGACCCCAACTTACCTCTCCAACTACTCTCCTCCCTCCCCCAATTTGCCTCCAAGTTCCTTGAGAAAGCAGTCTATTCACAGTGCCTTGAATTCTTGTCCTCTGGCTCCCTCCTAATCCCAGGCAATCCAGTTACCATCTGTTCCTTTGAAACTGCTCTTCCCAAACTCTCCAGTAAGTATGAGCCTACTCTGACCTCCTCCTGCGTAAGTCTAAGGGATTTCCTGAACCTCTTTTTCTACTGCCTGCTCGTTCACTCCAGAATTCTCTTCAACTTGGGCTTTTACATCTCTGCTGTCCTGCCTCACCAGCTGCTCTTGTGGCAGATCCTCCTCCCCCACTTCTCCGGAGATCTCTCCAGGTTCTTTCTTCGGTCCTCTTCTTTTTACTTTACACTTTATCTACAAATGAACTCTTTACTCTCATGGCTCCAACTATCATAATTCCCTACTTGTCCAATCTCACCTCTCCAACTGTCCCTCCGATTTCATTCTAGCTGTCTCGTCAGCAGCTCAGACTAAGCATAGTGAAATACCACTTTTTGCCCACCTATACCATGTCCTTACTTCTCCTTCCATCAGCCATTATCATTGCATTGTCTTGAATTTCCTCTCATTCTTCTTCTCCATCTGGATCCCCAAAATCTTTGTTCAGGCTGTGGTTACCACTGGTGTCAGTTACTGTCACCCCTTCCTCGCTAGCTAACCTGATTCTCAACCCATTCCCTTTCAGATCATGCAAAATGATATCCCCATTCCTACTATTCTGACTATTCCATTCCCCTAATCTTATCCTTTCATTGATTACTCTGGCCTCCCACAGAAAATCTCAACTTCTCTTCATCTTCTCTACACCCCCGTAACCTGTGTTTCTGCCTTCATTTCCTCCTTCTCACTTCTCCTGGAAGCCTATCCACTTCTTAAAACTGCCTGTTTAAATACATCTGCCCACACTGTCTGGCTCTTTTATTCACAACTTCTTCCATACCACCCCTCACGGCTCATTCCCTAGCCTGCTGCTTTTAGTTAAAACCTCTCCCTTTAAAAACTCACTTCTACCCAAAAGCCTACCAATGTTAAGACACTAAAGAATTAAGTGAATAACATTTAAAAAGTGACTGCTATCCTTACCAGGGTGTACTTTACAGCTTACCTTTCCCGTATTGAGAGTCTGAACTATACTGTCTGTCAAACTTAAATCATAACTTCAACTCAGCAGGAACCATGCTAGCTTCTTCTGAATGTACAGCACGGACTATAATGATCATGCCCCATACACAATAAAATCCCCTGCCCACTGCCAGAATACAAACATTTCTCATTTAATATCCCTGTCCTCAATCCCTGAATTCTTTAGCTAAAGCAACCTGGCAAAACTGCCAAAAAATGTATCTATCCAGCAACAAAATCTAATAGGCCCTATTCAGATTAGAGGCCCTTTGAGGCAGGCACTATGTCTTCTTATTTGTCTATACATCACTTGGCATATCTTGGAACCTATAGTACATATTTTGGATACCATAATATGTACACAAAATAATTGCCACTAGGGATGGGTAAACATGCCTTTTGACGGCTTGCACTAAATCTCTCTCTGAAACCTTGATTTCCCCCAAAGATTCCATAGTGCTTTAGAGCAATGCAAAGTCCTAAAATGGACAATAAAATATCAGTTCCATATTGTATACATGAAATACCCTTGTGAGCCATTTCCTATTGTGCATACCTTGGCAGCAGAGTTGAGCTGCAACCAGGAGGCTGAGTTTAAGACAGATCAGAGCAATATTTACTTTGGATGAATGCACTACCTCGTGTTCAACAATCTTACTGGAACGTGTATATCTGGATTTACACCAATTACTGTACTGCAGGGTTTTTAGTAAGACTTTCCTTTGTAGACTCAGGTCTCATAGTGGCCTTCATACAGGATTTGCCAAAATATTTAAGTCCCCAGGTAACAGTTTATGCAGACTTTCTGGTGTCCGCTTACCTGTTGGAGGTTCATTAAGAGCGGACTTGTGTTGCTCAACAGAAGGTTCAAACACCATCAGCTCTTCCACTACAGGAACAGACACGTCTCTCATCACTGGAACAGACGCTGCAGAGATTAACAGAAGTTAAAAAAACCAGTATACTAAATATTGCTAGTTCTGAAGTTTGTAAATGGGGGATGACGAGAAAAGGAAAAGCACCTACAAACTAGTCTTTAAAGGGCATATTTTTTCCTTATGTGACTGTGTATCATTCCTATTAGTGGTAATGACAGATACACCTTCTTGTACAAATGGCAGCAAAAGGTACAGTACAAAATACTCCAAAGTCTGCATCCTTGTCTACATGCCTTATTTGACACTTGTGTGTTACCAAAGTGTCTCAAACTACTGTATTCCACTATACACCCTATTTTTAATAGAGCTAATTCCTAGTCAGGTATGCAGTCTTATAGCCTGAAAATCCACTAGGAGCATATGAGGAGGCACAATTGGTCATCTTCTGGCATGTGGCAATGTACAGCATGCATTAAACAGGAATGAGAATGACTTATTTAAATATCACGATATAGTATACATTCAGCTGGCTACACCTCTACACTTGAAAAAAGTAACGTGGGATCTTCAGTGACCACAAGTGCTCAGAACCTTGTTTTCCATCATATTTAAAAAAACCAGCGTCTCCAGTTGCCCAGTGCCCATGGCTATCTCAAGCACGAGCACTGATTTACTCCTGACTTAGAAGGCACTACCATCAACTAAATCACTAACAGGACCTTCTTCTCTGATCCAAGCACTGGCAACGCCTGACTCTGCACTTGACAACAGAACTCAGCTTGGAAAGTATACAGGCTTTAGACTGTGGCTCATGGGCTCTTATTTTATTCAACAGTCATCAACTGTCTCCCAGTTCCCAATGACTTCAGAAGCTCTGAAATTCTTCAAGGACACTGTTCAGTCAGTTTAAGCCCAAAATTTCAGCTTTTAAAAACAAGGTTTTTTGATTGTTGTTTTTTTTACAAAACCCTAATAAAACCAAAAGAAGTGTTTGCATACAGTTTATTTTGATTTAAATATTCTCCTGAAGTATTTGCTCCATATGTAACACAGCATTGTCTGAAGGCACTCAAGTCAGAATAAGATAGTGACCAAAACCAAAAAATGTCTATTTTCGTTGTCCAAACTTAGTGAAATACAGAAAAAGTGATCACCAGTATAAATGGTGGGAAGTAAATTAAGTTTTAAAACTAGATTCTTAATAATCTAAAGCAATGATACTCAGAACTCAGTGTTCACGAGCCACATTAGCGATCAACATTACCCAAAAGAGCCACAGTAGTGTGACTTCATTGTTTCATTTACTATTTTATATAGATTATTCTCACAGCAAAATGACTGAGCAAGTATTATTATTTTATCAGCTACACTTGGTTAATAACATAGTAAAAGTATCCTGATTGGTTAATAACTATTGGGTAATAGTTAAATCACACCATGTTTTAATATCACATGCTGCAAAGAGCCACGTTAAAGAGCCGCTTGCGGCTCGAGAGCCTCAGTCTGCGTATCGCTGATCTAAAGTGTTGACAAAGGTTAAGAAATTCATTGTATAAAACTTACTTTTTAATCTGACCACCTCCTTTAATCAACACTACAGGACTCACTTTCTCCAGCCATAACTGATACTCTCACTACTGTGCTCGGTGATCTAAAAAGCCCGATAACTAGGCTATACCAATTATGCAGTACACCTGAGTTTCCAAAGCCAAGTCATTGACTGATATTTATTGTTCACCGTTTCAGCTAGGGTATGACCCTCTCCAAAATAAATTAAATGATTGGTACAGAATATATATTACTGGGAAAGGTATACAGGGGCAAGTAGTATTGTTGCACTCCAACAAACCCTGAGGCCTGGTCTACACTACAGAGTTAGGTTGACGCAACCCAGCTTATGTTAACCTAACTACAGAAGTGTCAACACTAAAATTTGGCTCCTGCCGCTGTAATTGTCCTACTACACTGACTTAACTCCACCTCCACGAGAGGTGTAGAGTCGTTGATGTAGTTAGGGTGACTCAGTGTCAGTGTAGACACTGCATTGCTTACATCGACTGTTACTGGCTTTCAGAAGCCATCCCACAGTGCACCACACTTACAGTACAATTGATGCAAGTGCTCCCAGGGAGGATGCGCACTGCTGACACAAGCAGCAAAGCGTACACATACACAAGCAATGCAATTACTGCGGTGGCTGTATGCTGACATACGTTAAGTCACTTTACAGTGTAGAGATGGCCTCAGACTCACAGGAGGCCGTGAACAATATGAACAACAGGGTAAAGAATCATCAATAACTTGAAATCACCTTGGTATGATTAAAGCAAAGTTGGATCACAAGTCAGTCTTACATATACACATATACATATACATATACATTTGTTTGTTTGTTTGTTTGACTACTAACCACAAATAAAGATAACCCAGTTTTTGGAACTTCACATTCTGCAAGAGCTGTGAGTTATGAGGTAGTAAAGAATCATTTAATCAGCTTCTGGGCATATTTAATGCAACAGCTGAAGGTGTACTAGATTTATCATTACCTAGCCATACAATTCAGCCAAACCCTCCCACCTCTGAATTTTCACTCATGGTGGGGTTTTGCTGGAAGCTTTGATAATATGCTATCTTCACTAAAATGGGCTCAATCCTAGATCCCAACACCTTCAAACTTTAGTGATGGATCTGAGCCCTTAAAATAATCTTTAATCATCATCTTCTTCGCCTTACCCCATCAATCAGGATCGGCAGCTCTTGTTCTTCGTCTTCCAAGCTGACATCAACTTTCTTCACATCCTCTTTCAGCATCTTGAACCACCTTTTTCTAGGTCTTCCTCATTGGTCTTTGTCCCATGAGTCTGACCATTAGATCTGGTACTTTCTGGCCAAAATATCTCACATATCGTCTCACATGATCCAGCCATCTCAGTCAATATTCCCTCAGATTTTATATGATGGGGACTACCTGCATAATGGCTTGTACTCTTTCAGTGCATAGCCTATCAACTCTCGTCTTACCCAACATCCACCTGATCAGTCTCATTACAGCAGTGTGAATTAGTAGTAGTATTTCTCTCTTCCTCATTGGCTAACATTCCAACCCGCACATCATGGCTGGCCTAATCATGATCTTATATAATTTGCTCTTTAGTTTACCTGGCATATTCTTATTGCAGAAATTCCTGTCAACTCCCTCAATTTACACCAAGTGCTCTCCATGCACCTCCATGACATCTGTATCCATCTGTATCCACATTCCCAACATGGCTCAGGACTGAATCCAGATATTAAATTGTCACACGGACTAACATTCTACCATCTAATTTCACTAGCATCTTGTAGTCCCTCTCAACAAAGCACCACATGGATTCCAGCTGATTGATATGCCATTTTCATAAGCTATTTTTTCTAGTTCAGTTCTAGGTCCCTTTCCAGTTTGGATTTATTTTCACGGCACGACATAACATCATAGGCAAAAAGCATTCTCCATGGAGCCTTTGCTGTAAATGGAGATTACTTACCTGTAACTAGAGGTCCTTCAAGATGTGTGGTCCCTATCTGTATTCCACATATGGGTACCCTTGCACTCCATGCACTTGAGACAGGAGATGTTTAGCAAGTAGTCTCTGTTGGTCCATGCATGTGCAGTTGCTCTCCTTGTGTTCCGAACTGAGGGCATAAAGTTCCTTCTCCTACAATGAATCAGATAAGATCCAAAGCAGAGGGGAAGGAGGGTGGGTATTAGAATACAGATAGGAACCACACATCTTGAAGAACCTCAGGTTTCAGGTAAGTAACCTTCTCCATTTTTTCTTCAAATGCTGGTCCTTATAAGTATTCCACATGTGGGTGATTGGTAAGCAGTACTCAAACAGGAGGAGGGTGTGAGGATGCAGTTGGTATGGATAGCTAACACTACTGACCACACGACTGCATCTGCTGAAGAACCCTGGACAAGGGCATAATGTTTTGTAAAGGAGTGGATGGAGCTCTAAGTAGCCGCCTTACAAATGTCCATTACTGGTACATCTCAGATGCCACTGAGGTTGCTTGGGCTCTCACAGTGGGCCTGCACCCCATCTGGAGGAAGAATACTTGTCAACTGATTAACACTGACTGATGCATCTAGAGATCCACTAAGAAAGTCTCTAGGCTGATAATTCTTGTCCTTGCAATTGCTCTGCTATACCAACAGTCTTGTGTTTTCCCAATAGGTTTTGATCTTTGCGGATAGAAGGCCAAGGCCTGTCTGATGTCCTGGAAGTGCAGTGTCTCTTCTTTGATGGAAGCATGAGGCTTTGGGAAGAATACTAATAAGTGAATAGGTTGATTCACATGAAACTCTGAAATTACCTGTGGATAAATTTTGGGTTGAGGCAAAAGGAGGCTCTCTCTGTATGAAATATGATATATGGTGGGTCAGCCACAAATGCTCCCAGTTCACTCATCAGTCTGGTTGATGTGATAGCAACTAAGAAAGCAACCTTAGTGGAAAGGTATGACATGGAACATGTAGCCATCAATTTGAAGGGTAGTTTGGTAGTAGCTGAGAGTACCAAGTTGAGATTCCATTGTGGTTTGAGTTTAGTCACCAGCAGGAAGGACCTAGTGAGGCCTTTCAAGAATCAATTGTGGTAGGGTGAGTAAAGATAGATTGGCCTTCTACCAGAGAATGGAAGGTACTGATTGCTGCCAGGTGAACCTTCAATGAAGTAATGGAAAGTCCTGACATTTTGAGGAACAGCAGATAGCCTAAAACTACAGGGATATCTGCTGATTCTCGTGATAACTGCTTCCATTGTGACAAGGTAGAGAATGCCTCCATTTAGCTAGACAGCATTTTATAGTGGAGATTTTTCTGCTGTGATTGAGGACAATTTGGACAGACTCTGAACATGATCATTCCTGGTCTGATATCCATTCAAATATCAGGCTGTGAGATGAACAGGGTCTGGGTTGGGATGTCTGATCCTACCCTTCTTTTGAGTCAACAAATCCAGAAAGGGTCAGATATAGATGAGAGGATAGGGGGATGACATTTGTAGAAGCTCCGGAAACCAAAATTGTCTGGACCAATTGGGTATGATGAGGATAAACCTGGCCTTGTTATGCAGAATTTTCCAAAGAACCTATGGTTCCAGGGGGATGGGAGGAAACAGGTACCTTAGATGGTCCATCCAGGATAACAGAAGGGTATCCCTGGAGTCTTGGCCTACTGCTGCTCTGGATCCATAGAGACGGAATTTCTTGTTTGCTTGGAAGGTGAACAGGTCCTAAGGTGTTGGAAGGTGAACAGGCGTTCCCCACTGGATGAAGATTTCAGTCAAGACAGAATTGTGAATTTCCCACTCATGGTCTGAGGAGAAGTGCCTGCCGAGATTGTCTGCCAGAGTATTCTGCACATGATAGGTATGTTGCTGAGTGCTATGTGGTTCTTAATGCACCAGTTCCATAACTTCACTGCCCCTAAACACAGAGGATGAGATCTCGTTCACCCTGTTTGTTTATATAAAAGACTGTCATGTTGTCCAATGTTATCTGGATGCGACAGAACCCTATGAGGTGGAGGAATTCTTTGCAGGCTAGGCAAACTGCCCTCATCTCCAGCAGATGGATATTCATTCTAGCCTCCCTAGTGCATTGTGCAGTGTGATTGTCCATATGGGCTTCCCATCCTATGAGGGATGCATCCGTGATTATGGTTGTGTCAGTTGTGGATGGAAGCCAGGGAACTCCCGTTTGTACCTGGTCCAGTTCTGTCCATCATCATATGTGAGAGGCTCTGACCTTTTGTGGGATTGTTACCAGATAAGGATAACCTGAACACCACGGTGAGTAAACAGACAGAAGCCTGTTTGGGGGGAGGGATAGCTCAGTGGTTTGAGCATTGGCCTGCTAAACCCAGGGTTGTGAGTTCAATCCTTGAGGGGGCCACTTAGGGATCTGGGGCAAAAATCAGTACTTGGTCCTGCTAGTGAAGGCAGGGGGCTGGACTCGATGACCTTTCAAGGTCCCTTCCAGTTCTAGGAGATGGGATATCTCCATTAATTATTATTATTATTATAAGCCAGGCCTGCAGGCAGTTGAAGTGGAGTCTGGCAAATGGCGTTATATATGTACATGCAGCCATGTGGCCTAGTAAGGAAAGACAGACCCTGATTGCGGTGTGAGGTCTGAGGGTGACTTGATTTATCAATATGGCCATAGCCTGAAATCTGTCTAGAAGGAAGTAGGTCTTTCCTGAGGACAAGTCTAGGATTGCTCCTATGAAATCTATAGTCTTCATGGGAATCAAAGTGGACTTTTCTTTGTTTACACAGATCCCCAATGATTTCAGAAGGTGCAGTAAGAATATGGTCACCAGCTGGACCTCCTGGTTTGATCTGCCCATTAGTAGCCAGTCATCCAGATAGAGGAAGATGGTGTAGTTGTCGTCTCATCATATGGAAGCCGGTCCATACCCTTGATCATCTTTGTTGCCCTTCTCTGAACATTTCCCAGATGGTGTTCATCATTGATGGAGAAGAAATGGGGTCAGAAGATACAGTTCTTAAACCCCTGGATTCTTGACATACTCCTTCTCCACGGGGAGAAGCTTCCCAAGATGGGGAGCTATACTAACTATAATAGCTACAAAAACAGTAACACATCAAGTCTAAATTTGCTAAAAACTATTTACAATATATATTTACAAGTATTGACAGTAGAGGAAGACTATAATGGACACAGAATTCCGAGTGAATCTATATGGCGGTAAGGAGAAATTGGAGATGTGTCAGTCCACACTGCCCATTATGCCCTCAGTTCAGAGCACAAGGAGAGCAACTGAGCGTGCGCAGACCAACAGACACTACTTGCTACAAATCTCCAGTCTCAGGTACATGGAGTGGAGTACACATAAGGACCACCACTCAAAGAATATGTCACGGTGTTCATTACAATCACAAACAGGAATGGGCCTAAAGCTGATCCTTTATATAGACCTACCCTCACAGTGAATGACTCACTATAGCCACAGCTAGTTATCACTATTGTTGTGCGACCCTCGTACATATCCAGTGTGCTCTTCCTCCACACATGGGGCATTTTTCCAGTACAGAGAATGACACTGAAAAAATTCATCATCACCACTCCCTCATGGCCAAATACATAAATGACTCAATTGGTACATCATCCAGTCCCACTGCCTTCCTATGTTTCATCGTCTTTAGTATTGTCTGAGTCTCCACCATGATGATAGGTCTTGTGAAGTTGTTGCTTGTGCGTATTTCCCTCCATGGTTTCTTCATAATCTTAAATCTATCACCAAATAATCCATCACCAACACAGACCCACAGATCTTACCTGTTGGTTCAACCTGTGGTGTGTCAGTAGCTTTGGTCTCCCCTGTAGGCTCTGTTAGTGCAGGAGGAACAGCAGCAGGTGCAGCAGCCACTGGACTTCCTGGGAAATATTGTTCTGCTGCAGCAGCTATCCTGGGGGGTTCTAGGTACACAAAAGGAATTTTTGTTGATTACATGTGAGTGAATTTGGAAACACTACCTGTATATAACATGAGCTCTTTTGATAAGGGTCTGCGACTTTGGATGCATTCGTACCATGCCTAGTAACATAAATGGATCCCAATAGAGGCCACTGGACACTACTGAAACACAAATTAAATATGCTACTACTCAAATACTGAAGTAAGGAAGTTTGGTTCTACTCTGAAAAGTGACTCTAAAAATACCATTATGGTGTTCCACACTAATGGCATCTCAGGATACGTCTACACAGTGAGCAGCAGCATGTGGCGGCAAATCTCAGAGCCGGAGTTGACCAACTTGGACTTTGAGAGGCTTGGGCTACTGCGCTAAAAATAGCTATTATAGATTTTGCAGTTTGGGATGGAGTTTGGGCTCTGAAGCCCGCCCCTGTCCACAGGCTTCAGAGCCTGAGCTCCAGCTGGAGCTGCAACATCTACAACAGCTATTTTTAGTGCAGTAGCCCAAGCCCTGAGAACCCAAGTCTGTTGACCCAGGTTCTGAGACTTGCTGCCACGGGCTGCTGCTTGCTGCACAGATGTACCTTTAATGACTCCAAAACAAGTTTACCCCATTTATAAGACTGTTTTTCTAGCTGCCACCACAACACTCAACTTGGAATCTGAGTAAAGCGATATTCTTTCTGGCTTATTCACCACAACCAATAATGAGGATTCTGCAGATCAAATTCCATTACACCTGTACAACTTCAGTGTAATTCTCCTCTCAGTTATACCCGTGCAGTCCCACTGTCTCCCGAGAGTCACAACAATGCGGTACAGCACATGGCTGTGAAAATGGAACTTAGTTAAAAACTGATGATCATGCATGCACCAGCATCACCTTTGTTGGTTCTCCCTCCTGCACTGACCCTGGAGGGTTAACAGGAATAAAATCTAGTAAACACACACTTGTCACTGAAGTCAGCAGACCTGACCCTCAACAGGTATAAGGAGTAGATACATTGAGTGAGAAAGTGAAATTTTTAAAGGGATCCTTTTCAGGCGTAAGCTATATCCACCCAATTGATTATTTTAGCATTCTGGCAAAGGCACAGTAACTGCCGAAGAAAATTTTTATGCAAAGTTCAAGAAACTCAACAATACACGGAACAATCATTTGAAACAGATGCAGACACAAAACAAGAAATTACGACAGTTGAAACTTACTAGCATGGGATATAGATGACAATGGCGCATGGCCACAATATTTAAACAAAAAATTATGTGACATTATACTTGAGAAAGGCCCTGTGAGAATAGAAGGTCTCGAATATCCTAAAGACATTCAGAGGTAGGAAATTCAAGAAACCAATTACTACAAAAGACTTTCTTAATGGTGAAATTAAGTTCAGGAATCTGTTATCACATTTTTAGAAGTAGAGGACATTACAGGTTTTGGACTTCTTTAAGCTCTCCTTGATGAACTAAAACGAATGGGAATGTCCATAATGAACATTCAGAGGACAAGGCTACAATAAGGGCACCACTATGAGGGGACACATTTCTGGTGTGCAAGCTGGATTGCTGGAGGAAAAATCCACAAGCCTTTTTTGTTCTGTGTGCATGCCACAGCCTTAATTTGATTTTGTGTGATATGGCCAAGTCTTCTGTAGAAGCTATTTCTTTTTTTGGTTTGCTGCAACGCATTTACATGCTCTTTTCAGCTTCCACTCAATGATGGCAAATATTCAAAGCACATGTCAGTGGTATTACTGTTAAGCCTCTATCTGAGACATACTGGGAAAGCAGAGAAGAAAGTATAAAAACGTTGAGATATCAATCTGAGGAAGTTTACGAAGCACTGGTTGCTCTTTCGGAAGATGCCAGCGATCCAAAAGCTAAAAGTGAAGCACAGTCAGTGGCCTCTGAAATATCCAGCTTCAAGTTTCTAACATCTGTCATAATCTGGTATGACATTCTTGTTAAAATCTCAAGTGTAAGCAAAATAATGCAGAGTCCAATGATGCAACTTGATTCAACACTTACCTTATAAACAACACACAAGACTTTTTAGTGAAATACAGAGAAACTGGATTCAAAGAAGCACAGGTTACAGCAAAGGAGTTTGCAGAGGCACTTTGTGTAGAACCAAAATTTCCATGTCAGAACATGACAAGCGTTTTGAGGAAAAAACAGCAAGTGGAATATGAAGGAGCAGATGAGCCCATAGAAGATCCAGAAAAGAAATTTGAGGTTGAATTTTTTAATGTTGTGATGGATAAAGCAATATCTGCCGTTAATGAAAGGTTTAATACCGTACGAGCACACTATGAACAGTTTGGATTTTTGTATGACAAAACTAAATTCAACGAAATAGGAAAACAAGAGCAGCTAATGACAAAGTGCAAGAACCTAGAGAGCGCCCTGAAGCATGGTGATAGTTTTGATTTAAATGGACTTGAACTGTATGAAGAATTGAGTACTTTGTCATCAATGTTGCCAAATGCAAAGGTGGTGATGGACACTGTACAGTTTATTCATACCAGCAAACTTTTGACATATATCCTAATGTGTACATTGCCACTCGTATTCTACTGACAATTCCTGTAACAGTTTTTAATGAGCTCTAGTTTTCAGAAACTCCGTTCTTCTGATTCTACTATCTCCGCTCTACAATGAGTCAGGAATGCTTGACTGGTCTTGCTATTCTTGCAATCGAACAACACATCATTTCGTCTTTGTCATACGATGACATTATTACTGATTTTGCAGCCAAAAATGCCAGAAAGATTGCGTTTAATTAAAAACAAATCCTTGTTTCAATACCTCTCCATAGAAATTTCCAATAAAACGTTGACAAATTTAAAAAGTTATATTATTTGCATCATTCTGTCAATAAATCAGAATTTTTTCTATAGCGCTACTTCTTTAGTGCAAGTATAGTCCATCAGCATTATAGCGTGCTAAATTTGTTTAAACTGTTTTTAATAAAGTGCATGTGGCAAGTTTTCCAATACTGTAAGCTTATGCTTGTGTTGCTAAGAGCAAGTCAGGCATAGGGGCACCAGTTTAATACTGCTGCGTAGGGCCCCATAAATCCTAAGGATGGCCCTGTTGCCCCCTGGTTGTTCACATGTGTGACCGTGGTCACATTGTTTGACTGAAGCAGGACTTGGTTACCCTCTAGGCTGGTCTGGAACCTTTCATAGAGCCAACTTGACCGCCCTTAGTTCTAGGAGGTTTATGCTGTGGGTCCTTTCCTCCAGGTGCCAGTTGCCTTGAACTGTTTGGGACTCCATGTGTGCTCCCCAGCCCTCCAGGCTGGCATCGATTGAGAGGATATGGGGATCTGGAAGTCATTGCCCTGGTGAACTTTGCCCTGGGCTGACATCCATTTTAAGGAATTGATCACTTGTGCCGGAACCCTCTCTTGATCTTCCCCGCATTCTGGGGAGCAGTCCCATACCTTTAAGATGAAGCCAACTGATGTGTGATTGTGCCCGTGGAGTAATCCCTATGCTCGGAAATGATCTTAGGCTGTTTAGGATCCAGGAACCAAAAGTCCCAATTACTGAGGTAATAAAGGCTGATGCTATCCTAGAGTCCTGGGCTAAAGATATGGTTTTCCCCTCAGAAGGGGAGTTCTATCCTGTATAGAAAAATAGAGGCTACTCTCAAAAAAGATTTTGAGGTTTCGTCAGTCTCCCTCAGGCCATCCCTAATGCTATTTGCTTTGTGAAGGCATCTCTCTCCTGGCTGGAATATCGCAGAGCCTTCAATGATAAGAGATCACCCTGACTTTGGCTCTAATTAAAGAAAGTTTCCCTGACAACAGCATTCATTGTTGAACCTCAGTGGATGCAATGAGATTCTCAGCCAAAGCCTTGGCCTCCAGCTCAGTGACCAGGTGCCACCTATAGCTCCATCCCTGGAAGGAGGATAGTCACTTGAAGCAGGTCCTGTGCTCCACCAAATTCATGGGAGCCCTGATTTTCAGAGAGAAGCTAGACCAAGTAATGGCAGACAGTGCCTCAAAATCTAAACAGTCCTTCCTAATGCCATACCATACCTTTTGCGAGAGTACAGAATGGCCTTCAGGCAAAGGCATTTCTTTCGGCTTTCATCCTCACAGAAACACCAGTGAAGAGACAACTTGTTCTCCAGAGGAAAGCCCCGAGGGAACCCTGCCATTCCCAAAGCCTCTTTATGACAAAGATTGCATAGGTCTCTGCCTAGAGCTGAAGCCTGGGGGCAGGATTTTCCATTTCCTGGAGAAATGGGTTTCTTTGCCCATGGACTAGTGGGTCAGGGATACTCCCTTGAGTTACGGGCTCCACCCCATCCATTTTTCATCCAGTCCTACATCTCATACCACCCCATAAAGCATGGTTTAATCCAGAACAAGATTTGTCATTTCTTGGATGTGGGAGTAATAGAGAGCATTCTCTCAGAAGATAGATTTTTCAGGGTTCTACTCCATCATCATCATCATCATCCAGATGTTTACAGGTGGAATGAGAGCCATTCTGGATCTCAAAAGGCTCAACAGGTGGATGAAGAAAACAAAGTTCCAGGTGGAGACCCTAACCTTTATGGTGACATCCCTGTCCCAGAGAGATTTTATGACTTCAGTAGATCTGGCAGATGCATATACCTCCAACATCTCAATCAGACCGTGCCACCACAGGTTCCCAAGGTTTGCCTACATCAGGAAGCATTATCAATATCTGATGCTCCCATTTGGCTTGTCCTCTGCCTTGTAGGTCTTTATAAAGCTATTGGTGATAATCATAGACCGACTCAGGTCACACAGATCCAGCCATAACCCCTCCTGGACAACATCTTAATCAGAGATCTATCCCTAGCAGTGGCATACAGAGCTATGTCTATGACTTTGCAGGATACTCAAGCACAAGGCTTTATTATCAACATCAAGAAAAGCTCCTTGATTCTGTCCACCCAAATAACTCACTTGGGAGTGAACATAGACCCCCCCCCCCCCCGATAGCAAGGATAAATCCATCTTCAGAGAGATACCTGAAGTTCACAATTCATTTTATTCTTTTCCCAATTCTGAGCACTTTGCCGTAAGAAAACATACCTCCAATGAAGATTTTTTTCTATTCCAAGGATGTTACAGAATCAACACAGCAGTGTCTTAGTCATGCTATAGTACCCACAATACAGCTCTTAGCCTCCATTTTTAAGAGGGAAGGAAAGACCATCTATTTCTGGCATTCAAATCCTGCTGAAAGACTCCAGAAACAGTTTTCTGGGGACAACCCAATACTTTTATTTTTACCTGGTGGCTCTACAAAGGAAGATTCATCTAGTCCCTCCACAGCATGCTGAGCTCCCAGCCAATGTTCTTCAGGCACTGTCACTCTTGCAGGTGCTAAGGGAAACAATTAGTACATATAGCCCTGTCAATGTCAACAGCACTGGTTCTGGACTTCAAAACAGATGCTCAACTACACATTGCAACCACGTATTTACTCATGTGGTACAGGCTTTGCTGTTCTTGCAACTTCATTCTTAGAAAGGACTTATTAGTTCATCTTGGGAAACCTTACAGGACCTGAACATGTTCTCCTCTGATATTATTATGGATCTAAGGGATTAAGAAAGGGATAATAACGAATACTAATTTTAAGATCCACCAGCACAAGAGGCGCTCTCTCAATGGGATATTTTGCTGCCAAATACCTTAAGAAATCTCTCAGACTGAAAATTGAGTTGAAGAATTTTATGTTCTTTCCAATGGGATATTTTCTTAGTCTTGACTCATTTTATATAACTGGAAAAGCCAAATATGATCATCTTTTTACGATTAATACACCGAACAGTTTCTGACCCGCAGCTCCCTCTGACCCCAGTTATAAAGTAGCATGGCAGTAGCAGAAGTGTGTTTCACCTGCTATATTCAGCAGAGACTCTGTAGTTGAATCCAGGGTGATGAAGGCAGATGGATCGATAAGTTCTGCAGGAGAATATGGGGATCCCAGAGAAGGCAGTTCAGGTACAATCATAGCTGCATGGGGTGCTGTAAGAAACAAAGTACATTTGACACTGCTATCATCCTTTTGAATTCGTATTTGTTTCCAACACAAACTTATTTCATTAGGTCCATTAACTTACAGAGCAATGTACTTTATTCTCATCACAAACCATGTATACACGAGTCTATATACTGTACATAAACCTACCTGTTCATTCACTCGGAGAGGCACTAGATCTAGACTAAGAAAAAGTTAATCAAAGGTTATTGGGCGGGGGAAGGGAAGTTGTGCGCCTTTCAGGTACGACTCCCAAATAAGCTATTGTTACAGTAGCTCTCAAGCTGCCATGGTCCAAATGTTGAAAACTGGAAAGTGAAAAAAAACCCACAAATGGGGACAAAACATTTGAAGATGAAGTTAAAGTTTTCCATAACTTTGGTTTAATTCAGCTTTTTTTTTTTAATTAAAATAAAATAGGACAAAAAGGGGATAAAAAACAAGGTCTCTTGAGAGACCTCAAGCCGAAAACACTGTTGACAAAAAGAGATTCAAGAGAAGAAAGGGGGTAAAATTTTACACTATTGCCAATTTAATGGATTTCTGTAGACAGCCCTGAATTCCATATATAGAAACTGAAAACTGAACCCCCAGTTAACAGCAGCCCATGAACATATTCAATGGAGGATTATACCATGAGCTTCTTCTGAAGCTTCAAAATGCTCTGTGAATGGTAGGCGAGTCTCCATTTCAGAAGGACGTAGCAGATGATCAGACATGACATCCTCTCTGCGCATCTTGAAGGGCTCTGAGGAACATGAGACTAAGTTAAACATGTAACCACAAAAGGATGACAACATGAGAGGAAGATTATGTAAGAATGCTGAGGATGAGCATCACTACCAACTTTGCCCTGCAAGATGTTATACAAAGCTAGGAAATGTGGGTGTTTCCCCCCCCCCTTAAAAAAAAAAAGATAACTTGTCCTCTTTCACACAAGATTTATACCCAACATGAAAATGTGGTTGTCCGTGTTATTTTGTAGCCAAGATAGGTTAAAGAGTAGAATAAATATTGTATGGTGCACCTGTATGTCCCTCTCTCAAAGAAGAGCAGCATTTAAGTCTGGGGTGATTTGATGGACCAGTATATCTGATCTGAGGAAGAAATGAAAACTGTTCCAGCTCAGATAACTCAAATGTCATTCTGTCATGTCCCATATTGCACTTTGGGGAAAAGCATATAATGAGCCATACATACACTTCCCTCAAAGCAGCATGGAGGTGTAATTGGCTGTTGAGCCAGAGGATGAATTTAGCAAAATAATGGGCCAGGCAGAGAAATCACCCATTTCTCCTGTCATTCAGAGACATTACAAGATGGTTGAGGAAGGTTATGGGTCTATTACAGGACTGGGTGGGTGAGGTTCTGTGGCCTGCGATGTGCAGGAGGGCAGACTACATGATTATGATTATCCCTTCTAACCTTAAAAGTCTGTGAGGAGAACAGTCTTCATTATATGCCCCAGATCAGACACTGGTTAGTCAGTCGCACCAAGGAATTTTAGTGCAGGTCAGCAGCTTGCCCGCTGTCCACTGTGCAGCCCAAGACATTTATGACTTGGACTTCCAACACTTCTACTGCTGCCTGAATGCAATCATGCTCAGCTGTCAGACTCAATAGCTCTTCTTTGGAAACTTGACAATCCTTGTGTAATTTGCATGGACACCCATAAAGAAACATCCTTCAATCTGACTGAACAAGTTTCCTTTTTGCCAAAAGGACTATGCATACAAGACTTACAGAAAACACAGCTTCCGTAGCTCTAAACACCAGGAAAAGGATATGCGCCCAGTATTCGAACAGTGTGAGGGCCGGGAAAAAGGTCAATTAGGTGAAAACAGGAAAAAACCTGAGTTTTGCCCCAACAGTCTAGAGCTAGTGACTCGCACAGTAATTGGATTACTCGTAGTTATAAGATATCCATATTGTACATTCGCACAGGGATAAAAAGAAACAAAACACCTGTGCAAGAATTTTAACTGCAAGAATATTTATTCCAGAATGTGACGGGGCAGCACCGTCCCGCACCAGCCCCAGCAGCGTCAGGCCGGTAGCACTGACGGTGGAAGTCCCGCCCCGTCCGTACTGGGCATGCTCCAAGTGCTCTGGGAGTATAAAAGGAGGGAGCCCAGCTCAGTCTGGGCTGGCAGCCGCAGGGGAAGGACCTGACCGGGAAGCTCCAGCGAAGGACCAGCCACCGCCCACGGAGGCGCCGGGGACTGAAGTTTCTCCAGGCCGGCTCGAAGCCCTACTACAGGAGGAACCCGGGGAGGCGACTGACCCGGAGGCCCGCAGGGAACCTAGGGACTCATGGGAGACCTCAACGCTCAAGCTGGTAGGAAGCGATCCGGGGGGACGACGACTGGTACCTTGCCCCCAGCAAGCCTCAGCGTGTTTCGGTCGGACCCCCCCCCCCCCGCTGAGCCAGGGGCAAGGTCCTATGCCGCGGTTAGGCTGGAGTGGAAGAGTCTTTGGCCACCAGGCTGTGCTGCCCTGCAACCCGGGGTGACCCTAGAGACTCTGGCCACTAGGCCACATTGCCCTGCAGCCAGGGGAGATTCTATGGACTCTGGCCAATAGGCCGTACTGCCCTGCAACCCAGGGCCGACTCTATGGACTCTGGCCACTAGGCCGTATTGGCCAGTAACCAGAGGCACAAACCCTCACACGGAAACACAGCTTTTTCTATTGGTTTCCTGTTATATATAAAGTGGGATACTTGATCTAGTTATGATCGTAGCCAGTGATAAACAAGTTTATTGGATGCAATTTGTTCACCTCTACATATTAATCCTTCACTGTCAGTCTTGTAGACAAGTATTAAAGTGCAGTTCTGGGTTAACTATTGGGTGAAATTGCATTTTTCAGAATTTCAAGTCCTTGTTTGGACTTGATGGAGCATCTCATCATGCATCTATATACACAAAATGAAATACAATCCAGTACATTTTGGTGTGCTGAGGGAGAGAGCATAACCCAATATTGTAGTTATTGGTGCTATATAAACAATAGATGAGGTTTAGGTAATAGTAAATTGAGAGGGAGGCAGGCAAGTAGTGAGGAAGGAAAGACAGATAAGCTTTATGAACTTCAACAAGTGAAGAAAATTATAAAAGGTAGAAATTGGATCCCAAGAACAAGCCTTCGGCTTTATGGTCCACTTTTGTCCAAATTGCTAGGAAAGTAACAAATAAGATATTGCCCTTCCAAGAGTTCCCAGTTAAACATTTAGCAAAAATATGGACAACAATAGCATCTGCTGGCACCCCTTGATGAGGAACATACAGTAAACGTTACTTCAGCTTGGTTCATGAAATGCTCTCTAGTCTCCATGAGCAGAGGCAGAACACAGTGCATCCAATTCTAATCTGTTTACCTGTTTAAATGTAAAAATCCCATCTGAACTAAAATCTGGCAATGGGATCCAAGGCTGGAAGAAATCTGACAGTTTTGAACAAAAGGTTTGACTTTAGCAAAGCTTTTGATACAGTCTCCCACAGTATTCTTGCCAGCAAGTTAAAGAAGTATGGGCTGGATGAATGGACTATAAGGTGGATAGAAAGCTGGCTAGATCGTCAGGCTCAACGGGTAGTGATCAATGGCTCCATGTCTAGTTGGCAGCCGGTTTCAAGCGGAGTGCCCCAGGGGTCGGTCCTGGGGCCGGTTTTGTTCAATATCTTCATTAATGATCTGGAGGATGGCGTGGACTGCACTCTCAGCAAGTTTGCAGATGACACTAAACTGGGAGGAGTGGTAGATACCCTGGAGGATAGGGATAGGATACAGAGGAACCTAGACAAATTAGAGGATTGGGCCAAAAGAAACCTGATGAGGTTCAACAAGGACAAGTGCAGAGTCCTGCACTTAGGACGGAAGAATCCCATGCACTGTTACAGACTAGGGACCGAATGGCTAGGAAACAGTTCTACAGAAAAAGACCTAGGGGTTACAGTGGACGAGAAGCTGGATATGAGTCAACAGTGTGCCCTTGTTGCCAAGAAGGCTAACAGCATTTTGGGCTGTATAAGTAGGGGCATTGCCAGCAGATCGAGGGACGTGATCATTCCCCTCTATTCGACATTGGTGAGGCCTCATCTGGAGTACTGTGTCCAGTTTTGGGCCCCACACTACAAGAAGGATGTGGAAAAATTGGAAAGAGTCCAGCGGAGGGCAACAAAAATGATTAGGGGGCTGGAGCACATGACTTATGAGGAGAGGCTGAGGGAACTGGGATTGTTTAGTCTGCAGAAGAGAAGAATGAGGGGGGATTTGATAGCTGCTTTCAACTACCTGAAAGGGGGTTCCAAAGAGGATGGATCTAGACTGTTCTCAGTGGTACCTGATGACAGAACAAGGAGTAATGGTCTCAAGTTGCAGTTGGGGAGGTTTAGGTTGGATATTAGGAAAAACTTTTTCACTAGGAGGGTGGTGAAGCACTGGAATGGGTTACCTAGGGAGGTGGTGGAATCTCCTTCATTAGAGGTTTTTAAGGTCCGGCTTGACAAAGCCCTGGCTGGGATGATTTAGTTGGGAATTGGTCCTGCTTTGAACAGGGGGTTGGACTAGATGACCTCCTGAGGTCCCTTCCAACCCTGATATTCTATGATTCTAGGATTCTATGCTTTTCTTTTAAAAAAAAATATATATAGACAAGTGTCTACAATAAGGACAGATGTGTTTTGATGACAAACATTACTGTTAATATGGACTGAATATAACGCAGACACTAGCTAATTAGTTGAAAAAGATACCATGAGACTATTAGTTAAAAAAGATACCAAGACTGTCATTATTATGACTACAGATATGAGTTTCCTCAAACAAAGTGCTCTAAAGGAGTAGGTTTATGTCAGTCCAAGATCACTGGCAGATGTGAGCTATATGCTCCAATCTCTGTCACAGTGCTTCAAAAATACATGGAGGTGAGTTGAAGTACAGTTCATTTTCACAGATCTTGAACTAAAAGACCAATCTTACTACAATCTTAACAAAATGACCAAAAATGACTCAATTTAAACTGGCTCACACAGCAGCATCCCATTTCCACAGAGCTCATTAGGGCACAAGGGTACAATTACCAGATAACCTATTCTGCTGTTTTATTTTTTTAGATTGTGTCCTGTGCCTGATTAGAACACCAGGTTGACAGTCTATATAACTCACTGGGGTGTTACGGTCTTTGGAACTATGGGCAATGCATTTAGGGAAAAAATGTGAGTGTGGTATAGAAAAAACAACCTTAAGTGAGGTGGTGAGATTCCAGGATTTTGTTGGCTAGGGTGCAGCCCTAAGGTTATTTTAACAACGGTGTAGGTTAATACAGCCATACCTGTCCCCTCCATGGGTCTGAATATCGACTGTGGGTCAAAGCAAAGGTCTCTCTCATCCATCGCCCAGGTCTCGTTGCGATCCAGAAACTCTTTGTAGGACATTTTTTCACCCGTGATCTCTCTTGGGAATACTGAAATGTGAAGAAAAAGCAGCAACACTTACCAGTAAGTCACTAAGCTGAATTACTTCTGTATATATGGTTTATGTTACGCTGAGTGGCAGAACTCTTGCTAAGACTGACAGCACACATGGTTTTTCAGTGAAATCAGACCCATCAATGTGCCGCAGTTCTACAATTTTAATGAAGTTTCTAAAGAGAAATGGAGGAAGGAATGGATTTGAAGAAGCTTGATAAAAATCAAGAATGGAGTATTTATAAACCACAAGGTGTTCAGATGCCTTTAAATGCTGAGCAATTAGTGCCAGCAGCACACCCTACCCTTTAGGGTGTACTTTCACCAGAATATTACATCAAGTTAGAACAGAACTTGGAGGAGCCAGGTGAACAAAGACATCCCTGATTTGTGATTCATTTTTTTCTGGGAAAGAGTAGTTCATAGGAGCCTGGCAACGCTGCTGACCTCCCAGGCACAGCTGCACACTCCTAAATATTTATCTAGCAAAACATAAAAGAAAGCGCTTAAGCATCATTTTCATGGTCACTTGTCCCTGCCGGGGCTGTGTGTGCATCTCCAGTAACTACTACTGTATAAACTGAACTGAAATGTCTAATCCCTTCAGAAAGAAAAACAAAAGCAGCAGAGACCCATCAGTAAGAGCTGGGACAGAGGAAAACACTGGGGTCTGAATGAACTCAAACTCTGAGTCAAATAGAGCCTACTGGGCTCCTGCAAGGGTTAACTTACACCAAACGTTACAACTACCATAGGCCCAAAGTCAGAATCCCAGTGTTACCAACATGTGATTTTATTGCAAGCATGTGTGGCAGATTTGTAGAAATTTTGGTGGTGTCCAGAACCTGCCCCCCCAACTCCGCCCTCCTCCCCAAACTCTGCACCCCACCTGCCTCAGGCTCTGGGAGGGAGTTTGGGTGCAGGAGGGGGTCTGGGGTGCAGGCTCCAGGCTGGGGCAGGGGGTGGGTGTGCAGGAGGGGGTATGGGGTGCAGGCTCTGGGATGGAGTTTGGGGGTCGGAGGGGGTGCAGGCTCTGGGTGGGAGTTTGGGGGCAGGAGGGGGTGTGTGGAAGGGGGAGGGGGTGCACGCTCTGAGAGGGAGTTTGGGGATAGGAGGGGGTGCAGGGGTGAGGGCTGTGGGGCTGAGGGGTTCATGATGCAGGAGGGGGCTCAGGGCTGGGGCAGAGGATTAGGGTGCGGGGGATGAGGGCTCTGGCTGGGGCTGAGGATGAGGGGTTCATGTTGCAGAAAAGGGCTCAGGGCTGGGGCAGAGGATTAGGGTGCGGGGGGATGAGGGGTTTGGGGCGTTGGAGAGGCTCAGGGCTAGGGCGGAAGGGCAGGGTAAGGGCAGCCTGCCCTGCCATTAGTGGATGGGGGCACTAGGACCCTGGGGCAGCAGACAGCAGTTGATGCCGGGAGCCGGTGTAGTGTAGATACCGCTCAGCGTAGGAATGTGCTACACCGGCAGCACAAGCAGGCACAGGAGAGGTGCGCGCCGCTTTTTTTCAGGCAGGGACGCAGCGGGGCAGGGGGGGAGACGCGCAGGGGGAGGGGTGGCCAAGGGAGAGACCCAGCTCCAAATACTGGTGGAGCAGGGCCCCCGGCCCTGAATATTCCTGGAGCCCGGGCACCACAAAAGAATATAACTCGCCGCCTATGACTGCAAGTCTCTCAATATTTGGTTGTTTTGCGAAAGCCCAATCACCAGCAGTTATTTGAATCATCTGGTCCAGTCTGGCAATTCCATGTTCCTATGAGATCTCAGAAAACTCAGCGTTTCACAACTGTCCATAAAGATTCCCTCTATTCTGCTCCAACCCACAATTTACCTGAAAACCTTATAAACCGTCTGGGGTTTGCCAGGCATGTATGGGAATCAACAGAGAATGTGTAGGATGAGGGACAAAGCAGTGCATGGGGGGAAAGCGTCACTGAGCAGGCAGGGAGTTCTGACGGATGAGGCTGAACAAGACAGATTGAAGAGCTCAGCGGAAGACGGGAGAGATTCAAGGGGATCTGCATAAGGCTTTATTAAAAGCTCATAGTTACCTAAAGATGCCTATTGGCATATCGGTGCCAGTTAATTACATGCAGTTAATAATACAAGTATATTGCCAAATCCTAGACGTACCTTTGAGGGCCAGAAAATGGGAATTTAAAATGTATACACCTATTAAAGTGTTTTGATAACAATGCACAATACATATACAAGTGCATACACCACCTCTGTATGGTAATACACATGCACCAAGACAGAAAAAAATGTGTTTAGAAAAGGAGGACTTTACAATGTTCAATTTCTGACTACCATTGATGGAGGACTCCTAGCTAGCACAATGGGATCCTACAGATGCTACTAGCATCCTAAACCAGTTCCTGGTTTGGCAAGAGTATGCTGGGTTTTCTGTTGGTGTCTCTTAGCTATTATACCGCTAAATGACTGAATTTGATATGGTTCACTTCAGCAAGGAGGGTGTACAAGCTTCCCAGGCCAGGTTTTAAGATAGCACTGCTTCCTGCATGCAGAGGATAAAGGTGTGAATGTGTGTACTGGGGCGGAATGTGGAGGGAACAAAACTGCTGTGTGTGTGGAGGGGGTGGGGGATCAATGCAGACAATGTTTGACGATAAACTGGTGTCAGACTAGATGATATGCAGGCAAACTGACAATTTAACAGCAATATTTTACCAAAACAGACAATGATAATTAAGGTTTGCAAAGTGCTATTATAAATGTGAAGAGACACCATTATTCACAATTATTTGCAGGGTAGAGTAGCAAGGGATTTAATTAACATCTACTATAAGCTCCTATTTAAGCTGTAAGCTCCTCCGGACAGGAACATGACAGTCTTTTGTCTGCCTATAGAGCATCGCATGAAATAATAGGAAGAAGTAAATGTTTACGCCAATGTGAGGAAACAGACTGAGAAAAATTAGGGGAATTTGACAGGAATTTCCCCTGATCCAAAAGTCTCATTGACCCCAATGGGCTTTGAGTGGGCTCTAAATGCTTTAGAAAAAACTTTTAGTTCTAGAGCTAGAATAAAAACACACATTTATAAGTTGTTGGTACCTATTGTACCAGAAGAGAAACCAGAACTTTATGGCATTGGTAGGTAAGCAGGAGGAAATAACTTTTAAATTATTATTTTAAAATGTATTTGTAAGTGGCAGAGTGATTACATCTGTGCCTTTAAATAAAGGGAGGGGGAATTTCCCTGGAATGTAGGGCATGCTGGGAATGGAGAGAAAGCAGGAAAACAAGACAGTGGCTAGAGAGCAGGACAAGAAGAATTATGCTTAGAGCTGCTAAATATAACAAAACTCCTATAATGCTGTGGATACATTTTGATTTATATCTGCATTTATAAAGCATTTGTTGTAGCAAAAACACTAGAGACTGGGCAATGGAGATCCAGACGCTGCTGCTATGGGCTAGGACAGCCAAACCAACAGAAAACAAAGCTTTGTTTGCTTTACATAAGTACCTAGCTCTTATATAGGGCTTTACATCAATACAGCTCAAATCAGTTCAGAAGCAAGTATCATTACCATCATTTTACAAATGGGGAAGCTGAGGCAGAGGGGCAAAGTGCCTTGTCCAAGGTCACCCAGCAAGGTCAGTGGCAGAGTCAGGGATGGAACTCAGGTCTTCTAAGTCTCAATCCAGTGCTCTATCCACTAGGAAACCCTGCCTCCCCTACACAGAGCTGTTTTATATAAGCTGTGCTAAACTACGATTGCCACTGGCATTTAACTTATAATGTGAGTGGACCAAGAATGAAGACAGAATTTTATATTACATATATTCTGTTCCTTACCAATGTTGACAACTTTTTAAAAAGAGACTTCCAGTTCACCCTTTTAAAAACTATCGCTATTCTAGGCCAATATTTTGTATATTAAAATGGACTGAGTTATAATTGAGGACTAAAAAAATTTAGATTCCTCAAGCTCATTTGATTCATTTCAATGCACAATACTTGGCCATCCAGACAAATTTAACAGGTGATGGTATTGTTCCATTGGGCATGGAATAAAAATGGCCTTAGAAAGGAATTCCGAAGACTGAGGAAAAAAGTGAGGCAGCTCTTCATTTTGAGTCACAGTCCTCTCCCATCCCACCCCCACTGCCCCAAAAAATAAATCCTACATACAGCCAGTATTTCAGAGTAAATAAAACCACCCAAGTGTCTGTTAAAATCACAGGAGGCCACACTCAAGGAAAGTGCCTGCTTTTCAATTTGACAAAAGTTATTCTTCACCAGAATCTACCAGCAAGGGACAACATACCTAACAAAAGAGGTGCAGGTCAATATCAAATTTGTAGCAAACCTATGAACTAATAAAGTGTGCTAACAAGAGTTAAAAACCCATATGTAACTTGATCACAGATATCATTACACTGTCTGAAATTACAACTGAAAGTACCAGACTGGTGGGAAAATGCCACCTATAACATATTCACAAACAAGCTGCTTCTGAAGTCAGAAACATGGATCCTACGCAAGCAGCACTTTCCCTGAGCTGAGCCTGCTGTAGGTCCCAATGATTGCAAATGTTTACTAAGGCTACAGACAGCACTGATTTGTTTGTTTTTATCATCTGTTCTGCAGAGATCAGCATGGCAAAGTAAACCAACTGAAAAGTTAATCCATATAAAACAGCACTTCTGGCAACCTACAGCATGGAGGCTTCCAACGTAAAGAGCCTGCTGTGCTCAAAGGTTCACGTAAAGAATTGTACCCACTATGCTATACGGTACCATACAGCGAACTTTCAGCAAGGAGTGCTTTTTGAGTAGAGGATTACCATAATAAAGTCTACTCCCTCAAGAAGAGCTTAATCTGGCTAGGTCACTGATCAGACATTTAACTCTAGGTTAAATATCTTCACAATCAATGAGTTTATAGGAATGAGCTGCACCTGCCAGCACCAAATCAAGCCTGAGGGTAAAAGAGGGGCTTAAAAGCTTTGTTTTCTAGAGTTGCCAACTAATTGATCAAAATCATTTCAGTGGTTCTGTCCTTTCAACGGATACAAAGTTTGTCTGGCTTAAGCTAGAGCAATACCTTTACTCTCTTATCAAACTAATCCACTCCCTGGATTAAGTTCTTGCCAGTGTTAAAGGAAACAAAGGAATTCCCTCCATCTCTCTGGGGTGTTTTTAACTTTAGGGGGAAATGTAATTTAAAAAGTGCTGTTAGATGGAAGGTGATTTGAAAACACATGGTTTAAAAGATCCTACACCAGTTTTTTTAGCTCTTAGAGCAGTCAACATTTTGGTTTTATGTCCAGAAGAGCGGCTGAGTGGTTCCCCACTGCACAGCTACACTTCAAAATGTTGCTTTGTAGATCTGCTAAACACTGGGACCTTAAGAACTTTGAATTTATCAACACGGGAACAGAAGTCCTTAAAAGCTCATATCTATAGTTGCCTGTATATAGAATCATAGAAGATTAGGGTTGGAAGAGACCTCGAGGTCATCTAGTCCAAGTCCCTGCTCAAAGCAGGATCAATCCCAACTAAATCATCCCAGCCAGGGCTTTGTCAAGCTGAGCTTTAAAAAACTCTAAGGATGGAGATTCCACCACCTCCCTAGTAACCCATTTCAGTGCTTCACCACCCTCTTAGTGAAATAGTGTTTCCTAATATCCAACCTAGACCTCCCCCACTGCAACTTGAGACCATTGCTTCTTGTTCTGTCATCTGCCACCACTGAGAACAGCCAAGCACCATCCTCATTGGAACCCCCTTTCAGGTAGTTGAAGGCTGCTATCAAATCCCCCCTCACTCTTCTCTTCTGCAGACTAAATAACCCCAGTTCCCTCAGCCTCTCCTCGTAAGTCATGTGCCCCCGCCCCCTAATCATTTTAGTTGCCCTCCGCTGGACTCTCTCCAATTTGTCCACATCCTTTCTGTAGTGTGGGGCCCAAACTGGATACAATACTCCAGATGCAGCCTCACCAGTGCCGAATAGAGGGGAATAATCACTTCCCTCGATCTGCTGGCAATGCTCCTACTAATTCAGACCAATATGCTGTTAGTCTTCTTGGCAACAAGGGCACACAGTTGACTCATATCCAGCTTCTCCTCCACTGTAATCCCCAGATCCTTTTCAGCAGAACTGCCACTTAGTCAGTCGGTCCCCAGCCTGTAGCAGTGCATGGGATTCTTCCATCCTAAGTGCAGGACTCTGCACTTATCCTCGTTGAACCTCCTCAGATTTCTTTTGGCCCAATCCTCCAATTTGTCTAGGTCACTCTGGACCCTATCCCTACCCTCCAGAGTATCTACCTCTCCCCCCAGCTTAGTGTCATCCGCGAACTTGCTGAGGGTGCAATTAATCTCATCATCCAGATCATTAATGAAGATGTTGAACAAAACTGGCCCCAGGACTGACCCCTGGGGCACTCTGCTTGATACCGGCTGCCAACTATTCTTAAAATTACTATTCTTAGTAATTTTCCTTGTTTTCTAGTCTTCTGCATATTTCTGTAATGGGTCACATATGGCAAGCAGTGTCATCTAGTAGTCTGTAAAGAGAGTCAAACTCCGGGTTATCCCTTGATCCGACAATGACTCATGTGACCTTTGGCAAGTAATATAAGGCCTGATCCTGTAAAATGTAAGGTGCAGAACATCGCCAACTCTCACTGACTTCAAAGTGAGCTGAGGGCACTCAGCATCTTGCAGGATTATGTCCTCAACCTTTCAAGTGCTGCCGTTTCCACATCCGTAAAATAGGATAATATTGACCTACCTCTCTGGGATGTCATGAAGTTAAAAAATTTCAAGTGCTTTGAGATCCTTGTCTAAAAGCACAGAATGTTACAAGCCTCAGATACATGTTTATGATTTGCTTAATTCCCAAAACTGGGAGGGAAAAGGAGGAATGAAGGACTGGATGGAGAAAGATTAAACATATTCCACCTGACTTCATGCCCTTATACAAACTCCTACCTCTTCTGTAATAAAAGCTCAAAACTAAATGGTCCTAGGTGAATCAAGATTACAGTCTTCTGTCAATACTTAATAGCCTTGGGGGATGAATGTTTATAGAGCAAAATCAGAGTTGTCAGTCTCTGCTCCAGAAGCAGCCCATGCCATGGAGACTGTGCCACCTTCCACCTACAGAGAATGTGGGTCCCTTCAGGTCTAGATTGAAGTCTTTAGTGGGGCAGCATGAGGAAATCTGCACTGCAGCTGCCAGGCTGCAATCCTACCTGGCTTAAGGATATACAGCCAGGAAGGAGTATTTATTATAATTGAAAGAAATTATTCCATGAGCAATTTGAAAGCACAATTGGCTTCTGTCACTTTTAATCCTGAAGATTTTTATGTCTAAGAATAAGCCTGCCAATCACACTGAAATAGCAGCTAGAAATTACATTTTCACTCACCTGACAAATTCACAGTTTACTATTACTATCCAGTGCCTATAGAAGGGAGGGGGTGTATGAGTACTCGGCAGCACTCCCTACACAATCACCACATTGTGTTATAGCCCCTTTTCCCTACCCTTTGGCAGTCTTATCTATTATGCTTGTAAGATCTTTGAGACAGACACTGTCTGCTACTCTGTATGGTGGCTAGCTAGCACTTTGGGGCCCTGGTTTTGGTTGGTTCCTATACACTACCACGATCTCTATAGTAAGATTCCAGGAACATCATTGTGTGTCACCTGAAGCCTAGAATGTCTGTTGAGTAAGTGTGATGTTATGGAAGCAGCTACCAGTATGGCTGAGCACTCTTTTTGTTCAAAATATCACCAGATTCAATTATCATTGGGATTCACAAACTGTTACCATCCAATTTTTAAGTTCTCAGCCATTTTTTTTAAATACAAATGATTTTATGAATTATACCCACAAGACAGCACCAGGCTTTCAGCTTCTTATTATAATGAGCTGTCTGGAAACAGAGCAGCTGAAATTTCAAGCCTAAGAGAAGAAAAGATTTAAACTAAAGTGAAAGGAGGGATGGAGCCTTACAATTGGAAAATTCCATGACAGTTGGTAAGTTGACGGGAGGGGGAAAAGAGGAGGTACTGATGAGAGATGGCCAAAAGGACAAGACCTCTCAGATGTTTGGGAAAGAAAAGTTATAACTAGGTAAAAAGGGGGGATGCCCCAGGCATGAGGAAATGAAGACAGTATACTAACCTTATATTTCTGTCACTAGTCTAATACATGTAAATTAAGTTAAGATGAAGTGCTGAAACTTACAGAAAAACCAATGTAAAGAGTCTGCATATTTGGGGTTGGGATATAAGGTGCATGAAAGATAGTTAGGTACAATAGTTGAGTGTCAGAAAAAACCTAGGTTAAGTTCCCAGTAACTGGAGGTCTCTGAGTATATTGCTTCCTTAAATCCAGACTCTTGGAACTGTGCTCAGACAAAACCCTCAAAACATTAAAAGCAGTTATGCTGCAGTGAGGTTACATGCCTCTTAACATGAACTGCTCTGCTCCTACAGTAGCCAAAGAGAGGCACCACTGCTGCTTCCCTCAGACTCTTCAGTTCTCATTTGCCTGTCCAGAACACAGACTCCAGAGGAATGCTGCCACAGAAGCACTGATCTATGGAAAAACAGTATTTTGGGGACTGCGGTTACTGCTAAGTAATCAGGCTTACGACATTAAATTGCCTTCAGAGTTCTGCACTCTTCAGGAAATACACACTTGCACCAGTGACTAGGTGAACAGCTGAGTAAGATGGTTTATATAGGGACTGCAATGTTGCCCTAATAAAGCAGGCACCTGACCTAACCTTTGCATCTAGATAGTATGGATTGCGGGAAGTACACACTGGGCTGTCTCATGGCTGCGCTACAGATTTTAGCAACATGAATTCTATGAAGGGGGAGTTTCAGAAGATGCAGATGAGGATGAAAGACCACCCTATCAGAGACATTGTTCAGTTAAATCTGGCTGCGGGCACTGCAACCAAAAAAATCTGCTTTACCGGTAAGAAGCCAATACAATCCCCCGAGGACAATAAAATGGGCGAGAATATTAAGGACCAAAAAAAGCTTCCTTGAGAAGCTGCAAAGAATTTCTGATGGAGCTCACAGTTCAGAAGCCATTTCAACAAAGGTTTAATAAAAAGAACATGCTCTCCACTATGTCCTGCATTGCTGCAAAAAGCTGCTAGATGTCACTACGTTAAGATCCCAACCAGTGAGAAATGGCAGTCTCCCATGACCAGGCCAAATACTAAAGGGAACCCAAATCAAGAAACACATCCACTGAAATGCAACATTAAAGAGTCAAAGACCTGGGATTTCAGAATGAAATATCCTATATTGCCAGGATATCTGAATATTAAAGATTCTACAACCTTGAAAGACATGTTGACCAGAAACAATCACTTCAATTCACCAACTACTGCTATTTCCTTTGTTTAATAAATCAGTTTTATATGCAAAACATGTTTTGATAAATTTTTCTTATGTATCCAGAACTTTTAAAGTAGTTTTATTTAATAAACAAATGTAAATGCTGTTTTTGTGCATTTTTAATTGAATTTGAATTTCCATCCCAATAGAGCTTGACAAATTGCAATAAAAAAATAAAATCTACTAAGAAAAAGGCTTCATTCCCATTTTCTAATATACTAAAAATGGAAAAATTAAGAATCTCATTAAATATAAGATAAGCTCCATAATTGCTTAAATAAATGTGTATAGATAACATATCCTCCTGGTTAGCAAAAAGAAGCACCAAGTTAACGTAAAGGCTATATATATTTAGTTGCAAATCAACATGTTTTAATGGTTACCAACCAATGAGAATCAAGCTCTCTTAAGGAAAATAAAGTACAAATGCAAAATAATTAAAACCAATTATTTAAAATCAAGGCTTCCTGCTTGCTGATTTAAATAATTATTAAATCAATCTACCCTGCACTGTGCTGTCCAAGCATCAAATGAGAAGTAGGTTCTGGATGCAGAATGTCTGAGCCTTAGATCAGGCCTAACTGAAAGAAATAACAGGTCTCCTGGGATAAGTACTTATGCTTTGAGTAATCAAGGCAGAATCCCATGCCAAAGCCTTGAGTAGCACCTTACAAAATTAGGGAAAATGTGGGGAAGGAGGGACAAAAGACAGGAAAAAAGGAGTGTTTCAGTTTAGCAGGAAGAAATACCTTCACGCCAGCAGATTCTCATCTGCTGTGGGGCAGAAGCCCTTCCAGCCACAGTGGGGGGGAAAAACAGGCTATGACCTAAATATTTTACTGGGTTTTTGAAACTGGTAGGATGGGGTGGGGTGGAGGGGGGGTTAATTCTCCAGTAATTGTATGACTTTAAATTAGGTTTAGGATTCTTAGACCATCTAAATGTTTAAATAAAGCTGAATGACTGTTGCTTCCTCTACCTAAAGAGCAGTATTCATAGATCCAAAGGCCAGAAGGGACCACTATGATCATCTAGTTTGACCTCCTGTATCACACAGGCCATAGAACTTCCCCAAAATAATTCCTAGAGCAGAGCTTTTAGAAAAACATCCACTCTTGATTTAAAAATAGTCAGTGATGGAGTTTTCACACCCCTGAGCGATGTACTTATATACTACAAACTTACATTGGCATCTCTGGCTTTAGTCATTTCTGAAGATGAGTAGGAAAAAAAACCAAAACATTAGGAAAACAATGTTAAGTTCGTTCCAAAAACTTTTCTTTAAGGAGCTCCAGTGTCTCCATGCTTTGGAGCAGATTCTTGAAATTTGGCAAAGGAGAACTCATGTGTCTGAGATGTGCTTTTTACTATTCCTGTGAAAGAACACCCAAATTTGGCCAACCTATGAGCCTCTGGAAAATCTCCATTTGCACATGCTCAGTAGAAACTTGTTAGAGTTTGGCTGCTAAATTCTCCAAAGATTCTGTGCGCACTGATCATGCTTCAGCCCCGCATAGCTCCTACATACGACTGGACTGCACATGTGCCATCACACAGAGTGACTGAGCATGCTCCATCCTGGGGCTGCAAGGGCAGGCGGAACAGGACTTCCTCTGCAATTGCTGCTCTGGGCCACTGTGGTAGTGGGCAACAGACAGACAACAGGGAAATCATCTCTTTTGTGTTCTCAGTGCTCCCTTTGCTGGCGCCCGGGCAGTAAGGAGAAAAAGGAAGCAGCTTGACTTAGGATAGAGGGGTGAGGAAGGTACACACCGGGAGACGGAGTTGCAGGAGCCGGGAGGGATGGAGGGAGCAAAGGGGAAGACGAGCTGGTAGGGTCTAGGGGTATATAGGCACAAATGGAGGGGAGGATTGGAGCAGAGAGGGAGAACAGAGGCAGAAGGGACAATAAATACTAGAGCACAGTCCCCTCCATAACCTGAAATTGAACCCAATGTCCTACATTCCTCTACTGTCAGCAAACAGTGGTGAAATCCACTGGCAAAGTGTGTGCCGGATCTCCCTCAAGGGCCTGACCCACATATTCAGCCTCCTGCTGCTACCTGTTACTCAGCTCATGTAGTAGAGGTCTATGCTGCGGATATAATGTCCAAACCCTGCTGATGACCCAAATTAGGGGTCAATATGGTCCCACAGATGGAATTTGGTTTTGCATTTGCTTTAAGAAATTAGGAAATGATATTAAAACTACATTAAGTATTAAGGTTGCAAAGTCAAGCACTCAAAAGTTAGGAAATGCCAGAATTAAGGCTGCCTGTGTAACCTTAATTTGTACCCCATAATGTATATGCATTATGATATAGTCTTTAATTACATGATCACATACTATGTTTTCCATATTATTTTTTCCAATTGTGTGTTCCTCATTTTCCTCACCCAGTGAGAGACACAAGGCCAAATTTGCAGAAGTGCTGAAAGCTCACAAATGCAACTAAAGTCAATTGGAGTTGTGCTTTGAACATATGTGCTATAAAAATTCTAAGTACTCAAACAAATTAGGCCCTTGGGTGTTTCAAATTGGCACCCAGTGCTAGTGGACCCATCAACAATTTTGGTTTTAATCTCTCTGTGCCTCAGTTCCTCATCTGTTAAATGGTACTATCGCCACGTATCTCAGAGGGGTTTTGTGACGATAAGTTCATTAATGTCCGTGAAGCACTTGGATACTGTGATGAGAGCACCATAGAAACAACCAGGAAAAAAAAAATTTTTATTCAGTGTGAGGTTTGTATGGTGTGTGTTAAATGAGGCCTGGGACCTCATATTAAATGATAAAAAGAAATATAGCACAACTATCCATCCACTTAACGAAGCAGGGGGCCTGTGAAAAAATATAGTATGATTATGGAATTAAACACTGTCTCACAATGCATTCGCACAAGTGGACTGAATTAAGGTTGAACAGGCAATCTGGCACTTCTTAACTTTTGAGTGCTTGATTTTGCACTCAATGTTCTTTCAGCACAAGTTTTTAATGTCACCCATAAAAAGACTAATGCTGCCACTTTTTGTGCTAAATACATACCCTTATTTTTCCTCATTCTTCAGAAGCTGTATCTTCCTTAAGTGATGTTTTCCCTACAAACAAGCAGCTTAAACAAAAGCCTGGGAAAGATGTATTGCACTGCCTTGCTGGTCAATGAGCAATATTATCTCCCAAGCTCGCATTTCCTGCTGGGGAAAATTAGACGCTCAGAAAGCAAGTCATTTGGTATCTGCATTTCAAATTTGAACAGAGATGATGTATTGTCAGTAGGCTCTGGGCTGCAAAATAAAGCTGTAATTCAGCTTCCACATATACTAACTTTTCCAGTCTCTTGTATGTAAAGCCCCATGCGTCTAAGATATGAGTCAGATTCAGACATTGCCCATGAGCCTCAGACAGATAACTGGCAATTACGTATTGAACCACATATGCATGCAGTGCTCTGCAAAGATCACACATTCTACTATATAGACTCATAGACTCATAGACTTTAAGGTCAGAAGGGACCAATATGGTCATCTAGTCTGACCTCCCGCATGATGCAGGCCACAAAAGCTGACCCACCCACTTTCCCTTAACTCAGCTGTTGAAGTCTCCAGATCATGATTTAAAGACTTCAAGTTGCAGAGAATCCTCCAGCTTACAACCCCTGCCCTATGCTGCGGAGGAAGGCGAAAACCTCCAGGGCCTCTGCCAATCTACCCTGGAGGAAAATTCCTTCCCGACCCCAAATATGGCGATCAGTAGAACCCCGAGCATACAGGCAAGATTCTCCAGCCGGACCCTCATTTTACCAGCGATGGCACGTTATTGCCTAATTGACTAAAATCACGTTATCCCATCAAACCATTCCCTCCATAAACTTATCTAGCCTAATCTTGAAGCCAGAGAGGTCTTTCGCCCCCACCGTTTCCCTCGGAAGGCTGTTCCAAAATTTCACCCCTCTGACAGTTAGAAACCTTTGTCTAATTTCAAGCCTAAACTTCCCGACGGCCAGTTTATATCCATTTGTTCTCGTGTCCACATTAGTACTGAGCTGAAATAATTCCTCTCCCTCCCTGGTATTTATCCCTTTGATATATTTAAAGAGAGCAATCATATCCCCCCTCAGCCTTCTTTTGGTTAGGCTAAACAAACCGAGCTCCTCGAGTCTCCTTTCATAGGAAAGGTTTTCCATTCCTCGGATCATCCTAGTGGCCCTTCTCTGTACCCGTTCCAGTTTGAGTTCATCCTTTTTAAACATAGGAGACCAGAACTGCACACAGTACTCCAAATGAGGTCTCACCAGCGCCTTGTATAACGGAAGCAGCACCTCCTTGTCCCTACTAGAAATACCTCGCCTAACGCATCCCAAGATCGCATTAGCTTTTTTCACAGCCACGTCACATTGCCGACTCATAGTCATCCTGCGATCAACCAGGACTCCGAGGTCCTTCTCCTCCTCCGTCACTTCCAACCGATGCGTCCCTAACTTATAACTAAAATTCTTGTTAGTCATCCCTAAATGCATCACCTTACACTTCTCACTATTAAATCTCATCCTATTATTATTACTCCAATTTACAAGGTCATCCAAGTCTCCCTGCAGAATATCCCGATCCTTCTCCGAATTGGCAATACCTCCCAACTTTGTGTCATCCGCAAACTTTATCAGCCCACTCCTACATTCGGTTCCGAGGTCAGTAATGAATAGATTAAATAAAATCGGACCCAAAACCGAACCTTGACGAACCCCACTGGTGACCTCCCTCCAACCTGACAGTTCACCTTTCAGTACTACCCGCTGCAGTCTCCCCTTTAACCAGTTCTTTATCCACCTCTGGATTTTCATATCAATCCCCATCTTTTCCAATTTAACCAATAATTCCTCATGCGGTACAGTATCAAACGCTTTACTAAAACCGAGGTATATTAGATCCACCGCATTTCCTTTATCTAGAAGGTCTGTTACTTTCTCAAAGGAGATCAGGTTGGTTTGGCACGATCTGCCTTTCGTAAACCCATGTTGTAATTTGTCCCAATTGCCATTCACCTCAAGGTCCTTAACTACTTTCTCCTTCAAAATTTTTTCCAAGACCTTGCATTCTACAGAAGTTAAACTAACAGGCCTGTAGTTACCCGGGTCCTATGCCCAACCTAGATTTTTAAATATGCTTTCTTGATTGTTATGCCTTGGTTTTCTCTCACACCCCATTCTAAAACGGTCTCTCTCTGGAAAATGGGAGAAAAAGAGAAAGTGTCACTATGCAGGACAGCTGCGAGAGGGCAAAAAAATAGTAACGAAAAGGTGGTGCAGGCCCAGATCAGTTTCTGATTCTAGGAGGAAACAAACAGCAATTTTTGAGCTGAGTCACTGAATAACTGAATAACCAAACAGCCATTTCTGAGCTATCACTGTTTGTATGTGAACAAGGTGCCTGACCCATTAGAGACCATCTGCTTCTGGATAGATTTTACTTTTTTTTTTTTTTTTTAAATAACAAAAGCACTTCAAGTCCTATTTTTACACTAAAGACTCGAGAGGTTTATTTCCACAATTATTGTCATATGCACAAGTGAGAGCTCAGTGCGTGAAACAGCTCTACTTAAGAACCATCCTTCTACCCCTAACAAACCCACTGTATCAGAGCAACATTTTAACTGAATTTTGGAGGGACACAGGCAAATTAGTCATTAAACAAGGTTCCTTACCAGTGTTACTATATATCACCTTAGTGTATTAAATCTGAAATTTAAAACTCTGGTTTTACACTACACTTCGTTTTTTGCAGTGACTGTTTTGTTGTGAATGTCACAGAGTTTGAACAATATAACTAGAGTAGTCTATAACTGTTTTACTTCAGGGTCCTTTCACAATGCTGCTGAGTTCTTTGCAGCCATTGAAAAGTGCTTCAACCCAAAGAAGAAAGAAAAATTAAAAATTGTATTGATTGTGTGTGTATAAAAAACGAACAGCCTAAATACATATAGTTATGAGTATGGAGAAATAAGAGGATAAATAAGTGCCTAGATACTATGACAGGCTCCCTAAAAATGCACGATACCTATTTAAGTCAATTGAAATACTCCAGCTGGCTTCAATGGGCATTGGATCAGGTTTTATGTAAAGAGTCCTTACGAAACATTGAATTTACAAGAGTGCTTCTACTGCAAATAGTTCATCGTGCAAGGCTACTGTGAGTTGTGTGTATTTAAGTTTATGTTAAATCTAGGGTATAAGGCTGTAAAGATACACAGGGGTACGAGAGGATCATCAACACTTAGGGTACGTCTATACTTACCCGATGGTTCGGCGGCAAGCAATTGATCTTCTGGGATCGATTTATCGTGTCTTGTCTAGATGCGATAAATCGATCCCGGAAGTGATCGCCGTCGACGCTGGTAATCCTGCTCCGCGAGAGAAGTAGGCGGAGTCGACGGGGGAGCCTGCCTGCCGCGTGTGGACCCGCGGTAAGTACCTTTAAGTTCGAACTAAGATACTTCGACTTCAGCTACGTTATTCACGTAGCTGAAGTTGCGTATCTTAGTTCGAACTGGGGGCTTAGTGTGGACCAGCCCTTAGGGGACCAGAGGAGATTACAGAAATTCAAGAGTCACACACTTTCAAAATACCTGACAGAGATAAATTTTAGAGACACTGTTTACTCACAACCGATCCCTTTACTAATTGACAGTGTGGGGAGAGGTTGTAATGTTGAGCATTATTTGTATTACAATAGCATTTAGAGGCCCCAGCCAAGATCAAGGCCCCACTGTGCTAGGCATTACACACAGTGAGAGTTCGTCCCTTATGCTATCATCATATCAGAGCCGCTGACAACTGTAGTTTACAGAAATGGGCTGTTACCTAGCTTGCTGTCATTCCTCATTCTAGTCATGAAAAAGATTATTTCTTATGAAATGGCTTCTGGCAAATTCAAATAGATTAACGCTGATCCAGGAGATAGGGGGCAGGGATAGTTCAGTGGTTTGAGCATTGGCCTGCTAAACCGAGGGTTGTGAGTTCAATCCTTCAGGGGGCCACTTAGGAATCTGGGGCAAAATCAGTACTTGGTCCTGCTAGTGAAGGCAGGGGGCTGGACTCAATGACCTTTCAAGGTCCCTTCCAGTTCTAGGAGATGGGATATCTCCATTAATTATTATTATTAAAATACCCAATTCATATTTCTGTATTATAAATAAATTCCATGTGGGAAGAGGATGGGATAGCTGCTCTCAGTCTGTAAGGAACAGGCAGAGAGTTAGCACTGGAGGAGGAGATCTTATCATATCTCTCAAAATAAACAAGTGTCAAAGCTAATCAGTAGAAAGCCAGGTAATTCCTGAAGTGGTTTTAGTGATCCAGTAGGTGTTACTCTGTCAGTGAGTCCTGAACTAACACTCCAATATGATATTGGGGGTACTGTACTCCTGAAGAGGCCATCTCTTGAAAGATTTCAAAGGGGTCCTGAAAGATCTCATGGCACTTTGAAGAGAAGGTGTTCACTTCAGTCTCTCAACAAATTCCAATTAGAGTAACTAGAGGGTTGCACATTTTGCTGCTACTGTAGGCTGAGCTCATTGCACACACCAGGTCCTCGTTACATCTCTCCATTCCCTCCTCCCCCCATAAGTTGTGTGTGCCCCCCATGACCTCCTTGCAAGTGTCCCCCATTCTGCACTCATGCCAGGGGCTGGGTGGTTCCCCTTCTGCCCATCCTAGGGTCCCCCATCCCAGTGCTTTATGCTCCCCATTTCCCCTTCCCCCTATATGCCACCATGTATACTGTTATGCTGGACTGTATTAATGGCATAAATCAGTTCTTTTATCTATAGACAACTACAGAGGTAGCTGAAGCTGACAGGTTTGCTCACCAAATGCCAGGGCTCCATCTGCCGCAAAATATTCCCTACATACTGCTGCCGCTCCCCCGTCGACTCTGCCTGCGCCTCTCGCAGCGGTGGAGTACAGGACTTGACGGAAGAGCACTCGGGTCAATTTTCGCGTCTAGACTAGGCACAATAAATCGACCCCCGCTGGATCTATCGCTGCCCGCCGATCCGGTGGGTAGTGTAGACATACCCCAAGATTGAAATCCTGGCCCCACTGAAGTCAATGGGAGTTTTGCACTAAACTTCAGTGGGGCCAGAATTCACCCCCAAATATCCAGCATACTAGAGGAAAACAATGAGTGACAAGCAAGAATGTTCGGTCAGTGGTGATAACACCAGGTATGCTAGTAAATGTACTGGTTTCCTAGTCCCCCCCCCCCCCCCCCCCATGGCACCTTCTTCAGATGTTTTTATTATCTACGTTTTGGAACAAGAGATGCTTGCACACTAGAAAATACATATTTGAGGTCAAATGTGGTTTGGGGGGTGAGATGGAAAGGAATATACCCGTACTGTAGCTCAAAACAGTCACAAGGTATGAATATTTCCATTTCTAGCCACAGTGAGGCTATTAATGCTTGCACTGTGGATGGATCACTTGATGATTACCTGTTCTGTTCATTCCCTATGGGGCACGTAGTATTGGATGCTGTGGGAATACAGGATACTGGGCTAGTTGGACCTTTTGTCTGACCCAGTGTGGCCGTTCTTATGTTCACAGATTTAAAATGCTGCAATTTTCTTTTTGTTGCATAAACTCCTCTTGCATTTTCACCCATTCCCTGGAACCTGCACAGCTTTGCACTAGAAGCATGAAATTGTCTCGACAAACCAGTGCCGTTCAGGATTAATTGACATGAAGACTGCATTCAAGAAACAATTTATTAAAAACTATTGTGGGTGTAAATATACAGGAGCCCCCATATGTTTGTTCTGCAGAGTGAGCTAGAGATCACGGAAATAATGCTTAAAATAGCAAACTTCCCTTCAGCATTATAGTCGAGTTTGTTTAATGCTGAGATTATAGTCTGTTTCTCAGCCTATATTCACACACACACTGCTGCTGACCTAGTTTCAGTTCTTAAAATCCTATGGCAAAGGGAGTAAATTCACATGAGGGATCAGAAGCAGTCAAGAGAAATATCTACCACATTTAGAATGCCATTAATTCCAGATAGTGTCAAACTAATGACGTGAGGGACATCAAAGCAAGAAGCTATTTACATAATACTAGAGGAAACTATGATTCCATTGCTATTTATCTGGGAAGCTTCTGTTTAGGAGATGATGGGAGAATGACAGGCTGCTTCTGCTCACTGAAATCATTATCACTTACAATTCTATGAAAAAGGGTTATCACTCAACGTTCAGGGAATATTGAAATCCCTCAACAAGGGGAAAACATTTTTGCTAAGTAAAGATTTGGCAACATTTCCTTCTTCCTACAGAAATAGCTCCAACCAAGGAAGGATTATTATTCTAGCAGACAAGCCACTCAAAGTGATGCACAGCAGTCTTTTAAAGGGTCAGCTATTGCCGCTCTTCACCTGCAATGGGGGACTACTAGAGGTGGCATATGCATCCAACTATCTTAGCACCTGCTTCAGATGAGCAAATACAAGGAGAGCACAGAGGAGACCAAAGAGTAGGAAGATGATCTGTTATGCAGATCTTTTCCTTTCTGCAGCCTGTACAGTCTCACCTTCATGATTTTGACAGAGACAGGTTCCAGGCACTCAGACAAAATAGAATTGATAATGCCCCCGCCTTTCCTTGACAGTAACTAAATCGGACATTTCCAGGGTTGTCAGAAGACTTTCATGGACTATGAAGCTCCATCTACATTAAGAACTGCAGTGATTGCACTGCAGGGCATTTTTGTAGCCAGGGCAGACGAGTCTGTTCTGTTTTTGTTTTAGAAAAAAAATATAGCACTGAAAAGCAACTTTGACCTTGAAACACAGCTAAGTGACTGAAGTGCACTTGCATTCATTCTATATTCATTTATCCCAAACTTTCCAAGATTACTTCAGAGGTGCCACAAAAGAATTAGCTTTTACCTCATCAACTCAACGTCATTTAGAGTCGTATGTTAATCACATCAAGCTGGAACCACACATTAAAGGTGATCAAAGAGAGTTTGGGATTTTGAAGAGAGGCTTGAACCCATTCAAGCACAACAAATATTATTTCACACCAGAATTTGACCCACCTGCATGCAGCAGCTGAATTGCAAGCAACACACTTTTGTAGGCAACTAATCTCATATTTGGATGCATGCTGGTATTTTAAGAGAATAATATTTTGAAACAGGTAAAACTGAATGAAGTAACTAGTGAGCTTAAAGAGAAAGCTACATGCTACAACTTCCCATCCACACGGGCCCCAACTAGGGCATCTCATCTGATTGGGATTTAGTGCTGGAAGCCTTTTTATGAAGTATTTGCAATCCTATGAGACTGCTACAAAGACAAATCAAAACAACAACAGTTCATGGCAGCAATCATATCAATGGAACTATTTTATTTTTTTTTTAATTGTGGTGGAAAATGAAAAGAGGAACATCAGAGGTTGGAAAGCCTCACAAATAAAAGGCAACAGAATGAAAGCAGGTTTCAGAGTGGTAGCCGTGTTAGTCTGTATCAGCAAAAACAACGAGGAGTCCTGGTGGCACCTTAGAGACTAACACATTTATTTGGGCATAAGCTTTCGTGGGCTAGAACCCACTTCATCGGATGCATGGAGTGGAAAATACAGGAGCAGGTAAAAATACATGAAAAGATGGGAGTTGCTTTACCAAGTATGAGGTCAGTCTAACGAGACAATTCAAAAACTCTGAAAACTTGATTGTCCTGGGCCATTAGGGAAAGGGCCTCCAAGTACCTCAATGTTGAATACTGTTCTACACCATGTTTGCAGTGAAGAACAGAAGATTAGTTACAGACTACAGAAATGGGAGAAAAATAAGAAGCAGGTATATCAAAGGAATAACCTAAATAGATCACTCATTTCATTTCCTGGTGAATTATTTATGTGCTGCACTGCTGTTTCACAGATTTGATAACTTTAGCACTACTTAAAGTGAAATATCTGAAATACAATTTATACCTCTAGTTATTGAGCTTTACTGAAGAGCTTCACTTGAAGGTTACCTTTGGAGTCCTATAGTCCTACCACTAGGACACCCACAAAATTTCACGTTGACCATTATTTTTCCATACTAAATAGCATTTGTAGGGATTCCGGGCAAATGATCATGAGGCAAAGTGGAGCTACAATATGTTCATGTAACATCAACCCCCAACACAAAGAGTACCTTGATCTGGCAATTTTAATACTCTCCAAAATTGCAGCACCTTGGTTTATCATTCAACAAGCAGGGTTAGTGCTCAAAAGTGAGGCATGGTAACTGGACCACTTTAATTTAAAATGGAACCAGAGAATAATCTCTAGGTACTGGTAAAAGGTACAAATACAAAAAGGAACCTAGCCAATGCAAAACGACCATAAGGCTGTTCTGGCCTATTAGTAGGCATGGTCAGTGTGACTGGCAGTTAAAGTCACTAATCAGCATGCATACATTTTTCTGAACTCAGATGTTAAATTCCTCCTGACTGAGCCATGCAACAGTTGGCCAGCTAAGGACCTAATCTTGCCCTCATAGAGTCTTAATTCCTAGATCTACACTAAGAGGTAAAATTGGATTTTTTTCATGACTTGGGTTCTGACATCTTAAAACAGACTCTGCATTTTGCTGAATGTGTTTGTGCTATGCTTCCTAACACTTCAGTGGGTGCAAAGTGTAAATGCAGATTTTCCCATTTAACCCAGAATCAAACCACAACCTATTTGGGGGCTCTGGGTTTAAGACACCCATATCTTTCTTTATGTTCCTTCCCTTCATTTTCAACTTTGTAGTACAATAGCTCATCTGCCTGTATGCATAAATAGTGCAAGGTTAGCTAAACAGATGTAAGGAGGATTTTCTATAATAATTTCACTTAACACTAATATGAAAAACAAAATAAAATATTTAATACAGTATAGATTTCTAGGCTTATGTCTCAATGAAGCAGAAGGGCTTTTTCAGCACATAAGTTCGTTAACTTTAAGAATCCTACCTACACCTCCTCTTGGTACTGCCTGGCTCTTTGAAGATATCCACAAATGTAACTATCCAAAATCTCATTGCAATCAATGTCATTTGTGATATCACAAGCTCATGCCATCTGAGAGAGAAACAGGTGCTAGAGTTGGAGAGGGCCAAAGGGCCATTGCCCCCCATTTTTTAAAACCTGAAGCTCAGGTCCTGAACATGACCTTGCTCCCTCAAGGCCCAGGGTCTGGCTGGTATCCCAGGTCCTGCTCTGCATTGCAGAAGGGTGCTGGCAAGGTCCCACCACTCTGCGTGGCAACAGCCGGGCCATCACCTACCACTGGCGGCCAAAACCTGTGGTGGCAGCTCCTCCCAGACTCGCCAGCACAGAGGGTAAGATAAGGCAAGACAAAGTGGATATAGAGTGAAGGCAGGGGCTCCAGGATGGCCAGGCTGCCAGGGTGTGAGAGAGCAGGGGGGGAGGCAGGGGCTGCAGGAGGGTCAGGCTCCTAGGAAAGGAGAGAATAAGGGCTCTGGGACTGTTGGGCTGCTGGGGGGCGGAGGGCAGGGAACAGGGGCTCCAGGACTGTAAGGCTAGTGTGTGTGTGGTGGCACAGGGGAAGCAGGGGTACAAAGGACATAGGGAAAGTTAGGACAGAGGCCTGGAGGCCACATTTAGGCTAATAGGTAAGAGATTAAAGTCCAGGACTTCCATGGCAGCATTCTCTGAAATGCTTCCAGTTCCACACGCTGGGTCAGTTGGACAGGCAGAACTGCAGGGTCTCAATGCGTGGATGAGACTATGGTGTTTCAGAGGAGGGACTTGGGTTCATTAGAAACTGGGGATCCTTTTGGAAAAGGAGGAGAATGGGTCCACCCAAACCAAAACAGAACCAGATTGCTGGGATATAAAATTAAAAACGTGGTAGAGCAGTTTTTAAACTAAGGGCTAGGGAAAAGATGACTGGTGTGGAGGAGCGCATGGTTCAAACAGAGACATCACATGGTGAGGATTTATTAAAGGGGATACTCTATATCCTGGTAAAGAGGAGACAATAGAAGTTGATAAAGTGCAGGTAAGAACTGAAGACAAACAGTCAAATGAAAAAGAGTCCCATTCAACTTACTCCTGAGGACATTCTGTGCCAAAAAATTAAAAATTCTGCAAAATTCTGCAAATTGTATTTGTCAAAATAACACTACATAATCACACCAGTTTCAATTATTTTGGTAATCTATTTAAAAATACCTGTCAGCAAGTATGTCTGTAACAATACAGACACACACAAAAATTCCCCCAGGAGTAGAGAGTTAAAGAAATCCCTATGATAACCCAGTTCCTGTTTCTCTGCTTCCCCCCTGCAAAGCCCAGCTAGGGGTCAGACAGCCACAACCCCTCCCATCAGAGCCCAGCCAATACACCCGAATCCCCTACCCCTGCCCCAGAGCCCCCACCCTTGCCCAGATACCCGCGTGCCCTCCCCCACAGAGCCCAGGGATCCAGAAGGAGAAACAGTTTGATGTTTGGCCCCAGATTTGCACTGCCCTCTCCTTCCCTCAGGGCATGCTGGGAACTGCAGCTGCCAGGAACCCTCTAGCTCCCTCCGTTTCCCCACCACCACCCCTGGCAGTGTCTTCTATGGACGAGCTGGGCTCTGCCGGATCAAGCAGCCCTTAGTGGCGGCTAGCAGCACTGCAGCCCATTTCGGGGGGGGCGGGGAGAAATTCTGCCCACACAATGTTAATTTCAGCAAAATTCTGCATTGCGCAGTGGTGCAGAATTCCACAGGAGTATCGATTACATCACATGAAGACAAATATATAAATAGTGACAATTTTTTATAATGTAAGTGCTTGTATAAAAATGCTAGATGTCTAAATACGAAAATGGATGAACTGGAGTGCCTGGTATTAAATTAGGATATTGATATAATAAGGCATCACAGAAACCTAGTGGAACCATGATAATCAATGGGACAAGGTAACACCAGGGTACAAAATATATAAGAATGACACAGTAGGCCATGCAGGCAGGGGAGTGACATATGTTAAAAAAAGGAGAGTCAAATATAATAAAAATCTTAAATGAATCTAACTACACCATAGAATGTCTATGGACAGAAATTCCATGCTTAAATAATAAGAGTATAACAGTAGGAATATACTACCGACCACCTGACCGTGATGGTGATGGTGAAGGTGAAATGTAGAGAGGCTACAAATCCAGAAATATTTAATAATAATGGGGGATTTCAGCTATCCCCATATTGACTGGGAAAATGTCGCCTTGGGGTGTGTTGCCTGATTTTAAGGGATTAATATTAGATGGGATGCAGATACACAGTTTCTAGACACCATTAATGGCTGCTTCTTGGAGCAGCTAGCCCTGGACTCACAATGAGAGAAGCAATTCTTGATATAGTCCTAAGTGGAGCACAGCATCTGGTCCAAGAGGAGAACATAGCTGAACCACTCAGTAATAGCCATCATATTATAATTAAATTTAAGCTCCCTGTAGGGGGGAAAACACCAAAGAAACCCACTTCAGTAGCATTTAACTTCAAAAAGGGAAACTACACAAAAAATGAGGAAGCTCGTTAAAAAGAAATTAATAGGAACAGTAACAAGAGTGAAATGCCTGCAAGCTTCATGGAAACTTTTTAAAAACATCATAATAGAGGCTCAAACTAAATGTATACCCCAAATAATAATTATAAAAAAACCCCACACACACAGTAAAAGGACCAAAGAAATGCCACCATGGCTAAACAGAATAAAAGAGGTGGTTAGAGATAAAAACCCTTCCTTTAAAAATTGGAAGTCAGGTCCTACTGAGGAAAATAGAAGGAGCATAGATTCTGGCAAGTCAAGTGTAAAAGTATAATTAAGCAGGAAAAAAAAATTGAAAAGCATTTAGCAAAAGACAAAAAACTAAACTGCAACAACAACAACAACAAAAATACCAGAAGCAGGAAGCTGCCAAACAATCAGTGGGGTCACTGGCTGATTGAGGTGCTAAAGGAGCACTCAAGGAAGACAAGGCTGATGCAGAGAAGCTAAATGAATTCTTTGCATCAGTCTTCACTGCAGAGGATGTGAGGGAGATTCCCTCACCTGAGCTATTCTTTTTTGGTGACAAATCTGAGGAACTGTCTCAGACTGAGGTGTCAATTGAGGTGGTTTTGGAACAGATCAATAAATTAAACAGTAATAAGTCATCAGGACCAGATGATATTCAACCCAAGAGTTCTGAAGGAACTCAAATATAAAATTGAAGAACTACGAATTGTGGTATGTAACCTATCGCTTAAATCAGCCTCTGTACCACATGACTGGAGGATAGCTAATATAATGCCAATTTTTAAAACAGGCTCCAGAGATATCCTGGCAATTACAGGCCAGTATGCCTAACTTCAATACCAGGCAAATTGGTTAAAACTATACTAAAGAACAGAATTATCAGACACATGGATGAACACAATATGTTGAAGAATAGTCAATATGGCTTTTGTAAAGGGAAATCAAGCCTCACCAATCTATTAGAATTGTTTGAGGGTGTCAACAAGCATGTGGACAAGACTGATCCAGATGATACAGTGTACTTGGACTTTCAAAAAGCTTTTAGCAAGATCGCTTACCAAAGGCTCTTAAGCAAACTAAGCAGCCATGGGATAAGAGAGAAGGTCCTCTCATGGATCAGTAACTGGTTAAAAGACAGGAAACAAAGGGTAGAAATAAATGGTCAGTTTTCACAGTTTAAAGAGGTAAATAGCAGGGTCCTCCAGTGATCTGTACTAGGACCAGTGCTGTTCAACATTTCATAAATGATCTGGGAAAAGGGGGTTAAACAATGAGATGGCAAAGTTTGCAGATGATACAAAATTACACAAGAGAGTTAAATCCAAAGCTAACTGTGAAGAGTTACAAAGGGATCTCACAAAATTTGGTGACTGGACAACAAAATGGCAGATGAAATTCAATGTTGATAAATGCAAAGTAATGCACATAGGAAAGCATAATCCCAACTAAACATACAAAATGAGGGAGTCTAAATTAGCTGTTGCCACTCAAGAAAGATCTTGGAGTCATGGTGGATGGTTCTCTGAAAACATCTGCTCAATGTGCAGCAGCAGTCAAAAAAGCTAACTATGTTAGGGACCATTAAAAAGGGGATTGATAATAGGACAGAAAATATCATGCCACATATAAATCCATGGTACACCCACACCTTGAATGCTGCATGCAGTTCTGGTTGCGCCATCTGAAAAAAGTACAGAGAAGGGCAGCAAAAATTATTAGGTGAATGGAACAGCTTCCATATGAGGAGAAATTTTAAAAACTGGGATCATTCAGCTTAGAAAAGAGACTATGGGAGAATATGATACAGGTCTATATAATCACGAATGGTGTGAAGAAAGTAAATAAGGAAGTGTTATTTATCCCTTCACATAACACAGGAACCATGGGTCACCGAATGAAATTAATAGGCAGCAGGTTTAAAACAAACAAAGAAGTACTTCACACAATGCACAGTCTACCTTTGGAACTTGTTGCCAGGGGATGTTGTGAAGGCCAACAGTATAACTGGGTTCAAAAAATAATTAGATAAGTCGATGGAGGATAGATCCATTAATGGCTATTAGCTGAGATGGTCAGGGACACAACCCCATGCTCTGGGTGTCCCTAAACCTTCGACTCCCAGAAGCTGGGATTGGATGACAGGGATGGATCACTCAATAATTGCCCTGTTCTGTTCATTCCCTTCTAGCATATGGCCCCGGCCACTGTCAGAAGACAGGATACTGGGCTAGATGGACCATTGATCTTACCCAATATGACCATTCTTATGTTCTTAGCCATACAAGCAGGTTTAAAAGGCTGCATGCCAGCGGGTGATTTTTTTCCTGTGGGTGGTGGTAGGGTGTGGGATATGTTCTTTCCTGACATCCATTTCAGTACAGTTTCTCCTACTTTTAGGAAATACCTCAAGCCATTTCACAATCAAAGTTGCCTTTAGTATGATCACTGTTGCTCCACACTTATCTCTTTCCCACTACTTCCCTCCACTAGCCCACAATGTTAAACTCAGATAAAAAATGATAAACAAATTTGGTGTCTGAGCCTGTACCCTTGCTTACATTGGGTGAAACTCTGGCCCCAATAAAGTCAATGGGAGTTTTGCCATTGACCCCGTAAGGGCCTGGATTTCAGTCCTGACTTCAATGGAACTCCTTTCATAAGGAATGTACGCTTAGACTATACACATTAAGGCCCGGCTTACATTTAATAAGTTGCACTGGTTTAACAAACCTGACCTGAAACCAATGTAGTTAAATCAAGGCAAACACAAAATGTAAACCCACTTAAATCAATTTAACCCTTGCTTAAATCAAGTTAGCTTACTTCAATAATTTACTGATGCAAATTAAACCAAATTCAGCAAGGGTCAAACTGGTCTGAATGCATCTACATTAGGGGTTCAGAGTTTAATGCTGATTTTAAATCAATTTAATTAAATCAGTGCAACTTTTCTAAAATAGACAAGCCATAAATAAGTGATAAATATCTTCTCAGTACCATACATGGTGCAGAGAAAATTGAATATGAAAATTTATTTCTATTTATCTGCTGTTGAAAACAGTTTGATTGTTACTTCAAACGCTGTCCTTGTTTAATACCTTTATAGAAAAAAAAATGAACATTTCTACCATGTTATATTTATTTTTATTGTATGTCATGTTTGTTTTTTCAGCCAAGCACTTGACTGTGCTATAAAAATCATGAAATTTGTAGGAGCAGTATCAATCAGGTTTTTAATCTTCTGTTTTACTTTTATAATAAAATAGTGACTGTGATGGGTTTCCAAGAAGCATTGTAACCATTTCTGATTTTCATAGGACCGCCGCGCGCGCGAGCGCGGGGGGGGGGGGGGGGGGAGGAGGGGAAGAGATGAGCGCGAATAAATTAGTGAAAGAGGGGAAATGGGGAGGAAATTAGCAGTAATCTCTGAATGGCACTCACATTCGCCTCTTGGCATAAGACCCTAGCTAGATAATACAAGATAAACCGACAGAGAGACAAGAAATATTAAATATAGGGTTAGATAATAACAATACAATCTGTCCTGAGTAAAAGCAGCACTGTCCCAGGAGCAGACCAGGGAATAAATTGTCACTCAAAGTTACAACTCAGTCCCTGCTTCTCTCCTTGCACTTGGAGGGCAAGGTAAAGTCAAGGGCTATCCTCATCCTTCACCCTACCCTCTTGCATAGGACAGGAGTAGTAGCCCTATGGAAGCTGCTCTCCCTGCCTATGCTCTGACCTGCAATGTGAGTAACTAATACAGGATACTAAAGGGGAGTTTTATCCCGCTCACTCCCTTTTGCAAGCACATTGGGCAAGTGCCAATCTTATCCTTAATTTATATGGGGAGGAAGAGAAACTATTTCTACTGTCCCATCACTTTGTGTGTCACAGGACAAAATAAGAAAGTGGTACCTTCCAGGTGGGTTTGTTGTAAAGAGCACTGAATTCATCCAAAAAAACCTCAACTCCAAATGACTCTCCTCCACGTCTAGCCATCCACATTTGATTATTTATATTTGACGGGAGTGTTCATGGTGGTGGTAGCAAAATAAATAAATAAATAAATAAAATAAAGCACCACATATTTCAATAAGTTTTCAAGATGTTTTGGTTGCATGCCACTCTTTCCCTCCACTCCCCCGCTCAACCTCCCCCTCCACACACTTTTGCAGTCCTTCTGGCACCCAGGCTGAGACATTGTCAGTAAATCAGGAAGTAAAGACAAAAGGGAGGCCAAATTCTTTGAAAAAGATAGTCCAAAAATTATTTATCCATCTATAACTGGAGCTTATCACAAATTTAAGACCCTACAGTCAAAACCTCTACAAATATAACATTTGTATAGTGCCTAGAGGTCCCAGTGTGTTGCCACTTTTTCAATATATGGCTGAAATGTGTGTTTACAGTTTTTAAAAGGGAAACACAAATAGTTATATTATCTTTTCATTCTTTAGCTTACAGGGTTTTAATATTCCTTTGATCTCAACACTTAAGCTGGTTCCTAAAGGATCTACCACAGGAGGGATAACTCAGTGGTTTGAGCATTGGCCTGCTAAACCCAGGGCTGTGAGCTCAATCCTTGAGGGGGCCATGTAGGGATCTGGGGCAAAAATCTGTCTGGGGATTGGTCCTGCCTTGAGCAGGGGGTTGTACTGATATTCTATGAAGCTTTAGGTTTAAAAAAAATAAACAACAACCTAAGTCCAGGAGATAATTTACAACAGAAGTCAGACATGGAATCAGACTGTATGACTGGAAGGTACCTCAGTAGGTCAATCTACTGCACTCAAGGCAGGATTAAGTATAACTAGACCATTCCTAACGAGTGTTTGTCTGACCTGCTCTTGAAAACCTCTAATGACAGAGATTCCACAATGTCCCTAGGCAATATCTTCCAGTGGTTAACTACCCTAGAGAGTACAGAAGAGACTTATTAGGTCACATACTCCATCCCAAAGGGCCAAGAGACTATTTACTACAGTCTTATCTAGCACTTCAGTCAGGCTAGTTTGAAATGTACACAATCAAAATATCACACTTCTATCCTAAAATATTGTACCTACTATTGTTACTAGTAGCATCTAAGACTACTAGAACTAAGAGTAGAGCTTTCAAAAAATATATATTTGCCCTCTCTACTTAGTGCACTATGTCTCAGCAGTTTTAACATTTTTAGAGAGGCCATTTGCGCTTGGACTGCTCTGGGGCAGCTCACCTACATGCTGTTCCCCAGGGGTGAACCCTAGAAGAGGTCAGAGCTGCCTTTATTCAGATCAGTTGAGTAACTCTGCAGACTTCTCCACACTAAACATTTTTAGCACACGTTTTCCAATGTTGTTACCACCTGTGAAGCTAACTTGGGAGTAGCAACAGTACAAGCACTAGTATAGTCAAGATACCTGCAGCCACTGTTTTAAAATCATTTAGAAGCTCTTTCTATGCTAGCACTCCCACTAGTGGGAATTTTTTGCCAAAAAAAAATAGTTTTATGAAGCTAATACAGAAACAGGTTGTAGTTCCCCAACCCACCCCCCGAAAACCGCTATCCCACATCTATCCCAAACCCTGCATGCATTTTGAGCAATGGTGGAAAGTCTTCTAGCTAAGGATGTACTGAATTGTCAAGGGCTGATAAGCAATGTTATAATGCAGTAGTCACTTAAAATCATTCTTTACCTTTTTCATTCACTTCCTCGAGGTAACAGAGCCCATTCCACTGACAGAGTAAAAAAAAAAAAAATCTATATTCTCAGACTTGGAAGTGAACATTGTGATTTGATGCCTATCATATAAATGACTGACTTATCACTGAGTTACTATCATCTTCAGACCATAGCAGATTAAATACTTATTGCTGATCTGAGACTGACCGGGACTTTCTCCCCCTTTGACAAATTTAATCCAACAGCCACATGTTTTAAATTGGCACCAAGAAAAGATCTGAAACACAAAAAAGCTGTGTACCAATTAAGGAAGAATCCATGGCATTGTATCAAGAACCCAGACACCTCTGATCTCCCTGTGGCCAACTCTTCTTAACACAGGAGCAGTTTACACAGCCATAACAGATTGATGATCTGGCACCCAAGGCTGCTTTCTGCTAGCAAACATTTTGATGTCTTAAGCCACGACTCCATGCCTGCCAGTTTTCAGATGGGAGGAAACATTTTTTAGTAGTTGGCTCAGGGGACATGGGTTCTAGTCCCAGCCCTGCCACTACCCCACCCTGTGACAGACAATGAACCTTTCCACACATCTGTCCCCGTATGGCCAAATCTGAAAGAGCGTTGAAATACCAATTTTGTACTGAGCTTTGAGATTGTCAGATGCAAGTCACTGAACGAGCAAAGTATTAGATTTCCACCCTCATTTCCTGTGGGTGTTAAACAGAACATTATTTCTTGCTCTCTGCAACAGGAGCACATCTAAGTGGGCAATGGCACACTCAACTGGCAGGCCCAAATGTAGCAGTTAGGCAGCAATGGATTTTAGGGTTAAGTATTGTGCAGCAATGACAGCTTCTGAATAAATTAACCACTTCCACTAAGAGAAAGGAAGCTGCACGGGAAGAACAGGAACAGAGTACAGAAAAAGAGTAAATGTAGCCATAGACTCTGCCCTTTATCAGAAAGTTAAACCAGCCTTCAGGGTGAGGGCGGGGACACAAATAACCTAGTAGATTTCTAACTATGGCTTTTTACTGAAAGTTGAAAAATGTTATTGCAATGAAGAAATAAAGATTAGCTTGAAGAATTTTCCAGTAATAAAGCATAATATAATTTTGCTATAGTTAAAGAGAGTTCAGCAATCAATGACATGACCAACCAAATCTACATAGTCTTCCAGACAGTTTCTCCTTTTGAATAAATCATGTTGCATTCTGCTTCCTGGATTCTTATGTCGCTTCTGTGCCTGCTCACTAACACTCGTCAAATTGTGTAGCCGCCTACAGCATCAACTGTCCACAGAAGAGTCTGCAGCCCAAAGCTGTATGACGGCTCCTAAGGGAACTAACTGTTAGCCTTACATAGTGTAACAATCACAGATTGAATGCAGTCAGATGCATGTTGATGAATTTTGGTTTCTACCCATCTACCTCTAGAAAGCTGTTTCTTTTGCTGTTTGGAACAGCCAGATGTATTGAAGCAATCTCCGACCCCAGAGTCAGAGCATCAACTCATTTCTAAAGCTATGACCCTGTGTTGCTAATTAAAGCCAAGTCCGAATGCTTCCAGTGAAAAGAGCTCCCACTCTGAAGATGAGCTTTTTATTACACGGCATGGAAAGAGAGGGATACTACTCTGCAGTATCCTGTCGAATGGGAAGGAGATAGAGTGCACATTTGTGCAGAGTACAGATGAGAGATTGTTTCCTCAACAGGCTCCCAAGAAAAGGGATAGCAGCACCGTTTCAGTAGATATCTGTACCTAAAAAGGGACAAGAGCACTAAAAAACAGATGGTAGACAGCAATCCTCCTGCGGATAGATTCAATTACCCAATAGACCTTTTCCATCACTATTTTTAAGGATTCTATTAAGCAACTTCCACGCATTTTCTTCTCAGATTCTGGTCAAGCCATAGTATTAGTGAAATGTATTCCCGTGCTGCGTTGTACAAGTGTTTCAGCATGATATTTTAGAAGTATTAGACCATTAACCCAATAGTCATTTGATACTTTATTGGTGGAATTGGACATTAGCTCCACAAACTGCTCTGAAAGTATAAGCACAGGTTACTTCAGAGATTCCAAAATGGCAGCACACGGATTATTTTTAAGGCAACAATTTCTGCACCTTCCCTGAATTACTGACAAAACATCGTTTGTTCAAAGACATCTGCATGTTCATAAAGGAGCTAGTTAGAGAATAATGGTCAGCAACCCAGGAGACTGAGTTTTATCATTTAAACCAGGGGTGGGCAAACTACAGCCCACAGATTGGATCCCGCCCGCCAGCTGTTTTAAGCCGGCCCTCGAGCTCCCGCTGGGGAGCGGGGTCTGTGGCTTGTCCCGCTCCGGTCGGTGCTCCAGCCGGGGCACAGGGTTGGAGCCGCTCCATGCAGCTCTTGGAAGCAGCTGCATGGCCCCTCTCTAGCACTCCAGCCGGGGAGCAGGGTGGGGGGTCGCTCCATGTGGCTCCCGGAAGCTGCGGCATGGCCCCCCTCCGATGGTCCAATGGGAGCTGCACGGGCAGTGCCAGCAGACGAGGCAGCGTGCAGCAGAACCGCCTGGCCACACCTCCGCATAGGAGCCGGAGAAGGGACATGCCTCTGCTTCTGGGAGCTGCTTGAGGTAAGTGCTACTCAAAGCCTGCACCCCTGAGCCTCTCCCCATGCCCCACCCCCTGCCTCAGCCCTGATCCCCCTCCCACCCTCCAAACCCCTCGGTCCCAGCCCAGAGCACCCTCCTACACCCCAAACTCCTCATCCCTAGCCCCACCGCAGAGCCCACACCCCCAGCTGGAGCCCTCACACACACACCCCCGCACCCCACTCCCCCACCCCAGCCTGGAGCCCTCTCCCACACCCTGAACTTCTAATTTCTGGCCCCACCCCAGAGCCCGCACCCCCCAACCAGAGCCCTCACCCCCTCCCACACTCCAACCTCAATTTTCTGAGCATTCATGACCCGCCATATAATTTCTATTCCCAGATGTGGCCCTCCAGCCAAAAAGTTTGCCCACCCCGATTTAAACATAATATAGCCACGTACTCAAAGATTCATCCATCTTCAGCTTGGGTGAGTCTTCAGTTACTGATTAAGCCCTGAGGGTCCATCCCTACTTGCTCAACTCCCCATAACCCAGGCACATATCGTCACCAAAAAACAACGATTAGCTCAGAAAAAGTCAGAAAGGTCAAGATTATCCTTGGGACAAGTCAACACTACTCCGTAATTACAGAGTGCTGGGATAAAACAAGACCCATAGTATTAGGAAAATACAAAGTTATATAAATAGCCCTCTGTCCCCATTTTACAAATGGAGAAACTGAGATGGAAAGATTAAGTGACTTTCCAAAGGCCATGGGGTGTGCCAGTAATCAGAGCCAGCATTAGAACTCAATTTCCCGGCTCCTGGTGTCATGCTCAGTCTACAAAATCATACAGCCTCTGCATCCACCCCTTCTCACGCATACAATAAAAAGGCAGTCGGGGGAGGGCAGAAACTCATCGAGGTAGGACTATGAAATATTAAGAAAGCTCTCACTTCAGAACCTAGCTTACCCAACATGAGACAGGGATGCCAATTTAGAACACTACATCCTGTTATATAAAACAAGAGCTGTCTTACCATCCATCCCCAGGTGGCTCTCTGAGGATATCAATGGGGCAGCTGTTGGTCCCCTTTCCTCATTTACGCTCACAGGTGTGCTCTCACTACACTGTTCCAGAGATGCTTCTCTAAAAAACAAGCGTCAGCTTTAAATTCACAACATGGGTTATCTAACAGCCTAATTTGTGCGAAACCATTTCCTTCCTGATTGGTTTTTGTTCAGTAGCTTGTCCCTGAAGCTTGGCCATGTTACTAATAAAAGCAGAACGAAGTAGTTTGTTAGTTTATCTATTTTTTTTTTTTTTAAAGAGTAGAAAGGATTAATCTAACCTATCTGCTTAAGTAGGTCTAACAAAAAAGTTACTTTAAGAAAGAATACAAAATAAGCTTAAAATTTTATGTATAACTTGTGACATCCTAGTTTGTTTCAGGCCACAATCTGTTACCCAGGGTTTTCAGAACCCCCAACAGGGGCAACTTAACTATTTCACTCTAGGCGGTGTTAGGAATAAATCAATAGGAACTCAGCAATTCTGTCTGATCAAGGGTTAGATGCAAGTCAGCGTGCTCTTGTCGAACACTGCAGTTTATTAGCTTTAAGTGCACACAGACATAAGCAATAGGTTTAGAACATCCCAGATCTTTAACCTATATTCTGAGACGGTATTGAGTAATCAACGACAGGTCAGCGCTGGCCAAATACCTTCAGCCGGGGAATAAAGATGTCAGGAAAAAGGTCTCCCAGGATAGCTCCTGAGGACTGCTTTTATCCCTGTTATCCTCCAAGTGCTAACAAACTGATCGTTTACTAATTTGTTGCAGCATCTTTCCAGGTATTGAAGTTGGGCTGACTGGCCTATAATGCCCTAGGCCCTGTTAGTACCTATCTTTAAAAAGGGGAACAATGTTTGCTCTTCTCCAGTCTTCTGGTATCTCACTCATCCTCCATGAGTTCTCAAAGATAAGTGCTAACAGTTCCGAGATGGCTTCAGCTAGTTCCCTAAGTACCCTAGGATGAAATTCATCAGGTCCCACCAGCTCAAATACATCTACCGTAGCTAAATATTCTTTAATCTGTTCTTTCCCTATTTTGGCTTGCATTCCTTCCCCCTTGTTATTGATATGAATTGTGTTGACTATTTGGTCACCATTAACCTTTTGGCAATGGTAAACAAGTAGATCTAGTGTCCAAGTTAGTAAACTCTCAATTTTGCAAACCTGACCAACAGGAAAGGGGCTCCTATTTTTCGTTAGGAAATATAGAAAAATATAAGGATTTACTTCTAATCACGGCTTTGTCACATCAGTTCCATTTTAAAGGTAGAAATTTTAAGCTAAATTCATGGGAGCTTTGGAAACCTAGAATCTTGAATATTTTGAGCAACATCCACTTGCTCGGAAAATTCCAAGTATTGTAACAGATATGTCAACTCATCCTGCTGTCAGTTGATGATTAAGAAACTTAAAACCACTGGTATGTACATGTGATGGGGTGTCCACCCCACACAAGGCCTGAAGGGGTAAATTAGACCAATTAACCTATAGGCAGCACCTGGAGGAAAGCCAGGGAGCACTAAAGCCTAATTGGCTGATGGAGTCCAGCTGGGGGAGGAGCTGGGCCAGGTTTATAAATCCAGGAAGCTGGCAGGGAAGAAGTCTGCAGTCACTCCCTAGAAGAAGGGAGGTTTGGTTGGGATTACAAAGGCAGGTAGCCTACGGTTATTCCCTGGGAGGAGGGAGTTCAGATTGGCAAAACCAGAGGAGTGGGCAGAGCCAAAGGGTAAGGAAGAAGGAGCAAGGTTCAGGAAGGAATAGACCTTGGCTCCTGACAAGAGGGTCCCTGAGCTGGAACCGGAGTAGAAGGCGGGCCTGGGTTCCTCTACCAGCCACTGAAGGAATGGCACCTGGGGCAATGAATGGGAAGACTGCCTGAGGCTGCTGACAAGAGACTTTTACTTAACCCCCTGGAAAGGGAAATCACGTAGTGATCTGGCCAGAGGGCCAAGTGACGAACAGAAGGCTGCAGTCCCTGGAACGAGAGAGGAGGAGAGAGTGACGAAGAGACCACCAGAGGAAAGTGCGGCACCTGGAAGGTGCTAATCCCCAGAGCGGTCAAGAAGTGGCTCCACTAGCGGTGAATAGAGCCCACCATCACAGTACACTTTCCCTTGGATCACCATCCCTTCTTTCTAACTCTTGCTAAGCCTTGCCAGAAAAGAGAACTTTTTGTTATCTTCCTGACATATGTACTAAATTCATAATAAACTTTCTATTTTCTGTTGAACAATCCAAATCAGGATGCATTGCATCTTTGAATCAACCCTTAAAGCAGCAAAAAGTCAAAGCAGAATGATTGCTAGGAAGGTACCATTTAAAAAGGCATGGCCATGACAACCGTTTTTTTATTGAAACAAAAGAGTTCCTCCTTTTACTTGTAGTCATCACAGCCGCTTTCAATACATTCCCCATAGCTGTACGAGTTCCAATACTTACTGTCCTTCATGAGTCAAGGAGACAAGAGTAGCATTTAGGAGACAAGAGTAGCATTCACTACAAAAGAGTGCTGTTTTTCTAAAAACCCTACATCCTTTTTAGTTCCAACTTCTCCCTTCTTGCAAGAGTTTAGATAATTTGTTTAATCTACGCCCAACATCTCATATATATTTGAAGAAAGCAATATACCTCCAATGGCAAGTGCCATGGTAACACATAGGCAACAGAATCCAGGCCATCTGGTTTTGATATCTGTTGACCGACTTGACACCATGCTAGAAAGGCAGAGAGTTCTCTTTACCTTGTAGAAGGGTAGTGCCATTAAACCGGAAAGCCAAATAATAAAGTCCCACATCACATAAGTATTTAACATCCTGTGTAGGTATGTTATTTTACAAACATAAGACAAGCTTCCCCAAGGCACGGATCTTACAATTTAAGACATATGATAATTCAAATCATCCTTGCATTGTGTTCACTTGCAAAATAAAGTAGAATAGGTGACCTCTTGTTCCCTTTACTCAGTAACAGGAGTCTCAGCTTTTGAGGGGTTCTGATTTTCCAGATTAATGAAAAAAGGACTCCAACACAAATGTATCCATTTCCACAAGTGCTACTTTATTCCCTGACTGGTAGAATATTTGAGAGAGATTTAGAATGTTTAGGCTTGTGAAACAAAAATGAAAGCACTATTGAAAAAAGGTACTAGTGTGGAGATGCCAGAGCCAGACAGGCAGGGAAAAATATGCAAGAAAACAATTATACCCTCTGTCCTTGTTCAGGACAGCAGTGGTGCAAACATATTACAAGGATATTAACTGCTGTTTCTTTACATCTGTAGCATTGAGCTCTATACTGAAGCAAACAGAGAAGCTTTAGAGGATATTGTTTGGAATAGTCTAATAAAGTTGCTCCTTTAATGTTAAAAGAAAGGCTCTGATTCTTTACCACTGTGACATAATAGTTCTGATACAAGCACTATCTAGGTTACCGCAAAGAACTCTTAAAAGGGGACGTGTAATATTTATGATATATATCTATGCACACATTTTTCTTGCATCTGTAAGATTTGCCTTCAATGGTATTTGTATCAGAGACCCTAAACGAACATGCCTATATGTTCATATCATTTCCATACAGCAGAATGCTCAAAGCTGCACACACGTTTCTAGAAAGAGATAATGAAGAGACAAAGATAATACTCAGACTTACCCAAGCCACTTATTACCATGTTAAGATTCTTTAAGTTCTCACATAAGTGTTATTTTGCTTTAAAAACCAGATCTCAAATATCTGCTTAATTTCATAACTTGACAGTCTATACATTACTTTAGAAGCATTCAACCCTTTATAAATGAGCCTCCCTTATTTAAAAAACAAGAACACTGACATGAGAAAGTTACTGGTGGGAGGTTCAACTGCAATTGTATATGAAAGGTATCTAGAGTCGGAAGGGGAAGTCTGTCATTTTTTAAAAACAAGGCTTCAGAGCATTTGTTACTTACCATAGGTCACTGGGCGTTGTGAAGGGGGAGTTAGTTTAGGCACAGTATGTCATAACTTGGGAAAGTTATAGCTCTGATTTCACGGATCCAAATAACCTTTTTTAAATTGGACTCGTATCAGGTATTACTACCTAGGCACCAGACTCAAAACTAGGAATTTGTTCACAGAACCTTACTGCCATTCCTTGCTTCAGCTGCTGGGATTGTTTTCTAATCACATACCCAAGGGCACTGATACCACGGGAATAGCAGCATTTCTCAAATAGCACTACTTGGCTCCCTGGTAGGCCATCTCATTAAAAAGCTCAAAGCTGTAAAAGGCATGGAGATTACACTACCCTCTCATTCCGAGACATGATACTTTCAGATAAAGAGGCATATTGGAAAGGCACTGGTCCCAGTGGGGAAGGGGGGGGGAGGGATGACACATACCAAGGCTGGACTTTTCTGTGGTACACCTCCACCCCGATATAACGCGACCCGATATAACACGAATTCGGATATAATGCGGTAAAGCAGCGCTCGGGGGGGGGGGGGGGCTGCGCGCTCCAGCGGATCAAAGCAAGTTCGATATAACGCGGTTTCACCTATAACGCAGTAAGATTTTTTGGCTCCCGAGGACAGCATTATATCGGGGTAGAGGTGTATAATGGGGCACTTTGGTCTCCATGGCTGTGAATCCAGCACTTCTCTTAAAAATTACATTCAAATTACATGTAAAAATATTAAATTAATTTATAAGAACTTTTGCTTAGAAGGCGATTTTATTAAAATATTAATGTTCTGGACATTTAACAGCTAAGCAAATTGTACATTTGGTAATTTCAGGAATGGTTGCATACGCTAATTTTCTAAAATACAGAAGGTAAGTAAAGTATGATTTGCAGAGGAAGGAATATTGCAGAGGAAGAAATGGAGGCAGAGGTGAAATGACTTGCCCAAAGTCACACTTGTCAGGTGGCACAGCTAGGAGTAGAACCCAAGTATCCTGACTCCAAGGCATCGAAATTTTGCTCTAATAAATTTGTTAGTCTCTAAGGTGCCACAAGTACTCCTGTTATTTTTTCAGAATTAAGATTCTTCGGTCTAATCATTTCTACTGTGATGGCACAAAGAACAGATTCATTTATAGCTGCTCAATTCACTAGTGAAAATTTAAATGTCAGCCTTGAAATGCTACTTTAGTTTATCCAAGAGAAGGTTAAGAGGTGATTTGATCATGGTCTACAAGTACCCAGGTGGGGGGGGGGGGGATTCTAATTGTAGAGGGCTCATTAATGCTTCAGGAAATGAGATCTAATGGTTGGAAGCTGGACATGGACACATTCAGATTAGAAATAAGGCTCAATTTTCTAACAACGAGGGTAATTAACCATTGGAACAACTTACCTAAAGATATGATGGATTCTCCATCACTTGAACTCTTGAAATCAAGACTGAATATTTTTCTTAAAGCTATGCTACAGCTCAAATAGACATTATTGGCTTGATGCAAAAATTATTGGGTGAGGTTCTCTGGCCTGTGTTACACGGGTCAGACTATCTGGTCCCTTTCAGCTTTAAAAATCTGTGGATCTGTGACCACAAGGAACTAATATGAATTTTAGCATCCATTATGGTAGTTCCTCCTGCAATTTTCTAAATATCAAGTTTTGTACTTAAAACAAGCATATTCCTCCCCTACTCAATCCTGCAGAGTCGGCATTAGAGCTTCATAGCAGTTATTTCCATTAGAACAAACCAATATCAAACTAAGGCTTATATGGTCACTGCAGGATCAAGCTGAAACTGGGATTTTAAGAGAACATTTGTATTCAAAATACAAATACCTTAATAAGAAAGATCATTCAAAAAATAGGTGCCAAAGTCAATTGCTTTTGGATGAGTGCTTTACTTATACTGTATTTTTACTCTAAATGTGAGAGTCTCTTTAAAATTCGTATTTTATTCATGTGTAAGTTTCACTGGATTTCAGCAAACAGTACATAAGGCAATGAAAGCTTCTTTTTGAGGGACTCTTCAATAGATGAAAAGTTCCTGAAAACACTAGCTTCTAAAAAAATCTTAATATTTTGCAGCAGATGACCAGGAAAGGATCTCTCTCATTGCAATGTTGTCTGAAGTCACTAGACAATTTATACTGAAATGGTAATTCACTTGATTAACACAAATCAGTTTATGTGCACACAGCTGGTTTTAACAGAGTATACCATAATGGCTGTATTGGTATAATGCACTCTCTTTTGTTTAAGTGAGGTGGGCAGCTTTACATCTAGCTTCTTAAGAGTCATCCATGCAGTATGAAAGTGCCAACATAACCAGTTAGCCCCTTCACAGGACTCGCTTGGCAATGAAAACAAAGAATTACATTATCCTATTCATAGCATACCAGTAAATGTGGAAGCCGGGAAGAAGAGTTTAAGCAGCAATTACAGATGTAAATTTTTAAAAACCTAATCCTAGACCAAATTACCCTGAAACTTTCTGAGTTTCTAGTGCTCTTCAGTTGCCTGATGTACCTAAATTCTCTCCTGTCTCCAGTCCAAATTATCAGTCCCCACCCTTTCTTGTTTCCTTACCTCTTTCTCCTTTCAACTTTCATCCCATTCTGGATGATTCTCAGGGCTGGTCCACACTAACCCCCCAGTTCGATCTAAGATACGCAACTTCAGCTACGTGAATAACGTAGCTGAAGTCGAAGTACCTTAGTTTGAACTACAAGGTACTTACCGCGGGTCCACACGCGGCAGGCAGGCTCCCCCGTCGACTCCGCGTACTCCTCTCGCGGAGCAGGAGTACCGGCGTCGACGGCAAGCACTTCCGGGATCGATTTATCGCGTCTAGACAAGACGCGATAAATCGATCCCAGAAGATCGACTGCTTACCGCCGAACCCGGAGGTAAGTATAGACGTACCCTTAGAGTCCTCCAAAAGCACAGAAAGCAGTTTCAAACAGGCATAACAATTCCCAGAATAATACAACATGCTTATTTAGCCAGATTCCTTCTTGCTCGCTCTGACTTCACTCCATGAGAATTAAGACTCAAATAATTCTTCTCTGGAAAATATGCCATGATGTAAGCCTACTTTTAATGGCCCAGAGTCAACTCTGAGTGTGAACTCTGGACAGTTCTGAAAACTTACCACTATTGAGAACATAGGGGCCAAATAAGCACAAGATGCAGGGGGAGGAGGGGAGGGTTTTTTTGTTTGTTTTTTTGAAGTAGGAAACAAGCGTCTTTAATCTCGCATCTTTGAATTTCTCAGGGGGAAAAAATCTTCTCATGCCCTACTTTAAGCATTCTTATCCAATACAAAGTTTGAGGGTGTCTTAATACTAATTTGAGTGCCCCAACATGGAACTGGGCACCTAGTGCAGCTCTCAGGATTTGAAAGTTTGATCCGTGTGTGTTGTGGAAGACACTTGACTTTATTCTTTGTATTAATTTTTAAGTAGTACCTGAATCATGTAGTTCACCCAGGTTATTAATGCTCCTTTTACTGAACAAACTACACTTAAAATGGTTCTCTGACGAGGAGAGGAGTGTCGTCCAGTAGTTATCTAGACAGCATGTTATCCCAACCGTCAGACCATTTTCCTCTTGCAGGAACTTGTCCTTTGGCATTTACAGACACACAACTAGAATGTATTGTAATTTTATAACAAACCCTAAGCAATACTTAGGAATAAGAATCAAGGTCAGTCTGGATGACTTTATATATTGACTTTAAACAAAAGTTTGTCTCACATAAAACACCAAGAAGATTCCCACCAAGGTGCAGTTATTGAGCCATTAGTGCAAGGTGTTTATTAGGGTGCTTTATTCAGCAAAGTGATATACAGCATCACAATATACAAACTATTGGAATCAAACATAATATACAATTTTAGAGGCATAAATTAAGTTATAAAATATTCTGAAAAAGGTTCTACATTATCTCCTGCAACTGGGCAATAAAGCCTGGAGTGCATGTGCAGTTTAAATAAAGCAACACACAAGCCTGATAGCTTCCTGAAAATTTCAGAAGAGTACTTTGGCATACACAGTTACTGCACTAAATCTTTAACAAGAGGCAATGTACATTTTTCTTTCTTATGACATACAAAAAGGCATAACTGGAAACCATAAGGAAAAATCGATTCTCCCTTCCCCACCCCCTGAGAAACGTGTGTTACATTTCACTCCAGAAAGAGTCACAGCATCAGACATGCATGACAACCTTGATCTGTCTGTTAGATGGAAATTTTCTAATGGACATTTCAACAGAGAAATAAACTCAAAATAAGTTTTTGGAAATTTGCAATACATATCTCAAACAAAAAACACGATTAAAAGAAAATACAGAAAAATGGAAAAAAATAATTAAATAAGTTTTGGTCTTGTGATAAAGTGTGATGAATTATGCAACTCAGTAGTTGATAGTGACTAGATTCACAGGGGTGCCCCAGTTTTCATTATCAACTTTTGCTTTGTTCTGTCTGACGCACTGTTACGGCTGGGTAGTGGTGACAGATGTTAAGGCTGACTTTGCTAAAAATGGAACTGCTAGTTTTCTGAACTTCTTTGGCAGAGTTTTCCTGTAAGGCAACTTTACCAGACTAACTGCCACAATGTTAAATATTTCCACCCAAGCAATTTATTAAAGAGATGCATATCCAGCATAATAAAACCACTTGGGGAGTTTAATTTTCAGTTGCAGATTCCTAGAGCTTGGGACACAGATAGCATTGCCCACCTCCTGTGGAGGGGAAGAATGACGACTTGTGTCACTGAGCAAAAATTCCTCAAGGCTTGATAATGACAGGTTCCACTAAAAATGTTTCCCTGGGGTGCCCCCTCTTTACTCAGTCACTGGTCTTTGTCCAGAAGTCCACAAATCCCTGGTAGTGAGCCCCATAGCATCCTTTTAAGAGAATAGCATCCTTTTAAGAGAATGATATATCGAGGATGGAGAAAGATTATCATAGCATCATTGTTTTTACAGCCAACCAAGCAGAAACATTGTGGCCATTACAAGAACATTTCCCAATGGCCATATAACACCACGTGACAAACCACCACTAAAGATAGTTTGCTACATAAAAATGCATAAAGCTAGAATGGGATCTTGGTATGGCCCTATTGCCAATGTACCTTGAATCCCAAGTGCCACTCTTATTCTAGTACAGGGGACCAAAAGAGTTTTATTAATCCACTTCAGTCATGACCTGGTAATTCCAGTCCTGGCCTCTAAAGAGATCACCAGTCTTTGCAAATCATGTGGTAGCTCGGCAATGCATAAAAACAGAGACCAGATAGGAATGCCAACATTTTTCACTCCCGCATTTTAAAAATTTTTCATAGGCCACAGTGTCTTATCAGGAAATAAACAGATGTAAATTTCCTATAGTAATGCTAACACTGTAAATGTTACTGTTCAGAGCTCTCAGTAAATTCGCATTGTGAAATTGTCAGCTTCAAACTAATGAGGCTTTCAATAAGTAAAGGCAGTAAGTTCACATTAATTGGAGAATGAAAAGCTTTTCAAATTCTGATATATGTCATTAAACAGGCTGAAGACATAGAATCATAGAACCATAGGGTTAGAAGGGACCACAAGGGTCATCTTGTCTAACCCCCTGCTAAAATGCAGGTACAGAGGGGGGGGAAGGTATAAAGGAGACGTGTGTAATACAAAGTAACAATTCTGGACACATACCAGCTTCAGTGGGGATTGAGAGAGTTCTCAAGCTAAACCAAGATGGGTCAGTACTTTCCTTAGAGACCTTCAAGGAAAAACTCAGAGTACTGCAATTAGCAGTGCTGGCAATTAAACAGGTAATGCTAGGGTTGCCATCCCTCCAGGATTGTCCTGGAGTCCCTAGGAATTAAAGATTAAATCTTTAATTAAAGACTGTCATGTAATAAAACTCCAAGAATACCTCCAACCAAAACTGGCAACCCTAGGTAATACTCTTCCAGTGACTCAATGTACCAGTGCCCCAGTATGGTTATGGTATTACTGCGGTGCTAGAAATACTCAGGTGCAAGCCACCTGATCATTAAAGGTTCTGTGATGCTTTTTACCCATGTCAGAGTATTGGCTCCACTGTAGTGGCCTCGTGCAGATTTGGATAATCATATTCTGCCTTAGACTCCTGATACTGTTTCACGTGTCCAGAATTGTTACACATTGTACTGTGCTTGGCTAAAACAACTGTGTTCAACCCCAGAGCTGGCTGCATTTTGAAAGGAATTCTGTTTGTAAAGTGCTACGTGTTAGGCTATTAATTTTTCCATGAGCAAACTGAGTGTGAAACTGCTTTCCTGAACTTAGTGGCAGAGCCTCTAGTGGACTGATGTCTCAAACTGAAAATATTAAATGTGTGAGATGTCCTCATGACTATTGCCTAAAACTAGGGCCAAGACTAAGATTTATTTTATAGCAGAGTCCATTCAAAAAGCATTCCCTGGTCTAGAAAAATTCAGTCTCAGTACTGCATCAAAATCCATCTAGGTGTTATAGCAGTTAACGTGCTCTAGAAGTGTATGCCTTTGGTACACTATTTTTATATTTTGTCTATACATATATTTGTTAGCAGCAGATAAAGCATGTGAATACAAGGACTGCATGAGAGGGCAATATTTATAATAAAAAGTGTCTACTATTAAGGAAAAATCTACACCTCAATGACAATTCTCCTGTAGTAGCAAAACTTTTCACATGAAAGACTTGAATTATATCTATGCTGGAATAGCAGCAGGAATTGCAAATGACATGCTGAACATAGAGACAGATCTGCGGGAGTTCAAAGAGGCACTGTTTCTTTCAGTATGGTTGGAGCCTTGTCAGATAATTATTTTGTTAGAAATTTGACAAGTTAAATGTAGTTCTTGACATCTGTTCCATTTTTATTGCTCCTTTAGTCAGATTCATTCTTTATACTTTTTGAGGGCAGGTAAAAATAATTTGCATCTGAGCCCCATGCCTTTCCCACAAAAGTAATCAACACACATAAAAGCTGTAATTAAAATGGAACTCTTCTCTTGCTTCCAAGTTTGAAGTAGTCAGTCCAGTATCAATGCGAATGGGTTTACTGAGACTCAGGGTGCGAAACACGAAAACAATTGCTTTTTTGGGGGTGGAGGGGGGTTAAGCAATGATTAGTGGATGCCAGTTTGATAACAAAAGAGTTTTTTGTTGTTGTTGTTTTAAAGAAAAGACAAAGCTCCTTAGGTCTCAGTAGATGCAAATTTGGGAATAATTATATTTAAAGTCTCTATAGTAGATCCTATAAAGAGCCACCTCTTCTTAGCAAAGAAAATGGCATCATTAAATTTAAATCCTTATTCACAAAGGTGTCTAAGCAGCAAGGACAAAGGCAGGTGGAGCTCAGGATTACTCTAAGGATGTGTTCAGTGATGGTGAAAGAGGAGAGCTGCAGTCATGGTGGACCCATCCCCTATGAAAGCACAGCTTGGATTTACTGTCAAACCCTTCGTTAAGAACTAAAACCCCAGTGAATTTTTAATTTTTTTTAAAAGATGGATTAAATAAAAATGGAATTGTAAAGGTAAGTTAAAAAGTAGCCTTGACAAATTGCTAAAATTGTGCAGTTAAAAAAAATCTGTCATGCACGTTTGTGCTTACACAAAGAAAGGAAGGTTTCAACAAGCACTGCAGAGAGAGGGAGGAGGAGGAGGAGGGCTGATCAGCTGACAGCAGAAGTGGGACAGTAGAGCTACACGTTTCTTCTACACGTAAACTCCAGGGATGTAAAGCAAGAGCTCTGTAAAATGCTGAAGGTTTTAGAACTGTAATGGCAGGTAGAAAAGTACACTGGTCTTGTGTCAGTAGCAGCCCCAGTGTTAGAAGACAGTCTAGGCTTCTAGGAGGAGAAAATAGAAAAGGAGGGAAAGAAATAGGAGAAGGGAAAGGGAGGGGGAAAGGGCAAAAAAGCGTAAATCATTAGTAAACATGAACATTAATGCAGCAAACTGCACATCAAGCAATATTTCATTTAGTACTGATAGCAGACCTTTCCAGAGACTACTTCAGAAACAGGAAACTTCATTTTTACAAAAGTCTGAAAAAGTCTCACTTCATGCAAGAGCAGACAATTGTGCTACATGCAGAAATTAGCTGTGGTAAATCTAGATTAGTGGCAAAGTGCTGTTGAGAGAATGGCAGTTCAGGATGTCTCTGAAAAGGAGGATTTGCGTTAAAAACTGTACCCAGCAAGATATATTTCTGTGAATTGCTTTTAAGGAGACGAAAACCACTAGAGATGCAAGATCCAATACTGCCAGGTACTAAACATCAGTATGCGAGGTGCTGAGTACCCTTAGCTCCTACTTAAATCAGCAAGTGTTGAAAAGGCTCAGCACTTGCAGGATTGAGCCCTTAACTAGAAAGTAAATGTACTAAAATTAACTACACAAATCTTTCACCTGCACTCAATGTTTCCGCCAAGGATACCCCACAACTCTACTATAATCTGGATATTCCAAACTGTGAAAAACAGCAACAAAAACCAGCCTTGTGGGGTTTGGCATCACACTGTAAAATTCCCTTTTGTGCTGGGGTATCCAGACTTTTGGGGCTTCTCTACATGGGGACACTCAGGAAGGCCAAATCAACTAAAGCCATGAACTGAATGTGCATAAATTAAAGTGTGTTAACCCCCATATGGATACTCTCTCATTAAGAGTAAATTGGCCTTAGTTCACTGTAATTTAATCCTTCGAGGAGGTATATCTACACTGCAATTAGGAGGTGTGAATGCAGCTTGTGTAAGACTAGTTTTGATTGAGTTAGTTCACTAAAAATATCAGAGAAGCTGAAGCCATGGCAGCATGGGCTAGATGCCCAAGCATAAGCCCACCCAGGACACTGGGTACATACTTGAGCAGCTAGCTCGTGCCATAGCAGCTTCCCTGCTATTTCTAGCAAGCTAGCTCAAGTATGCCTACATGTGCTGCAATCGCACGGCCTGATCGTAGGGAAGACGTACCCTAAGGCCACTTTACCCGTGAGCGAGAGCCCCCACAGAGAGGAGTTAAGGCATTCACGTCACACCTTTAGTTGATTCACCTCAACTTTCCTAGTGTCCCCATGTAGATATGCCCTTAATCTAGTCAAGTGAGTGCTAATCTGGGAAAAGGAAAAAAAGGCCTTTTTTCAGTCCTAACTAATCCTAACCACTGTACACTCCAGATAACTGCAGAGAAAGTTATATGTAATGAAAACTACATCAAGTCAACATCCCATTGAATCAAACTGCAAATACATTCCACTGCAGAAGAAAAAAAGCATAACTATCTAGGGAGTGAAAAAAGAGATGCATTTACGTACCCAAGTGACGATTACATTATCCCCATTCTCCAACCATCTCCAATGATTATTTCAGGATCCAGTTCCAATGTGGCTCTGTTTTGCAAAGCTCTCCATGATCTCGTTCTACTCTGTCTTGTACACTGTGTTTCTCTACTTCTGTATCACCTGTTTGTTGCCACAATTCTGAAGTTATGAAACCTTCTCTGCAGCTCCTGCTCTCTGGAACAGTCTTTCTGGATTTTCCCAGCTCATCAACTGTTCATCTCACTTCAAATCTCATTTGAAAAAGTCTCTCCCTTGTCTGTGCCTCTTAATATCATTCTCCCTCTATTATTTAACTAACTGTAGGAGGTCAATGTCGTGAGACATTTTGAAAAGACTACAGTTGTATTATACACATTTCCCATTAGTCTGAAAACCCTAAGTTAGTTGATGCTTAAGTGACTACTTAAGCTTCCATGTTGCTATTCCTATCACTCTGAAGTTGCCTTTAGACAACATCTAACAAGAAAAATTTCTGAACTCCAAACCTCACAAACTTAGACGTCAAGACAGAACCTATTGATAATAAACAAGCTGCAGTCATCTACAAAGGTCTCTGCTTGTGTTGTTAGTATTTAGCATCTGAGAGGTTAAAATTAATTTGTTATGGTTTACTGGAGACTAGCCTTTAAGGAAGGTTATTACTAACCTCCAGAATCATTCATTCAAAAGAGGACCCCGGTGCACCAGTGCAGTCAGCTACACATACTTACAATTTCATTACGGGATACGTTTGGATTCCACTTCTTCCAGCATATATATAATACTGAAAAGAGCAACTGAAGTAGTTTGAGAGAGGCTCAGGGGTCACCTTAATTTTATACTTTCCTGTAAAAATCTACAGCTTTATTTTGACAAGCATTTACAAAAGCAGGTTAAGCACACAGACTAGTGCCATATTTGTAAATCTTCATCTTCCCAATAAATGCATCCAATTTAACCACATATGCATTAAAAATTAAATAATTCTCTAAACGCACAAGTACTGACCACAACAAGAGAGTTTTCTACCCCTTCATAGCCTCAGGAAGCTTGTTTTTCTTGAGCCTGGACCTGAAGACCAGAGTAAGTGTAACATGCTACTACAAGAGGATCCAATTTGGGTCTCTAGTGCAGCCTCTCCAGCCATAGGCTGGGATCACTGCCGAAATAGCATTTTTAGCCTCTGTTTGGAGCTAGTGACTCAGGAGACCAGCAAGTACCTCTGGTCAATGCCAAGAATGACAACCACCTCCGAACAACCGTATACTTGGTAGAGCAAAGATTACTACAACGTAAGAGCTTTGGCTGATCAACCATTTCCCCCCCTTCGCTACAAAAGAAAAAAGTTACCTATTATTGGAATACTTGTTACAGCAGGATATTTTCTACCTTAATATTTGTGGTGATAGTGACATCCGAGCTACATCAACAAGCTAAATGTAATGATCAAAAATAGGACAATTAATGCATGTCCCAGACAGGCATGAAGTTTAATCACTCATTCAGAACCCGTCATAGGATATTTGTGTAGAGATTCGCCCATTTAGTCATGGCACGTTTCTTGAAATACCAAGCTATTATGTATTGCTGTTAAGAGATGGATTTAGGAGGACTTCAAAACTTCAACTTTGATAGACTCTCACTTTGGCAGCATGCTAAGAGAGTCGGGGGAAAAACTGAGAAGAGAAGATGAACAACCAGACCACAGTGAACTTCTCCTCGCAGCTGGTGATCATACTGCACTTTGAAACTGGGGAGAACAACAGGGGAAGTTCATACTCAAAATAGGGTAGACTTAGTCCAGGTAATGTTAGGGCTTCATTGGAAAGTCATTTTAATACATCAGTATCTCAAATACATCTTCCTTAGGTTAACTGTGGCTACAGTACATGAAGCCTTCTAAAAGGGGCTTTCCTAAATATGAGCAATTCTGGTATAGAAGATAGTTTTAGCTTAGTTTAAATGCTTTACAAAAAAAAAATCAAGGTTCACTGGGCAGCGAGCAGCTCTTCGGAAAGTACCAAATAAATACTGAAAATCTCATAGAAAAGAACACTTTGCCAGAACAAAGATCATCTAGTAGGTTCTGACTAAACCAGAGGAAATAGGTAAGTCTTCTAAAGCGTTGTGTTTAACTCGGACATTACTCTCTTACCTGTACTGTCATCTTCTATTCCATGGTCACCATTCTCTAACACTGCTGGTCCAACAGCTGAAATACCTGCAATAACCACACAGAATATATCAACCTGTGGGCAGGCGTCACTCCTAACCTATATAAAGTTTATCTCAAAACTTTCCCCCAAGATGTTTTTTTTCTCAGTACTGCTCAATCCACACCCTAGATCTTCTCTCTGACTGCCACTCCCACCTCCCTTGTATCAGGGTAGGGGGAACAAGCCACACAACTCATTGAGTCAGAAGAGCCCAATTAACCACTTACCAGTAGCATCAATACTTCCTAAGAGAGTGGTGTATTCCAGGCACACAGTCTGTTGCTTAGTCCCATGAAAGTGACCCACAGAATTATAACCAGGGTCTTCTGCAACAACTCACACCACAATTGCAATTATCCAAATCATCTTGGGGATGAACCTTTGACTAAAGTGGCTTCCAAAAGGCAAGACTACAGCAGATTTCTCTTAAAGGATATAAGATATAAAGCGTGCCTTTGAAATTTTATCCATCTAACAAAGATAGGCCTTCCTTGCCGTAATACTCATTGCTATGTTGCATATGGATACTGTCATTACATCGAAGGCTGTATCACACAAAAACCCTGAGCATAATCTGTTCCAGGAAGAGAAGCTTGCATCTGACTTTCTGAAGCAAGTTCAGGAGTGAGAGACCAATATACAAGAGGTCTCAATATAAATGTAACATATAACCGAGATAATAAGAGCTTTTGCTTATCTTGAGTGCCCTTTTGAGGGCAACATCCATTTTTCCAATTTCCAAGGAATATTTGAGTCCTGAGGAGACTGGCATAGGAGTCCCAGTACTTGAAATTGTTACCTCTACCCTTTTGGACAAACCACTATTATCTTAGCCTTATAATTTGTGGAGCTTCCAAAATGCTTTTGGGACAGAATCTAAGTGGCTCCATTCCTTAACCATGTCCAACTCAGCTTCATTAAAAGAAAGAGTTGGGAGGTTTAGGGTGGGTTCAGAACTGTTACCCTGTGTGACAAAGACAAGACTAGGGAGAGACATTCTTTTGTCTCCCCATCTGACATGAAACTAACATCTTACAGTTATGGACTAATCCTAGAATAATGATGGAAACTGACATTCTTGTTGCAGTTAGTCAAAGCTGAAATCAATAAATATGGCTCAGGATATTTACCTAAGAAAATTTCAATTGAGACACATTACAAAGCATATGCATTCAAGATATATATGCAAGTTTATTTATATTTGTCTATTACATGAGCACTTAGCTGGATAACTCCCACAAAAGTCAACAGGAGGCACATTGCTAAAACTCAACTCTCATCTCCTAAAATGTCACCCTTCATCAGTATTTAACAAAACAAAACTACTTTAATTACGAAAGTGAACAACAAAAAGCTGTTTTCAGTAAAAATAAAATCAGTCCTGTAAGTAGGGGAGCTTAAAGGCAGTATAATGAAATGTGTTCAGCCTTCAACTGGTTTAATGATATTCACGGTTTCAAGATCAGAGTCTTTCCTGCTTCAAGATTGCTTAAAAGAATTTCCTTGGGAGTACACCTCTACCCCGATATAACGCAACCCGATATAACAGGAATTTGGCTAGAACGCGGTAAAGCAGCGCTCCGGGGGTGTGGGGCTGCGCACTCCGGTGGATCAAAGCAAGTTCGATATAACACGGTTTCACCTATAACGCAGTAAGATTTTTTGGCTCCCGAGGACAGTGTTATATCGGGGTAGAGGTGTACTAGGATTTATACCCTGCCTACACTCAAAAGGCAGTTGAGTACTGCGAGATCCAGTGGCTAGGTCAGAGGACTGGGAATCAGGAGATCTGGGTTTAACCCAAATTGGCCACTCACTCTCTGTGTGACTTTGAGAAAGTCACAAACTCCCATGTGGCTCAGTTTCTCCAACTGTAACATGGGAAAAGTGAGGCTTAGCCATCTTTGAAAAAGAATTTGAGATCTATGGCTGAGAAGCATTATAAAAGCATTAGTACCCTTTGTACTCTAATTACTAGAAAATGCATATATTGCTCTATTACCCAAGGAGTTCTCTAGCCATCCAAATAGGTTTATACAATTCAATATTGATCCCACAATCCCACCAACACAGAACTGCTTAGTGTCAGTAACTATATCCACTTCTGCATACTGCTCCAGAAAGAGTGAAGAACGGCTACAATTTAATATAAAAGCCTGTCATTCTCCAAAATACACAGTGATCTTTAACAGTTGGATTCTGTTGGAATTAATGTTCTGAGCAAGGTTGCCAGCATTATTGGACATCTTCAGACATTATAAGGCCATTTAGTAAAATGACAAAACTGTATCCTCCTGGCAACAAGCCCTGTGCAATAAAGGAAATATTGGAATACCTCATCTTTTCTTCCAAAAGCTGCTGCTCAACTTCTAGGAACTCATCCCCCAGTTTTCAGTTGTAAAAAGCATAGTAAAGACAAGCAACTGCAGGAATCATACAGAGCAGCAAGAATTATTTTCTTCTAGTTAATGGTAAAGAACATGCCGCTTGTAACAGAACCTCAGCCTCTCTGGTTGTTAGCTTTATGTTATGCACTGGGGCACCAATTTTTATCTGCAACCAGGAAGAATAACATTTTTATTTTAAATGAAGACCAAGACTTTCCAGGGAGAAAAAGTTAAGACACCATTCATTAATGAGTGCTTTGTAAATTAAGGGTTAAAAACTAGAGTCAGACTTTCTATCTAATCCTGCAAAGGGTAGGGACTCGAACAGCTGCACTGTACCTCAATGATCATTCTGACTCATCTGCGCTTGCTGACAAATTAGTGTCGCTAACATAGCTATCTTTAAGTGATGTCCATGTTAAGTGGCAATAGGTTGCATAGCATGCAGCACTCAACATGATCAAAATAGGGCATATCCCTACATTCCTTTGCAACAGCTTCAAGTTACCCAAGCAGAGTCCCTCCTTTTCACCCACTCAAATTTTAGGCAAAATCTTCCTCCTCAATCCCTAACCTTGTGTCAGCAATTCAGAAAATAGTAGGCCAGTTAAGTGAGTGGGACTAGAAAGCCATGATCGTTTCACTCCTCTAGTGTTCAGATCACTGATCATCACGGAGATCACCCGCTGAAGCGGTGTCAGTTTTCTACACTTTTTGCTATTGCAGTGTTCTAAAAATAGAAAACGAAATTGTAAAACTACAAGTGGCGGCAGAGGGTCTAAGGAACAGCTGTAGTACACAAAAAAGCTTTTAACTAACATTTTAAGATGACTAGATTTCATGTTAGGCGTATCCCTTTAAAAACAGCTTTACACAAAGATTCTGTATCCAGTTAATTCAGATGGGGAAGAAACCTCTGCATGTGGAGCCCAGATGCAAGTGAAGAGATATCTATGAATCAAACAGCTAGCCAAATCTGGCCAGAGCTGGGAGGGTATCATCAAAAGATTACTACATAAAAGCTTTTACTGTGTAGTAAAGCATTATTTGCTGGGCAGACAGCATCTAAACAAGAACAGATTCAAGAAGAGTTTTGCTCATTTGAGCCTCCCAAAATCAGGCATACCCTTGCCTTGCTGCACAATCTTGAAAATTAAAAGTAGCAAGACTGACTTCCTGTAAAGCTCTAGCTCTTTGAAATGGACTCTCTAGGTGAGTTATATGAAATACAAGGGTCCTTAGTCATGGGGGTACAAATGTACTGTTATTACCAGGTGTGTTTTGGTAAAAAGGCCTTGGAGCTGAATATGTACTTCTATTTCAGCTATACAAAGTGCGGTATACAAATTCCCAATAATCTTTTTTAGGCCCAACCCCACTACCATCATAATCTGAACTATTTAAGAATCAAACACATCAATACATCCAAACTCCATAATCTTTGTCAGAATCACAAGATACTACTTGCATCTGGCCAGTGGATCAAAGGATTGCCTTTATGTAAACAAATTTAAGAAAGCATTCACTACAACAGATAATCTCAAGCAAAATGGACAGGGCCAACATATTAAACGATCTCCACATTAATGGCTTGGCGTGGTACATATGTAAGCACAGCCACACTGTTTTGAACACATTTTAATTCACCATCACACAAGCAGTTTACTTGGGTGAGAAGGCAAGAGGGTGGAAAGAAAGACACTTTCAGATAAGCCTATTGAAGAGAGGCCCATTAATATATTTTATTACTCTTAGATGTGCAGATTGGTTGGATATGCCAGACGATGAATAGAAACCATGACACAAAAGCACAAATGAGAATAATACAACCCAAACATGTACATAAACAGACTTGTGCACAGTCACTTAGCTGGAATCCACGGCAGAACAGCTGACTTAAAACTAAATAGAGGCTACCTTTACTTGTGCATCTCCAGTACAGACATCCTCAATTAAAAAAAAAAAAAAAAAAGAAAGAAAAACATGAATTGGGCCGCCCCCCCCAAATTATTAAATTGGTTTAAAAGATCATGAGATTTAAGAAAATTATGAATTTGAGGCTTTTTATTTGCCTTCTGGTGAGTCTTTTGGATACATTTGGGTCCTGTTTTCAAGTTTTTATCTGCAACCAGGAGGACTAACTTTTTTTTTTATTTTAAATGAAAACCAAGACACTCACTTAATCACATGCCTCCAGGATCAAGGGCTTAAAGAAAATCGCTAAGTATCACATGACTAATAAAAAAAACGAGTATAGGTGCAGTGTTGATAGCATCAGGCACATGCAAATATGCATGTGAATTTTTGCCCTTGGTCATATGACAATAGCAATAAAAGTGCCAAACATTTAGATTATACATGATCATATGCCTTGTACCTGTGAATTTTCACAGCAAAATGAATGAAGTCAAGTTTTAATAACAGAGTACTCCCACTTAGACTCCACTGAATTGCTATGGTTTATCAAAAGCTGAACCACAAAAAGTATAATTTTTAAAAATGCATTTTCTGTAATACATTTAATTGGATCCTAAACCTCAGAGAATTAGTATCCCCAATGATTGGCTTTAACCTTCATTGTCAATACCATGAAAACTCTCATCTCAGGTCTTAACTGCTACAACCTTGCCCCCTCAAATTCATTTAAAATGTTGCTGCTAAGGCAGTTTCTAGATAATACTTAGTCCTGCCATGAGTGCAGGAGACTGAACTAGATGACCTCTCAAGGGTCACTTCCAGTCCTATGATTCTATGACTCTTGGATAGCTGCTCTGACCACATCAGGTGGGTAATATCAGAAGTTGGTCCAGTAAAAGTATGACCTCACTCACCATGTCTCTCTAACTACTAAGGAAACAATCACAACAGGATTAAATATAAAAGACTATTTAGGGTCTCCCACATTGTGCTCTACTAGTGACGTTTAAAACAACTGTGTGACGCTAGCCAATATAACAATTGTGCTAGAACTTCCTTGTTTTGCTTGGTGCACTGTAGCAACGTTTATATTAACTTCTCCAAGTCGGAAATAAGCCCTCTACCTTCATTTTATAACATGCTAGAGAAACTGGAGTATCATGTCTAGATTTCTAAGACAATATTGAAGGCACTTTTTCTTCTCTCTCCTAAGAAAAAGCACATTTTTTAGCTGTGGATCTAACATCGGATCTGTGGAGTTCTACAGAATAGTCTGCAACAATCTTCACCTTTAATATGCAGCACAGAGATCACCAGCAGCAGGCCTTATGCCTGGATCAAGACTGAGCACTGCATGCTACATCTGCAGTTTCTGCAGCTTTGCTTACATAGAGGGGCAGCTAAAATCTGCCATCCTTCAGGCAAATTAAGTGCTGCCCTCAACCTCCTGTCAAGTTGCCAATACACCCCCTTTAGCCAAAGTTTTGGATGCTTCTTTATTAACCGAAATATATACTATGGAAAGTACAAAGGAAAAAGGCAGGATAGGAACATTTAAAGAATCAAGGTATCACCTGCAGTACTTTCAACTGAATTTAATTTGATTGCCAAGTTCCTGACAGCAACATAAGAATTGCTGCCTGGAATACTGAAACAGATAAAAAGCTTTTCATTTCAATCCTGTGGGATACTTCAATGTCTGCAATAATGAAATGTAACAATTCTTACAAATGCTAGAGGTTTTACCAGCCCTCTGGAAAAAAAATTAATTACGTATCTATGCAGAATATTAGCAGTATAGATACAATCCGGATGTCTACATCCATTGACTGACTGATTTTTTTGTGATTCCCATTTTGAGACTAAGGAAATTCCCAGATCAATTAAATATGCCGCTTTTAGGATGCACTTAAGGAACATTTGCTGTCCTTAAACTCAGAAATGTCAGGGGTTTGATTTTTCTTTGCAAAAGCATAGTAAAAACTTACAGGAAGCCTGCAGCCTTCTGCAATGAAGGCACCTATTGCTACTGTGGAGAAAGATAGAAGGAAAGGAAAGGGAAATTTTGTGGTTTTATCTCAAGCAGGCCCCAGATGTGCGCTTTGTTTCCTTATGGGGGAGGGGACGTCTGCTCTGATATGCAGCAATTTGTGTCCACTCTACCATAGTCTAGTACTCTCAATGCCCTCTGGTGGCCATTTGAGGGCTTGAATCGAGGATGATAGACAAGCTTGCGATTGGGATGGAGGAAGGGAAATGATTTTTGCAATGTATACCCACTCAAAGGAGTAAAACAGAGCATAGCTTTCTTCCCCCACTTCTGAAAGTAGCAATAGTATCAAGTTTTGAAGCAGCGCGGTGTACTTGGAAGCAAGGAGCTGACAGCATACCTGTCTGCAGTCGGGTATTAAAGCCTGACATTTACTTCTCAGCTGACACCCAAAGCCTATCATTTGAAAAAATTGGATTTAAATATTTTCCAAACAGGATAATATATCCCTCACTTTAGATGAATCAGAACAATGCAGGGCTTAAAAAACCATCATCGCAAGCTATCTAGACTTCAATTCAATGTCATTTTCACTGCTACAGCCTTCAGGGCTACATCACCACTGAAAGCCCTGAAGGTTTGAGAGTTCCTCCAAAAGCCTGAATTTGGGGCCAAAAGATTGAGACTAAACAGGTAGACACAGCAGCCAGCTGCAAATAGGGTGACCAGAAGTCCCGATTTTATAGGGACAGTCCCGATATTTGGGGCTTTTTCTTATATAGAGGCCTATTACCCCCCCACCCCCGTCCTGATTTTTCACACATGCTATCTGGTCACCCTAGCTGCAAAACGTACAGAAGGCTTTGTACACACCCAAAGCAATCCTCCAGCATTATGTAAAGACCACAACCTAGTAAGAGGATTACCTGGAATTTGCCAAATTATATCCAGCCACTTGCTAGGTATAGTCTAAAACTTCCTAGGAATTGATATCCCAATGGGGAAAGCACCACTTGAGGGTTTTTTTAAATTAATGTTTAGTCTCACTTTGAGACAAATTCCCATCTGACTATACTTCTATTCTCATTACCCCTTCTCTTCCCTTACCCACCCCTCAGTATTCATATGGTTCACACAAGTCCATGCTGGGGCCCATCTGACTGTTTGTTAAGCTCATCTAATCTGGCTCATGGATTAAAAATAAAATAAATAAATAAATAAACACACAACTTTAGCAGAGATGGAATAGCTGGATCCTGATGGGAAATATGAGTAAACTCGTTTCTGACTGAGGAAAATCAATCTCAGCAGCAAAGATCCTGCTGTCGAAACACATCCCAGCATTTTAACATGAATAAATTAACAAGTGAGAGCTGAAAAAGTCTGATCCATGAAAGTTAGTTTCCTCCCTCATGAAAGAATAAAGCAGTTTTGGAGTCATATTCTGGAGCTTTGAATGTGAAACTCTTGCTAAATGTTATGTAGCAATTTCTGTGCTCAAAAGCTTCATATTATAATCAAACATTAAAACAGAGCCTTATGCTTCTCTACAAGCTAGGCCATTTCATAGTGCCACGCAGTGTTTAAGTCTGATTTATTCTACAGGATTTACTCAGTGGCAGGTAGCACATATTCAACCCTACCTTATATATTGTCAGAAGCATTTTTTAAATCGAGATTTGTTGAACAGTCATAACACGTGGGTTTGATGAGAAAGCACGGTCTTTTTCACAAGCAAATTGATCTCCCATCACTTCTTCAAGAAAAAAAAAAAAAAAAGAATGAACCATCTGAAAGTAGCACATAATGGGATCAAGAGCCAAGAATGACTTGTAGTAAACTGACACCATTTGAGATTGCAGAGGTTGACAAACCTTAACAGCCAAGCATGTACAAAGAGACAAAAAGCTAAAAAAGCTTTAGTTTATGCACCCACGGTAATCAGGCTCTCCAATTACTTTGGAGAGATCAAAACAACATCAAAATAGGGTTTCTACAATGCTTATGATTTCCATTGCCAGTTACTCCAAGGGAATTTGAACATCCAATTCTTCACGAGATTCCATCAGAAAAACCTCTTCAAAAGTAAATCTTTGAAGCTAAATGTGAAAAAGTTATTTCCCACCCCCAATTTTTTCCACAATGGACAAGTCAATATCTTACAAAAATCTGTTAATTAAACCAAGAGGAGCACATGACTAATCTGAGTAATCACATGATGTTTTGCCACAGCCTTCAGCCTTCCTTATCCGACTCTTCACCCTCCTCATTTATCCCCACTCATCACATCATATCTAATATTAGACTAAGCTTTTCAGAGCAGGCACATTTTTTAGTTCTGTATTGTAAAGTACCTCACACTTTCAGATAAAGTAAAATAAAATGTATGATGTGGATCAAATTCCTACGTGCAGTCCAAAGCCACACCAGACGGGGTCTTTAGGACAGAACCACCTCGTTCTGACTGATGACCATTTTAGTCCTTTTACATACACCCCCTTTACCCACCTACATAAGTACCAAGATTAGTGTAAATCTCCCTTCTTCCACAAGGATGAGCAGGTTACCTCGTTAGAGGCAGAGAATACTTTGCTTTTATTTACATACCACATTTCATGAGAGGTTGACAAAGTGCTTCACACAGATGAGTTTTAGCACCATTTTAGAATTGCAGAAACAGGAACAGGGAAGTTAAGGAACTAGCCCAGGGGTCGGCAACCTTTCAGAAGCGGTGTGCCGAGTCTTCATTTATGCACTCTAATTTAAGGTTTCGTGTGCCAGTAATACATTTTAAGGTTTTTAGAAGGTCTCTTTCTATAAGTCTATAATATATAACTAAACTATTGTTCTATGTAAAGTAAATAAAGTTTTTAAAAAGTTTAAGAAGCTTCATTTAAAATTAAAATTAAAATGCAGAGCCCCCCGGACCAGTGGCCAGGACCCGGGCAGTGTGAGTGCCACTGAAAATCAGCTTGCGTGCCGCCTTCAGCACACGTGCCATAGGTTGCCTTCCCCTGAACTAGCCCAAAAGTATGTGCTGAGTCAGTGGCCGAGTAAAGGAGCAGAATTCAAGGCTCCTGAATCCCAGTCCCTTCCTCTAACTCAGTCAGAAAAAAGTCTATTCATCCACCCATCTGGAAAAAGCAGATATTTTCCCCCCCATAATCACCAGATTATGTCTGCTATTCATTTGGGCTGGCAAATTTTCAAAGTCAGTAGTGAATGATGCCAAACCTGTTTGTAAACACAGACAGTGAAGAGTGCTCCTGCAGCAAGAGACTAAACTTCTCCTCCCCCCCACCCAAAGGTATGCAAAGCACAATTTGAAGTGCTAGAAAGGCCGTACAGTCTAGTGGTTAGAGCACAAGACTGTCAGACAACATGGATTCTATTCCTCATTTAACCACTGACATTATGGGCAGCACTGCCAAGTGATTTAACCTCTGTGACTCAGTTTCTCCATACAGAAAGTAAGGATAATATTCCCCCCCTTTATACATTTATGAGCTTTGGGGTGAAAATATTTAGCGTATGTAGTAATATTTAATACTCGTCTAGCACCTTCCATCTGAGGAGGCCAAAGCACTTTACAAACATTAAACTCCATAATACCAGTTCCTGGGAGTTAGGAATGTTAAGTATCCCCATTTTATAGGCTGGGAAATTAAGGCAGAGGATAAGTGATTTTTTTCCAAGATCAAACACCAAGACAGAGGCAGAGTCAGGATTAGAATCCAGACCACTTCACTCCCAGTCCCACAGTGTAATCATTAGATGTTGCTTAGTTTAAAATGGTGTACAAAAAGTTTTAAGAGGCCTAACACCATGAAACCCACTGTCTGCTTATTGTAATATTTATGCAAGGTGCAACCATTTGGTCTGATGCTTATAGACACTTACTTTCTACCTGACCACCGTCTGTGTGGGGTTTGCTTTTTGGTTCCTGGCTCCCAGCCTTTGCATCATCATCATCCAGTAGGGGGATATAGTCTGTTTTACCCACTGTTTCTCCAACCACATCATCAAATTTCTCTGCTTCCAGGGTGGCAATGAAGTCTCGTTTCACTTCTTCCTCAATTTCTGCTGGTGGTTCTGTCAGGGCATCCGCAAGACTGAGATTGTGATCGAAGTCAGCCATGCTTTAGCACCTCTGTAACCTGAAGAATGAGAAAGATCATATTTTTAGTAAGAGATCTACTACTACTAGGAGATTGATGCTGGCAGCTGTGTTTACCTGCCTTCACGGTGTTGAAATTCCCAGATGCCCAGAAAACAAAATTAAAGATAACAGTTCTCCTGAATCAAGTGTTTTTACTGTATGATCCACATTAAACTTCATGTAGTGTTTGCAATCAGATCATAAAACAAAAACTACTAGATGGCTAGCAACTCAGAATTAGCCTAATCTTACATTTTGTTCTCTTGTGTCTCCTCCAGAGCCGAGAGTTAATTCAGTATCCTCAGCAGCAGAAAACCAACTGACACAAGGCAATCTAGTTCTTGGGCAGGACTCCACCCAGCCTCCCCTATGGAGATTATGTTTTACATAATCTCTGGTGTATACCTTAAATCTCAGCGTTGCTTTTCATCTCTTCCACACAGAGGTTCTGCAGCATGCTGCTGTCCTCAGCAGACCTGGCTAGTGACAGTAAACTTTCGCCTTCCCAGCATTTATGTTGGAAGGCAAAGCACTAATAAATTAAATGCTAAAAATCTCAATGCTCCTAGTTTAATGACTCAATAAGGTAATTGATTTTCCAATCCTTTCCCCTTATGTAGATCAGTGTTCAATGTAGCTCTCTGTGAGACTCAGCAGACAACCTATATTAATCAACCTTAGCTCTTTGGGTACACAGCAAAGATATCTTTGTGGGGTGGATTCCTGGATTTTAAAAGAGATTAAAGAGAACACACCAATGAGAGGCAAGGGGGGGAAAGTACACAGCAAAGATATCTTTGTGGGGTGGATTCCTGGATTTTAAAAGAGATTAAAGAGAACGCACCAATGAGAGGCAAGGGGGGGAAGTTGAGCTTTATTGTTCAACAGTATCTTCAAATGCTGTTTTTTCCAGACTAATTTTTAGACTGTTCTGTACTACAGAAGTATTGAAAGTCCCATTCATATGCCCTGTCCATCCAAAGAACGTCTTCAAGCACGGCCAGAAATAAAAACATACCACAGGGGTATCTAAATGGGGACATTTCAAACCCCATAATACACTCAATTAAGTTTACTTCAACTTTTTAACCATTTACTGTTAAGTACTGAATCCAGATTAGCTTCAGATAGATTTGCTCCACATTTAGAAGCACGGATAATCTGTGCAAAAAGTTGCTGCTCTTTTAAAGATTTACTTCTCCCTTTTTAAAAAAATCCAGTAAACTATTTTTTTTTTTTAAAAAAAAGCATATATAAGACAAAAATGAGGAAGGGAAAAATGGAAAAGGAAAAATGAGTACAAGTGTAACAACAAAGGTAGAGTTCAACCACCGCATTTACTCAACATATAAAATTTATTATAAAGTTCATATGCCTAAGCAATATAAGGTCATTATGCATTCTGTCAGACAAGAGCCATTATGGCTGACTAAAATGGTACTTATATCAGTCAATATTGTAACAACTCTACGGCCACATAGGACTTAAGAATTGTCACTATGCTGCTCACCATAGTTTTATGGCAACAGCATAACCCAGATCCTCCTGCACAAAGAGTATATGGCTTCTGACACACAGAAATCCTGACTCCAGCCAGTGGAGTGCAGTGTTACAGATACTTCAGTATAGTCCCATGTTTTCAAGAGACTGCTATTTACCCAATTATGTTCAAGCAGGCACTGGAAAGTTTGAAGATTTTAGCCAAAATATTCACCTTTATATAATAGTACCCCTTTTCCAGCACTGGGCTGTTCAAGGAGCAGTAGTGATCTTTTAAGTGTACAAAGCTTTAATAGCTATTTTTTATAAAGCTGAACACCTTTCAACTTCAGATTTTTGTTTTCTTTTAGCTCCCAGTCCCCCCTTGCCTACTGTCACAATGGACAGTGAAAAAAATTGAGGAACAAGATTTGGTCCAGGTCCCATGTTTAAAGGCTTACGGCATTTAACTATTTGTGGTCAAGTTTTCAGAAGCACCTAATGGAACTTAAGATCCTAAGCATACTATGTCACTTATGAAAAGTTTACCCTGGTATTGGTCCCAGCCCTGATAGGTAACAAGATAGCAGACCTTAAAGTGATGTAATTTCAGCCACCACCTTGCTTTATTTCTACTTCAGCAGACACTTGAGGTTAGCTGCCACTGTCTCAGGAAAAGTTAGACCTATAAACAAACACTTTAATCCTTTCATTTGAAAGCCGACATGAAGCACTGGTTTTTTGACACTATAATCTTTAAGTAGCAATTTAAGGGATAGCCATTACTAAAATCATGTCACAAAACTGAAGTAACAGAAGCAAAATTATAGTCGGAAAGTAGTTATAAAGTCCAATACCCTGCAGCAGAGTTAAGGACCATAAGGAATGTTTAAAAGTATATTATGAATAAAACAAAACAAAAATCAAAACAATTACCCCTCTACCCCGATATAACGCGACCCGATATAACACGAATTCGGCTATAATGCGGTAAAGCAGTGCTCCGGGGGGGGGCACACTCCGGCGGATCAAAGCAAGTTCTATATAACGCGGTAAGATTTTTTGGCTCCCAAGGACAGCGTTATATCGGGGTAGAGGTGTGTATTAGTCCACTCCTAGATGGAAATGGTAGAATTGTCAATAATGCAGAAAAGCCAAGTGTTTAATAAATATTTCTGTTCTGTGTTTGGGAAAAATCAGATATAGACATATGATGATGATGAAACTCTTTCCTTTCTAAGAGGAGGATATTAAAGAGCAGCTGCTAAAGTTGGACATTTTTAAATCAACAGGTCCAGATAGCCTGCATTCTAGAGTTTTAAGAGAGCTGGCTGAAGAGTTTGCTGGACCATTAATGTTGGTTCTTAACTCTTGGAACACTGGGAGAGTTCCAGAAGATGGGAAGAAATCTAACGTTGTGGCAATATTTAAAAAGAATAAAGAGGATGACTGAGGTAACTAAAGACCAGTCAGCCAGATACTGATCCCTGGCAAGATAATGGTGTGATGCTCTGTACCTTGGGGGGGGGGGGGGGGGAGGGGGAAACACCCTACACCGCCATGTTCATCTTTATAAAATGGATTGTGTGGCATCCAATGCAAAGTTTGTCATGTTGGGTGTCTTCGGAAGGCTCATGATTCACTGAGCATGGTTGTTATAATGATGTTATAGTAATTGTTAACTAATGCTATAGGTTATAATTTCATGTATGTAGTTATGAGGCTGAAAATATATCCTCGTGGCTTAAAATAAACCCAGGCAAAAACTCTCCAAGAGCAGAGAGGCAGTTCACATCTCATCAGAGCAGGTATGGGACAAACCCAGCCCAGCCTCACAGGAACAAAGGACGCTGGCCTAGGCAGCAACAAAAGAATCTGTTAGACTCTTGAGGGAGTCACCCCCCTTCCCTTGGTCAGCTTGGAACTGTGATGAGGTAATGCTCACCTGACTCTGATAGGGGAGCCAAGAGGGAAGAAAGGACATGATAAAAAGGAGAGACATCTATAGACATCATCAACAGAACATGGCAGTTTCAGAGTTCAGGAGCTGCTGCTGATCACAGGTGTGGCTGGTAAGTGCCACCTGTTACTAAAGTTGTCCACTTTCCATTATAAGACCCTGTTTTCAGTTGCTTATAAAACTTTGCCAAATGAACCATCCGGACTGATATTTTATGTTCTGGGTTTCTGCCTCAGGCTTTTAATTTCAGCCAAACTGGTTCAGCCATTTCTGAGAATGAAGCTAGGGAAAAGTAACCATCATTACTTGTGCAGTAATGATGGTTCTTCGAGATGTGTCCCCAGATGGGTGCTCCGTGACCCACCCACCTCCCCTCTACTTCGCAGCTCTTGTCAAGGACTTTGCGGTAGAGAAGGAACTGAGGGGGGTTTGCCCACGCAGCACTGGTTAGCCTTGTGGCAGAGCACGAGGGCAGGGACAGCGCACGTGCAGGCCGAACGGACACTGCTACCAAAGTTCTCCGATCAGCAGCACAGGGACGCAAATGCACCTACAGTGGAGCACCCATAGGGACACTACTTGAATAAGAAATAAATTTTACCCATGTTAAAAAGTTCTGGCAACCCTTTGATAACCTCTAGCGCCCACATGCTTTGGAGTAGGGACTTGAAATTTGGCAGAGGTAGTCTTTTGCCAACCCAGTGAACATCTGCCCAAATTTGGCCAAGTTATAAGCCTGTGAAAAAAATCGCAGTTCACACATGATCAGTTGAAACTTTGATTCTAGCAGCTAAAATTTCAGAAGATTCTGTCCTCAATGAGCATGCTCAAACCTCTCACAGCTCCTACTGCTGACCAGATTGCACATGTGCCATCCCCACAGAGCAGGCTCTTCAGCCCAAGGCTTCAGGGTCAAAGCCAGTCTTTCCCTGTAATGGTTGCTCCCAGCAGTTCCAAGCCAGGATGGGGATGGACACTGGAACGGAGAACAGGGAGCCTGTTTCTCCTGTGCTCTCAGTGACCCCTCTTCTGCTATTCAGGCAATGTGGAAGAACCACTACATGATCTGAATGCAGGAGGTCAGGAATACATTGGGACACAAGGTCTGGAGGGGGATTGAGAAAGGAGACTTTGGTCAATTTGGAAATGTGGTGAGGTAATGCTCACCTGACTCTGAAGTGTGTGGGGGGGAGGGGAAGGGGGAGGGAGGGCAAAGCCAAGAGGGAAGAAAGGACATGATAAAAGGGGGAGACATTTGCCATGCTCTCTCTCTCTCCACGTCCATCTACAGACACCACACCAAGTGACTGAAGCACTGATCAAAGTGGAGAGCCTGCCTGAAGAGCAACCAGCCAGCCTGTGGTGAGAAGCATCTAAGTTTGTAAGGGCACTGAAAGTGTTAAGACCAGCTTAGAATGCGTTTTGCTTTTATTTCATTTGACCAAATCTGACTTATGTTTTGACTTATAATCACTTAAAATCTATCTTTATAGTTAATAAATTTGTTTGTTTATTCTACCTGAAACAGTATGTTTGGTTTGAAGTGTGTCAGAGGCTCCCCTTAGGATAACAAGCCTGATACCTATCAATTTCTTTGTTAAATTGACGAACTCATATACGCTTGCAGTGTCCAGCAGGCATAATTGGGCACTGCAAGACGGAGGTTCCTAGGGTTGTGTCTGGGACTGGAGATATTGGCTAGTGTTATTCGGTTGCACAACCCAAGGATCAGCTTACATGCCAGAGGCTGTGCGTGAACAGCCCAGGAGTGGGGGTTCTCACAGCAGAGCAGGGTAAGGCTGGCTCCCAGAGTCAAGGATTGGAGTGACCTAGCAGATCACCGGTCCAGATAACATCAGAGGGGAACGTCACAAATGGACTGGCTGATATGGGACTTGATTAATAAAAAATTAAAAGGAGGGGTACTGTCATTAATGCAAATCAGCATGGGTTTATGGAAATCCTGTCAAATTAACTTGATATCTTCTTTTCAATGAGATTACAAGTTTAGTTGATAAAAATAATAATAATGATAGAATATATTTAGACTTCTGCAGTCATTTGCCTTGGTACCACACATTTTGATTAAGAAACTAGAATGATATAAAATCAACATGGAACTCTCATTAAATGGATTAAAAACTGACTAAATTACAGGTCTCAAAATGTAACTGTCAACAGGGAATTATTTTCCAGCAGGTATGTTTCCAGTGGGTCCTGCAGAGATTGGTTCTTGGCCCTATTTAACATTTTTATCAATGACCTGGAAGAAAACAAGATCACCACTGAAAGTTTGCGGATGACACGAACTGTGGGAGTGGTAAATAATAAAGAGGCCAGGTTACTGTCGGAGTGATCTGGATCATTTGATAAGCTAGGCGCAAGGCAACAATCTGTATTTTAATATGGCCAAATGTAAATGTATACATCTAGGAAGAAAGAATGTAGGCCACATTTACAGGATGGGGGACTCTATCCTGGGAAGCAATGACTGAAAAAATGTTAAGGGTCATGGTGGATAGTAAGTTGAACATGAGCTCCCAGTACAATGGTGTGGGCCAAAAAAGGCTAATGAGACCCTTGGGTGCATAAATAGGGTAATGTCAAGGAGGAGTAGAGAGGTTATATTATCTCTGTATTTAGCACTGGCATGACCATTATTGGAACACTGCATCCAGTTCTAGTAACCATAGTTCAAGAAGGATGCTAATAAATTGGAGAGGGTTCAGAGAAGAGTCACAAGAATGATTAAAGGATTAGAAAACATGCTTTGTGGTGGTAGACTCATAAAACCATAAGGTCAGAAGGGACCACAAGGGTCATCTAGTCTAACCCACTGCCAAGTTGCAGAATTTGTTGCGTCTAACCATGCAAGACAGATGGCTACCCAGCCTGCCTTTGAAAAACTCTGGTGAAGGAGTTTCCACAACCTCCCTAGGCAGCCTTTTCCATTGTCCTACTGTACTTACAGTTAGGAAGTTCTTCCCAAAATTTAATCTAAATCTGCTACCCTTTAGTTTGAACCCACTGCCTCTTATCCTGCTCTCTGTGGCCAGACAGATCAGCTTTTCTCCATCTTTTTTATGGCAGCCTTTCAAGTATTTGAAGACTGCTATCATGTCCCCCCTTAATCTCCTCTTTTCCAAACGAAACATACCGAGTCCCTTCAGCCTTTGTTCTTTCCATCCCTTTGATCATCTTTGTCGCTCGCCTCTGGATCCTTTCCAGTTTCTCTATGGCCTTTCTATACATTGGTGACCAAAACTGGACACAGTACTCTAGCTGAGGCCTAACCAGCGCCGAGTAGAGTGGTCCAATCACCTCCCGTGCCTTGCATGCTATGCCTCTTATTGCAACCTAAAATTGCATTTGCTTTTTTTGCAACAGCATCAAATTGTTGACTCATGTTGAGGTTGTGATCTACCACAACTCCCAGATCCTTCTCAGCAGTGCTGCTGCCAAGCCAGTTATCCCCCATTCTGTATTTGTCACTTGGTTTTTCTTCCCTAAATGTAGCACCTTACATTTGTCTTTGCTGAATTTCATTTTGTTGTCTATAGTCCAGTTCTCCAATTTATCAAGATCAATTTGAATTTTAGCTCTATCCTTCAAAATGTTGGCAACCCCCACCACCCGGCTGTGTCTCATCTGCAAATTTGATTAGTATGCTCTCTATTCCTACATCCAGATCATTAATAAAGATGTTAAACAACACCGGACCAAGAACAGATCCCTGTGGAACCCCACTTAAGTCCTCCTTCCAAACTGACATCATTCAATTAATAGCTATTCTTTGTTTGCGGTTGTTCGCGTAATACCAATTACGTATCCACTTCATAGTATTTCCGCTGAGCCCGCATTTCTCCAGCTTACTTATCAGAATGTCATGTGGGGCTGTGTCAAAAGTCTTGCTAAAGTCCACGTATATTATGTCCACAGCATTCCCCCTATCCACCAAACCAGTTACCCTGTCAAAGAGGAAAATCAAGTTGGTTTGGCATAATTTGTTCTTAGTAAATCCATGCTGGCTGCTGGTGATTACCCCTTCATCCTCCAGGTATTCGCAAATTGAATGTTTTAGACATTGCTCTAGTTACTAGAGTCTAGTAGCTTCCCAGGTATCAAGGTCAGGCTGACTGGTCTATAGTTCCCCAGCTTCTCCTTTTTCCCCTTTTTAAAGACGGACACTATGTTAACCCTTCTCCAGTCTTCCAGCACCTCTCCTGTCATCCATGAATGGCTCCAAGATTCTTCAGCTAATTCCTTCAGCACCCTGGGGTGAATAGCATCAGGCCCTGCTGACTTGAATTCATTCAAATTAGTCAGAGAATCTCTGAGGTGTTCTTATCCTGATCTGCATCTCTTCCCCTTTATTGTCTATGGTAACTTTACCAGTCATCCAGTCACATATCTTTTGTGACAAGACTGAAACAAAGTAGGCATTGAGCAGTTCTGCCTTCCTATCACCTTCCATTACCAGCTTACCTTCCTTCATTGAGCAGCGGACCCTCACTGTCCCTGATCTTTCTTTTTTGGTAGACAGAAGGAGCTCAATCTATTTAAAGAGAAGATTAAGGGTTCAGAGTCTATAAGTAGCTATAGGGGGAACAAAAATTTCATAATGGGCTCTTCAATCTAGCAAACCAAAATACAATGGTTGGAAGCTGACGCTAGAAAAATTCAGACTAGAAATAAGGCGCATTTTAACAGTGAGAGTAATTAAGCACTGGAACAATATACCAAGGGCTGTGGCAGATTCTTCATCACTGGCAATTTTTAAATCATGATTGGATGTTTTCCTAACATATAGGCTCTAGTTCAAACAGCAATTATTTCATGGAAGTTCTATGGCTTGTGTTATGCAGGTGGTCAGATTAGATGAGTTGTTTTCAACGTATGGTCTGCGGACCCATGGGGGTCCACAGACCATGTCTAAGATTTCCAAAAGGGTCCACACCTCCATTTGAAACTTTTTAGGGGTCCACAAATGAAAAAGGGTGAAACCCACTGGACTAGATGATCACAGAGATCCATTCTGGCCTTACAATCTATGAATGACAGAATTGGGGCTAGAAATGTACTCTATTTACAGATGGAAACCTGATTCCTGGCATTTGTTTGTAACCATGACCGTTCACAAAGTATACCTCATAGGAGTCACAGACTTTTCATTCCAGTAATACTTTCTATTCCAGATCAATGCCAATGCAACAAGTCCCAAGACTCGTAATTTCATTTTGTGAATAATCATCAATTTGAACAATTATTTATAGACAAGTCCCAAAAAGGGCTCAGCCCCCTGTTTTTACACACTTCCATGTGTTCATGACCACACAGTCCTCTGAGTACACATTGCAATCAACTGTTTATCACAATACTAAAATATTTCCACCAGCTTGCAGTTTTCATTCAGCCAGTGAAGACATCGGCATCCTTTTTATTATTTGTATTAGTCTCAAAGTCTTGAGTTATTTGTTAGCAGAACTTCCTGTCAGCAGCAGAGTTTAGAACTGCCCAGAATAGTAAATCATGGCCATCCTCCTACTCAGATGGAAACTATTACTGACTTGAAATATAGGCCCTACTAACATTCATCTGCCCTTGTATAATAAAGACTGAGTAAGCATCTAAAGCCAACTCCAGATGGCCTGCAAACCAATGTGTCCCCATATCTCTTGGATTGTAAGAAGAGCCTCGGTTTATGTCCAATCCAAACATTTCAGAAACAGTTAAGCAGCCATTGTTCCGTGGAAATATTTTCTGTTGCTTTCCTTCAAAGCCTGCCTAGTCACACACTCGCCAGGATGATAACTATTTACACTACTGAGCCACCACAATAGAACAGCATCTAATCAGAGGCAGAAGCTGCAGCATAGGTGGTGCTTAGAGAAGCAACTGTTTATAATGCTTAGGGCATCATCTGGGATGGTCCCATCTAGACTAAGTTCTAGCGATATTGCATCAAAAAAGATTGCATGATCCTCATTTGCAAAAGAATGGATGGATTGGGTCAACCTAATCTCCATTAAATAGGATGGAGGATTTAGCACATTCAAACCTATACAGCAAGTGAGGCATTACAGAAACTGACTTTCTGTACTCTTATGGGAAGTAAATATCCTGATGTTTAATTTCATAAGTTATGTGGTAGCTATGCAACATCAGCACAACTAACTGGAAGACTTAAGTCATGTTATTGGAACTTAATATAAAATTTATCTCTAATGGAGTCTCTGAAGGCATAACAAATTGGCAGACTGATGTGCCAGCACAAAACTATCCTGTGGCAATGGGCAAACCTCAAGTGGTTCTGAGGATCTCAGCCTACTTCCCAGCCAAGAAAGAATCTTGAAATTCACTTCAGAGGTTTACTTCCTCAGTTAACTTAGGAGATGGCTTCAGAGTGACAGGTGACACCATCCCCCTTGCCCTAGGAGCACAGCAGTAGCACAAACAGCACTCATTCCTGCTCAGCCTTTCCCCAGCCCTTACTGTTACATGCTCCTTTCTCCCACTTAAGGCAGCATTCCTCAAAGGTACAAAGCAGGTTAGCACAACAACTACAAACTACAGAAGACCTACATGTATAGGTGTTATTTACACCTTTGTAAGTGCCCCTCATACCAGCTAACTCTGTCTCATGCAGGGAGAAATGGACTGCAGCACCTGTGAGTAATGCTTTCTATCATTTTCAGGTTTCTAGGAGACTCCATCCCATCCTGACAGATGATGACCTAGCCTCAGTTATTCACGCTTTTGTCACTTCTGGGAAGGACTACAGCAATGTGATATACCTGGGCATGAAGCCTTCAAACACTTCGGAAACTTCAACTAGTACAGAACACTGCAGCGCATCGCCTCAGCAACCCAGGCTACCGTGACCACATCAAATCTGTCTTCCACTCTGTACACTTGTTTCCCACAAAATTTCTAATCAAGGTCTCAGTCTTTATCTTCAAGGCACTTCATGGCCTGGCCCAGGATATCTAAAAGATTGCCTAAAGCTCCAGGATGAAGAAACTGGTTGACAGTTATACTCTGGCACAATGAACTCTTTATAATAAGGGTATATCTCATCTGTAGTACAGGAGACAGCGCTTTCTCAAGCCTGACTGAGACTGTGGAATGAACCCCCCCCCCCCAGGAACTAAAGACCATCACAAACCTTAACACCTTCTGCTCCAAGTGCATGGCATATTTCTTTGACTTTGCCTTCTCACAAAGACATAGCAACATATATATTTTTAAAAAAACATAAAACCCTACCAAAACATGACATTTCACTGCACACACTTCTCTCCCAGGGGAGAGGATGAAAGTACAAACAACATGTGACTGATGTGTAGTCACATTGCTTATCACACTACTGGAAGGCACTCAGATTTAAAAATTTTATTAAGATGATGTTTAAAAAATAGTGAACAGTACAGAGTTTAAGCATAGAAGTTTCTGGTTATCAGGGAATAACGTACAGATTATCGAGGGTGCGAAGTTCGGTTTAAGATCAGGTCTCGTAAGGAATACATAATCTGCAATATCCCCGATTGGGGGTAAAAGGTTGATGGGTCAAAGTACAGACATTGAGATATGAGGGTATGATGTTCATATAATGGCTATGTTCAGGTGTGGAGTATAATGAGTGGATATGATGATGAGGATGGACTGATTGATGAGTGTGGTATAAGAATCTATGTAGAATAGAAAATAGAATATCCTGTCCTGCATGCTGCACATTCCCTCTGTCTGTGTAACCCCTTGCCAGCCTGTGAGCTTTTCACTGATTCACCCTTGGTAGCCTCTCCCTGCTCAACCCCCTAGGGTCTTTGGGGTTTTACATCTCCTTTGATCCCAGACTAAGCCTTGGGAAAAATAAACCATTCTAGCCTAGATGGACTGAGATAGTTTATCTCCCACTGATGACACAGCCGTTATCTTAGCTGCTTTGAAGGTGTGTACCTGGGGCTCTTATCTTCGCCATAGTTTCATTTCCTGTGGGTTTTCCCATTTACAGCTTCCTTTAACACAACTCGATAGCAAGTAACCCCTCATAATCAGACAGAGGCTTGCACCATATGTTTCATTAAAAAATATATATATTTTTCAGTTCATCACACCCCAACTCATTTTATTTTGCAACTCACCGAGCTAGAGGAGCAGAGCAGCTGAAGGAAGATTGTCAGTAGAATTGATTCTTGTGTACCATTCCTCTCCAAACTCTCTGTATGCGGAGAATCTTTATTTAAATTATAATATCACAGTCAGATCAAGACTCAATCCCCCTTCCCCATCCACAAACAAGAAGATGAAAAGACAGGTGAGACAGAGCAAGGGTTTTCAGAAGGCATTTTTATGGGCACTATATAGTAGGCAGACTATTTACATCTTATGTTGAATACATATGTTTTCTGTGCACAGAAACTTGCCTCCTACAGATTTTGGCAAAGGAGATATTCTTCTTAGGGAAACAGACTATATATTACAAACACCACCCTCTGTCAGCCATGTAATGCAGACAGCAGACTGCTTGCTGAAGTCTGATCCTTGTAGGAATCCACACTGTCTCCAGCTATGACAGACACTGGAAGTGAGCTTTTCACAACCATCCAGATCACTGCTTTGAAATACAGCAGCTTTAGAAAGGATTCACTGTTCTTATGATTTGTAGCAAATGAACTTTACCCCTAGACTAGAATGGGAGAAGATCTGACGTGGGAAGCTAGTGATGGTACTTGGATTTGCTAGTATTTACACTCCCCAGACCTCGACGAGCATGAACTCTATTTTACTCTCTCCTGTCCATCAAGGGATTCAATTAAGAAGCTCTTCCTAAGGTCAAACATTTCTTTTGTTAATCTTCTTTGGGCATGTCTACATTACAGATTTCCCCCAATGTGAATTATTTAGGCATAAAGCTGCTGCAGTTAGTATATCACTTGTCTGTATGCTTACTTGGCTCCTTGCATCGCCACTGCATATACTCACCAGAACATAAGAACATAACATAAGAACATAAGAAAGGCCGTACCGGGTCAGACCAAAGGTCCATCTAGCCCAGTATCCTGTCCACCGATAGTGGCCAATGCCAGGTGCCCCAGAGGGAGTGAACCTAACAGGCAATGATCAAGTGATCTCTCTCCTGCCATCCATCTCCACCCTCTGACAGACAGAGGCTAGGGACACCATTCCTTACCCATCCTGGCTAATAGCCATTAATGGACTTAACCACCTTGAATTTATCCAGTTCTCTTTTAAACTCTGTTATAGTCCTAGCCTTCACAACCTCCTCAGGCAAGGAGTTCCACAAGTTGACTGTGCGCTACGTGAAGAACTTCCTTTTATTTGTTTTAAACCTGCACAAGAAGTGCTTGTTTTGATGCACAGTGCAGTGCACTATGGGTAGGTAATTCCAGTCTGCAACTTGCCACCATTCAGTACACTGTCTTTTGGGAAGTTTGCATAATGGGACAGAAATGAGTCATGCTGGGATGACTGGGACTGCAGAGTTAAGTTCCCATCATACTACTTTCTCAACCCCATAATGCCATCTTTACCCTATAATTTTTACTCCTATTTTGAAAATCCCACAAACCCATGAGGGACTTGTCACTGTCCATCATTTCTGACAGAAGCATGGAGCCTGCACACCTCTGCACTATTGTCATGAGCATTGCAAGCACAGTTCACATGATCCTCCAGTATTTGCAGAGCCACAGGGAATGTGATGATTTCCTGGAGGGCAGATTGCTGTGGGACACTGAGAACTAATTCAAGGTTGTTGGTGACGTTCACAGAGCAGCTGTTGGGCCCGAGAAACAAGCACCGACTGCTGGTTTCACAGCACAATGCAGGATTGGGAAGACTAGCAGTGGCTGCAGAACTTTCAGATGTGCAAGGCCACATTCCTGGATCTGTGTGCTGAGCTCACTCCTCCAGCACAGGGACACCAGAATAAGAGCCGCACTGATAGCGGAGAAGTGAGTGGCGATCACACTGTGGAAACTTGCAATGCTGGATTGCTACCAGTCAATGAGAAATCATTTAGTTGGAGTTGTAAAATTGATTGTGGGGGCCATTGTCATGCAAGTTTTCCGGGCCATTAGCGGTCTCCTTACACAAAGGACTGTGACTCTCGACAATGTGCAGGACCATAGTGGGTGGATTTTCAGAAATGGGGTTCCTGAGCGGTGGAGAGATAGACGGCACACACATCCCTATTTTGGCACCAGACCACTTTGCTACAAAGTACATCAAGAGAAAGGCTACTTTCCTACGATGATGCTTGTGGATCACCGGGGTTGCTTCACTGACATCAGTGTTGGATGGTAAAGGAAGGTGAATGACACTCATCTTTAACACAGGACAGTACAGAAAGCTACAAGTAGGGACTTTATTTCCCAATCAGTAGATTACTGATGTTGAAATGCCAGTAGTAATCCTGGGGGACCCAGTCTACCCCTTACTCCTCTAGCTCATGAAGCCATACACCAGCCACTCGATAGCACCAAAGAAGGATTCAACTACCAGATCAAACCTGCAGAATGACAGTTGAATGTGCCTTTGGTAGATTGAAGGGGCGCTGACATTGTTTACTCACAAGACTGCATCTCAGGGAGAAAAATAGCTCAATGCTTGTAGCTGCCTGATGTGTCCTGCATAATATCTGGGAAGCTAAAGGGGAAAGCCGGACGTCAGGTTGGAGGACAGAGGTGGAGCAGCTGTCTGCTGAGTTTGAACAGCCAGACACAAAAGAGCTCAACACAGAGCTATACGGCTCAGAGAGGCTTTGAAAGAGCACTTTAACAGTGAGCCACAGTAATGCATAGTGGTGTACCGTACTCCACCAGGCCCTGCAGTTTTGGGGCCTGTTAGGAATTGTCTATTGCGTAGTATACATCTATGAATATAACACTGACAATTAACTTAATTTTCTGGTGCTTGCTGTATATTTATGACCACACTTTTCCCCCCCACTGATCCTATGAGTCATGTCATACTGTACAATAACAACTAAGTGGTGTTTTCACTACTGCCAGGCGTTCTGCAGCATATGGTGGGAACTAATGAAGATTATTTTCCAAATAATAGTTTTATTGAGTAACCAAAAATTAAAAAAAAAATTCTGTGCATGTTAAAAGCAAATACATTATTAGCTTAATAAATTTATGGAACAGAGCTTAGAGTAGGGGAAGAAATATTCATGTCCACGCTAGCTACACATACAGCAACCATGGTTCTCAGAGGTCAGTATATCTGTGGTTGTCCTTAATGTCCCCCTGATACCACATGGAATGTGATTGTAGGGAGCTGCTATACTGGAGTTTTCCATGGACTGCAAAGGGAGGCGAGACTGGGATTGTTGAACCTGTAGGTCCACAACAGTCTGCAGCATCTGTGTTTGCTGCCGGAGAAGCCCGATTACATCCTGATGCATCTCCTTCTCCTTTTCTTGCTGGGACCCCTCAGCCTGTCTCCTGTCTGTTCTCTCTCTCTCTCTCTCTCTCAAGGCTACTTGCAAAACTCATCTTCCAACCCGTATTCACAGTCTGATGTAGCACTGGCTTGCAGGAGCTCACTGAACATATCTCGAGACCTCTTCTTTCTTCTCCTTCCCTGGCTCAAGGTTTCTGTGGTATGGAGGGGGAACTTCTCAAGGCCACAGCAGCAGCTGCTACAGATAAAACACAGAGGTACCATTGTCAGTATACTCACAACAGAATGTGAAAGTCAAAATTAAGAACTCTCCCCTTCCCTTACTTCCCCTAAAGTGTTAAACAAGACATGTTTACTAACACTTCTGCTTCGGAGTGTGGCCCACCAGGGGTGAGGGAAATGAGGAGGGAATTACTCGACTGCATGACGCTATGAGTACAGAGCAACGGCACTAAATCCTGGCACCATTTTCCACAGACAGTGGCGATTGCAGCAGATATCTCACTCCTGAGTAACAAAGGCACAGAGCACAGCTGCTGCTGGCATCCCTAAGCCACCTGGGCCCATATGCTGTTAGCCATAATGCCTGCAAAAGTTATCTTCAACTGGCATGAGATATAGCTGCTGATATGGCTCATCTTAATTAATTAGCCTCTTAGAGTTGATATGGCTACTTCCACCTTTTCATGTTCTGTATGTATATATATCTCCTTACTATATGTTCCATTCTATGCATCTGAAGAAGTGAGCTGTAGCCCACGAAAGCTTATGCTCAAATAAATTTGTTAGTCTCTAAGGTGCCACAAGTACTCCTGTTCTTTTCGCATGAGATAGTGTCCTACCACGGGAGGAAGAAATACGGCTGCCATCCCTAGAAACCTTCAGGAGAGCATTGCAGAGTACCTCCATGGCATTTTCATCAAGATCTCTCAGGAGGATTCAAGGGACATCCCTATGCACAAACTTCTCCATGTACCCCCTCTCCCCCATCTAACTCTAAAGGAGAATGAAAAGCAGATACTCTACCTCTCTTTGTTCTATCGCTACCTCTTCTAGTACAAGTAAATTAATGAAAAGTCAATAGCTGTATCATGCTAAGTTGGGGACATCATCACTTTAAGAGCAAATAAATTGACACTTACCCAAGATTCCTTCACCTCCATCAGACTTGCCTTTGGTCAACTGCAAGGACTGACTGGACTGTGATGAAGTCTCAAACAGGTCCTGGCTGATGGCAGAGTTGGATCCCCCAGTTACATGTCTCATCCTCCTCTTCCACATCCTCGCTGTGACTCAAGCTCCTTGGAGATATCCACGATGGTGTGCAGGGTGGTGGTCTCTGCCATGTATGGCATGCAGCTCTTTGCAAAAGAGGCAGGTCTGCAGCTTGGCACCAGATCAACTGTTGGCCTCCCTAGCTTTTGATATGCCTGCCTCAGTTCCTATGCTTTCCTGCAGCATTGCTGCTTACCCGTCTTACCCCTTCTCCTGCATCCTCATGTCATCTGCTCATCGATGTCCACGTTTCTACAGCTGGTCCGTAGCGGTGCTTGCACAGCCTCTTCTCCCTACAGGCCCAGAAGTTCCAATATCTTCTGCATATGCAAGACCAGAGTGTGTTTCGAGCATTTAGCTAGCACGCTCAGCTGACCAGTTGCACACAACAGTGGAGGGATGCCAGGTATGCATGCAAAGACGGACAATCTGGAAAAGGCCTGGGGGTGGAGGAGTGCAGCTTCTGGTCTCTCTGACCCCTGTGCAGGAGAGTTCACAACTGTGACCAGAGCAATCAGTGTCAGGCATTCTGGGACAGCTGCTGGAGGACTGGTAGGGTCAACGTAGGTAACACAGTCTGCATTTGCGCTGCATCAACCTCAGTACCTTGACAAGGGCTAAACAGCACTTAGGAAGGTGGTGTTACTAAATTGACATAATGGAGAGCTTACATTAGTGGGAGGCAAAATTTAAGGATAGACACGTGCACACTCAGATCGACACAAGACTGTTTATGTCAGCCTAACTTTGTAGCATAGTCCAGGCCTTTTAAGTCGCTGCAGTTCCTGTCCTTTACTCTAGGCTCAGTTTTGACACACTGATGTGATACAACCATTTGTTTTCTTTCAGCGACCCAATCGCCTTTAAAATTAGCATTTAACTACTCACACAGAGTGAAACCTGTGGTTGTAAGAACAGAAACAGCTCTGCCATAGTTCCCATTTCTCCTGTCCTAAGTCAGCTTTTCTTAGAATGGGCCACAGCAGGAGAAGTTACCATTGCCTGCTGAAGTAAAAGCAAACAGTAAGTCATCCCTCTTTCTCTGCAGCACTCAAAAACCATATCAGTTTTCCCTGAAAAGTGCCTCCAGTTTTGTTTTTTTAAAAGGAAAGGAGTTAAGATATTGAGTACCAGTTACACTCCATGCACAGGCAATCCCTATTTATTTATTTCTAGAAAGTATATTAAATATACTACTTACAGCCTACAGTGGTGGGCTTGTCCTATATTACAGACTTATAGTAAGGAATACAGGAATTTGTTTCCCAAAATGCAGGACTCCCTGCGGTTAAGACCCTTAACAAGACAGTTTCAGCTTAGCAGCTGTTAGCACGCATGTATAATTTTGTATAAACACTCATGTTCACAGAAAAGCCCTTCAAAAGGGGTCAATTGAAGTATATTACTCTAGTCCTACTAACCTTGACAGCATCCTTAAAAACACGAGGCCATTTCATCTGAACATATGTTTTGGCATCTAACAACATAAAAGATTTTGTTCGCATCAGTGATGATAATACTGAATTACTAGATAATTAGATACTGCACAAAGCACACTGAATTGGCTTAAAGCAGAAAAATCTGACATACGAGGCATAATACTTCACTGCTGACTTCAAATGGGCATTTAGGGCATTCAGCACCGAGTAGGACCCAGATCTAAGTCAGAAGTCATGTCACACAGGATCAGGCCTTCCATGATCACAGCTGAGGACTTGAGTCACCTTCAGCCAATACAGGAACATCCTTGTCACTTAGGTTGTATAAATACCAATAGAGAAGATGCATAACAGACTCCTTTCTCTCATATCCAGAAATCTCTTCCTGAAGAAGTTTGGGTTCTTTACCCAAACTCCCACAACCAAACCAAAGGTCTGCCCACAAGGTCTTGTGCAGTGAGAGTTTGTGCTGTGTCTCTCTGAGATCCTTAGAAAAACTGAACCAGTATTCATATTGCCAATAAAAAGATTTAATTTTAATCATGATAAATCAAGGTGGTTTAAATCTGTTCAGTTTATCCAGGAAGTGGGAAACAACTTCAGCATGTTTCTTTCACATCAGCTACTAGTGCGATCCTACAAATTTTAAGAAAGTCAGCACTGAGAGAACAACCACTGCTATAAGAAAGAAGCTAAAACTTACATGATTTGGATGAAAGATCCACCCACTTCCAGCTATGAGTTGTCATGTGGCGGATACTTTACATTCTTAAAAGAAACAAGGGTGCAGCATGCAAAGGAATCCTAATGCTCCCTCAGTGCAGGAAACTGGAGAACCTGCAGAAGCATGTGGCAATGCAGATATGCTTAGTCAAACTCCATAATATCCTCATTTTTACAAAACCACAGGAAGTAATATGCAACTCTCCACACTACACGCGCTGTATGCATTATACCACTTGGCAGCACTGCATAAGGCACATACAGAGAGCTCTCTGTACAGCGGCCCATGAATGAGCATCCATAAACCGAGAATAGTAATCCAAAAGGTGAGAAAGCCAGGAATCCCCTAGATTTTTTTTTTTTAAAGGAACTAAATATGATAGAACACCACATTCAACACTAGTAGCATGCAGTAATAAGATTGCCTTAGTGCAAATCTCAGTTCACTTCTACCTCTAATTAGTGCCACACACCAGATTTTAAATCTAATGTTGTAGCTTCTCATTTTATAAACGTGTTTTCATTTAATGAAGTTGTAATTAATCTCGTCAAGGGACTTTCAAAGCAAAAAGAATACAGCTGGAACCACTATTGTTTCCTCATAGCATTACTGCTCAGAACCATTTCCTCCTTACAGATGTCTGATCAGTAGAGCCCTGCGCAGATACAAAATTTGGATCCGCAGCCAATCTGCAAACATTGTCCATGGTTATCCACAGATTTGAATCTGACTGAAGGTTACTAAGGATGCACTGATGTTACCATCTCTTCTGAGAAGTGACTTTGCAGGGTTCCATGTTTGTAGCTCAGTGGCTTTCAGATCAAATGTGCTCCGTTTGCAGTGGGAAAAAAATCTTTTTGCTTGTAAGCTAAAAATTCCGTGGGCCAAATTAAACCCTATTGTATTCAGATTATGCTTTCAGTGACACCAGTGTAATCCCATTGCTGTCAAAGCATTTGCACAAGTGTAAATTATTAAATTTACTAAATTTTTACAAACCCAAACAACTGTTGATTCATAATAGAATCTAGTTCCTCCTTCATTATCTATGTTGGTTAAGCAGAGCAAACAGGGTAAAAAAAAAAAGTGTAAATTTATTTTTGCCATTGAAGTCAGCCAATCTGACTTGACAGAAGCAGCAGATCTGATGAGTAAGAAGATATGAACAGAACCACCACACTCTAAAGGCCACAAACTAAGCTTGAAATTCTTACTCAGCCACAGATAAGTGGGAGTATGGACCAGGTGAGAAGGGAGATTGGATAGAAAGTGGCTAGAGAGCAGAGCAGCACAGGAACCCACTGCATCTTTAAGAAAAGAAAAGGGGGTCAGTCAGCCAAGGAGCCCAAGTGTTGCTACAGCTTTTTCAGAAGGAGGCAGGAAAAACTGAGGAATCCAGGTGCTGCTACTCGTGTCTTAGAATGCTATAGGGAGCAAAGTGGCAGGAGCCACTGTTTTTGTCAGCATAGAAGGAGAAGCTGGGTATGGGTCACAGGGAATGGATCACTTGATGATTGCCCTGTTCTGTTCATTATCTCTGGGGCACCTGGCATTGGCCACTGTCAGAAGACAGGATACTGGGCTAGATGGACCTTTGGTCTGACCCAGTATGGCCATTCTTATATTCTTATGCATTCAAGAAAAACTGTCAGTGGAAGATGGAAACCACCACTCCGAGGCCAATAGGTCTAGATAGAAAAAAACATCTGAGAAAAATGAGATCTGGCTGAACAAAACTCAATATTTTTGTAATTAATTATATTAAATACACCATATGCCTTCAAATTTAATTTGAAGCAATAAAAATAAATTCCAGTCATTTCAATTTAGTAGGTCCCTTGCAGAAGGTGGGAAGCAGGATCCATCTTTTAAGTGTGGACATCTAAAACAAAGGAGATTATATCTCCCCTCCACGTGACCCTGGACATGGGAGAAGACTTCTGTCAAAAGAAAGGGAATAGCATTGGCTAAGACTGGATAACCAACATGCAGAATTTGGCGATGGCCATCTAGCAGATCTCAATACTGGAGACTTGACACACTGTCCTGAGACAATCAGTGCTCCTAGGAACTGGACTTTGATGCTTAAACAGGAGAGGACAATTTCTTGAATGTATTCAGGGAATGAATACTACCTACTGAGTCTTATTAGAGAAAGCTTCTAACTTCAAATAAAGTAACTAATCTGAAAACATCAGACATCTGTGGGAGGATTACTGTCATTGATAGTACGTATAATGATACCTCCTGAAGAGTTCAATCAGGATAGCATTCTAAGGAGCAGAATGAGGTTACATGGTCTTACTCTATGACCTGTGGAGCTGGAATAAGGTTGATGCCCTAAGGAAACAGTGTTGGAATTTATATAAAACTTCCTTTTCTTGAACAAGCTGAAAAACATACTACAGAGACCTCACTTTTCTACTTAGACACACTTATACCTCCAAAATAAAGCACTCATGGAGGAACTAAAGGCTATGTTTCACTGGTTTAACATGCTAATTGAACTATGGACTTTGCACCAGCCAGTAGGATAAGCTCTATTTGTTGAGTTTTCTGTCAGGGTTCATGAAAGCAATGATTACTTCATACAAGTATTCATTTTAAACCTATCTGGTCCCGGATGGAGGACTGGTCTTGCAACAGACCTTCTCTGTAAAAGAGAGACATCTGAAGATCTGATGCTTGGTTAATCGGGCCTCAGAGCCATAGCCTAACCAGTATTGCTGCCATTCACATCCTTATCTTTAGTATTGTCCTGGGGAACAATGAAAAAGGTGGGAACACAAAGCAGGGACTTTGCCCAGCCTTGAAAAATGTCATTCACCACCTCACAGCCCAAGTCCTGACAAAGAGGCTGTAGGTCATTTTCTCTACTGTTTCCAGCTGCAAAGAGGTTGGTAGTTAGATAGGAAATTTTGCTCCACCCAGCACATGAGAATCTCTCTCTCTCTGTGTCTCGGGTAGGGCTGATCATGTTCTTCCCAGTTATTATGAAAACCCTATTGACAGTCATGACCAGAACAGGTCGGTTATCAATTGAAGGAGCAGTTTTCAGAGACCTCAATGAATCATTGTACTCTAGCTGGCAGATGCTGTACTCTCTTTCTGGCACCCATTCCATGAACTTAATCTGGAAGACCCCTTTAAAAAAAAAATCTAATTGCCTGCATTCACCAGGCATGGGAACTGAGAATATACAGGTGGGACTAGATCTCTGCCAAAGGATGAGATGGGAGAGATGGAGAGGGAATAACCAAAACTGCTGCTGGATATGTATTCATATGAACTCTGGGTCACTGCAGCATGCCTGAGAGGGAGCAGAAATCTCAACAGACTCCAACGAGAACTGAATTTTTGTTTATTACACCACTTGGTTTCCATTATGACTATCAGGGATGAAGTGGGAATTTTTTGTAATATTTTTATGAATCCTATGTGTGCCACAGTTTCCTCGATACTTTGCATTGCTACCCAGTAGGGGTATTAAGTTTGCTCTCAGAACAAACTAAAACATAGGTACTTGTGTCACCTCCCTGTCTGGTGGGAATGAATAGAGTCAATAAGGAACTGTCTGAAAACAAACAGATGAACAAGGAGTCCAGAGACGCAATGCAAGTACCAATGATTCATGGACTGGCACTCTCAGCAGGGAAGCTGAGCAGAGATCTCAGCTCAACCACAAAGGACAGAGGGTTGAGAATAAGAGCTGGCATCTGGAAGAGGCTGGGAGCTCTCTCACCTGAAAAATGACAAAGGAAGAAGTCAGGAGAGAGACAGAGCCTGAAAATGGAGTTCACTACAGCTTGGCTGGTGAACTGCTCTGGACAGACCAGAATGGACTATGTTTTAACCTTTATTTCTCTATGTTAACCTCAGAACTTCCAACATTATCTTTGCTTGTCCCCAATTCTTCCAGGTTAAAAATAGGAAGGGAAGCGGGTTGTACTGTTCCGATTTGAAGTAGATGATGGATGATTTCGTTCTGAGACTGGGAGTAGGACAAAGCTGTTCCTGAAATTCTTTTACAACTCCATAGCATACCCCCTCTGGACAATGTTTAGTGACCTCCTTTTATCAAAGCTATAAGTCAGCTATAGAGTGAAACAATACTTGCCTCTGGAGTGGCCTTCTCATTATTTCAGGTAAAAATCTCCCCCAGTTAGAAATGCTGAATCCCTGACCAGCAAAAATAGACAGATTATTCTTCAATAGTGATACAAGAGTAAGTTTTGACTGGTCCATGCTGAAAAACCTACTGGCGTTATTAAAAAAATGAAGGCTGGGGGACAGTGTGGTAGAAAGACAGAACTGGTGGACTGCCATTGCTGCCTGCCAGTTCTTCCACATCTGGGCAGCTGTCCCTCATCACTCCACAGCCATCTGCTGAGGGGAGGAGAGGCCTGGGAACCAGCAACGGAACCTGGAAAAAAACCTTGACATGAGGGCATGGTGACCCTCAGCAGTAGTTGGGGACACCAGTCTTGATACTTTCCCAATCTTTTATATGTGGCGAGAAAATCCCCCCTCTCTCTCATACCGCCCTGGGGTTATATAGCTATAGCTTGTCTAGGGCAGCTATAGATCTAAGCACAGTTTCACAGTATACACTCTTGAGAGAGAAAATTTGGGGGTTTTATTTTAAATATATTTTACTGTTTGATTCTCTAACCTAGACTGCTAGCCTTCCTCCCTTACCCTTCATGGGGGTTTAACGTGTGCACACCTAGAGGAATCCGCCTATGTCTAGAGCTCGGCACGAATACAAAATTTGTATCCGCATCCAATCAGCGAAAGTGATCCATGGATATAAAGTGGCTATCCATGGATCTGCAGGGCTCTACAGGTCTCCTGGCTTTGTGTTTTCTGCATTGATCTGCCCTTCTGCACTCTGCAGATGAGCAGACAGTGCTGATTTTATGTATTCATATATGTCCCTTTTAGGAATCTACTTCCATAATCCTCTTTAAAGGGAGGAGAAAAATTGAGCTCAGATAGCTCTGAAAATATTTCCAATGGTTAGGGATCTCTCTGTCCTCAAAGAAACTGCACTTGTTAGTCTCCCATACCCCATATAGGTGTCTCAAGAAAGGTAGTGGCCTGGGGCTCAAGGATGCTTTTCCCAGAAGCTCTTCCCCTTTCTATTGCATGAGATCCACATGGACCAAAAATCTCAGCCTGGGATAAAAGTAGGTACCCTAGAGGGCAGGGACTGTTATACAGGTGGGAGCCAGGGAAAAGACCAGAGCTCAAAGGCCCTTTACCACACTCTGGTGTTGGCAGTAACCGTGCTGTGTCCAAGTCCTTCCATCCGCAACTCACAGCTTCATTGCCGTCATGGAGATAGGAGGCCTGTCTGCCCCGGAGCCAGCTCTTTTCCAGTCCTACCTGCCACCTCTCCTGCCCACAGAAAGGGGACCAAGGCAAACCTGCCCAGACTGGGCTGTGAAGGAAAATGCATTCTAGGCACATAGCTGGCCAAGCACCCAAAAAGACACTCAAGCAGGAGACAGACCTTTCGTTTTGCCTCTGGCTGTTCCCCAGCCTAGCTTGGTCTCTGAAGCCTGCAGGGGCAGCAGCTGCTGCAACCACCACCAAACAGGAAGCAGAACTGAGGGAACAAACTCCTCCAAAAACCAATGCAGCCCTGGAACACAACTGGGAATTAGATAAAATATTGAGCCCAATTTTTAGTCTAAAAATTTTGAAATTTTCCTCAGAAGAGCTCTGCAGCAGGGAGGGCTGGGGGGGACTGCTGGCAGAGAAAATTAGAGAGACCTTCAGAAGATGGCAGCGGGGGGAATGCCCCAATGACTTACAGGTCTAATTCTGCCCCCCCCCCACACACACACTCTGCAATCAGGCCACTGAAATACTCATGGTAACAGATCTGTTGACCTTAGCACAAAGAAGAGCTTAAAAGCTAACACCCTTATTTGTGGCAGTGTCAAAAGGTGTTATAAATTAATTGAAAACTAATAAAATATCAACTATGTTTCCTTTCTGCTTGTGCCCCAGAGAGATGGGCTGGCATGTCTTCTAGGACTAAACACTGGAAGGCCCATGTACAAAAAGAAGTTAACCCTGACTGACCAGTGGGTGCATTGGAAAACTACTTTAGAGCTAAGGTAAAATGCTAGAAGGGAAACAGGGACTGGTGGGTAGTAGGTACCTGAGTGAAACTATTCATTCTAAAGGTCTAAATTCTCTCGCTCATCTGCCTCTGCAAAAGAGGGAGAAGACCACAAAACACTAACATCCTAAATTTTAAAGGTTCTGAGCATCTGCAGCTCCTATTGACTTCAACAGGAGATGAGGTTACTGTGCTCTTTTGAGTCAGGCCATAAGCAAATAGACTGATACAACCAAGTGCAAGGAAACTTCCCTGGCCATCTGGCCAGCCAACATGAACTGGGTGCGGTGTCGAAGAAAATCAGCCCACAGCAGAGCCATACTTCATTCGTGACCTTTGTGGACAAATGAGAAGCAGTGAGATTTTCATACTGTCAGCCTGATATAAGTGTGTGAGAGAAAGAGTTAGAGAAGAAAAGACAGGGATGGGAAAGAGCCATAGCTGATTTTCCCTGCTGACACTCCGCCCTTCACTTCTAGGAAATACTATGGGAATATTATATCAGTGCACCCCAATGCTCAAGAAGCAGCATGTATATTTGAACTTTTTGCTTTCTAAGCGCTTTACGGATGCTAATTGTCCCAAGATACATTGTGACAACATAAGAAAATACCAGCCTTCAGAATGAATTTCCTTCCTTTGGGCAACTGTGTCACTCTTACTAACAATTTAGTGAGATGTGGCTAAAACTGCCCAAGTAAGAAACTGCTACGTTATGCAGATGTAGTCTTTCAGCTGATAAAGAGCCACATTAGTAAACTTTCCTTGAGTTGCAGCATGATGGACTCTGCCAAAGCAGCTTCATCAGGCGTACAAGAATAAACCCTTGCAGGGATTAGGGAATGTAAAGGTGGGGATTAATGGTCTTGGCTGGCCCTCAAAAAAAAAATAAAGCCACACAAAAAATGAGTTCATAGATAATATCTAAAGAAAGCCCCTTACAGAGTAAGTATCTAGCTGCACACATGCCTAAGAGCTTTGAAATGTGGTGCCTGGGGGGAAAAATGACTGGTATGTAATCTCCAAAATCATAAATGTTAACTCCTTTCTTTTCTTTAGGTAAAATGTAAAGGGCCCATCTTCTGCAAAGCCCTTTGTGTTTTAGCTGTTGAACGCCTGATTTACTCTTCTATTCCAGCTCTTCAAAGAAGTCAGAACTGAAGACTGGCTTCCAAATTCTCATTTCACGGGAAGTTTTCTGGATATTACACACTGCAAAAAGGCAGCATCTAATAAGGAATTTATATCATTAATGACCTTTTTATGGGGGAAGTCTCTGGTTTTAACCTGGCAAGGGGCAGGAGACAGAGGGGAGGAGAGCAACGAAAAGGGGGGGGCTTGTTTCTGAAGCTTCTAGCTGTTAATAAAGCACTCTTTCTATGCTACATATCAACTGCTAAGTCACACAGACCAAACAGGCAAGGCAAGCAGCTGTTCCTGTCAGCTGCTTTCCTTTAATAGTACATGTATCAAAAAGGAAAGCAGCTTCCATTGAACTAAAAACAAAGCCAGAGAATAATGCATTAGTCAAAAGCCATGTCTGTAAAGGAGCCACATCTTAATATATTACCGCACTTCCAGTTAAAGTTTCTGCTTTCATCAGCAACCCTAAACCCCCATGCTTATCTTTATCTTAACCCGGAGAAAACAACTACTGGGTGCATGGGTGTTTTGGAAAGGGGAAAGTTTGGTTACAAAACTTACTTTAGTCTTTTTCTGGCAATATTTTTGCTCAGCTGACATTATGCTAATGTTCTCAACTCCTCCCCCTTTATCACAAGTCTTGCAATATTTGGTGTTTCTCCTAAAGCCCCAACTCCTTGAGTCATGAGATTACTTCAGAAGCTCAGCTTTCATTTATATAAATCTAGTGAGTTTCTACCTTCCTTGGTTGTAGAGAAAACTTAGATATATAAAGACTACAGTCTCAAATTAAAAAAACAAAGACAAAGAAACACAATGTCTCCTGGATTTCTAAGCAAATCATGATTTTGGGGGGGACCCAACAACTATTTTTGAACAACAGGGACTGGTAATACAGCTGTCCAGATTCTTATAGATTAAGGAATTTACAACATTTAAATTTGTTTTTTTAAAGTTAAAACCTTTTTCAGGGTGCAGAAACAATTCAAACCTGCCTGAAATGATCTTGCAGGAGCGAGTGGGATTGTTATTCTGTGCCTCTGATCTTTCATTTTAAAGAGGTATAATAAGGAAGTGGTGGATATTACCCACAAGGACTCTGCTAACCCCCAGACGGTCTGTTTTGTAGCCTCTCCTGTTCAACATGTAGACTGAGATGGCTGTAGTTAAGGATCTATGGGATCTACTGGAACTTGGAGCAATACAGTATGCCAGACAAGAAATTCTGCAGCATCTTCATTTAATGTTTTTAAATGATGATTTTCAGACTTAAGTAGAAAAATAAAATCAGCATGGCTGCCTATGTTGTTTTGAAAAATTTCATTTTATGTTGCACCCACATTTTCAGATTTCAACATGCTGCAGATATTTGTAATGATAAGCCATAGAAATGGTCAGTGGGAAAGGCTGGATGTTTGGCAGCTGGGTAGAGGCAGTCAAGGCTTTTGTCGAGACACAAAAGTTGCATTGCTTTAACTATATCAGCATAAAGCACCATGCAGGTTGGGGTACCCAAGCACCAGCCAGGGACAAACAATTGGCCACGTCCAGTTCAGTTTGTAGTCCTTACCTCAGGTTTCTGTTTACTTAACACAGATTGTGGGGGCCCCTCTGGCCTCCACTAGCTTAATGGTCTGGCCCTTTCTTAGCAGGGGGGAGGGGGAAGAGGGGTCCACAGAGCTTGCCCTTCCACTAGCAGCCTTCTGTTACAGCCACAGGAGAGTGTACTCCCAGCCCTCCCCTGGTCCCAGTCTCCCTCATGAAGCTGAGCCTTCCTTTATATCCCCTAGTAGGGAATCAGATCCAATCCCTAGATCTTGTCCAGATGAGTCAGATGATGCCCAGAACCTGCCTTTTGGTCTCCTCTCCAGAACAGGGCTGCCTGCTCTTCAGCCCCCCTGGTCCTTAAAGGGGCAGTTTGCCTTGTTATACACCTTTATACAATATAACCGCATCTACACTGGGGATTGTATCAATATAACTTTCAGTAAAAAGCACACCCCTAGCCAAAACAGATACACATTACAAAAAAAAACTAGATTAGGGCATGAAGGGTAATTTGAGACTGACACAGCTAGATGCACAAGTAGTAGCAGCAGCAACCACATTCAACAAGTCCTTTCTTGACCAGTGCAGCCTTGACTGTAGCCTACATCAAGGTTCTTGACCTTGGAGTCGAACAGATGCCAGGGGTTCATGACCACCCTGTCCCTCTCATATGGCTAAATGGGGAGACCTAGAAGGGGCCTGGTATGGGAAAGGTTAAGAACCACCCTGTCCCTCTCATATGGCTAAATGTGGAGCGGGGGGGGGGGGGGGGGAGGAAGGGGCGAAAGGGACCTGGTATGGGAAAGGTTGAGAACCACTGGTCTACATGTATCACCTGAAGACAATATTAAAGCATCAGCTAGTGCAGAATGCGGTGACCTTTCTGCTAAGCAAAGTGATTTAGAGCAAGCACATTACACAACTGATTGGCGAAATGCAATAACTTCATCTGTTTCCAAGTGCTTATTCAATATGCTGGCTCCAATGTAAGGAGCCCTATGAGATTTCCAGCCTGGCTACCATAGATTCATAGATTCTAGGACTGCAAGGGACCTCAAGAGGTCATCGAGTCCAGTCCCCTGCCCTCATGGCAGGGCCAAATACTGTCTAGACCATCCCTGATAGACATTTTTCTAACCTACTCTTAAATATCTCCAGATATGGAGATTCCACAACCTCCCTAGGCAATTTATTCCAGTGTTTAACCACCCTGACAGTTAGGAACTTTTTCCTAATGTCCAAGACCTAAAGACCACTTCTCTTCCTATGCAGTTTTGAGACAGCGAAGACATATTTGCAAAGTGCCTAGTCAGGTACTTTTGGACTGGAGGCAGGGTATTTCCAGAGGATTTGCATCTGTAAAACTTGTTCCTTCTAAACTTGATCTTCAGAGCATGGTCCAAGTAACATTTCTACAGAAGCGTCTCTGATTTTGGACTATCAATATGTAATCACAGCTGATTTGGATGTCACAACGAGGCAGGCTATTTGTACCATATATTGCAAGTAAATTAATGTGTTTAATTTATGTCTTTCAACTTGATGCCAGGTGAATAATTAAATAAAAATTAGCTGTTCTAGAAACACCCCATGCTGATGGCCACTGCTGCTTGCATCGTTTGTCAGAGAAAACTATTTACATTTAGGCACAAATATCCTAATTTAAAAATGCAAAGAGACAGCTGGACCTATTTGTTCTTGTAAAAAGTGTTTAAAATCATGCAGCTTGCAACATTTCATGAGCTGCTGGGCACTTGTGGAGGCTGTGAGTAGAACTCAAGTCTCTCTCCAGTCACAACTGCTCTGAAAAATGTCTTCCCAAGAAAGCTGGGAATAAAACATTCTCTTCATGACAAAAAAAGGGGGCATCACCCTTCCACAACATTACTGCTTCAGCACAGACGGGAAGTGGGAGCAATGGTTTAGCTTCAGAGTCAGAGATGAAGTAGAAATAGGAGTCCATTGGGGCACCCTGAAACTATCAAGGATTATACAGCTATCACCTAAAACTCCCACAGTATGTAAATCCTCTTCTCACAGGTTGGAAAAAAAGCTTACCCATGTGTTCCCTTTCCAATATCAATATGCAAAACTAGGACCACAAAGCAAAACAGACCAAATTTCTCTCCCAGCAAGGGGCTTTCTCCCAAGTTAAGATTTACCTCAGCATCCACTGCTGTGTATTCCAGAGTCTGTCTCATATCCAGACCCACACCTGAGGTCACACAAGCAGGCATCTGTGCCAGTACTCACTGACACAGGCAACTCTGTTAGAGATTGAGGTAGTGCCTCCTTTCATAACCCTGCTCAACTGATCCTTGCATCACAAAAGGGCATTCTGAATGCACTTTCACCTTGAGAAAGCACTAAACTGAACACTAAGTAAACTGAAAGAAAACATGCCAGCTGTAAAATAGTCAAGGTCTTCTGTTCTAGCCTGGGACTTCTAGTTTAATCCCTCTGACTAGTAAGTAAAGACATCTAAATATAACAAACTGTTGCATCTACTCGCCACCAGTGTGCTGATTTAATTCTGCCTCTAGCAGAAGAATACGCTTGGAGTGGTCACATGACATTTATTCTTAAAGAGGATCCTGAGGATTTTCCCTTGAGCTAAATCCTGCCATGTGGCTGGCCAAATGCCACAAAGCCTTGGTAGAACTCATCAGTTCTGAAAAGGGAGCAGCAATGTTAGGTGCAGAAGCACTAGCCAGTGATGATAGAAAGTGGTGGGTCATGCAAGAAGTAAAGAGAACCTCCAGAAAACACTACTGCTCCCTCAAAGTGTTAGTGCTGCTCTAAGCTCATGGCAGCCTCTGGAACTACCTTGGCAGCCACTTGCTGCTACCCCACCTATTTGGTCAGTCAAAAGGTTGGGCTAGATGAAAGGCATATAAGAGATGGGGGACAGAGAGAAAACACTGAATACTTTAAAGTAACAGAATCTTACAGAACAGTTCCCATGCTGCACCTAGAAATCTGGAATCAGAACAGAACTCTGGCAGCACAGGCCTGCATTAAATTTTGAATTGTCTTGGCCTGTCAGGAGGGGTTAACTCATCCCAGTCTAGTATAGGTGTAACTCACAAACCTCCTGGGTGTGGTGCTGTGTCCCATCTAGTGGCATGGAGACCACCTGGAGAGAGAGTAATGAGTCTGCTCTAAACCCAAAGGGTACGTCTATACTTACCTCCGGGTCCGGCGGTAAGCAATCGATCTTCTGGGATTGATTTATCGCGTCTTGTCTAGACGCGATAAATCGATCCCGGAAGTGTTCGCCATCGACGCCGGTACTCCTGCTCCGCGAGAGGAGTACGCGCAGTCGACGGGGGAGCCTGCCTGCCGCGTCTGGACCCGCGGTAAGTTCGAACTAAGGTACTTCGACTTCAGCTACGTTATTCACATAGCTGAAGTTGCGTATCTTAGTTCGAAGTGGGGGGTTAGTGTGGACCAGGCCTTAGCTAAGGGCCACTTGGATTTTACCTCATGCCATAGCGGCTCGTGCACTTAGCTCCAGAGGTCCCAAGTTCGACCCTGCCCACCGATGACCTATTTTTGGTTGCTTTAGAGGTAAAATCTTTTACAGGTAAATTCCTGCCTGCTTGGAACAAGCCCAATATTAGACACTGTTACCATCCAATAGAAATAATATTAGATACACACAGCTACTAATTTAATTTTGTATAAAATTTGCTCTAGGCTTGTGTCTCAGGGAAATATACTAAAAATCAGCAGACAAACAGGAGAAGAATGAATAATTAACATGAAAAGAATTTGCACAGAGCACCACATCCAGAGGATGCATGCAGGTTTCAAGGGCATGCAAGTGGGAAGACAGTTATCTTTTCCATAACTGGTGTTCTTCGAGATGTGTTGCTCATGTCCATTCCATATTAGGTGTGTGTACTCGCCACATGCACTGGTGCCGGAAGTTTTTCCCTCAGCACTATCCATAGGGGATCGGCTCTGGCGCCCCCTGGAGTGGCGCCCACATGGTGCAGTATAAGGGTCACCGCCGGCTCCCCCCACCCTCAGTTCCTTCTTGCCAGAAATTCCAACAGTGGGGAAGGAGGGCAGGTCATGGAATGGACATGAGCAACACATCTTGAAGAACACCAGTTACGGAAAAGGTAACTGTCTTTTCTTCTTCAAGTGCTTGCTCATGTCCATTCCACATTAGGTGACTCCAAAGCAGTACCCCTGGAGGTGGGTAGGAGTTCACGGACGTATAGATTGCAACACAGCTCTGCCGAAACAAACGTCGTCTCTGGCCTGCTGAGTGATGGCATAATGAGCGATAAAATGAGGACAGAGGATCATGTTGCGGCTCTACAGATGTCCTGGATGTGCACCAGGAAGGCCCCTGAAGATGCTTGAGCTCTCGTCGAGTGGGCTCTGACAATCGGTGGCAGTGGAAACCCGCCAGGTCATAACAGGTCCTTATGCACAAGGAGATCCAAATGGAAATCCTCTGAGAGGACACTGGATGACCCTTCATCCTATCTGCTGTAGTGATGAAGAGTTGAATCGATTTACGGAAAAGCTTGGTATATTCTAAGTAAAAAGCCAAGGCCCTCCGGCATCCAGGGCGTGAAGACACCTCTCTTCACTGGTCTTGTGCAGTTTGGGACAGAACACCAGGAGGAAGATGTCCTGGTTCATATGGAAGGTGGAGACCATCTTTGGCAGGAAGGCCGGGTGAGGTCGTAACTGAATCTTATCTTTGTAGAAGACCGTGTATGACGGTTCTGAGATCAAGACTTTAATTTCAGAGACCCATCTCGCTGACGTTACCGCCACCAGGAATGCGACCTTCCACGACAGATGGGAAAGGGAGCAGGAACCCAGCAGTTCAAAGGGCAGGCCAGTGAGCATAGAGAGGACCAAGTTAAGATCCCACTGCAGGATGGGAGCCCATACCTGTGGGAAGAGTCTCTCCAGCCCTGTGATAAATGGTAGCACCCATTTATGGCCAGGTAAGTCAGTCTAGTTGAGGGCTTCCTCAACTTCCCAGGAGGACCTGTTGGACTTCTTCCGAACAGGTCCGCTCCTCCACGTTCAGCCACGCAGCATCCATGCCAAGAGGTGGAGGGACCCGAGGTTGGGGTGTAAGAACCAACCGTGGTCCTGTGACAGCAGGTCCGGTTGGTTGGGCAGGGGCCAGGGAGGTGCTGCTGACAGGCTCATGGGTGTGCTGAACCAATGCTGGTGAGGCCACATCGGGGCAATCATGATAACCTGCGCCTGGTCTCTCGATCTTTGCAGGGCCCTGCTGATGAGTGGAATCGGAGGAAATGCGTACATCAGGCTCCCTGACCATGACAGGAGGAAGGCATCGGAGAGGGAGCCCTTGCTCAGACCCTGTCGAGAACAAACCCGGTGGCATTTCCTGTTCTGTCTTGTAGCGAACAGGTCCACTTGGGGAGTTCCCCACCTTTGGTAGATCATGCAGGCTACCTCTGGATGGAGGGACCACTTGTGGTGAGAGGAGAAGACCCTGCTGAGCTGGTCTCCCAGCATATTCCTGACACCGTGAAGGTGACAAGCTTCCAGGTAGATTTCATGGCTGATTAAGTCCCACAGACGGAGCGCCTTCTGACAGAGCCAACGAGCGCGCTCCCCCTTGCCTGTTGATGTAGAACATCGAGGCTGTGTTGTCCATCAGGACTCGTACCACCTTGCCCGACAGTTGTGGCAAGAAGACTCCGCACGCCAGCCAGACTACTCGAAGCTCTTTGACATTTATGTGTAACCGCGCCTCCTCCAGGGACCACATCCCCATGTCCGGAGGTTGCCAAGATGTGCCCCCCAGCCGAGGTCTGAGGCTTCCGACACCAACTCGATGGAGTCAGGAGGCTTGTCAAACAGAACCCCTTCTAGGACTGTCCTGCAGTTGGTCCACCATCTCAGCGAGGTAAGTATCACCTAGGGAATGGTAACGATATTCTCCAGGGGGTCTCGGGACTGGGAATAGACCATTGCCAGCCATTACTGCAGGGGTCACATCTGGAGCCTGGCATGGTGGACCACGTAAGTGCACGCTGCCATGTAGGCCAACAGGCGCAGACAGACCCTAGCTGTAGTCAGAGGGAACACGGAGACTTCTGCGATGAGGTTCACCATCGTGTGGAACCTTTCCAGTGGCAGGAACGCTCTGGGCAAAAGTTCCTGGTGCGTTTTGGCGTCATCCTGAGGAACCGGGTGAGGGGGCCTCATGATAGCCTCATCCGGCGATGACAATGCCACGGGAACTTCCACTTCCATTGGTGGTCCAGCAGCTTTCTCCCTTGAGTCCTCCTGGACCTGAGGCATCTTACCCCCCGAAGACTCAAGCACCGCAGGGGGATGGGATACCGAGGCCACTGGCCTCTCTAAGGCTCCCGACACTGATCGGGCAGCCTGGGAAGGTTGGGTGAACCCCCAAGGGTTCCACAGATGATATGGCGCCAGCCACTACGCCTGGGGCAATGGGACAGGTTTTGGTGCCAATAATGTAGTCGGCACCGCTAGTACTGGCTCTTCTCCCAGACTCAGGGAACCTCGCTCCGAGCCGCAACCTCCTTCTTGGAGACAGGCGATGATGGCCCAGCGATCGGCAGTCTCTGGTGCCCGATCGGTCCTGGGATCGGTACCAGGCCCTTGAAGACGGTCCGGATCGGTCCCAGAGTTCTTGCTGTGTGGCGTGTGCCTCGGAGGGTCTGTGCCAATCTACTGGCGAAGTATGCCTCAAGTACCTCGATAGGTGCCTGCGGTGTGGGGACCGAAGAGGGCTCTGCTGAGCCTGTCTCTCCAGTCCTGAGGCATGACGGCTTCGGGTGGGCGTCGGTACTGCTGAGGTGGGGACACACGCATAGGTCCCAACACAGGTTTTCCCCGAGACCGGGGTACCGCTACAGCTGGTGTGGGCAGCACCAGGAGCGTCAGGATCTCTTGAAAAAAGCGACAAAGAGTCCTGTGGCACCTTACAGACTAACAGACGTATTGGAGCATGAGCTTTCGTGGGTGAATACCCACTTCGTCAGATGACAAAGTGGGTATTCACCCACGAAAGCTTATGCTCCAATATGTCTGTTAGTCTATAAGGTGCCACAGGACACTCTGTCACTTTTTACAGATCCAGACTAACACGGCTACCCCTCTGATATAGGATCTCTTGAGCCGCTCAAAGAGCTTTGGGCGTCAATGGCACCTGACGCTGGCTAGGGCCTGCACCGCTATCTGGGGTCGCAGGCAAAGCATGGGATGGGTTGCACCGCTTGACTTGAGCTGGGGCCCGACTTCCCGAAGGGGGTGTTGAGCTGCCTGGCACAGGTAGTGGCTCACCCCCAGCCCTCTCCTTTCCCTTACGGAAGGTAGGAGTCTTCCCCTCCCAACCCTTTTCGGCTTCTTCCCCGGAGCCATGGAGGGGGACCGGTGCCAGCTAGCGGACAGCACCGGCGGAGCACTGCGCATGGAGATGCAGTGCTCGGTGCGGAGTCGGACCGTTGCCCCAGTGCCGGAGCAAGTGTCGACTCCATTAGGAGCACTTTCAGACAGATATGGCGCTCCTTCTTCGTCCTAGGTTTGAAGGACTTGCAGATACGGCACTTGTCACTGATGTGCCCATTGCCTAAGCACCTTAGGCAGCTGATATGTGGATCACTGACGGGCACAGGCCGTTTGCAGCGATCACAGAGCTTAAAGCCTGGGGACTGGGGCATGCCCCAGTCCAGTCCCATTTGGGACTAACGAAAAGTTGAGAACTACTACTAAGGGTAACTAAGAAACTACTAACTATATACAACTATTTTACAGGTTTTCAAAGTTCACAAGAACAGAGAATGAAACAACTCTAGCCGAAGCAGCAGATGTTTCAGCACCGTCACTGGCAGCAAAAAGGAACTGAGGGTGGGGGGAGCTGGAGGTGCCCCTTACACTGTGCCATGCAGGGGCCACTCCATGGGGCACCAGAGCCGGTCCCCTATGGATACTGCTGAGGGAAAATCTTCCGGCACTGGTGCATGTGGCAAGCACACACCCCTAATATGGAATGGACATGAGCAAGCACTCGAAGAACAGATATTTGTCTGCAGCATTTTGTCAAAGACCTGGGAATCATTCCCAGATGGTGTTGCCAGTCACTGGCTGTGGTCAGGTTGGAGCATGGGACTAGCCTGAAGGTCAAGAGATGGCACAGTTTTAGTTCAGAAAAATAATTCTTGAGACTAGTTGTTCCCTTGTGCTTGTAACCTGTATGGCTTCTTAATTTAGCTAGTCTGATTTTTTTCTTCCAAAACCAGTTAATGCTAAAGACCAGTTTCCACCTTCCTAAATGCAGACAGGAAGCCAGCAGAGAGGAGGAAGGGAGTAACTGCTGCACTTCAACCACCATTGTATTTACATTTCCGTTCTCTCGACAACAAATAAATTTAATTGGGACCGAACATGAGGCACTACTTGGAAAACAAAGGTTGAGGTTTCTGGAGAGAAAGGGGTGCAAAAGTAGGTTTGGATTCCTTTGCAGTGTTATCAGGTGGGCATTTTGAGAGAATGATTCACTTCCTTGTGGAACTTAAAACTGCAATAGCTAGGGAGTTACTGAATCTCAATGGGCAGCCAAGGTATTGTGTGCTCATAGACACAAGCAGTTTCCCGCTGAAAGGAAAAGGATAAGGGACTGGACATATTATTTTATCCAGTACAATGCTAATTGGTTAAGTCATTTTTCTTAAAATAAAGGACTTCCACCTATACTTTAGGAAGAGAGATGAACCATTCCTTCCCATATTCTATCAGATTATTTGGCACAGTATTTTGAATAAATATGTACTGTATCATGTACCATTCCAGCAAGCAATCTTAGTCCACTGTTAACTTTTTAATCATTTCCAAAAAACGAATTTCCACGTTACTTCCACCAACTTAGACTATTAGACAAAGGTTTAAGAAATCCAGGTTAACTGGCACTAATAGTGAAAAGTGTTTACTTCTTGCATTTCCTCCCAGGTTGGGCGATGAAAATAAACTAGTCTATTTCTAATCAAAAGTGTTCTTTATTACTTAAGATATCTGCCATACCACCATATCACTTGACTACAAGTGCCACTGAGAAACATCAATATTTCACACTCCTAGAGGAAGCACAGAAGATGGCCAAAAGACCAGTGTGCTTTATATGTTTGCAAAGCCATAAAAGGGGCAAGGGAGAAGGTGTTGGCTTTGAACTGGTCATCCTCTCAAATTTTATTGGTTCTCTAAAGTAAGAGTCCAAAACAGTATTTAAAGCCCTGTTTTTACTGGGAATGGCAATGGGAAATGATGTACTAAGACATAACTGACCAGCCTCCAGTATTAAAGGTGCATAATAAGGCACTTCCTCCCCAACACCCTCTAACCCTACCTGCTGCCTCTGGCTCAGCTGCTCTTCCGAAAGAAGTGAACTTTACACATCCGGCTATTGGCACTACTCTAGAGCCAATGAGCGTGGGTTAGACCTACCAGGATAAAGTGTTTCAGGAAATGCTTTTAACTGCCGAACAAGCTCTTTGGGAAACACCTGCTTGATTTCCATGTCCTGAAAATTTAACAGCAAGTATCAAAAGGGGTGATGGCATGGCAAATATTGCCAACACCCTTTGAGCCAGCCTGCCTCAAGTCTACATTACATTTCTAGGTTGCTTTCTATACAAAGAAAAAGAAGGGGGGAGATTGAAAACCCTCTGATCAGTAAGAGATGCAGGTTAAAGAAAAAAGTGTAAGACATTTTGCCCTGATTGTCAATGAGACAACCAAGAAAAATAGTAATATTCCAGACTGACTCCTGACCAGCAAGAAAAATGCCCTGATAGGTACAAAGTTGCTTCAATCATTGCTAATCAGAAGTTCGAATGGGAAAAGCTGCAGTCCAGAGGGGGGTGTCAAGACTCCCACATCCTCTGTTCTGAGTTGCTTATATTCCTAAATCCCTGCTTTAGAAAGGCAAGGCCCCACCTTCCACCACCGCTCTCCCTTTAACAATGTCCAGGGCCAGAAACACAGAGAGAAGCATGAACTGAATTCAGAAGACATCATGACTTCCCATCTCCCTCCCAAGCATGATAAGCCAATGTATTTGGCAATTAGTCAAAGAGCTTTTAAAGAAGAAAACAGCGTAGGGTGGCTTCCCCTTTGTATTATGGCTCTCTGCCAAATAAATCAACTGGCTGTGTTCACAGTAGATTGATTTAAATCAAAGATTTAAAATCACAGATTTAAATCAGTAAGCAGTAACTCTTGTTTTTTTAAATAATTGATTTTAATCTCGTTTTGTATTTGTACTATTTAGTTATTTTCCTCAAGAAAGGTTGATTCCCATTGGTAACCATCAAAACAAGTTGATTTGCAACTAAACAGCCTTTACACACTAATTTTGGTACTTCTTTTTGCTAACCAAGAAGATATACAGTATCTATACATGTTTATTTAAGCAGTTATATGAATAAATGTAAGTTAAGCTACAGTCTTAATTTTTACATGTTTTATTTATGTTAGAAAATGGTGAGTTGAGCAGTTCTACTTTACTAGGGTTTTTTTTTAATTTGTGCCACACTATTTGGATGGAAACTGAAATTCAATTAAAAATACAGAGTTTTTTGTTTGTTTTTTAATTAAATAAAATACCTTAAATGTGCTGGATATATATGAAAAGCTTATCAAAACATGTTTTACATTTAAAACTAACTGATTTAGTTAATAAAAGGAAGTATTATCTGTAGTTAGTGAACTGAAATGATTGTTTCTGGTGACCATGTGTTTCAAGATGTTAAAGAACTAGTAGATCTCATTCTCTCACACCTACTTTTTATTCATAGACTGTAAGAGGAAAACAAGTTTTCATGCTTTTTTTTAAACTCCCAATTAGTTTCTTAACTTTCAATTAACTAGTCATTGAAATGAACTAGCTGAATAAACTGAAACGAGGAATATATTCTTTCTATACATGCAGATGATGCTACTGCTGTCAAAAGCTGGTTTGGCACTTCAACAAACTCTAGTTCCAGGTGCTTAGCCAGTGACTTCCACTAGTGCAGTGGTTTGACTTTTTTTAAAACTTGACAAACATGTGCTGCTTAATTTTTTTAATATTTCAGTTAATTTTTTTAAATTATAGTACATTTAAGCCTTACTATAGGTTGTCAAAATTTCAAATTTAATTTTAAATAGTTTTATTTTTACAAAATTAACATTTAATTTAAATTAAAAAACCTGATTTTTTTATCCACCTTGGCTGTGATACTCAATATCAGATAAAAGCCAGTTTTAGTGATATATCAGGTTATGAGTGGATGCTGGAAAGCTTTACTTGGTTTGACTGTGAATTTATCAGACAAACCTTTCCAACCTCTACACTAGTAGCTGGTTAAGAGCCTCCAAGAAAGAGGTATTCAAGATAAAGCTTGTGCCACACCTACAGAAGTGGAGACAATTTAAAGATGCAGTTGAGACAACTGAATTTCCCGGGGGAGGGCAGTTTTAACTAGTCATTCCAAGTACAGTGGTTTGCCATTAAAAATCCAACATCTACCATTTAGTACCTCATAGAATTATTTCCTGTTCTAATTCTATATACTAAAGTATCTCAGATATCATTGGGTGTTAATAGTAGGTAGGTATGGACTTTGATGGTGACCTCTTATACTAATTTTGTATGTTGCATGGTTTGTTTGGTATCTGTATCACTATGTGGGTGAAGACAGGAAGAAACACTACATTAGCCAAACACCTCCAAGTCTGAGAAACAGCAGAGGCTTGAAAAAAATGGGTAACATTTTACAATATGAAGGTACTTAGCAATAAATTAGCCATTGACACATGTATACTCCTACATTACAGCCTATGCCCTTCTCAACACAAATAGGAGTCAATGGTTACAGAATTCTATTTATTCTTAATTATTTGCTAGTATATGCAAAGCACACAGGGTCTCATGGAACAGATATGCTCACCCCCTTAATCATCCCTTGGCTATGTGAGCCAGTGCACCACCATGAAGCAGTTTGGCTATACAGCACCTTCAGTTATTCAAGAACAGCGAGTGTGGCATTTGAGCCTAGGGTAGTGACAAGCTCAAGGTTTGTTAATTACTTCATCCAAACATGCTGTCAAGCTAAGTCAGACTCACCTCTTCCCTGCAAAAGAATCGTGTACAACTGGGTCACTCAAACTCTGCATCAGCAGAACAAACAGACGACACAACACGAGACCAGACAGGCTGGGGTAAAGGAGGAAAAAACTGATAGAAGAAACAGGAAAAGGGAAGAGGTCCAGACTGCCAGACATTACATTCTTTGGGCCACATTTAGATTCTGCTACCTAAAACTGACCAGAGGCAGGTGCCAGAAGCAATAAAGAAGTCTCAAGTCTGAGAATCTGAGCAAAACAAGGAAAACTGAAGATCTTAGGTGGAAGAGGGAAGGATTTCATGTCATTAAAATGCTTTCAGCACATATTCATTCTGCAGAGACTTCCATGGGAGGGTCTCAAACACAATGCCTAGCATTAGGACTTACAGATTCTGCCAGACTACACTCACCATTTCAGCCCCAATCAGCTGAAGCAGCTGGACCTGCCTGTCCAGCTTTGCTGCTAAACTCCAGCGGGAACCTAAGCAGTCTCCACACACCATATTAGGGCTACGTTTTTCCAGCTGAAGTTTCAGTATGTGCACCAATGATTCTGCTTCAAAATTTTGTGGATGTCAAATATGTAATATATCTTTAATGAGAGGTGATTCCATACCTTAAAAGCAGATGTTTCCTTTGTGTGTTCTTAATCTCCACAAACGGCTTCTCTGTAAAATAAATGAGTACACAATTAAAAAGGAAGCTAGGGTTATAATCAACTACTTGGATGTCACAGAGACTTTGATCTTTCTCAGGGCTGGCCGGCCCAAATTTTAGTCCATGGCTTTGTACCAACTAATCCACTGGAAATTTTACTAAATTTTAATTTGCTGTTTTCCCATTTCTGTGGCCTGGGATCCTCTCGCTTGCTTTATCCCTCAATGACAACACAAAATAAAGCAGACGTTAGGTTACTAACCCAGCCCTGAACCCTAACTGTAACAGTCTAGGAAGCAAGTTCTACAGTAGCCTCTAATAAAAGGCTAGATAGCACTGTTCAAGTCATTCATAAAAAAGCCAGAAGGAACCATTGAGATCATCTGGTCCAGGGGTTCTCAAACTGGGGGTCAGGACCCCTCAGGGGGTTGCGAGGTTATTACATGGGGGGTCGCGAGCTGTCAACCTCCACCCCAAACCTTGCTTTGCCTCCAGCATTTATAATGGTGTTAAATATATAAAAAAGTGTTTTTAATTTATAAGCGGGGGGTCGCACTCAGAGACTTGCTATGTGAAAGGGGTCACCAGTAAAAAAGTTTGAGAGCCACCGATCTAGTCTGACCTCCTGCATAACACACACCACAGGATTTCACTGAATTAATTCCTGTTTGAACTAGAGCATCTTTGTTAGAAAAACATGCAACGTTGATTTAAAATTGTGTAGTGATGGAGAATCCACCACAAGCCTTGGTAAATTATTCCAGTGGTTAATTATCCTCACTGTTAAAAATGTCACCTCATTTCTAGTCTGAATTTTCTGGCTTCAACTTCCAGCCACTGGATCTTGGTATGGCTTTGTCTGGTAGACTGAAGAGTCCTCTATTATCAAATCCCTGTTCCCCATGTAAGTACTTACAGACTGATCAAATCAGCCCTTAAACTTATCTTTGTTAACCTAAATAGATCGAGCTCCCTGAATATCACTATAAAGCAGGTTTTCCAATTTTTTAATCATTCTCATGGCTTCCCTCTGAACCCTTGCCAATTTATCAACATCCTTCTGGGAAGAATATTTCAGTAGCATCTGCACCAGTGTTATTACAGAGGCCATATAACCTTCTTACACCTACTCAATATTCCGTTTATACATCCAACAATCACATTAACCCTTTTCCCTGCAACACTGCACCATCATCTTATGTTCAGCTGATTATCCAGCATAACCCCCAAGTATTTTCAGAGTCACTGCTTCGCAAGGTAGAGTCCCTCTCAGCCAGTATGGATGTCCTGCATTCTTAGTTCCTAGATTTATGACTTCATTTGGCTGCACTGAAACATTGTTTGCTTGTGCCCAAATGATCCAGATAACTCTGTGCCAGAGACCTGTCTTCTTCATTAACCACTTCCCCCTATCTTTGTGTCATCTACAAACTTGGTCACTAATAATTATGTTTTCTACCAGGTCACTGATTAAAATGATTAACAGCAGAGTGCCAAGAATCAATTTCTGCAGGACCCCTCCAGAAACACAGCCGCTCAATGACAATTCCCTGTTTGCAGTTACATTTTGAGACTTGTCAGTTAGCCAGTTTTTAATCCATTTAACATGTGCCGTGTTAATTTTGTATCATTCTAGTTTCTTAATCAAAATGTCATACAGAACCAAGTCAAATGCCTTACAGAAGTCTATTACCTCAACACTATTACCTCTATCAACCAAGCTAGATCTCTGAAGAGATTACGTTAGACAAAATCTATTTCCATAAACCCATGTTGATTGGCATTAATTATATTACCCTCCTTTAATTTTTGACCAAGTCCTGTATCAGCTGTTTTATTATTTTGCCAATACATATGCACAAAATATAAAATAAATTGAAAGTGAACAAATTAAAGACAAAATAGCTGCAAGAGACATCACTAAAGGTAAATTGATACTGGAATCTTGTGTCTTCTGGGTCATGCTTCATGTAGAACACAGAATCAGAGTCAAATAACAAATGTTGCTAACATGGCACTCCTGGTGCTTATGACCAATACCAGCCATTCACCAACAACGGTTGCCTTGTGACTATGTGCAGAATAAAACTGATCCAGAGCAATGAAGGATCAGAACATAAGCTAGCAGAAATCAAGTTAGTACAAAGGCACACAAGCAGCATCACTGGCACAACCATAAGAGAACTGAGTGGTGACGTACTCAGGGAGAAGCATCAAGAAAAGTATCACCCTCATGGCTTGTGCACATTACTAGCCAGTACATGTAGAATATTAACATTCATTCTTCAGAAGGAAGGAGTCCTGCAAGACAGGCACCTGGAACTTGAGGAAAGAACAGAGGACTCACAGCAATGTAGTAGCTGACAGGAACCCTCATACATAAAACACACTCACAAAATAGTGTCACAATTTTATCATGATTCGCAGAAAAAAATCTTAGAATCGTAGATCCTGGAATAGTGCAAGTAAGTTAGAGTCTCCACTTTCATTTGAAAAAACAGTACATTTCTAGCCCTCATGATTGCAGAGAAGAGCTTGAATATGTGATCCAAATGTACTCTAAGATTCAAAAGTCAGCATGTACATTAAAAAAACAAACCAAAATTATGTTTTAAAGTTCCATGATTTTGTGGAACCTGATTATTTTTGAGTACTTGGGGCTGGCAATATTACAGTTATGAACTGATAAATTAGATTGACTAAATCACTGGATTATATCTTGGCCCCATTAAAGTCAATAGGAGCTTTACCACTGACTTCAATGGAACCAGAATTTCACCCATTTTCTTTGAAAAAGATACATTTGCAGTAATTTCTTGCTGTGAAAATTGCACTGAATGATAGTCTTCAATATACTTCAAATCATCCATCATATTGTGTTCCTTTGCTCTCAGCTGCCCCAAAAGCCCAAATTCTTCCACTGGGGGGAAAAAAGCATTAAAGCTATTTTGTTCTAGGCCAGAGGCTCCCAAACTGTGGCTGATAACTAGGGGTCCAGAGAGAGCAGTCTGGCCAAATGGTGCTGGCTCTCCTTGTTTCCAGCTTAAGCAAACATAAATAGATGTAAAGAAAGAAGATATAGAACAAAAGTAAACAGAGTGTGATCAACACTTAGAAAAGAATGCCTCCCTTAACACATTAAAGAGAGCTAAAAACACTACCTAAGAATGGCCATACTAGGTCAGACCAAAGGTCCATCTGGCCCAGTATCCTGTCTTCCAACAGTGGCCAATGCCAGGTGCCCCAGAGAGAATGAACAGAATAGGTAATCATCAAGTGATCCATCCCCTGTCGCACATTCCCAGCTTCTGGCAAACAGAGGCTAGGGACACCATCCCTGCCCATCTCGGCTAATAGCCATTGATGGACCTATCCTCCATGAATTTATCTAGTTCTTTTTTGAACCTTGTTATAGTCTTGGCCTTCACAACATCCTCTGGCAAGGAGTTCCACAGGCTGACTGTGCGATGTGTGAAAAAAAAACAAAAAAAACACACTTCCTTTTGTTTGTTTTAAACCTGCTGCCTATTAATTTCATTTGTTGGACCCTAGTTCTTGTGTTATGTGAAGGAGTAAACAACACTTGCTTATTTACTTTCTCCATACCAGTCATGATTTTATAGACCTCTATCATATCCCCCCAGTCGTCTCTTTTCCAAGCTGAAAAGTCCCCGTCTTATTAATCTCTCCTCAAACAGAAGCCATTCCATACCCCTAATCATTTTTGTTGCCCTTTCCTGAACCTTTTCCAAGTCCAATACATCTTTTTTGAGATGGGGCGATCACAAATGCACTCAGTATTCAAGATGCGGGTGTACCATGGATTTATATAGAGACAATATGATATTTTCTGTCCAAGTCCTTTCCCAGCATTATTTTTCTATGTAAACAATTTCTCAAGTTGCCACAGATATGTAGGACCATTAATGAGAAGGGAAGTGTCCATGTGACAATCTACACCATGAAAATTTTGGGGATGTTTTAGGCAGTTTGATCACTACTCTGCATTATTTCATACCTCTGCACAGCATTTTTTCCACATGCTCACATGCAGGGCTCAAAGTCCTGTAAATCCATGTTGTCACAACGGGTTGTGCAACCAGGTATATGTGACACTTCGGGTCTCTTATAGAATTGCATTTTTGGCATAACTGAGGAACAGTCGCACTCTGTCTCCAGTCACAGAGGGCAGGATGGGATCATATGATCAATTGATGAAACGCCAGTGAGAGCTAAAGGGCACTGAAATATTTGTGGCATGGTTTCTCTGTCACTAATTGGTAAAGCTATTACCCAAAGGATTCTAAGACCTTTCACACAGCAGAACTCTTATTTTTATGTTAGTAAACCCTCAATTGAGACAACTAAACATGAACAATTGTTTATTTCTGTTCAGACAAGGAAGTAGGAATAAAAAGGCATCACAAATTATGTCATTCCACCCCAAAGCTGAAGGACACTTTCAGTAATTCCAACTTCACGGAGAGTAGAATTTGTTGTGGTGTTTTAGATAGCTGTTTCGCTTTTATCAGACTTGCCCATGCCTAAGGGAAACCAATTTGAACCCATTTAGGAAAATATACTGAATGATCTTTCAAAGGCTACAATTATTTCACATTGAAGTTAAGATATTAAGTGAACCAATAAATTCTAACTTGTGGTTCTCACAGCACCCCTGCACATAGTGGGCCAGATCTTCAGCACAGCTTCACTGACTTCAATGAAGCTGCACCATTTTACAACAATTGAGGACACAGCCTAGTATCACTATTTATCTATAGGGTCTGTGAAGGAGTGTACTAGCCCTTTAAGAGTCAGACAGGAGCTCACAGCCTGGGATAATCAAGGAGATTGCCTGTTCCACCTGGTACTTCCTTATTTAAGCAGAAAGAGGAAGTTGAGCAGGGGAGAGATATTAGAGACATCTAGCTGACAAATGGGGGTGATCTCTCTCCAGCCGGTTAGTCTGATGAGGCACAAAAACTTAATTGTTTAAGTTTGGGAAACACAACCCTTCTTAGCCTGAAGTATATAAATCCATGGTAACCCCAAATGTTGAATACAGCATGCAGTTTTGGTATCCTCATCTCAAAAAACATAAATTAGAATTGGAAAAGATGCAGAGAAGAGCAACGAAAATGACTCGGGTATGGAACAGTTTCATATGAGGACTTTTCAGCTTAGACAAGACATGACTAAGTGGGGGGGGGGGGGGGATATGTCAAAGGTCTATAAAATGATGAATGGGATGGAGAAAGTGAATAGGGAAGAGTTATTTACCTCTTCACATAACACAAGGACTAGGGGTTACCCAATTAAATTAATCGGCAGCAGGTTTAAAACATACACAAGAAAGTAAGTCTTCACACGACACACAGTCAACCTGTGGAACTCTTTGCCAGGGGATGTCGTGAAGGCCAAAAGCGTAACAGGTTCAAAAAAGAACTAGATAAATTCATGGACAATAGGTCCATCAGTGGATAGGTCAAGATGGTCAGGGATGCAATCCCACGCTCTGGGTGTTCCTAACCCAGAAGCTGGATGACAGGGAATGGACCACTCAAAATTTCCCTGTTCTACTCATTCCCTCTGAAACATCTGGCACTGGCCACTCTCAGAGACAGGATACTGGGAGAGATGGACCTTTGGTCTGACACAGTATGGCCGTTCTTATGTTAAGAAAGGAGGACTGAACAAACACTCCAGCTTGGAGGAGAACTGTGAGCTGGAGCAGACAGAAGACTCCAAGGGAATAAAAAGACAACTCCTCCAGCCAGGTAGGGGTGAAATTTGGACTCTGAAGCCTTTATTTTTATTCAAACAGTATAGGATAATAAACCAGCATAATACTGAAGACAGACAGACTCTGGAGTTCTTATGGAATCTGGGAAGGGAAACTGAGGATGACCTCAGCAGAGCCATACTAGCCCAGAAGAGGTTGCTCCAGGGCAGGCACACCCATTTACAGCATCCAAAACTTGCTAGGTGCTTTCCAGTCGAACAGTAAGATCTTATGACACACTTTTGACCTTGCCTTCCCTAGTATGACGACATAGCAACGTGTACATATAAGAAGAATTTTAAAACACTACAGTAGACGCTCATTAGTAGCAACACATCGGTGCCCTTTTGCTACGTTGCTCCGAAGCAGCTGTTGCTGTTTTGGGGAGTGTCAATAATTCACAGTAGGGAAAGTGTTCCCAGGGGAAATGTTGCTCGTAAGCAGAGGTTGGTCTTACAAAGTGTTGCTGCAAACAAGTGTCTACAGCAGGGGTCAGCAACCTTTCAGAAGTGATGTGCCAAGTCTTCATTTATTCACTCTAATTTAAGGTTTCGCATGCCAGTAATACATGTTAACGTTTTTAGAAGGTCTCTTTCTATAAGTCTATAATATATAACTAAACTATTGTTGTATGTAAAGTAAACAAGGTTTTTCAAATGTTTAAGAAGCTTCATTTAAAATTAAATTAAAATGCAGAGCCCCCCGGACCTGTGGCCAGGACCCAGGCAGTGTGAGTGCCACTGAAAATCAGCTCACGTGCCGGCTTCAGCACACGTGCCACAGGTTGGCTACCCCTGGTCTACAGTATAACAAATAAAAAGATACTACGCTGCACACACAATTCTCCCTTTGGGGAGAGTAAGAGAAAAACGAACCAAACAACGCACTAGTCGTGTCATTTAATTTTAAAGCACTACCAGAAGGCTCTCAGATAGTGTGGTGATGAGGGTAGGATAGTGGATCCCTACCTGAGGGAATTTACAATCTTCGTCTTGCTAGATGGGGGGTTACCTTAATGGAGATGTGCTACATCTGTGGTAACCTTAACTAGTGGCATAATTCAAACAATGTTAAAATAAAATGCTAAAAACTGCATTAACGTAAAACAGACCAAATGAGAATGAACGCCATCTCAGCTAATGCAAAGTTATAATAATACTGTACATGGTGACGCACATAGGGTAGATTTGGTAAACCAAGATGTATTTATTCTTAATGTATTACAGTCACAAAACTACATCCATATTTCAAACAATTATGTGTTAACAATTTATCTCTATATTAAAGCATGTTGCAAAATATTTTTCAGATCCTTAGTATTCAGGATGGCAATTGCTTCCCTCAGTTCTCATACCAGGGTTAGTTCTTTCTTGGCAGCAGCTGCTTTCACAGTCTGTTTAGGAAAAAACCTATGGTGTGCCCAGGTGGTAGTGCTGCTGTTGTCCATGCCACCTACTAATGAAATATCCCACCACCTCTTGCTGAGAGTGGCTATTCAGAAAAACAGGTGAGGCAGGGTCAAAATAAGGATTCCCTACACCCTATCCCATGAAAGATCATAATTAGTCATTTAAATTAGATGGCACCTATCCCCATGAGTTTAGTGTCTTTTAATATTTGTACACCACCTAGTCCAATGGGTAGGGCCTTACCAAATTTACGGTTCATTTTGGTCAATTTCACAGTCATAGGATTTTAAAAATCATAAATTTCATTATATCAGTATTTAAATCTGAAATTTCACGGTGCTATAATTGTAGGGGTCCTGACCCAAAAAGTTGTCGGGGGGGGGGGTCACAAGGTTATTCTAGGGAGGGTTGTGGTACTTCTACCCATACTTCTGCGCACCTGGTGGTGGTGGCAGCGTTGCCTTGAGAGCTGGGCAGCTGGAGCACAGTGGCTGCTGGCTGATGGCATGGTATGGTATTGCCACCCTTCCTTCTGCGCTGCTGCCTGAAGAGCTGGACCCTCAGTCAGCAGCCGCCACTCTCCGGCCACCCAGCTCTGAAGGCAGCAGTGTAGAAGTCAGAGTGATATGATATGGTATTGCCACTCTTACTTCTGCGCTGCTGCTGGCAGGGTGCTGCCTTCAGAGCTGGGTGCCCGGCCAACAGCCGCCACTCTCCGGCCGCCCAGCTCTGAAGGCAGCACAGAAGTAAGTGACCCCCCTTAAAATAGCCTTATGACCCCCATGCAACTCCCTTTTGCGTCAGGACCCCCAATTTGAGAAACGTTAGTCTCCCCCCATGGAATCTGTAAAAGCACACAAGACCAGATTTCACCGGGGGGGGGGGGGGGGGAAGAGGGGAGGAGACCACCAGATTTCACAGTCCATGACTCGTTTTTCATGGCCATGAATTTGGTAGGGTTCTAATTATGGTGTTAGTCCAGACTTTTGTAAACCCTGACTCATCAAGCCATACAGAATGGTCATGAAACTCACTGCCTACACCTTAATGCTACCCACCACATTTCTTCACCAGAGGAGAAAGGCCTTCACCAAAAGTAGCAGTAGCTACATGTAGTCTGCAACAGCAACTTGGGAGACAGGAGAAACTGCTTCCACTTCAATAGCCACTGTTCCTTACCAGGGTTCCTTGCCCATTCTTGAACTCAACAAGCTCTTAAATCAAGTGTTTATGCCAGAAATAGGGTGATGATGTTTTCTGCACAGGGACTACCTCCAAATGTATGATGCATTCTTGTGCAAATTCAATTTACTGTTCCCACTCCTGCATGAGAAGACCTGGATGAAGCTGACAGTACATTAGAGGATCTTAAATCTAGAAGACTAAGTGTTTCGCTATAGCTTTTCCTTCCTCTCCATTGGAAGAAGTAACTCAGTCAAGTTTAGACTTGAAGTTTAAATGTGTTGTAGAGTGGGATGTAGGCGGTCAGATCTATTGGTTAGAGGAAATGATGATCAGGCCTAGTGGTCAGAGCAAGAGTCAGGTAATGGAGCCAGAGGTCAGAGCTGACGACTGAGTCAGAAGTCAAGCCAAGGGTCAGAGCCAGAGTCAGTAGCCAGGGGTGTAACAAGACAGGAGGGCAAGAACCAAGAACAGGACAGGAAGGCAGGAATCAGGAACAATGCAGGGCTCACGAGTCAGGAGAGAAGGCAGGGTCCAATATAGCAGCCAGTCCAGTTGCTTAGACAACGTCCCATGTGTCCCCTAGCCCCCTTTTCTGGCTTAAATAGTGAGTCTGAGCCAATCAGAGAGGCCAGACATCTCCTCCAATCAGAAGCTTTGAGGGAGGTGTCTATGGTGAGCTAGTGGCCACCAGCCCATACTCCTTGCTGGTACCAGTGAGCTGATAGGAGGTGGCAGAGGTCTGAGGACTGCCTGGGGATCTGCGGACCTGCGTTTGAGATTCAGAATCTCTCACAAAATGTTACTGAAATATAAAGATTTTTCAAAAGCTAAAAAAAGTCTTGCATTTAAATTCCAAACCTGAGCAACCTTCTAGGGAAGCATTCAGGGACAAAAGTCAGCCTCACCTGGCAATTATTGTAAAGAATGCCTAGTGCTTCTCTTTTGCCATGCAAAACGTTTTTTGCTCAGAAATCAAAATCTTATGGGGTACAGTGGGACTTCCACTAGAGTGGAATCTGTACTAGTAGCGGTTATCACTGAAGTCACACTATTCCAACTCAATCCAGAAATCAGACCATGGAATTAAGAACCTCAAGTGGACCGATTTTCAGTGTGTGAAAAAATTAGACAATATTCTTTAGCAATGTCCACGCTTCCTGCTTATAGAAGATAATGGCCTTTTTGTTGAGGTGGTCTAACCAAGCTGTTAGACACACACCAATGGATGTAGAAAGGTTAAACTTAGTTCATAAAACCAGGTAACATCAAATAGTCAAGCACGTTTCCTCTTCCACTATTTCCCACCATTGTTACCATAGGTGCAATGTAGGGAAAGGCACCAATAGCCCAGGGCATTTTAACCAGCAGGGCTCAAGAGTGCCACCTTCTCAAGATAATCTGGTACACCAGAGAGATGTTTGTAGCAACCAAGTTTCAATAAGAAAGGATCTGAATAGAAAAACTGTCCCTCGAATGTGCTGGTAAAGAAGCAGCATCCCATACCAATGCCCTTTTGCAGCCATGGATTGCAGAGAATTTGATCCCATCTAGGGAAAATGAAGTCCAAAAAATTGCAAGGAGGCTCATGACTACATAAATCAAGTTTTTATATAATGGAGGAAGAAAAGTTCTCCCAAGAAAAGCTTCCTGGATTCTGAAGAAGATTCCTGCTCAAAATGGAAGTTAGTTCTGGATGTAGGCATTTGGTACCAGTATCTGAGGAGCTTACCACTAATATTAGCTGAATGTGCCAAGTAACAGCAACCTGTTAAGCAACACTTGGTTCAGTGGTTACCTGAAAGAAGATCAAGGAGGCCTTTGGAAGGAGATAAAGTTAGTTATCCTGAGAAATTAAAGTAATTTTTTTTGGAAGAAGGAAAACGGATGCCATCTTTGACTAACAGTGACAAAGCAGAGACATATGGTAGGTGAGGTAATATCTTTTACTGGACCAACTTCTGTTGGTGAGAGAGACAAGCTTTTGAGCCACACAGAGCTCTTCTTCAGGACAGAAGTTGGTCCAATAAAAGATATTACCTCACCCACCTTGTCGTTCCCAGGATATATGAGAGACATGGCTACAACTACACTAGATATAATAGTGAGACAGTAGGTCCAACATAACTAACCAACACCGAACGGACACCAATATAGAATACAGAAGAAATACTGAGATTTCAGAAGTAGTGCTAACAGAAAGCCTTCTTACCCCTGTAAACAAATATTAATATAGAGGCATGTCAGCCAGCCTGTTGATGTCCCAGATAACATTCTACCTACTGGACACCAAGAACTCAGTGATGAACACAAAATTATTTTACTGACCAGACTGCCCTCCCCTGGACCCAAACTAAAAAGCTCTCACCATTCAGTCCTCTTATGAATATTAAGAAGCTTTTCTTCACTATAGTCACTAGACAGGTATCAAGGGACATTTAGAAATATTAAAAGATTCCACACCAAAGAAGAAATTAAATCTTGCTATGTAAATAGTGTCAAAATATATATCCCAGTTTCCTGGGAACTGTACTACTTTCTCGGGGATCCATTTTTGACCCACTATACTCCCTCTATACCCTATCTCTGAATGATCCTATCCACAAACAAGGCATTAACTATCATATTTATGTCACCAATGCACAAATCGGAATCTTGGTGGAATGATGATAATCAATAGGATACAGTAATACCTACAAAATATATAGGAATGACTGGATAGGTCACGCTGGGGAGGGGAGTGGCACTAAAGAAAGCAAAGCACAGAGTCAAATATAGTACAAATCTTAAATGAACCAAACTGTACCACAGATAATCTATGGATAGAAATTCCATGCTTGAATAATAAGAATATAGCAATAGGGATAAACTACCGACCACCTGACAAGGATGGTGATGGTGACTATGAAATGCTCAGAGAGATTAGTAAGGCTATAAAAATAGAAAACACAATAATAATGGGGGATTTCAACTATCCCCATGTTGACTGGGTACATGTCACCTCAGGATGGGATGCACAGATGAAGCTTCTTGACACCATAAATGACAGCTTCTTGGAGCAGCTAGTCCTGGAACCCACAAGAGGAGAGGCAATTCTTGATTTAGTCCTAAATGGAGCACAGGATCTGGTCCAAGAGGTGAATATAGCTGAACCGGTTGGTAATAGTGACCATAATATAATTAAATTTAACATCCCTGTGGTGGGGAAACACCAAAGAATCCCACCGCAAGTAATATTTAACTTCAGAAAGGGGAACTACACAAAAATGAGGTTAAAAAAACCTAGTTAAACGTAAATTAAAAGGTACAGTCCCAGAAGTGAAATGTCTGCGAGCTGCATGGAAACTTTAAAAAAAAAAAAAAACAAACACCACAAGAGGCTCAAATTAAATGTATACCCCAAATTTAAAAGCACTATAAGAGGACCAAAGGAGTGCCACCATGGCTATACAACGAAGTAAAAGAAGTAGTTAGAGGCAAAAAGGCATCCTTTAAAAATTGGAAGTTAAAGCCTACTGAAGAAAATAGAAAGGAGCATAAATTCTGGCAAATCAAGTGTAAAAGTATAATTAGGCAGGCCAAAAAAAAATTTGAAGAGCAACTAGCAAATAACTTCAAAACTAAAACAGCAAAAAAAAAAAAAAAATTAAGTACATCATTGGACAATCGAGGTGCTAAATCAGCACTCAAGGAAGATAAGGCCATTGTAGAGAAATTAATGAACTATTTGCATCAGTCTTCACAGCAGAGGATGTAATGGAGATTCCCATGCCTGAGCCATTCTTTCTAGACGAAAAATCTGAGGTACTGTCCCAGATCGAGGTGTCATTAGAGGACATTTTGGAACAAATTGATAAATTAAACAGGAATAAGTCATTAGGACCAGAGGTATTCACCCAAGAATTCTGAAGGAACTCAAATGTGAAGTAGCAGAACTACTAACTGTGATACATAACCTATCATTTAAATCAGATGACTGGAAGATTACTAATGTGAAGCCAAAAAAAAATTTTTTTTTTAAAGGCTACAGAGACGATCCCAGCAAGTACAGGACGGTAAGCCTAACCTCAATACCAGGCAAATTGGTTAAAACTATAGTAAAGAACAGAATTATCAGACACATAGATGAACATGATATGTTGGTGAAGAGTCAACATGACTTTTGTAAAGGGAAATCTTGCCTCACCAATCTATTAGAATTCTTTGAGAGGGTAAACAAACATGTGGACAAAGGTGATACAGGGGATATAGTGTACTTGGACATCCAGAAACCCTTTGACAAGGTCCATCACCAAACGCTCTTAAGCAAACTAAGCAGTCATGGGATAAAAGGGAAGATCATCTCATGGATCAGTAACTGGTTAAAAGATAGGAAACAAAGGGTAAGAATAAATGGTCAGTTTTCAGAATGGAGAGAGGTAAATAGTGGTGTCTCCCAGGGGTCTGTACTGTTCAACATATCCTTGAATGATCTGGCAAAAGGGGTAAACACTGAGGTGGCAAAATTTGCAGATGATACAAAATTACTCAAGATAGTTAAGTCCAAAGCAGACTGCAAAGAGGGACAAAGGGACCTCACAAAAAACTGGGTGACTGGGTAACAAAATGGCAGATGAAATTCAATGTTGATAAATGCAAAGAAATGCACATTGGAAAATATAATCCCAACTATACATATAAACTGATGGAGTCTAAATTAGCTGTTACAACTCAAGAAAGATCTTGGAGTCATTGTGGATAGCTCTCTGAAAACATCCGCTCAATGTGCAGTGGCAGTCAAAAAAGCTAACAGAATGTTTAGAACCATTAGGAAAGAGATAAGACAGAAAATATCATAATGCCTCTATATAAATCCACGGTATGCCCACATCTTCTATACTCTGTACAGATCTGGTTGCCCGATCTCAAAATAGGTATCTTTAAGGCCCTACTTAACATGCAATATTGCTGATCCCGCAATATTCAGCTTCCACCTCAATTTTGATTTTAATTAGCTTACTTTGCAGAATCCACAATTTTGCATACATTTTGAGGTTTGCAACACACACTTTTTTCCCTATTAGTACAGTAGAACCCCATTTATCTGAGCTGACAGTGGCGGGGCTCCCGCTGTCAGCCCCATGCATTAATGACCGTAATATAGTTACAGCAGAATTACTGGCTATCAAAAAAATTAGCAGGCATAACATAATACTTGAGTGTTTATATTCTTCCACCAAATTTTTCTTAAACAGGTCTTCTCTGACTTTTCCAAATTACCACAATTAAGAAATGTCCATTATTACTTTTCCACGCTTTTCCATGTCTTGTCTGCAACTCAGAAGCAATTATTTGACAATCATCCCCCGATTCATGTAGGGCTCTAGATATATTAGAATTGGAAAAGGTACAGAGAAGGGCAACAAAAATTATTAGGGGTATGGAATGGCTTCTGTATGAGGAGAGATTAAAAAGACTGGAAATTTTCAGCTTGGAAAAGAGACGACTAAGAGGGGATATGACAGAGGTCTATAAAATCTTGACTGGTGTGGAGAAAGTGAATAAGGAGATGTTCTTTACTCCTTCACATAACGCAAGAACTAGGGGTCACCATCTGAAATTAACTGGCAGCAGGTTTAAAATGAACACAAGGAAATACTTCTTCACATATCGCAGTTAACCTGTGGAACTCATTGCTAGGGGATGTTGTGAAGGCCAAAACTATGACAGGGTTCAAAAAATAATTGGATAAGTTCCTGGAGGATAGGTCCATCAATGGCTATTAGCCAAGATAGTGAGGGATGCAACCCCATGCTCTGAGTGTCCCCAGCCTGTTTGCCAAAAGCTGGGAATGGACAACAGGGGATGGATCACTCAAAAACTGCCTATTCTGTTCAATCCCTCTGAAGCACCTACGATTGACCGCTGTCAGAGACAGGATACTGGGTCAGATGGACCATTGGTCTGACCAAGTATGGCCGTTCTTATGTCCTTAATCTAAGTCTATTCTGGATCTCTTCCCTTCACCCAAACTAAAATCTCAGCATGCCTTTCTAACATGTCCTCAGGACCACACATCAACTAAAACTTAATAGCCAAATCGGAGCTTCTGAAACCTTCCTCCGCTTCACAATGAAGAACACTGCTATCATCACTGTTACTGAAGCCCTTAATCTTTGCTTCCTCTCTTCAACTTGGCCCTCTCTTGTCTCTCACATACACTCTTCTTCCAGCACAGAATCTCCAAATCCAATCTTTCCTCTGCCCAAATGGACTAATCTATGGTGCAAGCCCTGATCATCCCATGCCTTAACTAATATAATCACCTCTCCAACTTCTAGGAGTCCAACCTCACCCCCCTGAAATGCATTCAACATTATGTAAGTTAATGTTCCTGACTTAGAATTGTGTCATTCCTGTATCACTCCATCTACTGGCTCCCCTTCTCCCACCATGAACACAAACTTCTCATCCTTACTTTCAAAGGAAACTTAGTTTAGCTCCACTCTGTCTGACACTTAATCTTATTGCAAGGTCAGCTCCTCCTTCACTCCACTAGTAAGGCCAGCCTCAATTGCCAGATTCTCTTCTCCTACAAGCATATTTATTGTCTCCTATGTTGCCCCTTGCAAGTGAGAAAATCTTCTAGGAAAAATCCATGTAGGAGGATATGGAAGTGGCTTTAAGTCCCACACCCACACCCCAAAGCTCACCTCTTTAATACACAGTAAACTGCAACCTGATAATGGCTAGACAGTTGGCAAATTGCACATGCTGCTCTTGATTGGCTAAGAAATGCACACATCCTATTTGTTAACCTGTCTCCCACACCTGGACTTGCTTGTTTGTCTCAGGTACCTGTTACATCTTCTCTTTTAGACTGTAAGTGCTTTGAGACAGGGAATATAGTTTTCTATACGTTTGTACAGCACTTAGCACAATGGGTCCCTGACATGGTGGGCCTCCTCCAGTTGCTATCATAACATAATGTTTAATGCTACTTTCTGTTTCCAAGTTACAAGCTGGGTGGCTATACAGAATCCTAATGGTCCATGGAACTTTGCAAATTACCCTCAACAAGAAAGGATTTGAGGAAGGTGGATATGGACCCTACTCCCCTAGAGATATACCTCTTTAAAAAAAAAAATCAAGATTTACACAGAAAGGACAATGAGCTCATTCTGAAGTACATTTGCCCTTCCCTGGTGTCAGAAAGTACGGTATTCACTTTTGCTACAAACACCAAGTTACAACATACACAGAACTTTCATTCAGCAGCTCCGTTACAAAATTAAACCAGATTAGTTTTAACAAAGCATGCAATATTCTGATCTACTTACACTGGTATGTTAAAGAAAGAGGTCAGGATTTCCAGTTCAGTTGGAACTTGGAGAAGACTGCCTTTGCAGTGACATGTTGCCATGGTGAGAGTTTTAAAGCAAAACTACTGAGTAAAAAGATCTCTGAACTGCTAGAGATTCATTTCACTATATTTCTAAGTCAGCATGAAAATTCATGAGATTTAAACAAAATCTACTTATGTTTTCGAAGTTGATGCTTGCCAACTTTCATAATTTCTAGTGCCTGAATTGCTAGTTAATATCTATTCATTTATGTGCAAGTCTCTTGCAGAGGTCATAATCCTCTTCTAATATCATTCCCACAAGTGCAGGCTGCCTAAAGACAAGAAGGATTAGGTCCTGTTAGTATAAATGAGGGGGATGACAGCAGGGAAGGGTTGCATATCTACAGCCCAATTTTCAAATCTGCTGCTGACGTCAGCAGGAGTTGCAGGTGCCAGCACTTCTGAAATCAGGCTACCAGACTATATGCCAAGAGTTTCAGAATAAAAAGACAACGGAACACCAGGGTCTCTCTTTAAGTTTGAGTACATTTAGTTCTTGTGAAAGGTCCTAGTTAAACACCGAACTGGCAAAGCACCAGTAGCATTAAAGCGTGCTTCCTCACACCGATGTGGAGAAGTGCATCAACCCTGACCTGAAAGAACCATCCCTCGGAGTGAGGACAGTCATCAGATGCCATCCCGCAGACAGCAGCACCCAAGCATCACAAACCTGGTTTAGATTCAAGCCAGCAACCTAGACGTTAAAGGCTCCAATTGATAGATTTTACTTGCATTTTTACTTCTACCCACAAAATCACTAATTCAGACTGAATTCTGATGTCCATTTATGTTCCCAGGTAGGCAAGGGTCACCATTTGTGCAAGTCATTTTGACAGACTGAATAACCTGAATATTAGGCGGCCCTTAAAATTATCCCACAAAGCAATACATTCTTTATTCAACCAGACACTGAAGGTAGACCTGCACTAAACTGTTAAGGTCTCCAGCTACAACATGGATGCCCCCATGACTTGTCTAAGTGAACCCTGTTTCATCTTGCAATATAAGTGGGACTGAATTGGATTTTAGCCATGTCCCTGCAACATGCAGCCATCTTAGCCAAGGCTATCACTCTAGAAGGGAACACAGGTAAGTTTAAACAACGAGAAGTCCTTGTGGCACCTTAGAGACTAACAAATTTATTTGGGCATAAGCTTTCGTGGGCTACAACCCACTTCATCAGATGCATGGAATGGAAAATACAGAAGCAGGTATAAATACATGAAAAGATGTGATTTGCCTTACCAAGTGTGAGGTCAGTCTAACGAGACAATTCAATTGACAGCAGAATACCAAGAGAGGAAAAATATCTTTTGAAGTGGTAGTGAGAGTAGCCCATTTCAGACAGACTAACTCGGCTACCACTCTGAAACAGGTACGTTTAGTTTACACTACAAGACTTTACCATTTTAGGGACAGTAGATAGTAACAGGTCCCTTAGTTCTGGTTTGTAATGCCCCTTATTTAAGACTTGTGTACACTTTTGTACCCTACAAAAATAACTATCTGTAGAAAAAGAGCAGCAGGGTCGGACTATGGAAGTGGAAAGCCCTACATTCACCACAATACAGTGCCTCCACTGTGGCTCTACACTCATGTGGACACGCTCCCTGAGAGACCGGGGCAACAGCATGGGACCCCTTTTCCCTCTCCAAGAGGGACAGCAGAGATCCCCAACCCTCAGGCACAACAAGATCAGCAACAAGGATTTCTGTTTCCCCTTAAGAACGAAGACTGGTAGCAGGAATCAGGAGAAGAAAGTACTGACCACATTGATCCAAAGGCCCACAATGAGCCCTAAACTAATCACATGAAGTTTCCTTGGAAAGCACCAATACTTTCTATTAATCAGAAATTGTGTGCTTATCATATTGGATTCAATGATCTCTTTAAAATTACAACACTATCCATGAAGTAAGTCTGCAGCTTCCTGGAAAACCAATACCTGCTTTTATGTTCAGTCTGAGATATGCTGAAAGTGTGATTCAGCATTTGTATCTGGATTTGTGTGTTAATGTAGAGACTGCAAAGTGCAGCGAAAATGAATCAATGCTACATAGATACTAGAGATTACTATGGGCACCTGCTTCCTTCCTTTGGAATCTGCAGATAAGACCATAGTCGCAGCTTTTCATGAAATTCTATCCTCCCTCAAAGAGGAGCCTGAACTAATGGAGGATGGCTCTGCATTACCCTTGCACACTTGAGTTTCATGGGCTGCATTTTCCAGTGCTTTTGTTTCTCTATTACAGTAATTAGACAGTAGAGTCACACTAGCACTTTAAGAACTGAACAGTAAGATAATATCACTATCCAAAAAGCCAGATAAAAATCTTTTAGAAACACCTAATGCTTCTCACTTATCACAGGTCAATGAAAGTCCACAAAGGGGGCCCCAAGAGCCTCATGCAAGTTACTTCCCAAGATCAATGAAAGAGGGAAAGCAGTAGCTCATCTTCTATCAAGAACAATAGTTTAACAGGAGCGAATTCCCTGTCTTTGAGCACTGTTTTTATCTGGACTATGTCAAAAGCAATGATGACAAATTACAGATGTGACAGCCCACGTGGAAGGTGCTCTCTCATGTGAGTGTCACTAGTGATAAATGACCATGGAACATGTATTCAGCTATTTAGCTTATGATCCTTATGAACTTATTCCTTGTATGTAACTTATTCCTCACTTAAGCAAAGTAAGCAGTCATGGGATGAGAGGGAAGGTTCTCTCATAGATTGGTAACTGGTTACAAAATAGGAAACAAAGGGTAGGAATAAATGGTCAGTTTTCAGAATGGAGAGAGGTAAATAGTGGTGTCCCCCAGGAGTCTGTACTGGGACCAGTCCTATTCAACATATTCATAAATGATCTGGAAAAAGGGGTAAACAGCGAGGTGGCTAAATTTGCAGATGATACAAAACTACTCAAGATAGTTGAATCCCAGGCAGACTGCGAAGAGCTACAAAAGGATCTCTCAAAACTGGGTGACTGGGCAACAAAATGGCAGATGAAATTCAATGTTGATAAATGCAAAGTAATGCACATTGGAAAACATAATCCCAACTATACATATAAAATGATGGGGTCTAAATTAGCTGTTACCACTCAAGAAAGAGATCTTGGAGTCATTGTGGATAGTTCTCTGAAAACATCCACTCAATGTGCAGCAGCAGTCAAAAAAGTGAACAGAATGTTGGGAATCATTAGGAAAGGAACAGATAATATGACAGAAAATATATTGCCTCTATATAAATCCATGATACGCCCACATATTGAATACTGCATGCAGATGTGGTCGCCCCATAACAAAAAAGATATATTTTTGACTTGGAAAAGGTTCAGAAAAGGGCAACAAAAATGATTAGGGGTATGGAATGGCTTCTGTATGAGGGAGTTTAATAAGACTGGGACTTTTCAGCTTGGAAAAGAGACAACTAAGGGGGGATATGATAGAGGTCTATAAAATCATGACTGGCGTGGAGAAAGTAAATAAGGAAGTTTTATTTACTCCTTCTCATAACACAAGAACTAGGGGTTACCAAATGAAATTAATAGGCAGCAGGTTTAAAACAAACAAAAGGAAGTATTTTTTTACACAACGTGCAGTCAGCCTGTGGAACTCCTTGCCAGAGATGTTGTGAAGGTCAAGCCTATAACAGGGTTCAAAAAAGAAATAGATAAATTCATGGAGGATAGGTCCATCAATGGCTATTAGCCAGGCTGGGCAGGGATGGTGTCCCTAGCCTCTGTTTGCCAGAAGCTAGGAATGGGAGACAGGGGATGGATCACTTCACGATTACCTGTTCTGTTCATTCCCTCCAAGGCACCTGGCATTGGCCACTGTCGGAAGACAGGATACTGGGCTAGATGGACCTTTGGTCTGACCTAGTATGGCCGTTCTTATAACATAGGAGACAGGCTGCAAATTCTAATCTTCCTATTTCCAGATGCAGAATACATGCTGCCAACCACCAATACAGTTAACACAGGAAAAGAAAAGAAATCAGGAAGTTTATAATTTCCTGTGCATAAAGATATAATTATAACAGGTTCAACATCTCCATTTCCTAGCATGACTGTCACCAACATCCCCACCTTCATAAGGAAGGACAACAAAAAGGCTGGCATGAGGACTTACACTTAATCAATGGATACAAAGCTCAGAGTCAGCACTAAACTAGAGAAGTAAATGTCATTTTAGACTTAGTTAGCAGAATGAATCACAGATACCTACTGCATTTTTAAGGCATAGGTGAAAACATGCTCCTCTGTTTAGCTAAAATCGACATTGCAAGATGTAGAATGTTTTGTCTTTGTCATCTGTTTCAGTTCGTAAAAAAATATTTCAACAGCCACAACTTAAGTCAGCAGTGTAGACTTAAGTCAGCTCACATAATGCAAAACAATATCAGTACCTAGTCTGGAAACCGTGTATTCAAGGCAGATTTTATGAAAGTTAACACCAATCACAATGACAAAAAACTGCATTACTGAAATTGTAATGATCAATTCTTGGAGATTGTTAGAACATGGCTGCATTTTGCAAGTATACTGAGGTGCTGCTGTTCAAATACTTTACCTGAATGCAATGTACATTTGTAATTGTTACACACAGTAATGTTAAAAGTCTACATCTTCTGAAGGTCATCCAACTCAGCTGAAATATGCACAGCAAGGTATGGGGAAGACTATAGAAAGACTTAGAGAACTTAAAAGTACCAGGCAAATCAAATTCAAAGGCTTGGGAAGACAAACACCTGAATGTTCAATTATACACAATAGTCGAGAACATTAGTGAAGATTGGGGAAAAAAATTAGGCTGCTGTGAAGGACTAAGCATGAGAAAAATGGGGAAGTGGGAAGAAGGGGAGAGAAAAAAGGTCAGAATATTGTAGCTAGATAGCTTTATGATCATTAACATTTGTAGTTATGGAAGCTGAAGGCAAGTATGTTTTCAAGGCATAAATATGCCCTTCTTGTCTGCTTTTCCCACAACTGTCTTAGTGCCTTTTTCTATGCTGTCCCCTAACCCTGAACACTCTCCCTATCCTGGTCCACAAAGCCACTACCCTCTGCTCATTCAAATCTCTCCTTAAAAAATGTAATTCTGTTATCCCTATTGACTCACTTGTGGGTATTTAAAAAGATAGAATTTGAGTCATGATCAGCACATGCCTAGTTGCATGCTCTTGCTGCTGTTCTACTCCTTCCTCGCTCCATTTCCTCCCTATTGTTCATTACTATCACTAGTAGAGTCTCATCTAAAAAGCAGACTGTTAACTGTCTGGGGCAGGGACCATATCTATTCTGAAAATAAAATGCCTAGCACTTTGAGGTGCAATTCCTGATAAAGCAATTCCTGTCTCTTCCTCCACATTCCTAGCCTTACATGTGCTTTAACAACAATCAAGACAATCCCTGAAGGAGGAAAATAAGTATTTCCCCCTACTTCAAGAGACTGAGAAACTGAGGCAGGGATTAAGTATTTCATTGCCAGGGTACTGAGCAATTAGAACTCAGGTGTTCCTGCTCAAACCACATCTCATTTGTTTAGCGCCACAGGTGACCAAGGTCATTATGGAAGCGGGCGTAGGCAGTACGCACTGCACAGAGCCGCCTGGCCCCTCCGCCTAGGGCCCGGACATGGCGGCCGCTTCCGGGAGCAGCGTGGAGCTAGGACAGGCAGGGAGCCTGACTTTGCCCCGCCGCACCACCAACTGGGAGCCGCCTCAGGTAAGTGCCGCCTGGCTGGAACCCACACCCCGAACCCACTGCCTCAGGTCAGAACCCCCTCCTACACCCTAACTCCCTCCCAGACCCTGCACCCCCACCCCCTCTCCTGCACTCTAAACCCCTTGGCCCCAGCCCAGAGCCCCCCCCGCACCCCGAACTCCTCATCCCCAGCCCCACCTGAGCCTCTGTGCCCCCCATGTGGGACTGGAGCCCTGAGCACTAGCTCACCCCGCTGTAGGGGGAAGCCCTGAGCCTCTTCACACACACACACACACACACACACGGAACTGTGTGTGGCCCGCAACTGATTTTTTTCTGTGGGTCAATGGCCCCCTGATAGGGGTGGGGAACCTTTTCTCTGATTTAAGGAATGGTCTGATAGAAACAATTCCAGAAAAAATAAGAACAAAGGCTTGCAGCAAGAGCTGCCATTAAAAAAGCTAGTTACAGTAGGATGTTATGAGACTGAAGCATAGAGGGAAAAGAGCAAGAATTTCTCATTGCACGATTGGCTTTAAAAACAGATTGGTTCATTTCAGCACAGGATGTTATAACCCATCGATGATGACTGGGCCACATTACTAACAGGCACCACGTTGTAAATTGGACCAAGACAGCTGGATGCAAGCAGACTCTTTACACCATGATACAGTTATTTGTATTTGTAACAATAGATTGAGCAGTAACACTCCCTACACGATGAATTTAGAATGAGATACCATGTTAGAAGGCCTCTGTCCCCCACACGCTCACCCAGCCATACTATGGCAAATAGCAAAACAGAAACAACCTTTATTTTCCATTTGTCAGCAATTATGTCCATTTTGTCAGAATAGCTTTGAAAATAACAGATTTTAGCTGTAGTTATTTTGTTGCATCTTTGCAAATAGCCATCTAATAGAGCCCAATCTTGTTGCTGGAGAAGACACAGATTGTGATTTTCCCTAATTTCTCTGATGAATCAGTGTCCTGAAAGATAATCCTTCCAAGAATAACCTACTTAATTTTGCTGGATAAAGGATGGCAACTTCATTTCATCAGTGCCTTCCATTTGGTCCACAGGTAGGCATGCTCCAGTGAGAGAAAACAGGATGCCTGCCATTCATGTCCTTGAGTGTGAGCTGCAGTCAGTACTCTCCCCAATTTAAATACAATTGTTCTCCCAAACACTTGCTCTGTGCTTATCAAGGAGATTCTCCTAGTAATAGAATCTGCTCTCACTGTGAAGATAGGTCATCAGCAGTTTGCAAGTTAAAAATAGCACTATATGCAACCATTTTATGCCCTAAGAAATAGTGTTTTGGTCATCCCTTCCTCCCCAGATTCAACCTTTTTAGTTTCTTTTTAAAGCACCTAACTTTAAAGCTACTTGTATATCTTGTCTGTGATGCACAGCCAGACCATACGTCAGGCTCTGAAGAAATTAAAATAGCATCAGTGTCCCATATTTATTGTCTCAATTATTTCATGTCATATTTGCCAAATTTACAAGTTGACCATTTCAATAATCACAAATTGATCTTGGGGTCAGGAAGTCAAGCTGGTTTCTTTCTGAGTTGTGCATCATTACCAATAACATTTCATAGTTAGAACTGAATAAAAACTTTTTTTTTTTTTAAATTTTTGGCCAGTAAAGCAGACAAATGCATCTATCACCACACAAAAGGACAAGAGTTGAGTAAGAGGGAGTTACTTTAAATTGGGTAATTTTTCCAACCACAGACACACTTCAAAAGTTGTGTGCTTATTTTTAAAAAGCATTTCAATTCACCTTAACATTTTAAGGAACCTGGATGGAAAGCACACAGTATTTTATTGCCACCCTAGTTAGTAGTAAATTGTACCACTGAACAAAATTCCATCTATTGAGAACTTCTGCTAGGAGACTAGGCTATAGAATTTCAATCAGGAGTAGTTGCAGCTGTTACTGTCCAACAAGCAGTGGGAAAGTCATTTATCAAAGGTTTCATTTCAACAGGTTGGGGGTCCTAACTGAAAACTCACAGAAGTGCAAATATTGATATTTAACATTTTGTTAGCTCTTTTTCTGCATGTGGAACTCACTGTACATTGAAGATGATCATGATGTGGTATCAAGTATCAAAGGGGTAGCCATGTTAGTCTGGATCTGTAAAAAGCGACAAAGAATCCTGTGGCACCTTATAGACTAACAGACGTATTGGAGCATATGCTTTTGTGGGTAAGACGAAGGGGTATTCACCCACGAAAGCTTATGCTTCAATACGTCTGTTACTCTATAAGGTGCCACAGGACTCTTTTTGTCGCTCTTTACGTGATGTGGTAGTTACTGTAATCATGTTTCATGCTAGGATATTAGAGTACTTTATAAACATTAATTTTCATAAATGTTAAAGCCAGAAGGGATCATCTAGTCTGACCTCCCTGTATAAAAGACATCACAATACAACATCCTTATGAGATAAATGCTGTCTCTATGCTACATATGGGGAAACTGAGGCTGAGAGGCTAAGTGACTTGCCATTCCATGCTTTTTAGCTAAATTTAATAGCCCAGTTTGAAAAACATGGGAAATTGTCTCCACTAATGGAGGTAAGTTAACCTATGATGTTAGGGAGCCCTATTCTGATTATTCTACTTCTTTTCTACAATCTATAAACATCAGTCAGTGACATTCTAACAAAACCATTAAAAAGGTATCACGCAAGCCCTAAATTAATAGAAAAACTATTATTACCCTACTTGTTTCCGAAAGCTACATACTTTCTGTACCATTTACCTGCTGCTTTACAATGCTGGCATTTCAGTCTACATACATATCTCAACTCTGAAACATTACATTGATCAAATAGACTACTCTGTGGTCAGCCAGCTCAACATACTTTTGTTTCAGCAAATAGTTGGAGCATTGCACATTACTCCAATTGGTCACTGGGATGAGATCATTCCGAACAGTCAACTTTATCAAAAAGCTTTTTGTTATGAGCTGCTATACCTCAGAAAGCAAGCTCCATTTTACATGCCAAGCACTAAAAAGATTTCTCAGAAAAATTAGCTTTACCACCCAAAAAGTACTCCGCAATCTCCACATTTCTGCCTCTTACGTAACTCCACTAAACACTACAAACAGCGCCTGAAAATCATGTCAAGTGGATGGACTTCTTTTTCCAGCACCAGGTTTTTTGACCAGACACAAACTCCTAGACTCCACAATATTGCTTCAGTTTGCAGTAGTAAGAGCAGCAGCTCCCAAACCTCCTGATCCTGACCTCATGCAGAAGAGGGACAAGAGTGTAACAGGCAATGAATAAGAAGCAACAGAGGGTCCTGTGGCACCTTTAAGACTAACAGAAGTATTGTTAGCATAATGAATAAGAAGATACCTATACTGCAAGAAGGGCTTCCCATAGTGTGGGTGAAGGATCTAAGTCAGAGGATAGGAGTACGAGAGAGGAGAAATTGGGTAAGATGAAGCAGGGAGAAGAGATGGAGGAGGTGAGGCAGCAAAGGGGAAGTGAGCAGAAATGAAGGAAACAGTAAACAAAGGATGATTAGGAGGGACACCTGGCTACTCTGATGAACACCATAATTCTTAGCTCCATCTAGTGAAGCACGTAGATTGTATAAAGATATGATTTTACAAAAGACAGACAAGAGTAGATCTTAATTCAAGTTCCACTAAGCAGAAAGGTGGTGGACTCAGATTCTGCACGCATTCAAAACACAAATCACAATTCAAGTGGTGTTTTACTGCTGACTATCTGAGTTAAGAACTAGATTTAACCAACCAAAGAATCACAGAAATGTAAGAATGAAAAGAACTTGAATTATCCAGGGTAAAATTTTCAGAAGCACTCAAGTCCCACTGACTGTCAATGAGACTTAGGGCTTGGCTACACTCAAAACTCCAAAGCTCTGCTGCGGGAGCGCTCCCGCGGCAGCGCTTTGAAGCGCGAGTGTGGTCGTGGCGCCAGCGCTGGGAGAGAGCTCTCCCAGCACTGCAGGTACTCCACCTCCCCGAGGGGATTAGCTTACAGCGCTGGGAGCGTGGCTCCCAGCACTGTTTACACTGGCGCTTTACAGCGCTGTAACTTGCTGCGCTCAGGGGCGTGTTTTTTCACACCCCTGAGCGAGAAAGTTGCAGCGCTGTAAAGCGCCAGTGTAGCCACGACCTTAGGTTTTAAGTGCCTAAGTCACTTTTAAAAATGGGATTAAGGCACATTTCCCCACACGTGCATGAATACTGCCTGTAATTTCCCCTCCCCGCCCCTCCTCCCCCCAATTCTGTTTTAAATAGATTGATGCACTTAATCTAGAGCTTAACACTAGGGTAGCTTTTGCTTTTACACTTCTACTTTGATCTGGCAGCCTTCTACCTGGCCCAACTGATGACTGTCTCTATGGCACAATGAGCTAGCAAGTTCTACTTTAACAAGACTTTTACCCTTGAGGGACTACCTGTCATTAAAACTCTTGAAAAGTACACTAGCATAAACCTGTTTAAAGGATTTGCATTAGAAGGAACAAGGAGAGAACACTTCATAGCCAAGGTCTTCAGTCTGACAAGTCATGAATTAAGTTAGCATTTCCTAAAAGTGTGGGGCACACCTCCTGGGGACAGGGTCCAGAAGATGTGTAGAATCATAGAATATCAGGGTTGGAAGGGACCTCAGGAGGTCATCTAGTCCAACGCCCTGCTCAAAGCAGGACCAATCCCCAACTAAATCACCCCAGCCAGGGCTTTGTCAAGCCTGACCTTAAAAACCTCTAAGGAAGGAGATTCCACCACCTCCCTAGGTAACCCATTCCAGTGCTGCAACTTGAGACCATTACTCCTTGTTCTGTCATCTGGTATCATGGAGAACAGTCTAGATCCACCCTCTTTGGAACCCCCTTTCAGGTAGTTGAAAGCAGCTATCAAATCCCCCCTCATTCTTCTCTTCTGCAGACTAAACAATCCCAGTTCCCTCAGCCTCGCCTCATAAGTCATGTGCTCCACCCCCCTAATCATTTTTGTTGCCCTCCGCTGGACTCTTTCCAATTTTTCCACATCCTTCTTGTAGTGTGGGGCCCAAAACTGGACACAGTACTCCAGATGAGGCCTCACCAATGTCGAATAGAGGGGAATGATCACGTCCCTCGATCTGCTGGCAATGCTCCTACTTATACAGGCCAAAATGCCGTTAGCCTTCTTGGCAACAAGGGCACGCTGTCGTAACTTAAGATGGGTAAGCCTCTAGCAACATATAGCAGGGCTGAAGAGTTGCATGATTTGTTTCATTTTCTTGAAATGGGGGGCTCAGCTTTCAAATGTTTGAGAAACACTTACATTTTTACTATTTGTTAAAAGTAAAATATTAGTAATGGAGCAAAGTTTATAGTCTCTGCATGTAATTAGATTCCAGCTTAAATGTACTTAGTTGTTTAAAACGCTTGGTTTTTAAACTTTGGGTATGTCTTCACTGTACAGTTAACTTAGGTGATCAGCACCTGTGTCTGAGCACCCAGCTTAGACTAGTCCTAGGAAGCCACTGCAAAACCATACCTGAGTTGCTGTGTCCTGACTGGTGCTGAAAACTATGTTTTTCTAGGACTTCTGGGGGCACATCCCATGGTTCTCTGTGCTGCAGTAAATGAAGCTACTCTAATTCTCTCCCAGTGAATTGTGGGAGAATGTCTCTCTCCTGGGCACATTGGAAGAACTGTGGGAAGGCATTGCACAGCTAAAGCACCTGCATTCTCGCTACAAAGTTGGAAAATTACCAGCCTGAATAAAAGCCTCACTCACGCTTTAGCCTACAGCCCCAAACGGGCCCGCTAGCTCAGACTGAAACTGCTACTAAACTGGGGCCAGAGGTCTTTTTGTGCAGATGGGAGGGGCACTAAAAGCAACACTCAAATAAGAGCCCAGGTTAACTCTGCAGTGAAGGCATACCGTTTATGTCACTCAAACCCATCTCATCATTTCGTCAGCCACACAAAGGTCGTCCGTTGACTCATTTCCTTGACAATATCAGAAAAAGAGCTCAGACACTAAAAATTAGTGCTCCCTTGTATACTGGCTATTTGCCTTCTGTGAATGAAAGGGATTTTTTGTTACAACAGGTCATGCCACTTGCATCATGGCTGAAAAGACTATTGAAAACAAGCCATATTGTGCATCTAAGTGACACATGGAATAACCCGCAAGATATTCTAAGACATAACTAGACTGCAGCACAAAAGCAACTGCTAACAGTTTACCATTGACCCTTATGTACTTGAAAAAAATCAGTGCACAGAGGCTTTTTTCAAGTACACCATCCTGCACAAGTGTCTGCTTCTGTTTACAAGCCAGTAAGACAACTCCAGTCTCTTTGTTTCATATTCAGTTAAGTCAGTTATACAGAGCATCAGCGGATACCCGACGCTGACTTTTACTCCTCCCTTTACCTCCTCTATTTTGCTATCATTACTGTTAATCCCAAATTCAGTTATGTACTCTTCTTTTCCAGACCTAAGTTCTAGATCAGGGGTCGGGCAACCTTTCAGAAGTGGTGTGCCGAGTCTTCATTTATTCACTCTAATTTAAGGTTTCGCCTGCCGTAATACATTTTATCGTTTTTAGAAGGTCTCTTTCTCTAAGTCTATAATATAGAACTAAACTATTATTGTATATAAAGTAAATAAGGTTTTTTAAATGTTTAAGAAGCTTCATTTAAAATTAAATTAAAATGCAGAGCCCCCCGGACTGGTGGCCAGGACTCAGGCAGTGAGAGTGCCACTGAAAATCAGCTCATGTGCCGCCTTCGGCACGTGTGCCATAGATTGCCTACCCGTGTTCTAGATGCTAGATAGTATATTTAACTTGTTGTCCCTAATTTAAAAAAGCAAGGGCAACTCTTTCCTGGTTACTCTTAAGGATTTGTAATTTAAGGAAAAATTTACATCAAATCCCAACCAGGTTTGGGAGGATAGCTGGATATATGGCTTCTCTTTGTAAATTATGCAAAGGAGTCAAGTAATTCATTTGCATCTGGAAAGATTTCACATATTATAGTTATCTAAAAACCTTCCACAGACTTACACTCCACTCTAAAGCTTATTGTTTGAACAATCAGAATCTTCTTTAAATTGAAAAATTAAGATGTTTTGCCTTGTCCTTAGGTTATTTCTAGTTTATAAAACTATACTGAATTTTAGTCTGTATGTACAGATTAAATATACTGGTTTTGGGAAAGATAGAGAAGAAAAGGATGCATAACCATGATAATATTATGTAGCATGCTTATGGATTTGAGAAGGGATTTTATGATCAGAGAGAATTCTTATTTTAGACTTTGTAGGCCAGCAGAATTTAACATTATACTGTGTATGTATTTTTGGTTGTGTCATCAATTTTTAAAAGATTAAGGAAAGGTATCAGCTAATCAGGAATAAGACTTTCATTTTGGGGAAGCACAGTTAATTAGTTCAGTTCATGAAGTCAAGATAAATTGACAAATTTCTTCTGAAATGGCAGAGCTGGTCCAAAAATCTGCCCAAGGGAAATTTCAACATGAAATAGAAAAAAATATTTTTGCAATTTTTGTTTCCATTTTCCAAATAGCTTGCTCTACTGCATTTCAATTCGACTCGGATAATGAAAAGTTGATCCTTTTCACAATTGTTTAATTTTACTTATAGACCCACAGACTTTAAGACCAGAAGAGACCATTATGATCATCTAGTCCAGGGATCGGCAACCTTTCGCACATCCCTCGGCCCATGCCGCTTCCCGCAGCCCCCATTGCCCTGGAACGGCGAACCGCAGACAGTGGGAGCTGTGATCAGCCGAACCTGCGGACGCTGCAGGTAAACAAACCATCCCGGCCCGCCAGCAGATTTCCATGACGGGCTGCGTGCCAAAGATTGACAATCCCTGATCTAGTCTAACCCTCTGCACATCACAAGCCACGGAACCTCACCTACCACTCCTGTAAGAGGACCATAATTTCTGGATGAGTTAGGGAAGTCTTCAAATCTTAATTGAAAGATTTCAAGTTACAGTGAATCCACCATTTACTCAAGTTCAAATCAGCAAGTGACCCATGCTGCAGAGAAAGGCAAAAAGCCCCCAGAGTCTCTGCCAATCTGACCTAGGGGAAAATTATTTCCTGACCCCAAGTATGGTGACCCAAAGCATAGGGGCAAGATCTACCAGCCAGACACCTGGGAAGGAATTATCTATAGTAACTTAGAGCCCTCGCCATCTATCCCCTCCATAAGCTTATCAAGATCAGTCTTGAAGTCTGTTATTGTTTTTGCCTCCACTGCCTGGAGCAGTCTGCTCCCCTTGGAAGGCTATTCCTCTAATAGTTAGAAACCTTCATTTAATTACAATCCTCCACTTGTTGATGGCCAGTTTATATCCATTTGTTGTTGTGCCAGCACTGGCCCCTCATTTAAATAACTTCCCTCCCTCCTCAGTATTTACTATCCATAAATACATCAAAGGGATAATCATATCTTCTTTCAACCTTTGTTTTGTTAGGCTAAACAAGCCAAGCTCCTTAAATCTTGTCTGGTACTGTAGGTTCTCCATTCCTCTGATCATCCTAGTAGCCAGTCTCTCCACCTCTTCCCATTTGAATTCATCTTTCTTAAACATGGGAAGACCATAATTACACACAGTATTCAGATGACATTTCACCAGTGCCTTATATATCTTTAACAATACTTCCCTATCTCTACTGGAAATACCTCACCTGATGCATCCTAGGACCACATTAGCCTTTTTCACGGCCGTATCACATTGGCAGTTCATAGCCATCCTGTGATCAACCAATACACCCAGGTCTTTCTTCTCTTCTGTGGCTTACAACTGATACGTCCCCAATTTATAGCAAAAATTCTTGTTGTTAATCCCTAAATGCATGAACTGGCACTTTGCATAATTAAATTTCATCCCATTTCTATTACTCCAGTTTTTAAGGTTGTCCAAATCCGTGTGTGTGATATTCCTGTCCTCCTCCATATTGGCCAATACCTTCCAACTTTGTCATCTGCAAATTTTATTACCAAACTCCCACTTTTTGTGCTAAAGTCATGAATGAAAACAAGTAAAATTGGTCCCAAAACTGATCCTTGAGGAACTCCACTAGTAACCTCCTCCAGTCTGACAGTTCACCTTTCAGCATGACCCATTGTAGTCTCCTCTTTAACCAGCTCCTTACAAGAATTGAAAGATGGGTATTAACCACCATCTTCTCCAATTTAACTAATAATATCACATGTGGAACTGTATCAAATGCTTTACTGAAATTCAGGCAGTTCAAATCTACTACATTTCCTTTGTCTAGAAAATTGGCTAACTTCTCAAAGAAAGATCAGATTGTGCAAGACCAATCTGCCTTGTGTAAAACCATGTTGTATTTTATCCCAATTACCATTTACCTCTAGGTCCTTAACTATTCTCTCTTTCAAAATTTTGTTCTAAGACCTTGCATACAACTGAGGTCCAACTAATGGGTCTGTAGTTTCCTGGATAACTCCCTCTTCCACCCCGTCTTTCTTAAATATAGGTACTATATTTGCAATTCTCCAGTCATGAGGTATGACCCGTGAGTTTATAGAGTCATTAAAAATTCTTGCTATTTGGCTTGTGATTTCATTTGATAGTTCCTTTAATATTTTGGATGGAGATTAATGGGACCAAATCGCGGGTCCCAGATAAACTCTTTGAGTTTGACTTCCACCTCAGATACGGTAATTTCTACTGCCACATCCTTGTTCCCATTAGCCACCCTGCCACTGTTGCCAAGCTCCTAATTACTCTTATTAAAATCTGAGGCCAAGTATTTGTTTAGGTGTTGGGCCATACCTAGATTATCTTTTATCTCCACACCCCTTTCTCAGTGCTTAGGGGTCCTGCTTCTTTTCTTTTTTTATATATGGCTAAAGAACCTTTTACTATTGGTTTTAACTTCCTTTGCAAGGTCCAACTATGCTTGGCTTTTAACAGTTCTCATTTTTTTCTTAAACCTTCTGACTTCCAAGAGGTAGCTCATCTTGCTGATCCATCCCTTCTTCCATTCCTTGTAGGGTTTCTGCTTTCTCTCTTTCAATTTTCAGTGTCTATATTCTCACTCACTAGCACAAGGATGCAATATTTGGGATCCAAACTTTGCAGAGTGTTTAAATTCCATCAAGAATGGTTTTCAGTGGAATTTCAAAAGTTTTTATGGACACACTTATGCCAATCTCAGGTTTTGTAAAAAAAAAATTTAGGTCTAAGATTTAAGTTTAGTGTCTGTTTAATCAACCTAACAATGAATCTAATTTAATGAACAGACCAAAAAATTGAAAATGTTGGATAGCATGCATGCACACACACACACACACATCAATTCCTACAGTGTATAAATGGGCTTTTACTCCCATTTGCATTTTCCCCAGCAGCAAAATTCAGCCAGGTCCAGCATTATATATTTTGAAACTTTAAAATGTTAATTTTATAGTCAGTCCATCCTCAACCATTTAATCTGATTACATCAGTAGCTCAGAATGAGATTAGCTAGAATGAAGTTTGACATTAAAGTCTGATTCGGGAAATTAAAAGTGTTGCAGTCAGCATATTTGGCTACAAAAATAAGGCAAATTATACACAAATTATATATTAGCAATAGCAAATAGGTCTCAGACTTCAGGGACAAAAAAAGGCAGAGTATAAAATCCATCAAAATTAAACAGCTCAATAGTTTTTCAATTCAAAGAGCCTTTGGGACACAGGGGAGGAAAAGTAGTTAAAAGTTCTCACAAAACTCAAGTTGTATTAAAGCCAAGTACTATTTACATAATAAGTGTCTCCCAGTTCCACCTGAGAGCATCTTGTCTGTGGGCTGCAGTATAAACAAAACTAATCTGATCTAAGTAAACCATGCCATCTGTGAAATGGTGTTACAGGAAGATAATCAGTGGGCATCCTCTCAGCACAGAGGAGCACAAGATGGTGAGCAGTGCTTTCATTAAGATAGATGTGAGAGCAAATCAGCTACAGCAAGAACATTTCCCTCAACAGCTACAAACTATTCCTCCCACTCCCCAAATGCAGCTTCTTTAATCATAGAAAACTGACAAAGAAAATGATTAAAGAACCCTGGAAGACAAAGAGATGGGCTTAACTAATGGTCCCACAGCAGAAACATTTTATGGGGTAGAGGGAGGGCAGCTATAAATTCAGGTACACAACTCCAGACTTTAAAATCTAGATCTTGGAGCAGCACCCGTATTTCCCCTACAAATAGCTAAGACAATAAAGTCAAGTTTTATACTACACTATGCTAATTACAATTAGGGTTAAACTAGAGCTGAATTTATGCTTTAGTTCAGGGTAGTCAAACATCCAGACTGATGTATTTGTGTGACTTGGACTTGCATATCACATTCAGATTCTACAGGATCTAACCCTTCATTTAAAATGAGATTATATTTTGCCCTCACTGTTGCAAAGATTACACTTGGTTCACATTTTCAAAGTTAACAATGCAACATTATCTTCCGGAGTCTGTACATAGCCTGAAATGATGACTGAGATGTGAATTCCCCCATTAACCTCACTAGGTTGTTAAAGCTAAAGCCTAAATATGATACTAAAACATCAGCACTATTTCATAGCTCACCATTTTAGCAGAAAAATGGAGACAAGGTTGGAAGCACAGGGAAGAAAGGAGGAGAGATATGAACAGTATAAAAAGGGAAGAATAGGGAAAAAAGAGAAACTAAGGGCAAAAATAGTGCTGGTGCACCTGCAGGATAATATTTTCTCTCTGATTGACACTGAATGTGAAAGTTAGGCAACATCATTTGTTAAGTACCTTAAAATTAATTATTAGACAAAATAAAATCCATATTTCAGCCTAAAATATTCTGCAAACACCACAGTGACACGAGTAGATCAGCTGTAGATTAAGGCTTTGTCTACACTGCACTTTCTTCATCAAAACTTTTGTCGCTCAGGGGTGTGAAAAAAACCACACCCCTGAACAAGAAAAGTTTTAACAATGAAAAGCACCAGTGTGGATAGCGCTTCATCAGCGTGAGCCGTACTCCATTCAACGAAATTACCACCCCTCGTTGGGGGGTGGTTTTATTTTGTCGCCAGGAGACCTCTCTCCTGGCAACAAAGAGCGGTTACACTGTTTACCTTATAACAGCGCGGCAGCAGAGGCACAGTGTAGACATAGCCTAAGGGTAGTATGAAATCCTAAATTTATACTCCAGTGCAATGGACCGTAATTAAGAATGAAACACAGGTCTCTCCACAAAATGAGTGTGACACTTGTGCTGTCGTTGCTACCAACTGGCTTTCCAGTGCTTAGTTGACAGTAGCTACTGGAATATAACTATGAGAGCAGCTTACAGTTTTGCTTTTGGAATGCCAGTGTGCCAGGTTCTTCAAAATCTCCACTGTGACAACATGGTATGGGAAGCCTCTACTTTTGTCCAGAGTGCAGGGCTTTTCAGACTACTACAAGCACAAGGTTTCCTGTGAAAAGTAGACCTTTGAAAAAATAAAGTATGAGAGGAGCAGAGACTTTGTCCTGGCATTATCTATTGAAAAATGCTTTAAAATTAAAATAAACTAGCTGGTCAAATATTCCACCTCCCCAAACAAAAAAGTGACAGCCAACCATAGAAATAAGACCCACAGATTTATTGGTTACCAGAACCTTTAGAGCTTCAAACTTGACAGATGCATTATCGTGAAGGAGTAATGCAGTCATTTTATCTTATTTAAAGAAACAGTTTTAGGGAAATAAAAAGTTAATGTTTAAAACACAGAGTACCAAACATGCACAGAACATTATCCTTAATGACTTAACTATTTCTCTTCCATTGCTCAAAGCCACTCCCTTACTTGAATCCCTACTGTGTATTCCTCACACCTTTCATGTCAAGTTCAAGTTTCTCATTCATCCACCTGTGAACCTGTCCATCTTTGCTCACTTCCTACACTCCACCTCCTAAAAATAAACAGATTTTTTGTAGCTTCACAATGTCATTTTTGTGTTTTCTTCCATCCACACCTTATGCTTGCAAATCCCCTATATAAAGAAAATCTCAGTGTTTCAACAGCAAGTCAGCCATAGAATTTTAAAGAACTACAGTGCTTTGAAGTCATACTTTCATCTGGTGCTACTAAACTGTATTGCTCAAGTCTTATTTACAAGTTAAGATCTTTGGAGCAGGAGCCACGTTTTCCTCACTCATAATAATACATCCTTTTATTGAGTTTTGTGGGGTGGTTTTAAATGTTTATAGAAGACTGATCAGTGGCATTTGGAAGGCAAGGAATGGGGATAGTGGATGAAACAGCATAATAGGGCAGATGGGAGATCAAAACATATTGGATGAGGCAGATGCAGAACCAACAAAGGGAGTGGCAGAAGAGAAGCGGCAGGAGGAGGGTGGGAGAGCAGATCCTGCAGCACAGGAGTGGGTCATGATAGCAGAAGGAGCAAACAGATGATTTAAACCAGTCTTTGTTTAACTTGTGAAGTGCCCTGCATGGACTGCAGTACAACGTTCATGTGACAGTCTGCATGCCTATGTTCACCCTTTTTATAAGGCTATGATGGATTTTGTACAAAGTATGTCTTGTGAGGTATCATTTGAAAACTCATAATTTGCAGATCGTTATTGTCCTGGTAAAATGTGAGGCAACACTGTATATAAAGTTATAAGATTTTACTGTATGATATGACTGAGACATTCCAAGTCTGCAAAAGCAGGCACAAATCAGTTCCTTGGAGACAAAAGGCAAACTGATGCCTCAACCAGGTGTCACCAAAACCAAATCACCTGGTCAACAAAACTATCACCTGGGTAAGCGGCCATTCTTTGACAGAAAAAAGGATGAAAGTGAGAAATTTACATTTTTGCAAAGGAACACCTTAAGATTCTAATCCCCACAGATTTCCTGTCTCCTGAACCCTAGCTGGAGATGATCTTCAAAGGAAAAAGAGAATTATAAGAAATGGGGAACAGATGCCCCAAAATTCTCCTCCCTTTCTCTCTGCTCACAGCATCAATCATCTTTGTCTTTCAGGTATTATACTGAACTGGGGGAGGGGTCCTGGCTGAAAGAAATCCAGCCAGACTGCTATAAGCACATGGTGAGAGAAACCTTTGTTTTGAATTCATTTAGCTTGTTAAGTTAGGTGTTAGTTTGTGTTTTACTTTTCATTTCTTTGTAACCAATTCTGACTTTTATGCCTCATTACTTGTAATCACTCAAAATCTATCTTTCTGTAGTTAATAAACTTGTTTTATTGTTTTATCTAAATCAGTGTGCTTGGACTGAAGTGTTTGGGAAACTCCATTTGAGCTAATAAGATTTGTACATATGATTTTCTATTAATGAAATGACGGACTTCTTATGAGCTTGTACTGTCCACGAGGGTGCTAGGCAGTATAAGACGCACATTCTTGGGGGAAAGTCTGGGACTGGGAGTTTGAGGATGTCCCCCTGCAATGTAATTCATGAGTGGCTGATTATAGCACCCATACACTATAATTGGGAGTGATTTACATGCTGACAGCTGTGTGAGAGCAGACCAGGAGTGGTTGCTCTCACAGCGAAGCAGTGTAAGAGGCACCCCAGATTGGGGAACTGAGGGGACACAGCTGTCTATCCATCAGATTGGGCCTTGGGTAATGTCACAGTTAACAAGTATGGTTATACCTGTAATAAGCAATAATTGTTTTCACGTTCAATGCAATTTATAATCATTAACTAATCAATTGTTAAATGTTCCCTCACAGCAAGTGATCCTAGTAGACTTTATAATTCAGAAGAGAGAGCAAATTAGTAGGCAGGGAATATAAGAATTGCCAGACTGGACCAGAGCAGCAGTTTATCTTTTACAGTCTGCAGCAGTAGACAGTATAAGATCCAATGGCAGTCTCAAGAACCCCTGTAACAGACAGCCGCAGAATAATGTGCCTATTAGGGAAATTCCTATGTAATCTCTTCAGTTAGTGATAAGTGACCACATGAATTCAGAGTGTGAGAAAATTACCAAACTTGAAAATGCAAAAAGTTAAGTTATGGTCCCCCTCTCCCACCTCAAGGGAGACCATAATCATTTTGCTTTACTATTTGGACATAGCAGCAGCAGGAACCATACAGAAATACTCACCATAAAAGAGATCACACAGGAACAGTTAACTCTCATAACATTCTACAGTATTTGCAAAATCTATATACATTTTTCCTATTGCCGAATTCAATTTTGTGTCTGATAAGTGATGACATAATGCAAGACTACAGTATATTTTAATTGCCACACCTACACAGCTAATGTCTGCTGAAACAACACCTAAACCCAGAAGCCCATCTACAGGTTACTGGGCACATGTATTTGGTTTCTCAGCATCCTGCAGGCTCCACACATTATATTTTTCACATCAGAAAATTTGTTCAGAACAGTAGTTTAATCACCAAACCTAAGAATATGTCCTAAGCACACAAGCATTCTGATCTTCAGATGAGCTGTAGGTTCAAACCCGAACAGTGAATTCACAAGTCTGAAATTAGGTTGGAGGGAAAGCAAATAAGCCAGAGTTAAATCAAACACTGTTAACACAGATATAGAAGTTTACAAATCCAGTCATTCACCAATGCAAGCTACTAAGAGGGTCATAACAGGACAAACATGTAATCCCCAGTGTGACACTTGATCCTATTGTCCTGTGTACTGTGATGAATTCTGATGGCTAAAAAAAAAAAAAAAAAAAAAAATGCACTTTACCCAAAGGATGAGTAAAACTCCAGCAATTCATCCCTCAAAGCACAAGCAGAAACAAAGTAGTACAATCTATCAGGCAGGACATTTCCAAAATGCTGGTATCCTAAGAAAGACTATCGGACAAAATGGATATAGGAATAAAAAGATATGTTTAATGCAAGATTATAGGTTTTGTTTTAATTCTCAGCACAGATCATATTCTGAACAAATAATCCTATCAGATGAAATATCATAAGGTATCCAAAAGTCAGAGTACACTTTCATTAATTATTCATTTTTCAAGTTTAAGAAAGCAGCTTTGGTTACCAACATCATACTGCAATGTCATACATTGTACCATCTGGTGAATGTACCAGCAACAAACATTGTGCTGTAATGATGCATGAAATTTTATTATAATGCCTTAAAATTAAAAATTCTGCATGTGTTTTTAACCAATGATACAGAAATCTCTATTTCCTGATCGTGCTGAATGGCTGGAAACATCTTAGAGTAATGCTGTGAGTACTATGGAACTAATTTAAGTTTCTCGAGCTGCTTTCTGCCCACCTCAGCAGGAACATGAATGCTCAGCTCAAAAGCACCAATTGGTGCTGTTATCAAATGTTTCCTAAGAAGCATAAAACCTATCCTTGAATGCTTCCTTTTACATCCCAAGTTTCCCTTTCAGAGGTTTATCATCAGAGAAAGTTTTTTAAAGCAATTTCAAGGAAAACATTATCAAGTGTAAGTTCCAATCAAAGTAATAATTTTAGAGCCATGCATCAATAGTTACCAGATACCATCCTTAAAATTATACCCACTTTTACAGGAGATGTTCCCATGAAGATCACCAAACAATCTATTTGATCTGCTGCTGGATATATAATTGCAACTTGAAAAAAATCCACTTGTGCCCCTGGTGAGTAAGAGAGCTTAAGTCCATTTCTAACCAAATTAAGTATTCCTTTTAAGGACTGAAATTTCTAGATGGTCTGACTGATGAGAGAACTTTCAAAATGTGATCCTCGTCTTGTCTGTCGTCCCAAGTCTGCAGAGACAGAGCTTCAGGGCCTCTGCAGCTACTGGTAGCTTTCCTAAACTACAGCAAAGTGAAGACAAGACTGTGGTTGCTTTCACCATTGCTAATCAGAAAGCTCTAGGCAAAAGTGAAACAGACAAGAAACAACTGTTTGCAGTGTTGTTGTAGCCATGTTGGTCCCAGGATATCAGAGACACAAGATAGGAAAGGTAATATATTTTACTGGACCAACTTCAGTTGGTGAGAGAGAGAGAAGCTTTCGAGCTACAGAGAGAACCTGAAGAAGAGCTCTGTGTAGCTCGAAAGATGGTCTCTTTCACCAACAGAAGTTGGTTCAAAAGGTGTACCTCATCCACCTTGTCTCTCTAAGATTTATAACGGTTTTACTTTAATTTCCCTAATACCAACAAATACTGAAGCAATTATCTGAGAAGGACCACCAAAAAAGACTGGGGATAGGTGGGAAGGGGGTAAGAGAATATTGGAGCTCACCATCTACAAAGCAGACAGAAGGTTATTGGGTAGGTAGAGTATTAATGATCCCTACATACACACAAGATGTTCTGGAAGGGACTGCACTAGGGAAGTTTTGCTAAGATTTATCAGTTAATAGAACAATTTCAGTTCCACCAGTGTTCATCACATTAGGAGACCTAGTAAAGACAGACTACTAGCTACAGGAGTTTTAAATACCGTGATAAACATACCTGCTAAGAGCAGGGTTAGATTATGGCATTTAAAATGCTGGTAGCGGACAGCTGCCCGTCTACTGTAGTGCTCCCAACAGTGCTAACACCGGTGGAGCAGAAATGGTGTTAACAATGATAACAAGGCTAAAAAAATTCTTCCTTCCAGAAGCCAGGAGTGTGTGTGAGTGGAGCAGGGATTCAAAGTAGACTCCTAATAGCCAGAGGCTGAAGAAAGATAACAGCATCTAGGGCAGGGGTGGGCAAACTACAGCTACAGGGCTTTGGATCCGGCCCGCGGGATTGCCACCCCCTGGCACCGCAGGCACCGCGCCACTCCCGGAAGCGGCCGGCACCACGGTCCTGCAGGTGGGGGGCAGCAGAGGGCTCCACGCGCTGCCCTCGCCTGCAGGCACAGCCCCCCACAGCTCCCATTGCCAGGAATGGGGAACCGTGGCCAATGGGAACTTCGGGGGAGGTACCCACAGGCGAGGGCAATGCGCAGAACCCTCTCCACCCCTCTCCCCCAGGGGCCGCAGGGACATGGAGCCAGCCGCTTCTGGGAGCGGCACGGGGCCAAGGCAGGCAGGGAGTCTGCCTTAGCCCTGCTGCGCGCCGCTGCCACCCCGGAGCCGCTCAAGGTAAGCAGCACCAGCCTGAGCCGGCACCCCAAATCCTTCCTGCATCCCAACCCCCTGCCCTGAGACCCCTGCTGCACCCCAGCCCCCTGCCCTCCACCCCCAGCCCCCTCCCGCACTCGATACCCCTCCCTGCACTGAGCCCCTTCCTACACACCCCATCCCCTCCCACACCCCAACCCCCTGCCCCAGCCCTACATTCATGGCCCTGCATGCAATTTCCCCACCCAGATGTGGCCCTTGAGCCAAAAAGTTTGCCCACCCCTGATCTAGGGACTTCAGGGACACCATCTCCTGGGGAATCGGTCTTTTCACTGAGGCACTGCCTTTCAATCTCATTGGAACTCTGCCACTTCACCCTTGGTTAGTAACGTTACTCCTTCAGCTAGAAGTTCTGGTAATTTTTTCAAGTGTTAATGCTTTGCACTTCTATTATTTATTCATAGCATTTAAATGTGTTATTCTCCTTGAAGAACATACACAGAGCAATGTTACCTATGCTGAAGGACTTACAATTTCAAAGCAGACATGGCACAATAAGTGAAAACTACAAATAGATGGGGAAATGGAGGATACATGCACATGATGTCTTCTTCCAGAGGATTTAAAGTATTTCACAATCAATTAAGCTACATGCAGATGCTCTAACCCCCTCAATTTAAAGTTCAAAATTCAGCAGAGAAAAAAACAAAAGCTAAACATGCTCAGAAAGTACATCCCTAGTACCAGAGGATTTCCACCAATAGGAATGGACTGATATCTGGTATTTTAGCACTTCAAGGGTCATAATTCAAGTGTTTGTAAACATGCTTTGAAATTCATCTGATAAAAGATTCCAGTTTAAAGTGTCAACACCCTACTTCAGCTGAAAGCTACTCTCCAGGATAAGGTAGCACTAATGCAATTTCACAAAAGAAACAGTGACTCACTCCCAGACAAAACTATGTTGGAAATATATGACCTAATCATATTCAGAAATAAATCTGCTTTTCAAAAAAAAAAAAAAAAGGCAACTTAAAATACATGATGTATGTTATTGTATGTTATCTAACAATCAATTTATGAAAAGGGGTAGCTTTTGGACTAAGGAAGATACAAAATAACAGCTATGAGCTTAAATTTCAGTTCCAATTAGTCCTTGCCAAAACATAATTAGCCTGTCTGTCTGCATGTAGTTCAGTCAGCCTCAGTTTCAGTTAAAAGTTAGGCATCTTCCTGTAGGACTACAGCTACATGTGATCCAGCCCCCTCAGGCCATTTTAGCCCTGCCCATTAAGTCAGTGCCAGGAGTGATCTGACAGGGGGAAACAGATGCCATTTCACCACGTGCAGTCTGAAGGATGCATGGGGGCGTTAAAATTAAAATGCCAGTATTTGCTAGTGATGAAATATTCACAAAGTATTGGCACTTGGCTGACTAGCAAAATCAGCCTACTGTGTATTCAAGTGGATTCCTGACAGCTTTGCTAAGGATGCTCTAGCCACACAAAGTTGGTTTTAAAAACTGATGTTAAGACTGCCTGCAAGCAACCTGCCATAGAAGTTGTCTGTTGTGATCATCCTTTTTTTTGTTATTATTTATAGAATAATGACTGAAATAAGTGCCTGTCTATATGGGACACCAACCTAATGAATTAGGACTAGCAGTTGTACATGGAGATAATCATGACAAGTTACAGGGGATACAGACACTGTGGTCTTGATCCTGCACAGTACAGGCACCGAATGTTCCACACATGATATAGTCACAAGGTGAAAAGGGATGAACAGTTCAAGAATGGCAGGGAAGCCAGATTCCACACTGCTGCCTGGCCAGCAAGCACTCTTGCGCAGCAGAAAGCTTAAAGGGGGGGGGGGGAGGGGGCAGAGATATGTAGTTAATCTCAGAATCTCATGATCAGAATTATGCTTAAGCCCATACTAGGATATTCCCGTTTTCTACCCACGCTCTACTCCTTTTTTACCCAGTGTACTTGCAAGTATAAGAATAAGCATACATGAGGCTTGACACATGCCACCTAGTGCAGAGAACTACGCCTAGTACTTAACCTTATTTGTACCTGCACGAAGCCCTACATGCACAGCAGTACAAACAACCTTCCAAATGTTACTCCTAGAGAAATTCTGAGTCAAAAAGAAAAAAATTGAAATTTCTGCACACATTTTAAAATTCAGCAAAATTCTGCTCTGGCTGTCAGCCCCGCTGCACGCAGGGCTGAAATTTGTGATTTCCACCAAAATGCTTCCTTTTGGTGGAAATCACAAATTCTGCATGGAAAAAAAATAAAATTCTGCAGGGAACATTAATTCTGCACAAATTCTACATTGTGCAGTGGTGCAGAATTTCCCCTCCAGTAAAATGTGAGCTAATGAAGTGTGTGCCATCTTTCAAACTATGCAGATAGCTTCAATGCCTCTGCTGATGCTCATACTAGTCATTCTTCCAATCAGCAGCCAAGTGGTACTAACAAGGCGTGTCAAGTTTTACTACTACTATTAAGAACCGTACAGACAGCAATAAAATTGATAAAGAATGTCAGTTTTACTCTGCTGTTCCTTAGGAAAGCTCTGCTAACATCAGTGGCAGATACTAGGGCTATTCAATGGGAATGAGACTCAAAGCAGAAATTTAGGGGTTTAGAATAGCAGAGCCCTCCCCCATGTGATAACCATGAGGCTCAGGACTCAGGGAGAGGGAAAAGGAAAGCCTTCTCCTTTCCAGTCACGTAGGACAATAGGGAATTCAAAATCTGTTAGTATCCCAACTAGAGAGAGCATGATACAAAAGATGGACCTGACCTATTGATCAGAATACAGCATGGGGAGAGGAGTTGTAGAACAAAAGAAGAAGTTACTGAACTTTGCTCATGGAACCCTCATTTGTCTTCCATTTGTCTTTAGTCTAGCAGTGGATTAACCCACTGGATATCATGTGTCTAGTACATTTTTCAAGCCCTGACTTAAGCACCCTACTGTGAATTGTGCAAACTTGCAGGACACAAATCCATATGAAGATACACACAATTCATAGTCCTACTCAGAGTCAGCTTAGGACAAATCCTGATCAAGACTTTTTTTTTTGTTTTTGCACTCCATAATACAATTCTGACATAAAAACTCTTAATTATTTTAGAGTTTAAATGCCATTTATGCACACTAACAAAATCTATCCATAACCCTTTGACCTAAAATTCCAGAGCAACCAAGCTTGTAAATATCCAAGGGCTCAGGGACCAGATTCATACTTCTCCAGACTGCTCCTAAATTCTAACATTGTAACTTCAAATGCCTTACTTAGACACCTCTCCATAAGCAGGTTTCAGCGTGGTAGCTGTGTTAGTCTGTATCAGCAAAAACAACGAGGAGTACTTGTGACACCTTAGAGACTAAAAGAACAGGAGTACTTGTGGCACCTTAGAGACTAACAAATTTATGTGACCAGCCCTCTGTGCAGAAAGAAGTGGTTCGGGACTATTTAGAAAAACTGGACGTGCACAAGTCCATGGGGCCGGATGCGCTGCATCCGAGGGTGCTAAAGGAGTTGGCGGATGAGATTGCAGAGCCATTAGCTATTATTTTTGAAAACTCATGGTGATCAGGGGAGGTCCCGGATGACTGGAAAAAGGCTAATGTAGTGCCCATCTTTAAAAAAGGGAAGAAGGAGGATTCGGGGAACTACAGGCCAGTCAGCCTCACCTCAGTCCCTGGAAAAATCATGGAGCAGGTCCTCAAGGAATCAATTATGAAACACTTAGAGGAGAGGAAAGTGATCAGGAACAGTCAGCATGGATTCACCAAGGGCAAGTCATGCCTGACTAACCTAATTGCCTTCTATGATGAGATAACTGGCTCTGTGGATGAGGGGAAAGCAGTGGATGTGTTATTCCTTGACTTTAGCAAAGCTTTTGATACGGTCTCCCACAGTATTCTTGCCGCCAAGTTAAAGAAGTATGGGCTGGATGAATGGACTGTAAGGTGGATAGAAAGCTGGCTAGATCGTTGGGCTCAACGGGTAGTGATCAATGGCTCCATGTCTAGTTGGCAGCCGGTTTCAAGCAGAGTGCCCCAAGGGTCGGTCCTGGGGCCGGTTTTGTTTAATATCTTTATTAATGATCTGGAGGATGGTGTGGACTGCACTCTCAGCAAGTTTGCAGATGACACTAAACTGGGAGGCGTGGTAGATACACTAGAGGGTAGGGATTGGATACAGAGGGACCTAGACAAATTAGAGGATTGGGCCAAAAAAAACCTTATGGAGGTTCAACAAGGACAAGTGCAGAGTCCTGCACTTAGGACGGAAGAATCCCATGCACTGCTACAGACTAGGGACCGAATGGCTGGGTAGCAGTTCTGCAGAAAAGGACCTAGGGGTAACAGTGGACGAGAAGCTGGATATGAGTCAACAGTGTGCTCTTGTTGCCAAGAAGGCTAACGGCATTTTGGGCTGTATAAGTAGGGGCATTGCCAGCAGATCGAGGAACGTGATCGTTCCCCTTTATTCGACATTGGTGAGGCCTCATCTGGAATACTGTGTCCAGTTTTGGGCCCCACACTACAAGAAGGATGTGGAAAAATTGGAAAGAGTCCAGCGGAGGGCAACAAAAATGATTAGGGGTCTGGAGCACATGACTTATGAGGAGAGGCTGAGGGAACTGGGATTGTTTAGTCTGCAGAAGAGAAGAATGAGGGGGGATTTGATAGCTGCTTTCAACTACCTGAGGGGGGGTTCCAAAGAGGATGGAGCTCGGCTGTTCTCAGTGGTGGCAGATGACAGAACAAGGAGCAATGGTCTCAAGTTGCAGTGGGAGAGGTCTAGGTTGGATATTAGGAAAAACTTTTTCACTAGGAGGGTGGTGAAGCACTGGAATGCGTTACCTAGGGAGGTGGTGGAGTCTCCTTCTTTGGAGGTTTTTAAGGCCCGGCTTGACAAAGCCCTGGCTGGGATGATTTAGTTGGGAATTGGTCCTGCTTTGAGCAGGGGGTTGGACTAGATGACCTCCTGAGGTCCCTTCCAACCCTGATATTCTATGATTCTATAAGCTTTCATAGGCTCCAGCCCACTTCTTCGGATGCATAGAATGGAACATATATTGAGGAGATATATATACACACATACCAACAACTCCCACCTTTTCATGCTCTCTGTATGTGTATATATATCTCCTCAATGTATGTTCCATTCTATGCATCCGAAGAAGTGGGCTGGAGCCCACGAAAGCTTATGGTCAAATAAATTTGTTAGTCTCTAAGGTGCCACAAGTACTCCTGTTCTTTTTGAGGATACAGACTAACACGGCTGCTACTCTGAAACCTTAGAGACTAACAAATTTATCTGGGCATAAGCTTTCATGATCTAAAACCCATGCATCGGATGAAGTGGATTTTAGCCCACGAAAGCTTATGCCCAAATAAAATTTGTTAGTCTCTAAGGTGCCACAAGTACTCCTCGTTGTTTCTCCATAAGCAGTTTACTATGCTATTGTGGGCCAAAATGCATTATTCACACTGCTGCAGAATTAACATTAGCAGAACATCCAGGAATTGATTTCACTGACCTTTTCTTCCAAGTGAGGAATTCTTTTGTACATGCACACCATTATGTATCAAGGCACGGCACAGGCTTCTAAACTGTGGAAGACTGAAGATATTTTGAACAATGGAAACACAGTTTCAGTCTTTGTCTATTACAATAAACTACCTATAAAAACTACTCAAACTGACTGTCCTCCATTCAACATAGCTATTGGTGAGCACTTGCACCCTTTAAAATCTTTCTGTCAACGCCCACAGCCACCTATCTGGCAAGACATTACCCTTCTCTTCCTCTGAGGCTTTCCTATTTCAAATGCAATTTTTGCTGGGTCTTGAGCTACCATCACCACCACGATGCTATGCTGCTATCTTCACCCACACAGTCCAAGTACCCTGCACTTTCATCATCTATTGCTGAAGGCTAATTAAGTTATACTTCAAACAAGAATGTCAGCTCAAGACCACTAGCACAAGCACCCAGGAGGGAGTAAACCTCAGAACATTAGTACACATGATCTTTTGATAAGTAAAACAAATTAAAATATTCCCATCTACACATGCGATTCTCAAGAGTAGGATGTGTGACAATCCCAGCTGTCAAAGGAAAAAAATTAGACTTTTTCTTCCAGTCTAAGTTTGAAGTAGCACAATAAATTTTTAATAGTCTTTCCAATAAGACCATAAAAGTCAAACTAATGCACAAACATACCATAAGTAACCACTACTTTCATTTTAATTACACATGATTAAATGTATCCTGACAGATTTATTCACTGTCTGACCAGTGGTTTTCCTTAGTCATAAGTCTGGCATATTCCATCAGAATATGGAAATCTGTACATCAATACTAATAGTATGTAAATACGGAGGGTTCAGTGCTAGAACTGCATTTACTAGCCTAGGTTACTAGTAAAAGTTTTCTTGCATGGGAAGCGAGCTCAAGAATAGCACAGCTGAGTGACAGTCAACAGTAGCTTTTTCTTACTAGTACTAATGAGCCTAAATTAAAACTCTGGACCTAAATCTCACAGAAATCCAGATCTGATTTTGTGGCTCAGGTCCATCTACTTCTGGAGAGAGAGGTAACCATTAGGATACCACGGGGGTTGGAACCTCAAATATAATTATAGCTTTGTTCAATAAAATTAAGGCTGTGTCAGCACTTTTCTTACAAACCCCAGAAAGAATATATAACTCCTCTGTTTAAACTGAGAATTTGCCAGCCTGAAATCATCTTAAAGGATACAGATTAAGATTCATATTTTTAAAGACTGCCTCTATATTTGAGTTACTGGCAGTCTCTCAGATTATCAACTGACATTTTTTAAATGTACGCTGTTAACTTTTTGCAACTGCATTCAGCTTGCTCAATTAAAATAACATTGTTCCTTTAAAAATAAACCATTTCCACGGAAGTGTGTTTGGTTTTAATTTCATACAATTTTTCAGTTGATCAGTCTGGCTTTTTTTTTTTTTTTTTTTTTTTTAATAAAACCTTACTTAAACCCAAAGCTTAAATTGACCTAATGGTGTCCCTAAAACCAGAGAGCAAATGATTGTTTTCTTCAAAACAATGTTAAAACTGAACTATTTGGCTCTCTTATAAAATGGTTACATATATGGAATGCATTTAACATGCATATAAACCAAAACCAATTGCAAAATTTCGTTTGACAGTTTAGACTATAGGAAAGTAAGCCACTATAGTCCACCTCCTGGCCTCTCTCCTTTACCCCAACGTATGTCCACGATGAACATTTGCACCCGCAGAGATGAAATAGCTACAAAGATGCATTTACCGACAACAAAACACACACTGAAGTCATAGTTTCCTATTTCCAACAACCAAATGATATGGTCCATTAAAATAGGTCTTCAGGTAACACACTGGACTTCCATGCAGTAAGGGGCACATCCTGAGATGGTGAGCATCTGCAAATCCCATGGAGTAGTTGTGGTGTTCGGCACTCCTTGGAATCAAGCCCAGCACCAGTCTGCATGCTGCAGGTCAATGATCTGAACCAATTACTATTAGCATTAAGGAATTACTCAGGTAAAGGCAGATTTTAAAGCTTCAAAGAGTAGCTATCGGCATCATACAAGTATGTAAACTTAAAAATTCTTTCTATTTTTCCTGAAAGACCAAAGTGACTGAATCCTTCTCTAATGCTGTTAGAGGGGAGGAAATCCACACCAATGGGAAGACTGTTGTCAGGGTGAGCATTGACAATCCTGACCTTCATCTGTCTGGGCCATTATAGCTTCCAGTCACTGAAACGTCTTTGGATTTGATATTTCCACTGATGTCACTTTAGTAGATACATATTAAACAAGAAATTTAAGTGATAATATCAATGTCCTTCTGCTTTTGAGGTAATAAATCAGATTCCCAACTATCCTGCCTTTGGGCTCATCATTTATCACAAGAAAATCTGATTATTTCCAAGGAAAACAAAGGAGCAATAATATTATTGCTATTATAATACAAGTTTAATGAAGCTGATTTAAACTGAAAAACCCATCTGCCCTGATCTGAGTGGACCACAGAGCCTGGGATCCTTCATTGTGTCTCTAGACATGTGGGTAATTGAGACCCTACAGAATGGTCAGAAAGTTCTCATTTATATTTTCTAACATGATTCAAGTAATTTTACCACAAAAAAGTGATTGCAACCCTACATTCTGATTGACCAAGTAGCCACTGGTATTATGACTGGCAGCATTACTAAAATTTGAGACTTTGCAACGAGCAACAATAAATTATAATTCAAAAGGATTTGGATTTTGCAAGCAAAAACTACTCTGCAAAGTAAATCAGAATAAGATGGTAATATACCAAAATGTTACCCCAGCATACAGTAAGTGGAACATTCAAGCCATAATCAACAGGAAAGGAATTTAACAGTTGTAAAATCCTTCAAGCCATCAGCACAGTACTTAGCAGCAGTTTGAAAACAAAAGGGACACTAAGAATATGTCTACACCGCAATTAAAAATCCACAGCTGGTCCATGTTGAGCTCAAGCTGTAAAATGGCGGTGGAGACATTCAGGCTGGAGCCCAAGCTCTAGTACCCCATGAGGGAGGAAGGTCCTCGAGCCAGGGCTCCAGCCTAAACCCAAACACCTACACCTCAATTTTACAGCCCTGCTGCCTGAATCAGCTGACACAGACCAGCCACAGGTGTTTAACTGCAGTGTAGACATACCCTAAGGCTGCATCAGACAAGGTTACCTGCTGGTCACTGCAAGAACAAGGTGTAAGGGAGGGAGGGAGAGAGGAGAGGTCACTAATGCCCCCAAAGTTAAGTCTTAAAGGAAAAACAAGTGGTTTTCAACACTGAATATTTAAACAGTATCTCACTGAAAACACAAGTATCAGAGGGGTAGCTGTGTTAGTCTGGATCTGTAAAAAGCAACAAAGTCCTGTGGCACCTTATAGACTAACAGACGTATTGGAGCATAAGCTTTCGTGGGTGAATACCCACTTCGTCAGAGGCATGTGCAAACACACTGCTTAGATCTTTAGACACTGTGTTCAGTATTAGCCTCCTTTTCACAGGAAGAATATAATTGTCCAGGATGTGCAATACAGGTATCCAGGAGGATTCCGTGTTTAAAAATCTCTCTCACAAAGAAAAGTACAAAGTGAACTTGTTCTTCCTGGAAAAGATGACCAAGGTGTTCTCGGATGCCCGCACCCCAAACCCCTCCTGCGCCTAGGGTGACCAGACATCCCGATTTTATCGGGACTGTCCCGATATTTACTTGTTTGTCCCGCGTCCCGACCGATGTTCAGTCAGGACGCGAATTGTCCCGATATTTTGCCCTCCGGCGCACAGGCGGAGGGGACTCGTGCCCCCCCGCCCCAACTCCGCCCCAGCCCTGCCCCGACTCTGCCCCCTCACTGCCCCATTGGATCCGTCCCCAAATTCCCCACTGGCCCCGCCTCTTCCCCAAGCACGCCACATTCCTCCTCACCCCTCTCTCCCAGGCTTGCGCTAATTAGCTGTATGGCGGCACAAGCGCTGAAGGGAGGGGGGAGAAGCAGGACGTGGCACCCAGCTCAGGGGAGATGGAGCGAAGGCGAGCTGGTGCAGGGGGTGGGGCGTGGAGCTGCCAGTGGCTCTTGCTTTTTGGGGGGTGGGGGGGTTTTGGTTTTTGCTTTTGTTTTTTCCTCCGCCGCCGGCTCTTGGGTTGTTGGGTTTTTTTGCTCCACCAGCACCCCTCCCCCTGCGTCCCAATATTTCACATCTCTCATCTGGTCACCCTACCTGCACCCCGCACCCCAACCCCCTGCCCTGAACCCCCGCCACACCCCTCCTGCACCGTAATCCCCTGCCTTGGGCCCCCTCCCGCACTCCGCACCCCCTCCTGCACCCCAAACCCCTGCCCTGAGCCCCTTGCCACACCCCTCAACCCACCTGCACCCCAACCCCCTGCCCTGAGCCCCCTCCCACACTCCGCACCCCTCCCTGCACCCCAACCCCCTGCCATGAGCCCTCTCCCGCACTCTGCATCCCCTCCTGCACCCGAACCCCCTGCCCTGAGCCCCCTCGTACACCCCACACCCCTCCTCCGCCCCAACCCCTTGCCCTGAACCCCTTCCTGCACACCGCACCCCCTTCCACACCCCACACCCCCACCCCCTGCCCCAGCCCTACATTCATGGCACTGCATGCGATTTCCACACCCAGATGTGGCCCTCAGGCCGAAAAGTTTGCCCACCCCTGTAATAGGAGCTTAGACCCCCATAAACAGAACTGATAAAGTGAAATGAAGAATATTACAATGGTGATGGGATTTAAAAGCTAAGGAAGGTTTATCAAAAAAGTTGGGCTAAAATATGAATTCCGCTTTAATAGGCTTAATCAAGGCATGAATGAGACAGAAAGAGAGACTGAACATTACAATGACAAAGCATACTGTCAGGATCAAGATACACCTAATGAGGAATACGTTTATTCAGAGTGGACTTTTCCTATCCAACAACTCCATGGCACTTGTTTCTAAACTTACCAGTGACAGTACTATACAGCATCATAGCAAACACTCATTTAATACTGAAAATATGACAACTGTTCCTTCTAAATCAATGTGCTCAGCTTGAAACTAGGCCTAATTTATATAAATAGCTTGGCGTTTGAATCTCTATGCTGATGACTGGGCAGTGTTACCGTATAGGCCTAGCGTCTGCTGTATCCACTCAGCTTACCACACCCATCTCATCAAGCTGCAAGCAAGCAGCAGCTCTGCAAATGCTTATCCTTGCTGTGTTACTGAATTACAGCACAAATATCCCCTGATGCAATGCCACAACCATCCTTGTAAAGTAGGGAAGGAGACCAGCCAGCCAGAATTGTAGCAAGAAAGCAGAGGGGAACCACATTACAAAAAGCTTCAAGAGGTCCAGATAAGAAGACCTGACACATGTAATATTGTATTAGACCAAACACATATGTGTTTCTGTGAGTTGGGGGGGGGGGGAGGGAGAAGAGGATTTCATGAAAATGCTGTTTAAAATAAAACTGCAGTAACAGCAAAGATATTACTAGGAACATAGCCTCGTCACTCCAATGCAACAAAATCTTTGCCAGCAGCTCCCACTTCCTCTGGGATGACCCAGACACAAATTCCCCCACCTCCCTTGATCAAGACAGATGCTGCAGGATGTTCCTCCTCCCACCCCAACTTTGAATTTCCTGTCACTTTTATACATGCCAATTATTGCAGCCCATCACACCCTTGCTACAAAATATTGTTAATTACCACAAATTAAATTAACCCCCATAATGTTCCCAGTTTGTTGCACTGAACAGAATTCTGCCACCTCACCAGCCTGTGATTTATAATTCAACTCCCATTCCCATAAAAGGCATCAAATGCCCCATATCCCTTAATTTGAAGAAAAATGGATTATGGGGGTTGGGGGAGAGGGCGATTAAGGAGAAGTTTGAGTGTTCTGGTTGAGGGAGGAAAGGGATGAGATTCAGAGCTCTAAAGGGAGATTTTGGGAAGTTCTGGCTGGGGAAATTTTGAGTGTACTTATTCAATTGTGCCCTTCCCCCAGTAGAAAACCCACTAATCCTATAGCAAACAAAGGTTTGTGGTCCCAACTCTGTCCTTCTCTTTACCCAACCATCCCAAGGCTGACCGGAGGCCAGAGCCCCAGATCACTAGGGGTCAGCACATGCTGAGAAGTGGGGCAAAGGGTCTGGTTAGGTCAGTGTCGCCCCCCCAAGAACCCCCTTACTGATATTGATATGACAGCCACTGCCAGCAGAGAGAAAGCTGCCTAAGCCCTAAGGGATGGAGCTAGGAAATGACTCAGGCTCCTGGGCAGGGCAAGAAAGAGGGGTGTCATACCCATCCCGAGACAGGGGGGTGTAACCACTTCACCCCTTCCATAGACTCAGCTGGGAACGTCTCCCTTCCTGCACCCAGAGGATCGTGGAAGAAATAATCAACCCTCTCAGCCACCCAAATTCTGCAACTAACTCTTGCTGGGCACCCCACCCCAGGGTCCCTCTGCCAGGGTCACAGCTGCTTCCCCCCCCCCCCCCCCGGGACCCCGCCCCACCATCCTCACTCCCAGGACCCCACCCTCACCGCTGCCCCCCCCCCTGGACGGCGCCCCACTCTCCTCACTCCCAGGACCCCACCCTGACCGCTACCCCCCGCCTCCCCAGGGCCCTGCCCCACCTTCACTACTGCCCCAAGAGCTCCCCCCCTCCCGGAGTCCCAGCAGCTCCTCCAGGGCCCTGCTCTCCCCTCCCCCTCACACTCCCACAGGGCCCCCAAGAGCCCTTCCCCGCACGGCGGGCCGCCGGCCCCCTCCTCCGCTCCGCCCCTGGGGTCCCCCTCACACCTCCCCTGCCCCGGGGACCCTCCCAGCTCGCGCTGTCTGCGCCGCGCGGAGGCTCTTACCGAGAGGGATGGCGGTTGTGAGCTGCTTGCGCCGCCTGGACGGAGCCGCCTGATGAGTGTCACTCTCCCTGCGGGCCCGGCCGGGAGGGGGAGGGAACGGGTAGTACTAAGGCACCCGCAACTAGGCGCCGCCGACCTCACGCGGAGTAACCTAGCCCGCTGACACAAAGGGCGGGACCTCTGCGCTCAGCCAATCCCTGCGCAGCGAGCTCGCGCTCGGCCAATGCTGGGGAGCGCGGGAGGCGGAGGGTGGGGCCGGCCGCGGGAGGAGCTGAGGCGGCGCCGGGACAACAGGGCAGCAAGCTGGGGTGAAGTGTAGCATGTGGGCTGCGGGGAGTGGGCCACGTTAGGAAGGCCATAGAGCCAGGCCCCGGAGAGAGATTTCAAGGGGGAGGGGTCTCAGGGGTCTGGAGGGCGTTGGCTAAGGGGAGGGGTCTGGGGAGAGGATGGGGGCGGTGGATCTGGCTGGAGAGGCTGGGCTGCAATACAGAAGTGAGGCTGGTATAGCTAGGGCGGGGGGGGGGGGATGTGTGTGATTTCTTTACTGATAAGAGTTACACTGGTATAAGCCCTAGCGTGGATGCAGTTGTACTGGTGTAAAGGCGCCTTATAGCAGTCTAGCGTATTCCCCTTTCCAAACTGAAATCAGCTATACCAGTATAAGCACTTTTATACCGGTATAGCAGCATCCACATGCTAGGCTAGTTAAAGCGATAAAACTTTCTGGTATAGACAAGGGTCCCAGGTTTTGGGAATATGTAATGGGGAGCAAAAATAGGAGCCATGAGGATATAGGGGCAGGGTAGGGCTACCTCTTGCCTAGGTTTTCCCAGCATTGTCTCTTTTTGAGGGAGCTGTGACAGGAAATCTGTAAGGGTGCTCAGTACACACTCCAGCTGTCCGGTTTTATAGGCTCAGGCTCATCCTTAATATCCTGGGTTTTTTGTACATCAGAGGTGGCAACATGAGGGCAGGGAGAGATCTGCGGGGCTTAGGGATATGAGGGTGGAAGGGGAGAGAAGATGGGGGCTAGGGTGCTTGGGGAGATTGTGGGCAGGGGTTTCATCAGTAGAAAAAGGGAATGGCTAATCTCTCAGGGAGTAGAGATGACGGGCCTCATCCTCAGGCTGATATTAAAGGACAGGGAACGGGGCATGTCTCACTAAAATGGCTGGCTCCAATTTTGAGGAGGGGAGGAGGTCGTCTCTTACCATCAGGATGGCTTAACGACAGCCTGTCATCATGAATCGTTGCCTGGCCTTTCAGTGCTGAGGAGGGAAGCCCCAAGCCTCTGCACCCAACCATCCCCTCGGGGCTGTGTGTGGCCCGCAACTTATTTTTTCTGTGGGTCAGTGGCCCCTGATAGAAAAAAAGGTTCCCCAGCCCTGGTTTAAGCCAATCTCTAACTATTACAAGACAGGATGAGCCCTAAAGTGTGGGGGAAGGTATTTCAGTCCTGCCTATTGTGGGGATCTTACACCTACCCCTCTAAAGCATCTGGCATTGGCCACTGTCTGATGATTTACTGGATCAGAAGGACCTTGGTCTAATCCGGTGTGGCAATTCCTATGTAGACTCTGACCCACTGTGGATCAGCCACTAAAGGGTGACATGTAACAGAGACTGAACAGTGGGTTACAGTGGCATGGGTTTGGGGAATGAATGTCTCTGACCATCAGGCCAGCCCTGGATTTGGCTCCAGGGGCACTTCATTTTGTTTTGCCAAGTTCCAAACTGGAGTTTACAAAAGGGGAAAATAAGAATCCTTGAAGGCCAACCTTTTAACCCATTGCTTGCCAAACAAGAATCAGGCCATTTGTGCTGCACTAAGTCAGGAGTGCCCAAACTTTGCCCAACCAAGTGGTGGCATTGGCAACTCACCATAATCCCTGAGAGAAAAGGCTGGCAGTTACTACGCATCTTTAATATTGTAAGTGTGACCAATAGAGACAACATGTCCCAGCATCCAAAAGTCCACCATAATGTAAACATCCATACTGCACTGCATGCTGGAACTTCTAATTTCCAAGATCCACCTTTCCACATTAAAGGTGAAGGCAGCTGAAGGCCCTCTTTGTAGAATGTGGTAGGCTGCCTTTAGCTCCAGGGCTGTACTTTGGCTCCCCCTGATATGAATTAAACCTGTTTCTTTGATACGTAGACCCACTGTCCAAACCCAGGATATAGATTTCCAATCACTTTCTTTTCATGAAAATTTAGTGTGAGGTAATGACAGCAACCTGCAGACTGGTCCTCTCTTAGTCTGTTTATTCCCTCTTTAGGATTTCCTATCTCAGTGTGTGCCATGTCTACATATACACTCTGACCTGGGCTTCCTAACCCCATTGTGTACAATGCTCCTCTGTAAACTCAGAGCTGGGCTTCCTAATTCCATTGGGTCCTATCTTGCTCCCATTGAAGCCCATTGGAGTTTTATTATTGACTGTAAAAGGAGCAGGATTGAGCAGAGGGCTCCATACCTCAGCATACATCTAGAGAATATAATAGGTTTATTCCTGGTTAGAGGACACTGAGATTCAGTAGGAAAATGTATAACTATGAGCTGTATTGTTCTCATCTGCACAGTATGAATCCAGTTGTGCATGCAGCACTCCCTAAACTCACAAATGCCTGACCCAGCATGAGCTGGTAAAACCTAGCATGGATTCTCTTCGGTGGCTGTTCAAGGTTGTACATTGGGAGGAGATATACTCACACCATTGCAGTGACAACCCTAGTCTGGCATATCCATCCTCCCCAGAAACATTTATATTTAGTGTCATTTCTGGAGGGCCCTACTTTAAATCAAAGCTCCCTGATGCTTTAGCTTAAGAAGAGGGCTCTGCGTCTTGCTTTATAGGGGGAAATGCTAAAAACAGACCCTCTCTTTTGTTTCCTATGTGACTCCCCTGTGCAAGAACCCAGAACTATTACTTCACTTCCCTTTGTTTAGTCTCTTTAGATGGTTCCCTTACTTTTCTTCCCATCTTGATAGTCGCATGGTGCTGTCTTTCCAGGGCCCAACAGATTCAACAAGTCCTCTTTGAGCCAGGAAGTATGCGGTCTTGGGTCACTCACCGTCACCTGGGTCATTTGATGGGCCAAAAATTCCTGGAAAGCACAAGAGCAGCTGTTCACATAGCACATCTCTCTAAAAGGCAGGACCATTCTACAGCAGGAACCCATCGATTCAGTGAGTGAGTGTGGAACTGCCTCCAACAAGTCAACTGTCTTCCAATTCAAAGTGTGGATCCAACCATTAACATACAAGTCACTTGTGAGCTCTGAAGTCATTTAAAAACTAAGAGTCCAATCCTGCCCAGTGTTTAACACCCTCAACTTTAATTTGAGGCAATGGGAATCAAGGATCAGGCCCACAGGGTCCCTCTACAGTCAAGTCCCATGAGCCCTGCCTTTAAACTAGGTCTGTTTGTTATGATGCAGTCTGTGCTGGGGAGTTTATGTGTAGCCTTGAGTTACCTTTTCATAAATACGATAACAGCTGGAGGGCCCATGTTTGATTAAATAAGGAAAGAGACATACAGTACATGCCTATATGATATTCTCTGTCCTTAGCAATTCTGCCATTCTGTTGATTTATATCTGGAGATTAAGGGATTTGCCTTTCAATAAAATTATTCTCCTCAAACTACCAAATGAAGGGGAAGGGGGATTTCCCATCATGTTTTCAGCTCTACATAACCGTCCTTTGAAAACACCATTATCTGCTTCTCCTTGACAGTGTTAAATGTATGTCTCACAAATAATTGCTAATCACTTTTGTTATGATTTGCTATTTCTATAGCATGATTGGTGCGCAGGGCATGCGGAAGACAAATGACAGAGTGACATCTCTGTGCTCCGAGGAGCTTCCAGCCTAAATTAGACAGAGAACGTCACTAGAAATGACAACTGGCTGTGTGCTGAGACAGAGGAGGAAGAAAAGTATTCTTGGGGGAGCTCCCTTAGGCCCTCCTTCTGCAAGGAGCTTCGTGCAAGCTGAGCCCTGCACCAGCAGAATCGGGGATTGAGTTTGTTTCAGCTTTGGATTTCTCTTCTTTCCCCAGTATGATCAAGCACAGGACGAGGAGCAGAGAGCATCAGAGCGGAAACTGGTGATGGACAGGAAGCTGGAAGAAGTGCATGTGAAGATAGCAAGGCACAGTGCTTGGTACCCAGGAAGCGGGAGCTTGTCCCGCCCATGTACCTGATTCTGATCTCACTTAAAACAGGTTTTACACTGGAATATAGGAATTGCCATAATAAGTCAGACCCCAGGCCATTTAGTCCAGCATCCCGTCTCTGACAATGGCCAGTACCAGATGCTTCAGTGGAAGGGGCAAGAACCCTGCCGTAGGCAGATACGGGATAATCAGCTACCCCACGTTAGGCCTCCTCGTGATCTCTGATATTTTGATTGTCTTAAGCCCCGAAGCATGAGGTTTATTTTTTAACATTATTATTAATTATTTGTATTATCGTAGCATATAGGAACCCTAGTCATGGACCAAGACCCCATTGTGCTAGGCGATGTACAAATATGGAACAAAAGAGTGGAAGGAAATGTGAGAAGAGAAACCCAGCAGCATCCCCATTACAGCATGATACAGGGCAGTGGGTGTGAGAGAAGGAGAGGCCTCCATAAGAGAGGGAAGCTGCAGAGGCAGTGTCAGACAAAGGAACCCAGGTGTCAGAGAGACAGGAGCTGGAGGGAGATATGAAGAGGTCATAGATGGCTGAGCTCTTTTTAGAGATCGAGTGGCTATTCCAGAGACAGGAAGAGAAGGGGAGGAGTGATGGAGGGAGAAAAGATGGTAATGGGTGTCAGTTTAGGCACCACTGAGATCCTGAAAGGTGGCAGCTGAGTTGGGATTAACCCCTAAGGATCTAAATTCCTACTGGTGGGTATGATACTGGCAGACCAGGTGCCAGCTCATGCCAAGGCCCCTATGCCTCAACTAATGAATGCTGACCAATACGTACCTGAAACCAGTCTGGCTGCCTGTGTGTAGTATGGTTAAAATAGATGTTAAGTTTATAAGAATGTGTTTAGACTTTATGACATGCTTATGGGATGCTGCATGTATTACTCTCACTTATAACATCTGTACCCCATGTAATAAGGTCAGGGCTGGCTCCAGCTTTTTTGCCGCCCCAAGCGGCGAAGAGAAAAAAAAAAAAGCCACGATCGGTGGCACTTCGGCGGCTGCTCTACCCGAGAGGGACTGAGGGACCCGCCGCCGAATTGCCGCCGAAGACCCGGACGTGCCGCCCCCTTCCGTGGGCTGCCCCAAGCACCAGCTTGCTGTGCTGGTGCCTGGAGCCGGCCCTGAATAAGGTTATATGGCACGTTTGCATTGTAAACCTCTGTAACGGTGTAACTCACCAAACAGGAAAGAAGCATTAACTAATGTAAAATGCTGACTTCCTACAGAAGGTGGCAGGTCCTGCCCACCAGGAAGGCCCATTGAAACCAAATGAGCCAGTGTGCAATATCAAAGAACAAAGACTTTGTTAATTGCTTTCCTCCCCCTGTCTCCAAACGAGAGAACTGCTCGTGAACTCATCCATCAGCTTGAGCTCTGGGCAGAAGGGAGTAAAAATCTCTGAGAAGAAGAAACTGGGGGCATGACTACACTTGCAGATGTAGAGCGCTTTGAGTTAAACCAGCCTTCGTAGAGCGCAGTAGAGAAAGCGCTGCAGTCTGTCCACACTGACAGCTTCAAGCGCACTGGCATGGCCACATTTGTGGCACTTGCAGCGGCATTGGGAGCGGTGCATTATGGGCAGCTATCCCAGCATGCAAGTGACTGCAACGTGCTTTTCAAATGGGGGGATGGGGTGGAGTGTGACAGGGAGTGTGTTGTGTGTATATGGGGGGGGAGAGAGCGTGGGGTTTTGGGGGGCTGAGAGCATGTCAGCATGCTGTCTTGTAAGTTCAGACAGCAACAGACCTCCCCCTCTCCCTCGCCTCTCTCTCTCACACACAGTATTCCACACTAATGGTTGCTTTGTCTCGGAGCAGATAAGCAGCTGGCTGTCAGAAACGGAGCTTTCAAAGGGCATATCCGCATTCCTACAGTGATTCAAAACAATGACAAGAGTGGCCACTTGACTTAAGGGGATTATGGGACGTTTCTGGAGGCTGATCAGAGCGCAGTAATGCAACACCTCATCCACACTGACGCCCGTGTGTTGTAGCCAAGGTGCAGCAAACGTTATTCCTTCTAGTCACAACATCACATTGGGAACTCATGTTCTGCTGATTATCCATCATGACCCTCAAAGTCCTTTTCAGAATCACTGCTTCTCAGGATAGTCCCCAAGCCTGTCAGAATGGCCTACGCTCTTTGTTCCTATGTGTAAGACTTTACATTTAGCCCTATTAAAGCGCATATTGTTTGCTTGTGCCAGCCCACTCTGTCTCACTTGCACCAGTTCATTCTGTACCACTCCCCCAAAATGTCATCTGCAAACTTTATCAGTAGTCGTTTTATGTTCTCTTTCCGGTAGCTGATAAAAATATTAAATAGAATAATTCCTGCAGGACCTCACTAAAACATACCCACTCAATGATGTTTCCCTGTTTTAGAATTACATTTTGAGACCTATCAGTTAGCTAGTTTTCAATCCATTTAATGTGTGCCGTATTCATTTTGTATTTTAGTTTTTAATCAGAATGTTGTGTGGTACTAAGTCAAATGACAAACTACTGTAAGTATGTTACATCAACACTATTACCTTTATTAGCCACACTTGTAATCTCATTAAAAAAATAACTTGACAAGATCTGTTTTCCATAAACCCATGTTGATTTGGCATTGAGTTGACAACCTTTCATCATGTTTTCATGGGGCAGGTAAAAAGACACCCCCCCCCCCCAAATCAACAGAAGGGCAGTAAAACTGGCAACACTGTAGTTAATTTTCTTCATTCCTGCCTGTTTTGGCTGCCATGTCTTCCCTTGGAGCCAGAGAGCCCTCTCTCTGCTGTAAGCCTGAAACACTCTTCTTAGTCAAGTTCTTAGTCAAGTTTTTTTTTTTTTTTTTTAATGTGCAGAGGTTTTTTTTGGAGGGTCTATCCATGTTCTGCTTTCATGTTGGGTTGAGTAGGATTAGGGTGTTGATGGAGTCAGATTATGCTACTATCCCCTCAGAGTTCAGGCTTCGGGCAACCATTTTAGTTCACCCCTGCTGGTCACCCCAGGCAATATTTTTGGAGGGTAGCTGAGGAGAGTGGACAGTCTCAGAATTGTAAGCGGAGGGTAGGCAGCAATGGGGCTGACTCCAATTTATAAATGAAGGGTAGGTGGGACTTGAGGCAAAAGGTGGAAGACAGGGGTATGGGCTAGTACATGTGTGGAATGTATTTATTTTAGAAAATCATGTGATTTTTATGCAAATCACGATGGGGGAAGGGGAAACGCATCATTTTTAAGCACATGGAGTTGGCAATACTGCAGCTGGCCACCACGGTGAACCTAAGGGAGCTGAGCTCTGAGTTTAAGACACGGAGAAAAGATCTCATGTCCAAAACTCCAGCAGAAGAGGAGAAAGTCAATAACTTGGAAGTCTGAGTCAACGTTCTAGAAACTGGCTAAAGAGAAACACGTAAGAGAAAGAGGCAGAGGTGCATGGCACTGCTGGAGCAGAGAGGTGCAGGTTAAATTAGATAATATAGAAAAGGGAGTGAGCTGAAACATTACAATAAATGGGGTGCTTTAAAAAATGCTGAAGGAGCAAATCCAATCTGGTATGTAAAAACTTCAACTGCAGAGCTGTTAAATCTGAGCTCTCTGGAAGAGGTGAAAGTGGACAGAGTCCATAGGGTGCTATTCTCTCCACCTAATCCTTGCAACAGGCCAAGAAATCGGGCTGTAAATGTCATTATCAGCAGACTAGATGATCATGATGGTCCCTTCTGGCCTTAAAGTCTAACATAACTATGTTATGTTATGAAGAAAATAGTCTGAAGTTTGGTTTAATTGGAGTGGGCATAATTCTGATAGCTGTGTTCTGTATTTTTTTAAAAAGACAAAGAATAATGAGGGAAAGAATGGGAGAGTTCCAATGATGGAGGTTGGAGAAAATAGATAAGGGAAGAAGTGGGAGGGGCCTGTAGTTCTATGTAAATCCTCTCCATGTAACTCAAGTGATCAGATGGCAATATATCCCTAAGGGCCAGGGCTGAGGTGAAGAACATCTCTTGCAATGCAACCGAGGTAAGAGGTTAAAGTGTTCATGGGGACAGTACAGGGGTTTACAGCTAAGCAATGCCCAGTCATTTGGGGACTGATTTATATGCTATTTTAGTATTTTATTTTTTGATTTAAGTTAAGGGGATACAGGAGAAGGGAGGGAACTAATACAGGAAATAGCTGCAGATGTTTACAAACAGAAATCAAGCCATATTCAAGCACACAATTGTGAAAGCCGTTGGCCACACAAGGGTCCATGCCAAACAGCCAGAGAACCACACAACTTTCAAGTTTTTCAGCAAGCCAAATAGTTATTCTCAATGGCTCTTCCCTTTAAAGTAACGCCTTCGAATGTCAAAGAGCTAAATAATGTAATTCAAAGGAAAAAAGCCCTGGCCAAAAAAATCAACCCTCCCGCCTCCAACTATTTTCCTTCAAGAAACTCTTTCAGGAGGGACAAAGGCAATTGGTTTCAGCAGACATCTTTTGTTTCAGCCAAATAAAAAAAAAAAAATAGGCGAGGGCATATCATTGGCTAAACATGTACCTTTTAAGATTAACAATCAATTTAAGGATAAGGAAGGACAGTTTCTCTTGTTAAAGGGCACAACTGCTTGGTTAATAACAACAGTGATCTCAGTGTATGATCCCAGTCAAGTGGGGGTGGGGGAGAAAAATCAAGGCAAATAAAATATTGCAAACACTTTGGAGAGGGGGAATTATACAAGGAGGAAATTTCTATTGTACACTGGTTCCTTACTGGGACAGATCTGATTACAAAAAGAAAAAAATAGTTAAGGAAACAGGTGACGCAGTCACTTTTCTATATACCAACAATTCAACCCTCAGATTGATGGAAAGAACTGCACCCAGAGGAAAGAGATTGTACATTTAAATACTAGAATAGATTTCATGTTAATCTCTAAATCCTTATTGAAGCAGGTAAGATATGCAGAAATTGGCACTTTTATTGATCAAATCATGTATTGGAAGCACTATTTGATAGCTGGAGTCAAAATATCACCTTTTTGGAAAATTAATTCTTTACTTCTCCTAGACAAAGATTGGGTTGCTGCAATATAGGAAGACATTGTTCCATTGTAACAGAGTCCTTGGTGGGCTGGGTGGCCTAGTGCAGTGGTTCTCAAACTTTTCAGACTACTGTACCCGTTTCAGGAGTCAGATTAGTCTTGCATATACCCCCAACGTTCACCTTGCTTAAAAACTACTTGCTTACAAAATCAGAGATAAAAATACAAAAGTGTCACAGCACACAATTACTGAAAAATTGCTGACTTTCTCATTTTGTCTATATGAAGTTTTCGTTTGAACTGACTTTGCTAGTGCTTTTTATATAGCTGGTTGTAAAACTAGGCAAATATCGAGATGAGCTGATGTACTCCCTAAAAGACCTCTGTGTACCCCCAAGGGTACATATACCTCTGGTTGAGAACCACTGGCCTAGTGGTTAGCAACCCCCGCCCCCTTCAGTAGTGGGAGCTGTGGTAGGGGAGCCTGGGCCCACCCACTCTACCAGGCTGTAACCCAGGGCCCTAGCAGGGTCAACAGCATTTGGCCTCCCATGGGGTCCTCTAAGTTACCCTCCCTGAGTCACTTCCTACCGTTACTTTTCTCCGTCAGCTTCTTGTCCCACATAAGGTATATAAAAGACAAAAACAGCCACCAAAACCATCAGTCCCAGCTGGGCTCAGCGTATAGTCCTGTCCCCCAAGAAGACTTCTCCAGCACTTTGGTCAGGAGCCTTGCCAGTAAGTCTGTCTCCTCCCCCTCACCTCCTCTTCTGAGCTGGGTTGCTCCCTTTTCAACCCTGTCTCCAGTTGAAGCATGCTCTGCATGGCCCCAGTAGTCCTGTCCTTGAACCCCCTCCAGCCCAGTTTGGGGTTTGTATATCCCATCACAGAAATATTTTCAAATTAATGCTGAAGAGAGATCTTCTATGGGAGGCAGGTAAGGCAGTATTTAGGGGTCAGTTGATAAGCAGAGCCTCTCATTTGAAAAAAGAAAGCTCAGAAAAAGATAAAAGAATAGGAAATAAGTACAAGAGATTCATAAAAACCTCAGGTAAAAAAGTATAACTAGTATAAGAGGAAAATTGAATATGTTGATGACAGACATCATTGAAATAGCCCTTTGGCATATAAAACAGATGCCCTGGGGGCCAGCAATTTAAAAGGGCCTGGGGCTTCTGGCAGCGGCCGGAGCCCCAGGCCCTTTAAATCGCTGCTGGAGCCGCAGGCTGGGCAGTGCTGAAGGGCTGGCTGGGGGAGTCTGGCCACAGCCCCACCCCTTCCACCCAAGGCCCCGTCCCTTCAGGGGGCCCAGAGGCCTCCCCCCCCACACACACCTTGCCCAGGACCCCAACCGCCTTGCGTACCGGTAAGCCCTTTAAGTTACTTTCACCCCTGTCCATATGTGACACAGTGGGGAAAGGATTTGGATAGACAAATTACTCCAGAGAAATGGGCTTTGATCTGGCAAAGAGAATCAGCAACCTCAGTCTGTAGCACAAGACAAGAAAATGTCTTTAAGATACTGTGTCAGTGGTATCCCACGCCAGTCAAGGTAAAAACGTCGAGAGATTGAATGGGGATAAATGTTGGCGAAAGAGGAGATTTTAAGAGAATACAAACTGTTGGATATTGATCCTCTGGTGATCCTCCTGGCACCTCCTAGCAGAAATGGTTACACTCAATGAAGAGCTGATCTCTCATCTCCTAGTAGTGGCTCGGCTACTACTGATAGTCTCTCACTTGAAAAATAAAATTGTCCAAAGCTAGAGGCAGTGTGACAGGGTGTGGGTACCCCATCTAGTGCAGGGTGAGTGCACCTCATTAATAAGTCCACCAAACTGGCCTGGGCCTCAGGGCTGTAAGGCCTAATGATCAGTCAGTGGTGTTGCCCCAGCTCCAGGGCTGTAAGGCCTAATGGCCAGAGTCAATATGGCTGCCCCCTCTCTCAGGGCTGAGTGGCCCAGCAGCCAGTCAGGCAAGTGGGCCACCACCTAGGGATGGGTGACAGCCAGGGTATGGGGACCCTGGCCCGCCCTACTCCACCATGTCCCAGCCCAGGGCCCTATCAGTGGCAAGGGTCTCTGCCACTGAGTCAGCAGAGATCCAAACCAAACCACACTGACTGTTCCCAGGCATACAGCTGCCACCTCTCCCTGGGCTACTTCCTATCTTGTCCCTTGTAATCAAGCACTGGGGACCTCCAGGGTTTCCAGGCTCTTCAGCACAGATGGCTCCCAACAACCCTGAGTTCTCAGACCTCTGCCAGTGTCTGTGTCTGTGTCTGTGTCTCCACCTGGGCTCTTTCCAGGCTGGCATCTGCAACAAGCATCCTTCCACCTCAGCTGTCCACCCACACTGAACTGATCTGCTCCCTTTTATACTACAGCTACACTTGGCGCATGCCCAGTAGGTTTGAGGGAGTTAACCCTTTCCCATCCAGAGGGGGGTGAGTGCACTATATCACACATTGTTCCAAAAATATTGGGCTGTTGTTATTATGGAACAACTAATGGATCAATTACGTACCCAGCAAACCAGACAGAGGACAAATAGATACTTAAGTATTTGGTTACCACTTATTCAATACTCAGACAAAGTACATTAACCTGCAAAAAACCCCAACACACCTGTCCAATTTTTTGATTAATATTCAGGTTGATAGACATGCCTGGCTTGATAAATATGAGTAGAGTCAGTAGTTTCTCTCAGTTTAATAAAATCATCAGAGACAACATGGCCTGGGTGATATAAAGAGGCTCACTCTATATACTATGGGAACTCCCTGGTTAAACAGAGAGATCTGATGATTATATTACTGCAGATTCTCTAAACGGAGAAATGAGCTCACTCTTAATGACACATCTTCCCTCTGTTTACCTGGCAATGATTTGTAAACTTGTTAAAACTTCCTAAATAAATAAGTCGAGAGATATAACATATCTTCAGCTAATGGTTTTTATATCGATACCATATATATTTTACAAGAGGGTACAGTATAGTATAGTATGTTTACTATTGTTTTGTTTTAATTGTATAAAGTATTATTGCAAACTCATATGTAGGAGTATGATGGGAAGGTTAATGCTGGTGTGGCACTCCAGCGGAAAAGGGCGTAGTCTCCAGTCTCCAGTTTCTAGGTGGGTGGGGATATGGTATACGGGGCAGGTTTAAGGCTGGAGCTGAATCTCACAGGGAGTATTTCCTGGCCAAGATTTTCAAAAGGGACTAGTTGTTTTGGGTGCCTCCATTTTTGGGGTGCCGTTCTTGAGATGCCTTGAAGGGGCCTGATTTTCAGAGGGCAGGAGCTCAGCATTTTGTGAAAATTAGAGTCCTATAAGGTGCTTCCAGTGGAGCACCCAAAATCACTAATAAAAAATTAACAGTAACAATCACTTCTGACAGTCTTGGCCCCTGTAGTTTGTAGCATTTACAGTCTCATCTCTCAGAATGTAGGAAATCCCCCAGTTGGTTTGCAGGAAGAATATACTTCTGTGCATTGGTCTGGGTTTTGCGTGCATATGCTCTAGGGCTTTGCAAGTGCTACACCAGAGTCCCTGTTCATGCTGCTGAGCCCTGAAGAGGTTAAGCGTTTTGTTCTTTTTAATTTAACAGCGTCTCTTTCTAGATTTATTGTGATGTTTTGCTACAGATGCTTTCAGCAACCTGATACTATGACTCAGCCTAATTCCCTGCTTGATGAGCTGTGTGTTCAGAGAGCTGGTTCAGAGATGCAATTCCAGTTAGGCCCAGCCTGCACTGGGAGCAGAACAGGGCTCGCTACTGTACAGAGATGGCATGATTACACAGGGGACCGCGGGAAATGATGCCAACAACCAGCCTCGTTTGGAAATAACAACTGAGTTATTTATGAGTGGGTGGGTGTCTAGAAAGCCACATATTTTTGTCAACATCATCAAGAAAGAAAGAAAGAAAGAAAGAAAGAAAGAAAGAAAGAAAGAAAGAAAGAAAGAAAGAGCCTCCCACAGTGAAGGAGAATAGTCTTTCTAACTACACTGGTATCTTCTGGATCTCAAGGATGAGTAAAAAGACATTTAGGCCTGGATTCAGGAACAAAACAAAACAAAAGAAAAACCCTATTCAGCAAAACACATAGGCTTGTACTCAGCCTTAGGCATGTGTTACATACTTTGCTGAACAGGGCTGGGTTTAAACACATTCTTCAGTACCTGGCTGAACTGAGGCCTTAGTAACAGGGCCGCAAGAGTGAAGACTTATTGTGTCTACACAGGGATAAAAGCCCCATGGCATGGCCGGGGCTGGCCCAGATCAGCTGACTCAGGCTTGTGCGGCTTGGACTATGGGGCTAAAAATTGCTGTGTAGATGTTTGGGCTTGGGCTGGAGCCTGAGCCAAAACCAAAACCCAAAGTTGAAATTTTCTGTGGTGTCTTTAACGGGGCTCTGACAGTGATTTTCACTTCTACTGAAAACTTTATGGCCTGAATTCTGCCATCTAGGCTCAGCCAAAATTCCTACTGAAGGCAAGCAATAGTTACGAGATACATATAATTGGGTCCAATCCACCCAGGCTAGCCTCACCATCCAACCTATTCCATTTTCAAGATCAGATTTCATGACACAGTGAATGTCCTTGTGCAGACAGGGCCTATGGGAATTGTTTTCAATGAACTCTAGTTGCCTTTAGAGTACAAAGCAACTTCTAATTCACAGCACAGAACAATACTACTTAAGAGCACCAGACTCAGGAGATCTGGGTTCAAATCCTGACTCCTGGTGTCACCATGGCCAAATCACTCCATCTGTCTGTGTCCCAGTTCCCAATCTGTAAAATGAGGATAATAACCTTGCCTTGCTCTCCCTATTTTGTTTGTCTTGTCTATTTAGACCAGTGGTTCTCCAACTTTTGTACTGGTGACCCCTTTCACACAGCAAACCTCTGAGTGTGACCCCCCCCTATAAATTAAAAACACTTTTTTATATTTAACACTATTATAAATGCTGGAGGTGAAGCGGGGCTTGGGGTGGAGGCTGACAGCTCGCGACCCCCCCATGTAATAACCTCACAACCCCCTGAGGGTCCCGACCCCCAGTTTGAGAACCCCTGATTTAGACTGTAAGTGTAACCCACGTGCCTAATAGGGAGATACCTCTTTAAGAGATTTCATCAAGAAGGTTGGTGGCGATTGGACGTCTAACATAGTGAATGCCAGTGAAAATGAGGTAGGATCAGAGTCTAAAATAGGGAAAGAACAAGTCAAAAATTACTTAGACAAGTTAGATGTCTTTAAATCACCAGGGCCTGATGAAATGCATCCTAGAATACTCAAGGAGTTGACTGAGGAGATATCTGAGACATTAGCAATTATCTTTGAAAAGTCATAGAAGATGGGAGACATTCCAGAAGACTAGAAAAGGGCAAATATAGTGCCTAGCTAATAAAAGGGAAATAAGGACAACCCGGGGAATTACAGACCAGTCAGCTTAACTTCTGTACCCGGAAAGATAATGGAGCAAATAATTACAAATTAATTTGCAAACACCTAGAAGATAATAAGGTGATAAATAACAGTCAGCATGGATTTGTCAAGGACAAATTGTGTCAAACCAACCTGATAGCTTTCTTTGACAGGGTAACAAGTCTTGTAGATAGGGAGGAAGCGGTAGATGTGGTATACCTTGACTTTAGTAACGCTTTTGATACTGTCTCGCATGACCTTCTCATAAACAAACCAGGTAAATACAACCTAGATGGAGATACTATAAGGTGGGTGCATAATTGGTTGGAAAATTGTTCCCAGAGAGTAGTTATCAGTGGTTCACAGTCATGCTGGAAGGGCATAATGAGTAGGGTCCCACAGGGATCGGTTCTGGGTCCAGTTCTGTTCAATATCTTCATCAATTATTTAGATAATGGCATAGAGAGTACCAGGGCCGGCTCTAGGTTTTTTGCCGCTCCAAGCAAAAAATTTGCCGCCCCAAGCTCCGAGAGCGCAACTTCCCAAGCAAAAAAAAAAAAAAAAAATGTCCGGAATGCCGACCCTGGAATTGTGCCGCCCCAAGCACGTGCTTGCTTTGCTGGTGCCTAGAGCCGGTCCTGGAGAGTACACTTATAAAGTTTGCAGACGATACCAAGCTGGGAGGGGTTGCAAGTGCTTTGGAGGTTAGGATTAAAATTCAAAATGATCTGGATAAACTGGAGAAATGGTCTGAAGTAAATAGGATGAACTTCAATAAGGACAAATGCAAAGTACTCCACTTAGGAAGGAACAATCATTTGCACACATACAAAATGGGAAATGACTGGCTAGGAAGGAGTACTGTGGAAAGGGATCTGGGGGTCATAGTGGATCACAAGCTAAATATAAGTCAACACTGTAATGCTGTTGCAAAAAAAGCAAACATCATTCTGGGATATATTAGCAGGAGTGTTGTAAGCAAGACCCAAGAAGTAATTCTTCCGCTCTACTCCGCGCTGAGTAGGCCTCAACTGGAGTATTGTGTCCAGTTCTGGGCGCCACATTTCAGGAAAGATGTGGACAAATTGGAGAAAGTCCAGAGAAGAGCAACAAAAATTATTAAAGGTCTAGAAAACATGACCTATGAGGGAAGATTGAAAACATTGGGTTTGTTTAATCTGGAGAAGAGAAGACTGAGAGGGGACATGATAACAGTTTTCAAGTACATAAAAGGTTGTTACACGGAGGAGGGAGAAAAATTGTTCTTCTTAACCTCTGAGGATAGGACAAGAAGCAATGGACTTAAATTGCATCAAGGGAGGTTTAGGTTGGAAGTTAGGACAAACTTCCTAACTGTCAGAGTGGTTAAGCACTGGAATAAATTGCCTAGGGAGGTTGTGGAATCTCCATCATTTGGGATTTTTAAGAGCAGGTTAGACAAACACCTGTCAGGGATGGTCGAGATAATACTTAGTCCTGCCTTCAGTGCAGGGGACTGGACTAGATGACCTCTCTCAAGGTCCCTTCCAGTTCTATGATTCTATGAAGAGACCCACTGGGGGAGGTAGAAGTGAGTTGTGTCCGAGGCAGTGTTGCTAGGCAGATTTAGCACTCCACATCCAGAAGCTTCTGGAATTGGGTGTGGTAGTTTTGGGTCTGCTCCAATGGGTTCCCTGTTGCTGGGGTCAGACTCCATGAGGGTGAGCAGTCAGAGCTGCTGCTTTACTAAGGGCCGTGTGTGAGTTGGGAGAAGCTGAGCCAGGAGCAGGAAGCAGAATTGTCCCGAGCTCTGAAGCATTTTGCAGCAGGTTAGTGATATTGTTAACCCTCTAACACGGAAGCATGGGCAATGCTAATTATAGCCAGGGGAAATTGGGAGGGAAAAATAACTTCTTCTGTTTTAATTGTATGCTTTGAATGTTGTTTTGATTTTAGCCAAACTGTTCTAGTTAAATTGTCTCAATTAGTCTGATTCACCAACTTTTCTTTAAATGCAGTAATGGGGAAAGAGTCATGTATATTTTGCTATTCTCAGTTTTGTATTTTCTTGTAACAGGGTTTTCTTTAAATCTGTACACTTGTGACTTAACTGAGTGATTGGTTAGTCAGTTAGCTGGCTGGCTAGCAGTGATTTCAGCAGAGGAAGAGTCTGCATGGGAAGATTCCTTCAAGTAAGTGGAGGGAAGATGTTGTTTTAGACTCAGCAAAGTGTATAGATTTGGTGATCAAAGACTCTGACTGAGACTTAGATTAACTAAACATAAGCTTTTGGGAACTCTCAGTTTCTTCTCACTGGTGTTTCTGTGCAGGGCTGCCCAGAGGATTCAGGGGGCCTGGGGCAAAGCAATTTCAGGGGCCCCTTCCATAAAAAAAAAGTTGCAATACTATAGAATACTATATTCTCGTGGGGGCCTGGGGCAAATTGCCCCATTTGCCCCCCCCCCCCCCCCCGTGCGGCCCTATTTCTGTGGGGACTGAACTCTTCAGATTTTAATTTTTCTTGATGTTTATGTATAACTGTGAAGATAATGTCTGTGGGTTATAAAATAGCCATGTTATGCTGTAAAAATTAGATTATTTATCATAAGGTTTTATAAAGTTATTTAATTAAATTAATTTCTTTAGTTCCTTTTGGGACTTGAATGTGGGGAGGTTGCCCCTGTGGAATCCTTGCTGAAAATCCTTAGAGACTGAACACTGGGTCTCCAGTAGTGTGACCAGACGTCCCAATAAAATCGGGACTGTCCCGATATTAAGCAGTTTGTCCCGCGTCCCGACCGAAGTACGGTCGGGACGCCATTTGTCCCGATATTTTGTTTCGGGCGTGGCGGCCCTTTTATTTATTTCTTTATTTGCTTAGGCGGCGGTGACAGGCAGGGGGAGTGTCTTTTCAATTGTTACACTCACCCAGCACGTCCAGGTCTTCGGCGGCACTCCAGCGGCGGGTACTTCTTTCTTCGGCGGCAAGATTTATTACCCCGCTGCCGAAATGCCGTCGAAGACCGTCAGCAACTGAAGGACCCGCCGCCGGAGTGCCGCTGAAGACCTGGATGTGCCGGGTGAATGTAACAATTGAAAAGGCGCTTCCCCTGCGGCGGTCCCGATATTTTGGAGTTATCTGGTCACCCTAGGCTCCAGTTACTTTTCTATGGGAGTTGGGGGGTTTTAAGGCACTGCAGAAGGGCAATGAAGTGAACTCTAGCCCACCCAAAAGTTGCATATGCTCTTCAGGTCAGGCCCCGTATCTTACTGTGTATGTGCAGCACCCAGGACCGTGAGGCCTGGGTCTCAGTTGGGCCCTTTAGCCGCTTCTGTAATATGACTATCACAATAATACAAAGACTGAAGACAAAGGGAAGAATGTCTCTTGCTGTAGTGAGGTGCTGCTGGCTTCTGCTGGGGCAAGTTTACCTCCTCTCTGGGAGTTCTTCTTCCCCTGAGCCCATGTGGCTGAAGCAAAGGATGGGCTCAGATGCCCTGGAGGTGTCCCTGGATGAGGGGTTTCCCTTATAGTTTCAAGTCCAGGTGAAGTGAGGGAAAGGGTACTCCAGCCGGGTTTCATCCTCACCCCAATGTTGCTGTTGGCACCTCCAGCCTCTGCTGTGCTTTTATTAATTTAGCTTTTCCAGTTTTATTTTGGTAAAACCCTAAAGGTGAGAAATTAGAAGTATAAGAATGGTCATACTGGGTCAGACCAAAGGTCCATCTAGCCCAGTATCCTGTCTGCCGACAGTGGCCAATGCCAGGTGCCCCAGAGGGAATGAACAGAACAGGTAATCACCAGGTGATCCATCCCATCGCCCATTCCCAGCTTCTGGCAAACAGAGGCCAGGGACACCATCCCTGCCCATCCTGGCTAATAGTCATTGATGGACCTATCCTCCATGAACTTATCTAGTTCTTTTTTGAACCCTGTTATAGACCCTGTCAAGTATCCTTGACATTTTGCCAAATATTCTTCCAGTTATTGTTGGAGATAGTTAAATTGAGTTCATGTTCCTATTCTTCCTGCAGCCTTAGACCCAGACTATATGGAAGAGAGTTGAGCCAGCGTGATGTGTGTTCCTTGCTAAATGACTCATGTTGCCAAGTTTTTTCAGAGTAATCCTCTACTGGAGAATAAGTTACTGTGGGCCATTGCTTCTCTATCTGTGTATGATTAAGCTCATGTCACTGTAAATACATTGGACTATGTGACAAAGGGATGCAGCATTTATTCTGCAGATATGTGATGACTGCCAGTTGTATCTTTAGAGACACAAAGGCCTAATCTACACTAGAAAATTAAGTCGGCTTAACTACGTTGCTCAGGGGAGTGAAAAATCCACACCCTTAAGCAGTATAGTGAAGCCAACCTAATCCCCGTGTAGACAGCACTAGGTAAATGGAAGAATTCTTCCCTCCGCCTAGCTACTGCCTCTCCGGGAGATGGACTAACTACACTGATGGGAGAAGCCCTCCCGTCGGCACAGGTAGTGTCGGCAATGAAGCGCTATACCCGTAGCTGTGACGCTGTAGCATTTCAAGTGTAGACAAGCCCAAAGGCAGGTAAGGTCATATTTTTTATTGGGCCAACTTCTGAAGTAACTTCTGTTAACACCTCTCCAGTCATGGGATGGGAGGGGAGAGGACACACACAAAAAGCTGAGGTTTAAGATGGTTGTAATAAGCCATAAAACCAGGGTCTCTGTTCAGTCCATGATTTTCAGTATTTAGCAAAGTTATGAATTTAAGTTCCCAGACTCAACTTTTGAAGGTGTTGTGCAGGTTTCCTTTGAGAATGGGGACAGAGGTCAGATACAGAGTGATCACTTATGCTCCCAATACTTCTGTTAGTCTTAAAGGTGCCACAGGACCCTCTATTGTGAAAACTGTTTGCCCACAGGTGACAAGGTGTTTTAAGCGACAAAGAGTTCTGTGGCACCTTATAGACTAACAGAAGTATTGGAGCATAAGTTTTCGTGGGTGAATACCCATTTCGTCACACGCATGTGGTTTAGTGTTTTAGTCTTCTATCATTTTTCTGTGTGAGCTCATTCGAGAGTATTGTGATGGTCTGGTTTCACCTACATAATTGCTATTACTCCTGGGGAAATTCTGTGCCACTGCACATGCACAGAATTCATGTCCCCCGCAGATTTCTTTGCATCCCCACAGAAAAATGACCTTCTGACAGTGAAGCAAAGGGAAGCTGCAAGAGCAGCTACGCACCACTCCCTAGCTGCACAGGTACATGGTTTCAGGCACCCGGAGCAGCCGGTGGAGAGGTAAATCACTGCAGGGCTGGGGATACCCCCGCCAGTGGCACCTACCCTGAGCAGGGATCAGCTTCTAGTCCCAGCTGGGCTGGAGGCAGAAGAGGATGGGACTTCCTCTTCCCCTGCAAGGAGTGGCTGGGGCTGTGTCAGACCCACCCCCAGAAACCTCCCCCAGCTGCAGGAAGCTCAGCATCCTCACCTGCTTCCTGCCTCCATCACTCCTCAGCTTCAGGGGAGGAGTCACGGTACTGGGAGCTGCTCCCCCATCCACCCAACCCCCTGCATCCGGACCTCCCATACCCAGACACCCCCACCAAGCCTCACTCCACACACCCAGAACCCCCCTAGCCCTCCATACCCAAACCCCAAAACCTCAACCCCTGCATCTGGAGGCCCCCCTGCCTCCAGACCCCCTGCCTCCTGACTACCACCCCTGCACCCAGACCACCCCCCACTGAGCTCTGTGCACTCAAACCCCCACCATGATGAGCCCCACCCTCCTGCACTACCCTGAGCCCCAACATCCAGACTCCCATGCCACTGACCTCCTACTAGCTGCACCCAGACCCCCACTCCCAAGCTTCACTCCCCCAGCACCCAGAACCCCCTCCTGAGACCCCCACACCCAGACTCCTCTGCTCATCCCCATCCACTTTCACCTGCAAGACCCTGCAGAGTCCCATTGCCCCTGGAACCCCACCCAATAGATCCAGATCCCCCCACACCTAGACCCCTCTACTGCACCCAGATTGCCCCACACAGAACCCTCTCACCCCACAGCTGGATCCCCCCACACTGAGCCCCTCCACACTTGGATCCTGCCTGGTTGAGCCTGCCAGCCTCACACCTGGTGCACCTCATGCAGAGGGGCAGGGCCCCAGGCCTTGTGCTGTGTCAGGGTCAGGTGCAGCCTCACCACTGAGTCCATGTCCCGGGAGTGGGGAGGCTGCAGGGTGATCTCCCACCTTCATTCAGCCAGTGGCTTGTGCTCCCCACTACCATGCTAGAGTCTCTGCATTTATTTGTTGACAAATAAAACATGCAGAATTTTGCAGAATTTTAAAATATTGTGCACAGAATTTTAATTTTTTTGGCACAGAATGCCCTGAGGAATATTGCTATTGGAGCTTTTAGTGCATGGGATAAGGTAACACCACATGTTGTGATCGGCATGTGTAGGACCCATGGATTTTGAAAGGTACGTTGGGGGGTGTTGATCATCATAGCAATGCAGGTATGTCTGCAGGTTTTGCATCTCTTGTTCTGTCAGGGACTGGCACCATTTTGAGTTGGTAGGTCCTGGTCTGTGGAGAGCCTGCGTCTGATGATGAACTTGGCACAGTTGGGGGAGGGAGGTTGTTTGAAGGCCAGAAGTGGGGGTTCAGGAAAGATTTCTTTCATCGAGTATGGGTTGTAGCTGTTTGATGATACCTCGTACAGGTTCCAGAGCGAGGTGGCAGGTGACAACTAGAGGTGTGCCGTTGGAAGGGGGTTTATTTCTGTATGGAAGCAGGCTCTCTTGGGGTATGTGGGTGGCCCATTCCATGATGTGATCTACTTCTCTGGTGGAGTGTCCTGGTTTGGTGAAGGCAGTTTAAGTGTGTTAAGGTGCATATCCCAGACTTTCTCCTCAGAGCATATTCTGTGGTATCTGAGTGCTGGGCTGTAGATAACAGATTTCTTGGTGTGTTTTGGGTGATGACTGGATCTGTCAGGGTAGGTGTGGAGATCCGTGGGTTTCTTCTATGTAGTTGTCTGTAGGGTTCCATTGCTGAAGCTGATCGAGGTGACCAGGAAGTTGATGCTGGTGTGGGAAAATGTTCCAGAGAGAGTTGAATGGACGGGTGGTGGTGGTTGAAGTTCTGGTGGAAATCTATGAGTGTAACCCCTTTGGGGTTTAGAGAGCATGGCCCTTTAAATCTTTTTCCTAAGGGGGAGGGGGAGAGTAAGAAAAAAGGAGGGAAACTCCAGGGGGGCAGCGCTGGAGCTCCAGGGAGAGGGGGAGGCAGCCTGCAGGCCCTGGAAAAGTGAAGCAGAGAGAACCTGCCTGGAGCCTGGGAAGGACAGGGCCGATCGGGGACACGCCAGGACAGGAGCCAGGAGGAGCACTGAGCCAGGGAGGAATCGCCGAGAAGGACAGGCCGGAGCTGGACCCAGTATCCCGGCTGCCCAGAGCTGCATGGGGCTGTGGGTACTGGGGCTTGGGACTCTGCATTGGGAACAAGGAGAGAGGCTGTAGCTGGTTAAGTGGGGAGGTGGTCGCTCTGTGTGGCTTTGCAGAGAGCGGCAGAAGAGGGCACCGGAGGGGTTTGTTGGGGGAAAGTTCACTGGCGCCGAAGACGACCAGGAGCACCCAAGACTCACCACTGGACTGGAACTTTGCTCAGGACTCCTGAACTCTGTGCGCAGACACATTGCTCAGTGTCTGCCCTTCCAGACTGTGCTACCACTGGGCCCGTGGGGCCTTGGTTTGGATGCAGCCCTGTCTTACTGCTCCCCCTATATTTCCCCTTGTTGTTTTTCTCCTCTCATCCCTCTGTAAATAAATATTTCCCTTGTTATATCCACTGTACTTTTCCCGTGGGTGTGTGTGTTCGTTCACTCTGGGGGGTTTGGAACAGGTGCCCCTGGGGTGGAAGGGATTTCTCCTGCTGCATTCCTGCGCGCGCCATCTCTTGGCCAGAGCTGCCTGGAGAGCAGACTCCATCTTGGCCACGAGGGCGCTAAAGTTACATGAGGAAGTTTAAGTAGTCTGTCCAGAGGATGAAAATATCAATGATGTATCTCAGGTATCTCACTGGATTTGTGGTGCATTTGTCTAGAAATTTTTTTCAAGGTATCTCATTAAGAGGTTGGCATGTTAGGGAACCATCCTAGTACCCACGGCTGGAGAAAATGTTTGTTGTTGAATGTAAAATTGTTATAGGTGAAGATGAAATGGATGAGTTTGGTGATGTGTTTGGGGTGGACCTCTGAGGGTTGTCCATTGTCTTGTAGATGTTTGAGGCAAGCAGAAATGCCGTCATTGTGAGGGATGTTGGTGTATAGGAAGGTGACATCCATGGTGGCAAGGATCGTGTTCTGAGGGAGGCAGTTAATGTTGTAGAGTTTCTGGAGGAAGCTGGTTGTGTCCTGGAGGAAGCTGGCCCTTTGTGTGAGGAGTGGTTTCAAGATGGTTTCTATGAGTCCCTATATTCAGTAAGAGTGCCATGGCCAGATACGATGGATCTGCTTGGGTTCCCTTGTTGGTGTATCTGGGGAGACATGTAGAAGGTCCCTGGGGTGGGTGGGTGGATAGGGGATGAGGTTGTAGATTTTCTCCTAGAGTTGTTTGGGAGTCTGATGATATCCATAAATTCCTGGGTAAACTGGTGTGGGATCTTCTTTGAGTTCTTTATAGAAGGTGGTGCCTAGCCAGCATCCAATGACTGAAATTTCACTGGAAAACTTGGATTGTTCCATAGAGGAGTTAGGAATTAATTGCTGAGTTTGAAGCTGGGGATGTTCTTGCTACACTGAAGCATATGGAGTCCAAGAAGCGGTGAAATCTATTTTTTTCTATGCTGGTCCATGTCATGCTTCCAGTGGTGCAGTCAGCATCCTTTCTATTCTGAGCCAAAGTGGAGCATAACTAGTTAACTAAAGGGTGCAATTCACCCCTGAGCAGAGAGGCAGCATAAGCCCTAGATACCACCTAAGTCCCATTTAAGTTGAAGCAGAATTTCAGAGGTGCATGGACCTTGTGCTGGCCCTCTGCACGGGGTGAATTTCACCCTGGGGGAGAGGATGGCGCTGGAAAGCTAAGTATATGGTTTGTAAGACCATTCCTTTAGAAAGCCAGGCTTTTTTTCAAATTCTTGAACAGCTGGCAAGGTTGTTTCTTGTCTCATAGAAACATCATTATTATCTTCTCCAATTGTCTGAAAGCTGAGCAGGGATCTGCATTGCTTATAAACCCAGCACGTAAATAATTCTAGGGCGCATTTGATGGTAGCTATTTTGACCGTACTCAGCAGTGACAGACAGTAGCTGAAGCCATCTCTCTCTCTTTATTTGTATTGTGATGTAAACCCCACGGGATAGCTGGGCACTTTTCTGGAAAGGGCAGATGTTTGTGGGTTGTTGAGTGCTATTTTGGATATTATCAAATCAGTGTGACTTCTGACACTTGATACAGAATCCTGCTGCAGCGTGAAAGGAATCACCAGGAGTGGAACTGGGTGGGCTGAGTTACTTAGCAGAATATGCATCAGTCATGAATTATATTATAATACATTAATGATTTCAGACAATATAATGTAGGTTATGTAATTATAACACCTTCTGCACTGGCTTGCCTTCATTTTTGTAACTGTGTTTATATTATGGACACATGCTAGGAATTTATTTGCAATGTACTATTTATTGCATACACTGTGTCAAGTACAACGTAGTGAACAGGAGTGATCATTGCATTAAATACACTGTGTCACATCTAGACACAATGCATAGTTGCCTAGGATGTGATGCTGTATTTCTTGCATACAGCATTAGCATAGCTTCTAGTAAATACAACTCGTGTTAGTGAATTGAAGGATCCTTAACTAATTTCTTGGACAAAACCCAGTTCACCCATGTGCAAAGGGCACCGCATAAGCCCTCAAAAGATGGACCCAAAGCCCCACTCCACCAATGAGTTCTGAATGGTGTAGACCATGAGGGTCATGTTTGCTTATGCTAATTAAAAATGTGTTGAAATGCAAGCTGGGAGCAGGGCTTTAGGCCTGAAGTTTGGGCTTCAAATTAGCTAGAGTTCAGTTGTTAGCATGAATGAATAAGAGGTGTTAATAGAAGTGACTTAAGGCATAACCTCGGGTCATGTAGTAAACATGTTTTTGTTTTAGCAGGTGTTGTGTAGGGGCAATTTTGGATGTTTTGGAAAATTGTTAACCTCAGAATTTACAAGTGATGCAAGTGATCATTAGAATGATTTTTGATTAGAAGATATTTGCGTTTTGGGGTATGGAAGATTAAATATGGTAGCAGAAGAATAGATATGGGAAAAGAGAGACTTAATGCTAACTAATTAAGGGTGCTATTATAGTTGATTATAAAAGCGTAGTACAGTCATTTTAGGTCAGTGTGCTCATCCACCATCAAGGTACTGTTACAGAAAGGATTATATACCCATTCTTCTCATCCAGGAACTGATAACCCCTGAATGCACCATTTCATCTTCAGGTGCGAGTATAAATGCAGTGTGTGGTTATGCTGTAATGCCTGTTTGCTTTAACTAATGATTTTATTTTAAATAAAGTCTTTAATTCTACCACTCATTGTGTCATTCAGTCCTCCACTAAATTAAATTATCTGTAACTGCCCCAGCAGCTCGAACCTTAAAGAGTTCAGTTTGAGTTGATTCCTTATCTTTAAACTATTAATTAGGAACACCTAAATCGAGATTACCAGGGGCAGACCCCTGCACTTCTGCAGAGCCCCAGTGAAATTAGTAAGGGCAGGGCTACATTTAAAATGCTGCATCAGCGCAGCCGCACAAAGGCGGCTGCGTTGCTGTAGTGCTTTAATGAAGACGCTATAAGTCGGCTTAGTTACTCCACCTCCATGAGAGGCAGGAGCTCTGTCAGCAGGAGGAGCTCTCCCACCACCATAGCGCTGTCTACGCCGGCGCTTAGGCCAGTATAATTACGTCGTTCAGGCATGTGGATGACTCACACCCTTGAGCGACGTAGTTATACTGAAGTAATTCTGTAGTGTAGACCAGGGCAAAGGCTCCATATAGGCACAGGTGGCACCGTGCCCAGAGCTCATTTCTCGATCAGGGCCTAAGGCTATATCCACCCTGCAGCCTATGTCGGCAAAATGGGGTGTGACTATTCCATCCCCCTGAGCGACATCAGTTACACCAATCTAAGCGCTCCCGCCGACGTAGCTTATGCCGCTCATGGGGGTGGGTTTTTATGCCGACGGGAGAGCTCTGTCCAGTCGGCATAGAGTGTCTTCACCAGATGTGGTGCACCTGTATGGGTACAGCTGCGCTGCCACACCACTGTATGTGTAGACATGGCCTAAGTGTTACTCAAGTGGCACAGAGCCCTTGCACTTATCCTGTGACTAGCGTAAGTCATTTTATTATACACTTGTGTTACAGCAGCGCCTAATGACCCCGATTAAAGATCAGAGTCCTACTTGCTAGTGCTGTACAACTAAATACAAGGAAGACAGTCCCCGGCCCAGAGGGCTCCCAATCTAGGTGTCAGATAGGACAACACAGACAAATGGGGTGTGTGGTGACAAAACGAACTGAGTTTGGCAGTGAAAAGTGGAAGTCTGAGATGCACCTTCCTGTCTCTGGCTATTGTTTATACAGGATTGTGCAACCCTGTGTGTGTTGTTTAGATGCACTAATCTTGTGACTACAAAATACCCCTATGTACATCTCTGCTCCCTTCCTAATTCATTCTGTGGGCAAGTTTGGAATTAGGCCACTTCATTGCACTACGCTGACAGTTTACATACCAATTCTAATCTATCTCCTGTGTCAACCCAAACTATAAATACAAAAGTAATCTTATATGGCCAGAGAGGTTTCAAAGAGAAGTTAAAGAAACTAAGGGATCTGGGACAAAAATCTGTCTGGGGATTGGTCCTGCTTTGAGCAGGGGGTTGGACTAGATGACCTCCTGAGGTCCCTTCCAACCCTGGTATTCTATGATTTCTAATATTATTTCATTCTGACTCCTGGGTGGAACTCATTCCCCAAACTTCTCCTGAGTTAACCTTTTCCCCTAACCGAGCCCTTCTCTGATTTCCCCCCCACCCCTCTCTCTTTCCCTATCACATCAGCACTGATCCAGCAATCTGATCTGTATGGGTAGACCCTTACACCTGCACGGAGTTCTGCTGTACCTGGGCACAGCCCACAGAGCTCAGGTTGCAGTACTGGGGCTATTATTTCTCCAGTGCTCACCAGCCTCTACTTTAATAGCCTAAGATATTACCTACAGAATAGTAATAAATAAATAAACTACATTGAAAACCCCTCCGCACACACAGAAGGGAACACAGAGAAGAAGAAAAGAGAATTTTGCTTTGTTCCTCCTCAGCACTTTTCCACTTTCTTCCATTTCTATTATTTTCCCATTTGAAGTCTCCCCCCTTCTTAACTATAACATAGACACGGCTGACTAGCTTGTCCAATGAAAACAAAAGAGAAAGGGCCACAGGTGTAAACTGGCACTGCTCCATCAAAGCCAATGCACCAGTTTACATCAGCAGAGGATTTGGCCCAAATATTTGCACCAAAACGATCAGCTTTTAAATCAAGTAGCCGGACTGTTGCTGTTTTTGCGAACGTCCCGTCTATGCTGTCCAAAGAGCTTGGCAAGCCTCTCCGGGGACCCTGGGGTGCACTTACACTGCAAAAGAAAACAAACAAAGAAACATGCCAGCAGGTCTCGGAGCCTGGGCCAGCTGACCCAGGCTCATGCTACAGGGCTAAAAATAGCAGCGTAGATGTTTCAGCTCAGGCTGGAGCCCAGTCTCTCAAACCCAGCGAGGGGGGCAGGTTCCGAGCCCGAGCTCCACCCCAAGCAGGGATGTCTACACTGCTAGTTGTAGCCCCATAGCATGAACCCCACAAGCCAGAGTCAGTTGACCCGGGCTCTGAGACTTGCTGTTGTGGTTTTGGTTTTTGCAGTGTAGACGTATCCTTAAAGTGCTTAGTAGAACCAGCCAGGATCGGTGCGAAAACAGCAGGCGGCCTAAGATCAGACCAGATATCAACTCTGAGTGTTTGCTTCAGACCACTGCGTGCTGCCCTCTTTTTGCTAAGCTCTCCCAAGGAGAGTCTGCAGATCTGCAAGTGTGCTGGAACAGGACTCCCGACTTCCCAGCCATGTTCTTTAGCACTTTGCCATTGAGCTGCAGTAGTTTACACATCATGGGCTTGAATCGCCCCTTGCATGTACCTTCTGTTGTCATTTTACACCTGTGCAGAATGAGGACAAAAAGCTACCGCATCAGAACAGCAGGTTCTCCGTTCCGGCACCAAGGCTGAGTTTCTGTAACATGTATGTCACGGCAAGAGCCCTCTGTGGGCTGTTGCACCCACTCAGAATAGCCAGAGCGCAATCCTCTCTCACCACCCCCGTCTTCTCCCCCAGTATATGCCCTAAGTGTAGGGGGCAAATCGCATAGAGCCATTCCGCTGACCCTTCACTGCCAAGAATCTCCTTAATGATGAGTGTTTTCCTTGGTGGGGACATCTGCCAGTCACTTGGTCCCTTTACACTGGCGGAGCTGCCGTAAAGGAGCCACAGTGGACCGTATCAAGGCTGAAGTGATTTACAGCCACTTTGCACAGGCATATGTAACCATATGAGGTGAAAGGCAGTGGAAAATAAGGCTCCAGTGATATCTGTGGGAGTCACTGGAAGATGTTAATGTCTGGCATCAAACAGGTCTTTTATCTACAGTCACAGATCTCATTATAGCTAATGCACTTTCAAGCTAAATGGAAGGAGCAATTAAGGCCCTTTGTAAAGACAGAGAGCTGGAGAAAAATAGGAGGCTACTGCCCAAGGCACTGGGTCTCATGACAAAGCTTGCAGAGAGTTAAGCCATGTGGGTTGAGGGGTTTTCCTGGGGCTGTTTGCAAATGCAGGGGCTAGAGAATTGACTGATGTGTGAGAAGCAGGAAAGGCAGCAGAAAGCCAGCAGACAGCGTGAGAAAGAGCTCTTTGGGAGACAGGACTCACTGGAGAGTCAGGCATGGGAACTGTGATCATGGAAATTGCCTTTTGCTGTTTGTTAGTACTGTGTTCAGGGAAACGTGACTCTGTGTGCATTATTTGTATATAAACCAGATTGCACCAAAGAACGGCCAGACTGGGTCAGACCAAAGGTCCATCTAGCCCAGTATCTTGTCCTCCGACAGTGGCCAATGCCAGGTGCCCCAGAGGGAATGAACAGAACCAGTAATCATCAAGTGGTCCATACCCGTCACCCATTCCCAGCTTCTGGCAGAGGCTAGGGACACCATCCCTGCCCAGCCTGGCTAATAGCCATTGATGGATCTATTCTCCATAAATTTATCTAGTTATTTTTTGAACCCTGTTATAGGCTTGGCCTTCACAACATCCTCTGGCAAGGAGTTCCACAGGTTGAGTGTGCGTTGTATGAAAAAATACTTCCTTTTGTTTGTTTTAAACCTGCTGCCTATTAATTTCATTTGGTGGCCCCTAGTTCTTGTGTTATCAGAAGGAGTAAATAACACTTCCTTATTTACTTTCTCCACACCAGTCATGATTTTATAGACCTCTATCATACCCACACCATAGTCATCTCTTTTCCAAGCTGAAAAGTCCCAGTCTTATTAATCTCTCCTCATACAGAAGCCGTTCCATACCCCTAATCATTTTTGTTGCCCTTTTCTGAACCTTTTCCAAGTCCAATATATCTTTTTTGAGATGGGACGACCACATCTGCACTCAGTATTCAAGATGTGGGCATACCATGGATTTATATAGAGGCAATATGATATTTTCTGTCTTCTTATCTGTCCCTTTCTTAATGATTCCCAACATTCTGTTCACTTTTTTGACTGCTGCTGCACATTGAGTGGATGTTTTCAGAGAACTATCCACAATGACTCCAAGATCTCTTTCTTGAGTGGTAACAGCTAATTTAGACCCCATCATTTTATATGTATAGTTGGGATTATGTTTTCCAATGTGCATTACTTTGCATTTATCAAATACACAAAGAAATACACAACACATAGCATCAATTTCTCTTCTTCATGGAAACAACCTAGCAAAGCCCCAAATATGGGCTAGCTGCTTGGGCGAAAGGGGCAGCAATAATTTCTGCTGGGGATGTGGAGGGAATGAGGGGATGGGATATGCCTCATTGTCATCCCATGGATGCTGCTACAAGACCTGTACATTCGCATTCCCAGTCCCCCCACACCCTCTCCATGTGGCTGTATCTTTAGCACACTTATCATAGAATTATAGAATATTAGGGTTGGAAGAGACCTCAGGAGGTATCTAGTCCAACCCCCTGCTCAAAGCAGGACCAACACCCACTAAATCATCCCAGCCAGGGCTTTGTCAAGCCGGGCCTTAAAAACCTCTGAGGATGGAGATTCCACCACCTCCCTAGGGAACCCATTCCAGTGCTTCATTGCTCCTTGTTCTGTCATCTGCCACCACTGAGAACAGCCGAGCTCCATCATCTTTGGAACCCCCCTTCATGTAGTTGAAGGCTGCTATCAAATCCCCCCTCATTCTTCTCTTCTGCAGACTAAATAACCCCAGTTCCCTCAGCCTCTCCTCGTAAGCCATGTGCCCCAGCCCCCTGATCATTTTCGTTGCCTTCTGCTGGACTCTCTCCAATTTGTCCACATCCCTTCTGTAGTGGGGGGACCAAAACTGGATGCAATACTCCAGGTGTGACCTCACCAGTGCCGAATAGAGGGGAAGAATCACTTCCCTCAATCTGCTGGCAATGCTCCTACTAATACACTTATTCCCCTGATGCAAGGAAAGTGCTCTCTGCTACTAGACACAGCAATTGCTGCCTTCACTCTTTTTAAGAGAGACAAGGTGAGTGAGGTGATATCTTTCATTGGACCAACTTCTGTTTGGTGAAAGAGAGAAGCTTTCGAGCTCCACCGAGCTCTTCTTCGGGTCACTCTTTTTCACTTTCTCCCCTTATTCATATGGTTTGCATGAAAAGTGTGTCCATCAGAAAAGAACCGGACCCTGCATATTTCTCCCCATTCCCTTCTGCTTCTGCCACAGTGATCAAGCAGCAACCTGATGGCAAGTCATGCCTTGGGGACACACACTATTAAAGGAGGATTAATGGGATTGACAGATCAGAGAGCATACATGGTTTACAGGAATATTACAGGCATCTGTTGCAATGTAGCAAAAATTAATTTCGCATATGCACAAGACAGTTGCTGCAAAGGAAATGAAAGTAGGCTGGAGGAAAGCATAATATCAACATTTCAGGAGTTAAATTTCATCTGGTACCATCAAGCTTCACGTTTTAATTCAAGCCAGCAATACTGTCATTTGCATTTGATGGTTAAGCCTCTAAGACTTACAATGAACAATCATTACTACCTTAGTGATGGGAGGAATTTGATTTTCAGCTTCCCCAGCCCCAAGTGTATTAAAAATTCTGATGATTTTGACAATGGATTTCCTGGATGTGGAATACTGCGGGGGGGGGGGGGGGGGGGGGAAAGGGCTGTCACCCTGTGAACAAGGTACTGTAGTTTTGTTTTGGAGGCTGAGGAACATCTGGCAAATGCTGAGGGACACGGATGCACGTGTGCGTGGTGAAGGACAGCCAGGAGCGAGTACAGGCTAAGAGACATTGTCTACGGCACATGCCGCAAGTATAGTTACGCTGGGAGACTTACTAATAGGCAAATCCTGCCACCTTACAGTCGCAGAGGGGCTCTGAGAACAGCAGAAACGAATGGCTTGAGAGGGGCTGGGGCACAAGATGAGAGGAGCCTGCATGTCATGGGGCTGTGCTCCCTGCACTCCAACAGAGTTCTGGGGGGCAGGGCGAAGGTGGAGCGGGATCAGAGGACTAGAACGGTGTGTCATCCGTGCTCCGAGCACAGTGCGTCTGGGTATTGCCATGCACGGCGGGCAGGTGCAGGGAAGCTGAGAATCACTCACCTCGCTACTGAGTCTCAGAATTTTGATTCAAGGAACTCCCAGGAAGCTGACGTTACCCAAGCTCAGGCGGCAAACCGCATTGGGGCTGAAAAGTGGCAAACCCCCAAAGGATGCTGTGACACTGTACCTCAAAAAACACCCTGGAGCCCCCATATTCACCATGGTGACATCATAGGTGATTTGTTGAACATTAATATCCTGTTGGGTTGTCTGTGCTGTCGTTGTATGGGAAATGATGAAGTATTGCAAGAGGTTTGTTTCTGAAATATGTGGTAAGTGGGAAACACCCACAGATAGTCTCTCAGTGGCAACAAGGGAGTCGCTAACACTGACAAGGCAGATATACATCAGGACTGGCCAGACACGTGTTGATGGCCCACCAAGAAGAATCCACTGTCCCAGAGACTCCTCAGAGTGAGGAGTGGGGTGTCCTCCAGCTCCCCAGTCCCCTGGCACAGGGATTATGACAGCACTGCTTGGGAAACAAAGGGCGGGGGATTACCTTTGGGAAGGTCAGGCTCTACATCCAGTGTTATAGGACTGGGTTAAACCCAGGGCTGGATTGAGGCAATCCTAGAGTCCTGAGGGCCCTAGAGTCACACCTCCACTGTGTGGTCATGCCCCCCCACCCCCGTCACTATGGCCCCTCTCCTTCTCTGAGACTTTGCCTCAAACTGTCTCCAGACTCAGGCAGACAACACTACATTGATTATCATTGTTTAATGTTTTCAAGAAGGTTTTTTTTTTGGCAACCAGAAAGGCTAGAGACTTTGAAACCAACCCAACCCCTGCAATCGTATCGATTCAGAGACCTGTGGGGCTGGAAGGGACCTTGAGAATTCATCAAGTCCAGTCTCCTGTGCTGGAGCCACAGCAAGTAAACCTGGACCAGCCCTGACAGGTGTTTCTCTAACCTGTTCTTAAACACCTCTGATGATGGGGATTCCACAACCTCCCTTGGATGCTTATTCCAGAGCTTCACTAGCCTCATAGTTAGAAAGATTTCCCAATATCGAACCTAAATCTCCCTTGATGCAGATAAAGCCCATTACTGCTTGTTCTACAGTAACTCCTCGCTTAACGTTGTAGTGATGTTCCTGAAAAATGTGACTTTAAGCAAAACGATGTCAAGCAAATCCAATTTCCCCATAAGAATTAATGTAAATGGGGGGGGGGGGTTAGGTTCCAGGGAAATTTTTTTTCACCAGACAAAAAACTATATATTATATAGATATACACACAGTATACGTTTTAAACAAACAATTTAATGCTGTTCACAGCGATGATGATTGTGAAGCTTGGTTGAGGTGGTGAAGTCAGTGGGTGGGATATTTCCCAGGGAATGCCTTGCTGCTAAATGATGAACTAGCACTCGGCTGAGCCCTCAAGGGTTAACCCATTGTTGTTAATGTAGCCTCTCACACAAGGCAGCACGAACAGGAGGGAGGGGAGACAGCATAGCAGACAGAGACAGACACACACCTTGTGTATGCGAGAGAGAGAGAGAGAGAGATGCACACTGCCCGTTTAAGTACGCTGACCCACTCTTAAGTGTATTGTCTTTTTAAGTGCATCAGGAAGTTGAGACAGCAGCTGCTGCCCCAGCTCTCTCTGTCCCCTCCCTGCTCTATATGGAGAAGGGGTAAGCGGGGTGCAGGAGCAGGGGGGAGGGGGACACCCTGATATTAGCCCCCCCTTCCCCTCCTGCACAGCAAGCAGGAGTCTCTGGGAGCAGCTCCAAGGCAGAGGGCAGGAGCAGCACAGGGCAGTGGGGGGAGGGACAGCTGAACTGCCGATTGCTAGCCTGCTGGGCGGCTGCAGCACAGGGAACATAGGGGAGCGGGGAGCTGATCGGGGGGAGGGAGCTGCCAGTCCACCCTAGTTCCAAGCCCCCACCAGCTAGCTGCAACAGGCTGCTCTTCCTGCAAGCAGTGGACAAAGCAGGCGGCTGCCAAACGACATTAGAAGGGAGCATTCCGCAACTTTAAACGAGCATGTTCCCTAATTGATCAGCACTGTACCAATGAAACAACGTTAACCGGGATGACTAAGTGAGACGTTACTGTACCTTCAGTGGACGTGGGGAGCAATTGATCACTGTCCTCTTTATAACAGCCCTTAACCTATTTGAAGACTACGTAAAACAGTCTTTTCTCAAGACTAAGCATGCACAGTTTTTTTTAACCTTTCCTTACAGGTCAGATTTTCTAAACCATTTTTCATTTTTGTTGCTCTCCTCAGGACTCTTTTTCCGATTTGTCCCCATCTTTCCTAAAGTGTGTGCCCAGAACTGGACACCATACTTCAGCTGGGGCCTCACCAGTACCGAGTAGAGTGGGACAATTACCTCCCGTGTCTGACATACGAAACTCTTGGATTCTTGAGGATAAAATCACAGCCAGAACTAGGGGCCGGGGCCGGGACCCAGGCCTCATGGTTAAACTTACCTTGGTCGAGCCCCACCGGGTTTTCTTTTCTGGCTTTGTGTAGCTATTTTGCCTTCTTGTTTAAATGACCTACTTTGAGAAGAAGTCTAGGGGAAGAAACCTCGCTGTCTAAGGCTGGGTGGGTGTTTTTGGTGCTGAACAATTCCATTAGCTCACATATTCACCAAGCAGTTCCTTTTCGTGCCATAAAACAGCCCCATAACAAACTCTCCATCAAAGGTATAACAACAACTATCACTTTGCAAATATTAACTAATTCATCCTCACGTCAGCCTGTAAGGGTAGCTAGATGCTATTATCCCTATTGTACAGATGGGCAAAGTGAGGCAGAGAGCTCACGTGACTGAACTGGCCAAGAACACACAAGGAGGCAGAGTTCTGATTAGAATCCAGGATGGAAGTTATAAGGATGCAATTGGTGGCATAAATGGTGGAGAACCGGTTGATGCATATAGTAGCAGTGAAATCATGCCTTACTGTACATTGTAATGCTGTGTTGTGTCTTGCAGATATGCTCTTCCAGTGCCTTGCAAATACAGCATTAAGTGTATCATGGGGGGGGGAATTACCACTAAAGAAAGAAATCTAACCGAGCCTTCTTTAGGCAAACCAGCCTCTTTCTTCAGGCAGTTCTGTCATGAAGATATTAGTGCTGTGGGAGCTCAGCGAGTCACAGGAAATAATTACTGCCATCTAACTAAGCACCAAAGAGATTAAACCACAGTGCACTGCATAAAAGCAGGCTGTCATTTAAAGGGACAGGGGCCACACTTCTATGTCTGCACATCTCAGGTGATGTGTATTGCTGATTTGTTCCATACAACGTATGCCATGTTGTTCAGCAAAGACTGTGACCTTTGGGCACAGTGGATGAGGTAACATCTTACTGGACCAACTTCTGTTGGTGAGAGAGACAACCTTTCCAGCCTGGGAACAGTACTCCCAGGGTCACAGCTAAATACAAGGTGGAACAGATTGTTTAGCATAAGTAGTTAGGACATATTGTCAAGGATCATTCAAGGTAGAGTGGCTCGTTAACACCTCTGCAGTCATAGGACAAAAAGAGCAGGTTAATGGGTTACTGATTGTTCTAATAAACCATAAATCCAGTATAAGCTTTCGTGGGCTACAGCCCACTTCATCAGATGCTTTCCTGGGCTACAGCCCACTTCATCAGAGGCATCTGATGCTTCTACTTATGCAGAAAGAAAAAAGCTTATGCTCAAATAAATTTGTTAGTCTCTAAGGTGCCACAAGTACTCCTGTTCTTTTTGTGGATACAGACTAACACAGCTGCTACTCTGAAACCTGTCATAAATCCAGTGTCTCTGTTCAGCCCATGATTTTTAGTGTCTAGCAGAGTAATGCATTTAAAAAGACGAGCCTGGGAGCTTAAAGTGTTGTGCAGGTTTCTTTTGAGGATGAGGACTGATAGGTTTGGGCAAGGCAGTCCTAGATACTATTCAGAGGAGATGAGTTAGGAATAATCTATGAACATGGGAAATACCCATTTTAAATACCCGGTGGCTCTGGAATATTCTGGTATGTAGGATGCAGTACAAGAGGCCGAGACTAGGGAGTAACTCAGAGACTCCTGGGCAAAGATTTCCATGAAATGAGGGAGCAGAGTTAGGCTCTTAAATCCATATTTAGGTAACCGAAGAAGTGGTCTGATTTGAAGAACCCAGCTGCTCCGACTGACACAACTGAAGCAAAGAAGACAGAGGAGCATCGTCATCATTCTCTGCACTAAGAGCCCGATCCTGAAATCAAAGGGAGTTTTATCATCAACTGCAATGGAAGCAGGATGAGGCCCTAAAACCAGAGAAAGTTTCTTTTGCCATATGCCTAATGATCTCAGTTCATTAAAGGTAATTGACGCACCATGCGTTGCTGCTTAAAAGCTGTGGCTTCTGTTATATGTGAGTACACATGCTTCTGTGGCTTTAAATCAAAGGTGGATTAAAAAAAGAGGATGGCTACTTTCCATTAAATGCAAGTTTTTCAACCTGCCACATGCATAGTAAAGGTGCAACTCCTGTGTTGGCACTGAGCCAAGTTGGACATGTTTGCGTTTCACTCTTGTGTTAAGGTGTGTGGGTGTGTGTGTGCGCGCGTGCACTAAAAGGACTTGAGATTAATGCCTATTAAAATATTAATACATACGTGAAACCAAGGCAACTTAGAAACGTAGAGACTCGGAGCCTGACTCTCAGCTTTTCCATTCCTGCGCTTGGGGTGGGGATGGAAAAGATTGATCCACCTCTGCACTCCCTGTATTCTGGGGCCATGTAAGCCCCTGCCCAACCCCTAGTGTAAGTTAGAGCAGCCTCAAGGCTGTTCTAACTTATGCTTTGCTTCCCAAGGCCCACACCAGTCATATCCCTGTGGCCTGCATCATGCGGGAGGTCAGACTAGATGACCATATTGGTCCCTTCTGACCTTAAAGTCTATGAGTCTATGAGTCTAAGTCCCCTGTGTAGGGGGCAGGAGCAGGATCAGTGTAGAATACTACTTACATTAGCTCTACACCAGCCAAGGGAACCTCTGCATCAGGATATCTCAGCGGGTCATTTCCTCCCACTTGAAGGGCCCTTTATTCTACCAGAGTTTTCTAACTAGGTCTTAGCATAACAGAGTCAAACCCACACTTAGTTCAGAGCCTTTTGACTTATACTTTGTTATGACCATTCCTCTAAGTACAGATGAGATGCTGCTAACACTTAGTGTTAATAGGTCTCAGAGTGCTTTGCTAAGGTGGGTAAGTTTCATTAACCCCCTTTCCCAGCAGGGGAAATGGAGACACAGAGACGTTTAGTGACAGATCATACAGCAAAGTCTGTGGCACAGCCAGGTGTCGAACCAATCAGGCTCATGCTGTATCCAGCAGGCCAGGCTGCCTTTGTCATTCCTACTGTGAGTGGCCCAGAAGATCAAACAACATACCCGCCATCACCTATGACGACAAAGAGACTTGGGGCAAATGTTGCATTTGCAAAGCTATCCATCTAGAGTTGGTTTTCCAGGCTACGTCACTTGAACATTGGTATAATCAGTGGTCCAGACATCTCCCTCTTCTCGGACCAGTGCCCTCTTCTCTCACTGCCTATTTCCTCTCATACTTCTGGCAATTCCCTCACCCTGCTTGGAAGCAAAGGGGCAAGTCTAACAGCTGCCTCTGGATGTCAAAATCCAGAAGGTCACCCAATGTTTAGAATTTGAAATCCTCTTTACTCTGCTATGTGACACTGAGGAGTCAGGTTCTAAATACAAGCCAGAGCCAGATTTCCTACCACGGCCTGTGACCAAACCCCTGTTTGTCAGCCGCTGGGGAATTCCCAGCCAATTCACCTCCTAAGTCAGAGTGAGTCTGCTAGGTTGGGCCCTAATTCTCCAGCTTCTTGAGTGGGACAGGGCATGCACTGAAAATATCCACATCCGAAAGTGAGGCCAGTTCTCCTACAATGTCCCTGTACTCCCAGCTTGGTCTGAACATGCAGCAATGCCCCCTGTTGGGCCTGGAGTAACTCCTGTTTGCACTACATTGTCGGAGACCTGTGTGTGTGTGTCTGCAATGTTGTTATCCTTGTAGACAGGCTGAGGCGGCTGCATGCTCCCAGATGCTCCTAGTGCTAACAGACCCTTGCTTTACATCTCTTAACACTGACACTCAGCTATGATCAATTACTTCACAGTATTGTATTGTCTTTTCTATGTGAAAATAACTACGGACATATGAACATTACCATAGCTGCTCAGTGCTGTCTCCGGAAGGAAAGAGACACACTCCAGGAACAAGTAACAACAGGCACATGCTTCTCAAGGTATAACACTTCCAGAAGAGGGGACCCCCAGCCTAGCTCATGGCTGCCTGGAAGGAACAGCCTGTACCCGCCCAGTCCCAGTCGGCCCAGAGAGAGGCAAACAGGAAGGTCACAGAGGCGAGGTTCTAAAAGAGACACAAACCCCAGGCAGTGTGTATACAACAGGTTTCCACTACCCTGTGCGTGTGCATGTGCTCAGTGGGAGTTTGGCACCTAACTTCCTTTGGCTCCTTTGAAACCCCCTGTGATGCTCCCAATGGCGATGCAAGAGCGTGAGTACCGGCCTCAGGGCAGACTGTTAAAACTAGGGCACAAACCCCAGACTGGTTGTGAGTTCTGAACGTCGGTTTCATCAACCAGCTGCACCAAGTACAAACTCCTCAGGCACTTTTAACAGCCTTAATACAGAATCGCAGGCAGTCCCCCTGGGCACTCCAGTCTGTCTTGCCTCCCAGGTGAGCGTATCTCTGTGACAGATGGCCCCTTACACCAAGAATCACAGCAATATTCAGGTTATTCCTAATCCCAAAGGACCAGGCACTTACCCCAGGTCAACTGAGCTTCAGGTTTCACAACGCTTGTAGCCAATCCTGTAGTAAACTACATGAAGATTTATTAAATAGGGAAAGGAAATTAGAGAGTTATTTACAAGGTTAAAGCAAGCAAATATAGACACACAAATGAGTTACAATCTTAGGTTTCAAAAGGTAATATAGGTTTCTATAATCAGCAAGCTCTGTTTGTCCTTTAGGGCTAACCCAGCTGGGGATCTCTTGCTTATGCCTAGAAACATTCCCTCCCGCCCCGAGTCCAAGCAACATCGATATCCTCAGTTCCTTTGGGTTGGAGTTTTTACCCCCCTCCTGCCATGTGCTCTAACTTGCAAACTCAGCTGGTGGGAGGAGTCCACTTACATGACTCCTCTTCATGGCTAGGGGAGCAGGACAACAATAAGAATCTTTAGTCCTTTTGTTGACCGTTTCTCAACCCAAATGTACAGAGTTTCCAGCTGTAAGATCCAACCCTACCCTGTCTTCTATTGATGGATCTCCTCTTTTGGGAGGGGTGTGCCAATTTCTGTAAAGAGAGCAGCTCTTCACGCTCATGAATAGCCCTCTCCTCTCCTGCATGGCGATTCATACAGTCACAGAGACTCACACTATAATATTACATTACAATATGGACCACGGATATGACAAGACAAACGAATGCAGGCCGCAACTGACGAGCATTTAATAGAGTCCAAACACTAAACACTTTCTTATCATTCTAATACCGATTCTGTCCATATTAACCCACAAGTGAGCCAGACCGATTCTGGCCATGTATTTTTCAGTGTCCAGTTGAGCCATGGGGACCTTGGCATGAGCTAGCTAACACCTGGCCTGCCAGCATCACCCCCCGCCTAGCCGACCGACTGGTGATAAGTCTTTCCTATCTCTATTGTCTGTTATATGCACTGGGTATTTCAAGTGTCTTGAGTCAGGGATGCTCACAAGCCCATAGATGCTGTGAGTTGGGGGAAGAGAGGATTACCCGGTGTCCCCACTGTTATGAGAAAAGTGCTGCCATCTGGAGGGAATGGTTGCAGTAGGCCAGGAGATCTTCACCTACCGCTGCGGGGGGAGAGGAGGCCATCTGGAGAGAAATGGCACTTCAGTGCTGCCATCTGCAATAGGTCAGGGCTGCAGGAAGTTCCACCTGCTGCTGATGTCATTAGGGTTGCCAACTTCGCAACGTTTAAAAACTGGACCCTCCAGCAGGAACCTCCCCTGCCCTGTCTCTTCCCCCAGGACTCTGCTCCTGGCCCCACCCCTTCCCTAGGCCCTGCCTCTCCTCCACCTCTTCCCTGCAAGGCCCTGCCTCCCATTTGCTCCTCTTCCCCCCTCAGTCAGTAGATCTGACCAGACACTGTCAGGTCCCCTTTTTGACCAGACTTTCTGGTTGAAAACCAGGCAGCTGGCCACCTTAGCTGTCCTGTGTGGAAGAACACCCATGATCAGCAGTTGCTGCACAGGAAGGAAAAGAGAGACAGGCAGGGAAGATGGAGGCCAAGTCAAGGCATGAGAATCTTCTGTGGACGTACAAGAGGCGATCATGAGACGACACCATGGTTTGGGTGTTATAGTGCAATTCTAGAGCCAATCCACGTCAGGGCTTGAAAATGAAAGAGGTCGGTGGGAGAGGAGACAGGCTGGAAACAGGGGCGGGGGAGGTTTCCCAAAAGGGGGGGGAGCGGGAGGGGCAGGGGCCCCTGCCCCCCCACTTCCCTGAGGCCCCGCCCCCAGCCAAGCCAGCAGCTGGAGCCCAGCTGGGGAGCTCAGGCCCCTCCACCTGCCCGGGGTGAAGGGGGCCGAGAGCAGCCCTCAGCCCATGTCCCCGCCCCCCTGTCCTCCCGCCCAGAGCAGATGGAGGGTTCATGGCTCCCTACAGCTGCCTGCACGGCTCTTACCCTGACCTGGCTACAGGGGGATGGGGGGCCTCGGAGCCACAGCCCAGCCATGGTAAGAGCCGCCTGGGCAGCTGTGGGGAGCCGCAGACCCGCTATCTGCCCTGGGCGGGAGGCCTGGGGGGCGGAGGCTGCTCTCGAGCCCCCCCTCGCACCCCGGGCAGGTGGAGAGTCCACGGCTCCCCACAGCTGCCTGGGCGGGCCGGGCTCCCCGGCCAGGCTCCAGCTGACAGCCTGGCCAGGGCCTTTGGGGGGAGAGAAGGCGTGGGGCCTGTGGGAGGGCCATAACCCCCTTGTTCCCCCTATTCCGGTGCCCCTGACTGGAGAGTTCAGGGTTTAGGGCAGGAGTAGTCAATTATTTTTTGTCAAGGTCCAAATTTCTTGGTCAAGGTGTAGTCAAGGTCCAGATTCCAGAGAAAATAATAATAATAATAATAAAAAGTAAATAAAAAGATTCCAGGGTCCATTCAAAAGCGTCGAGTGGTCCGGATTTGGCCTGCAGTTCGCCTATTGACTACCCCTGAGGTAGGGGTCTGAGACGAGAGCTGGAATCTTTGTGCTGGTTCCATTACAGAGCTGGGCCAGCGCTCGCTGCTCTCAGTGTGGATCTGTCTCTGCAGTAGCACTGCGTCAGTTCCCGTGGGCTTTCCCTGTCCCCAGCGTGGCTGTTCTGGGGCCAGAGGCATTTCCTCGCTTTGGTGGCAGGCCTGTCACAATGCAGGCTCCAGCCGCAAGAAGGGCACCGGTGTCCAGTTACCGAGCCGGGCAGGGCTGTGGCGGAAGCCGCCTTTGGTTGTCATTTGTTTGACCTCCGGGAAAGTTTGAGATGCTCTCTCTCCACGTTACGCTTTGTTCTGCCGTTCAGCTCACAGGCCTTTCCTTCGCATGACTCACTCGTGTTTCTCTGGGATGTGCAGCTGTGACGGCCCTTGGTACAGGTCCCATTCAGTTCATAAATCCGTTCTCTTGGTATATTTATGATCCACGTGAATGCTTCCGATTTAATCTAAATGCATGTTTCTAGTTCCGCCGTAATAAGTAATCTTGTTTTAGCCAGTCTAATCTGCTTCTGCACTACACGCAGGCCTGGCCATCTTCGGAGGAAGAGAGGCTGGCAGCAAGAAGGAAAGGCAGGGCTCCTGCATGCAATACATAGCTCACAAAGCATGGCGCCGGCCCAAACAGAAACTCTACCCTTGGTGGCCTGAGCACACGGCTCAGAAGCAGGAGCGCCTGCATTCTCATCCCAGCTTCACTCTCAACCCTCAGAGCCTCTGGAAAAACACTAATGCCTCAGTTTCCCAAAGAAGCTACTGATCTTGTGTGGCCCAGTTTGAGATAACTCAGGCCTTACTTTTCGATTGGAATCGATGGAAGCTGCAGGCCCTCCGCACCTCTGAAAATCAGGCCCAAGATGTCTCCAGCTGAGCAATTCTGGAGAACGCAGGCCCAGCGCTCTCTACCTCAGTTTTCCCATCTGTAAAGTGGTGATAAACCCTCTCTGCCATGGGGCTATGAGGACTCAGTTAATGTTTGCACAACACTATGTAAAATGCTAAGGATTATGTTTACAGACAAGTGTTATAATTAACTCCCATATGAGGAAAGACTAAAAAGATTAGGGCTGTTCAGCTTAGAAAAGAGACACTTAAGGGGGGATAGTATTGAGGTCTATAAAATCATGAATGGGGCGTGGGGGAAAAAGTGAATAGAGACATTTTATTTACCCCTTCCCACAATACAAAAGGCTGGGGTCACCCAATAAAATTAATAGGCAGCAGGTTTAATACAAACATGAGGAAGTATTTTCTCATACAATGCATAATTAACCTGTGGAACTCATTGCCATGGGATGTTGTGATGGCCAAAAGTATAACTGGGTTCAAAAAAGGAATAGATAAATTCATGGACGATAGGTCCATCAATGGCTATTAGCCAACATGGTCAGAGATGCAACACCAGGATCAAGGTGACTCTAAACCTCTGACTGCCGGAAACCAGGAAGAGAAGACAGGGTGGATCATTCTAACTGCCCTGATCTGTACCCTCCCGCTGAAACTTCAGTACTGCCACTGGCCACTGTCAGAAACAGGATTCTGGGCTAGATGGACCATTCGTCTGACCCAGTACGCCCTTCTCATGTTTTTAACTGAGCTTCCTCCTCCATAGACTCAGCTGCCTATTCACTCCACTTCAGTACCCAGGACTCCCTCATCCCTGGCGCTCTACAAAACCCATCCCACCAATCTCTCCCCACATCCCCTTCCCGTGTGCACTCACAGTTCTAAGCACCTCTGGAGGAAAGCCCACGGCCAGGCCTATACTCCCTCCGCTACAAATACATCTCTCCCTCCTCCGGTTCTGCTCTATGCCCTGCCAGCTGACACTATTGCTCCCTCAGGGGCTGTCCAGCTACAATTGCAGCCAGCTATTTGCCACCCTTGGCTCCTTCCTAAAACTCTCCCTGAGCCCCTCTGGTGCCCGCCTCCCTCTCCAAGTGGCACCGATCTGAGCCCTGTTCTGGTCCCTTTGGCTGATGAATGATTGTCATATCCACAGTGCGTCTTTGTGTGTCGCATGCACCTAGTTCCCTGGACCAGGCTACCCTCAGATGATCTTAGAATCAGCAGATTGCTCCGAGAATCCAAACTGGCCCACATGTCTTCCAGAGAGACCAAAGTGGATGGACACGGCCCATCCTTCAGTGGAGGTTTCCCCTTCAGGCCCAGGGATTGAGTGCCGATCACAAACATACAGATGCCAGCCTGTAAGGCCTGGAGGTGGGGGAGGGCTTTCTTACGGGAGCAGATGGTGCGGGGCAGATGGCCAAGCAGCAAGAGGTGGCTACAGACCAATGTCCCGGAGTTATGAGCCATGAGGGAAGAGTAATTTCCATATTTTCAAGCAGTTTTTCCGCTGTGCCTCCAACCCTGTTAGGTTTTAGGGCCCGATCATGCTCCCCTGGAAGCCAAGAGCCAGAGTTCCACTGAATTCACTGGGTGTGGGGTCAGTCCCTTACTGTGTTTTCCCTCTGCTTACCCTAAGGCCTCTCTGAGTAGAAACGCCGCTGTTGTTTGTGAGATGAAATGGGCTAAAAGTCTTAGCCTCTTCCCAACATTTCTGTACATGGAATTTTAGCATCCAAACCAGCAGAACTGTGAAGTTTTGCACATATTCAAATGGATCCACACTCACATACACTGGCGTCCTATTTTCACTTGAAGGACCAGCCATTTTTTGTACAATTCTCTTGCATTGACCCAATTCTGAGTGAAAATGGCATATTTCCAAGATCGAAAAACAATTACAAAATTTCCCATTTCCCCCCCACAGAGAAACAGGGTATTTTTCAACACAATGCAAAGTCCATTTCACCCTAGATTCCTTTCCCCGGTTCCCCGCTGCTCTTTCCCTCTTCAGGATGGAAAGGCGCCCGCTCCACTGAAATACAGCGTGGCTGCTCTCTGTCTGACGGATTCAAACTCCCGGGGAAGACACACGAGCTGTCTGAAAGTTCCTTTTCATCTTACTGGATCCCAGGTCATTTTCCCTGGAACAAAGCCACATACCCCAAGCCATGGAGTCCAGCAGGGTTCCGACCTCCCACTGGTTACACATGGCGTCATGGCCAACCGAGCTCCACAAAGCAATCAAAGGCTGGGCTTCTACCTCTCACTCCGGTGCAGGCAGTGGCCAGCATCAAGCCCCACTTTACAGTTCATGCCAGAGGGGAGACTGCTCACTGAGACATCTTCTCCTGCTCCGGCAGCCAGACTTCAGGCCAGTCTGTGAGTTACTGAGTTACTTAACACTATGGGTTACTGAGTTATTTAACCCCAAAACTGGACCCAAATGGGTGCTTTGGCTGCTTGACCCCTGGCTAGCAAAGAGGCCTAAGACTCAGGACTCAGACGCTCCATTCCAAGCTCTGCTACGGACTCACCTTGGCCTTCATCAGATCACAGCCGCTCTTTGCCTCTGCTTATCAAGCTCAACATGGGGAGAAATAACCGGGATGTGTAGATATTTCTTTGGTGCCTGCAATACTTATCTACTTTTCCCAGATATTTGGGGGCTTAGAAGCTTTGCCAGCACAAGGAGAGCAGGATCAGGCCTTTATTTAGTTAGGCTCTTATCTGCTAATGATGCCTTGTGCTGTGTGGATAGAGCACTGGACTGGGACTCAGGAGACTTGGAGTTTAGTCCCAGCTTGGCGATCTTGGGCAAATCACTTCATTGCTCCGTGCCTCAGTTTCACCCGCTGTAAAATGGGGGTGATGATACTGGCCTCCCACGTACAGCGCGGTGAGAGCTGTTGATGAAAAGCACTAGCGCAAAGTGAGGTATTCTTATTAAAAGTGGCCCTAAAGAGCCGGCAGCGGCCAGTGGACAATTGCTCCTGTGCTGGGGAACTTGAAACAGGTGTGGCTCTGCCTCTCCCTCTGCTGGCCACTCCTTACCCCAGCAGGAGGGGTAGATGGGGGCTGTTCCGGGGGAGGGACATGGGGCAGGACGGGGAAGGGAGAGTGGACATGGCATGGCAGAGCTCCACCTTATCTTGCACCAGGCCCAGGGAGTTGCAGCCCCACCCCCTGGGTGGAGTGGAGAATCAAGCCCTCAGTGTCTGTGAAACACCTTGGAGATAGGCAGCTGAAGGGCACCAGAGACAGGCAAAGTCCCGTTGTTACACAGGAGGCAAGTTTACACCTGAATGCCTGTGTCCTGCCAGGCTGCCTGGCACCTTTCCCTTTGGCCAGGATCCAAGCTGGCTTGACGAAGCCCCTCATTTAATTGAGATGTTCAGAAGGGAGAAACTAACAGCCCAGCCCAGAGCCCCGGAAGGCCGGGAGGGAAAACATTGAAGTGCTTTGGATAACACCCTGCAACTTACGCAGAATCCCCGAAGCCTCTCCCTGGGGATGAGGCAGCAAAGCCGGGAAGCTTCAGTGTTCATAATAAAAACATTCCCCGTGATGGTAACCGAGGCGTGAGCACCAGGTCTTTCGGTGCTGAAAACTCCTCGCTGGCTGACGGGCTGCCACGGAGCACACCAGGCCATGAATTATTGACTGTACCTAGGTAATGCAGCGGAAGGGCCAGATCCCACTCTCTGCTCCGTGGGTGCAAGTCCCAGTGCAGGTATCGGGAAGGACGAGAGAGCAGAATTGGGCCCAGTCTCCAGCTGTGTCAGTGGGGTGACCAATCCGCAGGGGCTGCTCGTCCCTAAATGTACTCAGAACCGAGGCTGCTCCCAGGCTGGCACGAGCAAGGTTTCTGCTGCCGCCTCAGGGTAGTTTCTTTGCTACGGAAACAGACCTAGGCTGGGAAGCAGAGCCGGCCTGTGCTGCTGCTTTGTCATTCTCCATGCAGGGCCAGCATGCAGGGCCCTCCGCAGGCCAGAGAGAAGCCTTAGTCCTTCATCCCCAAATTCACGGTCTAAGTCAGACAGACGTGTCATTCCGACAGAATACATGGGATGAGCAGATGGTCAAATAGCAAAGGACCCCTTTATAAATTAAGTAAGGCCTCGAAAGTAAGGGGACAGAGTCACTCGTAAGGAACCTTCCCCCTCCCCCGCACCCACCCACCGCCCAAAACCACTTGCAAAGTGGAGGATTGTGCACTGGCCCCTGCATTTCACCTGGCGCTGGGATTTTCAAGCAACAGCCAGAGATGGCTGCTTCCTCCTTCTCTTGCTGGCTGTTCCACAGACGCCTTGCCCTGACTGTCTGTGGAGCCTCATCTTTAAGTCAAAAAGGAGTGGGAGGGAGAACACAAGGACAAGATATGCCACGCAGGCCACAGAGGAAGGTGCACGAATGGAAAGGCTGGCGCTGCTTCTTGGCATCTGGTGTTATTTTGTAGGTGGACACGCACAATGACATTCTGGGTGAAACCTGGAATGGATGCACTGTTTGAGTTTTTCAGATTCAGAATTCAAAAAAACAAAGGGATCTGTTTGCAAGATAAATCCCTCTCTGGAGGGCTGTGCAAATCTGCAGATACCCGTGGACCATCTCTTTGGAGCGCAGATGAGATGTGGATACAAATGTTGTATCCCTGCAGGGCTCTACAAACAGCAGCCTTCCTTGGACTCTGGGTTTGGGATCTGGCACAGATATTTACGGAATTTCACTTCCTGACATTTTACAGTGTTTCTCAAACTTCTGTACTGGTGACCCCTTTCACACAGCAAGCCTCTGAGTGCAACCCCCTCCCTATAAATTAAAAACACATTTTTATATATGTAACACTATTATAAATGTTGGAGGCAAAGCTGGTTTTGGGGTGGAGGCTGCCAGCTCGCGACCCCCCTTGTAATAACCTCGTGACCCCCTGAGGGGTCACGACCCCCCAGTTTGAGAACCCCTTAGAACACTGTCAGTCAATCAGCTCTGTCTGTACTTGGCCCTTCTGCTTCTTCACATCCAGCTGAAAACCAGTGGAACTTGGAGACGTGGATCAACCAAATCTTGAAGCTTCTTGCTCCATGCAGCTTAGGGACAAACTGTCACAGGAAGGGGGAAGGTGATTCCACTGAAGCTGTCCATGAAGCCGTTTACCACTGCAAATGAAGGCCTCCAGTTCCCCCAGCTGCAGTAAGGAAACCTGCTTCTCCCTCCTGCTCTCCTGGTACCTGCAGACAAAGCAAGGGCCCTGGAGCACAGGTATCTGCTCCCTTCTTCCATGAATGGCTACTGAGGGCCAAGAAGCCTCTTTGCACCTGCAGAGAGTGGAGTCCACACTGAGGAATCAAAGTCAGCTGCAGAATGAGCCTTCCACGAATCCAGAAAAGGGCAACAAAAATGATTCGGGGGATGGACCGGCTGCCATCTGAGGAGAGATTAATAAGACTGGGACTTTTCAACTTGGAAAAGAGATGACTAAGGGAGGATATGATAGAGGTCTATAAAATCATGACTGGTGTGGAGAAAGTAAATCAGGAAGTGTTATTTACTTCTTCTCGTCACACAAGAACTAGTGGCCACCGAATGAAATTAATAGGCAGCAGGTTTAAAACAAACAATAGGAAGTATTTTTTCACACAACGCACAGTCAACCTGTGGAACTCCTTGCCAGAGGATGATGTGAAGGTCAAGCCTATAACAGGGTTAAAAAAATAACTAGATAAGTTCATGGAAGATAGGTCCATCAAGGGCTATTAGCCAGGCTGGGCGGGGATGGTGTCCCTAGCCTCTGTCTGCCAGAAGCTGGGAATGTGCGACAGGGGATGGATCACTTGATGATTCCCTGTTCTGTTCATTCCCTCTGGGGCACCTGGCATTGGCCACTGTCAGAAGACAGGATACTGGGCTAGATGGACCTTTGGTCTGACCCAGTATGGCCGTTCTTATGTCAACTATACAGCTTTGGTTCCAAATGCAGCATTCCCACTTGAAGACTCCTATGACCCTGAAATGCAACAGATGCTACGGGCGCCTGTTTAAGATTCTAGATCGAAGGTTACTGCTTCAGCCTCCAGAAAGGGTCTCTCTCTTTCGTCCTGAGGTGCTCGGAGCACTCCTTCTCTGAGAGCCTTTCATTTTAAATTGTACAGTCGTTTCACAATCCAGGCTTCCTCAGGACACGACCCTTTAACTACTCCCAGTTAGTGGCAGCGCATTCTCTCAGGCTCTCCCACACCATCGGCCTGTCCTGCACGCCCGCCTTCCAGCATTACCAAGCACTCCCAGATGCACTGGGGCTGTGCCATTTCCTCTCCTACTTTCCTATCCATCTCTCCCAAGCTATCCCACAGGCCTTCATAACAATCTGGACAGTGTTTTGATTTTCCCAGCCAAGCTTGTGTTATATGCATAACGGGGGATGCTTCCAGCTTTGCTTAGCGACAGTCTCTCTCCTCAGGAGCTGTTAGATGCTACAAAAGGAACTTGACGTTGGTCGGGGAGGAGAGTTCTAGCCCTGCCTCATCCCCTGGAGCAGCTGCTGGTAGGGCCACGGTGATCCTGAGCATTGCATGTACTCTCCCTCGCAGCTCCCCAGACTGTTCCTCCCCGGGGTGCCTGAGCTCGCCTCTTGCGCCCCACAAGTAATGCCCCTACAACTGTAGCTAGAGCCAGGGCTCACCCTCCAATCCAGTTCTCCCCCCTTGCCACAAATTCATCCATTCTGCACCTCTCCTCCCCTCTGTCAATTCAACTCTGGCCCCCAGTCTATACTGTCCCCCCTCGCCAGCTGCTAATTCCAGCTCCTCCTCAGCGTCCCTCAGATTCCCGCTCTGTGGCCTGTTCCCACACCAAATCCCTCTGCCTTCCTGTGGGGCTCCCATCATGGTCCCCTCTGTGTGGGCCCCAGAGGGAGGTCCTTTCCCCTTAGTGGGAAGTGGTCTCTGCATGGCCCATGTGTGCCAGCCTGGGGCGAGCCGCATAGCTCCCCCACCCCACTCGTGTGAGCGCCGCAAGAGGGAGGGAAAACAAACTCCTCTTCGGGCTCAGCTCTTCTCTCTCGTCAACAGCAGTTCATGGCCCCATAGGGCGACTATGGGGCACAGTGGCTGTAATTGCTTCGCCTTACAGCACCTCCAAGCGGCGCAGATGTCCAGGCAGCCCAGGGGAGAACGGGATGACTTGGCGTGATGGTGCCCATGTAGGGCCTAGGGAGCCAGCGGTGCAGCCTTTCAAACAGGGAGCAGCACTGGGGGCTGTGCCGCCATGGAAGGAGGGAGCATGGGGCTAGTGAGAGAAGGAGTTGGCAAGCGTGGGGGCTCTGGGGCGGCAGGGGTGCGTGTGTGTGCAGCACTCTCTAGCTCTCACAGGGCCTTGGGCACCACAGCAGCAGGGGCTGGGATTAGCTGGATTGTTATTGGTAATAAGCAGATATTATAGCTAAGAAATAACACAGTGGGACCCCTACACTGAGCACAGAACAATCGTCACGCCCCAGCACCGAGCACAGAACAGCCCCCACCCAATTCCCATCACGCCCCAGCACTGAGCACAGAACAGCCCCCACCCAATTCCCATCACGCCCCAGCACTGAGCACAGAACAGCCCCCCCACTCCCATCACGCCCCAGCACCGAGCACAGAACAGCCCCCCATCACGCCCCAGCACAGACTAGCTTCCCCCCATCATGCCCCAGCATAGGCCAGCCACACATTCACATCTACCCGCACCCAACTTGTAGAGCATTCAGGCTGGAGCACCCCCAGCCTGGCCCATATTGCGCTGCGGACAGAAACCGGCCCTGCACGCTGAGGAGGAAAGCCATGAATACGGGGGGGATGGGGGGGGGGGGTAGGAGCGCAATCAGGGCAAACATCTCATATTTAGCCTTTGTTTGAAAATCCTGGTGCCCCCTCCCACAGCCTGACCAGGCGTGAAGGGTAGCGTGTGCAAGAAAAGCTGGGAAGCTCCTATCAGAGCAGGGCAGGAGAGGACATCTCTATGGGCCAGTGTTTCCAAACAAGGAGAGCGGAGGTCCCTACCTGCCCTCAGAACCCTTCCCCCCATCATTTACTCCATCCATTACCCCCTTGGCCTCTTCTTCCCTCCTTCAATCACATCATTCCCTCAGCAGCTGGCAGTCATGCTTGTCCCCCCACATTGACTCTCATCCTCTTAAGAACGCACTTCCCTCTGCCCACCAGCCAGCTCGGCTCCGGCTACACGAAATCGCCTGTGGAGCGCCAGGGACAGCGTCATTCCCAGCAGGTGAGTGATGCCTAATGAGGCAGGGGGCTGCTTCTTTCATCCCCTAGAGAGAAGGGGGGCGGCCACATGGCTCTCACGCATCTAGGCAATAAAGAGGAAATAGAGACATAATCAATGCACCTCGCCCACCTTCCTGGTGGGGGGTTGGCCTATGGCACGATGCCATTCATGCAGCTATTCGTTTCCCAGAGCCCGCTCTCCCCTCAGGCCTGCTAACAGCTAGTGCTCTCGCTGCACCTGCTCTGTTGGCAATCAATGTGCGCAGAAGCAGGCCTAGCAGGGAGACTGGGGCCGCCCCTCCTCCCTGGAAGATGCATGAAATCATTAAGTGCACAAGAGCTCTGACGACTTAGGGGCGGTGGTAATGGATTGGCCTCTCGGGAGACACCGTTGCTCCTTCTTCTACTGCGCACTAGAGCTGTGGTGCTTTACCTTCTGCAGAGCTTTTTGCAAACATTAATCGCAGTGTTTTAAAGGACCTTAACTAACACATTTCTTAGCACCTAATATAGTCAGCATGGTTTAGAGACTTAACTTGTCATGGTTAATGCTAGAGGGGGCTATATTTTAAATATCACCTTTTCTCCTAGGGCAGACTGGCCATCGACCCAATCAAGAGAGGCCCATGGAGGTTAAGGCCAGGTCTACACTACAGACTTCTGCCAGCATAGCTCTGTCGGGCAGGTGTGTGAAGAGGTCTGACCCGACCAACGGAGCAGTGCTAGGAGAAGTGCCTAGTGTAGAAGCAGCTATACCAGCTGCCAGTATAGTTACACACACCCAGAACACTTTGCCGGCATAGTATACTGGTAATCCTACGCCAGTAAAGCGCTCCTCGTACAGATGTGGCCTAAGTGAGCTGGGCAAGCTTCCCCCGCAAGCCAGTGGCAGAGGGGATATGGTCGCCCACAGGCCTGTTTGACACACACAGCCGTGCTGTTTGAACATTGCAGCATATGCATAGTGATCAGCTCAGAACTCCCGGGAGGCACAGCTGAGCAGGACAGCGTGCATGGGCAGGGCTACACTAACCCCAAGTGATTTTTTTTCTCTCTCCAAAATGGGCTTCTCTGAAATTTTAATCTTGCAGGTGATATTCTCCCACTCCCGCCTTCCCTGGTCCTCGGGGAAAATTCAGTTTAAGATTTTTGTTTTTTAGCTACATAGAATCCTTTCCAAACAAAGGTTCTACCTAGAGAGTAATTAAGGTCCACCAGGGATTTGGGATTGGCCTAGTTGAGACTCTGCCTCTCACAAGCATGGCCTGGGTCATGGGGAGCTCAGTGGAGGCACTCACAATCAGGGACGACAAGAGGGGGGGGAAAGCCGGTACAAATTACCGGGGCCCGGTTCCCTCCCCCCCCCTGGTCGGCCCTGTTTAGCCGGTCTGCCCTTGCTGGGGGCCCAAAAATTTTTTTTCACCAGGGCCCAAACCCGCTCTCGGTGGCCCTGCTCACAATAGATACCCCTCTGGTCTGATAGATCAGGCTTCATGCTTTGGGGATTTCCACACAGGCTAGGGTAGAAGGGGACAGAAGAGGGGGTAGGGCATTTGCTTGTCGTGCTGGAAACTAAACAATGAATGGCAAGGTGGGCAAACCCGTTGGATTGGGCTTTTTATTATGTCTATAAACCTAAATAAAATCTAGGGCAGAGATGGGAATTAAAAACACAGCCCAAAGTCAAGAATTCATGTTTTATATGAGCTAAATGAAGCTAAACTGCCAGCGTTTGGAGCCCAAGGCTAAGTCAAAATCCTGTGATCTGGAGTGAGTTCTAACTTTGGGGAAACAAGTTCTGAGGAGGCCCCAGGGAGCTGCAGTAACGGTTAGTGACGCAGTAGCTGGCACTTGCAGTGTGCGACCACTGCCTCAGCATGGGGTTGGCTATAAGAACGGAAGGGGCTCTGCTCAGAAAGAGCTAATAATCACCGCTTCCAGAACACTCCTGCAATCTCCAGCAGCTTTTAGGGGTGGATGGCCTCTCCCATTCATACACAGGGAATCTTGGGATTGAAAAATCCAATGGCTATTAAGATGAACTATGCACACCCCTGGCCAAACAGCTGCTTTGCATGTTGAGATCCTGCAGTGATTCATCAGGGTAGTGCCAGACTTAACAGGATCAGAGCTGTATTCAGCCCCTGCAAGGAGGCAGCAGAAAAAGGGAGTGAATTGTGAAACCTCCCTGCGTCACCTCAGCACATCATGCAGCCCCAGAGGAGCCAGAAATTTTATTTTTAGAAATAAAATACAAAATGACGACAGCCGCTTGGCCCCGGGTTTGAGTCAGGCTGCATAAACCACTGGGATGCTTGGAACCTTCTCTAGCACCTTCCAGCTGAGGATCTCAAAGCCCTTTACACCCCTTCATCTATTAAGACTGGGACATCTGGGAGTTAGACATGTAATATTCTGTTCTACAGCTGGGCAATTGAGGCAGAGAAAAATGTTTGACTTGCCTAAAATCAGAGAGAACCAGAAACTGAACCCAGTTTTACCAGCACTTACTGCAGTGTTTAAACCACAAGACCATCTTTTCTCCTCCATCTCTGCCAAAAGCCAGCAAGCCTTTCAACTGGAGCAGTGGTGCAGGCTGACTGGAGAGAGGCATGGGCTATCAGCGGTTGATATGGTATTCTTCCCCCCCCCCATTTTATATCTGGAGTTTCTGGCACAGACTGAAGTTACAGTACCATCTAGTGGACTTTCTAGCTGTGTACCGTCAGGAAAGCTCTCAGGGAGCAGTCAAGCCTGATGACAAACTTCAGCAATTCCCTACTTGCTGCTCAATTTTTACATGTAAAAGACTGTGCCCTTTTTCTCAGCACCTTCCATCCAAGGATTTCAATGCACTTCACAAAGCAGTAATGAATTAGGCCTCACACAACCCCTATGTGGGGCAGTGCAGTATTAGCCCCTTTACAGTGCAGGAAAAAGACGGGAAGATTTAAAGTGAGGCTGCAGGGGAATTCTGATCTCCTGACTCCTTGACTAGCACTTTAACCAGATCATCCTTCCACTTTGCCTGCTCACCCTTCCAACCAGCTCTAAAAATGCAGAGATTTTGATAAACCTGACATTTTCCTATAGCTAGGATGGGCTCCTTTCCCTGAATGGGAAAGTGTTGGGATCGAATTTAAGACCTTGACTCTCGGCATTTGAACACATTAAGTTTGTTAATGGTGCTCAGCCAGACTAAAATTAAAGCATAGCTCCTGAGCTGAGATGGGCGCGGGGAACCTATGGTTCTTAGGGGTGGTTGAAAGACACCCTCCAGACCTTGGCTGGGCTGAAGGACTGGGTTACTTACTTACTTAGAGGATGTGGGAATCTTCTCTAGTGGATGGGGCCATTGCCTTGAAGGCAGGGGTGTGTTCTGTTCCCAGCACTGCTGGAGTCACACTGACATTGGACGAGCCCCCCTTGGAGCCTCAGTTTCCCGCTTCTATTAAAACGAGGATAATGATACTCATCCACCCTCCAAACACTTGAAGGTTTTTGGCCGAGAAGTGCTATGGAAACAGAGACGTATTTTCGTTATTGTTAGTAAAAACGGAGGAATTAATACACAGAAATGGGAGTCAATTCTAGTTGTTCAATTCCCTCACTGTTCAAGGGTTGGAGGAAGAATGCACTGATTATAGTATTTAAATATGTACTAAATATGACTGAACATGGCATTTAAGTACAGTTTAAGGCTTGTTACTTCCCAGCAGGTGCTGCAGCCTGACTTAAGGTGTTGCTCCCATTTGGATGCGGATTTGTAAAAACGAAAAAAAAAAAAGGAAAGTTTTTGCATATGTCGTACTAGTGACATTGACGGCCCTGGAGACCAAAGCCCTTGACCCGCACACAGACCAGTCGCACAAGCCACAGTAAGGGCAAGTTTCTCCAAACTGCCCCTTGCCAATGACCTCTAGCCTGTTCTGGAGGGACCTCCTGTAGAGCTAAGAGGATTTCAATCTCTATGGACTATCCAATCCCAGGCCTCTCTGCTGAGGCTGCAAACTAGTGCTCATTTTTGTGGGAGTACAGCTGATGTGCACTCCTGTCTGCTGAAACTGGACTAACCCTCATCATGATGGGGACAGGGATAGGGATGGGGCCTTTCAGGGCCCCCCCCAGGTACATCCAGGCCTGGTTAAAAAAAAAGTCCAGTTTACTGTTTTGATAAAAATGTAATTACAGAGAAGCTATTCTTCGATCCTGTTTTATAGAGGTTGTTATACTGTGCTCATCACCATGGTATCTGAGCACCTCCTAGTAGTGCATTAAGCAACGTGACTAACATCTGTCACATTTTTTTCTCTCATCTCCCCAGGGGGAAGCACGTGCAGTAGAATATCGTGTTTTGGCAGGGTTTTTTGGGTGGTGGTTGAAGAACAAAGAAAAATGCTGACACGAGCATGTAAGAAAACACATCACACTATTCTCCAACTATATGGGAAATCCCGATCAGGTAACAGATAGACCCTACCCCAATGTGGGGAGGGATAGCTCGGTGGTTTGAGCATTGGCCTGCTAAACCCAGGGTTGTGAGTTCAATCCTTGAGGGGGCCATTTAGGGATCTGGGGCAAAACTCTGTCTGGGGATTGGTCCTGCCTTGAACAGGGGGTTGGACTAGATGACCTCCTGAGGTCCCTTCCAACCCTGATATTCTATGATTCTGTCAACTACCTACCTCAAGGCCCTCAACAGAATCGGACAGCTGTGAACAGCTAGTAGTAAATGAGTTCTGGAGGCTGGAAAAGGAACGATAGCTAGTAATTCCTTTTACATTCCGGCTCTAAACATGCAAAACCTCCTAACACACCTTCTCCGTCAGGAAGCTCTGGGTCAAACCGTCACATCCCCACCAGTAACAATAAAGGAATTATTTTCTTACCAGTGTGGCACTTCAATTATCCACTAACTGAGTTTATGTTAAGTGAGGTTGCCAAGACTTTGGTAAAATCTGCTTTATGGGTATGTTGCATCAAACATTCCCATATATAGTATAAACTGTACCTGCCTACTATACCATGTATACACCTATGCACTTGTTTGTATTGCCTTAGTCACAGGCCAGGAACCCACTGCACTAGGCTATGTAGAAACATAGAACAAAGGTCTCTGTCCTAAAGAGTATACAATCCAAGTAGAGCTTACTATTAAAAGTAAACTGTAATAAACTTACCTATAAAACAGGATACCACATACTTCAAAACGGACATACCCAATGCAGTATTATCTATCCATCTTCACCTTCAGCCAACCAGACAGGCCATTTTAAATAAGCAACAACTCCACTGTGTGGCTGCACTTAGATCTAGTGTAACAACCTCCCGCTTACTGGATCCACAATACAAAGTCTTTAGGGGAGACCTACCTTGAATTGAATTACATAATATTGATAAGAGAATCAGTGTGATGAATGAGGTACAGTGAAGCGTGTAATTTGGTGCCATCTTTCTGAGCCTCTGGGAGCTTAGAATTAGTCCACGGGGTGGGGGGGGGAGGGGAGAGAGAAAGTTTGATAATTAGCTATCATTGCTCCTCTCAACACCACAGACTACGTAACTTCATAATTGTGCCCCATTAGAGAATCATCTGAAGATGGCAGCGGTCTCTGTCGCCTACAGAGGAAGATATAGTGGAAGCAAATTTGGCTTCTGAAAAAATGATGTTGAACGGAGACAAAATTGTGTCTGGACTAGCTGATTAGAACAGGGCAAGAATATTTGCTCTTCAGGGTATGGATGAGGCTAGCATATTGACAGCTGCTATTGATCACCTTCACTGTCAAACAATGAAGTTCACTGGCAGATGTTTTGTTTTCCCTAGACGTGCTCACTTCTGGGCCCCCTAGCTCAGTCCAGTTTAGTACTAAGTAGATCGTCTCAAGGTGTCACATTCTGCTCTTACAGGGAAAGGGTTAATTTTAGTTAGCCTTTTATCTTTGGGTACATCTATACTTACCTCCGGGTTCGGCGGTAAGCAATCGATTTTCTGGGATCGATTTATCGCATCTTGTCTAGACGAGATAAATCGATCCCGGAAGTGCTCGCCGTCGACGCCGGTACTCCTGCTCCGCGAGAGGAGTACGCGGAGTCAACGGGGGAGCCTGCCTGCCGCGTGTGGACCCGCGGTAAGTACTTTGTAGTTTGAACTAAGGTACTTCGACTTCAGCTACGTTATTCACGTAGCTGAAGTTGCGTATCTTAGTTCGAACTGGGGGGTTAGTGTGGACCAGCCCTTTGAAGGAGTTCTCTTCTCCTCCAGCTGATGAAGCTATTTATTTAGGAATATGGTCTGACAATCCAAGGTGAGGAAGCTTCAAGTGCCCTCAAAGCATCTAGCTTAAGTCAGGGCTCAATCCCTCCCTTCATTTTCCTAGCCAGGAAACAAGGTTTAAAAAGCTGCAGAGCATGATCCTTGCCAGTTGTCAATTACAATAAAGACACCTAGAATCAGGGTAAAGATCAATCAGAGATACGTATTTTGCAATTTTACGTGAAGTTTCTTCCCTGCTCCGGATTCTGTCAAGTCTTGTTTTTAGGGTGCGCTCCCCTCATACATGCCTTTGTTGGCCTTTAAACGCACCAAACAGATGGAAGTAGAAAGAACAGTTCCTTTGCTTTAGTCTACAGTGGATTTGAAGTCACATTACTGTATTTAAGTTAAGCTTTTGATTCTGATCCCACTTCTGAGCACCTGTTCTCCATCTCAGTGCTATCTGCTGAAACTATTAATATACCTGAATACAGCATGCAGGTGTTCCACTGGGAAAGCATCCAGAACAAACACATACGGATCTTTGCCACATAGTGAGTTGTACAATTCTCTTCTCACAGGGTATGGAGAAAAGCATTAATGTCAATCTCTCTGAAGTTCAGACCACTGCGACTCCAGTATTATCCTCCTCTAGTCACTTGTACAGAGTACCTGTAGTATATTAGTTTAGTAGTCCTGCTTTGAGAAGCCTCTAGCCTTGCGCAAACAACCTAGGATTGAAATTAAACTGGGTTCTTTTCTTCCTGTGCATCACTGCCAGTAACAAAAGCTCCAGAGACCAGAGTATGCCCTTATAGGTACTTGTGCAACCCTCCACTGCTAGCAGTGGGTTTGCAGAACTGAAATGGATTGGGAGTAGGGATGACAGTTCTTCTGGGGCACCAATGGAAATAAGATCCAAGGCCTCCTTCGACTGGAATGACTTTGCTGATATAATAGGAGTTAGGAGCAAATAAGCCTGCTGCCTTTAAAGTTAGTAGATAGGATTGAATACATCCAGGAAGCAGATCTAGTGAGTAAGATGGAGACATTTTTAGTCATTTTGCAGCAGAACCATTCGAAGTTACACTGGAAGCATTCTGTGAAGTGACAGGGATTTGGGGAAATTAGTAGAAAGCAATTTCACACTACAATAAGCGTAGTCTGCTTTAAACTCAGGCTTGTGCTGTTTTCAGTGTGGTATGAGGATGCTGTTCCACATCTTATTTCATAGTATATATTATTCGTATTATTTCTGCACCAGTCATGGACCAGGACCCCATTGTGTAGATGTGGTACAAACCCAGAACAAAGATGGTCCTCAACACAAAGAGCTTACAATACCAATATATCTGAGGAGACAGATGGATACAGTCCAGCAGAGGAGTACAAGAAACAATGAGACAAGGTTGGTGCTGTGACCTCAGCACACCAGCAGCCTGACCATTAAGACTTTTGTAGGCTTCATGGCAGAGGAGTTTTAAGGAGAGATTTGGAGGAGGATAATGAGTTGGTTTTTCAGATGTTTATAGGGAGCTTCTCCCAAGCGTGAAAGGTAGCATGGGAATTGTCCACACTGCTCAAGGATAGTAATGATGGAACTACATTGGAAACAAACAGCTTGGATTTTAGGTAGTTTATTCCCTCAGCCTGCAAGAGTCTATTACAGATGCAGGCTGTTTTAGTACAGATCCTATTTAGGACTATGTACATCGTACAACTTCCCTCCCACCCACACAAAATCCTCAAACCAGGGTACATACAAAAGAACAAGGTCAGGTATAAAACAAGGTTTTGTATTTCCACCCCCCCCGAACAAGGTTACATGGAACTCTAATTCAAACCGAACACTGCCACTAATTAACAGTGTGGTACAGCAGTGTTAAACAGCAATACTCAGCACACATTTAATATCCTGAATACCAGGAAGTTGGGGGTATTCTCAATACAATTGTAAAGCCACAGATTGCTATCATGGTTGTTGTTACACAAGAAACCAAAGGTGAATGACCCCTTTCAAATGGGGGGGGGGGGGGGGAAACACATTATGTTACTCAAACAGTCTACCACCTGCTTTTTTTGGATGTGACTTGCAGCTTCACAGTTGTTACATACATGACATTTGTTTGCCATGCTGCACTGGAGGAATGTGTGTGTCAGATTTACTACCCAGATATGTTGCTAAGTTGCCAGCTTTGAGTACTGATCACCTGCATACGGTGAAGGTAATCATGTACCAGAAGGTAGCTTTAGACAAATGGATTACTGATTGGATTTCATAACAGCTTTCCCCTTCCCAGATTTAATACTGACACATAATTCAGAAAGTTTAGATTTAAGTCATTTCACTGGGCTTCTTACAGAAATTCCTAATACAAAATACCATGCAAGGATGTGGAATACAACTTCCCTCCTGTTTTTTGATTATAAGTTTGGTAAATCACCAGCACTGATTTAACACTTAATAATCCACCCATAAGAGACTTAACTTAAAAAAAAAAAAAAAAAAAAGTGTTAGTTTTTGAAACTTAAAGAAATAAAACTTGAATAGACCTTAGGAAATGGGATACTTAAAAACAAAATAAAACGCCACAAAACCTTCCCCACCCTATACTTTGATGTAAATACCATTTTTATAACGTTGACCTGAAGGCCACAAGTCAAGCCATCTGAAGCACTTTGGGATTTCTGCTAAGGTAAAAATAAGGGTCTTTGAGAATCTATGGAAAGTAAGGCTGCTTTCCCACACCTACAGAGCTGGTTTCACTGATGATATGTTGGCACATGGGGAAGCAGAGCCATTGCCAAACCAGGCATACTACAGTCTCGCTGTGCTCAAAGCGAGAGCCAGATCACATGCTAAGTCATTAGACTGCTTTAGCATTTGCTAGACATGCTTTACATGTTGCCAAAGAAGCAACTAGAACAGGTTTAACATTGGCCCAATCTCTTGCCATGGGATCCTCAGACTGCTTTGGGTAGCTAATTTCTAGGATTTAGCTGTTTATTTTACTGGAGAACACAAAGCTGGCCTTTGAAAGTTTTTCCTTTTACCAGCATCAACTATCTACTAATGGTGAAAGCTCATTGGCTGTAGGCTCCTCTCTTGCTTTGTCCTTCCAACAAACCAGTTGTAAACATCCGAAGTAAAAAATCCATAGCTGCTGAAGCAGTTTTAGCACAGTTGCACAGTGGGAGGTGGCTGAAGTTTCACTGAGAAGCAAATCAACTTGCAAACGACAGGATAAGCATGATTCCACATAGCCAGGTTCTCTTCCAGATGTAAACCATGATAATTCCTAGAACTGAAAGAAGCAGCAACATGCTGCTCCATCACTGCTCAATTTGGCAACGCTAAATACATAATCAGGTTTGCCACCTGGCATTTCAGAGTTCACCAGAAGCAACCTGTTCTCTGGCTTACAGGAACTGGCAGTAATTCTGCCCGCTTTGAAATGGTGGTTTCTTCAGATTTAATGAAACAGCTAAGGAGAAGTTCCTGAAGTTAAAATATAAAATAAAGCAACCTAGGTCACAGAATAAATTAAAAGAACATGATATCTGCACATCAAGCAGTTTCCCATTATACTGTCAGTAGGCTTCCTGTAGGTGTTGCATTTTCGTTGTGTGAAAAACCTCAGAGAAGCACCACTCCCCGTCCCACTTCACTATAGTGCGTTACACTGCCAACAAAAACCAATCAGAACTGCAGTTGAAAGGAAAGACTTGAGAACCCTATGGTAGGTTGCCTGTTAGCAGAAATGAGGTCTCAGTGCAATCCAGATGACTCACCTGCAGTGGTATTAGCTTCATTCGACTGTACTTAAATAATAAAATAAGGCATAGTTTTAAAACAGGCATTAAAATAATCTCACCATTAACACTTACATGGCACACGCCAGCTCAAGCCACCCCACCTACAGTAGGCGGTTGGATAGCTGTTTCTACGTATGCCATAGAGGAGAATCCATTTCCATGAACCATATTGAGGACAGCATAGAGAAAAGTCATCCTTGCAGTCAGCAGGCAGATCATTAGGTCCACATGAGCAGCATGGTGAATACAAGTGTTCCATATTGTTTCTCTTATCACTTCCAGCAAGACTGGCAAGAATGCCAAGTTGTCCATGGATTGAGCTGGTGCATGATAATCATGACCAAGGAACAGATACACTCTTCTCCCCTCCCACTTCAGTTTTCCTACATGGTGAGCAGTCGTCTGCTGCCCACCGATACAGCCCTTAGAGTTTCTTCAGGCGACTGTACAGTTCCCTTTTGCTCTTCTCACCTGCCCATGTTCTACTTTTCGTGCGGAACCTTTTCAAGTCTTCCTTAAAGTCCTCATGGTGCATGGGGCGGTAGCTCTGGGGTTCACAATAGTTCTGGGAAAGAAAAGCTGGTTTCACTTCAATTTGTCATTGCTTTGTGTACAAATGACATTCCTATCTGAACCCTGTCTGACCCCAAGCACCAAGCAAACAAGCTCATGCTTACAACCATCCATACAACTACCCAACCATCCTATCATCGTGGCATCTAGATCCAGGCCCCAAATTGCAATTTAACAACTGGTTACGTTGGTTTAAGCCAACATTCACAAACTGAACTCATCACTCAGCTCTGCTTGACATCTCCCTCCTAAAGACAGCTCTCTCAAAGCAGGGGTGACCTTATATTTACATCATTCTCATCCCGAAGCCTCCTACCAAGAAACATTCTTCCCATTAATGAAACCAACAGAACACAGCAATACTCAGCCATTTAGAAAAGAGAAAGTGTCCATCCTGAGAGTGTAGGGGGAACATAGGGAGGTAGAGTCTAGTTACTCTATCTGGAATTTGGCTAGCACGCCAGTAAAAAGAAATGGGTTTATTTACAATAGAAAGGCTAGGAAGTGGGGGAGGGGAGCACTTTTGTTTGTTTGGTAAAACTCTCCTTGCCTATGCTGGAATAGTATGGAGAGCTAGCTGGAGAACTAGTAGAATAAGTACATGGCACCAAGGAAGTGGAACCTGATTGAGATGGAAAACAATTTTTATTCAAACTTTTAAATGCACTAAGGCAGAAAAAGCTGTAAGATTTAATATCACCCTTCAAATTAAGGGCTGAGCATACATGGAAGAGCCCCAGCAAAGACCAGATTTGACATTCCTGATATTTCCAAGGTAAAAACAAGCTGAGAATCTATGGGAAAAAACTCAGGCTTTTGTTCGTCATACAGCATCAGACAATGACAAACCCCATGTTTCTCCTTTGTTCTTGCTTTCATGAAGAATGCCATAGATTTTAGTAACTACAAAAGGTCAATTTTATACCTCATCCAAGAGACACTGGTGAGCGCTAGGAGTGACAATAGGTAGCTTTGAGGTGTGGAGAGGGTTTAGACAAGAGCCTTGGTGATGCATGGCTAGAAAGGGTTGAACATCCTGCAAAATAAATAACCCTCAAAAGACATTTGGGGAGATAATGTTTGTGTTTTTGTGTATTTATATGTCTGAGTAAGGTCGACAATGTAATCAACAGTCCCTGTCTATGCTGTATTCTGATATCATTTAAATGAATTGTAAAAACGGAATATCTCGGTATTCATCTCTCGTTGAAATGTACTGTGAATGGGGGAGGAACAAGCAAATGGCCTTATGTTAATTTGTATAGCTAAGTACCGGTGATGGACCTCCTTCAAAGTCATCCTAATTACCTTTGGTTCCCTGAGGAATTCCAACTTGTCAAAAGACATGAAATTGAATAAAAGATCGTTGGGTCCTATTCTGTCATCTCAGATCTGCTTAAGCTTCATCGGGGGATGTTTGAGTTGCAAGACTGAGGTCCCAATTATGCTGGTATGCCCTGAATATGAGATTTGGACATTGGACTATGACCTACGAACTAAATTCTAAAGGCACTGTTTGCAACTACAAAGCTCACCATCTCTGCTATGAATCTAAACCTCAATGGATTGAACTCATGTCTGTATGTATATTGATCTTTTAACCATACTCTCTCTCTCTTGTTTTTTAATAAATTTTAGTTTAGTTAAGAAGAATTGGCTGTAGCGTGTATTTGGGTAAGATCTGAAACATTCATTAACCTGGGAGTAATGTGTCCGATCCTTTGGGATTGGTAGAACCTTTTCTTTTATATGGTGAAATCAGATTTTCAGAAATCATCATATTTTATCTGGGTACCTGGATGGAGGCCTGAGGCTGGATCACTTTAAGGGAACTGTGTTGTTTGGACTTCTGAGTAACCAGTAAGGTAATAAAGAAGCTGTTTTATGCTGGCTTGGTGAATCTAAGTATTGGAATATCCACCAGCTTTTGGGGGTTTGGCTGCCCCATTCTTTGCAGTTCACCCTGAGTGACCACAGCTGGCCCCCACTGGGACCCCGGTCACAGCCTTTATTACAAAAACTCCTCAAATGGCAAGTTAATCATAGCAATCAATCTAGTCTTGTAGCACAGCAAGACCACTATGTACAAAAGAGCAAGAAGAATGAAGTATAGTGCAGTGAGTTACTCTTCATCTGTTCAGAAGCACAGTTTAAGCCCTATAGCTGAATTTAGCTGGAGAGAGAGGCATTTGTTCAATGTTATCCCTGTTGTGAAGAGTGAAAACAGAAGGGCAATGAGAAGTTCATAAATGAGCGATCCTTACTCGGCATCTTAAGAAGAAGTCCTTATAGCCCCCCTTTAGCACATAGAGCTCTGGGTAATGCAGGTTGGGGTACTCGTTCCCCAGTCTGTCTCTCTCTCTCACAAACCGGCACCTGTAATAGGGACAGAGGTTAAAACCTACAAACCTGAGTTTAGAAAGGAAGTTATATTTGTGCAAACCACATTCTTAACCTGTGCCTCCCATTACTCAAAGAACAGAGTACAGCAGCCAGCCACCATCTGTTAGGAACACATGCTGTACTGTCTGACAGATTCTGAAAACTAGTTGTCTATCAGAAATGACAGAGCCAGTGCCTACTACAGTAAATTGCATAAGTGGTTGACATGCTGCTATCTAAAGTCTTAAACCATCTTCAAAAGCTTACTAGTAACAACTGTGTAACAAGCACAGCTGTTGGATTCTGATCCCAGTATGGGTAGGACTATGCTCAGATACTCACATTCGGGGACCCCGCTCTGAGGAGAACTCACAGTGGAATACTATTATTACTCGTTTGTTCTCTGATGGCATGATAGGTTTCTTCAGCAGGAAATCTGCCACATCCTCTTCCATGTGGAGGTTTACAGCACCCTGGGAAGGCAGAGTCGCAACTGAGCATACAGCACAAGTTAGGAAGGGAGATGTAACAAAGCCACTTCTATCCTCTTGTTGAGCACAGTTAGCTTTCCTATCCTTTGGTAACAGAAAGTTGTTTACACTCCTTGGAGAGCAGCTCTCTCTCTCTGCTGGAACAGCTCCCATTCTTGTGGTCACTTGGGTGACTGCACAACATCGGTAGGATATAGGATTTAGCCTTCCACCTCAAAGCACAATGCTCTGGTTAAACTGCTTTTTAGAACTAGCCAGCTTTCTCAAGCAGCACTGTTCAAAATAACTGCTCACATTTCAAAGCTTGTGTAAGAGAATAAGGCCATTTCTTCTACAGCTAGAATATTAACATTTAGTTAAAGTAAACAATGTCAGATTAAGCTATGGAAGTTTTTAATATCTGTTTCCCTAGAGACATTAGGTATCCTAACATTCTGATTCTTCTACAGAGAAACAAGTATAGGGTCAGTCCACTACAATTGCCCTACACCTCCCATTAAAGCAAACCCTGCTTCTAGCCAAGGAGAGCTGAGTGTTCCTCCCTTCGGAGGGAAAGCTAATCCAGAGATCACGAAGAGTGAGCGTAGTCCTAAACAGTTTGTACAGCACAACATGGTCCCAATTGTGTTTGGGGACTTTGGGCAGGGCTGTAATATAATTTTAAATATAAGATTAAATATAAACTCAGACACCATCTCCTTAACCCGAAGAAAAAAAAGAAGCTCTAAACTGCCAGCCTACCCTTGGATTTGCTCATGAATAGCTAAGAATGAGCATCTTTAAGATACTTCCCCAGTGCTCCCTGATTTGCCCAAAGGGTAGCCATACATCAGACACCTATACATTTCTCCTGCAGGGTCACTGTACCTTGATATGGCCTCCCTCATATTCATATGGATATCTGCAGTCAATTATCACACACTCCTTAATGAAGCTTGCAAACTTCCCCGTCAGCACAGATACAATCTACACAGAAAAAGAAGATTTCAGGAGTTTATCTTATGTGCTACATGAGTTTGCTTCTTTGTACAAAGCAATTTCTTATTGCCACTGGGATACATACCATTTCTGGGTCGATATATTTTAAATCTTGATGCTTCCCATCTACAGTGTGGAAAAGGTAATCCTAAAAAATAAAACAGAAGGCTAACTCAGACTGAGGAAATCCCATTTATGACAGTGTAAACCATACATCTCAGTTACAGAATGTCTGGTTATTGATTTTATGGCACCCACTAGTATAACTAGACAATTCAGAGATCAGCAGAGGCACCTGCCCATCATTTATTTTATTAATAATTTGGCATATGCAATCTGGTCAAGCCAAGCCACAGTGTTCTTAACAATATTCAAGGCACGAAGACTTCCAGGAAGTTGTCATTTTGCAGTCCTCCACAATGCGTGTCATGGTTTGTGGCTGCCCACACTGACATAGTAGCTTGTCTCAAACTCCACCCACAAGACCTTACAATCTAAAGAGACAGAGGGAAAATGGATGCAATTTAACAGTTTGTAGGGAGTTAGAGGATTATGAATAATTGTGGGAAAGGATTCAGAATACCTCACACGGGTGAGGAGTTAATTAGTAAATGATTGTTAAAGCACTTTAGTGCTTAGCATTTATAGAGCACTCAAACATGCACTGTTGGAGCAAGAGAGAACCTGACTTGGGTTAGTTTGACACACAAAGATGCTATTTAAAAGAAAAAAAGAAAAAAAAAAATCAGTGTTACCTTTGAGAAGTCGCCAATAAGATTCCTTTGGTCATTGTCCAAAATGCTCTCAATCTCTGAGGATGACTGAGTCCTAATTAGTTTCAGACTCTACAGGAACAACATTTAGAGATGACTGCTGAGTAACAGTGGCCTATTATCCTTTCTCACAGAGAATCAATGCACTTCACTGAGAGTAGACATGAACATCAATTGGTATATATCATAGAACACCTACATCCTGGCCTGCCACACCCTCAAATTTATTTTCACAATGGAAGACCTGAGCTCAAGCCCACCTAACCCATCCCCTAACATCATGCATTAAGAGACTACAGCTTGTCAGATGAACAGTTATCTACCTGGAAGAGCATTGTTCTCTTGAACATCCTTGTTATCATTTATAAAAGAATTGGATACCTATCCTCACAAAATAAAACTGAATAGACAAGGATTAATATTAGCTATTAAGCCACCAACCACTGCTTCTTCAGAAGGTGTTCCAGGCACATTTTTCCTCCTTTTGCTGTTTCCTGGAGAGGTCTCTTCTTGGGACCTTTCCATTCTTTTCAGGGCAGTCCTAGCCACACCATTGGGCAGAGATGGTGATCCAAACAATCTGCACCGTTTAATCTGGAAAAAATCAGAGAAAAATTAGACACTCCCCCCAGCCAAGAAGGATGAGGTTAAAATCTAGATCAGTCTCAAACTTAAAGTTTCCTGCAAACATGTTTATATAAGATTTCATTAGAGCACAAGTGGGTGTTGGCTTGTCACAGCAAAGTAGCGGAGACATAATTTGGTGCCACAGCCAGCTGACCTCTTTTAACTTCAATACTAGGCCGTATATTTAGTTGCCATGCAAGAAACCGGGGTCCTAATCAGTGTTCCCTCTAATTTTTTGTAATTTTTCATGTGCAGAATGAATTTTGTTATGTGCACCAATATGGAGGTGATGTGACACACATGACCTTCATATTGGTGCACGTAACAAAATTCATGTGGTGGGGATGGGGCCGAGGGGTTTGGAGTGAGGAAGGGGGCTTGGGGTGGGGCAGAAGGTTGGGGCTCAGGGGTGTGAGGGCTCCGGATGGGGGTGCGGGCTCTGGGGTGGGGCTGAGGGGCTTGGGCAGAGGGTTGGAGTGTGTGGGGGGTGAGGGCTCTGGCTGGGGGTGCGGGCTCCGGCTGGGGGTGCGGGAGGGTGCTCCGGGGCCACGAGATAGGTGCCCCACCCCTGGCAGGACAGGTCCCAGCCGGGGCTGAGTTGGGGCTGGGGGAGGGGCACTCAGGCCGTGGCAGGTCTGGGCCAGGGGTGTGTTCGGGCCACCCCTCCCCCGGCAGGTCCAGGGCTGAGTTGGGGGTGGGGGAGGGGCACCCCCATAGGCACCAACTCTGTGGGTGCTCCAGGGCTGGAGCACCCACAGAGAAAAGTTAGTGGGTGCTATACATAAGCACCCGCTGGCAGCCAAGCTCCCCCTGCCCCCCAGCATCTCTCATCTGCTGGTGGCCCTGCTGACAAATTCCTCCCCTCTCGCCCACCGCGAACAGCTGTTTCGCGGCATGTAGGAAGGGAGGGGGAGGAGCAGGGATGGGGCGCACTTGAGGTAGGAGGTGGGGAAGAGACGGGACGGGGATAGGGACTCAGGGAGGGGGGAGGTTGTTGAGCACTCCCAGCTAAAGGGGAAGTCAGCGCCTATGGGTGCCTCTCCCCTGGGAGGTTGGGGCCTGGGAGAGTGTCTCCCCCCCTGCACCCGGTCCCAACTGGGCGGGTTCCCTGAGCGCCCGCGCAGCACTTAATAGGCTGCTGCGCGGACGTGCAGTTTATAGGGATCTTAGGTCCTAATGTTGGTCTCTTGCTATGCAGGTTTACTGAGTTTGGGAACACTACAAGAGAAGCATGCTCTGGCCTTAGGGTGCGGGAGTGTTTTTATAGCTTGACAGAAAATCCTCTGGCAGATTAAAGAACTGAGTTGATGGACTGCGAAGGGAATCCAGACTTCAGCCTTAAAAGATGGTGGCTGGAGGCATTACAGATGGGTGTATGCAGAATGGGCTGGAGAGACATTTATAAGATTCTGTTTAGGATGCAAACTTTGGACATCTCTCTCAAATCGCTGAAGGAAAAACCTTAATACAGTTAAATCCTATAGACACTGTCCAACTGTTTCCAAATGCTACAGAGACAGAACCCTCTAGTCATTAGGCAGGCTAAGGTTAAGAGCAAACATGCAGGGACTACCATGCCATGGATCCTGAGAGGTGCAGGCTCAATGGCGCAATTATGGTCACTTGCCTCAAAGGCAGTTTTCGAAAGCCGTATTAGCAAATTTATGCCTTGAGTGTACGAGGGATGCCAACTAAGAGTAATGATTTAATCAGTTTTTAATACGGAATTTCAATGGTGTAGATGGCCCTTTGAAAGAGATGCAAGTTTCATTATGTTGGGATGGGACACTTACGTGGTTGTCTGCTTTTCTCATGACCAGTGGAGCAGTCCAAAGGCTTGCCACACCAGATGGCATCTCTTCATCGTTCTGAGGAAGGAGAAAGTTACCTCAGTTCTATCACATTTCAGGAGAACCACATTTCATCATGGACAGTGGCTACACAACATGTCTAAGGCTTTTGCACAGCTCAAGCAGGCATTTACATTTAATGGAGGGGGCACAACAGTTCTTTGGGATTACTTACTGATTCACTGCTGTGGGAACTACCATTTATCTGGTAATTCTTAGATTAACAGGAACTCCACTCTAATGAAGACTAGGATACTGGAAAGGCAGAGTCTTAAAGCTGTTGTGAGGGAAGTTACAGCAGTTGATTCATTTAACAAAAAATCCATTTATGATTTTTAAAATGTTACTTTACAACTTTAAGAGTCTCCTGCTCTCATGCATTGAAATGGGAACAGAATCCTGTTTACGCAAAAGATTGCAAAGAAGAAGGTACATCCAATTCTGGGCTTACCAGTCATGACTCCATTCCTGGAAATATGGCTTCTACTTTAAATACCCCACTGTAGACAGATGTTTTCCTTCCCACTATTTCCTGGGCATTCCCCAGTAAATTGCAACGTGAGTATTTTATCAACAAAGGAACAGCAGCAAATTGTCTCCATTTAACTGCTACTGTTTGCTGGTGAGGAACTGAAGTGACAAGGTCTATAGTCTACTGTTAGAAGCACAAGCATAACATTTCTGTAATTCTATGAAAGGCAGCAAGAGGTGGGAAAGACTATAGCTATGTCTACACTAGCACTTTTGTCAGTAAAACTTTTGTCAGTCAGGGGTGTGAAAAAAACCACCCCCGACGGACATAGTTTCACGGACAAAAGCGCCCGCATGGACAGTGCTATGTCAGCCGACATAACTACCACCACTTTGGGGTGGTTTAATTATGCCGGTGGGAGAGCTCTCGCCCGTGGGCACAGAGCGGCTATATGGGGACCCTTAGTGGTACAGCTGCAGCGGTACAGCTGTGCTGCTGTGAGGTCTGTAGTGTAGACATGGCCGACAGCATTAAGTCTTCTTGGAGGATCATCTGCAATTACCAACTTTTTGCCACTTGTGATGAAAGGATTCTATAGCTCGATCTATCTTAGTTAGAGTAGTTGCTCAACATAGATGTTCACCCTGGACAAATGCCATTAACAGATTGTTGATGGCCCTACAAGGCTTAACTAGAATTTACACTACTATGGTCATTTAAAAACCTGCATCAAGAGTCTGCACTCAGGACATTATATATACACATCGCTTCTCATCTGCAGATTCTTTACTTCTAAATAAGTGTTCAACACAGACACAGGAATGCTGTCCACCGCAAGCGTAAATCAACCACTCCCCTTTCACGTACCTTCAAGTCCTCCCCATCCAATATATCTAGAAATCCATCATCTTCTTCCTCAGTGTCAGGGGAAGTTAGAGATGACTGCTGCATGAAAGCAGGCCTATAGTTTTCCAAGTCACCTTCAGGGGCTTCACCAGTGGGAAACTGAAAAAAAAAAGAAAAAGAAAAAGACATTTTGGTTGAATGGCAGCCTCCATCCAGCCCTTTATTCTGGGGATTGTGTGAGACACTGACAGGCCAGAAGGTCAGAGCCATAGGCCAATTCACTTGTGTGTGAATAGCAAAGAAATGTTAAGTGTACTAGTACGCACAGACCAATTCACTGATGTGTTAATAGGTATTGTTTTCACCTATCCATACCCTGTTGATTGCTATCACGTTACATTATGTATATCCCTGTACTTAATTAACCATAGATCAAAAGTGTGCTTTAGTATTAAGAGGAGAATTTACTTGATGTGTAAACTTCATGAAAACTAAAGAAGGATTGTTATGTGCCATTACATTATAATTTACATAGCGTATATCCCGGTAATTAAGTTTATCCATCAAATGCGATTGGCGCTTTGGAAATATAAACGAAGAAGTTTGCTAACTTCAAAGCATGGGTGATTGTGTTCGACAATGGAAATTCACAGACTCAGTCTGCATTTAGTCAACAAAGGAGACGCCCACGCTGTGAATGAAAACACTTGCCAGATGGCTTTCCATGGAAAGAAGCTATAAGAATGGATCCAGGGAACAAGACTGTCTCTGAACTATTTGGACAATCACAGGGAAGCGTTCCAGATGCAAGACAGAGATCCCCAAAGTTATTCTGGGTAACCTTGAGACACTTATGGAAAACTAGCAGATCCATCTCTATCATCATTTTGGACTTACAAACTTAGTCTCACCAGTTAATGTATTTTACCTGCTTTAATCTCTCAATAACTCATTTCTTTTTCTTAGCTAATGAAGCTTTAGTTAGTTTACTAGAGAAACTGGCTGCCAGCATTGTCTTTGGTGTGAGATCGAGAGTATCCATTGACCTGGGGTAAGTGACTGACCTTTTGGGGTTGCGAGGAACCTGACGTGGTGTGATTTTTGGTTTTAATAACCTTTCATCACTAAGATCAGTTTGTCTGGGTGGCAAACAGGCTGAAAGGTCTAAGGGGACAGTCTGTGGCTCCATGGTAACTCTGGTATAGTGATCCAGGAGTGCACTTTTGTTACTGTCTTGGTGAAATCTAATTATAGAATATATCACCAGTTTGGGGTGTCTGCCCTATTTTCTGACCTGAGATTGGCACTCACAATTGTGAGCCACTCCAGACAGCGTGACACTATGGTCTCCCTTCTAGATGACTAGGAACACTGGTTCTAGCAGCTAAGGCAGTGCCATTCCTTTAAATGGATTTACAGGAGGCATTCACATGGTCATCCCACCTATTCATCAACTGATTTAGTTGGGGATTGGTCCTGCTTTGAGCAGGGGTTTGGACTAGATGACCTCCTGAGGTCCCTTCCAACCCTGATATTCTATGATTCTATGAACTGGCTTAGGCAGCTCCAAACCTGGCTCTGGCACTGTTATTTGGCCAGCAGAATAGTGAAAAACTTCACCGCTAGTTTTTCATTAAGGGATAATCCTGCATTCTTGAAAATTATACAATCCAGCGTGTTTGCAAAGGGAAGCTCAGTTCCAGGATGGTGCAGAGAGGGGATGTCTAAGTAACAGGAGGTTACCATAAGTCTCCAGGTTTTGTGCATACAGTCAGGAGAGGTATTCAGAAAGAAGAGGGATCACCATACTTAAGTAGGAGATGAAAACCAGAGTCCCCAATTCCCTGCTTATATATAGTGGTCTTGGCCCCTTTCCTGGATGCCCTGGCCAAGCAACAGAACTTGACATAGAATAGTACTTCATCCCTATATTATAGATGCAATTTTCAATTTTATTCTTTTAAATGCATCTAAATTTCAACATGTCTGCTTCACTGCAGAACCAGCAACAAAATAAAAAGATTGACATCCATGCTCACTTTACTTATTGCGGTTTAGCTCAAGTTTCATGAAGGATTATAGTCAATAACTACTAGTGGTGTCATGGTAACACCCCTAGTTGATTTCCCATATTCAGGGTAGAATGAGATTTTTCCCAGCTTTAAAGCCTGAAAGCTGGGTGGGCTTTTTTCCAGCTCAGTGTGTTATCAATAAAGATGCAGAATATAGTTGGTGCTTCTTCCCTCTCCCACCCCCAGAGCATCATGTCTCAGGACCACCACTTGAGTGTGCTTTTCCTCCTAGACCCAAGCAAGCCTAAGGCAAAGGGTTAGCTGCCAAGGACAGCCTGATACATACCATCCGAGCTGGGGCAGAGTTCTGTCTTTGCCCAAAAACATCTTTTCCATCTTCAAGGGAACGGATACGCAGACAACTACGAGAAGCAGGCCTGGTTGGCTTCTTAAACTCAAAGGACTCCTTAATGAAAGGGAGCAAGACAAACATTTTATCAAACCAACGAAGCTTAGAGGTTGAAGGGCCCATTGCATAGAGATATTTTACAGCCCATCCCTCTTGAACTCAGCTCCCTGCAGTCCAAGGGAGTAAGTAAATCTTTCAGGATATGTGCATTTCCAAAGGAAAGTTGTTATAATAGTGATTAATATAGGAGAATTAGACTCACTTCCTCTAAGTATCCTCTACAGTCAACTATCAGCCCTGCATCTATCAAACTTTCCAGCAAGAGTCCTGTCTAATTATTTCATAGGCAGCCAGATCTGTGCCTAAATCACTAGAATGAACGTGCTGTTGTGCGACAAGCTGCACCCTCCTCCCATTACTCCTAAGAATGACTGATGCTTCTGCAGAAATCTGAGCCCTTGTAAGATTTCTTCATTGATCGAATTCACAGCCAGTTGGTCTATAATGGAGTTGGACTCAACAGCCTCAGACAAGTTCCTTAAAGATTTACTTACTCAGTTTAATGAAATCACAGATGTTTACAGTTTGATAATTACAACCTGATAGGGCAATTGTCTGGAGAGCCAGTAAGGGAAAGCCTTGAAAGTTAGAGGAATGATAAGGTAGTAGGTTTGGATTCTAGATCCTCAGTGAAGGTAGGATGCCCTAATTAGGTTAGGGCCCATCCCCCACAGATTAGTTTTGAGATAGTGACATCCCTAACAAAGAGCTGAAGTGGTTCTAGAACAATCCTCCATTTTAATAGGGCACAAGAATTAGGGAGCATCCATCTTCCCTTCCCAGTTACCTTCACGTCTCTATGGTTCCCACCCACCCAATCTACCCTCCTCCTATCCCCACCCCCCCAACCTGTCCCCTCACATGCCACCACTCTTACCCTCACACCCACCTCCCTCCTCTTGCTGTCTGCTGAATACCCATTCCATCTCTAAAAACATCTGTGAAGCAAAGCTTGTCCCTTCCACCAATAGAAATTAATCCAACAACATATTGCCGCGCCCACCTTGTCTCCCTAACCAGGTCTCAGTCATTCACAATCTCTTCATCTCTCTCCCCCTCCAGCTTCTGGCTCTCCCAGAACCAGGCTGCCTCTGTAGCTGCGCTCTTACAGAGGGCTTTTCCCTTACCCAACCATTACAGATCAGACCCTGGTGATGATGGGGCTTCTCTCCAGTTACTGCCACTTCCACTACCTCCCTCCTCTGATTTCAACATCACTGTATCTGGTTCTTCTCCCCCTATGTTGCTGTCATTTACCATCCATCCAACTCCTCCCCATCAGCCTTCCTCTCCAATTTCAACTTCTGGCTCTCTCTTCCTCTCTTCTATCTACCACACTCATTCTTGGTGACTTCAGCTTCCATGCTGATGACCCATCTGACCCTCTAGCTGCACAATCCCTCACCTACAGCTCTTTATTCAACCTGGCGCCCTGGTTCAACTCTCCCACTCACCAAAAGGGCCATTCACTTGACTTGGTCTTCAAGAGGCACTACCCTCTGTTGCTGAGTTCCCTCTCTTCGATCATCACCTGATCTCTTTCAGCACCACCCATCAGCCCGTGCCCTCTCACACGGCCTTTCCGTGACTTCCAGTCTATCAGCATTGATGATTTCTAATCTGCTCTTAGCCCCCTTCTCTTTGTAGGATTGTTGTCCCTCACCCCCATCACAAGAGCTCACCTGCAACATCTGTTTCCTACACTCCTGCTCTCATGTTGTGGAAAGTCTTCAGCAGTCTTGAAATCTTGTCCCCTCTTGGCTTCCGTGACTGTCCACTCCTAGTTTTCCTCCTACCTCTCTAATCATGTCTTCAGCGCATCCTTCAGAGGATCCTCCTCATCCACCTTCCAATTTTTGTGGCTCTAGAGTGCTCTGTCTTTGGTTCCCTTTTCTTCTCCCCCTACACATCTTATCACTGGGTAATCTCATCCACAAATTCAAATACCATCTTTATGCTGATGGCTCAGATCTACCTCTCTGCTCCAGACCAGTCTCCTTTTGTCCAAGTTCAACATGGCTTCTTCCCCCAACTGCCTTCTCAATAACCGTGCATGACAACACCATCCTGCCTGTCGCTCATGCCTGTAACATGGGCATCATCTTTGACTTGGACCTCTCTAGAGCCTCACATCAAGGCTATGTCTAAGTCTTGCCAATTCTTTCTGCATAACTTCTCTAAGATATGGCCTTTCCTGTCCATCCAAACAGATAAAACTCTCATCCAGACTTGCACCTTCATTACTGAAATGTCCTTTTTTCTGGTTTTGACAAATAGTGTTTCCTGGCTCATATCCATTCACAATGCTTCTGCAAAGATGATTCTCCAACTTACAGCTTTGATCGTGTCACCCTTTCTCAATCCCTCTACTGGCTCCCTCTTCTCTATCATACGAAACATAAGCTACTTGTCTCCATGTTCAAGACCCTTCACAACCTAACCCCCACTCTATCATCTGTCATTCAGTATTAACAGATCGACTCCTGCCTCCAATCAGCCCATGTCAGCCTTCACTGCCCACTTGTTAATGCCTCATGCTTGGGTGCCCCCCAGCCCCTTAAACATCTACAAAGCCACTGCAGTGTTTTCCTTCAAATCCCTTCTAAGAGCTCTTTGTCACAATACCTAAAAACTTGACAATGGCTAGACTAGACCACTACCTATTAGGCTGACCGACACTGTCTAGCTGTCTCTTGTACTCCCATGTCTTTCTGTCTGTATCAGTCTGTTGTCTTAGACTGTAAGTGCTTTGTTCTGCATTTGTATAGTACCTAGCACAAAGGGGCTCCTAGGCATTATGGCAATACAGAAAGTGGAAAGTCAGCTTTTGCACCAGATAAGTGCAAATTCTGCAAGACAAACCACGGAGAAGTTTAAGAATGCCACGGTTCACCAAAATAAGAAGAAAGGCCTTACCCACCACATAAACCACTCATTACAAACCTCCTCCCCAAATAAGGAGTTATCCCTACGTTTTAAGCCCCATACTACCACAAGTCACAGCTTCCTGGGTATAGCTTCCCATATTACACTACTTCAGAGATGTGTAGAGTGAGTTAAACTTACATTCTCTTTGTTGTCATCTGGTTCAATCAGGTGAAAAACATCACAATCCAATGAATCTGAGTTGCTCCTCTTCAGAGCAGGACTGGACCCCAGAAGCTTCTGCTGCAAAAGTGAGAGGGTAAATCCTTCTCAATATCAACCAGATCCCCAAATTTTGGGCAACTGAGAGGCCATGCTGACAGCTTGCCAAGAATGTAAGGGCTGGAGTACCCAAACTGGCACAAACTATGTTAAAGGGCTGGCCATGGACACGCAGTCCCTGGAGACAACAGCTCCCGGCATGCAATACTTCCACATAAAGCTGGTGACAGGCTGCCTTGTAGAACATAACAGATTACACTTTGATCCATTTCAAGATTATAGCCTATGACTTTCTATTATCTTAATTTTAAGCAACAAGCAACACCAGATTCTTGCGACTGGAAGATTAATGAGTTTTGCTGGATATCTGCTGATAAAAAAGTGGGTAGATAAGTAGCATAACACTTAATACTGAAAACCTCTTTGCCAACTCCTGAAAGACCAAAATCCCCCTCACTTACCGGGAGGGAACGTATTCTTCTGATGGGTAACTGAATACTGCAATGAGAACACAGACAAAAATAGAATCAAATTTTACTCTAACATTTAAGCTGAAAAGCTATTAACAGTAACTGACAACACAACTCAGATTTTCAACTGCAAAACTGAATTAACTAGTAGCATAATTTAACAGACCAACAGATAACTAATTAAGAAGGGAAGTTAAAATTAAAATTGTACTCACTTAGTAAGTCTGCCAGATTCTATAACTCTTTTCTCAAAGCTGAAAAAAAGGCAGACAAAGGACATTAGTTACCTTTATTGCTAATTCATAACCCAATACTTTGAACTTAGTGTTGTTTAACTCAATGTCATGGAAGGTTTATTGCTGCTACTTGTCCCCAGGTTACAAACTTGTGCACCTTAGGCTATGTCTACACTACAGCTTATGCCAGCATAAATGATGTGTGAATAAAGCACCTCCGTGAGTGACATACAGTATGCCGGCATAAGCGCCGGTGTGGACAGTGCTATTTCGATGGGAGAGCTTCTCCCACCAACAAAGCTTCTACTGCTTGAGGGGGTGTTTTTATATGCGGGCGGGAAAACTCTCTCCCATCCGCATAGATCGTCTTCACCACACGCGCTGCAGCACTGTATGTATAGACATGGCCTTAAGAACAGCAGACTATCTTGCTCTTTGTTTCCTAGAGACTTATTGTCTCAGCTGGGCTGGAGGACTAAACCCAGTTTCCCCAAGGAGACTAGCTAGTGTTTCCTAATTCAGGATAGTATTAACAGCAGATTAGCCTAAATGGAAACCGAGCTTCTCAGTGAGAAATGGGACAGGGTGTGCCCAAGGACCAAATGTGTTGCCGTGGCCCAAGGACCAAGTGTGTCCAGAACCCCATCATCTCCTTTACCTGCAAGGTAAGGACATAATTGATTGACCGTAGGTGGCAAACTCAAAATAAGCAATTGCTGTTAGCCATCAGTTAAGGTATATGTACAAGCAAATAGTATTGCTGAGTATCTAATGAAAACTATAAGTTACATGCAAGTTATGTGCAGCCCTCAGACTCCTAAGCAAGGTGCCAATGTGATGCTCAGAGTCTAGGGTCCTCAGAAGTACATACTTTGGTCTGGGCAACACATTAACTTAGACATAAGACTTAAGTAGTCTGGGCCACATTCTGTTGTGATAGAAAACCTAAAATCTCAAGCTGCAATGTGCCAAGACATACACTTCAAGAAGGTTAAGTGAGAAGAGCCCATTTTACATGTACTAGCTGTGGAAATTTCAGATCAAGCCTCCCATTAGCCCACATTTAGCAGTTAATCGTATAGTCTAAAATGCCAGAAGTTTAGCATATTTTTACATACGTTTCTTCAATGTCTGAGTTCAGGGGATCAGGAAAATCCAAACAGTAGCCTGTGAAAGACAAAAAGGGTTTTTACTATTGAAAATATAAAGTACAGGGCACCGTTAGTGAGGAGTCTTAGATCTTCTCCCCGCAAAAGGAGAGTGACTTGCTCAGCAGGGCAACTTTTTGCCATGCAGAGAGAGTCATAGACCAGATCCATAACTCCTCCTCTACTGGAAGCCTTGGGAGATTAATTATTGTTGCAGAGAATTATGCAAGTACACAGTATTAGCTTCCTCTTAAACCTGAATATTGCTCTTTATAATACAAGGCAAGAGGATGTCAAGCTTTCTCATTCCTTAGTACTTATGTGTGGATTAAAAAGTAACCTGAATCAGTAGATTCTGACGAGTCTGTTCTTTGTAGATTGTTACTGTTCCTCGTTCCCAGCATTTGCACAGAATTCTCATACCGACTGTAAAGATTAAGAAAATGAGTTATTTTACTGAATGTTTCAGACAGGAACCACCATAATAGATTTAAAATATAGAAATACACAGTAAATGATCTCAAATTGGAATGGCTACTCTTGATCAGTTTATGTAGTGGACAATGCAAAAGGTGCCAGTTTAACAGTCCTGCAAATTGAAGTTTTGAGTAACCATAGCAGACACAGTACAGGTAAAAGCAATACAATACTCCTGGGGGAATTCTGCATCACTGCACATACAAAGAATTCCTGTCCCCCGCAAATTTCTTTGATTCCCCCACAGATAAATGACTTCTGACGGGGAAGCAAAAGGAAGCCACAAGAGCGGTCACGCGCCTCTCCCCAACAGCGCAGGCAGGTTGGTTCGGGCACCCGGAACAGCCAGTAGATACCTAAATCACTGTCCGAGGGGGAGAGGCTATACAGTCGTGTGTGAGAGAGAGACACTGTCCCTCTTGCTCGCAAGTGCAGCTTGCTTGGCATGGAGGGGCAGGGCTTTGGAGTGTTTCTGAGGAGTTAGGCGTGGGATAGGCACTGTCCCCGGAGGCAAGAGCAGAATGTAGCTGCCTGCCTGCTTAGTGAATTGTTCCCATTCTTTTTGTGAATTCCCCCAGGAGCATAAAACAGGTGTAAACGTTTTAAGGTTCCTTTGCATTGCCAGAGTGGTGTAAAGGACAGTATGGCCTTATAAATGCTTATGGTGCTTTAGTGATTAAAACTGATCTAAATTTTTGGACTGAAAAAATTTCCTATCAGAATGTGCTCCATGAACTGTTTGCTGCGGACCTTTCTGGATATGTTCAGTAGCCAATATACATTGTGAGTTTGATTCCCCAGCCCTCACTTGCTCTTCAGTTGCCTATGATGTAACACTGAGCATATGGATGCATATATTTGTTGACTAATAACTAGAAATAAAGGGTCAAACCTAGTTACATTACTGTTAGGCAAGGGGGTTTGAGGATTTCCTCCAATGCTCCCCACTCCCATTCTCCATCCACTGTATTGTAGTTTAAGTAAATTACTGAAATAATTGAAACCAGAGTGATTATATTCAGTTATTTTGACAAATAAAACATGCAGAATTTTGTAATATTGTGCGCAGAATTTATAATTTTTGGTGCAGAATTCCCCCAGGAGTAATACAAATTTCAGCACACTCCTGCCAACATGTCTCAACTTAATGATGTGGGCTGGATTTACACCAATGTCCTGAAAGCAATTAAAAGGATTAAAAAATCAGGCCTAAAATCATGATAAATATATTTGGGGTTCTTTGCCTTCTGGTCTCCATGTCATTCAGATACACTTGCATCAAGATTAAGCTTTTCTTTGCATGTATCAGAGCTAGAAACTATCTTATTTACAATTAAAGTTGAGATTCTCTTCTAATCTCATGCCTCCAGGAGCTGGGGCTTTGAAATAAACCCCAAATATCTTAAAACTTGAAATAACGTTGTGATCGTTGGCAACATTGCATGTGTAATGGAGTACTTATTGTATGGAATGAATTTATAGGTATTATGTGGTCTATCAAAGAGCCATGAAGAGGTAGAATAGTGGCAGACAACCCAACCCAAATAATCTCATGTTTAATTCCTTTGTTACCTGGAAGAGAATGGTGGGAGAAAATAATTCATCCCTGTGCAGAGGGCCATCTAAAAACAACTTTATACTATTTATGCGCCCCCCTCCCTCTCCCAATCAGGTTTTAAGTAGGTTTTAAATGCTGTGTTGGTCTTGTGCTGCCCTATGCACAGGGATGAATTTTGCTCATATTGTGTAATTATTGACTAGTGATTAAATCATTATTTTTGCAATATTATTGCCAATACCTAACTCTGGGATTGGGGTAGAATGGGCCAAACCAACATATTGCGCAGATTCATCCCTGGTAAACTATCGGTATCAAACTTACACCAGGGATGTACTTGGCCCTTTATAATTAATTCACAGTCTTAGTTATTTCAGTGCAGAGAAGGCTAGAAATATTGAGACAGTAATGGAGGAGGACTTTGCATGGCATGGGTAAGAGGCTACATGGTGTGGGGTGGAGGAAGGGCTACAGGATGCGTTCAGAAAGCTTTGGGAAGTGAGAGGGTGTGGTATAATAGAATGCAGGGTTTGAGCAAGGAAGACTGAAAGTGGAATGCAGGGAATTACCAGTGCAGGGGACTGCTGGTATTGTTTGGGGGGAGTCAGGGCGGGGGAAGAAGGCTGCAGGGGTCAGAGAGCCTGGAGAATGGAAATAGGAGCCAAGGAGAATTGAGGGGCTACCAAGATATGATCATGTGGGCTGTGTGAGGAGGAAGAGAAGGCTGTAGGGACCAGGTGGAGCTGCCAGGGCAAGATAGGGGTTGAACAGAGACGCAAGAGTGGCATATGGAGAAGGATTACAGGGATCTGGGAGCCCAGGTACCAGTAGCAGTGGGTGGGGAGCTGGGGTGAGGAGCTGCAAGGCTTGGGTCATGGGAGCTGTGTGGGGGCCAGGTCATGGGGGCCACATGTGGGGGAGGTGGCAGCCATTATAGAGAATATGGAGATCGTGTGGCACCATGTGTGTGCTGTGTGTTGAAAGAGTGCACCAAGGAGGCCAGTGCCAGGAAGCTTTGGGGTGGCAGGGATGAGTTTAGGGGGAATACAAATAGGGGAAGTGGGCAGGCACCAGGAGGATGTGGGGGTTGCATGGGTGGGGTAATGGGGGCTGGAGAGAAGCAACAGGGAGCCACAATGGTGGTTACATGGGCGGGGTAACAGGGGCCATATGTTGGGGAGATGGGCAGACACCAGGAGTCGTAGAGGCTGTATATGGATAGCCACCAGGATTCACAGGGGTTGCAGGGATTGGGGCTATAGGGGTGGGGTCATGAGAGCCATGTGTCAGGGAGGAGGGAGGCAAAAGGGGACTCTGGAGGGTTGCAGGGGGGAGTCCGGGGAGCCACATATGGGGGAGGGGACAGGCAACAGGGGACTAGGGAGGCTGCAAGAGCAGAGTCATGGGGCAGGCACTGAGGGCAGGAGGACATTAGGGGCTGCAGGGGTGGGGTTATAGGGGCCAAATGGAAGCAGTCACAGAGGGGCTCTGAAGGCTGCAGGGGTGGGGTCCTGGGGACCATATGTGAGCGAGGGGAGCAAGCACCAGGGGGCTATGGAGGCTGAAGGGGTGAGGTCATGTGGGCCATGTGGGCCAGGCACAAGAGGGCTCTGAGGGGAGCCACGTGTGCACCAAGGGACTATGTAGGCTGCAGGGGTGGAGTCCTGGAAGCCATGTACGGAAGAGGGGGACAGAAGAGGTGAGGTTATGGGGGCTGAGATCCTGGGGGCACACATGAGGCAGCTCTCGGGTGGGGTCCTGGGAGCCATGGGGGGGAGCGCAGGCACCAGATAAGCTATGGGGGCAGAAGGGGTGGGATCCTCGGGGGCAGACACGAGGCAGCTCTGGGGTGGGGTCCTGGGAACTATGTGGGTGGAGGGGGGCTGAAGGGGTGAGGTTATGGGGGGCAGGCATGAGGCAGCTCTGGGGTGGGGTCCTGGGAACCATGTGGGGGGAGGGGAGCTGATGAGGTGAGGTTATGGGGGGCAGGCACGAGGCAGCTCTGGGATGGGGTCCTGGGAACCATGTGGGGGGAGGGGAGCTGATGGGGTGAGGTTATGGGGGGCAGGCACGAGGCAGCTCTGGGGTGGGGTCCTGGAAGACACGTGGGGGGAGGGGAGCTGAAAGAGTTAGGTTATGGGGGGCAAGCACGAGCAGCTCTGGGGTGGGGTCCTGGGAGACACGTGTGTGGGGGGGGGGAGGACGGGCACCAGAGGGACTATAGGGGCTGAAGGGGTGGAGTCATGGGGGAAAGAGGAAGGCACCGCCAGGGGGGACTCTGGGGGTTGCAGGGGCGGGGGTCATGGCACCAGGGGGCTCGGAGGGTTGCAGGGGATGGGTCATGAGGGGAGCACGCATCCGGGGGATATGGGGCGGGGGGGAGGGGCACCAGGGGGATATGGGGCGGGGGGGGGGCAGCAGGGCCGGGAGGGGGGCGGGGGGAGGGGCTGGCACGGCCGGTCTCACCTGTAGCCAAGGCCCTGCAGCTGCTTCATGGTGAGGCTGAGGCCGGAGACCGGGGAGAGCTCGGCGGGGAACAGGGACTTCACCACGCCGGGCCCGGCGGCCGGGAGCTGCGGCAGGAGGAGGCGGCGGCGGTGGGAGCTCGGCGGGGCAGGGCTGGGGGGCCCGGGATCCATGAGGCCGGCGTGAGGTGGGAGCGGACCCGAGCGGCTCCTGCTGTCAGCGCGACCCCCACGCTCTGACCCTCCCCGTCACCCGTAGAGAACAAACCCCAGCCAAGCAAACACTGCGCAACTAGCGCGCGCGCGCGCTCTCTCGCTCTTTGCATACACCCGAAGCTGGCGCCAAACTTGGGCCCACCAATCAGAAGCGGTCTCCCCGCGCCTCGGCCCGCCCACTTCTCTGAGCGACAGCAAATCCTGTGAGTGAAAGAGAGCGCTAGCTGTGTACGACCAATCACAAACAGACTCTTTTCCTTTCTCCCCCCCCAACCACATTGAACGTCAGAGACACTGACCAGTAGAATGCGACCCTTCCCTGCAGACGGCCAATCACCAAGTCTCCTCACTTTACCCTGCCCTAGTCTCTAAGTGAAAGGCCAATAGAATGCTGAGCAATCAAAACAGGCTTCGGCTTTTCTCCGCCTACTCAGCAGTTCTGACCAATCGAATAGAAGAGTCGGCAAAAGGGACGACCAATTGAAACCAGCCGAATCTTCTTTCTTCCCGCCCCCTGGATTGTTTGACAGGAGATTCGACTACTAGAATTGCAGATAGACCCGTTGGGCGCTGGCGGGTTTTTTCGTTGACACTCGTATATAAGGGGCGTGATCAAGGGGTTAGCAACCGCGCTCTGCGCGCCTGGCCCCGCTCCATTGGCACTACAAGTTCCAGCATGCAACGCACCAGCTTGAGCTGCTCGGCCGGTTGGCTCAAGATGGAGCGTTGCATGCTGGGTCTTGTAGTCTCCAGTAACCTCACATCAGCACCTCAGTAGACGCCATCACTGAGGGCATCATTGGGAGGGGAATGGGGCTGCAAGAGGGGGTCATGGGGTATAACCACCAGAAGGCAATGGGGCTGCACAGGCATCACTTGGGAGCATAATCTGAAAGCCATGAGGCTGTATAGGCATCACTGAGGCCAGAACCTGGCCCCCAGAACCTCTCTGGTGACGCTGCCCAGGGTGGGAAAGAACCAGCTTGACCCTCAGATCCCAGGTGGAGGTCACAGGCCCAGCAAGGACAAAGCAGATCTTTCACCTTGTAATCTGAGCACCTGTGACGCTGAAATCAACGAGGCACAAACAGGGAAACACCCCACCGCCCTGATGATGTTTTTACAGGGCAACTTTTCTGACTGTTTTGGGGAGCAATGTTCCCAAATCTCATGATTTTAGCACAAGTGGTGCTGGAACAATTTTTATAGTGGGGGTTCTGAAGGCGGAAACCATGTATTTGGGTTGTTGTTATTATTACTTCAAGACAGGAAGTTGTAGCCTATAGGACTAACCTGCTTGCTTAAAAATCTAAAAATGTCCGGGATTTCCCCCGGTCGGCTATAAATAGATCGAAAAGCGGCGGCCAAGCGCCGCTCGGCAGCCAAAGCCCCTTCCCGGCTCCCCCCATCCCCTGCAGCCTTAGCACGCCGTCCGGCCCGGCAGCTGTCTTCCCCCTCCTCCCCTCCCCTGAATGCTCCGCCCCCCTGTTCCTCCCCCTCCCCTGCTTCCCGCGAATCAGATGTTCGCGGGAAGCCTGAAAAGAAGCAGGGGCAGGCGGGCAGCAGCAGGTAAGCTGGGGCAAGGGGACGACGACGCGAGGAGGAGGGCTCCGGGGAGGCGCGGTGCGGCTCCCTCCGGCCCCGGCCGGCCCCAGCGGCTCCGGCCCGGCTCGGCTTGGGCCCCGGGGCACCGGCCGAGCGCGCCGGCCCGGGCCAGCGGCGCCGGCTGAGCACCCCCGGCCCGGCCCCAGCAGCTCCAGCCCCGGCCCCAGCGGCTCCGGCCCCGGCTCGGGCCCCAGGGCGGCGGCCCCGGTTCCAGCCGAGCGTGCCGGCCCCGGCCCGGCTTGGGCCCCAGGGCGGCGGCCCCGGTTCCTGCCGAGCGCGCCGGCCCCGGTCCCAGTGGCTCGGGCCCGGCTCGGGCTCCAGGGCGGCGGCCCCGGTTCCGGCCGAGCGCGCCGGCCCCAGCGGCTCCGGCCGAGCACCTCCGGCCCGGCCCCAAGCCCCGTGACCCCTGGCCGGAGTGCAGCCCGATTCCTGGGCATTTGTTAAAGCCGGCCCTGGTCAGGGGACAGGGGCGGGGGTTGGATGGGTCAGGAGTTCTGGGGGTCCTGTCAGGGGGCGGGGAGCAATTGGATAGGGCATGGGAGTCCCAGCGGTCTGTCTGGGGGCAGGGATGTGAATATGGGGTGGGGGTGTGGATAAGGGTCAGGGCAGTCAGGGGACAGGTAGGGTCCTAGGGGGGCAGTTAGGGTGGGGGGTTCTCAGGAGGGGGCAGTCAGGGGACAAGAAGCAGGGAGGCTTAGATAGGAGGTGGGGTCCTAGGGGGCAGTTAGTGGCAGGGGTCCCAGGAGGGGGCAGTCGGGGACAAGGAGCGGGGGGGGGGGTTGGGAGTTCTGAGGGGGGCAGTCAGGGGGTGGGAAGTGGGAGGGAGTGGATGGGGGTGGGGCGGGGCAGGGATGGGGCTCCTCCCCCCCGTCCTCTTTTTTGATTGTAGAAATATGGTAACCCTAATATATATATATATATAGTTTAAGTATTTGGTTTATTGTAATAGGTTTATAGATTTATATTAAAGTAAGTTTGGCTGTAATGCAAGAGACCTACAGGCCATATCCTGTATGTTAAGCTAAGGCAAAGTTAGCATATCTATATTAAGACCTTTTACTCAGAAAGCAAAGTTGACCTATATCTTGTTACCTAAATAGATGAGTACCCACACCTATGTCTATGGCCTTTTATCTAGACCAATGGACAATGGAAAATGGCATGGGGGGGTTGTCCCACAGACTTAACAAGTACACCACAAGAGACTGATGTGTGTACATACCTGTCATCAATACGCACATACATACTAGCCTATGGGGTAAGTGTACCCTAACATTTCTGTGGGTGAGGAATGAAATTTGTGCATAAGAGGAAGGATGTCCAGCATTTGCCTTATAAAAGAGGTAACCCACCTCAATAGAGGATCTCCATTTTATCTCCATTTCTCCGTTCTTACTTTACTTCATCTCCATTTCTCACTATCTCCGTTCTCACTTTACTCTATTCTCATTTACTTTCTCCACTCTATCTACGATGACTGCTACTATTTGTAGACTATACATGTTCTTCTTAAACTTTAAGTTTCAAGGGAACTAGGCTAAGCTTGGTTTTCCTACGTTTTATTCTTAGTTTGTTTATTAGGTTTTGATTTAAGTTTAAGTTAGTCAAGTAAACCCTAGTCAGCTTTGATAGCTCAGCATTTTCTAAGCACTGCATCTCTCACTCAAGAATTGAGAAACCTGAACCTCAAAGCTGTTCCTGTGTCTCTTACCACCAGGTTATCAAGGAAGGGTGTGAGTATGTTAACCAAAGCTTTGTTTCATGTAATATACTATATTATCATATGTATCTTTTGAATAGCAGTAATGCAATTGTAACTTTGTAACTCTGGGTATTTTACCATTTACTTACTATTATTAATTTTAATAAAAGGTCTTTAAGACTATATCTGTCTCAGTGTAAGCTTCCTGTCATACCCCTGAGGGTCCTTTATAAATTCTGTGAAGCCTGATTCAGGACAAGAACTTTTATCTTCTGATCAAACAGATTGGCGAGCCTAAACCCATACTAATTAATATTATTAAAATAAAATAAATAAATTAAATTCCCATATTATACATATTAATATTATCAGTACACCCTAAATCAGGCTACAAAGTGCTGCAGCGCCCCTAGTTCCAGGACCTATGCACAAGTCTCACGACATTTCGTGTTTTTCTTTAAAGCTCCAGCTCCTGGAGGCATGTGATAAAGTTAGACTAATCTAATCATACTTAGTTTTTATCTCTGCTTTCATTAAAAAATGACAGTATATTGTTAGCCCTCCTGGTTACAGAGAAAAGCCTCAAAACGTGACTCAAGTACATAACTAAAGCCTAAAACACTGGAATAAAAAGAGCCCACGTATTATTATTATTTTTTTAATCTCCTGGGTTTTGGACACCTGACTCATGATTTTTAAACATTTGGGGTTGGCAATACTGTAAGGGAGCGTTGAGGCTGGCGCCCATGAATCAGAGAAGCACATTGGGAGCTTGTGATACTTCTGCCATAGCATCACACCTCACTGTGGTGATGTACAATACAAACACTGTTCACTAATGAAAGTGTGTGCTTGGGCTTTTGGAACTGGGAGCCCACATCCACAGCTGTTAAGTTTTCTATGTAATTTCTGATCAAAGTCAGACCTTTGCCAGAACAATAAATGAGTGCAGTGTGGCACCTGCCTTCGGGAAACATTTGCTAAAGGAAAATGATCAGCACCTAAAAAAAAAAAAAAAAAGTCATTGCACGAAAGGAGTGGAAAATGTTGGCCCTGATTCTGAGCTGCACCAAACTCAGTGCAGCTTGCAGGGAATAGGAGGGGAGAAGGAACCAAAGTTGGCTATCAGCAATCTGTGTACCCTCACCCCCTGGGTTCTAGTGCACTTACAAAAGATAAGCTGTATGCTATTTATGCCTCTTCCCCCGCCCCCCATTTTATATGGTAATTCCTGGAATGACAGCCAGAGATCAAGTGCATGTAGGGAACATGTGGACAGGCCGAACCCAAATGGGAGCAACATATCTGGAAACTCCCCTACTGTTCTGACTGCAGGGAGAACTGCCAGGACTGGTGCTTCTGAACCCTGCCCAGCTAGAGATGAGCTACACGTCCACACGGTGTAAGGAGAGCTTCTGATAGCAGTAGAATCTCACTGTGCACATGTGCATTCACGTGGGTGACAGGTTGCTCTGTGCAAGGTGTGCGAGAGCAGCTTCAACATATTGTTTGACCTCAGGACCCATCAATGAATGAACAGTGGCCAGAGGCCATATCAGTGCAATGAGGGCATGAAGGGCAACCAAAGTACCCAAAACTCAACCTGTGCATGTGGATCCACATGGGGGAGAGGCCCTGACAGTGTGCCCAGTGTCAGAAATGCTTTAGCTGGCAGTCCTACCTCACTGTGCACCAATGCACGCATACGCACAAAGGTGAGAGCATGCCATGAGCCAGCGGCATGTTGGCAAACTCTCCAACCTGACCATGCCCCAGGGAATGCACAGCAGGGAGCAGGTCTACAAGGGCATCACATGGAAGAGGAACTTCACCATCCTGTCCATCCTCACCATGCACCAGAGGGATCACATGGGAGAGAGGCCCTTCCAGTGCATCCAGTGCTTGTGGAGCTTCAACAGTCCAACCTGGCTGTGCACCTGAAGGCTCACAGAGGAGCTGGCCATGACATGTGCAGGCCCAGGAAAACTCCCTTGGGGAGGGGGTTGAGGGTGGGGACGAGGTCTGTTGATGGGGTCAGCCCTAGGCACCTGCAGACCCTGCGACCAGCTTCAGTGCTCAGGGATCCCTCCACGGAAGTTTATGTACACCTTTTACAATGTCGAGGAGCCCACGTAGGATGCTGTATTAATGATGAGAGGGTAGAAAATATTGTTCCTATAGCCCAATCCCTAACTCAAGATAGGCTTCCTCCCGACCACACCCAGCCTGCTCCCAGGAGCTGTAGACAATAAAGCAAACACTGGACACAAGTATCTCTGTGTATGTCCAGTCATTCCTGGGCTATAAACACTGCACAGAGGATGTCCCATACATCCTTGGGACACAGGGCATCAGAGCGCAACCATGTCTCCTTGTAAATGGGATAACATACCCTCAGACAGAACTCCTTTGGCGGGTGAGAGGATTTTTTAACTCTTAGGTTGCTGCTATGTTCTAAACTCCTGGAGAAATTTGTTTTTAAGACATCTCACCTGTTTGGCCACTGCTCCAATGAGTTAATAGACAGTCACTCTGTTTCCATTCATAACTTCAGTCACCAGAACATTCCTTTTCTTTCTTTCCTTCTTTCTTGACTATATGTATAAGAACATAAGAACAGACCAATGGTCCATGTAGCTCAGTATCCTGTCTCTGACAGTGGCGAATACCAGATGCTTCAGCGGGAATGAACAGAACAGGGCAATTTTGAGTGATACATCGCCTGTTGTCCAGTCCCAGCTTCTGGCTGTTGGAGGTTTAGGGACACCCAGAGCATGGCGTTGCATCCCTGACCATCTTGGTTTATAGCCATTGTTGGATCTATCTTCCATTAACTTATCTATATCTTTTAACTTGGTTATACTTTTTGCCTTCACAACAACCCCTGGCAACAAGTTCTATAGGCTGACTGTGCGTTGTGTGAAGAAGTACTTCCTTTTGTTAGTTTTAAATCTGCTGCTTGATTAATTTAATCAGATAGCCCCTAGTTCTTGTGTTATGTGAAACAAAGTTTCTGGAATTGTGGCTTTAGTGTGTGCGTGTCCGTCCCTGTGTGTCTGTGCAGTTGGTTCTCTTTTGCATCCATGACTGAGAAATCCAAGACCTGAACCACTGTCTTTCGATACCTGGACAAACAGGACTTATTTTCCACCTAATGGGCTAAATGACTGGGGTCATGAAGAGCCAGGTGCCTTACACTGCACAGTCCATCATGGCCCAGGTCCTAACTAGGCTGGGAAAGCCCATGACTTTCTTGGATGTCTATGTACCTAAGCAGGGGGCAAACAAATGCCAAAAATCGCCCTATCAATGATCATCAGCGTGGGCTGTCTGATTCCTGTCATGCTCTCATTCCAGTCTTACTATGGTGACCACAATCACTCTGTACAGTAAGTGGTGTACAGTACAATAAGTGGTGTGATTTTTTAAAATGTCCCACGATAAAGTCTCACTGCTCTCAGAATTTCTAGAGCAGTGGTTCTCAACCAGGGGTACATGTACCCCTGGGGGTATGCAGAGATCTTCCCAGGAGTACATCAAGTCTCAGATATTTGCCTAGTTTTACAACATAAAAAGCACTAGCAAAGTCAGTACAAACTAAAATTTCATACAGACAATGACTTGTTTATACTGCTCTATACACTATACTCTGAAATGTAAGTACAATATTTATATTCCAATTGATTTATTTTATAATTATATGGTAAAAATGAGAACATCAGCAATTTTTCAGTAATAATGTCCTGTGACACTTTTGTATTTTTAAGTCTTATTTTGTAAGCAAGTAGTTTTTAAGTGAGGTGAAACCGGAGGGTAGGCCAGACAAATCCGACTCCCGAAAGGGGTACGGTGGTCTGGAAAGGTTGAGAGCCCCGTTCTAGAGCATAAAGCCTGAGCCTGCAAGGTGCTGAGCCTCCTCAATGACTTCCTTGTGACCCAAGAGCTACAATTACCGACATCAGCCACTAGATGGCACTTTCAAACAAAATACACAAAGTAAACACAGTTGCCAATTTTCACATGGTAAATAGGCCCCCCGACTTTCACAATAAGCCAGAAATCAAGCTAATCCCATTTCAAAACAAGGCCAAAACAAGCCAATCCCTAAGAACCCCAACACTCTATGTGACTAGTTCCCCCCAGCGTGCAGCCTGGGCCTGTGGTGGACCTGCTGTGCACCCCTGACTCTCTCCCCCCTTGCCCCTCTTGCCCCCCCTTGCCCCTGCTTGCCGGAAGCCGATTAAAAAAAAAGAAGCAACAAGCTACAACAAGCAACAAGCCAAAAACTAGCCAACAAGAAACTCACAAGCCAATTAAAGCCCAATTTCTGCGTTTTTTCCCACGGGTTTGGCATGTCTGTGAAATGAAATACAGAAAAGCTTCTGCAGTCGGGATAGTTAATCCACCTCCCCGAGAGGCGGTAGCTATGTCGGCAGGAGAATTCTCTGGTGTAGCGCTGTGTACACTGGGGGTTAGGCTGGTATAACTATGTTGCTCAGGAGAAAGGATTTTTCACACCGTGGAGGGATGTAGTTACACCGAGGTAAGTTTCTAGTATAGACCTTTAGATATACAGCCTCAGCCCTTTGCAGATGGCACAGGCCCATGTCACTGATGACCAAGTTGATGGGGAACTGAATGAAAGTAGCTTGATTTGTTCAAAGCATTTTCAATCTCAAAGGGCTGACAGACGAGCTGCAGATGCACAGTTTGATTTTTTTTTTTTTTTTTTTTTTTTTACTATAGCTACAAACCAGTTGAAAAGCATAAGCAGAGAAGGAGAGAGGGAGGTCTAAAATAATATTGGGTATGCACTAGGGGCCTGTGAAAGGAACCAGATTAGCAACCCTAGAAACTGACAATCTGTGTGTATAGCACAGGCAGCAGCACTGCCAACTTCCCCTCATCCCCGCCCTGCTGACATGCTTCAGTCCTGCTCCTGAGGGGACCACATCTTGGATTGAAAGGCTAATTACATCTCTGTGCCTCATGGAGTCTTTCTAATCTATTGCATGTACTTATCTGGCCTCCCAGCACTGTTATCTTAGCACTTCATAATCTTTAACATGTTTATCCTCATAACTCCCCCGGGGAAGTAGGGAAGTACCATTAGGCCTGTTTTACCGATGGGGCACTGAGTGACTTGCCCAAAAGGAAATCTGTAGCAGAGCAGAGTACTGAACTCAGTTCTCCAGTTTGCATCTTAACCACTAGACTCTCCTTCCTCTAGTCCTTCGCCTTTAGAGCCAACTCTGATGGAAGTTGGTCCACTGATACTTGGCCCATCAACTCATTTTGCATAGGCCACCAAACAGCCATCAGCGGGTGACATTACTGATGCAGTCGTGATTCAAGCCAGTGACATGGAGGCTGAAGAGTACCATGTCCATTATCAGTTCCCTGAGACACCCAGGCTCCCAACAGAATGAGCTTTACATACAATATTGGTGTCATCTTTGCAGTAGCCAAAAATTTCCCCCCATAATTAATTTACTAAACCTCCTTAGTCTCATGTGACTCTTATTCCTTCTCCCCCGATGGATGTAGAGAGACACTCTGGGGATGGAGCATCTTGTGGCAGCTATTTCACTGTTCTCTAACTCAGCGGTTCTTAACCTTTTTCTTTCTGAGGCCCCCTCAGCATGCTAGAAAAACTCCACGGCCCACCTAGGCCACAACAACTGGTTTTCTCATATAAAAGCCAGGGCCAGCATTAGGGGGTAGCAAGCAGAGCAACTGCCTGGTGCCCCATGCCTCAGGGGCCCCTGCTCAGCCTTTGGCTTCAGCTCCAGGTGGCGGGGCTCAGAGCCCCAGGCTTCAGCCCCATGCAGTGGGGCTTCGGCTTTCTGACCTGGGCCCCAGCGAGTCTAATGTTGACCATGCTTGGAGGACCCCCTAAAACCTGCTCGTGGCCCCGCAGGGAGCCCTGGTTGAGAACCACTGCTCTAACTGAAACTGCAAGGAGAATTTGAACTCACTCTCAGACATTTCGAAGGTACCCATTGCCAAGATAGCTAAGGGCAGATCTACACTTAAAACCCTTCATCGGCACAGCTGGACCGATGCAGCTGCACCACTGTAGCACTTACGTGAAGACGCTCCTATGCCGACATCAGAGCTTCTCCCGTTGGTGTAGTTACTCCACTTCCGCAAGAGGCGGTAGTTATGTTGATGGGCGACGCTCTCCCGCTGACATAGTGCTGTCTACTCGCGGGTTAGGTCAGTATGATTACGTTGCTCAGAGGTGTGGATTTTTCACACCCCTGAGTGACGTAGTTATACCGATATAAGGGTACGTTTTCACTCAAGGGGGGGGTCGATTTAAGATACGCAAATTCAGCTACGTGAATAGCGTAGCTGAATTCGACGTATCGCAGCCGACTTACCCTGCTGTAGGGACGGCGGCAAAATCGACCTCTGCGGCTTCCCGTTGACGGCGCTTACTCCCACCTTCGCTGGTGGAGTAAGAGCGTCGATTCGGGGATCGATTGTTGCGTCCCGTCGGGACGCGATAAATCGATCCCCGAGAGGTCGATTTCTACCCGCCGATTCAGGCGGGTAGTGTAGACCTAGCCTAAGTCTGTAGTGTAGACCTGGCCTAAGTGCCTATGGGAGTTAGGGAAGATGTAATTATTCCAACTGAAAGTTTGCCATGACACCACTGCTGGCACCCATACACCTGCAAACCATGCCAAGGGATCTTTAATGACCACCGTTAATCAGGACCTCACTTTATCCAAAGGACAGCACCCGCTGGGCCATTGCTTCAGTACTGTCCCCAAGGAGGGAGTACCATCTGCTGAATCATTATGTAAGGATCCATAGCACTAGAACCTGGGACAGCTGATGTTCCCACATCACCACTGGGAGGTCATGCAGCATTATATCCAAGAAGCACTGTGCAGGTTAGGTGCAGCAGGAAGTACTGCCCAAAAGCACCACAGCGACAGCACCGTGTGGCCTTCTGATTGGCCCATGCTCACTATTTAACCCTGGGGAGTGCCCCAGGAAGTTGTCTGGGCAACCATGCAGACTTCTGGATTGCTGTGACTCTTGACCTGACCTCGCTTGCTGATCTCCATTTTCTGCCCCTAACCCTTCTGATTCCAGTCTAGTAACTATCTCTGATCTCCGACTCCGGCCTGACTCTTACCTATTGAGCCCGGCTCTAGTGATTACTCTGATCACTGATCACCACCTCATGGCTGTTCTTGATTTGTGGAAACCAGCCCAGCTGCGACTGTTAGGCCAAACCACCTACACCCTCGTCCCTTACACACTATTCAAAATGACCATTTAGGAAGTCAGAATTAAAACTGGCTTGAATAAGTCTGGATGGAGTGCAATCCAGACTAGAAAATTCACACCAACAATTACTTACCCTTTTTTTTTTTTTTTTAAATCCACCATTCCTGTTCATTGAAGTACCACTGACTTAGCACACCTTACTTTAACTCCTTCCATGCAAAGAAAAAATACTGGGCTTGTGCCCTTTTGATTGTGCATCTTTATGATGTATATAGTGGGCCAGCAAAGTTTTCTTCTACATCAGAAATGTAGGTCTTTACCCTGGAGACTCTATGGCTGACTGGAGAACTACAAGATTTATGATACTAAAGAAAGGAAAGGAAAGGAAAGGAAAGATGATTAATTCAGAAGGGAAGGGATTTTTATTCACTCCCTTTAGAACTCTGTTAATTTTTTGTTTTTCTTAACCTTTTTTTTAGAAAAACCATTGTTGCAGGTAACTTGCCCAACGTCTCAAATAGATGTAAAACATGAAGGCTCAGAACCCGCGGAGTGCCCTAGAAACAGGATTTGCAACCGCCTCGCAGTAGGAATTAAGTGTGTCTCTCTCTTGTAACAGGCTGCAGCAATTCTAGGGACAAAATGGCTGCTGTCACTGCAAAAAGGCAGAGCTCTTAGGCCAGGCTCCCACTTGGAAGGCTTTGCTGGCAGGGCCGGCTCCAGGCACCAGGCAACCAAGCTGGTGCTTGGGGCGGCACCTGGAGGGGGGCGGCGCGGCGCTCGGGCTGCCGGGGAGAACGGGGCCACAGCCGGGCTCGCCGCCCTCCCCCCGGCGCTCTGGCCGCCCTCCCCCCCCGCGCCCTCCCCCCAGCCGGGGCTCGCCGCCCTCTCGCCGCCCTGCCCCCGGCGCTCTGGCCGCCGGGGCTCGCCGCCCTGCCCCCGCCGGGGCTCTGGCCGCCGGGGGGGGGGGGCGGGGGGGGAGAGCCGAGCCCCCGCCGGGGCTCGCCGCCCTCCTCCCAGGGCTCCGGCCGCCCTCCCACCCCCGCGCCCTGCGCTCTGGCCGCCGGGGAGAGAGCCGAGCCCTCCTCCCAGGGCTCCGGCCGCCCTCCCCCCCCCCCGCGCCCTGCCCCCGGCTGCCGGGGGGAGAGCGGAGCCCCCGCCGGGGCTCGCCACCCCCCCCCCCCGGGCTCCGCCCCCCCCCCCGCGGGGGGGGGGGGGCGGAGGCTTTTTTGCCTGGGGCGGCAAAAAAGCCAGAGCCGGCCCTGTTTGCTGGCGTAAGAATACCGGTGTCTTATACCAGCAAAGCGCTCCTAGTATGGACAGCTTATACTGGCAAAACTGTGCCTTGGTTGGCATAGATGACTGTAGCCCTTCCAAGCGACATAACCTATAGTTAAAGCTAAGATTAGGTCACGGAAGTCACGGAATCCGTGACATTTTCTGTTTCCACCATGGGATGCCGGGGCTGGAACTGTCAGCCAGCACGGGCCCCTGCAGCTTTCAGCTGCTACAGGGGGCCACTGGAGCTCTCAGCTGCCACAAGGGGTGGGGGCCATGCAGCTTTCACCACTGGGGGGACCCCAGAGCTGTCAGCCGCAGTGGCGGTGGGTGCTGGACCTCCATCCCTCCTCTCCTGCAGCAGGGCTCCGGCTCAGTCCCATGTTGTCACAGTTATTTTTAATGAAAGTCAGGGACAGGTCACGGGATTCTGTACATTTTTATTTATTGCCCAAGACCTGTCCCTGTCTTTTACTAAAAATAACCGTGACAACATCTTAGCCTTACCTATAGTGGTAAAAGTGCACATTTGAAAGTATAGCTGCATTTACACTAGGGGCTTTTGCCAGCACAGCTATGTGGGTCACAAATTACACCTCATCACACCCCGGACTGACATAAGTGTGCTAGCAGAGTGAAGCTATGAAGTTTGTGGTGAAAACCTGGCAGAGACACTTAAAGGGGCAGTAGAGAACATCCAGTAGACACCACAGTTTTATGGCAATACACAAAGGAGATGATCCAGCCCAAGGCTATGGGTAACGAGTGCAGATGAACTTACTGCAATGAGAAATACAAGCAGATCATTTCCGACTGTTTGATTAGTTAGCGTTATTTTAATGAATCCTCTCTTTCTCCAGCTGCAGCCAAGTGTGCAGGAGTTCTCATGTGAGAGCCACTGTAAGAAACTTGATACCATCAGGGGCACATCTGGATGCATGATTCTGGGGACCAGAGCCAAAAGTAAGGGAAGATTTTCTCATTGAAAGAGGCAGAGAAATTGAAGATTTGGGCCATGTTCTCTGCGTTGTAAAAGGTCACTTGCCCCTCTTCGTAGTCCAAGTGAACTCGAATCTTCCTGGGCTTCTCGTCAAGTGAGAGAGGGGTCGGGGGGAAAGTGAGAGCTGAGTATTGACGATCCCAGCCCAGACGTACAGCCCAAATCCCTTCCGTCTGAAGCGTTGATGGCCTGTTTCTCTCCACAGACTCTCTGGCAGCCCCCACAGCCCAGCCATCCCCATCTCCGACCTCCAGCTCCCAATAGTGTCTCCCTGTTGTGAATCCCTCAGAGCCCAGGACACAGGGGCTCGACATGAACCTCTTGGGATTGGCAGGCACATCCAGCCGCCCCGCTCCGAGTCTCACGCTTTTCCCATCCTCTGACAGGATGAGGTGGGGATTTGCTGTTTCCGGATCCAGAGTCATGTTGACTAGAGAATGATGCAGATAGAGAGAGAGAGACACACACAATCAGAGAGAGGCAGAACCCATTTCTAGGTCAGCTCTGGAGCAAATCGGTGAATCTCCTTCGTCCAGAATTAAATGGAGTGGGGAAGGCAGGAGGAATATTCATGGTCTGAGCCAAGAACAGGAAAGACTCCTTCCACGGGAGCTAAATCAGGAATAAAAACATGGGCGGCGTGTGACTCATGCATTTGGGGAGGCTAGGGTGTGAGTGCTGGAAATGGGAGGGGCCACCGATGCCCAGACCATGGCCCCGCCCCCTGCTCCACCCCAAGGTCAGTCCCTGCTCAGCCTCCTCCCCGAGGCCCCACCAACACTCCACCTCCCTTTGCCCCAGGCCCCGCTCCCACTCGGCCCCCTCCCCCGAGATCCCTGCCTGCTCCTGCCTCTTCGCCCCCTCCCCTGAGGCCTCCCCTGCCTGCTGAGGAGCGGCGGGGGGGGCCTCGGGGAAGGGGGCGGAGAGGCACAATTGGCGGGGCCTCGTGGGAAGAGGTGGAGCGAGGGCGGGACCTCAGGAGGAAGAGGCGGGGCAAGGGCAGGAAGAGAAGCAGCGTGGGTGGGGCAACAGGGGAAGAGGACAAGCGGGAGTGGAGCCTCGGGGCGGAGCACGAGTGGGGTTATGGCCCAGGCGCCCTTTCGGCAGTGGCGGTGCTCCAAAGACGGCAGGCCACCTCCAGAGGGAGGTGCACTGAATCCTGTTTGGGGAGGCTTAGCCTCCCCTGGCCTCTTATATCTGCCACCCATAAATAAAACCACATGGATGAAATCCTGGACCCACTGAAACTAATGGGAGTTTTGCCATTGACTTCAGCAGAGCTAGGATTTAATCCCATGAATGCAATTGGCTTTAGCTTCAGCTGATCGTACGTTGGACCATTTCCAGTCCACTTTGGATTCTACTTGTTACCCCATAGCCCGGATGCACGTGGGACTCGTCTCAATTTCTGTTTCAACCCTGGCATGGCAGTGGAAGAGACACAGGTGCAGTGAGTTCCCCAGTGACTTTCTGGGCTATGCTTTTCTGGAGAGAAGCACCATTTCCTTGACCAGCATGGACAGGGATTTTTATAAGCAGGGATATGCCTGTATCCCTGGCTTTTTTGGGGTGGTAATGGAGGGAGATGTTCAAAATCCCAACCTAGATCTAAATTCTGGGGCTGTCTCCTGTTGCTGTCATGGCCTTAACCAAACCTCTGGTTCCAAACATTTTTGAATTTAAAGGTGTTGCATATCCAGATCAGGCCTATTTCTATTTCTAACTGGGCTAGTATACACCTCTACATAGACTCTATGGGGTATGTAGATCCTTATCTACTCTGGTTTAGGAGAAGATGGTAGAACATCATGTTTAAAAAACACTGTTGCTGCTACAGCGGTTTCAGTTCTACTGTGGACAGGGCCTAAATACTAAGGAGTCAGCAAAGGTAACAGTTCTTAGGATTACCAAAAAAGGTCTGTTCTTAACTTGGGTTAGCTAACTGCGTGAGCTCATGGGTTACAATAGCAGTGAGGACATGGCAACTGAGCTTGTACCTCAGGTTAGCAGCTTGCGCTAAAGCCCACAGGTATAGAGGAGCCAGGGCTTACAGTCAGTCTTAATAAAATTCAGCTGCCGCTAACTCCAAGGTAGTTTCTATAAAGTAGTGACCACCTTCTCATTGGGCTGCCATCACTTGGCCATCTTATGTTTATATAGTCCAGCCCTTTCACCTCAGTCCTATTTCGTACTTTTCATTACACTTACAGTTCCTCAGCCCCTCCTTTTAAACCACCACTCCAGTAACAACTAACACAGTCACAGGATGGCACCTGCATGTCTTCAGGGGTTCATACAGCTGTTGGAGACAATCTCTTCTAATGGTGAAAACCTCTCTTTGGTTTCAGTTGCCCCTTCTCCCAGAAAATCCAGAGGGAGCAGAGATGGTCTGAACCAAAATTGTGGATCAGAGCACCCTTCAACTTTGTGTACATTATGAATCTGGATCCCAATCCAAAAGTGCCTGTGAGGATATGTGAGCTGTTTCTTTAAGAGCCCAGTTCAACAAATTGCTTAAGAACATGCGTAACTTCAACTACCTACCTAGTCCTGTTAAAGTTACATGTGTTTAATACCTTGCTGAATCTGAGCCAGAAGGGAGAAGCAGAGAGGGATGGTGTAGCTTTAGAGCTTATACTGTTCTGAATAACATTCCCTGTTCAGTGTTAGAAGACAGCAACTTTCTGGGATTCTTTACCATTGTCACCGGACAATGCTGGGCATGTATTTCTATAACAGGCCTAATCACGACCCAGATCTGAGCTCTTGCCCGTTCGCTGTGTTCTAAATCCACATCCAGACATTGTGGCCTATGCCCATCTCTGCAATGGAGAAGTAAGTACCATTCTAGCACCTCATTTTAGAAAACCTTCGCCTCTTATTTGTTCCCAGCAGTGACAGAAACGTACCTTTTTCTTTATCCAGCTGAGCTCGCAGATTCTCTAGATGAAAAAAAAGGAGACAGGGATGAGATCTCATGCACACCAGTTCTCATAGCACTATTCCAGATGTGCTGTCAGCGCCAAATCCTGAGTATAAAGCAGTTTGAATTTGTGCAAAATGTCACAATCTCACACCGATCTGGCCTCCCGTCATCATATCCAACAACGGCATTGCACACCCTTCAGCCCTGTCACCAGGAGGGACAAAATCACCCCAGCACACCGGGTTCTCTAACTTTCCAGAGATATGCAAAGGGGCACATGCCATGACCCTACCTGGGGCCACCTGTGGGGCCACCCCAGAGATTCATGGATTTGCAGGACTGAGCCAGATTTTGGAACTTCGCTACATGGTGCCTGGCGTGATGCCATCACCCATGGTCACTCTGGCTGGTGCAACAATCCCTAGTAGGCTATGTGTGTGTGTGTGTGTGTGTGTGTGTGTCTTTTCCTGCTGGTCTTTGTAGCACTGTGGTAGTAGCATGATTGTCTCTAGTTAGAGGGGACGGAAGCCAAAATTTGGAACAACCCTCCTCCCACCACCCCCAAGTACACCCCGTGGCTCCCTTCCTCCCAGCTCCCACCGAGTGCTCTGTTATATCACCTCCCAAAATTGTGGATACCCCTCTCTGCCCCTTCATGTACAGCAAACACATTCAGTTCCCAGAACCCTTTGCACTGGCTGCAGTGAGACTTCACAGAACTCAGGAGCGGACGGAAACTCATAGGTGCCAACAAGGCATGACAGAGTAGAACCAAGGGCAGACACACTTCTGCACGAGGAATCAGCTGGCAGAGTTTTTGTAGCTGAAGATGGTTCAGGAGTGGTGAGGAAGAAAGCTAAGGTCCAGTGAGAGACGTGGTGGGGACCCATAAATGACAAAAAACAGATGAGAAAGAGTGAGATGGGGGAGGGGGACAGAGGCAAAGGAGCAACAACGTAAGGAGCACCATGAACCAGAGAATGGGGTAGAAGAGAGACACAATGGGTCCCTGGGGAGACAGGACTGGAGACATCACCCACAAGGTCACTTTGTTTTACCTTTGAACATGGCCAGCACCCCCATTACAAGGTGATTATTTTCAGAGAAGTCGCTGACTCTCTTCTTCAGCACGGGAGAAACGGGCTCTGGAGTTGGGACCTTCACACACTCGCACCTAGGAAAACACACATATCCTGAGGTCTCGTCTACACCTAAAACTTAGGTCAACCTATCTTCATCACTCAGGGCTGTGAAAAATTTCACACCCTGTGCAATGCAGTTAGGTTGACCTATCCCCCACTGTGGATGCGGAGAGATTGATGGAAGAATTCTTCCGTCAACCTCGCTACCGCTTCGTGAGGGGCTGAATTTACTACAGTGATGGAAACCCTCTTCCGTTGCTTTACTTAGTGTCTATGCTCCAGCAGTGCTGCAGCAGCGCTTGTAGTGTAGACACATCCTGAAGCGCGTTCACCTAGCTGTCTAATCCCAAACTCTCCATCCGCCCAGAAAGAATAAGGACCTCAGCCTTCTGAGCCCCATCAACACCCTAACAGGGACAAGTTCATCTAATCCGCATGGCAATTATAGAAATAGGAAGGGCAGCAATTATACTGGTTAGCAAGTACAAATGAGAACCTTACTACCCCCCTTTGAACTATTATTGTTATTCAGATTACAGAGGTGTCCAGATAAAATCAGGGCCCCTTTGGGTTGGAAGCAGCACAAACTCACAGCAAGAGAGAATCCCTTTCCTGAAGGGTTTAGACTCTAACTAGACAAAAGCACAGGGAGGGGAAGTGACTGCCCAAGGTCACCCAGAAGGTCAGTAGCAGAGCTAGGACTAGAACTCGGCTCTCCCAATGCCTGGTTTAGTGCCCTGTCCACTGGGGAGTTAACACCTCATTTTACACAAGGAGAAAGAAAGGTACTTAGAGGCTGAAAGCCTGATTTTTCAGAGCAGCCACAACTCTCACTGACTTCAACTGGCTGTAGGGGACTTGCCTGACACCGCTCTGTCTCACCAAATGCAGAGGAGCCATTTAGTATTATTTAAAAAATGTAAAACAAAACAAAAATAAGTGGAGTTTTTATCAAAGTACCATTCCCCTGGCAACCAAAACTCAGCCCCTTTGTACAAGTGACAGATATATTAAATACAAAACATCCCACAGCTGCTGCATGCTGGGAAGCTGGGTCTTCAGGACTGTTTCCAAGACTTTTCTGAGCACACTATGGTGGGAGGGAGAGCGGGAATGAGCCCAGAAGGTACCTGCTTAAGGTGCTGCCAACGTCCTAGAAGGGAAAGAAAACAGATGCTCAGTTCACGTGCCACAAGAAAGGAGGGTCGAATGCGGCTCCCCGCTATACCAGGGCAAGTCAATGGGGCTATGTTGGTGAATCCAGCCCAGCATGTTTTCTGCTAGGGGGATGAATCTGTGTTTGCAGTTTGAGTCCCATCTGCAGGTCTCCACAATGGGGAACATTAGATTTCTGGTAACTTAGGCCCCCATCCTACAGTTGACTCCACGTGGGCAGATGCCTGCCCATCAGTGGGGCTCTATGAAGGCGAAGGGGTCTGCCTGCATGAGTTTCACTGCAGGATCGGCACCAAAGTCAGAAGTAAAAGGGAGGCTTTATTTGATTCCCAAGGATGGCTCCCTCATCTTCTCATCTCCATAGCCCCTCTTTCCCTGCCTCTTCCCACCTCACCAAGATAAGACTCCTCCAACCGTTCCAGCCTCTTGCGGCAAGTGCTGTAGGACCACCCACCTCTTCCCCTGCCTCATACATCAAGAGACACAGAAGCCTTGCGCTCCCCTCTCTTCCAGTCATGACACCGTTGATGCCACCTCCCTGCATGCAGCCCCTCTGGGCCCCTTCCCAATTCTTCTCCAGTCAGCCTCAGATACCGAAGTGCTCGGTGTCCCTGGTCTGGTTGGAAGTGAAGGCCAGGGGACTTCCTCTAAGGATGGGATTGGTTCCTCCTACAAGTCCTGACCTATCTCCCAGCAGCCAGAAATCTTCCCTTCATGCCTGCCTACCTAGCGACCTACTGGCTTTCTCTGAACCCAGGAAATGAGCCAGTTCCCAGGTGACATCCCAGGTGGGAATTAAATAGTTAAACGTTAACCCTTTGGACACCAGGTACTTTCTGAAGCCCCAGAGACTGTTTGGAGTTTCTCCTCATGGGTAATTTTTCTCCATTTCTATGCAAGATCATTCAGAGGAAGAAACTCTGCCTTTGTTTACATATAATCCAGAGATGCACTGACACCGTATAGTTCAGTGTTTCAGCCTTACAGTCAATATTTCAGTTATACTGTGAGCTCCGAGTCCTGGACTCCAGTATCCCAGAGCTGGGCTTCAATAGCTCAGGAGTCTTTCCTCTTTGCACAGGGTATGTACAGTGCAGCCTCACCTTAAGGAATTCTGTCGCCGGCTGGGAACATTTCCTTTGTATCTCGCTGATCAGTTCGTTGAGTAGTAACGTTTTCTCTGACACTTTGGTGACATATTCATTCCGCCTCTTTAAAATCTCCTCATCTAGCACTTCCAGCTGCGCCAGAAGAAGGCACTGTTGTTCACTCAGAAACTCATGCAACTGCTCAAATTCCAACAGAATCTTCCGTCTCTCCGATTCTGTCTGTCTCTGCAGGGAACAGATATAAAGAGGGGAGGGGCATGTCGGTATTACAGGTGGAATCTTTTCACTCTCCATAAATCCTTGTGTGTGTGGATGTGGCAGGTGAGACAGAGATGGGGGTTGGAAGAATAAACCTTACAGTGAGAACGAAGGACAAAAGGGTCTAGGGGATAGGAGATTGAGAAGTGGAGTAAATCGTAACTGAGCCAGTGGAGAAGACAGCAGGAAGAGTGGTAGAGAAGCCACTGGAGATGACAAGAGGACCTGGTGCGTGTTGTTGAAGGAGATGAGGTGGTGGCAGGACAGAAGAAATGGAGCTGAGAGGTTAGGGAGGAAGCAGTGTTTAGAGAAGACAAGGTCAAGTGAGTGGCCATTTTGTCAAAAAGGAGATCCAAAATAGGGATGAAGGTCAAAGGAGAAGATGAGGGGGAGGCTAAGAGGTTGGGCTGGACATCAGTATGGAAGCTGAAGTCCCCAAGGGTGAGGGTGGGGATTGTGAAGAGAGGAAGAGCCAGGACTCAAAGTCAAAGAAGGTGGCCAGGGAGGCATTGGGGGTGGGGGCAGTGGTTGTCAGTAGAGGAGGCCACCATCGGGGAAAGTGTCTATTGAAGCCGTGTCAGAAGGGACATCTGATTTTATGTGGGTGCCAGGAGATGAAGAGGTCATGGCAAACCGACCTTTTTGGAGTGAGCCTTCCAGGGAGAGCAAGAGAAGGAAAAGAGGGAGGTTGTGAATGGGGGCTGAGATTGAAAGAGAGGATCCAGAAGGACAGAGGTGGTGATGGGGATGGGGGTGGAGGTGGGAGGCAGGGAGTGTGGGGATGGAGGGAGGACCTGGGTTAGGGCAGATGTCACCAGAGGCGAGGCAGAAGCAGTGGAGAGGAGATGTAGATTTGTGGGGGGAAGGGGAGGAAGGAGGGCAGAGAGGATAAAGGAGAACTAGCAGTAGCAGTTGAAAGTTGAGGTTAAAAGGGATATGGAGACAGTAGGAGAGGAGGGAGGGAATAACAGATACATTAGTAGAAGATCAAGATCAGTTGGGAAGTGATCTGCTAACCAGAACGAGAATACAGCTGTAACCAATACTGTTTGCAATGAATAGTTCTGCCAGCTCTATAGGCCCCAGACAGAGGGGCATGTTACTCACGAGGGGGTGTAGTCCGCACTGTCTGCTCATGCAACAGCCAAGTGCAAACCATGCCCGAATTACTGCCATGTTACTAAGGCCGTGTCTATATGGCGAGTTACTGCATGGCAAGCTCAGGTGTAAATCTACCAGCCTGCTGTGCGTTAACTGGCCCTGTGACCCTGCCCGATAGTTCCCTAGTGAACTGTTTGAAACTGCAGGGTAGTGGCGGTGTTGTCAATGGCATGGTGCGAACCCACTTGTCATGCGAACAGCCGGTGGGTGCTCTAGTACGGCTGCGATGAGGCCCATATAAACAGGTAGGTAGATAGGTAGGTAGATACCAGCAGTTCGTCGCTTTTCTCTTCTCCATACGGTTCAAATTCTTCTCTCTCTTTTTGTAAGAAACACAAATTGCTCTGAAGTTTTTCCTGGAAAGAAATATGGATTTGGTGATTTCCATGTTTTATTTTACACAGTATACAGCAGTATTATGTGTGGTTACGTCAGCTCTACACATTTGCAAAGCTCCCTTATGGAGTGACAGTAGCAGCTCGATAGTTAAGGCCAGCTCCCTGTTATAAATCCAGTTTTCAAGCCCTCCTCTAACGTCCCCCAAAAGAAGCCAAACAACTCAAAGAGTTTTAAAGTTATCGTGACTGAAACTTTAGTTTATTTGTTGAAAAAAATCCTAACTTTTTGGCCAATAATATTTCTAAAATGTTTTGATATGGGAACCCCAAAGATGTTCTGTGGATCTTACTGAGAAGTGCCTTCTGCTATGTGGGGGCTGAGTTAGCGGGGAGGGGTTTGAAAAGACATAAACACTTGTTTTTACCAAAAAAACCAGGAGTACTTGTGGCACCTTAGAGACTAACAAATTTATTTGAGCATAAGCTTTCGTGGGCTACAGACCACTTCTTTGGATGCATAGAATGGAACATATATTGAGGAGATATATATGCACATACAGAGAGCATGAAAAGGTGGGAGTTGTCTTACCAACTCTGAGAGGCCAATTAAGTAAGAGAAAAAAAAAAAGCTTTTGAAGTGATAATCAAGGTAGCCCAGTACAGACAGTTTGATAAGAAGTGTGAGAATACTTACATGGGGAGTTAGATTCAATGTTTGAATGGCTCAGCCATTCCCAGTCTCTATTCAAGCCTAAGTCGATTGTATCTAGTTTGCATATCAATTCCAGATATATGTTTCATTCTATGCATCCGAAGAAGTGGGCTGTAGCCCACGAAAGCTTATGCTCAAATAAATTTGTTAGTTTCTAAGGTGCCACAAGTACTCCTGTTTTTTTTGCGGATACAGACTAACACGGCTGCTACTCTTAAACTTGTTTTTACATTAATAAAATGGATCAATAGAGTTATTGGCATGTAAAATTCATTATACTCTCAGTTATACTTTTAGTCTGGTGGAGATTTGCAAGAGTCAGTAGGAGATGTTTAAAAAAAATGTAATGGGCAGTTACTAAAGTTTGAATTCTCCAGATAATAAACACTTACAACGTTATCTATTGTTATCCTTTTTGTTGTGAATGTTTGAAGACTAGCTACAGTGTAACTTGCATGGGGTGACTGCAAGTGAAGAAGGAATATGTGGCATGAATGAAGCGTCTTCATGCTTCAACTAGTTACTTCTGAGTTTTTGAGGTAGAAGAACCCTGTTGAGAGTATAATAAATAAAATCACAATAAATGAACAACAATACCTAGCTCTTATATTCATTTTCTGAGTGGTAGGTAAATTCCACTGAAATATACTGTCACCCTTACAAACCCTAACAAAGGTTTTGTTTGTGAATTTCCCTAAATTACACACAGATGTGTCGATAGCACTTTTCACCCTGCAGCACTCCACCAGTACAACCAGCATTTACAGTTTACAAACCAGTCCAAGAAGAGCCACAATGAGTATAAGACTTGAGCCAGAACCTGAGCGAGAAGGGATTGGAAGACCAGCCGCAGGATTAGTGAGCCCGACCCAGATTGGGCTGCTCATACAGCGCTCATTTCTGTGCTGACCTCTCCTCTGGCTTCTCAGCAGGACAGGCAGTGTGTCCCTGTCGGGGAGGGGGGAGCTGGGGATATAGGGCAGGATGAGCAGTGAGTTCTGGGGGGCGCTGGGGGGTATAGGGCAGGATGGGCAGTGAGTTCTGGGGGGGGGGGGAAAGGGGGACCTGGAGGGTATAGGGCAGGATGGGCAGTGAGTTCCGGGGGGCGCTGGGGGGTATAGGGCAGGATGGGCAGTGAGTTCCGGGGGGCACTGGGGGGTATAGGGCACGATGGGCAGTGAGTTCCGGGGGGGGAAAGGGGGCGCTGGGGGGTATAGGGCACGATGGGCAGTGAGTTCCGGGGGGGGAAGGGGGCGCTGGGGGGTATAGGGCACGATGGGCAGTGAGTTCCGGGGGGGGAAGGGGGAGCTGGGGGATATAGGGCACGATGGGCAGTGAGTTCCGGGGGGGGGAAGGGGGCGCGGGGGGGTATAGGGCACGATGGGCAGTGAGTTCCGGGGGGGGGGGGAAGGGGGAGCTGGGGGGTATAGGGCACGATGGGCAGTGAGTTCCGGGGGGGGAAGGGGGCGCTGGGGGGTATAGGGCACGATGGGCAGTGAGTTCCGGGGGGTGCTGGGGGGTATAGGGCAGGATGGGCAGTGAGTTCTGGGGGGGGGGGAAGGGGGAGCTGGGGGATATAGGGCACGATGGGCAGTGAGTTCCAGGGGGCACTGGGGGATATAGGGCACGATGGGCAGTGAGTTCCGGGGGGCACTGGGGGGTATAGGGCAGGATGGGCAGTGAGTTCTGGGGGGGGGGAAAGGGGGAGCTGGGGGATATAGGGCACGATGGGCAGTGAGTTCCAGGGGGCACTGGGGGGTATAGGGCACGATGGGCAGTGAGTTCCGGGGGGCGCTGGGGGGTATAGGGCAGGATGAGCAGTGAGTTCCGGGGGGCACTGGGGGGTATAGGGCAGGATGGGCAGTGAGTTCCGGGGGGGGGGGGGGGGAAGGGGGACCTGGAGGGTATAGGGCAGGATGGGCAGTGAGTTCCGGGGGGCGCTGGGGGGTATAGGGCACGATGGGCAGTGAGTTCCGGGGGGGGGGAAGGGGGCGCTGGGGGGTATAGGGCACGATGGGCAGTGAGTTCCGGGGGGCGCTGGGGGGTATAGGGCAGGATGGGCAGTGAGTTCCGGGGGGGGGGGGAAGGGGGACCTGGAGGGTATAGGGCAGGATGGGCAGTGAGTTCCGGGGGGCGCTGGGGGGTATAGGGCAGGATGGGCAGTGAGTTCCGGGGGGGGGGAAGGGGGACCTGGAGGGTATAGGGCAGGATGGGCAGTGAGTTCCGGGGGGCGCTGGGGGGTATAGGGCACGATGGGCAGTGAGTTCCGGGGGGCGCTGGGGGGTATAGTGCACGATGGGCAGTGAGTTCCGGGGGGGGGGAAGGGGGCGCTGGGGGGTATAGGGCACGATGGGCAGTGAGTTCCGGGGGGGGGGAAGGGGGAGCTGGGGGATATAGGGCACTATGGGCAGTGAGTTCCGGGGGGCGCTGGGGGGTATAGGGCAGGATGGGCAGTGAGTTCCGGGGGGGAGAAGGGGGGTATAGGGCAGGATGGGCAGTGAGTTCCGGGGGGGAGAAGGGGGAGCTGGGGGATATAGGGCACGATGGGCAGTGAGTTCCGGGGGGCGCTGGGGGGTATAGGGCACGATGGGCAGTGAGTTCCGGGGGGCGCTGGGGGGTATAGGGCACGATGGGCAGTGAGTTCCGGGGGGCGCTGGGGGGTATAGGGCACGATGGGCAGTGAGTTCCGGGGGGCGCTGGGGGGTATAGGGCACGATGGGCAGTGAGTTCCGGGGGGGGGGAAGGGGGCACTGGGGGGTATAGGGCACGATGGGCAGTGAGTTCCGGGGGGCGCTGGGGGGTATAGGGCAGGATGGGCAGTGAGTTCCGGGGGGGGGGAAGGGGGACCTGGAGGGTATAGGGCAGGATGGGCAGTGAGTTCCGGGGGGCGCTGGGGGGTATAGGGCAGGATGGGCAGTGAGTTCCGGGGGGGGGGAAGGGGGACCTGGAGGGTATAGGGCAGGATGGGCAGTGAGTTCCGGGGGGCGCTGGGGGGTATAGGGCACGATGGGCAGTGAGTTCCGGGGGGCGCTGGGGGGTATAGTGCACGATGGGCAGTGAGTTCCGGGGGGGGGGAAGGGGGCGCTGGGGGGTATAGGGCACGATGGGCAGTGAGTTCCGGGGGGGGGGGAAGGGGGAGCTGGGGGATATAGGGCACTATGGGCAGTGAGTTCCGGGGGGCGCTGGGGGGTATAGGGCAGGATGGGCAGTGAGTTCCGGGGGGGAGAAGGGGGGTATAGGGCAGGATGGGCAGTGAGTTCCGGGGGGGAGAAGGGGGAGCTGGGGGATATAGGGCACGATGGGCAGTGAGTTCCGGGGGGCGCTGGGGGGTATAGGGCACGATGGGCAGTGAGTTCCGGGGGGCGCTGGGGGGTATAGGGCACGATGGGCAGTGAGTTCTCTTCAAAGACATTACACAGTGTCGGATTTCCTACCTTGTAGGGCTGCGCTGCCTCCTCTATTGGAGCCACAGTGTGACCCCTGTGCGCCTGGGACTCCCTGCACACCAGACAGATCGGTCTCTGGTCTTGTTCGCAGAAGAGTTTCAGAGATTCCTTGTGCTCCTCGCACACAATCTCTTGCGCTTTCTTTGCTGCTTCGACCCCGAGCCGCAGAGCTATGTCTACCATGTTTGCCAGCTGCCTGTTAGGCCTGAAGTTCCTGGGCTGGATTGTCTTCCTGCACTGAGGACAGGGGAGGTTTCTCGGTGATCCCTTGCAGTACTCACTGAGGCACGCCGCACAGAAATTGTGGCTGCACTCTGTGATCACTGGGTCTTTAAAAGAGTCCAGGCAGATGGGACAAGTGGCTTCATTTTGCAGATCTTCAGTCAGATTCACCGCAGCCTGAGCCATGATCCTTTCTCCGGGAAACAGAAGCAAAGTGAGTTTCACTTTCGGCTGCTCAGCAGTGGGTTTGACAGGAGTGGGTGTGGAGTCCCTCCTCCCCTGGCTTTGTGCCCAGAAAGTCCTTTGCCCTGCAAGCTCCTAAATCACCCTAGAGCAGTGACACTCAGATCTCAGTAGTTCTGGAGCCAGATTAGCAATCAACATTACCCAAAAGAGTCACCGCGTGTGAATTCATGGTTTCATTTATTACAGTGCTCTATCGGCATATTTAAACAGTCTGACAGGGGAACTATTTAGTTTCTGTATATAATTCTGACAGCAAATATGTTAATAACTTAGTGCAAGTTAATAACATAATTGGTTAATGAAATAGTAAAAGCATCCTGATTGGTTAATAATTAAATCACAGTGTTTTAATATCGTGTGCTGCAAAGAGTCACAGGAGACACATTAAAGAGCCACTTGCAGCTCTCGAGCCTCGGTCTGAGTATCATTGTCCTGGAGAGTCACTACTGGTGCCCGGAGGAAACACACACACACACCTATACCCTTCCCCAGGAGCCAGGGAAATGTTCTTGTGCAGAAAACGGGAGCGTTGCAGGCCTGTCAGTTTAGATGAAGGATTCTCTTGGGATTAAGGACTCAAAATCAGCAGATCTAAGGTAACATTTTCAAAAGTGCCTAAGTGACTTAGGTGCCTAAGGGTACATCTCCACTGCAAAAACCCCTCCCATGGCTGCGAATCCCAGAACCTGGGTCAATTGACTCAGGCTTGTGCTAGGAGGCTACAAATAGCAGTGTAGACATTCCTGCTCCGGCTGGAGCCTGGGCTCTGAAACTGTCCCCCTCAAAGCCCGGGGTTCAGCCCGAGTGGGAACATTTACACTTATTTTGAGCCCCATAATGTGAGCCCATGAGCCCTGAGTTGACATGGGCTCTAAGACATGCTCCCATGGGTTCTTTTAGATGTACCCTAGGTCCCATTTTAAAAAAATGGGATTTATTCACTTACCTCACTTAGGAGTTTTTGAAAATGTTTCTCCTATGCTTTACACCAGCCTCTGACCTCACTCTTTGTCTTGGGAAAGTCACCTCACTGCTTTTTGCCTCAGTTTCCCCTTTTTGTAAAAAAACAACAGGGAAAATACTGACTAACCTCACAGAGGTTTGAGGGGCGTAACACATCACTGTTTGCAAAGCAGCTTGAGATCCTGAGAAGGCAGGTGCTATATAAGAGCAAAGCAGTCTTAAACAAGATCTCTACTCTGTGCTGAGGCAGCAAACTGCATCTGGTTCAGTGATGAAGTGAAGGCAGCAATTAGAAATAAAAACCAATATATAAGAAATGGGAAAAGGGGAAATAGATAGCAATCGATATATATTAGAATTCAGGATGTGTAGAAAATTGATAAAGGAAGCTGAAGACATCAGGGAAAAATCCATGGCTGGCACGGCTAAGGGTAATAAGCGGGAGGTTTTCTAAATGTGTTAGAAATGAAAGAAATCCTAGCACTGGTATAGGCCCATTACATGATGGAGATGGTAACACTGTTAATAGTGCTGCAGAAAAGGATAAATATTTGTGTTCCATATTTGGAAAGGAGCAGGATGATGTACTCAATCACATGAAGATTATGAAGTACTTTCCAGTCTGTTAGTAACCAAAGAGGATGTTAAACAACATTTCCTAGGGATAAGCATTTTTAAATCAGTGGGCCTGGACCCAAGAACCCTGAAAGAGTTGGCTGAGGAGATCTCTGATATTAGCACATCCCGTTTAGCCCTGGCACAGGCAGTGGTGGTACAAGTCTCCCCCGCCTTAGCCCTGTCTGGAGGAACACCTCCGTGGGTGAGAGGGCCTTGCCAGCTTGCAGGCCCTGTCCAGGTGGCCACTCCTCCGGCTTGTGCTAGTTTTGATTACAGGTCTCGGCCCAGCTCTCAGCTCAGCCCAGTGGATAAACAGGGGTCCAAGTACCAGGGGGAAAGCAGCTCCCCCGCTAAGCGCAGAAGGAAATGTCCTTGGCTCTGGCTTAGCGGAACTCAGCTCCTCCCCTCACTGGGAACCTGTAGCAGGAGGAGCTGGGATGTTTCCGGGGTACTCGGCCTTCCCGCCAACAGAGTGAGCAGCAGCACAGCACCCATCAGAGGGGAAAAAAGAGTCCACCCGTCTCTGACTCCTCCAAAAGAAGATCTGTCCCCTGCCACCCAAACCAACCTGCCAGCTCCCGCTCCTCTGGAGAAGAGGGGAAAAGGAGTCACTCCTCCTACCACCTCCATCCATCCTTCAGGCCCCCAAGGAAGTACAGCCACATTCAGAAGCTTGCATAAAATGCAGGAAACATTTCTGGGTGGAAAAAGTCCCTTTATTCCCTCCACTTCAATTGGTTTGTGCATCAGTGCCAAATACTCGCTGGGGCCCTGTCTGAGTGACAGCCTTTCTAGGGGTGGGGCCCCGGAGCACTGCACATGTGCTCCTGGGACCCCCACACAGCCAGCCTTCAGCTCAGGCCTCCTTTGGACATGAACTGCTTCCTCAGGCATGTTGCCTCTTGTCCCCATTCTCTTCCTCTTGCTGTGTCCCATCACTGCCAGATGCCACAATGCCACTTTGATGCATAACATTGAGACCTGTCATGGCAGCTTCTGAAAGAGGTGATCACACTCCTAGTTTAATCTACTTATCCAGTGTGGCTACATACCTAATGTATCTAGGCTGGGACCATCAAACAGTGTGGCCAATCCCAAGCATTCAGAAATCATGAGTCAGGTGCCAAAAAATCATGATAGTTATTATATTAATATTATATTTTAAATCAGTCTCTTCCATGGCACTTTTCATCAGGAGAGCTCAAAGCGCTTCACAATCTTTTATGTATTTATCTTCATGACACATCGGTGAGATAGGGCAGTGCTATTATCCCTATTTTACAGATGGGAAACTGAGGCACAGAGCGGCTAAGTAACTTTCCTAAGGTCACACAGGAAGTCTGTGGCAGAGTCTAAAAATTAAGTCCTTTTTATTTGTTTTCTGAGCTTTTAAGTTACACTTGCTTCATGTTTTCAAGCTTTTCCCTGCAATCAGGAGGGCTAGAAACTTACATTTAAAAAAAATGAACACTGCAATTTGCACCTATTCTCTGGATTCCAGCAGCTGGAGCTCTAGAAAAAACACCAAATATTGCAAGATTTATAACAGAATCGCACAAGGTAGCAACACTGATTCACATAGCAACTCCTAAGCAACCATCTGGGGTGCTGGAATGATGTTATAGTGGGGGTGCTGAGAGCCATTGAACCAAACTGTAAACCCCTTCAAGCCAGGGGTTGCTACACATAGTAATAATTCCCTTAACATAAGAACATAAGAATGGCCCTACTGGGTCAGACCAAAGGTCCATCTAGCCCAGTATCCTGTCTCCCGACAGTGGCCAATGCCAGGTGCCCCGGAGGGAATAAGCAGAGCAGTTAATCATCAAGTGATCCATCCCCTGGCGCTCATTCCCAGCTTCTGGCAAACAGAGGCTAGGGACACCATCCCTGCCCATTCTGGCTAATAGTCATTGATGGACGTATCCTCCATGAATTTATCTAGTTCTTTTTTGAACCCTGTTATGGTCTTGGCCTTCACAACATCCTCTGGCAAGGAGTTCCACAGGTTGACTGTGCGTTGTGTGAAGAAATACTCCCTTTTGTTTGTTTTAAACCGGCTGCCTATTAATTTCATTTGATGACCCCTAGTTCTTGTGTTATGAGGAGTAAACAACACTTCCTTATTTCCTTTCTCTACACCAGTCATGATTTTATAGACCTCAATCATATCTCCCCTTAGCTGTCTCTTTTCCAAGCTGAAAAGTCCCAGTCTCATTAATTTCTCCTCATACGGAAGCCGTTCCATACCCCTAATTATTTTTGTTGCCCTTCCATACTGGCCTAAGCTGGATTTGAACGGCTGACCAAGGGGTGAGAGACTGTTTAGCTCATTTTGTATCTACTGATCCCTCCTTCACGTGTTGCTTTGTATTTTAATGTATTTGTTTCTGATTTTGATGCAGAACATTTGAGACAACATGGAAAAATTAAATAGACTAAACTATTGAAATACCATGGTCTGTACTAGGCAGGAGATCAGGTTTAATGCTCATAATGAGCTCTTCTGATGTTAAAAGCTTTGGGTACATGTACACTGCATCTGGGACATGCTTCCCAGCATGGGTAAGCGTCAGCAACCTGGGATACCTTAGGTGGCAGTTTGGACTTGTCACCCGAGTACATACGCAAGGGGTCTGCACGGATTTATCCTGTGCTACCCTGACTACTATTTTTAGCACACTAACTCAAGCTGAGCTAGTGCGTGTCTGTCTACCCCGCGCTGCAGTGTAGATATACCCTACGTCGATATGAAATATCTATGAGTCCATGTCTACAATTTCCTTGTCTCCTGAGGCACCAGGAATAGTTCAGACCATAAATCTCTCCCGGGCAGCCTGAATCATATCATTTGTATATAAATCATTGTAAAATCAAGTTAAACAAATACACACAGTCAATTGTCTTCTGCAGTAATGAAGGGAACTAACCAAACTCGATAACATCCAGATGATGAACAACTTGTGTTACACAGAGACACGGATAAAAGAGAGCTGCAAATATTGGAGAGACAAGGTGGGTGAGGTGGTACCTTTTATTGGACCAACTTCTGTTGGTGGGAGAAATCTCACCTCACCCACCTTGTCCCTCTACTATCCTGGGACCGACATGGCTACAACCACACTGCAAACATAGATACAAATATTCCCACTTGTGGAATGGTCCTGCAATTGGGCCTATACGAACTATTCTTTATTAGAGGCTGTGCAGCTAAAAGGTATGTCTCAAGGCTGCAATCCAGGAGGGCGCTGTTCCTGTTAGAAACGAGTGACACACAGGACTGCTGGCAAGAGACTGATTTTTATTTCCTAGCCCCAATCTAGTACAAAAGAGAATCCCCCACCACATGACAAGCGCCAGTATCTGCTGATTTCAGTGGTACTGTTAAAATTCCTATTTTTTTCCTTTTGAAAATCAAACGCAAATAAAATATAATATCATCCCAAAACAACCACCGCCAGCTAATACAGCCAGCTAGTAAACGTACAGTCTAGATCAGGGATCGGCAACCTTTGCACCCTGGCGGGCCGGGCCAGTTTGTTTACTTTCCGCGTCGGCAGGTTCGGCCGATCCCAGCTCCCACTGGCCACGGTTCATCGCTCCAGGCCAATGGGGACTGCGGGAAGCGGCACGGGCTGAGGGATGTGCTGGCCGCTGCTTCCCGCAGCCCCCCATTGGCCTGGGACGGCGAACTGCGGCCAGTGGGAGCAGCAGTCGGCCCAACCTGCAGACATGGCAGGTAAACAAACCAGCCCGGCCCGGCAGGGTGCTTACCCTGGCGAGCCGCGTGCCAAAGGTTGCCGATCTCTTGTTTAGATGGAGGTCAGACCAGACAAGCTATATCAGGCTCTACTCTTACATTACTCACTGCCCAGATGGACGGTATTGAGTATGCTTAGCATGGTGTCCTCTGTACAGGATCCAGTCACAGGCAACAACTTCATCCCTTTAATCCCAACAACATTAAATGCTTGGAAGTTCCTGGCCTTTCACCAGCCGGGCATCCATCTAGAATCCCTCTCTCGAGCGGCTGTCATCATTTGTCTTATTCTGGTGACAATTTTATTTCCCGGAAGTAGGAAGTAGCTGAGGCATATTTACCTCACACTCCTGCAGCTCCCAGCCTTCATCATTTATAGGGACTCCCGAATTCATAACCCTGGGTGTAGGAGGCCAATGCTCAAACCACTGGGCTATCCCTCCCCCAGAGCTCTCTGGCAATTTCGTGATCATTTCCAGAAGTGAAGTCCGTGCTTTCCTCCATGGCTTCCTGGCCCTTAGCAGCTGCATTTTGGATGAATTGGAAAGGGCCAATAAGGCGTTGTGGAAGCTGAAACAGAGAAGACTGTGGTCATCAGGATTGGAGACTATTGGCGCACAGATGAGAGTTTCAGATGGTGGGATAGAACAGAAAGGTTTTTAAACATTTTTTAAATGTTATGAAAGAAAAAGCAATATTTAGGCACGGTCTGGATGAGCAGAAAAGTGAAATATGAGGGGCCCAAGATCACACAAAAATGTTTCTGCAAGTTTTCACAGAGACATTTTTCACCAGTTTTGCACAGTGCTACCAGACTGTGACGCTTTCTGTCAGATGAGCACCGACCTCCAGATTACATCAGAGAAATCATCTTTTCATAATTATTATTTGTAAGGTGGTAGCACCCAGAGGCTGGAGGCCGGATCAGGGCCACACTATACATGGGGCTATGCAAACATAGAGAGAGAGTCCATGCCCCAAAGAGCTTGCAATCTAATTAGAACAAAACATAAGTATAAAAAACAATAGGAGGGAAGTTGGAGATGTGGGGATGAGGGGAACAATAAGATCACATGGTCATGCACATTACATTCAACATGGGCAAACAGAGGACAGTCCCAACTAGTAATATACATTCTTGGTGCTTCAAAAGGGCAAATTTTCCCTAGACTAAAGGAAATTGGTTGTGATGAAAAATTTAGACAGAAAAATTTGAAGAAAAATTGGGAGTTCTTTAAGAAGAGTTTATTAGGTGGCCAAAAAGCCACAATTCTACAATCAAGAAAGAAGATGACTTTGGTTAAAAGGCCATCCTGGTTCAGAGGTGAATTGAAGGCATAAATTAGAAATAAAAAATAATATACAGTATAACAAATGGGGGAAAAAGGGACTAGATAGCAATCAATGCAAATTAGAAGTTATGAAGTGTAGAAAATTGATAAGGGAAGCTGGAAACATCCATAGCTGACATGAATCAGGACAATAAGAAGGAGTTTTTTAAGTGTATTAAGAACAAAAGAAATCCAACAATAGTATAGGCCCATTACTAGATGGAGATATACCTATCTCATAGAACTGGAAGGGACCCTGAAAGGTCATTGACTCCAGCCCCTGCCTTCACTAGGAGGACCATGTATTGATTTTTGCCCCAGATCCCTAAGTGGTCCCTTCAAGGATTGAACTCACAACCCTGGGTTTAGTAGGCCAATGCTCAAACCACTGAGCTATCCCTCCCTCCACTAATAATAATGCAGAAAAGGCAGAAGTGTTCAATAAATATTTCTGTTCTGTATTTGGAAAGAAGCAGGATGATGTACTCATATCATATGAGGATGATGGAGTACTTTCCAATCCATTAGTAACCAAAGAGGATGTTAAACAATATCTCCTAGGGATAAACATTTTAAAATCAGTGGGCCTAAATAACTTGCACCCAAGAGACCTAAGTTTGGTCCGCTGATGTTAATTTTTAATAAATCTTGAAATATCAGGAAAATTCCAGAAGTCTGGAGGAGTGGTAACATTGTGCCAATATTCAAAAAAGGCAAGTGGGATGACCTGGAGCACTACAGGCCAGGTAGCCTAATGTCAATCCTGGATAAAATCATGGAAAAGCTGATACAGGATTCAGTTGATAAAGAATTAAATGATAGGAATATAATTAATTCCAGTTAAGATGGTTTTATGGAAAATAGGTCTTGTTACAAACCATGATGTCATTTTGTGGTGTGATTACATGTTTGGTTGACAAAGATAATTCTAAATATAATAGACTTTTGTGAGGGGGTTGACTTAGTACCACATGACATTCTGATTACAAAATGAGCACTGTACGATAGCAATAAAACCCCAATTAAAAGGATTGAGAACTGGCAAGCGGACAGAGGTCCAAACGTAGTTGTCAATGGTGCATCAGCATCACTGAAGGGGAGTGTTTCTAGTGGGGCTCTCTAGGGATTGGCACTAGGGCCTGTGCTATTTAACACATTCATCGGTGATCTGGACATAAATATAAAATCACCGCTGATCAAAGCTGTGGGTGACACAATAATTAGCAGGGTGTGGACTAATGATGAGGACAGGGCAGTCATACACAGCAATCTGGATTGCTTGGTAAAATGGGTCCATTCAAACACAATGCATTTAAATACAGCCACACCCAAAGTTATAGATCTAGAAACAAGGAATGCAGACCATCCCTACAGAATGGGGGACTTATCCCGGAAATCAATGAATCTGGAAAGGATTTAGAGTCCTAGTGGCCAAAAACAACGAGGAGTCGGGTGGCACCTTAAGGACTGGCACCTCCGCGCGCTTCTGCCTCCTCGTTGTTTTTGTGGATACAGACTAACACGGCTACCCCTGTACCAAGTGGACAAGTAACTCGTGCGAGCTCCCAGTCCGATGCTGTGGCAAAAAAGGGCTAACGTGATCCTGGGTGTGCAAACAGGGCAGTAGGGAAGTGATTTTACCTCTGTATAGAGCACCGGGGAGACTGCTAGTACTGGGATACTGCATCTGGTTCTGGGGTCCACATTTTAAAAAGGATGTGGACAAATTGGAGAGGGTGCAGAAAACAGCCAGAAAAAGGATTCAAGGGCTGGAGAAAATGCCTGACAATGAGAGACTTAGAGCTCAATCTGTTTAGCTTATCGCAAAGAAGATTGAGAAGTGACTTGATCACAATATAGAAGTACCTTCATTGGGAGAAAATACCAGGCACTACAGAGCTCTTTCATCTAGTGCAGAAAGGCACAACAAGAACCAAGAGCTGGAAGCTGAAGTCAGGCAAAGGCAAGTTAGAAATAAGGCACATGTTTCTGACAGTGAGGGTGAATAACCATTGGAACAAACTACCCGCAGAAAGAGTGGATTCTCCATATCTTGATCAAGCCTGGTTGCCTTTCTTGAAGATGCTTTAGTCAAACACAAGTGACTGGGTTCAATACAGGGGTAACAGAGTGAAACTGACTGGCCTGTACTAGACAGGAGGTGAGACTAGATGATCTAATGGTCCCTTCTGGCCTTCAGCTCTATGAATCTATTAAACTACTGCACCGTGTCATGGTTTTCACCTGCGTATGCCTCTCCCACCACACAGGGAACCTCACATACACCCAACCGACCTGCCCCTTTACAGGGCAGGGAAATACAGAGAGCTCGGAAATCCTGCCTGTCCTAGGACAACTACACAGAGGAGAGAACAGAAGGGCTTTACCGGGGTTCACAGGAAGGACAAGGTCCCTCTATAATGATTCAAATACATCAAAGAAACAATAAATGTGAGACTGTGGCTGCCTGGACCCGTTGAGGGAATGGAGGTGCAGCTCCTTCGCCTTCTCCGGGGTGGATGTGTGTCTGCGGTGTTTCTTCCCCTCTGTTCTCTGCCGAGAGCTATGAAGGGGTGATGGCTCCGGGGGTGGTTTCTCTGAGTCCCTGCGGAAGGGGTTTCCCCTCCGTGGGGGAAACGAGGAGGGAGTTTGGGGCAGGACGACTGCATTGACTATGGTCTAGTCTACACTACCACGCACCGATGCAGCTGCGCCGCTGTAGCGCGTATGGTGAAGATGCACTGTGTGATGGGAGAGCGCTCGCCCGTCGGCATAATTACTCCACTTCAACGAGAGGAGGAAACCATGTCGGCGGGAGAGTGTCTCCTGCCGACATAGCACGGTGTGGACAGTGCTTTAAGTCGATGTAACTTGCGTTGCTCGGGGGGGCGGAGGGGGGGACTTTTTCACATCCCCGAGCGATGTACGTTACATTGACTTAAGTGGTAGTGTAGACAAGCCCTATGTCTGGGCCCTTTGGTGGGTTCTCTGGTGTTTGGTGAGGGAGTCTTTCCGCCGGAAGCATTTCCCACACTCCGAGCAGGCGTAGGGCCGCTCGTCCGTGTGGATCCGGAGGTGAGACACCATCTGCTGCTTCTGCCGGAAGCATTGCTCGCACTCTGGGCAGGCGTAGGGCCTCTCGTCTGTGTGGATTCTCTGGTGTCTCTTCAGCTTCTGCTTCTCCCTGAAGCTGCGCGGGCACTCGGGGCAGCGGAAGGGCCTCTCGTCCGTGTGGATTCTCTGGTGCGTGGTCAGCTCCTGCCTGCGCCGGAAGCTCTTCCCACAGAGAGGGCAGCTGTAGGGTCGCTCCCCGGTGTGGATCCGGCGGTGCGGAATCAGCTGCTGCCGCTGTCTGAAGCACCTCCCGCAGTCGGCACACTGGTAGGGCTGCTCGCTGGCGGCGTGCGCTCGCCGGTGCACGAGGAAGTCGTGCCTGTGAGTGAAGACAGCCTTGCACTTGGGGCAGGTGAAGACCCGCCCTTTGGCCTGGCTCCCCTCAGAGCCTCCCTCTCCCACGTGGGTTTTCTGGTGGACCCTGAGCCCCTGCTTACAGCGGAAGCTCTTGGCGCACTGCGTGCAGGGGTAGGGCCGCTCTCCCGTGTGGATCCGGCTGTGTGACACCAGCTGCTGCTTCTGCCGGAAGCTCTTGCCACAGGTGGTGCAGGGGTACGGCCGCTCCCCTCTGTGCATCTTCTTGTGGGTGCAGAGATTGGCAGTCTGGCTGAACCTCTTCCCACAGTAAAGGCAGAGGTAGGGCTTCTCCCCCGTGTGGATCCTCTGGTGCCTCCTGAGGTCCTGCCGTAGCCGGAAGCACTTCCCACACACTTGGCACTGGTGTGGATCCTTTATCTTGTGGACACTGCACTTGTCTGTGCTAAGGTCTCTCTCTCCCTTGAAGCTGAGTTCACACGTAGGTGGGCTCTGGCTCGTCTTCGGTCTCTCCTGCACAGGGAGCCTCGGAGGTTCCTGGCCACCCCTTTCACAGTCCCTTGGGGCATCTGGCTCATTCCTCGGTGAGATCCGCTGCAGTCTCAGCGACCTGCGCTGCCTCTGGCAAGTTTCTTCCTGCTCAGGACTCTGGAAAACTCTCTCTTCCGACCTACTCGGTAAAGGCCCCTGTGGCTCCAAGTTCTCAGGCCTTTCCTCCTGCTGCTGCTCCTCAGTTTTGCTCAGGCCTGCACCCTCTGGAGAAGAGAATCCAGACATTACTTCATGGTTTACTCCTCCGCAGTGGGGGGAGGGGTTTCTATGGCAGAATCAGCTCATCCGCAATGACAGGGGATACCCCTAAAAATGGGACACTCCTACAAAGGTCAGTTGTGAGCAGATGCTTAACACAATTAATATTAATGACAAAGGGAAAAGATCTTGGGCCAAAATAGGGAGAGAAGAGGTTAAAGAATATTTGGATGTTAGATGCATTTAAGTCAGCAGGGCCTGATGAAATTCACCGTAGGGCAGAGGTGCCCAAACTGAGGGGTGCACCCCTATAGGGGGACACGGAGGAAAATTCAGGGGACTGGTGGGGCCCAGGGCAGCCCCCACGGGGGGCAGGGAGGGAGCACCACCCAGCCACGCTCTGCTCCCAGCTCTGCTCCAGCCCCGCCCCCAGCCGCAGCCCCGGCTTCTGGCCCCGTTCCTGGCCCTGCTTCTGGTCCCAGACCCACCCTCAGCTGTGGCCCCAATCTTGGCCCCCTTACCCCTGCCCACATACCCTACCCCGGGAGCCGCGGCCCCGCTCCCGGCCCTGGCTCCGGGGGGGCGGACGGGGCAAAGGGGGGTGCGACCCTGAAAAGTTTGGAGACCACTGCCCTAGGGTACTTAAGGAACCAGTTGAAGCCCTCTTGGAAACATTAGGGATTATCTTTGAGACCTCACGGAGGATGGGTGAGGACCCAGAGGACTGGAGAAAGGCAAACATCGTGCCTATTTTTAAAAAGAGGGGAAAGGAGGGCCTGGGGAACTATAGACTAGTCAGCCTAACTTTGATATCCAGAAAGATAGTGGAACAAATTATTAAACAATCAGTTTGTTCAAACCTAGAGGATAATAATGTAAGTAACAGCCAATATGGATTTGTCAAGAACAAATCATGTCAAACCAATCTAATTTCCTTCTTTGGCAGGGTAGTTGGGCTAGTGGATAGGAAGGAAGCAGTAGATGTGATATGCCTTGATGTTAGTAAGGCTTTTGACACAGTCCCACATGACATTCTCATATGCAAACTAGGGAAACGTTGTATAGATGAAATTACCATAAGGTGGGTGCACCACTGGTTGCTAAACTGAACTCAAAGAGTAGTTATCAATCATTCGCTGTCAAAGTGGGAGGATCTATGAAGTGGGGTCGGCAAGGGTCTGTTCTGGGTCTGTACTAGTCAATAATTGTATTAAATGACTTGGATAATAGAGTAGTGAATATGCTTCTAAAATTTACAGATGAACTCAGGCTGGGAGGGGTTGCAAGCACTTTGGAGGCCAGGATTAGAGTTCAAAATGATGGTGATAAATTGAAGAACTGCTCTGAAAGCAGGGAGATGGCATTCAGTGAAGAGAAGTGCAAAGGGCTTCACTGAGGAAGGAAAAATCAAATGCACAAATGCAAAATGGCAAATAATTGGCTAAATAGCACTACTGAACAGGGTCTTGTGGTTATAGTGGATCACAAATTGACTATGATTCAACAATACGACACAGTTGCGAAAAAGGCTAATGTCATTACGGGGTGTATTAACAGGAGTGTCGTATGTAAGACACGGGAGGTCATTGTTCCACTCTACTCAGCACGGATGAGGTCTCAGCTGGAGCACTGTGCCCAGTTCTGGGTGCCGCACTTAAGGACAAACTGGAGAGAGTCCAGAGCAGAGCAACAAAAATGATCCAAGGTTTAGAAAACCTGGCCTCTGAGGAAAGGTTGAAAGAACCGGGCATGTTTAATCTAGAGCAGAGAAGTCTGGGAGGCAGGGGGGCGGGGGAAACTGATAACAGGCTTCAAATATGTTAGGAGTTGTCAGAAAGAGGATGGTGACCAATTGCTCTCCATGTCCCCCGAGGGGAGGACAAGAAGTAATTAGCTTAGTTTGCAGCAAGGGAGATTTAGGTTGGCTGGGAGGGAAATGTTTCTAATTCTTAGGACAGTTAAGCACTAGAACAGGTTACGAAGGGAGGCTGTGGAATCCCCGTCACTGCAGGTTTTTACGAACAGGTTGGACAAACCCCTGTCAGGGACGGTCTAGGTTTACCTGGTCCTGCCTTAGCGCAGGGGGCTGGACTAGATAACCTCCCAAGGTCCCTTCCAGCCCTACATTGCTATGATCCTAGGGCACTTACTGCTTTGGTTGGAGCCCTGCCCTAGGGTAATGCTTTGAGAGAGGTATGGGAAGGGCTGGAGGGTTCTGGAGGGCCTGGGAGTGGAGACAATAGGTGAAATTCAGTGGAGTTGCACCAGCAGGGACTTGGTTTAACCCTTGGGACAAAACATAAAAGGCTGCTATATGTAGGGCCTCTGAAAGGCATGCAGGAGGTGATAATGCCAGTGATTAGGGAGGGTGTGTGTGTGCGTGTGCGTGCGTGCGTCAGTCTGACACTGCACTGGGAAGTAAGATTGGTTGGGATTCTGACCTGGAGCAAGATTTCTGCCCAAACCCCCTATTAATCCTGGGAGTGTACTGCCTGCTGCCAGCTTCCCAGCTCGACCCTGGGCCAAAGAGTCAGCCGGTGAAGGGGGTGAGCTGGGCATGCATGTTTGTGGGTTTGACACTTGCCAGAACAGCCCTGCTGACGAAAACCACGCGGGAGAGAGACTGGGGCAGGAGCCTGTGACACGGGCACCTGCCCCAGCCCTGGGGTCTATAGTCAGAGCAGGTCTGATACAGTTTAGGTTATAACTACTCACCAAGCGAGGTGCATTCCAGCCTCTCTCTTTCCTCCTTCTGATCCACAACCCACGGCTCTCCCCCTTGTTCGATCCGGGATAAAACGTCAGGCTTGGTGCCTGCCTGGCCTGTTTGTGGGGACGCAGATCAGAGGATGTTATAGTTTGGATTGCCACCATGGGATGCTTGTTACAAAGCCGTGTGAATGGTTTGACACCAGTTCCCTCCCTTTGCTAATGGCACCGTGTATTATGAATGGATTTAAAGCATAGATATCAAGGTATTCCCCCTTCCACCATCCAGCTGCTCCTTAAAAATGGATGCTCCTTTTGCAGTAAGATCCCAATTACGTCCCTCCCCTGCCCTTAAATCACTTTTAAAAATCAAACTTTCTGGTTACAGCCTAGGCCTCCATTGCAAGTTTGAGGCCAGTCCTCTGAACAACGGGCTTGCAAGAAGCTGTGGCTGCAGCTAGCTTGGTGTATGTAGCTTGAAACTGTTACACCTTCGTTTTCCTTTACGTTTCTAAGACCTCTGCCTCTCTGCAGGGGAGGCAGCCATTTTGCTATCAGAGTTGCTGCAGCTGGTTATGGAAGAGAACAGATTGGAGAGAGTCCAGAGCACAGCAACAAAAATGATCAAAGATTTAAAAAACCTGGCCTCTGAGGAAAGGTTGAAAGAACCGGGCATGTTTAATCTAGAGAAGAGAAGTCTGGGAGGCAGGGGGGGCGGGAGAAACTGATAACAGTCTTCAAATATGTTAAGAGTTGTCAGAAAGAGGATAGTGATCAATTGTTCTCCATGTCCCCCGAGGGTAGGACAAGAAGTAGTTAGCTTAGTTTGCAGCAAGGGAGATTTAGGTTAGCTGGGAGGGAACTTTGCTCTTTCATGGAGACTTTTCTTTTGTTCTTTCTTGTTGCTGTTTTCCTTTAATCTAAAATACATGTCATTTTGGATTGAAACAATACGGTTGCTTTTTGTGTGGACACATGACAGCTGGAAATAGAAAACAGGAACAAAGCTGTTCAGTTTTTTGTAAACCCTCCTTAGGGATTTACTGTAACAGGCCCAGCAATTTAGGAAATGCATGACTGGAGGTGAGCTCCACCCTTAAAACACATGGGTGAATTTTGCAAAGCTCAGACAGTATAAAAAGAAAATGGACTTTTACCCAGGGAAATCAGATTGTCATAGTGTTCCTTCATCACGTCCCGGTACAGCTCCTTCTGCCACTCTGCCAGCATCTCCCACTCCTCCCGGGAGAAATAGATGGCAACGTCCTCAAACGTCACCGGGACCTGGAATTGCAAGCGTTACTCAGCACCTTCTCTGCAGCCACCTCCTGACACCTGCACCCAAAATCAGTGGCCACTTTATATCGCTTTGGCCTAAATTATTTGATACACTGAGTCAGTACCAGAGCGGAAACAGGAGGTCGGTGTCCTGGCTCACAGTCCACTGCTCTAACCACTACACTACAGTAGGTTGTTATTTTGAGAGCTTCATTCAGAGCGAGCTTGAGGAAGCAACATAGAATTTGTTTTGCTTTGTGTAATGCAGGTTACTTTGCTAGATGTAATAAATAACCACTATGACGTTTTGCAGGGTGGCAGGCTTGTCACATGTCTTTATTAGCCGTGGGTTTTGAACTATATTGCACCTACAATACGCTCACTACGCCTCTTCTTCCAAGTGAGGCTGGAGCCCTATTATGCTAGGCACTATCCAGACACAGAGACAGTCCCTGCCCCAGGACAGGTAAAGGGAAATGTTCCAGGATTTGTAACAGAGAGGGGTTTAGAAGGGGCAGCACTAGGTAGATTAAGGCCAGTGTTGAGCTTTCTAAAAGGAAAAGGGGCTGCACAAGCTGATGTTAATTGAAATGGTTTCATAACATTATTGGTTTGAAGTGATATCTAAACTTTGCGGCACTGTGATACCGCATGAGAACTGCCCCGTGAAACTGACAAGCTCAAATGCCAGCTGGAGGGTGGTGTGGGACCATTCTAGTGACAGTCTCCCCCTCTCTGGATGTCAGCGTGGGGAGCAGCCTCGGGCCCTGACACCCAAACAAACAGAAAGTTGGAAGATAACTTGTTACGTGCAAGTGAAGGGCCCCGTTTTACTCCCACTGCTGTCAGTGGAGAGTTTTGTTGTTCAGTAGGAGCCCAGATTCGGATGAAAAACAAAGAACATTTATTTAAACCACCCCCCCACCCCCAACCAGCATCATTAGAGCAAGGCGCTTTGCAGTGTGAACGTTCAACACTTCAGGCCTTCTCCTCAGCTTACTAGCCCCATGGAAAATGGCTGATGGGGGCCTGTCAGGTCCTGACTGCCCCTCTCAGAGGCGCCCACTGTCACTTTCCAGCAGGATGCTCCGACACAGACAGCTCTTTGCCAGGAGATCAGTCAGGCGGCTGCGCTGAGGAAAATTGGATCTGCCCCTTGATAAATGGAGGCAGGGCTAGATGGGCCTCAGTGGGCCACATTCAGACCTGCCGGGTGCAGGGCAACTGACAGATGAAGTAGCAACTGTTCACACCAGCCCCGAATATGGCCTGTTGTCTCACCACTGGAGCACATTTTACTGCCTGTCTCCTACCTGCAGAGTGGCCCCGGCTGGCATTGCCCCTTCAGCTTCTCCTCCCTGCATGGCAAGCGGATCCTCGCAGCTGCAACAGCCGGAAAATTTCCCCCTGCAGTCTGGGGCCCTGGCGAGTGCTTGCTGCTGTAGCTCTGGGTCTCAGGCGTTGCTTCTGGCCCGGCCCTGCAACTGTAACCTGATAAGGGAAGTAGAGCAAGCCAGGAAGTGATCTTACTCCCAGAAGTCCCCAGGGCAGAGCTGGGATGTTTCAGAGACCGGAAAAACCCTTTATTACAATAGTGTCTGCAGCCATGGCAGAGGGGTTGGGTATAGGATAGTGGTTCTCAACCAGGGGGACATGTACTCCTGGGGGGACGCAGAGATCTTCCAGGGGGTACATCAGCTCAGCTAGAGATTTGCCTAGTTTTACAACAGGCTACATAAAAAGCACTAGTGAAGTCAGTACAAAATAAAACTTCATACAGACAGTGACTTGTTTATACTGCTCTATACACTATACACTGAAATGTAAGTACAATATTTATATTCCAGCTGATTGATTTTATAATTATATGGTAAAAATGAGGAAGTCAGCTATTTTTCAGTAACAGTGTGCTGTGACACTTCTGTATTTTTGTGTCTGATTTTGTAAGCAAGTAGTTTTTAAATCAGGTGAAACTTGGGGGTACACAAGCAGGGCCGGCTCCAGGCACCAGCTTAACAAGCAGGTGCTTGGGGCGGCCAAGGGAGAGGGGCGGCACCTGCGGCAGTTCGGGAGTGGCAGGTCCCCCACTCCCTCTAGGAGCGAAGGACCTGCCGCCGAACTGCCGCCGCCGATCGCGGCTTTTTTTTTTTTCCAATTGCCGCCGCCGATCGCGACTTTTTTTTTTTTTTGCTTGGGGTGGCAGAAATGCTGGAGCTGGCGCTGTACACAAGACAAATGAGACTCCTGAAAGGGGGGCACTCGTCTGGAAAGGTTGAGAGCCACTGGGATAGGAAACAGGGCTGCGGGCTGCAGCGCGAAAGGGGCAGGAGTCTGAGAGCTGTGGAGGGGAGCAGGTTCAAAGAGTCACCCCTGACTGCAGCAGCGCAGGGTGTGCCGAGGTTCCGGAGACCTGAGAGGAGAGCTGGAAATTACTCAAGCAGACGCCTATTGCATTAGAGAGACAAGGTGGGGGAGTCAATCTCTTTTACTGGGCCATCTTCTGTTGGGGAGAGAGACAAGCTCTGGCCACACTGAGCTCTTCACACATTTTGGGCGAGACAGTGGAAGCCCCTCATGCAGAGGCATGCAGGAGAGCGGGGAGAGGGCGCATATGTGGCCATCATAAACCATCTCTGCATTCATTCCTGCAACATAGCCTAGGACACGGCCCCTGGGGCGTACCACTGCTGCATTGGGCAATGGGTATTCTCCCTGGAGCTTTGGGAGAGACTATGCCCCAACCCTCCCCCCATCCCCTTAAAGAGGTGTGACTCCTGCCCCTCCTGCCCCAAAGCCAGCCCGGAGCTATGGGCATAGCCGGGCCCTTAATGCTGCATTGAGTTATGAACTACCCCACCTGCTTCATTAACGCATTATCTTGTTGGCTGGTGAAAAGGCTTTTCAATGGGGTGTTTGCCCTTGTGTTAAGCAGGCAAAGTAGGGTGACCAGATAGCAAGTGTGAAAAATCAGGATGGGGTGGGGGTGGGGGTAATAGGAGCCCATATAAAAAACAGCCCCAAATATCGGGACTGTCCCTATAAAATCAGGACATCTGATCACCCTAAGGCAGAGGTCTCTGTGTACCAAACCCCGAACCTTGCTGAACACTGTTTCAGTTCTGCCACTGACTCCCAGTGACCTTGGGCAAGTCACTCGGTCTCTGTGTCTGTAAAATAAGAATCCTTCCTCTGTCTCCCTTGTCTGTTTAGACTGTGAGTAATTGGAGCAAGGACTGTCTCTCATTCTGTGTGTGCAGCAAGATTCTAGCATGACGGGGCTCTGATCTCAGCAGGGCCCTCTAGGCAATACTGTAATCCAGGGGTGGCCAAACCCCAGCTCCCGAACCACATGCGGCTCTTTTACAGTTAAAATGTGGCTCACAAAGCACCCCATGTCCCCCCCCCCATTTTCCACCTACCAGACTGGGGCGGGGGGAGCTTGGGGCTTCTGCCCTGTGGGAAGCACTTGCTGGGGCTCGGGGCTTCAGCTGCAGGGCAGCTCAGGCATCTACCACTTGACAGCTACTGTGGGGTGCTTTTAGCTCATGGGGTTTGTGCGATTACTGGGACCAGAAGCTAGAGAGAGACAAGAATTCAGACCCCAGACTAGTATATTACATAGACATGTTGATAGCTCCTTATAACAGAGGTGTTTAGATACCACCATGGTAATATGCTATTAGGTAGCTGGTCAGCCAGGAATACAGGTGAGTGATGGGTGGATCTTTGCAAGATTTTAAGAGTGGAGTAACTCCATTGACCTTTATGGAGGTGTTCCGGCTTGGCATCTCTTTAAAGAGTGAGGTGGATCAGACATTGGACAGTTTAACATACAATTCAGCCTGGTTTAATGACAGACTGAAAACACAAACAGAGGGTCCTGTGGCACCTTTAAGACTAACAGAAGTATTGGGAGCATAAGCTTTCGTGGGTAAGAACCTCACTTCTTCAGATGCAAGTAATGGAACCATTACTTGCAAGTCCATTACCTGCATCTGAAGAAGTGAGGTTCTTACCCACGAAAGCTTATGCTCCCAATACTTCTGTTAGTCTTAAAGGTGCCACAGGACCCTCTGTTGCTTTTTACAGATTCAGACTAACACAGCTACCCCTCTGATACTTGAAAACACAAAGAGTCACGAGGCATCTGACGCTGCGTTCTACCAAGGATTTATTTTATCTTGCGGTTACTATAAACATAACCTAGGTGTGATGTTCCCATGAGGTTCTAGACACATGCTTGCTGAACCACTATGGAAAGTTTCATTATGTTTTGAGAATAAGGAACATTCCATATTGGGCAGCACCTTTGTCATTTCAGAAAGGACGATGGGCTCTAAGTGTGAGCTGTCCAAGGAATTGTCCCTATATCTTCTGTGTTACACAAAGTCCCCTTTGTACTGCAGGGCACTGGGCTATTGTAATAAACATTGTGACCAGGTGCCTGGGATGGGCTACATGGAGAATGCCACACTCAGGGCAGACTGCAAGAAACAGGGCAGACAATCTCCCCAAACTGGTGGTTTTCTCTATAATTAGATTCACTGAACCGGTAACAAAAGAGCTTCTGCAGCACCACACTGGCTAACCAGAAGCCAAACAGTCCCCTTTAGGCATTCCAGACCTTGGCTCCCGTCCTGACAAACAGGTCTAATCTAGTGTGTGTGTGTGTGTGTGTGGGGTACTGAAAACCCAATTCACCAGATGTGAGGTTCGACTGATCCCAAAGGATCTCTTTGTGGTCAATGTGTCTCTCAGGTCTTACCTGAATATCACGTTGTCAGCCAATCCTTCGTAAACTAACACAAGATTTATTAATAAAAGAGCTATTGAATGGTTAAAGAATCACATACATACAAGAGATCTGCAGTGTTCATAGATCAGAATCACAGCAGAGGTGGAACAGATCCTGGGCTTACAAAAGTCTCTCTCTGGTAACTGCCAAAAGATTGGAAGGCCCTGTCCACAGCTCCAAACACTCCTTTTAGAGAACGGGAGCAGGAAAGAGGCAAAGTGGAGATGTCTCCGGTGTCTTTTATATCCTCTGCCATGTGCATGGAAATTTACTGTCCCAGACAAAGCCCACGGCCCCTGTGTATGGAAAGTTACTGGCCCAAGATGGAGCCCAGGGTCACATGTCCACACCACATGTCCTTACATGGTTTGCTGAATGACGGGGGCAGCCATTGGCCCCTCGCTGTCTGAGGCATCCACAGGAAAGGCCTACTGGGTGGGATGAGTTTCTTCAATGGCCCATGGTGAAAGTGGAGTGTCCTTAATGGGCCATGAACACCTCGCTGGCTAGCCCTGATGTCAATCTGGGGGGTGTCACCCAGACACACAACACAGGTTTGAGATACAGGTAGACAGCCGATATTTCTAAGGTCAGGTACACAGATGTAGGGATATTAAAGAAGGTACTAACAGTGATTCCCCCAAGTGACAGTGACCCTCTCATAATTTGTCCCCCACACTTTAAAATCCAACAGTTTCACCAAGTACAAAAATCTCTTGGGTCTTCTGTTAAAACCTGTAAGCTACTGTCTGTAGAAACCATTGATTGTATCTATCCTGTGAAAGATACTTTATTACTACGTAAAACTTACAAACAAGTTAATTGACTTTGTTCTTGAAGTAATTGATACAATGTAAACAAACACTATAAGCCATTAAGTGACTTTCACTTCACTGTAATAGCAACGGCTCCTAGGACAGACCCCCACCCTCTGTGATTAAAGGGCCGGGAGTCTCAAATGAATTAGCACACACCCCGAAAGTGGTGGAGACAATAAATTAAAATATGGTTAAGGTACGGAATGTATGCTGATGAATGCTTGATATACATAAATGGTTAGGAAGGTGCCAGCCTAGAAAGGAAGTCTCCATCGGCCGAAGAATGTGTCAAGTGGATGACCAGAAACCCCCGGAGGGTAAACTGGGATCCACCCCATCACCTGGAAGGATGAGAAACACAAACTTTGGACAGTTTGGAGCCACCAGGAATGTGCCCAGGAATGTGTCCAGGAATTCATAGATTCATAGATTCTAGGACTGGAAGGGACCTCGAGAGGTGATCGAGTCCAGTCCCCTGCCCGCATGGCAGGACCAAATACTGTCTAGACCATCCCTGATAGACATTTATCTAACCTACTCTTAAATATCTCCAGAGATGGAGATTCCACAACCTCCCTAGGCAATTTATTCCAGTGTTTAACCACCCTGACAGTTAGGAACTTTTTCCTAATGTCCAACCTAGACCTCCCTTGCTGCAGTTTAAGCCCATTGCTTCTTGTTCTATCCTCAGAGGCTAAGGTGAACAAGTTTTCTCCCTCCTCCTTATGACACCCTTTTAGATACCTGAAAACTGCTATCATGTCCCCTCTCAGTCTTCTCTTTTCCAAACTAAACAAACCCAATTCTTTCAGCCTTCCTTCATAGGTCATGTTCTCAAGACCTTTAATCATTCTTGTTGCTCTTCTCTGGACCCTTTCCAATTTCTCCACATCTTTCTTGAAATGCGGTGCCCAGAACTGGACACAATACTCCAGCTGAGGCCTAACCAGAGCAGAGTAGAGCGGAAGAATGACTTCTCGTGTCTTGCTCACAACACACGTGTTAATACATCCCAGAATCATGTTTGCTTTTTTTGCAACAGCATCACACTGTTGACTCATATTTAGCTTGTGGTCCACTATAACCCCTAGATCCCTTTCTGCCGTACTCCTTCCTAGACAGTCTCTTCCCATTCTGTATGTGTGAAACTGATTTTTTCTTCCTAAGTGGAGCACTTTGCATTTGTCTTTGTTAAACTTCATCCTGTTTAACTCAGACCATTTCTCCAATTTGTCCAGATCATTTTGAATTATGACCCTGTCCTCCAAAGCAGTTGCAATCCCTCCCAGTTTGGTATCATCCGCAAACTTCATAAGCGTACTTTCTATGCCAATATCTAAGTCGTTAATGAAGATGTGCCATCTGCTGATTGAGTCAGCAACAGCAGAATGAAACAGCTCCCATAGACTAACATAGGAATTAAATCCTATAAGAATGGACTCTCAAGACTGATGACTTTGAGTCTCTGGTTCTGCTGCCAGCCTCCAGGAGCATCAGATGCATCTGACACAGACTCGGCTCCATCCTCATGACCAAGATACTTGGCCAGTAACTTGGCATGAGCAACTTCTAGGCTGGTAACTATAACACCTATACAGAACTTGAATGAATGATTGTGTGAATGAATCTCTCTCCCTCTCTCTCTCTCTCTCTCTATGTGTGTGTGTGTATAAGAAATAAGTAGTCAAACAACGTTGTTTACTTTTATCTTTTGCTTTATCATTATATTTACAATAAATGTGGCATCTTTGCCTTATCCCTCTTAATAAGATCCTGCTGGTTTTTATTCTATTTGTATAACACCATCGCAGAGCCCCTGGGGAGCTGGGTCTATTGGTGCCGACTCCATGGGCCAACGAGCAGCTGCTGCCCTGCCAGCCTTAGGGCAGAGCCTCCCTGCCCCACGACCCGACGCCCATCGCAGAGCCCCTGGGGAGCTGGGTCTATTGGTGCCGACTCCATGGGTGCTCAGGGGCTCAAACACCTGCAGAGAAATCGGGGCTGGACGGGGCTGCTGCTCTGGTGGCTCTAGGGGGGCTGCCAATCAGCTGTTCAGCAGCTGGCCCTGCGCCCCCATCAGCTCTTCAGTGTCTGCGCCGCCGACCAGCTGTAGCGAGGGACTGCCCCGCCACTCGCTCCTCTCTGCCCGTAAGGCAGGAGAGGGCAGAAAGGAGGAGGTGGGCGGGCAGGAGGCGTTCAGGGGAGTGGATCTTAGGGGCGGGGGCTAAGTGGGGGCGGGAAGAGGTGGAGTGATGGTGGGACCTCGGGAGAGTGGACGAAGCCGGGGTGGGGCACCCACCGGCAAAACCAAGATCAGCACCTGTGGCTGGGTCCCACTGGCAATACAGGCCAGGGGAGGGGGGTCCCCAGCACTGGGAGGCCAGGGGAGCCTGGCTTCTCCCTAGAGATTCATCCAGCCCCATGTCCCCTTGAGCAAAGACCCTTCCTGGCACCCTGTCTCCTCATGGCCTGGCTGGGAGCCTGGGAACCGGCCACTCCCTTCAGTGGGAGTGGGTCCCAGCTGTCAGAGTGGAGGCCGGGGCAGGGCCTAGTGCTTCCCATGGGCAGGTGGGCGGAGCCCAGCTCCATGGGCCTCGCTCCAGCTGTGCTGGGGATGCAGCCTTACTCCCCACTGGAGAGCAGGGCCGGCGCTTCCACTAGGTGACCCTTGGCGGTCGCCTAGGGCGGCAGGATTTGGGGGGTGGCATTTTGCCGCCCTCGGCATAAATTCGGCGGCGGGGGGTCCTCCTGCTCCAGATCTTCGGCAGCGGGTCCTTCACTTGCTCCGGGACCCGCCGCCGAAGTGCCCCGAAGACGCGGAGCGGAAGGACCCCCCGCCGCCGAAGACCCCAGGCCCCCTGAATGCTCAGAGGAGGAGCGCTGCCGCCTAGGGCAGCAAAAACCCTGGCACCGCTCCTGCTGGAGAGGGGTGGGGACGGGGATACTGCAGCGGCTGGGAGCTCTGGGCTGCCTACGGGACCCTGCTCTGCGCCCCTTCGAGCCGGGGCCATTGGGAATGAGGGAACCAGGCTCAGAGGTTCCTGCTTTTATTGGTGCGAGTGAATAAATGGAAAAGACACAGGATGCTCCAGGCTTAGCAAAGTGGGTTCATCGCCCAGCACGGAGGGACTGAGAATCCCACGACTGACAGGGCCCAGTCCTGGCCTCTGCCCGCAGCGCTCAGCAGGGGCTGGGAGTTTCTGTACCCCGCAGCCAGCAGCAAGTTCACTCCTGACATGTAACCGTCGCGGACAGCTCAGCAGTGCCGGGGAACAGGTGGGGCAGGGGAGGCCGGCTGGGCCCAGCCAGAGCGAAGTGACGGGTGTTGCTGTCCCCTCCCCAGCTGAGACGCCTGTTCAGCCTTTCTATTTTCCACGTACAATGAGGAAGCCTAGGACTGAGAGCCTGCCTGGTCTCCACATTCTCCACACGTCCCGTCTCACTCTCGCTCCCTGAAACACACATAGGTGAGACACGGCGCTAGGGGCCGGAGGAGCTGGAGGCACCGGCCCGCTCCATGGCTGCCCCCTCCAGGCCGGCACTAGGGAGACCCCGGGGGTGGGTCCCAGCCCACCCAGGCTGCGAGTCTGGGAGAACCACAGGGCTTGTCTGCATTGGGGTTTTCAGTTTTCTAATCACAGAAAACTGAACACCCTTGTCCTGCTCCTGCCCCTTCTCCAAGGCCCCGCCCTGCTCATTCCATCCCCCTCCCTCCGTTGCTCCCTCTCCCCCACCCTTGCTCATTTTCACCCGGCTGGAGCAGGGGGTTGGGGTGTGGGAGGGGGTGCGAGCTCCAGCTGGGGGTGCAGGCTCTAGGGCTGGGCCAGGGATCAGGGGACTGGGGTGCAGGATGGGGGTTCCGGACTGGGGCTGAGGGGTTCATTGTGGGAGGGGGCTCCAGGCTGGAGTTGGAGTGCGGGAGGGGGTGAGGGCTCTGGCTGGGCTGGGGGTGCAGGCTCTGGGGCGGGGCCAGAGATGAGGGGTTGGGGTATAGGAGGGGCTCCAGGCTGTGGGTGAGCTGAGGGGTTCGGAATGTGGGAGGGGGCTCTGGGCTGGTGCAGGGGGTTGGGATGCGGGAGGAGGTGTGGGGTCTGGGAGGGAGTTTGGGTGCAGGAGGGGGCTCTGGGCTGGGGTAGGGGGTTGGGATGTGGGAGGAGGTGTGGGGTCTGGGAGGGAGTTTGGGTGCAGGAGGGGGCTCCGGGCTGGAGGAGGTGGATGCGATGCGGGAGGGGGTGTGGGGTTTGGGTGCAGAAGAGGGTTCTGAGCTGGGTTAGGGAGTTGGTGTGTGGGACGGGGTGCAGGGCGCGGGCTCTGGGTGACGCTTACCCATGGAATAGCGGCTGGCATGTCGCTCCAGCTCGGGGGCAGCCAGGTGATTCTGTGTTCTGGCCCTGGTGGCAGGCGCTGCCCTCACAGCTCCCATTGGCCATGGTTCCTGGCCAATAAGAGCTGTGGAGCCCCCGTGGCCACCCGTACACCTAGGAGCTGGAGGGACATGCCAGCCGCTTCCCGGGAGCTGTGCCGCAGAGCCGGGCAGGGAGCCTGCCAGCCCCGCTGCGCCGCCAACCAGACTTTTAACAGCCCGGTCAGTGGTGCTGACCGGAGCCGCCAGGATCCCCTTTGCATTGGTTCCAGCCGAGCCCATCTCTTCCTAGTGCGGGGCGCGCCCACTGATCTGCTGTGCCCAGGCCCTGTCTGTATTGCAGTGGGGGGCTCAGGAGCAGGCCCTGCTCAGCCTCTGTCCCCTGCAGCTATGATTGGGCCCTAGGCACTGGGCAGTGTCTGGGCTCCCAGCGTTTAGGAGTCTGGGGGCAAAGCAGGAAACTCCCAGCTGGGGCTGGGCAAGGGAGACAATTTTAACCACATCAATAGGCTCCACCCCAGCTCCCTGCAGGGAGATTGACGGGGCCTTACCTCACCACGGCAAACTCTCATTGGCTGAGCAGGTGGGGATTCAGGCCGGGCGCTGATGCTCCACAGGGGCCGAGAGCGAATTACCTCTGTGGTGGGGTGACGGACACTGCACATCCAGCAGGGGGCGCTCTGCAGCCGGGACGTCTCACACTCCCCCTGGCTTTTCTGGGCAGGCTTCTCCCCATTGTTCTCCCAATGTCATCCCTTTGCCTCCTGCCCCCTAACGCTCAGCCCTGAATCGGAGTCTGGCCATGGGGCCCGGCTCGCGTTTCCTGCTCTGCAGGGAGCCCCTTTGCCCTGAGCTGATGAGGAGCTGGCGGCTGATCCACCGGCTCAGCCCTCCCCAGCTACAGCGGCTCCCCCAGGGGAGAGGGCGGGGGGTGGGTGGGGCTAGGTTCAGGGGCCGGGTCTGCTCCATACAGAAGGTTCGACTGGTCAGGGCAGGGGTCAGTGAGAATCTCCCTGGGGCAGGGTCATTTCTGGGGGGCCGTGGATCCCCTGGGTAGGGAGATGTAATTCCCACAGTGGGGACGGGGGGAGGGAGGGTCCCTGGCTCCACCCAGAGCATCCTGCCAGAGCGACCCTGTATCCGATCCCATCCCACCCCCCGGGAACCCCAGGAAGGGGCACGAGGCAAAGAGCCTCCCTGCAGGGACGGGCTCAGGGCCCCGTGCGCAGGACTCACCAGCGGCTGCCGTTGGGCTCCGTCCACCTGGGCTGATGCCCCATCACGCGCTGCCACCGCGCCGGGACCCTCCACGCCCAGCGGCTGCTGCAGGACGGGCCCAGCCAGGGCAGCCCCGGCCAGCGCCAGAACCAGCAGCAGCACCAGCCACAAACGCCTCATCGTCCCCTCGGGCTGCGTCTCCTCGCGGGACTCTCGGGCTGTGCCACAGATTCCCCTGGGAGAGGGGCCTTGGCCTCGTGTGGGGCTGGGGGTTGTGTGAGCGACTGGCGGGTGCGAGAGGTTTTTAACCAGCCTTCCCCTCTCCCACACGGGGAGGTACCTTGGGGGTTTAGGAACCTTCTCCCCCCCCCCCCCCCCGGAAACAGGAAAGTGCCTCGTGTGCAATACACTGAAACTGCCACTTAACGGATCTCTCCAGCAGGTTTCCTCACCGCATGGAAACCTGGAGCAAGAACTATTTTGTAACATCGCCCATAGACCCTGGGCCCGGGCAGACCCCTCCCCTGGGGTGTTTGGGGTCGGCGTGAGGGGCAGGATGAGTTAGCACAGACTGTTCTGTCCCGTTACTCGTACGTGATACTTTGTCTCTCACACTGAGCCGTCAGCCCCGACAGTCACTACACGGCATCTCCAGGGCGTCTGATCAGCCCAGCGTTAAAGGAGTCAAAGCCGTGGGGCTCCCACCTGTTACATGGCAGAGCTGCTCAGAGCCTGCGGGGCTGGGACGAGGCGTCCCGGGGTGATATCGGGCAGAGGGGGGCTGAGGGGGACTAGTAAGGTATGTGAGTGTGTTTTACCCCCCGTGGGGTGCAGGCCTGCTCTGAACAGCGTTAGACACCACAGTGCTCAAAACACCCCCCCCCTCCCCCCCTGCACCGCTGTCTGCACTCCCTCTATTCTCACCCCCGGGCGGAGCTGAACCCAGGGTAGGGAAGGTTGGAAATTTGGACGAAAATCTCAGTGTCAACCCCCCTCTTGCCTGTCTGAGGGAAGGTCAGTCCCTGTGAGCCCTGGGGATCCCCACACACCCGTGTGTACCACGTCCAGCCTTGTGTGTGCACAAGGGAGGGGGGAGGAGGCGAGGGCAGCGCCAGTAAAGGGTTAATTACATGAATGCTTTTGGCTGAGGCAGCAGGTGCTGCAGCCTGTGTGTGTTCAATGCGACCCTGCTTCCATTTCCTGCCCGGTGCCAGGGAGCAGTTCAGGGCTGTGCTGACGTGCGTTGAGACACCTGCGCTGCTGGGAATGGTTCTGTGTGATAAAGCCAGAGGCCAAGATTTCCAGACTGACTGGCAGGGGTGAAAGTAACTTAAAGGATTTGCCGGTACTCCGGAGTCCTGAGGAGGGGCGTGGCCTCCACCAGAAGGGGCGTGGCCTCCACCAGAAGAGGCGGGGCCTTTAAATCCCCAGGCCCTTTAAATCAGGATTTAAAGGGCCCGGGGCTAGGGCTGTGGTAGCAGCAGCTGAGAGCCCCAAGCCCTTTAAATCAGCCCCTGAGCTCCCAGCTGCAGAGGTGGCTGGGAGCCCTGGGGTTCGGGGGCGATTTAAATGGCACGATTTAAAGGGCCCGGGGCTCTAGCTGCTGCTACCGCAGTGGAGCCCCGGGCCCTTTAAATTGCCGATGGACCCCTGGGGCTCCAGCAGCAGGGTCTGGGGCTCTGGCTGCCGCTACCCTCCAGGGCCCTTTAAATCGTCTCCGGAGCCCTGCTGCTGGAGCCCTGGGGTAGCGGCGGCAGGGCTCCGGGGGCTATTTAAAGGGCCCAGGGTGGTAGAGGCAGCGGGAGCCCTGAACCCTTTCAATAGTCACCAGAGCCCTGCCGCCACTACCCCAGGGCTCCGGCAGGCTCCGGGGGCTATTTAAAGGGCCTGGGGCTCCCACTGCCTCTACTGTCCCAGGCCCTTAAAATTGTCCCCGGAGCCCTGGGGTAGTGGCAGTGGGGCTCCAGCGGCGATTTAAAGGGCCCGGGGTGGTAGCGGTGGCGGGAGCCCTGGGCCCTTTAAATCGTCACCCGAGCCCCCCCCGCCGCTACCCCAGGGCTCTGGCAGCGGGGCTGTGGCAGCAATTTAAAGGGCCCTGGGCTCCAGTATGGCGCACCAGCTCTTGCCGGCAGGGGTGGCAGGTTTGTAGAAATTTTGGTGGTTCCCAGAACCTGCCCCTGCCCAAACTCTGCCCCCCCCAAACTCCACCCCCCACCTGCCCAAGGCTCTGGGAAGGAGTTTGGGTGGGGGAGGAGGTCTGGGGTGCAGGCCCTGAGCTGGGACAGGGGACTGGGGTGCAGGAGGGGTGCAGGGTACAGGCTCTGGGAGGGAGTTTGGGGATGGGAGGGGTTGCGGAGGGAGGGGGTGAAGGTTCTGGGAGGGAGTTTGGGGATAAGAGGGGGTGCGGAGGGAGAGGGTGCAGGGGTGAGGGCTGTGGGGTGAGGCTGGGGGTGTATTTGGGGTGTGGCTGGGGATGAGGGGTTTGGGGTGTGGGAGGGGACTCAGGGCTGAGGCAGAGGGTTAAGGTGAATGGGGTTGAGGGCTCTGGCTGGGGCTGGAGATGAGGGGTTTGGGATGTTGGAGAGGCTCAGGGCTAGGCAGGAGCGGCACCAGGGTTTTTGGCGCCCTAGGTGGGGGTTCTTCCGCGCTCCCGGTCGTCGTCGGCAATTCTGCGGCGGGGAAGTCCTTCTGCGCTCCCAGAGAAGCAGCCCAGGGAGCTGGAGGCAGAGCAGCAGCAGCAGCCGTGCTGAGGCAGAGTGGAGCTGGAGCTGGGGCTGGAGCAGTCCGGAGCCGGGTGCAGTGAGCAGCTGGGGAGAGTGACGGGGGGACCCTGGGCAGTGGGCCCAGCACAGGGAAACGCCTCAGCCAAGAGGCCTTGCAGGCCAGACTTGGAGGGGGATCATAATCCCGACCGGGCAGGGGCGACGCTGGGAAGACGGGTCCTGCCACCTAGAGCCTGAGAGCGTGTGGCCACCGCCAGAGCAAGTGTCCAACCCGCAGCGTCTCTGCAGCACAGCCAGGGCCTGAGAAGGAGCCTGGGACCGACAAGGAACAGACTGTGAACCGCCCTGATGTGCCAGAGACACTGTTTGTGATGTTCCCTGCCTCAGAGCGGGGTGATGTGTTTTCCTTTAACCTTTCCCATTTGTCCTTATTCTTTTTTAAAAGTAATTGTTAATTAAACAACTTGTATTTGCTTTAAATTGTATGAAATGATCAGTGGGGCAGGGAGGCCTCTGGGTAAAGGAAGTGGGAGCGAGGACTCGGATCCTTTCGCTAGCCCACTTCACCGGGGTAGTGCAGAAGCCAGGAAAGTTCCCCACAATAGCGGGCCCATTCCCCCGCTTACACCAGGAACCCTTCATCTCCATCTCTCTACCCTGGCAGCATCTTCTATGGGCAAGCTGGGAGCTGGGCTCTGCTGGGTCCAGCGGCCTCTAGTGGCAGCCAGCAGCTCTGCAATACCAAATCTGGGGGAGGTGAAGGAAATTCTGCACAGAATATTAATGCGATGTGAATTGTGCATTGTGCAATGGTGCAGAATTCCCCCAGGAATAATGGGGAGAAGAAGTGAGAACAAATAATCATGTCAGGGTCTCCACTGAATTGCACAGCATTTATCCAATTATGGCAATAATGTGAACAAGGACGTGTGTATTACTAATTGTGTTTTTTTGCTATAAAAGCTGTTGAAAAATCTGTATTCGGGGGGACTGCCAGTTCGCTGGTACCCCCCTTGCATGCTGGTAATAAAGGGGCCTCGGGCGATTCTGATCCAAACACAACGCGTGGTCGTTTTTCCACGACACAGTGTTATATTGACCGTCTAGTCTGCACAAAAAGTTACAGAACCCTGCTTAAGAAAAAGACTATTTGTAAGTGAATTAAGCAGTCATGGGGTAAGAGGGAAGGTTTTGTCATGGATCAGTAACTATTTAAAAGACAGGAAACAAAGGGTAGGAATAAATGGTCAGCTTCACAATGGTGAGAGGTAAACAATGGGGTTCCATAAAGAACTGTATTAAACATATTCATAAATTATCTGGGAAAAGGGGTAAACAGTGAGGTTTCAAAGCTTGCAGATGATACAAAACTACTCAAGATAGTTAAGTCCAAACCCGACTGCAAAGACTTACAGAGGGATCTCACGAAACTGGGCGATCAGCCAAGGAAATGACAGATGAAATTCAGTGTTGATAATGCAAAGTAATGCACATTAGAAAACATAATCCTAACTAGACATACAAAATGATGGGTCTAAATTAGCTGTTACCAGTCAAGAAAGAGATCTTAGGAGTCATTGTGGACAGTTCTCTGAAAACTATGTGAAGTGGTGGTACAAAAAGCTAACTTAATGTTTGGAACCCATTGGAAAGGGATAAATAATAAGAAAGAAAATATTATATTGCCTATATATAAATACATTGTATCCTCAGTCCCTGAATACTTTGTGCAGTTCTGGTTGCCCAACCAAAAAAAAAAAAAGATATATTAGAACTGAAAAAGTCCAGAGAAGAGAAATAGAAATGTCCAGAGTTCGAGCTTTATTTTTTTTGAGAAAAAGCTGAAGTTTTCTGCTAAAATGGTTGATGCATAAGAATTTATGTGTATGTGTGTAAAAACTCCCTAGGTAAGGGGAACATTTTCCGAAAGTTTTAATGGTGAATCGTTCTTCTTCAGAGAATTGCAACCTTTCAAAATCGCCACCAGCTCTCATAACTGTCGACAGGAATAAGGCTAAAGCTGCCTTTAAGCAAAGAGGTCCTCTTTCAATATGACCACCACCTGCCATTATTTACCAACAGCAGTAAAGTCAAGCTGCCCTCACAGAAACTAGTGGTCCATGTCAGCACAGAGAGCCATCCTTGAGAATAGAAGATGCAAGCTGTTTTGAAAGAGGGCAGTTCCTCTTGGTATCTTCTGAAGAAGAACTTTTACTCTGGAAATATTTTGAGCTAGGGACAGGGCATCTTTTGGGGAGAGAGAGTCACCATCTTTCACACTCATTTCTACTTTGGTCCACAATCCTTTGGATATGTTACCATTCTGGGAATGTGGTCAAGCACATCTTCTTTCCCAGGCTAGATTTGGGCTGATGTGTGGATGGGCTGATGCCTCTAGCATGTCTGTGGTTGAAGCTTGTAGGTTACTTTTCTAGTTACAAAAGACAATTCTCTAACCTAGGACTAGATCTTCAGCTTTGATGTACGTGTTTCAAATTAGGAAGAGCACCTACAGCCTGTGATACAGGGGAGCGGGGGCGAGAAAGGAGAAATCTAATTAGAAAGTTAATGTGAAGAACTGGTTGAAAAAGTGTTGACTACACTATTTTCTGTTGAAAAATGCCAGTCAGTCTAAACTGAAATGTTTCTTGGAAACATATTGGTTTGACAAACTTTTTTTGTCATATGTGACTCAAAGATGGATGTTCCCATTGTCTAACCATTCCTGCTTCTTTTTGAAAAATGCCCCCTGAGGCCACATTTAACTGAGGTATCATTTGATGTGTCTGTTTTATAAAGAGGAACTGCACATCTTGAATTACATTCATACCATCTATCTCTGAATGGCCTCCCAAGCTTTCCTTCTGCGCAGACGTGAGCGAGGTCTCCATATTTCACTCTGTGAGCAGTGATCTCTGGTGAGATGCTAATGCCTATAGTAACTCTCTCTTTATTGTGTTTCTAGGGGAGGGGAAATTGCTGGGAAACGGTGCCTCTGATCAAAAAGTAGACACGCTTAGCCCAGAGAGTGCAGACCACAGCTCTTGAGGAAAAGGGGACAGGGAAGGACTCAGTGCTGGGAGAGGGAAACACAGGGTTACAACCCCAAAAAGGGATTGCATATGTACAGTCCTGGGGTTGGGAGACAGCTCCCCAAAGGGCCAACAACATTCACAGTCATTGGTGAGCAAATGCAGCCTGAATCAAAAAGTAACAAGAGGTTGCCCTGGAGAGGCAGTTTGACACATATCCCAGGAGAAATGAGAGAATATTCATGCACATACACCTCTACTCTGATATAATGTGACCTGAATTTGGATAGAACGCGGTAAAGCAGTGCTCCGGAGGAGGGGGGGGGGGGGCGGGGCAGTGCACTCCGGCGGATCAAAGCAAGTTCGATATAACACGGTTTCACCTATAACACGGTAAGATTTTTTGGCTCCCGAGGACAGCGTTGTATCGGGGTAGAGGTGTATATGGTTCCGCATGTATTTTTTTTATTTGTTAAAGACTTAAAACAAAATAGACACTTGAAGTATTAAAGTGCTTGATTTATGATCCTCAAGCTAGTCCAGTTTATACCATCTCAGGATCTAGCTCCACCAGTCCTGATTACAAGAGATGTACATGTTTTGCAGGAGACCAGGTGAGGGTACGTTTGTGTCCAGATGTGTTTTGTGTTGGCTGAGTTGGCCACTGCACTTGCTTTTGCTGTTTTGTTGTGGATTGTGTTTCTACTCATCTGTAGATCTGTGTTTCTACTCATCTAAAGCTGGCACAGGTGTCTTTTAGGTCTTCAAAGTCTAAAGACAATGAATAACGTATGGGAGGCACAGGAAACTGCAGTGGAAGAAACCTAAACTAGGACGGGGATATACAGAGGAGGGTGAGGGAGTCAGGCATAAGGATGTTCCCATGGCTGAGGGGCTAATCCTACATTTGGTAGACCCAGATTCAAGTACTTGTTCTGTCAAAGACTTCCTGAGTTATCTTCACAACTTGCTTTATCCCATTGTGCCTCAGTCACCCATTAGTGGAATGGGGACAGTCATAATTCCCGACCTCACAGGGGTGTAGTGAGGCTAAATACATGCAAGGTTGTGAGGTGGGCAATTGTCATGCTACTGAGGAGTATGCGAAGGCAATGGATCAGTACATCGAACTTTCCAAAATTCCTTTGAAAAGCCCAGATTAGCTGCTTCAAACAGCAGCTCCCAGGGTGGCCTGAATGCACTGGCTTTTACCTAGGGTTTAAACACAAAGCATACCTGGACGTGGGCAGAGGTTGGCTTATTAGTTAATATAAACACTTTATTATTACAAGATCACCTCCGGTTTAATTTGCTGGTCGTTCTGCAGTCCAATGGGCCCTTAGTTATCCAACACTGGGTAATGTGATGTGTCATTGCACAGTGAGTTAAATCCAGGCAAAAGCACGGCCATTTCTTACACTGCCTCATCTGGGAAGTTGTGAAAACGTGGCTGAACTGGGTATGGCTTTTGAGTTAAAAACCCATCTTTTCCCTATAATGGTTTGTGCGCATGCTAGCTCTGATCTTCAGACTGACTGGAACAAGGGGGCTCTCCAGTCGCTAGATATCTGGCTTCCTTTAATTGCAAACAAACGTGAAAACCGCAGAGAAAAGAGGGAAGACGGGTTTTTAACTATTTGGACCATTGCATCTATCATATTCCACTTTTGCATGCTAGGTTGCTGCGTGAGCACACTGAGCACTGATCCCATGGCAGGGCTGGTCCACAACATTTTGGCACCTGAGGCGGGGAGCTCAAATGACACCCCCATACCCCCTAGCTCGGGCCAAAATTTTGAAAGGTCTCAATTATGCCTTCTTCCTGTTCTACTCCCCTCATGGTGCTGCTCTGCTACCTATCCCAATAAAGGAGAACTAATAACTTAAAATGCCTTGTTCAAAAATTTTAAGTAACACAACTTTCAAATGCCTGACCAGCAAATGTAACTTTTCTTGTCTGCATAGTAAACACTGGCATTTGTATCTGTTTGAATAATCAAAGTGGTGCTTTCTGCGCCTTCTTGGTTGCAGAGATATGAACTGCTTCCTGCAGAAGGTTCACAGTCTGGGCCAGCTCATGCTCTATTGAGATGGTTGCAAGGCCGACCAGCCTCTCCTGTGTCATTGTCAATAAAAATGATGTGTTTTTATTAACTTCAGCTTGGAGAAATTTTTTTTTTTTTTTTTTTTATTAATGGAGATATCCCATCTCCTAGAACTGGAAGGGACCTTGAAAGGTCATTGAGTCCAGCCCCCTGCCTTCACTAGCAGGACCAAGTACTGATTTTGCCCCAGATGCCTAAGTGGCCCTCTCAAGGATTGAACTCACAACCCTGGGTTTAGCAGGCCAATGCTCAAACCACTGAGCTATCCCTCCCCTGTTCTCCACTGGCAACTGTTACAGGAAGTGTTAGAAGTATGCGCAGACCAACAAAAGCATTTGGAAAGAGGCTGGTCATCTTATTTGTGCACATATATTCCAGAACAGCCTTTGGGGTAGATCCTGCTGAAATGTAACTTGAAAGGGCTTTCAGTTTGGGGTCTCTTATGGGATTATCCCGTGCCTCGTAATCAAAATGTCTTCTTCTTTGGTGACTCTTGTATTTTTGTATGGGTGGTAAAATAGCTTTGGTGTGAAGTTCCTCTGCCAACTTCTGTGCACTCTTCAGAATGTTTTGAAATCCCTCATCTGACCGGTAAGACTGTAGGTATGACTTTGCTTTGTCCAGTTGTTCCATTGCTCCAGATATATCAAGGTCAACACCTTAAAGTCTCTTGCTTACAACATTTATTTCAAATAGTATGTCTTGCCACAACACTAAGCCACACAGAAATTTGAAGTTATGTATGTTTCTGGTGATTCCATTTCCCTCTGCCACTGTTCTCCCACGAACAGTTCCTGTCATAGCATTATCCTCGATAATGGCAACTATGGCATCAAACTCAGCCATCAGCTCCACAATTTTAAGGAATTTCTATTGTTTGGCACATGCAGCTGTTCTGAAGTGCCACGCAGTGCTAGGTTTTGGGTAGCAAGCATTCTCACAAAGGCAATGAGCCTTTTCAGAACATTTTGCCAGTAAAGATACTCTGATGCAATCTTCTCTTGATGCTGATCATCTATGGTGGCCTTTAACCTTAGTCTCATCTCAAGTTCTTTCCACCTATGGAATGCTCTCTGGTGAATTGTTGTCGTCTCATGGCATGCCAGATTTCTAGCCCGATTTTTCCAGTCCTTTGTTCCTGTAGAACCCAATGTGGCTGGAACATTAGACTGGTAGAGTGTGAAACAAAAACAGTATGCAACATTCTGGGTTTTTGAGTACATAAGCCATGGCCTCTCCACTTTGTCACCATTGGGGATTTCACATCAGGAATGTGTTGGATGGAAACTTCTATTTTCATTCTCTTTGGAGGACATGAAGTTTTTCACTTGCTATGGCCCATGCAGTACAAGGAAGTCCCTCAGGCTACTGCTCAAGTGGGTCCACAGTCCTGGATCATCTAGATTTAAGGAACTAAACTCAGCAGCAGCTGCTTCTTGCGCCTCAACCACACTCTTCTCTGATCTACACTTTTCTTCAGGAATGTGCATGGTTACATCCATTTGAGATGGAGATATGGATGCTGCAGTAGCTGCCAGGTCACCTGCACTCTGACTAACTGGAAGATCAGGCATCTCCTCACCACTCCCATCCTCACTGGGGCCGGAAGGCTCACCGTGAACATTTGTGTCTATGAATCTCAGGAGAGCTCCTTCCTGCTTAGATAGAAAAGCTTCCTTTGCTTGCTTTCCTTTTCTAAATGCTGCCCCAGAGGGGCGTTTTCTTCTTTCTCTCATGACTGCTGTTCTGTGCCAGCTATAGTGGCTCTCAACACTCAATTGAAGAGGACAAATAAGCAGGCTGGTAGCAGGGTCTGAGTGAGGGAAGAAATCAGCCTCTTAAGGGCCTAACTGGCTCCTCCTATTTCAGTTGACCGCCTGTTCTCCTCAAGTGGGTTCAGGGAAGCAGCAGGAAACAGGAAGCTCTCTGACAAGCTGGTGTGAATCAGTCCAGGCTCCTGCAGGTGCTAGAGAGGTGCATAAGAGGCTCCTCCTCCTTTCTCTCCCTGCAACTCCTGTTACTTTCCGGGATTCCCCTCTCACCTTTTCTCCTGACTGCCTGCACGGTGCAACCTAGGGGGCGCCGCTGCCAATCCAGACGCTGGCTGCAGATCGCAGACTGTAGGAAGGGAGGACGTGTATGAGAAGAACCACGCTCCCAGTGAATTGCTCTCCTGCCCTTTAGAAAGCCAGCGAAGGCCTTTGCTTGGGAATCGATACAGATAGGTACATTTACACAGTAATGGCTCCTTTCCCTTGTAGACTGCACAGCAGCAGCCAGAAGGAGACTGGAGCCGCTTGCGGCGGGAAGTGTAAGACCCCTGCTGGGGCTGAGTTGTGCTGTCAGTGCCGTGCAGCCGGGGCCGGCTTGCATGGCGTGCTCGGACAGCTGGCGGGCTGCAGGATTTGCAGGCAGAGGAGGCTCTGCTCCCTGGGGAGAGAAGGGAGGGATGGGCCCTTCCTCCAGCCCAGCACGCCACCATCTCTGTGCATCTCGAGCAGGGAGAATACATATGCACCAGCAGCAGACACCATTTTCTACACTCTGGGTCCTAGTGGGGCCCCCCCACAGTCTGTCACCTGAGGCAGCCACCTCAGTTCGCCTCATGGTAAGGCCAGCCCTGTCCTGTGGGCACGGAGAACCTAACTCCCACTGAGGTCAGCCAGGGAGGCTGGATGTGCACATTGCAGGAAATAGACTGTCAGGACAGCAGAATCCACGGAAAAAAGCGCGTATTGCGAATTGCAAGCCAGGCTCTCACTGGGTGGCTCTTTGTCCTGCCTCTGTTGGCTAGAGCGTGAGCAGAGCTTGAGGAGACAGCTGCTGCGGCTGTGGCCAGCCATCGAAGCGCGTTTCCCATCGTCTCTCTTCTGGCTGTGGATGCTCGACTGCAGCAGCTCCGCAGAGGTCCCAGCCTCGCTCTCTAATGTCCATTCTCCCCTTGCTTGCATGGCGCTTCCTGGACCATTGAGTAGCCTCATGAAAACATCCCAGTTGTGGACACAGGCACCAGCCACCGATTCCCCAAGCCAAAGTCCCCTTCGCAATCCAGGGAAACAGCCTGGGTTGTCTGGAGCGCAGGGTTTGGCCCATGGTGACTGCAGACACTGCACCTGCTGCACAGTGACTCCTGGGACCCCTCTAGCCCATCAGCACTCGGCTCTCCCGCATTCTGCTGAGCGGCTGAGATCTGGGGGAACAGAAACCCTTTGTTAGAGACGGAAAATCTCCTCCGAGGAACACTCTGTCAATGGCTGCCAGAGGCCTTCCCTGTGAAACCCAAATGCGCAGTCCCTCGGATTCCCACAGGGGAGATCTCAGCTCATTCACTTGTCACCCGTGGCTGCAGTCTCTGATAGGGGGAATGACGAGGGTTTTTTTGCCAATGGTCCCTTCTACAGCGCCCATAATGGGAGGAGGTTTGGCCTTGTGATGTGAGGCCCGGGTCTGAGAATCAGGGCTCCTGGGTTCAGCAGCTCTGGAAGGGGGCGCGGTCTAATGGCTGGAGCTGGATTGGTTGACACTGAGTGAGATGGGCTTGTGCTGAAGGACCCTGGTTCAATCCCCACCATTTCCTGTGATGTCTACATGTGGCCATGAATGTACTTACCTATCAGTGTAGGTTGTTTAGCCCATTCCTGGACACATGTGTTACATCTGCTGCTGGCCATCCCTGAGATGTAGGTCCTTCATCCACTCAAGGACATGGTATATCAAGGTCAATCCAGCAGCTCCCATCTGGTCTTCACCTCCACAATGGACAGCGAACTTTAACCTGACCAGAGAAAGACAGGGTGGTGTTCTTCAGGGGAATCTCCTGGAGCTCCCGTCGCCCGTCGCCCGTGCTCCACCTCACACCCCGGCACTCTAAGGGTTTTCCAAAGATACCACTAATCTCGGATAAACAAAGCAGCTGAGATGAGGTCAGTGTGGGTGGATTTACTGAGCAGTCTGGTTCTAATGGAAGAACAGATTTCTCCCCTGCTCTAGGGAGATTCCCATAGGAAAAGTCTCTGATGGTGGGGGTGGGGGCAATGCAAACCCCTCAACCCCTAGAATGGCAGGAAATCAGGACTCGGGGAGTTAAGCGGTGTCTCTGTCCTGCTGGAGGGAGCAGATCTGGAGAGCAGGAAGAGCACTAGTGGCATTGTAGGAAAGACAGTGACTTCTACCTGTGAAGGTGGCTGAAGCTTCTTGCAGACATTAGAGTCCAGGATCCTTACAACTCCTTTGGGGATCCTTTCCCTAGGAATAAAATAAGGACAACACGCAGAGAATGACATTTGAATCCCAGCTCTGGGATCCAGGGAAAAGGGATGATCTCAGCCAGGCTACGTACCAGGAACCTGATTTTTGTCCCAAGAGCCACAATTACCCAGATGAGGTTTTCTTCCCTATTTGCTTTCAGGTTATTTACTCATAGTATTCATTTGTTTGCTTTGCCGTGTTTCCACTCTCTGCATCTGTTCATTGGTTTAAGTAACATCCTTTCAGTTTTTGCTTCTGTTTCCTCTTATTACAGTGTAGTATCTGCTTAGCACTTTTAAAAAAAATCAATTAGAAACAAAATCCTGATCCTACATTGAAGAGGAAGGTTTCTGAGAATTTGGCTGCAGAACTTTAGTGTCTGCATATTTCATTCACTATTATTTATTCAGGTGCAGGTCTGATGCAATCTGCCCATCCAAGAATCCCATATGAAGCATGGGGTGCCCTTAGAATACCTGTTAAAAGAGAAGAAAAGAGTAGATTAAAAGTTGGGGAAATCAACCAATGCATCAGCACTTCTCTGCATCATTGAAGCACCAGTCATGGGAGTGAAACAGGTTAAAAATCCCCATCGTTTTTTCCCACTAGACAGCCATCCAAAAAGAAAAAGGCCTTCAGCCAATTATTTCCTTACACTCTGAAGGGGTGAGATTCAGTCCTGTGCAGACAGCCAGGGCAAGCTCTGTGCATCACAGCGGGTTTCAGTGGCACTTCACTGCACAGGTGCTGTGAGATTTCAGTGGCAGAGTTTTCCTCCTGGATTGGAACTGCCGGCTGGAATCCTGCGAGGTACAGAGCAGAGAGAGGTTTGGGCCACAATGTTCACCTCAGAGGCTGAGCTTCCGCAGACTTTTGGGATGTTCCCATCTGAGGAGGATGCTTTTGGCCAGCCCCAGTTCAGAGCTTTCAGTCACCTCAACCGGTGATTCTCTGGCACAGCTGATCTAAAGTAGCTGAACTTTTCAGGCCTTGCCCCCATCTCCGACCCCCCTTGCACCTCGCATTGCCCTCTAATAGCCCCGTCCCTTCTCTTGATCCCTGCCAAGCTCAAATACAGAGCCTAGCTCATGCTCCTCCTCTCTTAGACCCTCCCCTTACATGATCCTCCCCTACCTCTGACAGACTGCTCACTGTGCCCTTCCCCAGCTCCTGGAGAAATCATGGCTCCTCAGAACAACCTGGGAATGGGGGGTTCCAACCTCTGTGTGGGGTGCGTGGTTTTCCGTCTAAGCATCACTGAGAGCCAGCACTTCTCGATTTCACAGGATGAGGCTATGGCTCCCCAAGCTGGGCCAGCTGCAGGCTGCATTGCTGTGGACAGATCCCAGATATTGGAAGACAGAGGGGGAGGAAGCCCCTGCTCATTTCCAGTTCAGAGACGGGCCCCATCGAAGACGGGCCAAGAGGGGAGGAGAGAACGAAGGGCAGAAAGTGAAGCTGCCTCTGTGGGGAGGGCAGTCCTGTAAAACCCAGTCCAGTTCCCAGATCTCCTCCACATTTCCAGGTGTGACTTTGGAGAGGTCACTTCATCACCTTCATTCCCTGTCTGTAAAATGGGGGTAGTAGTCCCCCCCACAAGGAGGAGAAGGGAGGACAGTCCCATTGTCTGTGAGGGGCTTGGTCACTCTGGGCACGGATTGTGCCAGAGTGAGGGAAGGGACCCAGAGTTTGCTCCCTAGAGCCAGGGGAGGAGGATGGGATCAGAAGGTCAGCCAAGGGGGATGGGTCAGGAACTGCTCCAACAGACGGGGCATAGGGATTGGGTCAGTGCCAGGGACTTGGTACCTCCCTTCAGCAAATGGCTTCCCTCTTGTCATCAACAGTCTGTATAATATCTGACTCCTTCCTAGTGTCCTCGAGGGGCTCCCTTCGTTCTTCTTGAATGTAATGGATTTGTTGACCCAGGTCGATAGCTGGGAAGTTCGGAGAGGCCATTAGTAGTGTGGCATGAAATCAGTGGGAAATCTATAGTTAGCAAAACAAAGGTGTCATTGGCCTTTGGAAATTTGGAGCTGATCTGTCCTCTCAGCCGAAGGTACTCGTGCACAAAGGGATGAAGCGCGCCATCTTGGTCAGGTGATCTATGAGAGTCAGTTCCATCATGTGGCCATTTGAATGAGTGAAATTCCTGGCAATGGCTGCCATGGACGGAGCAGGGTCTCCAGAGGCCTGAGATGCCAAGAGGTTAGGTGCGTGGTGCCTTGGTGAAAGCGCAGAAGTCACGTGAGTCAAGCTAAGTCTGAATTTCGGCCCACATCTGGCAACACCAAATCAAGCAGGCCCTGGTGGTCAAAGTAGATGCGTCTACTTCCACGATGAATGCTGTGCGTCAGAATAGATGCAGTGGTGAAGGCAATTCTGAGCTGTTTGCGGGCTTGTTGGAACTTGGATGACCAAACGAATGCGGCCATTTTGTGGAGGAGAGCTCTCGTGGGGGTTACTGGCTCTGAGAACCCTGGGCCGACGCAGCAGTAAAGCTGGTGAAGTCTAGGAAGCGCTGCTCTTCTTGAGGACTTCAAACTTTGTCCCATTTATGAATGGCTTCCACCTTATTTGCATCAATCGTAACACCTTCTGGGGAGAGGATGTACCCCCAAAACTCTGTGGAGAGTTGGCTGGAGGTACGCTTTTCCAATTCTGTGTTGAGACCACGCTGCCGAAACCTCTCCAGGTTCGGATGAGGTGTGTGTGCTGCTCTGGGTTCTCCAAAAAGAGGAGTATGTCACCTGAATAGATGACACTGTCCCCAAATACATCTCTGATGAAGGGTTGCAAGGTCAGGGGACCGTTAGTTAGCTCCAATGGCATATCAGACAGTTAAAATGTCCATAGTGTGTTTTGAAATCTGTCTTCCATTTGTCCCTTGCCCAAATGAGTGTTAGATTGGAAATCCTCGCAGATGAAGTTTGATGAAAACCTTTGCAGATTTCCTGTGAGCCAACAATTGTGAGATTCACAGCAGGGGGTAATGACCTGGACTTGGACACTGGCTCTGGTTCTGTTTCTGCTTTGTTGATGGACTCTGATCTCGGTTTTGATCCTGGTGTGTCCCTGGACCTTGATTCTAGTACCACTCTTAGCCTAGGTGCCATCCTGCACCTCGCTGTGACCTAGGCGCCTACCACTGGACCTAATTATCAGATGCAGCATGTGACATCAGGTTGTGCAACTTTTTGCATAAAAGCAGGCTCTCCGCAAGTAAGTGGCCAGATCACACCAGGTGTGAACCATGGCCTCACTACATGAGCCTGGCCCGGTTCTGCCCCTACTGGAGTTGTGCAATGGAAATGACTGAAAATGTAGGGGTTCCTTGTCATAACTATAAAGGAAAGGGTAACAGCTTTCCTGTGTACAGTACTAAAATCCCTCCTGGTCAGAGACTTCAAAATCCTTTTACCTGTAAAGGGTTAAGAAGCTCGGGTAACCTGGCTGACACCTGACCCAGAGGACCAATAAGGGGACAAGATACTTTTAAATCTTGGGGGGGGGGAAGGCTTTTGTGTGTGCTCTTTGTTTTAAGGGGTGGTTCGCTCTTGGGACTGAGAGGGACCAGACATCAATCCAGGTTCTCCCCATCTTTTTAAACAAGTCTCTCTTATTTTAAAATTGTAAGTAAAAGCCAGGCAAGGCGTCTTAGATTTACTTTGTTTTTCTTATGCTGGGTCACACCCCTTTGCAGTTGACTGAAACTGGGATGTACATGCAGCATGTGACATCAGGTTGTGCAACTTTTTGCATAAAAGCAGGCTCTCCGCAAGTAAGTGGCCAGATCACACCAGGTGTGAACCCCATGGCCTCACTACATGAGCCTGGCCCGGTTCTGCCCCTACTGGAGTTGTGCAATGGAAATGACTGAAAATGTAGGGGTTCCTTTTACCAACCTCCATCCCTGGACCTACTCCACCATTCTTGACTCGGATACCCGGCAGTACTATAAGGGCCCTACCGTCAATCAAACCCTAACCACCGCCCCTTGACCCTTAAGCCCCACCCCTTGACCCGTAGTCCCTCCCACCTGTCACTGGAAGTCCCGCCCCATGGGGGTGTTACTTCTGGGGTCAAGGTGGCCACATGACTGGAAGCAAGGTGTGTCACGTGACCCCTCTAAGAACTCCTCCCACCACTCTCTACCAATCAGGATGGGTTTCATCCCAAACGGACTGCCCCGAGGGGAGATTTGACTAATCAGGGTGATAGCAGGCTGGCTAACCTAGTGAGGAGGGCTTTAAACTAGGTTCACCGGGGGAAGGAGACCAAAGCCCTGAGGTAAGTGGGGAAATGGGATCCTGGGAGGAAGCACAAGCAGGAGAGCGCAAGGGGGGAGGACTCCTGTCTCATACTGAGAGAAAGGGACGATCGATGAGTTATCTTAAGTGCCTATACACAAATGCAAGAAGCCTGGGAAACAAGCAGGGAGAATTGGAAGTCCTGGAACAGTCAGGGAACTACGATGCAATTGGAATAACAGAGACTTGGTGGGATAATTCACATGACTGGAGTACTGTCATGGACGGATATAAACTGTTCAGGAAGGACAGGCAGGGCAGAAAAGGTGGGGGAGTTGCATTGTATGTAAGAGAGGAGTATGACTGCTCAGAGCTCCGGTATGAAACTGCAGAAAAACCTGAGAGTCTCTGGATTAAGTTTAGAAGTGTGAACAACAAGGGTGATGTTGTGGTGGGAGTCTGCTATAGACCACCAGACCAGGGGGATGAGGTGGACCAGGCTTTCTTCCGGCAACTAGCAGAAGTTACTAAATCGCAGGCCCTGGTTCTCATGGGAGACTTTAATCACCCTGATATCTGCTGGGAGAGCAATACAGCGGTGCACAGACAATCCAGGAAGTTTTTGGAAAGTGTAGGGGACAATTTCCTGGTGCAAGTGCTGGAGGAACCAACTAGGGGCAGAGCTTTTCTTGACAAGCTGCTCACAAACAGGGAAGAATTAGTAGGGGAAGCAAAAGTGGATGGGAACCTGGGAGGCAGTGACCATGAGATGGTCGAGTTCAGGATCCTGACACAAGGAAGAAAGGAGAGCAGCAGAATACGGACCCTGGACTTCAGAAAAGCAGACTTTGACTCCCTCAGGGAACAGATGGGCTGGATCCCCTTTGGAGAATAACATGAAGGGCAAAGGGGTCCAGGAGAGCTGGCTGTATTTTAAAGAATCCTTATTGCGGTTGCAGGAACAAACCATCCCGATGTGTAGAAAGAATAGTAAATATGGCAGGCGACCAGCTTGGCTAAACAGTGAAATCCTTGCTGATCTTAAACGCAAAAAAGAAGCTTACAAGAAGTGGAAGATTGGACAAATGACCAGGGAGGAGTATAAAAATATTGCTCAGGCATGCAGGAGTGAAATCAGGAAGGCCAAATCACACTTGGAGTTGCAGCTAGCAAGAGATGTTAAGAGTAACAAGAAGGGTTTCTTCAGGTATGTTAGCAACAAGAAGAAAGTCAAGGAAAGTGTGGGCCCCTTACTGAATGAGGGAGGCAACCTAGTGACCGAGGATGTGGAAAAAGCTAATGTACTCAATGCTTTTTTTGCCTCTGTCTTCACGAACAAGGTCAGCTCCCAGACTGCTGCACTGGGCAGCACAGTATGGGGAGAAGGTGACCAGCCCTCTGTGGAGAAAGAAGTGGTTCGGGACTATTTAGAAAAACTGGACGTGCACAAGTCCATGGGACCGGATGCGCTGCATCCGAGGGTGCTAAAGGAGTTGGCGGATGAGATTGCAGAGCCATTAGCCATTATTTTTGAAAACTCATGGCGATCGGGGGAGGTCCCGGATGACTGGAAAAAGGCTAATGTAGTGCCCATCTTTAAAAAAGGGAAGGAGGAGGATCCGGGGAACTACAGGCCAGTCAGCCTCACCTCAGTCCCTGGAAAAATCATGGAGCAGGTCCTCAAGGAATCAATTATGAAACACTTAGAGGAAAGTGATCAGGAACAGTCAGCATGGATTCACCAAGGGGAAGTCGTGCCTGACTAACCTAATTGCCTTCTATGATGAGATAACTGGCTCTGTGGATGAGGGGAAAGCAGTGGATGTGTTATTCCTTGACTTTAGCAAAGCTTTTGATACGGTCTCCCACAGTATTCTTGCTGGCAAGTTAAAGAAGTATGGGCTGGATGAATGGACTGTAAAGTGGATAGAAAGCTGGCTAGATCGTCGGGCTCAACGGGTAGTGATCAATGGCTCCATGTCTAGTTGGCAGCCAGTTTCAAGCGGAGTGCCCCAAGGGTCGGTCCTGGGGCCGGTTTTGTTTAATATCTTTATTAATGATCTGGAGGATGGTGTGGACTGCACTCTCAGCAAGTTTGCAGATGACACTAAACTGGGAGGCGTGGTAGATACACTAGAGGGTAGGGATCGGATACAGAGGGACCTAGACAAATTAGAGGATTGGGCCAAAAAAAACCTGATGAGGTTCAACAAGGACAAGTGCAGAGTCCTGCACTTAGGACGGAAGAATCCTATGCACTGCTACAGACTAGGGACCGAATGGCTAGGTAGCAGTTCTGCAGAAAAGGACCTAGGGGTCACAGTGGACGAGAAGCTGGATATGAGTCAACAGTGTGCTCTTGTTGCCAAGAAGGCTAACGGCATTTTGGGCTGTATAAGTAGGGGCATTGCCAGCAGATCGAGGAACGTGATCGTTTCCCGTTATTCGACATTGGTGAGGCCTCATCTGGAGTACTGTGTCCAGTTTTGGGCCCCACACTACAAGAAGGATGTGGAAAAATTGGAAAGAGTCCAGCGGAGGGCAACAAAAATGATTAGGGGTCTGGAGCACATGACTTATGAGGAGAGGCTGAGGGAACTGGGATTGTTTAGTCTCCAGAAGAGAAGAATGAGGGGGGATTTGATAGCTGCTTTCAACTACCTGAGGGGGGGTTCCAGAGAGGATGGAGCTCAGCTGTTCTCAGTGGTGGCAGATGACAGAACAAGGAACAATGGTCTCAAGTTGCAGTGGGGGAGGTCTAGGTTGGATATTAGGAAACACTATTTCACTAGGAGGGTGGTGAAGCACTGGAATGCGTTACCTAGGGAGGTGGTGGAGTCTCCTTCCTTGGAGGTTTTTAAGGCCCGGCTTGACAAAGCCCCGGCTGGGATGATTTAGTTGGGAATTGGTCCTGCTTTGAGCAGGGGGTTGGACTAGATGACCTCCTGAGGTCCCTTCCAACCCTGATATTCTATGATTCTGGGGTGGGGTGACCTGTCTGGAAGTGGGCCGTGTGACCCCTCTAAGAACTCCTCCCACCACTCTCTACCAATCAGGATCGGTTTCGTCCCGAAAGGACCATCCCGAGAGGAGATTTGACCAATCAGGGCGAGTTCCGGGGCGGGGTGACCCATCCGGAAGTGGGCCGTATGACCCCACTAAGAACTCCTCCCAAGGCCCTCTGCCAATCAAAGTGCAGCACCATTACCCCATAAGTCCCAGTGCCAGACAGAGAAGGCCATCTCTTACCAAGGACATGTGTTTTAGAAATCGTGGAAAGGCTGCTGAGTGGAAACATAGAATCATAGAATCATAGAATATCAGGGTTGGAAGGGACCTCAAGAGGTCATCTAGTCCAACCCCCTGCTCAAAGCAGGACCAATTCCCAACTAAATCATCCCAGCCAGGGCTTTGTCAAGCCGGGCCTTAAAAACCTCCAAGGAAGGAGACTCCACCACCTCCCTAGGTAACGCATTCCAGTGCTTCACCACCCTCCTAGTGAAATAGTGTTTCCTAATATCCAACCTGGACCTCCCCCACTGCAACTTGAGACCATTGCTCCTTGTTCTGTCATCTGCCACCACTGAGAACAGCCGAGCTCCATCCTCTTTGGAACCCCCCTTCAGGTAGTTGAAGGCTGCTATCAAATCCCCCCTCATTCTTCTCTTCTGGAGACTAAACAATCCCAGTTCCCTCAGCCTCTCCTCATAAGTCATGTGCTCCAGACCCCTAATCATTTTTGTTGCCCTCCGCTGGACTCTTTCCAATTTTTCCACATCCTTCTTGTAGTGTGGGGCCCAAAATTGGACACAGTATTCCAGATGAGGCCTCACCAATGTCGAATAAAGGGGAACGATCACGTTCCTCGATCTGCTGGCAATGCCCCTACTTATACAGCCCAAAATGCCGTTAGCCTTCTTGGCAACAAGAGCACACTGTTGACTCATATCCAGCTTCTCGTCCACTGTGACCCCTAGGTCCTTTTCTGCAGAACTGCTACCTAGCCATTCGGTCCCTAGTCTGTAGCAGTGCATGGGATTCTTCCGTCCTAAGTGCAGGACTCTGCACTTATCCTTGTTGAACCTCATCAGGTTTTTTTTGGCCCAATCCTCTAATTTGTCTAGGTCCCTCTGTATCCGATCCTTACCCTCTTGTGTATCTACCACGCCTCCTAGTTTAGTGTCATCTGCAAACTTGCTGAGAGTGCAGTCCACACCATCCTCCAGATCATTAATAAAGATATTAAACAAAACTGGCCCCAGGACCGACCCTTGGGGCACTCCGCTTGAAACCGGCTGCCAACTAGACATGGAGCCATTGATCACTACCCGTTGAGCCCGACGATCTAGCCAGCTTTCTATCCACCTTACAGTCCATTCATCCAGCCCATATTTCTTTAACTTGGCGGCAAGAATACTGTGGGAGACTGTATCAAAAGCTTTGCTAAAGTCAAGGAATAACACATCCACTGCTTTCCCCTCATCCACAGAGCCAGTTATCTCATCATAGAAGGCAATTAGGTTAGTCAGGCACGACTTCCCTTTGGTGAATCCATGCTGACTGTTCCTGATCACTTTCCTCTCCTCTAAGTGTTTCATAATTGATTCCTTGAGGACCTGTTCCATGATTTTTCCAGGGACTGAGGTGAGGCTGACTGGCCTGTAGTTCCCCGGATCCTCCTTCTTCCCTTTTTTAAAGATGGGCACTACATTAGCCTTTTTCCAGTCATCCGGGACCTCCCCCGATCGCCATGAGTTTTCAAAAATAATGGCTAATGGCTCTGCAATCTCATCCGCCAACTCCTTTAGCACCCTCGGATGCAGCGCATCCGGCCCCATGGACTTGTGCACATCCAGTTTTTCTAAATAGTCCCGAACCACTTCTTTCTCCACATAGGGCTGGTCACCTTCTCCCCATATTGTGCTGCCCAGTGCAGCAGTCTGGGAGCTGACCTTGTTCGTGAAGACAGAGGCAAAAAAAGCATTGAGTACATTAGCTTTTTCCACATCCTCGGTCACTAGGTTGCCTCCCACATTCAGTAAGGGGCCCACACTTTCCTTGACTTTCTTCTTGTTGCTAACATACCTGAAGAAACCTTTCTTGTTACTCTTAACATCTCTTGCTAGCTGCAACTCCAAGTGTGATTTGGCCTTCCTGATTTCATTCCTGCATGCCTGAGCAATAGTTTTATACTCCTCCCTGGTCATTTGTCCAATCTTCCACTTCTTGTAAGCTTCTTTTTTGCGTTTAAGTTCAGCAAGGATTTCACTGTTTAGCCAAGCTGGTCGCCTGCCATATTTACTATTCTTTCTACACATCGGGATGGTTTGTTCCTGCAACCGCAATAAGGATTCTTTAAAATACAGCCAGCTCTCCTGGACCCCTTTGCCCTTCATGTTATTCTCCCAGGGGATCCTGCCCATCTGTTCCCTGAGGGAGTCAAAGTCTGCTTTTCTGAAGTCCAGGGTCCGTATTCTGCTGCTCTCCTTTCTTCCTTGTGTCAGGATCCTGAACTCGACCATCTCATGGTCACTGCCTCCCAGGTTCCCATCCACTTTTGCTTCCCCTACTAATTCTTCCCTGTTTGTGAGCAGCAGGTCAAGAAAAGCTCTGCCCCTAGTTGGTTCCTCCAGCACTTGCACCAGGAAATTGTCCCCTACACTTTCCAAAAACTTCCTGGATTGTCTGTGCACCGCTGTATTGCTCTCCCAGCAGATATCAGGGTGATTAAAGTCTCCCATGAGAACCAGGGCCTGCGATCTAGCAACTTCTGCTAGTTGCCAGAAGAAAGCCTCATCCACCTCATCCCCCTGGTCTGGTGGTCTATAGCAGACTCCAACCACGACATCACCCTTGTTGCTCACACTTCTCAACTTTATCCAGAGACTCTCAGGTTTTTCTGCAGTTTCATACCGGAGCTCTGAGCAGTCATACTCCTCTCTTACATACAACGCAACTCCCCCACCTTTTCTGCCCTGCCTGTCCTTCCTGAACAGTTTATATCCATCCATGACAGTACTCCAGTCATGTGAGTTATCCCACCAAGTCTCTGTTATTCCAATCGCATCATAGTTCCCTGATTGTGCCAGGACTTCCAGTTCTCCCTGCTTGTATCCCAGGCTTCTTGCATTTGTGTATAGGCACTTAAGATAACTCATCGATCGTCCCTCTTTCTCAGCATGAGACAGGAATCCTCCCCTCTTGCGCTCTCCTGCTTGTGCTTCCTCCCAGGATCCCATTTCCCCACTTACCTCAGGGCTTTGGTCTCCTTCCCCCGGTGAACCTAGTTTAAAGCCCTCCTCACTAGGTTAGCCAGCCTGCTGGCGAAGATGCTCTTCCCTCTCTTCGTTAGGTGGAGCCCGTCTCTGCCTAGCACTCCTCCTTCTTGGAACACCATCCCATGGTCGAAGAATCCAAAGCCTTCTCTCCGACACCACCTGCGTAGCCATTCATTGACTTCCACGATTCGACGGTCTCTACCCAGGCCTTTTCCTTGCACAGGGAGGATGGACGAGAACACCACTTGCGCCTCAAACTCCTTTATCCTTCTTCCCAGAGCCACGTAGTCTGCAGTGATCCGCTCAAGGTCATTCTTGGCAGTATCATTGGTGCCCACATGGAGAAGCAGGAAGGGGTAGCGATCCGAGGGCTTGATGAGTCTCGGCAGTCTCTCCGTCACATCGTGTATCCTAGCTCCTGGCAAGCAGCAGACCTCTCGGTTTTCCCGGTCGGGGCGGCAGATAGATGACTCAGTCCCCCTGAGGAGGGAGTCCCCGACCACCACCACCCTCCTCCTCCTCTTGGGAGTGGTGGTCGTGGAACCCCCATCCCTAGGACAGTGCATCTTTTGCCTTCCAATCGGTGGAGTCTCCTTCTGCTCCCTTCCCTCAGATGGGTCATCTAGTCCACTCTCCGCATTAGTACCTGTGGAGAGAACATGGAAACGATTGCTCACCTGTATCTCCATTGCTGGTGCATGGACGCTCCTCTTTCTCCTTCTGGAAGTCACATGCTGCCAAACCTCTTCACAATCCTTCTGTCCCTGCTGTGCCTGCTCTGAATCTTCAGAACATTGTGGCCGTAGAAGCATCTCCTGACGTCTGTCCAGGAAATCTTCATTTTCCCTTATGCAACGCAGTGTTGATACTCGTTTCTCCAGCCCTCGAACCTTCTCTTCCAATATGGAGACCAGCTTGCACTTTGTACAGACAAAGTCGCTTCTGTCCTGTGGAAGAAAGACAAACATGGCACAACCTGTGCAGGTTACAACAACTGATCGCTCACCTTCCATATCCCTGTCCTCTTAAGAGCTTCCTCAGCTGTTGCAGGAACTACTCAGAGAAACCTGCAGATGAAAGCCTCGGTGAGCTCTCTCCAGGCGAACTCCCAGGCAAACTCCCTCTGTTAGCCTCTGCTGTTCGCCGCTCAGCTGGTTCGCTGCTGACTGCCCTTATATACCAGTCAGGCCCACTCAAGGCCCACCTGGAACAAAGCACTCCCAATTCACACTTTTCAAACAAACAAGCAAGCAATCAAGCACACGGTCAAACTGACCAACTGTCCCAGCAGCAGACACTCAGATACTCACCAACACAGCCCCCCTAATGCAGCACTTAGCGTACCTCCTCTCGGACAGCTCCCAGGCAAACTCCCTCTGTTAGCCTCTGCTGTTCGCCGCTCAGCTGGTTCGCTGCTGACATGGACTCCTTCACTACCCCCATGAGAACTTTGGACTTTGTTTTAGCCCCAAGGTCTCTCTTTGTCCACCCCCTTAGAGGTGGAATATGATCACGGCTTGGGGGAGTCACCAGCGGACAAGGTGAACGGAAAAGACGTCGCACAGGTAAATGAATGATTAAGAAGCGACGGTCGAGTAGGAGGAGTAATGGGTTAGGAACTGGGGGTTGTGTAAATCTAAAAACAAGCAGTGGGGTGCTTACACTGTTTCTTTTCTGAAAATCTCTCAACAGCTCGACGATGCCTTTCTAGAGGCCCTAGAGGCCCTGGAACAGCATTGCATCAAGCAGCAAAGATGAACCGGGCCCACCTTGTCTTTGCTCAACGCCGATACAAATTGTTGAAGAGGACTCTGAGGATGACGGCTATGAGTAGTTTAGGAGGAGGCTTGGCATAGAATTAACTGAGCCAGTGCCATGTCGTGAGCAAAAAAAAGTCATGCAAACTATTGTACGCGTTGCTGTTTATGCTGTCCTTAAACACTGCCTTAGGGAAAAGCTTTGTGAAGATTGCGAGGGCTGTGTCATAGATGCACCAGCCCAACGGCACCATGACTCTGTGACTTGGACTTCAGTGGCTATAAACTGCAAGCTCCGGGGCCTATGTGCTGAGCTGTGTTTGGAAAGCTTATTAAACACTGGTATAGCCATAGGTAATGCTATGCAATGTCTGTGCCTAACCCAAGATCATTTAGCGCAAGGGGTGACCTTGATAAATGCTGTGCAATTCAGTGGAGACCCTGACCGTGTTTTAAAGAAAATAACCAAACCAGAAGATGCCAGCAATTTTTCCACTACAGCTGTAAGCAGGCATCTTCTGGTTTGGTTATTTTCTTTAAAACACGGTCAGGGTCTCCACTGACTTGCACAGCATTTATCCAGTTATGGCAATAATGTGAACAAGGACGTGTGTATTACTAATTGTGTTTTTTTGCTATAAAAGCTGTTGAAAAATCTGTATTCGGGGGGACTGCCAGTTCGCTGGTACCCCCCTTGCATGCTGGTAATAAAGGGGCCTCGGGCGATTCTGATCCAAACACAACGCGTGGTCGTTTTTCCACGACACGGCGTTATATTGACCGTCTAGTCTGCACAAAAAGTTACAGAACCCTGCTTAAGAAAAAGACCCAAACACACATGGGGGGGAACAAAACAAGCATGTGCTTGCAACACTTTATCCCATAGTGAAAGGTAACTTTTTTGCAATTGGCTTTTAAATGCATTGGGGGAAGGGGGTTATTGAAAAGTATATGGCTGCAAACTTGGTTTGGTGTGTTTATAAAGCTGCGGTTTTCTGTGTGAGAGAGGTCTGTTCAAGGCATAGGTGTAGGTTTTTTAAAAGTACTTGGTTTGTTTCAAACTAACAGGTTTTTTTACTGTGCATAATGTGATGTGTTTTTAAAATGTGTTTGAGGCAATTGGGGGAATAATACTAACTAACCCAAAGGCCCAAGCACACATGGCTGGGGGACAGAACAAGCATGGGCCTTTTAAATGCATGGGGGGGCGGTTATTGAAAAGTATATGGCTGCAAACTTGGTTTGGTGTGTTTTATAAAGCTGCTGTTTTGTGTGTGAGAGGGGTCTGTGCAAGGCATAGGTGTAGGTTAGGGTTACCATTCGTCCGGATTTACCCGGACATGTCCTGCTTTTTGTGTTAAAAATAGCGTCCGGGGGGGAATTTGTAAATCACTAAAAATGTCCGGGATTTCCCCCCTATGCAGAGCGAGGCGCGGCTGGGAGGGCTGCAGGAAATTCAGCCGCTCGCATGGGGCTCTGACAGCCAGAGCCCTTCCCCCGCAGCTTGCCGGGCTGGACTCCGGAGCAGCTGTAGAGCTCCTCCTCCCCGCCCCCCCCGCCCCCCCGCATTCTGAGCCGGCCGGCCTGCCGGGCCGTTTGCATCGGGCCTCGGCAGCGCCTCCTCCCCTGCTGCCCAGCGCCCCGCTCCGGCAGCACTGGGTGGGGTGGGACCGGGTTGTGTGTTGCGCTGGGGAGCGCAGCCACGTGTCCGGCTCCGCACAGAGCCCAACACCATGTTCTGAGCGGCAGGGTAAGGGGGCCAGGGGGCAGGAGAAGGGGCAGGGAGATTTTGGAGGGGGCAGTCAAGAGACGGGGGGGGGTCGGGAGTTCGGGGGGGCTTTTTGGGGGGGTGGAGAAGGTTTTGGGCAGTCAGGGTACAGGTAGGGGGCAGTTAGGGTGGGGGGGTCTTAGGAGGGGGCAGTTAGGGGACAAGGAACAGGGAGGCTTAGGTAGGGGGTGGGGTTCTGGAGGGCAGTTAGGAGCAGGGGTCCCAGGAGGGGGCAGTCAGGGGACAAGGAGCGGGGGGGTTGGGAGTTCTGGGGACGGGGCTGTCAGGGGGCAGGGGTGGGGAGAGGGATCGGAGCAGTCAGGGGACAGGGAGTAGAGGGGTTTAGATGGGTCGGGAGTTCTGGGGGGGGCTGTCAGGGGGTGGGGAGTGGTTGAATGGGGCGTGGGAGTCCCAGGGGTCTGTCTGGGGGTGGGGGTGTGGATAAAGGTTGGGGCAATCAGGGTACAGGTAGGGGGTAGGGTCCTAGGGGGCCAGTTAGGATGGGGGGAGGGTCTCAGGAGGGGGCAGTCAGGGGACAAGAGGCAGGGAGGCTTAGGTAGGGGGTGGAGTCCTGGGGGGCAGTTAGGGGCAGGGGTCCCAGGAGGGGGCAGTCAGGGGACAAGGAACGGGGGGGTGTTTGGGAGTTCTGGGGGGGGCGGGGAGTGGGGGGGCAGGGGCGGGGCTAGGGCAGGATGGGGGCGGGGCTAGGGCGGGGCTCCTCCCGTCCTCTTTTTTGCTTGCTGAAATATGGTAACCCTAGTGTAGGTTATTAAAAAGTACTTGGTTTGTTTCAAACTAACAAGGTTTTTTACTGTGCAAAATATGTTTTAAAACGGATTCTAAAAGCAGTTTGGTTTTTTATTCTGCAAAATGAGATGTATTTTTTTTAAAAATGTTTTTGGGTTATTTGTGGTTTGTTTGTTTTGTTGTGTTTTGTTTTTTAAGTGGTAGAAATAAACTCAAAACCTGTGTTTGTTGTACAGCCTGAAATGGATTATTTGTTTTAAAGCTGTGACTTTTTAAATAGAAAAACACCTTAATGAATATTTTATTTTTTAAGTTTACAAGACGGTTTCATGAGTTTTATAATAATGTTGTTTGCTCCGCAGTACTGTCAAAACATGAGAGATCCTTAGACCAGAGGAAAAACAAGTTCAAAAGAAAAAGGAAAGAGACAGCTGAAAAGGAAAATTCACCAGCATCAGTGATTGATGGATGGATGAAGCCCAGTAAATATATTTTGCTTATTGGTTTGGTTGTTCTATGAGGTTTTGTATTTTAAGTAAATACATAGGTGTGGGTGAGAAAGATGGTAAAGTTCAGTTTTGTAAAATGTTTTTCTTTTTTGTCCTCCCCGAGGTATTGCAACAACACAACCACAACTCCAGTTCCTTAGCGGCCACCGCCACACAAAACCCTGAGGAAACTGTGAGTGAAACGCCCACATTCACAAACCCAGAGCACGCACTCTAGGGGCTCTGAATGTGCGCAGAACCACACACATTCACAAAACCGGAGCACGCGCTCTAGGGACTCTGAATGTGCGCAGAACCACACACATTGACAAACCTAGAGCACGCGCTCTAGGGGCTCTGAATGTGCGCAGAACCACACACATTCACAAACACGGAGCACGCGCTCTAGGGGCTCTGAATGTGCGCAGAACCACAAACATTCACAAACCCGGAGCACGCGCTCTAGGGGCTCTGAATGTGCGCAGAACCACACACATTCACAAACCCGGAGCACGCCCTCTAGGGGCTCTGAATGTGCGCAGAACCACACACATTCACAAACGCAGTGCATGCGCTCTAGGGGCTCTGAATGTGCGCAGAACCACACACATTCACAAACCCAGAGCACGCGCTCTAGGGGCTCTGAATGTGCGCAGAACCACACACATTCACAAACCTAGAGCACGCGCTCTAGGGGCTCTGAATGTGCACAGAACCACACACATTCACAAACCCGGAGCACGCGCTCTAGGGGCTCTGAATGTGCGCAGAACCACACACATTCACAAACCCAGAACACGCACTCTAGGGGCTCTGAATGTGCGCAGAACCACACACATTCACAAACGCAGTGCATGCGCTCTAGGGGCTCTGAATGTGCGCAGAACCACACACATTCACAAACCCAGAGCACGCGCTCTAGGGGCTCTGAATGTGCGCAGAACCACACACATTCACAAACCTAGAGCACGCGCTCTAGGGGCTCTGAATGTGCGCAGAACCACACACATTCACAAACCCGGAGCACGCGCTCTAGGGGCTCTGAATGTGCGCAGAACCACACACATTCACAAACCGAGAGCACGCGCTCTAGGGGCTCTGAATGTGCGCAGAACCACACACATTCACAAACCCAGAGCACGCGCTCTAGGGGCTCTGAATGTGCGCAGAACCACACACATTTACAAACCCGGAGCACGCGCTCTAGGGGCTCTGAATGTGCGCAGAACCACACACATTCACAAACCCAGAGCACGCGCTCTAGGGGCTGTGAATGTGCACAGAACCACACACATTCACAAACCCAGAGCACGCGCTCTAGGGGCTCTGAATGTGCGCAGAACCACACACATTCACAAACCCGGAGCACGCGCTCTAGGGGCTCTGAATGTGCGCAGAACCACACACATTCACAAACCTAGAGCACGCGCTCTAGGGGCTCTGAATGTGCGCAGAACCACACACATTCACAAACCCGGATCACGCGCTCTAGGGGCTCTGAATGTGCGCAGAACCACACACATTCACAAACCCAGAGCACGCGCTCTAGGGGCTCTGAATGTGCGCAGAACCGCGCACATTCACAAACCCGGAGCACGCGCTCTAGGGGCTCTGAATGTGCGCAGAACCACACACATTCACAAACCCGGAGCACGCGCTCTAGGGGCTCTGAATGTGCGCAGAACCACACACATTCACAAACCCGGAGCACGCGCTCTAGGGGCTCTGAATGTGCGCAGAACCACACACATTCACAAACCCGGAGCACGCGCTCTAGGGGCTCTGAATGTGCGCAGAACCACACACATTCACAAACCCGGAGCACACGCTCTAGGGGCTCTGAATGTGCGCAGAACCACACACATTCACAAACCCAGAGCGCGCGCTCTAGGGGCTCTGAATGTGCTCAGAACCACACACATTCACAAACCCAGAGCATGCGCTCTATGGGCTCTGAATGTGCGCAGAACCACACACATTCACAAACCCAGAGCACGCGCTCTAGGGGCTCTGAATGTGCGCAGAACCACACACATTCACAAACCTAGAGCACGCGCTCTATGGGCTCTGAGTGTGCGCAGAACCACACACATTCACAAACCCAGAGCACGCACTCTAGGGGCTCTGAATGTGCGCAGAACCACACACATTCACAAACCCAGAGCATGCGCTCTAGGGGGTGTGAATAAAAAACGAAGGACTGAAAACTCCTGCGATGGTGGAGTTTGTCAGGGAAAAAAGAGTCGCACGATTCACCTAAACACAAAGTACATGGTTCTGTTCAGAAACCCCAGGGATAAATTACAAATCGCTACGCTCGCTCGGCAAATGTACCCCGGCAAAGCTCAATTCTTTCTAGAAGCTTTTGAGGATGCTACCAAAAGACCTTATAGCTACCTGGTGGTGGATTTCAATGCTTCCACACCAGAAGCTTATAGACTAAGAACTGGTCTTTTCCCTCCAGACTGGCCGGCGGTTTATACTTTGAAAAGAACAACAGCCGGGTATAAAAAGAGATGAATTCTTGGCAGGCCCCTTTTTAACAGCCGGGGCTGTTGACCGAAAACCTGTCTAGCTGCGTGAAGAGAAACCTGGGCCTGCTAAAATGACTTAGCAAATCGTCCCCGCAGCAAAGGAGGGCTATACTGTGTTAGGCCTCTGACGATCTAGTAGTGGCCATCTCAGAAATAGCGCTCAATACCTTCAAAGGAAACGTACCTTTAACACAGAATCAAGTGCGTATGCTGAAAAAGAGACGCACGCTTATAAAAACTTTATGTAATAAAAGGGCTTCACTTCAAAGAAAGAAGCATCTGGTGAAGCAGTCTGGGGGGTTTATCGGCCCTCTGTTAAGTTTTGCTATCCCTCTGATAACGGGGCTTTTAAGTAATCGATAATGGAGTATGCAGAAAAAATGTACCTAGTTCGCCAGTTGGAGCAATGAAGGGCTCCCCCTCTGGCAGAGGAAAATATGAGCATGACCGCAACTCGCTTACTGGATGCTGAAATGAAGTCTGTTCTTCAAAGAACTGACTTGGCCGAATGCGAAAAGGCTCAACTTTACAGTGCCGTGCTTCAAAGGTACCTAATGTACGTGAAGCAGAGCGATGTGGATCAGGGAAAATAGGTCTGTTTCGACCAGAACAGGAACAGAATGTAACTGCCAAACCCCCAGAAACACCAAAGACCTCAGACTCTGTTGCTCAGGAGATGTTAGATAACGTGAATAAGCGTTATAAGAAAAATGCAATAGTATTGCTAAATAAGCTGGGCCAGGACACAAATCTCTCTTCATGGAATGATAAAGGGGCTTTTGTGTATAAAGGCTCTGTGGCTAATGGTTCTAACATGCTCGACTTAGGCAGGGCCGTCACCCAGACGCGCTCTGTTCCTAGCAGACATGTACCTAAACGATGGGGTGTGTTTCTGAATGCCATGGCAGAACTGAACATACCATCTTCTGTCATGGGCAATGAGGTGTTCCAAAAGATCTCTGTTGGCCGCAAGACCTCGACCGTCTCTTCTTAATCATTCATTTACCTGAGCGCTGTCTTTTCCGTTCACCTTGTCCACCGGTGACTCCCGCAAGCCGTGATCGCATTCCACCTCTAAGGGGGTGGACAAAGAGAGGCCACCATGCTCATCGGGGTGTCTCACAAGCAGTTTGGTTTTGGTTTTGGGTTCGGGTTCCGACGTATCCATCAACGGCTGGGCCAAAGGGCTCCCCTCGGTCGCTCCCTCCTCCTCCTCGGAACTGTTGCTGATGTAGCGCTTTCTCTGCAGATGGTCAAAGACACTCGGGGCTAAAACAAAGTCCGAAGTTTTCACGGGGGTGGTGAAGGAGTCCAACTTTCCTCTCAGCAGCCTTTCCACAATTTCTAAAACACGTGTCGTTGGTAAGAGATGGCCTCCTCTGTCCAGCGCTGGAACTGATGGGGCAAGGGTGCTGCACTTTGATTGGCAGAGGGCCTTGGGAGGAGTTCTTAGTGGGGTCATACGGCCCACTTCCGGACAGGTCACCCTGTCCCGGAACTCGCCCTGATTGGTCAAATCTCCTCTCGGGATGGTCCTTTCGGGACGAAACCCATCCTGATTGGTAGAGGGTGGTGGGAGGAGTTCTTAGAGGGGTCACATGGCCCACTTCCAGACAGGTCACCCCACCCCAGAAGGCACCCTGATTGGTCAAATCTCCTCTTGGGGCGGTCCTTTCAGGACGAAACTCATCCTGATTGGTAGAGGGTGGTGGGAGGAGTTCTTAGAGGTGTCACATGACACACCTTGCGTCTGGTCATGTGACCACCTTGACCCCGGAAGTAATACCCCCATGGGGCGGGACGTCCGGTGAAAGGTGGGAGGGACTAAGGGGTCAAGGAGTTGGGCTTAAGGAATCAAGGGGGGGGTTAGGGTTTGATTGACGGTAGGGCCCTTATAGTACTGCCGGGTGTCCGAGTCAAGAATGGTGGAGTAGGTCCAGGGATGGAGGTTGGTTAAAGGAACCCCTACATTTTCAGTCATTTCCATTGCACAACTCCAGTAGGGGCAGCACCGGGCCAGGCTCATGTAGTGAGGCCATGGTTCACACCAGGGCCGGCTTTAGGAAGTGCAGGGCCCAATTCGAACAGTTTCGACGGGGCCCCGGCAGGGATGACTAAAAAAAAAAAAACGTAAAAAAACACGTGGGGCTTGTACTCACCGGGCGGCGCTCCTAGTCTTCGGCGGTGGGTCCTTCACTCGCTCCGGGTCTTTGGCGGCACTGAAGGACCTGCTGCCGAAGTGCTGCCAAAGACCCGGAGTGAGTGAAGGACCCGCCGCCGAAGTGCCGCCGAAGACCCGGAGCGCCGCCGGGTGAGTAAAAATGAAAAAGGAGCCTCTAGCCAGGCAAGGGATTCTCGGCCACTTGCCCCCACCCCGGCAGCCCTGCCACTGGGCGCGGGGCCCTCTTAGGCGCGGGGCCCGATTCGGGGAATTGGTGGAATTGGCCTAAAGCCGGCCCTGGTTCACACCTGGTGTGATGGGTCCCCTTTTGCATATGGATGGCACCTACGCGAAGAGTGGTGCTAGAATCAAGGTCCAGGGACACACCAGGATCCAAACTGAGATCAGAGTCCATCAACAAAGCAGAAGCAGAACCAGAGCCAGTGTCCAAGTCCAGGCCAGAGGTCGAAGCCGGGTGGTCAGACCAAAGATCATCCAAGTCCATGCCCAAGCCAAAGTCCATCGACACGCCGAAGGGCAAATCCGAGGGGTTGGGGAAGATCAGGAGGAGGACGCAATGCTGGAGCGGGTGGGTGGAGGGCCTGGAGCGAGGCTAGAGAAAGGCAAGGAGAAAACTGAGCCGGGTTCATAACCAAAATCTGGAGCCAAAAAGGGTCACGCCAAAGTCATAGCCAGAGACCGGAGTCAAGAGTCAAGCCAGAGTCAACAGCAAGGAAACCGGAGGACAGGGCAGGGCAGGGCAGGGTGGTACATGCGGGCGGGAATGAGGATGACTTACTGGAGCCCTAGAAACCCCTCATCGGTGGACTCCCTTCCGAGCAGTAAAAGAAGGACAGCAGGATGACCAAGATGTCTCTGACCCTGGGGTCCAAGCCAAGGGGAGCTCCCATCCAGGCTATGTGCCAGGACCCCATCACCCCCCTGTTCATTTCACACTCACAGGCCCCCTAGCCGGAGGGGAGAATAAAGGGCAGAAAGTGAAAGTGCCCCTGGGGGAAAAGCTCTAGGCTGGGACCCAGTCCACTTCCCAGATCTCCACCCAGGATTGTGTGACCAGGCCCACATCCCTTCCTCTACGTCTCAGTTCCCACCTGCCAGATGGGGAGGATCCTTCCCTGCCCCAGACTGTTAGGGGGGAGTTTCATTCCTGTCTGGGAAGGGTTCAGATCCCAGGTGGGTGGATTGGGCCCCAGGTGGGGGATGGTCAGACATTCGCTGCGTCAGGGGTGACACGGGCCATGGGAAGGTCTGAGCAGTGACGACAGGGAAGGGGCTCCATGTCAGGCCACCCCTCCCAGACTGCAATGGCTATTGAGCATAACCCCTGGTTCTGCGGATGCTCTCATTTCTGGGCCAGCCCCACAGCCCGATTCTTCCGAACCGGTATCTGGCCTGGCCCCAGCTCCAGGGCTCGGTGGTGAGAGCGAGGTGCTCAGCCTTGGTTTCTCTCAGTGCTGTGGGCTCTATGGCTGCTCCCCCCAGCCCTTCCCCCCCAGGCACAGTGAGACAGAGCCGTACCTGCGGCAGGGGCTAGGAGCTTCTGGTCAGGTGACGTGGGGGGGGGGGTCTTCAAGGCTGCCCCGCGGAGCACAGCCCCTGCAGTGCTTTGGGCACCTGGCTCAAGCACCTGATATTAAAGAGCTCGGCCATCACCTTTGCTGTAATGTCCCCCTGCTGCAAGGGAACAAGGATCAATCAGAGACTCGGACACCCACGAGAACGAAGGGTATTAACGGCACCGGGAGCCAGCAAAATTTCCTCCCCACCCCTCCCCATGTCTGAGGGACGGATTCCCCCACCCAACCCCCGAGACGAAATCTCCTCTCTTCTCTAGTGACTCCCATCCCCTCTCCCACCATTGGGGAATGAACTCCTGCCCCCACTCCTCTCAGTCCCCCACTGAGAGCTGTTCTACCTCCCAACCCAGCTGGGGATTCAGCTCCGCTCCCCAGAATCCCTTCAGCCGCCCTCGCCCCCTCCAGCTGAGGGGCTGGGAGCCTCTGGGCAGTAGTGTCGGGGGGTGAGAGGAAGTGGACATCTTTCCCCAAGGGATCCCCCAGTCCTTAACATGATGCCATGGACAGTAGCTCTGAGGAATGGGGCACTTGAGCAGCCTCTGCTGACTGACTCGTCCAGCTCTCCCAGAGCAGGTGGGGGCTGAGGTAACATGATCCCAGAGCACTAGGAACCGGCCTGAGGCCCGGAGGGGATGAAAGGCTCACAGAGGTGGCTGGGGGAGTTGGCAGCCCCTAGCATGAGCAATGGCAGCGTGTCGTGTTGATGTGATGCCTGTTAGGAAATAGCCTTTCTGGAGAGCTGGGTCTGCCCTGCTTTGAGCTGCTCAGGGGACAAGCTGGCACCTACCAATGGCACCTGCCTGGGTTCATCCTCTCCTTGCTCCCAGGTCAGCGCCTGGGGACGGGATGGGAGTGATTTTCAATGGCCTGGAGGTGAAAGGCCCTGGGGTTCCCTCCCCAGTTGATCCCTCTTTGGTTACCTCGTCCCCTATCAGCTGGCCGGCTTCCCCCAGAATGGAATACGTCAGCATCAGCCCAGCCTGGCTGACACGGAGCAGGGGGTGGTGTACGGCCTGCAGCGCCGCCTGGAGGAAAGTTCTTTTCTGCTCTTCAGTAAATATCTCTCCAAAGACCTAAAACCAACAGAACCAGAGCCCTTGCAATGGCTCAGAACCAGGCTCCAAATCCCTCTAGTGGCTCACAAGGTGGAGAAGAGTCCTGAGGCAGCCAACCTTTGGGGTCCCATGGACCAGGAAACCCCCTTCAGTAAGAGGTTGCAGGCACTGAGGCCTCCCATAGCTCTTTCTGGAGCAGGTGCCATGAGATGCTGGAAATGTGTCTCCGCACTCGGAAACCAGCTCACCCAGACAACACAGGACACTCTGCTGCTCCCAGCAGCGACATCTCCTGCAGCTCACCCGCTAGAGGGGAGGGGTCTTTTAGATCTGGTTCATTCCCACGCCTCACCCCACTGACATTCCCAGGAGCCTCACATACTCTGCTGGAAATAAGTAGCAGGCTCTTGCCCTGTGTCCATGACACACTCACTGCAGGGGGAGACAACTCCACACCGGAGCTGCTGCAATGCACCGGCAGAGAGTCCTTACCTCTCCCACGCTGGCCAGGTTTTTGTACCCCACGCGCTTGGTGTCCTGGAGCCCGTCCCGGCACCACAGCTCTCTTCCCTCGGTGATGTTGAGCCCTGGGGGAGGAAGACACACCCATTGGGGAGGTTTGGCATTCCGCTTTCACTGCCGCTTTCCTTCTGGGTGCACACTGGCCAGGGTCCTCGTGGCATCCACGGCCCAATGGAATCGCAGGGTCCATACCAGGCGGTTTAGTACCAGAAGGGGGATTTGTTTCAGTCATCACAGTAATCCTGTGACCCTTACGGTCATTGTGCTCTGGGTGTGGGTGCCTGTCAATGGTGGTGTCTAATACTGAGAACCCCCCACACCCACTGAAGTCAGGATCTGGCCCTGACTACCCAACTGGTGACATCCTACAAGCTTTGTGTCCATCCCCTGTGGTCCCTGCTCCTGCCCCTGCCCTCACGATGGGCTTGTCATAACTATAAAGGAAAGGGTAACAGCTCTCCTGTGTACAGTACTAAAATCCCTCCTGGTCAGAGACTCCAAAATCCTTTTACTCCTGGTCAGAGACTCCAAAATCCTTTTACCTGTAAAGGGTTAAAAAGCTCGGGTAACCTGGCTGACACCTGACCCAGAGGACCAATAAGGGGACAAGATACTTTCAAATCTTGGGCGGGGGAAAGGCTTTTGTGTGTGCTCTTTGTTTTAAGGGGTGGTTCGCTCTTGGGACTGAGAGGGACCAGACATCAATCCAGGTTCTCCCCATCTTTCTAAACAAGTCTCTCTTATTTCAAAATTGTAAGTAAAAGCCAGGCAAGGCGTCTTAGATTTACTTTGTTTTTCTAAACTTGTAAATGTACCTTTTACTAGAGTGCTTATCTTGTTTGCTATACTTTGAACCTAAGACAGAGGGGATTCCTCTGAGCTCTTTAAGTTTGATTACCCTGTAAAGTTATTTTCCATACTGATTTTGCAGAGATGATTTTTACCTTTTGCTTTAATTAAAAGCCTTCTTTTTAAGAACCTGATTGATTTCTCCTTGTTTTAAGATCCAAAGGGGGTTTGGATCTGTATTCACCAGGAGTTGGTGAAAGGAAGGAGGGGGGAAGGGTCAATTTCTCCTTGTTTAAGATCCAAGGAGTTTGGATCTGTATTCACCAGGGAATTGGTGAAAGGTTTCTCAAGGCTTCCCAGGGAGGGAATTCTTAAGATGGTGGCAGCGGACCAGAGCTAAGCTGGTAGATAAGCTTAGAAGTTTTCATGCAGGCCCCTACATTTGTACCCTAAAGTTCAAAGTGGGGATACAGCCTTGACAGGGCTCTTTCCCTCCATGTGTCTCAATAGCTCCGTTCCTGTCCCCTCACGAGCTGGCTGCCCTGTGGGTGGGCTATTTCCCTGGGCTGGGGGACAGAGCCAGGCTCTGAAATAAAGCAGCCAATTTCCCTGGCACTTTCACACTCATCTCCCTAATTCAGAGAGGGGGAAGAGAAAGAGTCATCATCTAAGGTGGGATCGGTCTCAGAGGAGGGGGCTTCTTTCTGTAGGGTCCCATTGCCCAGCAGAGGGAGTCTCTAAGGAGGGGCCTTGTTTCTATTGGGGTTCCGCTTCCCCGCTACAGTGGGTCTAAACAGAGAGGCCTTAGTTCTATAGGCGTCCCAATGGCCAGCTGGAACTAGTCTCCGAGAGCTTGTTTCCATGGGGTCCCATTGTCCAGCTGGGTTTCTTACCCCTCTTCTGCACCAGGAGCCTGTGCAGCCAATATATCCCACCCCTGGCTTGGTGACTGATGTTGTTGGCTGGGTGGGATACATGGAGACCCAGCTGCAGCACAAAGTCGCCTGCCTTGGAGAAGTCGGAGGAGGTCTGGTGGAAGGAGGAGGAGAGGGGAATCCATCAACATTCTCCCTTCAGCTCTCCAGCGCCCCTGGGCCAGAGCTCTGCTCCCACCCCTCTGTAGGAGGCGCTGGGAGAGAGAAGCGAGAGCCCTCTTCCTCTCTGCCCCCAAGGGAGCTTGGAGCAAAGGGACCAGGGCAAGGGCCCTCTATGAGCATTCGCTGCCTAGCTGCTCCAGAATAACAAGGGCCCTGAGGCCAGGCACAAATCTGCCAGCCAGTGGCCTATGGAACGCAGTCCCTTACGGACCCAGGGGGGACCAATTAGTCAGGGGATGAGGAACTTGACTCAAGCCCTGACTCTGCAGGATGCTGGGGTCAAAGGTCACTTACGTCAAATCCAGGCAGGGAGCTGGCAAATTCAAGCAGGGCAGCGCTGCTTTGTATGGCCCTAGCTCTCTCCCGGGCCTTTTTGGAATGGAGCCAGACATGGATGTGCTGCGGGAGAAGGAGGCAGGGGAGGGTCAGCGGGCAGGCGTACATGCTCTACAAATGAGCCTCTCCCCGTCCCCAAGGGGCTGAGACTTTGTGCTCAGGGTGGAATAGCTGAGCCCTGGTCACAGAGCTTGAAAAGGCGGTCCATGACACTGCCCACGCCTTGCTACGCACAAGCTCATTGTCTCTCCAGGCTGGGACAATGGTCAGTCTTGGGGCTGGTCTATTTGCCCTGAACCCCTGATCCATGAACAGCACGTCAGGATCAAGGCACATGCCCTGGACCCCAGACCCCAGCTACACAGGCCTTGGTAGGATGGATGGAACGGCCATGAGAACAATCCCTCCGGGAACTGCAGTGTCCCTAGGACAGAAGAGCTGATTCCCTGAGGCTCCTCCTGTATCTCAGGGTCTCCCTAGAGAGGAGCCAGTGACTTTTCTCAGAGGCCCATGTCCTGCATCTCACAGGGGTTTCAGTCTCTCAGTCCCCAGCCAGGCCTGGTGCTCACTGTTAGTGCTTAATGCAACCGGGCAGAGCTCTGGCTGACAGTCCCAGCTCCTTCCCCCTGCACGGGCAGCTCTGGGAAAGTGTGGCCGGCTGGGTCCAAGCTGGAAGGACACAATGGAAATGTGGCTCTTCTAATCTCTCCTTTGCTGCCCTCCCCCGGGGTTCAGGGGCAATTCCACCCCAGACCGTCCCATTCTACTCACCTCCAAGAGGTGCTGCAGCTTCTCCAAGCTGGGGGTCTCTGTCAGCAGGCCCCTGAGCATGGTGTCCAGGCTCTGTAAATAGCTCTTGTGCAGAGCCTGCAAGAGGAGGGAGCACCCGCCAGTCAAGGGACATGGGGCTACACCAGTCAAGGGACAATTAGGAGGATTCTCCAGGAGCCCTGGCAAGACTCAAAAGGCACAACCTGGCCTATCCCCTTCACATCACTCCAGGGACACTAAGCAAAAGTTCATGGCCAGATGCCTGCTGCCTCTTCAATCCTTGCTCTTAGCAGTTCTCTGCGCAGGGCCTGGTAGCCAGCAGACTATGGAACAGCCAAACTGCAATGGGTGGGAGGTAGGATCCCCGGGAGAGTCCATGCCGCAGATCACAGAATGAGGAGAGGGGGAAAGTCTGGGATCAGCCACGGAGGGGTAATGCAATCTACTCTGGAGGGAAGGGGGCCCCCTGCCAGTTTGTCACGGGCCTGTTCCCAGCTCTGCTCACCCCTCCCCTATTCTCAGCACTCTATCAAAGCGAGGGAGCAGGGACCAGAGCCTGCGCCTGCTCCTGGGACAGAGAAGTAGGATCAGGACCTACCCGGAACTGGGGGGTGTCGTTCCCAGTGCCCATGGTAACGATCCTGTGGAGAAGAGCCCTCAGGAGGCGAGATTCCAGCTCCAGGGCAAGTGGCGGCTTCAGTTTGCTGGCAGGAGAGAGGAACCTGTCATACACTTTGCAGCACCAGCGTGGCGTTGGAACTGCTATGGACATGACCCCCTCCCCCGCAGTGATCCCCTCCGTAGGGCCACTGTAACGTTCCTGGAGTGAAATCAACCCCCCAGCCAGGAAAGAGGGGACGTTCCCGCCTCCTCTGCTGGGGGATGGGAACAGCCACAGCTGGGGGTAACCTAGCCGGAGGAGGATCTGTGACTCCCGGCTCTGGGCCTGATCAGCACCAGGGTTAGGGCGGCTGGACGGGAGGGTCCTGGTACCTGAGATTGTAAACCGCGACCATGGAGCTGGAAATGATGGAGCTCGGCTCTGACACCTCAGGGAGATTTTCAATCAGCTCCTGGGAGACCTCAACGAAACAAAACCGCGTGTGAGACTCTGGCCCCGCAGACCCACAGGCGCTTCCCAGGGAGGAGCCCAAAGTGCTCTGCAGAAACAGCCAGTGTCACCCCCACCCCCAACCAGCTGGGCCCCCCCATTCCTCCCATCCATCAAACTTCCTTCCCCGTCTCCCACCCAATTCCTCCCTCCCCTTCTCTCCCCTCCCCTCCAGGCTTACAATTCCCCCACTGCCAGGTCCTGATCAGTGTCACAATTATACCCTTCCCTGCTCCCCAGCCCTCAGCCCCAGGAACCCCTGTCCTCTGCTTCCCCCTCCGGCCCCACTAACGCTTCCTCCCATGTCTGGCTCCCTCGCCCCAGGGGCTGGGCACGGGGTCCCACTCACCGCAATGCTCTCCACAAGGGCCGCTTTGGAAACGTGGGGCTCCAGGGTGTCCCGCCCCTGCCGCTGTGCCTAGAAACACAGACTCGGCACAGCGTGGAGGAAGCGGAGCTGATTGGCCATGTCCTCCACCAGCTAGGAGTGGGGTGAGGGGAGAGAGAGAGAACCTGTTACATAGGGACCTCCTCGTCCAACCCAAACCAGCTCCAGGGCTCAGGACCTCCATGGGGTTGGACAGGGAAAGCCGCCCCTTCCTGAAACCTGTTTTGTCCGGCACAGACCGGGTTTGTAACTTGGACAGTGTCTGCGGGGAGCGGAAACCTTGGCCTGTGTGGGACAAATGTCCCCACTTTGGGGTGCCAGATAACAGAGGAGACGTGTCCCCCCATTGGGGGTGAGGGATTCTCTGGTACAAGACCCCCCTGCCTGGGTGGGGATGGAACAAGGAGCAGGACAGACTCGGTGGCAGCGCAGCTGGGGGATTTTTGTACCTCATCTCTGCCCTGGAGGTGCTCCTGGATCACCATGATGGTGTCGTGTTCAGGGGACACCTCCTCCTCCTCCTCCTCCTCCTCCTCATGGGCACTGGGGGGCTCTGCACCAGGGAGAGAAGGAGAAAGTATAATCCCTTCTGCTGCTGCGGGGATGCAGTGGACAGAGAAGGCTCCATGTTTCCCCCTTCTCTGTAAGGATCCCCATGGCAGCGAGGGCCCCACCCTACCCCTGCGAGAGACGCCCTCAGCCCCATGAGCCTCAGGGCCCCGTGGCAGTCAGCCCCCCCCCCAACATGATCAGGGGAGGCTGGAGCTCCCCCGACTCTGCCCAGCATCCCCTGCCACGGGGCGTGGCTGTGCCCCCCCACTGGTGTTAGTGGGGCTCACATGGGTCAGTCCCGGCACCTTGGTGAGCCAATGGGAACAGGGTATTACTAGTCCCCCACCGCCCCAGTCCTCCTCCCTTTCCCCTGGGTCTCCCCTCACCTGCAAAGAGGGAGCCTTCATCTGCAGGCCTGTCAGACCCCACGGAGGAGCTGCTGGCCCCTCGGGAGTACGCGGAGCTGCTGATGTTTGTCCCACAGTCACTCATCTCCTGCTCTGGGCTGGCAGGAGGCTCCTCAGTGGCCAGGGTTGGGCTGGTGGGGGGCTCCTGAGTGGCCAGGGTTGGGCTGGCGCAGGGCTCCTCAGTGGCCAGGGTGGGGCTGGCGGGGGGCTCCTCAGTGGCCAGGGTGGGGCTGGCGCAGGGCTCCTCAGTGGCCAGGGTGGGGCTGGTGGGGGGCTCCTCAGTGGCCAGGGTGGGGCTGGCGCAGGGCTCCTCAGTGGCCAGGGTTGGGCTGGCGCAGGGCTCCTCAGTTGCCATGGTGGTGGATGGCTCCTGCTGGGCCCTGGGGCGCAGCTCCTGGCTCCTTGGCTTCCTCTGAAGGAAGCCCCAGAGCTGCCTTGCCCGGCTCCTGCCCTCTCCTGGCTCCCTCCTCCATAGCTGTACCCGAGGCCACCTCCATTTGGGCCCAGAAGGTGCCTCAGGGTCAGCTAGGGGAGCTGGTGTCGTCCACCTCCTCCAGCACGCCAGGCAGCTCCTCTTTTTAGCCTGTCCACAAGCCTCTTCCCCGCCCGTGGGGACAGAGGGGCCGCTCGCCTCCTGGGAAAGCCGGATGTTCCTTCCCTCTGGCTCTGGAGCCACCTGCCCGGCCTTCCTCCTGAGCATCTGCCTCAGCCGCTCCATCCTGGAACTGAGTGGGGAGCAGCCGTGAGTCTGGCTTCAAAGCAGCCTCTCCTTAATGGGGCCTGCCTGCTCCCCGGCCCACCTCCCCTCTGCTGAGGCAATTCCTCCTCCCCACACATCCCACCCCAGGGCACAGGAACCCTCAACCTGGGGAACAAACTCTGCCAAGGGACGGGCTGGGAGCCCTATTGGTGGGATATTTCCACCACACTGGGGATGGCTCTGGAGAACTCCACTTACTTACTCTAGATGGGATGGAGCTGGATGGCAGATGCTCGGTGTTGGTCCTTCCTTTACCCTCCTCCTCGATCTCCTGCACCCAGGCGCCCTGTAAGGGGTGCTGCAGAATCCCCTGCCAGCAGGGCAGGGGGTAGAAGTTGGGAGATCGAAAGTGACTGTGAAAAGAAGACAATGTTTTATTGCCAGGGGATGGATAAACTCAGGCCAGCAGCCAGGGGTTCACAACACTGACCGACGGCCAGCAGGACACCTCCCATCTCAAGGTCTCCTAGTACCTCACGCACATTCCTGAAGCGTGACGGCCCAAGGGCTGTAGGGGAGTGTCCCCAGCCCCACTGATGGAAACAGAGGCCTTGGCAGGAGAAGCCGCTGCCTCAGGGTTGCACTGGGAGTCAGGGATAGAGCCGGGGATGGAGCCCAGGAGTCCTTTGTCCAGGCTCCCGCACTAACCGCTAGAGGAACACTCCCTTCCAGAGCTGGGAAGTGCCAGTCTCCCTGGCTCCGAGTGTGACCTGTTGTAGTGACTGACGCATTTGCTACTTGTCCCCCATCCAAAGCCAATAACACATCTCTGTGTTGGCAATCATGAGTTAGACCTTCTCAGCACCCCTCTGTCTCCCGCAGCTGTCAGGTATTCCTTGGATTATGGAGGCTTGGATGCTGACAGGACTGGAATTTGTTACTGGCTCACTGGGTGTTTCTAGCCAGTGAGGGTCTCAGTCTATCCTCAGAGGCCCACACCCCCAGACACTAAAGATCAGGGTGGATCGATTTCATTCCAAATGTTTTGTATTTGTATTTTTGAGTTATTTTCCTAATGAAAGATTGATTCTCATGAAATTCTTAGTGGTGGCCGATGCAGTGGGGGAGGTCTAAGTTGGATATTAGGAAAAACTTTTTCACTAGGAGGGTGGTGAAGCACTGGAATGGGTTCCCTAGGGAGGTGGTGGAATCTCCTTCCTTACAAGTTTTTAAAGGTCAGCTTGACAAAGCCCTGGCTGGGATGATTAAGTTGGGGTTGGTCCTGCTTTGAGCCGGGGGGGTTGGACTAGATACCTCCTGAGGTCTGTTCCAGCCCTAGTCTTCTATGATTCTATGAATAGGTATCCATTAAAACATGCTGGTTTTGCAGGATACATAAGAACAAAAAGGTTAACTGAAACATTTTTTTTTTTCATTTCAAACAAACTGAGGTAAAGAAGTTTCTCTAGTTCGTGCATTGAACTGATTGTTCCTGGTCCTAAACGTCCTTCCAGATTTTAGAAGTAGTCGCTCACATCTCCTCCTCTCTAGCGTTTATTCATATATTACAAGAGGAAAAGAAGCCTTCATCCTTTTTCAACTGCCAATCAGTTTCTTAAATTTGAATGAAGTAGCTGCATCAACTGAAATGAAGAAAATATTCTTTCTGCACCTGCGGAAGAGGCTATTGCTACCAAAATCTGGCTGAGTATTTCAATAACTTCTGGACCCCCAGGTGCTTAGCCAATGACTTCCAACAGTTCAGTGGTTTGTCTTCCTCTGAAACTTGGCAGCAAACATGGACTTCTTCATAGATGTATTTATTTAAATTACTGTAATCGGCTAGAGGAACTGTAGGCCTTAACATAGCTTGTCATAGTTTCAAATTTGATACTTGATAGGTTTGTTTAAAAAAAAACAACTTTTAAAATTTAAATTTAAAAAATCTAGTTTAAATAAAAAAAAATCTCTTTGGCGGGTTTTTGGTTTTGAAACAGCCATTGATTGGTATTCACCTTGATTTTAGAAGAACTACTTCATTTGAGAGAATCATAAACTGCTTGTATTCTATTAAAGGAGAGGAGACAGCAAAATTCCTCCTATCAGTAATTTGTTGTGCCTTATTTGCTCAGTCTTAAACAAACAAGTGTCCAAAACTCTCGTTAGTCTCTTCTCTGTAGGCCCAGCTAAGAGGTGGTAGGAGGGGCAGGAATGCTGTCTCCGTCCCTGAGCCAGTAGCAATTGCACAGGAGATTGCCACAAAACCTACATTTTATTGCCAAATTGTCGAAGCCAGTCCTCTTCTGCACTTCCTGGGTTATACGTTTCAAATCCAGAAACCCTTCCCCTTGACAGTCCCTGCCCCGGCGGTGCAGCAGGCAGATGAACCTGAGCAGTAACACCGTGACCCCAGAGGTAACTCAGCCCCCCTGTCGCTCACTGACTCCACTAACCCTGAGCATCAACCCGAAGCCTGCAGCCTGCCTTGGGCATGGCTCCCACGGAAACCTGCAGGTTCATTTACTGACTTATGCAAATCACCTGTGGAGAGTTCGCACTGACTGGCTGAATTCACTCTCAAGTCACAATGCCCTTCAGCTCACAGCACTAATGTAAGGGGCACAAGGTAGAAATCAGGCTTTTCTGGTGGCTTGTTTTCCAATTGTCAACAACATCAACAAGGTTCTTCCCACCGATGCCTAGAAATTCCCTGACATTTTGGAATCAATTGGATGTAGCCTTCAAAAATTATCACCTTAGAGGCAGACAAAGAAATGCCATTGAATTGAATCTTAGGCCTCCCTGCACTCAGCCAAGAGTGCCTAAGTCTCCTCCCTCTTAACTCAGCAATAGCCCCACACTTGACCGATCAGTGTGGAGACTCTCAGACCTGGAGGATGAGCATTCTCAACAGACGGGCAAAAGCCAGCACTAGTCAGCCACCACAGGAGATCACTATAGTGGAGATCACCATCGGCGCACAATTCCAGCCCCACCTCTTTGTGAGGGCCTCCTACAATGGCAGCTGGAGCACAGCCCCACCCTGCCCAGGAAGAAGAGCAGCAGAAAGAAATGGAAGAAGAGAAGAAGGGACAGAGGGAAGGAGGAAGAGGGAAGCAAAATGGTCAAATTCCAAACGCCCCCAGTGAGTCACAGATTTATAAATGCCAAGCCCAGAAGAAACCACTGTAGTCTGACTTTCTGTTTCACTTCAGCCATAGAACGTCCCTCAAAATAATTCCCATAGGAATTAGAGCAGATTTTTTAGTAAAACACCCAATCTTGATTTTAAAATAGGCCAATTGTGGAAAATCCAGCACAACCCTCAGTCAATTGCTCCAAACTCTGATGTTAAAAATGCTCGCCTTATTTCCAGTGTGTATTGGTCTAGCTTTACCTTTCAGCCATTGTCTGCTCATAACCTTTATCTGGTAAAGTGAAGAGCCCATTAATAAATATTTGTTCCCATAGGCTCACCGCTTAACCTTCTCTTAGATTGAGCTCCTGTAGTCTGTCACCACAAGGCATGTTTTCTACTCCTTTCATCATTCTTGTGGCCCTTCTGTGAACCCTCTCTGATTTATCAGCATCTGTCTCAAATTGTGGACACCAGAAATGGACACAATATTTCAGGAGTGGTTGCACCAGTGCCCAGTACAGAGATATCAAACCTCTCTACCTCTACCTGAGAATCTGCTAGGACAGAGTCCCCTATCTCGTACATAGAGCCTGTATTTTTTTCTTAACTTCTACACAGATGATGATTTCTTTCAGAAAAATCCACACAGATATGAAAAAAAAAAACGCAGAGAATGTCCTCCACACCGACTGTCTCTTGGTCCTCTGAGAGAGACCGCGAGATGGAGACTTGCTGCAGCAAGGCTACAGGGGTCTCCGAGGTTCCCCCTGCCCTGCATCCCTGTCCTGCCTGGCTGTTGTCAAGGAAGCTCTGTGAGGTCACAGACGCCTCATCATCTTTGCCCAATAGGCTGAGTTCCTGCCAAAGGCCTTTGTGAAGTCACTGCCACACCCACCTTTCCCTGGCAGGCCTGATGTCTGCCCCTGGCCAGCCCAGTTGGATGTTTGAGCTGCACCCCGGATCACCCCACTTGGTCATTATTGATTCTGGGGAGCAAGCAGGCTACCCAGTAAAACAGCAGAGTCTGTTCCTCACCCCACACTGAGTTTTTCATAGAGGCATCGGTTGTGAAACAATTAGATCTCCTAATGTGGCCTCTATTTCACGGGCTATGAAATTTCATACTCTTAGCACCCTATTGAGCCCAATTGCTTGTAATTCTCTAAAAGGCACCTTCCTAACCAGTTATGATGGTAGGACACCAGGAAACAAAAACGCCACCTCTCCCCTGGGCAATTTGTTCCAGTAGCTAGACTCTCTCACTGTCATAATTCAATTTGAAATTGACAACCTTTGATAAGGGCAAAATTCATGACAATCTTTTAAATAATTTAAATAGAAGAGAAAAACTAACATTCAGTGGAATATGTTCACTGCCAAGTTGTTCAGACAGTCGCCCACTGATGGGATCGCTAAGGCCCTGGACGCAAAGTTAGCTGAAATGCTAATTCAACTTTGGACAGCAGCAGCTTCCTTGAAAGGTGCAGAAAATATTGTTTTCATTTCAGTTTATACAAATAGTTCCGTTCAATCGACCAGTTTGTTGAAATTCAAGAAAGCCATTGGGAATTCACCAACCAGGCAAACTTGATTTCCTCCCTCAATCTATGGATAAAAACTAGGTGTGAGGGGATAGATCTACTGGTTCATCAATCTAGAAACACGTGGAGACAAGAATGTATCATTTCAGTTCACTAACCACACATCAAATTTCCTTTGTTTAAGAAATCAGTTAGTTTTAAATGCAAAACATTTTGATACAACTTTTTTCTTATGCTTCTCTTTCTAGCTCTGGCATGACCTTGATGTGTGACCAAAGAGAGGTCACTTCTTTTCTCTTTCCCTCTGTACCATGGGGATGGAGAAAATTCTCTAAGTCCTAGCAGGAGAGAGATTTGAGCACATCAGGCGTGTTAGGGCCCTTGTGTTCTGAAGGACAATGAGTGATTGTTGTTTGGGGCAAGAATCCCGACGGCTTTGCTACTTGTCCCCCAACCAAAGCCAATAACACATCTCTGTATTTTCAATCATGAGTTAGACATTCTCAGCACCCCTCTGTCTCCCGCAGCCCCCAGGTGTTCCTTGGATTATGGAGGCTTGGTTGCTAAGAGAACTGGAATTTTTTTACTGGCATCCTGGGTGTTACTAGCCAATCAGGGTCTCAGTCTGGCCCCCGAGGCCCACCCCCCCAGACACTAAAGATCAGGATGGATTGATTTCACTCAAAGTTTTTTGTATTTGTATTTTTGAATTATTTTCCTAATGAAAGGTTGATTCTCATGAAATTCTTAAAGCTGGCAGATGACAGAACAAGGATCAATGATCTCAAGTTGCAGTGTGGAAGGCTTGGATATTAGGAAAAACTTTTTCACTAGGAGGGTGGTGATGCCTTTGAATCTGCTACGATAGAGTCCCTTATCTTGTACTTAGAGCCTATATTTTTTCTTACCTTCTACACAGATGACGATTTCTTTCAAAAAAATCCACACAGATAGGGAAAAAAACCGCAGAGAATGTCCTCCACACCGACTGTCTCTTGGTCCTGCGAGAGAGATCACGAGATGGAGACTTGCTGCAGCAAGGCTACAGGGGATCTCTGAGGTTCCCCCTGCCCTGCATCCCTGTCCTGCCTGGCTGTTGTCAAGGGAGCTCTGTGAGGTCACAGACGCCTCATCATCTTTGCCCAATAGGCTGAGTTCCTGCCAAAGGCCTTTGTGAAGTCACTGCCACACCCACCTTTCCCTGGCAGGCCTGATGTCTGCCCCTGGCCAGCCCAGTTGGATGTTTGAGCTGCACCCCGGATCACCCCACTTGGTCATTATTGATTCTGGGGAGCAAGCAGGCTACCCAGTAAAACAGCAGAGTCTGTTCCTCACCCCACACTGAGTTTTTCATAGAGGCATCGGTTGTGAAACAATTAGATCTCCTAATGTGGCCTCTATTTCACGGGCTATGAAATTTCATACTCTTAGCACCCTATTGAGCCCAATTGCTTGTAATTCTCTAAAAGGCACCTTCCTAACCAGTTATGATGGTAGGACACCAGGAAACAAAAACGCCACCTCTCCCCTGGGCAATTTGGTCCAGTAGCTAGACTCTCTCACTGTCATAATTAAATTTGAAATTGACAACCTTTGATAAGGGCAAAATTCATGACAATCTTTTAAATAATTTAAATAGAAGAGAAAAACTAACATTCAGTGGAATATGTTCACTGCCAAGTTGTTCAGACAGTCGCCCACTGATGGGCTCGCTAAGGCCCTGGACGCAAAGTTAGCTGAAATGCTAATTCAACTTTGGACAGCAGCAGCTTCCTTGAAAGGTGCAGAAAATATTGTTTTCATTTCAGTTTATACAAATAGTTCCGTTCAATCGACCAGTTTGTTGAAATTCAAGAAAGCCATTGGGAATTCACCAACCAGGCAAACTTGTTTTCCTCCCTCAATCTATGGATAAAAACTAGGTGTGAGGGGATAGATCTACTGGTTCATCAATCTAGAAACACGTGGAGACAAGAATGTATCATTTCAGTTCACTAACCACACATCAAATTTCCTTTGTTTAAGAAATCAGTTAGTTTTAAATGCAAAACATTTTGATACAACTTTTTTCTTATGCTTCTCTTTCTAGCTCTGGCATGACCTTGATGTGTGACCAAAGAGAGGTCACTTCTTTTCTCTTTCCCTCTGTACCATGGGGATGGAGAAAATTCTCTAAGTCCTAGCAGGAGAGAGATTTGAGCACATCAGGCGTGTTAGGGCCCTTGTGTTCTGAAGGACAATGAGTGATTGTTGTTTGGGGCAAGAATCCCGACGGCTTTGCTACTTGTCCCCCAACCAAAGCCAATAACACATCTCTGTATTTTCAATCATGAGTTAGACATTCTCAGCACCCCTCTGTCTCCCGCAGCCCTCAGGTGTTCCTTGGATTATGGAGGCTTGGTTGCTAAGAGAACTGGAATTTTTTTACTGGCATCCTGGGTGTTACTAGCCAATCAGGGTCTCAGTCTGGCCCCCGAGGCCCACCCCCCCCAGACACTAAAAATCAGGATGGATTGATTTCACTCAAAGTTTTTTGTATTTGTATTTTTGAATTATTTTCCTAATGAAAGGTTGATTCTCATGAAATTCTTAAAGCTGGCAGATGACAGAACAAGGATCAATGATCTCAAGTTGCAGTGTGGAAGGCTTGGATATTAGGAAAAACTTTTTCACTAGGAGGGTGGTGACGCCTTTGAATCTGCTACGATAGAGTCCCTTATCTTGTACTTAGAGCCTATATTTTTTCTTACCTTCTACACAGATGACGATTTCTTTCAAAAAAATCCACACAGATAGGGAAAAAAACCGCAGAGAATGTCCTCCACACCGACTGTCTCTTGGTCCTGCGAGAGAGATCACGAGATGGAGACTTGCTGCAGCAAGGCTACAGGGGATCTCTGAGGTTCCCCCTGCCCTGCATCCCTGTCCTGCCTGGCTGTTGTCAAGGGAGCTCTGTGAGGTCACAGACGCCTCATCATCTTTGCCCAATAGGCTGAGTTCCTGCCAAAGGCCTTTGTGAAGTCACTGCCACACCCACCTTTCCCTGGCAGGCCTGATGTCTGCCCCTGGCCAGCCCAGTTGGATGTTTGAGCTGCACCCCGGATCACCCCACTTGGTCATTATTGATTCTGGGGAGCAAGCAGGCTACCCAGTAAAACAGCAGAGTCTGTTCCTCACCCCACACTGAGTTTTTCATAGAGGCATCGGTTGTGAAACAATTAGATCTCCTAATGTGGCCTCTATTTCACGGGCTATGAAATTTCATACTCTTAGCACCCTATTGAGCCCAATTGCTTGTAATTCTCTAAAAGGCACCTTCCTAACCAGTTATGATGGTAGGACACCAGGAAACAAAAATGCCACCTCTCCCCTGGGCAATTTGGTCCAGTAGCTAGACTCTCTCACTGTCATAATTAAATTTGAAATTGACAACCTTTGATAAGGGCAAAATTCATGACAATCTTTTAAATAATTTAAATAGAAGAGAAAAACTAACATTCAGTGGAATATGTTCACTGCCAAGTTGTTCAGACAGTCGCCCACTGATGGGCTCGCTAAGGCCCTGGACGCAAAGTTAGCTGAAATGCTAATTCCACTTTGGACAGCAGCAGCTTCCTTGAAAGGTGCAGAAAATATTGTTTTCATTTCAGTTTATACAAATAGTTCCGTTCAATCGACCAGTTTGTTGAAATTCAAGAAAGCCATTGGGAATTCACCAACCAGGCAAACTTGTTTTCCTCCCTCAATCTATGGATAAAAACTAGGTGTGAGGGGATAGATCTACTGGTTCATCAATCTAGAAACACGTGGAGACAAGAATGTATCATTTCAGTTCACTAACCACACATCAAATTTCCTTTGTTTAAGAAATCAGTTAGTTTTAAATGCAAAACATTTTGATACAACTTTTTTCTTATGCTTCTCTTTCTAGCTCTGGCATGACCTTGATGTGTGACCAAAGAGAGGTCACTTCTTTTCTCTTTCCCTCTGTACCATGGGGATGGAGAAAATTCTCTAAGTCCTAGCAGGAGAGAGATTTGAGCACATCAGGCGTGTTAGGGCCCTTGTGTTCTGAAGGACAATGAGTGATTGTTGTTTGGGGCAAGAATCCCGACGGCTTTGCTACTTGTCCCCCAACCAAAGCCAATAACACATCTCTGTATTTTCAATCATGAGTTAGACATTCTCAGCACCCCTCTGTCTCCCGCAGCCCTCAGGTGTTCCTTGGATTATGGAGGCTTGGTTGCTAAGAGAACTGGAATTTTTTTACTGGCATCCTGGGTGTTACTAGCCAATCAGGGTCTCAGTCTGGCCCCCGAGGCCCACCCCCCCAGACACTAAAGATCAGGATGGATTGATTTCACTCAAAGTTTTTTGTATTTGTATTTTTGAATTATTTTCCTAATGAAAGGTTGATTCTCATGAAATTCTTAAAGCTGGCAGATGACAGAACAAGGATCAATGATCTCAAGTTGCAGTGTGGAAGGCTTGGATATTAGGAAAAACTTTTTCACTAGGAGGGTGGTGATGCCTTTGAATCTGCTATGATAGAGTCCCTTATCTTGTACTTAGAGCCTATATTTTTTCTTACCTTCTACACAGATGACAATTTCTTTCAAAAAAATCCACACAGATATGAAAAAAACCGCAGAGAATGTCCTCCACACCGACTGTCTCTTGGTCCTGCGAGAGAGACCGCGAGATGGAGACTTGCTGCAGCAAGGCTACAGGGGGTCTCTGAGCTTCCCCCTGCCCTGCATCCCTGTCCTGCCTGGCTGTTGTCAAGGGAGCTCTGTGAGGTCACAGACGCCTCATCATCTTTGCCCAATAGGCTGAGTTCCTGCCAAAGGCCTTTGTGAAGTCACTGCCACACCCACCTTTCCCTGGCAGGCCTGATGTCTGCCCCTGGCCAGCCCAGTTGGATGTTTGAGCTGCACCCCGGATCACCCCACTTGGTCATTATTGATTCTGAGGAGCAAGCAGGCTACCCAGTAAAACAGCAGAGTCTGTTCCTCACCCCACACTGAGTTTTTCATAGAGGCATCGATTGTGAAACAATTCAGTCTCCTAATGTGGCCGCTATTTCACGGGCCATGAAATTTCACACACTTTGCACCCTATTTAGCCCAATTGCTTGTAATTCACTAAAAGGCACCTTCCAGAATGACAACCATATATTGGTGTCTAACTACCTGCTGCTGCCGGGAGCCGTTGTGATATGAGGACACCAGGAAACAGAGAATCCACCTTTTCCCTGGGTAATTTGTTCCAGTGCTTAGTCTCCCTCACTGTCAAAAATGTGTGTCTTACTTCTCCTTGGAATTTCTCTGGCTTCAGCTGACAGCCCTTGGTTCTTGTTGTGCCTTTCTTGGCTAGATCGAATTAGCCCTGCCCCGTGAAATCCGATCTCCCCGTCCTGCTGGGAGCCCCCCAGCCAGGAGAACCCAGTAGGGGCCTCCTAACGGTTTCTCTGCCGGGCTGGTGACAGGATTTCCTCTCCGTGGGGATATCAGATGCACCTGCAGAGGCAATGCAGAAGTGAGTGCGCTGCATCAGCCCGGCCTTGGGCTCAGGGCTTTGGCCTTGGCAGCTTCTGCTCCAGTCACGTCTCTGGGTGCCCGGACTCAGAGCTTCTGGCCCCCCTGTGGCTGTAGCCAGGGCTGGGGCACTGGGCTCAGGACTTTCATGCCCCTCCCCACTCCTGTCGGCTCTCAGGGTACCTGGGCTCAGGGCTTCTGCCCGGCATCTGCAGCTAGGGCTCGGGGATTCCCTTGCAGTTCCTTCTGGGGCTCAGGTGTCCATTTTTCTGGATGCCCCGAAAATGGTAGGAGCCGTGGTGCTCCCAAGTAGTAGGTAGAAGCTGAGGTGCTCCCAAGAGCAGGGACCCACCTGCACCTCTGGGAACCTCCTCTAGCTTCAGAAAGGTTGCTGGCTGCTGCCCTTGGAGCCCAGGTCTGAAGGCAGCACGGAAGTGAGGGTGACAATGCTGTGACCCCCCTACAACAACCTCTGAACTCCCCCATTCTCCCATTTTGGTCGGGACCCCCATGGTTATAATACCAGGACATTTCAGATTGAAACATTGAAATGGTGACATTGTTCAATTTCAAGGCCAGAGGGTTTTTAAATTAGTCAAAGTGAGCCCTGAATTTGGTAGGGACCTGGCTATTATGGAAGTCCTAGCAGGTTTGCACTCCCAGTTCTCCTGAAAGGCCATTGAGAATTCATGCTGCCTGAGAAACTTCCCAGAATAAGCTACCAGGACTGGGGGCAATTGAAAGAAACCAACCAAAGCCTGAGCTAGGATGGAGAGCATTGATCCAAGCGGTGTTTGAACCCCTCCACCCCCACCTGCCTGCCTGCCGAGAAATGGACAGAGGGGCACTGATTTCTATTTGTGAACTTACTAAAGACCATGGGCTTCAGCATGAGCCGTACAGCCCATACTCTGAACTCTTGGATAAACAGCAAAGTTGGCTTTTTAGAAACCTTCCCCCCCAGTGCTCTGTATCCACTTGGGATTGTGCCCAGCAGAGGCTGGTGGAGGGGAGGGGAAGGTAGAGGAGGCCATGCAAATGTTGTGGTGTCTGCACTACCCCACAGACACACACACACAGGACCCTCTGTTGCTTCACACACAGCAATGCACGGCATATTAGCCAGGACAGGAAATTATTTGGCCATAACCTACAAAATCCTCAGTGTTGAAAGTACAATTTATCTAGAAAACAATGGGAGGGAGGGGTTAGAGAGTTGCAGTAACCACCTGGACTTCCAGTCTCTGGCCAGGCACATCCCCCTCTCCACAGTTTTCACTGATATCTTCTCCAAACTGGTCCTCCTGATATAATCTGAGGTCACATCCTGGCCTTTAGGGACATTGGCAGGATCTTCACTGTTCCCAGCTGCAGCATCACCCTCGTTATCCTGCCTGATAAGGATCCCGCCAGGGCTCAGCTAAATGGCATGTGTCATGACAGGCTCTTTGCTGAGGGCCCTTGACAGCGCCCAATCGAGACCTGAATTGGATGAGCACGTGCAGGTGCATTTCCTGACTTTTTACTGGAATCCTGGACCCTCTCATGCTGCTGCTTCAAATGTTTCCTTCTCTCTCTGCGCTGAGCAGCAGAATGCTCATTGCCCTTTGGCTGTGCGACATACAGACGTCTAGTCCTGCTGCTCTGAAAGAAACCGTATTCACAGCTCTAATCCTGGCACATATTGATCAAAATCTTGCCGTGCTCCTCTAAGTGTATTTGTGATTGGACGTGCTTCTTGCTAGGGGGGATTTTCAGATATATGAACTGCATAAAATAGAGGGAAAGACAAAGAGAAGCATCAATATGTCTAAGAATTTGAACAATATTTGAAGACCATATATTGGTGTCTAACTACCTCCTGCTGCTGGGAGACGCAACTGGTATTTTAACGACACACATACGCCGCCTGTGCCTGACCTGAGATTCAGAGCTCTGAGGAATTCTGTCCCCTTGTCTTCGCAGAACAAATAAACCCCACCTCCAATTACCCCTTCCATAATCCATTTGAGTTCAAGAAAGAGAGATCTCTCTCTTGCAAAAAGTTTGTTCCAGTGCTTAGTCTCCCTCACTGTCAAAACAGTGTGGCTAAGAAAACAGGAAATGGGCGTAGCCCATTAGCCCAACGACTTCAGCTGAGCTACTCTGTGTGCATGAGAACAGTATGCGGTCAGCACCGTTGCTGAAATTAATATGAGATGTATGCTGATGGCGCTGAAGTATCTCCTTCCTGTTTCGGATTTTTAGTCTAGATAGAAAGTTACCTGAAAATAGCTTGGGTAATTCCTAATTATTAAACAAACTGCTCTCAATCCCGCCAGTTCCTTCTGTCATGTTACCTGCGTCAGGGGTTTAAAAAGTTAAATTATTTAAATTAAATATACAGAACACAGGAATTTCCAGAACAGGTCCCCTAATGATCTATTTCTTCACTGTGGTAGATATTACAATATGCTTCAGAGTTAGGTGCAAGCCATCATCATAAGCATTATGGACTAACATAATGGGGGGAATTTCCTCCTCAGTCTATACAGTAATCTGCATCAAGCCCCATGTCCCAAAGCCTGAGGTTTTATATCTTTAAACATCTCCATTCCACTGTAAAATACAAATATTCTTAATATTCATACCTATGTCAAATCCTTTTTTGGATGATTAAGCAGGTAGTTAGATATAAGGGTATATGAGGACAGATTCGATAGATTAATTACATGGCTCCAATCTACAGTGACTTCAATGGAACTATGGCCCACTTACACCCGCTGAAACTTTGACCCATTAATTCCAACAGAGCTATACTGACTTACACCATTTTGAGATCTGACCCATTGCTGGCTAAGGGGCTATTGGAGGCTATTGGAATTGAAATCCTATTTTTGGTCTCAGAACAGGCACCGTGATGAAAGCGCTTTTCACCCTTCCCACAGACTCGTCCCTGTTTTCTCTTCCTCCTAATGTGAATTCTGACCTGCAGAGAATATCGGAAGACCATGGATGTATTGGATCTGATTTAGGCTGCACATATTCTGTGTATAGACTGAGAACGTCCAGCCCTATGGAAGTCATTCCGTGCCCTTAAACCAGTAATAAAACCACTTAAAAAAAATTCTTGGCATTTAAGGAAAAGTGAAAGTCTTTTCTACTGAATAAGTTACACAAAACATAAAATATTAGACATCCAAATGACTTATTTTCAATTTTCTCACTTACTCTGTTTTGTTCTTACCAAAATAAATATCCCCAACAGTCAGGCAACTGTATTTTATGCTGAAGCAAAAACAAAATAAACAAGGTTGAAATAGCCAAAAATCAGAGTGCAGAAAAATCTAACTTCAAAAGAATAATCAGAGAGAATGTTTATTCCACTTCGGTTGGAGCCATACTGGTGAGACTTACCAGTGGAGGGAGCTATTTCATTCTTCTCGCTAAACAATGGCATATTGATGATACAGAGTATTTATATTTGCTTCAGTGGCCATTAGGGACAGCACCTCAAGACTCAGAATCACAGGCGACGCAAAAATGAGATCATTAAAAATCCTGTACATCCTTTTGGAGATTGGGGATAATCACAAAGATTTGTTGTCTCCAATAGTTGGGCATAAGTTCAAGTGTCCTCTGTATTCTCCTTCTTTTAGTTTCCAGATGAGCTGCCCGCATTGCCCTGAATCAGAGCAATTCTCAACTGGTAGCCCCATCGCTGCCAGGAGTACATTGTGACATATATTTGATGACAAAGATTTTAATCTCAGTTGGCATATTCTGTATCTCTGGACTAATGGCTAGATGAAGAATTGACATTGTTCTTCACACAGGCAATATGGGACACCAGTTTCCACAGATCATTTCTTGGCCTGGAATAACATGAGCAGAGTGGCTAATAAGATTGTGTCCCATCCCTGTTTTTCTCCAGAAGTGAGACAGCAGTGAAAGTTAACACTACAGACAGAAGCTGCATTTTCTATCTTTGCTGTTCTTGACTTTTCCTTTTTGTGCTTGTTTGTCTTGTTTTGTCTTCTAAAAACAGGATCAGACTTCAACAACAATAGGAGCACTAATAACAGTTCCAGACCATCTCAACTAACTAAAAAGTGAGAAAGTCAGGCAGTAGGCATGAGCACAGCATAACCCTGGAAAAAGCTAGAGAGAGCTTCTGTCACTGCTGGCTACATAAGCTGGGGGTGGTAAAGTAAAAAAATTGGTCCTTTCTTTCTTAGGCCCTCCTGAGTTCAGAGAAACAGAAGACTGCATTAAAACAAAATACTAGAGCCCATCAGTTTCTACTTCCAACTGGAACATCCCCAGGGCCCTGAAATGTAGCTAGCTGCTTGGCCCATGTATTCCGTTAACATTAATACCGCAATACATAGAATCATAGAATCATAGAATATCAGGGTTGGAAGGGACCTCAGGAGGTCATCTAGTCCAACCCCCTGCTCAAAGCAGGACCAATCCCCAACTAAATCATCCCAGCCAGGGCTTTGTCAAGCCTGACCTTAAAAACCTCTAAAGAAGGAGATTCCACCACCTCCCTAGGTAACCCATTCCAGTGCTTCACCACCCTCCTAGTGAAAAAGTTTTTCCTAATATCCAACCTAAACCTCCCCCACTGCAACTTGTGACCATTACTCCTTGTTCTGTCATCTGCTACCACTGAGAACAGTCTAGATCCATCCTCTTTGGAACCCCCTTTCAGGTAGTTGAAAGCAGCTATCAAATCCCCCCTCATTCTTCTCTTCTGCAGACTAAACAATCCCAGTTCCCTCAGCCTCTCCTCATAAGTCATGTGCTCCAGCCCCTTAATCATTTTTGTTGCCCTCCGCTGGACTCTTTCCAATTTTTCCACATCCTTCTTGTAGTGTGGGGCCCAAAACTGGACACAGTACTCCAGATGAGGCCTCACCAATGTCGAATAGAGGGGAATGATCACATTCCTCGATCTGCTGGCAATGCCCCTACTTATACAGTCCAAAATACCGTTAACCTTCTTGGCAACAAGGGCACACTGTTGACTCATATCCAGCTTCTCGTCCACTGTAACCCCTAGGTCCTTTTCTGCAGAACTGCTGCCTAGCCATTCGGTCCCTAGTCTGTAACAGTGCATAGGATTCTTCTGTCCTAAGTGCAGGACTCTGCACTTGTCCTTGTTGAACCTCATCAGGTTTCTTTTGGCCCAATCCTCTAATTTGTCTAGGTCCCTCTGTATCCGATCCCTACCCTCCAGCATATCTACCACTCCTCCCAGTTTAGTGTCATCTGCAAACTTGCTGAGAGTGCAGTCCACGCCATCCTCCAGATCATTAATGAAGATATTGAACAAAACCGGCCCCAGGACCGACCCCTGGGGCACTCCACTTGAAACCGGCTGCCAACTAGACATGGAGCCGTTGATCACTACCCGTTGAGCCCGACGATCTAGCCAGCTTTCTATCCACCTTATAGTCCATTCATCCAGCCTATACTTCTTTAACTTGGTGGCAAGAATACTGTGGGAGACCGTATCAAAAGCTTTGCTAAAGTCAAGGAATAACACATCCACTGTTTTCCCCTTATCCACAGAGCCAGTTATCTCCTCATAGAAGGCAATTAGGTTAGTCAGGCATGACTTGCCCTTGGTGAATCCATGCTGACTGTTCCTGATCACTTTCCTCTCCTCTAAGTGCTTCAGAATTGATTCCTTGAGGACCTGCTCCATGATTTTTCCAGGGACTGAGGTGAGGCTGACTGGCCTGTAGTTCCCCGGATCCTCCTTCTTCCTTTTTTTAAAGATGGGCACTACATTAGCCTTTTTCCAGTCATCCGGGACCTCCCCCGATCGCCATGAGTTTTCAAAGATAATGGCCAATGGCTCTGCAATCACATCCGCCAACTCCTTTAGCACCCTCGGATGCAGCGCATCCGGCCCCATGGACTTGTGCTCGTCCAGTTTTTCTAAATAGTCTCGAACCACTTCTTTCTCCACAGAGGGCTGGTCACCTTCTCCCCATACTGTGCTGCCCAGTGCAGCAGTCTGGGAGCTGACCTTGTTCGTGAAGACAGAGGCAAAAAAATCATTGAGTATATTAGCTTTTTCCACATCCACTGTTACTAGGTTGCCTCCCTCATTCAGTAAGGGGCCCACACTTTCCTTGACTTTCTTCTTGTTGCTAACATACCTGAAGAAACCCTTCTTGTTGCTCTTAACATCTCTTGCTAGCTGCAACTCCAAGTGTGATTTGGCCTTCCTGATTTCACTCCTGCATGCCTGAGCAATATTTTTATACTCCTCCCTGGTCATTTGTCCAATCTTCCACTTCTTGTAAGCTTCTTTTTTGCGTTTAAGGTCAGCAAGGATTTTACTGTTAAGCCAAGCTGGTCGCCTGCCATATTTACTATTCTTTCTACACATTGGGATGGTTTTTTCCTGCAACCTCAATAAGGATTCTTTAAAATACAACCAGCTCTCCTGGATTCCTTTCCCCCTCATGTTATTCTCCCAGGGGATCCTGCCCATCAGTTCCCTGAGGGAGTCAAAGTCTGCTTTTCTGAAGTCCAGGGTCCGTATTCTGCTGCTCTCCTTTCTTCCTTGTGTCAGGATCCTGAACTCGACCATCTCATGGTCACTGCCTCCCAGGTTCCCATCCACTTTCGCTTCCCCTTCTAATTCTTCCTGCTTTGTGAGCAGCAGGTCAAGAAGAGCTCTGCCCCTAGTTGGTTCCTCCAGCACTTGCACCAGGAAATTGTCCCCTACACTTTCCAAAAACTTCCTGGATTGTCTGTGCACCGCTGTATTGCTCTCCCAGCAGATATCAGGGTGATTAAAGTCTCCCATGAGAACCAGGGCCTGCGATTTAGTAACTTCTGCTAGTTGCCGGAAGAAAGCCTGGTCCACCTCATCCCCCTGGTCTGGTGGTCTATAGCAGACTCCCACCACAACATCACCCTTGTTGTTCACACTTCTAAACTTAATCCAGAGACTCTCAGGTTTTTCTGCAGTTTCATACCAGAGTTCTGAGCAGTCATACTCCTCTCTTACATACAATGCAACTCCCCCACCTTTTCTGCCCTGTCTGTCCTTCCTGAACAGTTTATATCCATCCATGACAGTACTCCAGTCAGGTGAGTTATCCCACCAAGTCTCTGTTATTCCAATGACATCATAGTTCCTTGACTGTGCCAGGACTTCCAGTTCTCCCTGCTTGTTTCCCAGGCTTCTTGCATTTGTGTATAGGCACTTAAGATAACTCGCTGATTGTCCCGCTTTCTCAGTCTGAGACAGGAGTCCTCCCCTCTTGCACTCTCCTGCTCATGCTTCCTCCCAGTATCCCATATCCCCACTTACCTCAGGGCTTTGGTCTCCTTCCCCTGGTGAACCTAGTTTAAAGCCCTCCTCACTAGGTTAGCCAGCCTGCCTGCAAAGATGTTCTTCCCTCTCTTTATTAGGTGGAGCCCGTCTCTGCCTAGCACTCCTCCTTCTTGGAACACCATCCCATGGTCGAAGAATCCAAAGCCTTCTCTCTGACACCACCTGCGTAGCCATTTGTTGACTTCCACAATTCGACGGTCTCTATCCAGGCCTTTTCCCTGCACAGGGAGGATGGATGAGAACACCACTTGCGCCTCAAACTCCTTTATCCTTCTTCCCAGAGCCACATAGTCTGCAGTGATCCGCTCAAGGTCATTCTTGGCAGTATCGTTGGTGCCCACGTGGAGAAGCAGGAAGGGGTAGCGATCTGACGGCTTGATGAGTCTCGGCAGTCTCTCCGTCACATCGCGAATCCTAGCTCCTGGCAAGCAGAAGACCTCTCGGTTTTCTCGGTCGGGGCAGCAGATAGATGACTCAGTCCCCCCGAGGAGGGAGTCCCCGACCACCACCACCCTCCTCCTTCTCTTGGGAGCGGTGGTCGTGGAACCCCCATCCCTAGGACAGTGCATCTCATGCCTTCCAATCGGTGGAGTCTCCTTCTGCTCCCTTCCCTCAGATGTATCATCTACTCCACTCTCCGCATTAGTACCTGTGGAGAGAAAATGAAAACGGTTGCTCACCTGTATCTCCATTGCTGGTACATGGACGCTCCTCTTTCTTCTTCTGGAGGTCACATGCTGCCAATTTTCTTCACCGTCCCTCAGTCCCCTCTGCGCAACCTGCTCCGATTCCTCAGAACGTTGTGCCCGTAGAAGCATATCCTGACGTCTGTCCAGGAAATCTTCATTTTCTCGTATGCAACGCAGGGTCGATACTTGTTTCTCCAGACCTCGAACCTTCTCTTCCAATATGGAGACCAGCTTGCACTTTGTAAAGACAAAGTCGCTTCTGTCCTGTGGAAGAAAGACAAACATGGCACAACCTGTGCAGGTTACAACAACTGAACATTCACCTTCCATACTTTCTTCCTTCTAAAGCTTCCTCAGCTGTTGCAGCAACTCACAGAAGCCCGCGAGATGTAAGCCTCAGTGGGCTCTCCCCAGGCGAACTCCCTCTGTTAGCCTCCGCTGTTCGCCGCTCAGCTGGTTCGCTGCTGACTGCCTTTTTATACCAGTCAGGCCCACTCAAGGCCCACCTGGAACAAAGCACTCCCAATTCACACTGTTCAAACAAACAATCAAACAATCAAGCACACGGTCAAACTGACAAACTGTCCCTGCAACAGACACTCAGATACTCACCAACACAGCCCCCCTAATGCAGCACTTAGCGTACCTCCTCTCTGACAGATCCCAGGCAAACATAACCCTCATTGACTGGATACAGCAGCATGCTCAGTTACAGTTGGCTTAAGAATATTATAGAACATTGACATATTTTTATAATAAAATGATATGGACATTTTCCATAAGGAATTGGCTTCAGGTTTGAATACAGTAAAAAACCTCCTCTTCTGGAGGCTAAGGGAGATTCTTGTTTATTCACTGAGTGGATTATTTTAGTTTGGAACCAAAGATTAAAGCTGGGCAGGAAATGGTTTTCCTGTCCCATGAAAATTTTGGAGATTTTAAAAATGTCCCATCCCAAAAGCTGATATTTTCATTTTTTCCACAAACCAAAAAGCTGGGGAAAAATTGATTTTGAACAATCAAAATATTTTCTTCCAATAGTTCAAATTATATGAACCTTTAAAAAAAATAATTAGCTAATTAAGATTTTGAAACAGAGTCATTTTGAACTAAAAAAAGACAACTTTTCATTTTGAAAATGTCAAAAATGAACATTTAGACAATTTTAAGCTTCTTTTTTCTTTCAAATTTTTTTTGAAATGAGTAATTCATTGAAACTGGCCTTTTCCCACAAGAATATTTCATTTTTTACTAATCAGTATTTTCCAGTGTAGAAAGCACTGGGCTTCAATTGCAGCAAGGGAGGTTTAGGTTGGACATTAGGAAACATTTCCTAACTGTCCGGGTGGTTAACCACTGGAATAAATTGCTTAGGGAGGTTGTGGAAACACCATCATTGGAGATTGTTAAGAGCAGGTTAGACAAATACCTGTCAGGGATGTTCTAGATGGTGCTTTGTCCTGCCATGAGTGCAGGGGACTGGACTTCTGACCTCTCGAGGTCCCTTCCAGTCCTATGATTCTATGATTGATCCAATATTGTGCTCTAATATTTTTCATTGAAACTTTATTAATGCAGGATAAAAAGAACCCCTGTGAATGGGGTTGGGTAGCGGGTCAACTCTTGAATCCCGGAGGAAGCTGCGTCTGAGTGTGCTTCAGTGGATTTATGTCCTCTCACCATTAATCACAATGGGCTAAACTCTATTATCCCTTGGCTCAAGTCTACCTAGCAGAGTTTAAGTGTAAGGCATTTCCATGGGGTAGAAAGTATCCTAACTACAGCTGGCCAAAATTCTTTGGCTGAAACTTTTTTTCAGAGAAAAGTGCACATTCAGCTACACCAGAATGTTTGCCCAATTGTATTGGGTTCTTCGGGATGGAAAAACATCAAATAAATTCATTTCCCCACTGCTAAACCTTGCTGTTCAGTGTCCCACCTCTGCATGGAGGGGTGAAAGCAAAGCTCTAAATCAGTGTTGGTGAGAACAGGGGCTTGTTTGCATTGGGAAGTTATTCCTGAGCAAGATAATATGTGAATTTAAGGCACTAGAGCTATCCTGGTATGGACACTCTTAATTTACTGGATTAAACTAAACCAGAAAATGGCATTCTTATTTGGCTACGGCTACACTACGGGGGGGCGATCGATTTCAGATACGCAAATTCAGCTACGGGAATAGCGTAGCTGAATTCGACGTATCTGATCCGACTTACCCCGCTGTGAGGACGGCGGCAAATCGACCGCCGCGGCTCCCCCGTCGACGGCGCTTACTCCTACCTGGGCTGGTGGAGTACGCGCGTCGATTCGGGGATCGATTGTCGCGTCCCGACGAGACGCGATAAATCGATCCCCGAGAGATCGATTTCTACCCGCCGATCCGGGCGGTAGTGAAGACAAGCCCAAAGGCCATCTAGGGAGTTACGTTAAATAGCTGTAGAGTCGTTTCCCGTGTCGACCAGCCCTAAAGCAATAGGATTGTGTCAGTGGTGAGAATAGGGCTAATCAGTATAGAGCAGTGATGAGGGGGGAAAGTGTATGATCAAAAGAACTCTGTGAATAGCTGATTTCTTGGTTTGCTGGCTAGTCTGAAACATAAATGAAAAACTTTAGTTTCTGGTTGAACCAAATTGATTTTTTCCCCCACAAATTTCCATTTTTTTGGCTGACTGACAAGTTGAATGAAATGGTTTGTTTGATCCGTTGCAGTTTTTGCAATTGTTATATTTTTTAATAAAATTGAAGTAAATTTTGAAACAAAAAGTCTTTTAAATGGGAAACTTAAAATATTTAGACCTTTTAGATTTTTCTGAGGTTTTAGATCAAAGCTAAACAATCCAGCTCATTTGACACAGATTCATAAAATATTTCAGTGAACCCAAATCTGCGTTGCTCAGAAAAAAAGGATTTTGGTCCAACTCCCCTCTCCCCCCGGTTCTAATGAACAATATATTGTGATACTCAGAGTAAAACTATCCCAATTCAGATTAGTCCTGAGGCTCACATTTTCAACAGTGAGGGTGGTTAACGGCTGGAATGAACTACCAGGGGACGTGACGGTTTATCCAGCTAGAGCTGCTGCCAAATCAAGACCCGATGGCTCTCCGGAAGATACGCTTAATAAAATGCCAGTTAATGGGCTTAATACCGAGGATAACTGTATAGGAGTGTGACCTGAGTTATACAGCCAGACTAAATGATCTCATTGTCCTTTCTAGCCCTTAAAATATATGATAAATTTATAGCATTGCTGTAAGTAAACCTATAAAATCACTATATGGCAGTGACAACGAGGAGTCCTGTGGCACCTTAAAGACTAACAAATGTATCACGATAGTTTATGCCCAGATACATTTGTTAATCTTTAAGGTGCCACAGGACTCCTCGTTGTCTTTGCTGAAACAGACGAACACGACTACCCCTCTGAAATATATGGCATTGGTGGGGGTAACATTACATGAGCATTATTATTGATACTACTTCATTAATTCATTAGTATTGGGCTTAATCCCAACCCCATTCTGTTAGGTGCTGTACCAACATATAACAAAACAAAACAAAACCCAACCTCTGGCCAAAGGAGCTTGTAATGTAAGCTTAAAATAAGAGACAACGATACAGATGACAAACAGATGGGGAGCAGCACAAGGTGACAACAAGATGATTGAGAATAAAGCTGTATAACAAGTATATAGAGCCTTGTCAGAATTTGATTTTTAAGTTTTTTATCATTTTAATTGATAATATCAATGTTTATTTTTAAGCCTTTTTTATTTTAAATATTTAAACCTTTACAATTGCGGGAAATTATGGGGGATCAGACAATGGGAGGTCAGACATTTTTTTTTTAATCAGAGCCGACACTGAGATTCAGAAAGTTAAAGCTTTATAGCTGTTAAAACACAAATTGTCAACATCACTTGTCAAAATAGATCAAATAAATATCCTTAAATCAAACTCGAATACATTCTGAAGCTGCAATTTTTCTTACTTTGCCTATCTGTAAATTTCAATTATTATTGATGGCAACATTTTTTTCATTGGTTTGTGTGCATATGGTGAAATCAATATTTACCAACCTTTATTGAGAAAAAATTATTCCTTCCCAGCCTAAGTATATACAATAACACTGTTAAGAATAGATGTATATAACACTAGTATGAATATAGATGTGATCAATGTAAAGACAAGTGCAAAGACAAGTACTTCACTCTAGAAGGGAAAATCAAATGCATAAATACAATGTGGGGAATAACTGGCTATGGAGAAGTGCTGCTTAGATGGATCTGGGAGTTCAAGTGGATCACAAGTTGACTATGAGCCAACAATGAGGTGCAGTTGTGAAAAAGGCTGTCTAGGGTGTATTACCAGGTATGTTGTACGTATGTAAGACCAGGGCGGTGATTATTTGGCTCTGCTTGGCACTGGTGAGGCCTCAGTTGAAGTTCTGTGTCTAGGTTTGGGAGCCACACTTTAGAAAAGATGTGGGCAAATAGGAGAGAGTCCAGAGGGGAACAACAAAAATGACAAAAAGGGTTTACAAAACCTGATTTATTAGGAAAGTTTTTTTTAAAATGGGCATGTTTTGTTTTGAGACAAGACGACTGAGGAGGGACCTGATAACAGTCTTCAACTACGTTAAGGGCTGTTATAAAGGGCATAGAGATCAATTGTGGCAGCCCGTATGAGGCCCAGACACTAAAGAGAGGAAAAGCATTGAATTCTCATAATGCGAGTCACATACTGAGCATTAATTAAAGTAACACATTAAGAAATTAAACCTAGAAGCAAATTTATTTTATTTTTAATCTCAGATAACCTTGCAGGGCACAATTTCAAATAGATTAATGGTCAAGAAACAAGGAAAGGTGTCTATATTCCAACAGCCACATAATGACAGGACATTAGGTAACATTGTTCCTCTCAAGCAATTGTAAAACATAATTTCCACATGCTACATCAGTTCTTTGAGTTTCATTTAATTCTTGTACGACATTTGTGATACACAAATCAAGGCAGTAACACATAGACCATACTACAATCCTTCTTCCAATTGTTCTTCTCAATTGACTGGAATTGTCATGGTGAACAAATTAGCTGAGAATGTTTTTCCAGTCTATCACCCTCTTAAGAGCATCCTTAACCTCCTTGTTCCTCAGGCTGTAGATCAGGGGGTTCAACATGGGGACCACCAGGGTATAAAACACAGCAGAGATTTTCTCCTGTTCCAGTGAGTAGCTGGAACTGGGCTGTATGTGGCTTAAGCTCACAGGTCCATAGAACATGGTGTCAGCTGTCAGATGAGAGGCACAGGTGGAGAAGGCTTTGCGCCTGCCCTTGGCGGAGCAGTTCCTCAGGATAGAGAAGAGGATGTACAGATAAGAGATTATGACAATCAGGAGGGTGGACATGGCAATAACCCCAGAGAACGCTACAAGCAAAATCTCACTGATGTGGTTATCAGAGCAGGCGAGCTTCAGCAATGGGTTAGTGTCACAAAAGTAATGATTGATGACGTTGGGTCCGCAGAATGACAACTCAGCAAGCCACATGTGTGGGTCAGTGAGTTCATGAGCCCCCCTACATATGAGCTGGCCACTAGATGAATACAGACCCTCTTAGACATAACAGCGGTGTAGAGCAGAGGGTTACAGATGGCTACATAGCAGTCATACGCCATCACGGCCAGCAGGAACCCTTCTGTGGTCACAAACACAACAAAAGAGAAGTGTTGAGCAATACAGGCAGAGTAAGAAATGCTTTTACTCCCCACTAAGAAATTCACCAGCATCCTTGGAGCGAAGACTGAGGAGTAGCAGAGGTCAACAACGGACAGGTCACTGAGGAAGAAGTACATGGGGGTGTGGAGTCGGGGATCAACCCTGATCAACACAATCATCCCAAGCTTCCCCACCAGCGTAAGAACATAGATCACCAGGAACGCCGCGAAGAGGGGTATCTGCAACTCCTGACGATCCGTCAGCCCCAGGAGGATGAACTGGGTCACCATGCTGTGATTGCCCTCAGCCATTTATACAGGGGTGCATGAAACCATACCTGCCGGGATAACAAGAGTGAGCAGCATGGAAGAAGGAAATTTCATGGCATGAATTAAATCTGAATGACACCACCGGGCTTGAATGTGAGTAATGAATATCTTACAGGAAACCAGCCGCCATGATGTCTGGGAAGAGCTGGGATGGACCTTTAAATTTACACTCCCTTTTTAACAGGGCTGAGGTTTTCAAGGCTGTCTAGGAGATTTAGACATCCAAGTCTCCATAAAATTGACTGGAATTAGGCATCCAGTTCCCCATAGGGAGTTTCCGGATTCATGTACATTATCACAAATTTTCTCCAATGAAATATACCTGGCATGGGTTTGAGTTTGAACTAGGTACTTTATATTGTCTGCTCACTGAGGGTAAGTTAGAAAGCACTCATACTTTAAATCCTTCCAGATTAGGGTGACCAGACAGTAAATGTGAAAAATCGGGATGGGGGTAGGAGGTAATTGGAGCCTATATAAGAAAAAAGACCCAGAAATCGGGACTGTCCCTATAAAATCGGGACATCTGGTCACCCTATTCCAGATAATCCTTTTAGATGACTACAATGTCTGTTATGTCCCAGTCACTTGGTTACTGCTGCTTCATAACACATCCCCTGGCAGTGTTGCTAATCCCAAGCATTTGAAAACCATTATCAGGCTTCCAAAAATCATGCAGTTGGCTTAAAATCTTGAGATCTTTTAAAAATAATACACAAAGGGTTTAGAGAGGGGGCAGGGAAGTGTAATTCTGTTTTGTGCAAGATTTTATATTTCAGAATTTGGTTTAGGAACAAACCCACAGTTTTTGAAAAGTCTCTGGAAAAGGGAATGGATCCCTGGAGTCATGGACACTGAGAATTTTGGATGTTCCCAGCCCCCAGGGCAATCTGCATGTGTATCTGCTCCAAGGCCATGGACTCTGGAAGCTCTGAGGTTGCTAGCAGGCCACTGGGCAGGTTGCAAAGGAGCTGGGCAGGTGAACTAGCAGAAACCAGGCAGGATTCTGATGTAGGCAGAGTTTCCTCAATTCCGTGGTGCTGCAGTGAAATTGGCCCTTCTTGACGAAATGTTCCAATTTCACTCAGTCAGCAAATTGCAGTGGAACAATGTTTCTGGGCCCTGGAGAGAGTCACGTTTTCAAGCTTTTCTTAGCAACCCTGAGGGCTCGAAACATACTTAAAAAAAAATCTGAGATTCTTAACTGATCACATGACTGAAGGAGCTGAGGCTTTAAGAGAAGCACCAAATACCGTGAGAACTGGTAAGTGTGCCTTCAATCTATGCTATCCTTGCTCTAGGAGATTTCTGGCCACTTGTCTCCAGTCCCAGTTTCTTATGCCTACTAGTGGTACACACTGCCAGGTCCTTCATCTCTCTAGGTCATTCGCCGTGACACAGGAATATGATACAGGCGGGAAATGGTGAAGGAATAACATTGGCACAGAAGCAACAATGGAAGGCTGTGTGCAAGGCTCTGAAGGAGGGAGGGAGGATGCTTGGAAGAGGGAGCATAGGGGGATTACATGAAGCCACAGGTGAGAGAATGAGATAAAAGGAGAAAATGCTGTATCAGAGAGGAGTGTGAGGAGAGTGGAGAGAGAAAGAAGGAAGAAAGAAGGCTGAAGAGACATGAAGGCAAAACTATGTAACACCTCAAAAGTGAGGCTTTCTCCATTTGCTTCCTTCTTCTGGCTCCCCCGTCCCCATTGAATCGAACACAAACAGCTTGTTTTCAATCCAAGCCCCTTCACACTCTATCAACACCATGAGGCTCCTCTGCTATTGCAATGTCATCTACCGCCTCTGCCCTCCCACTGCTTCCCATTGGTTACAGTTTTCAAACAAACACGACCATGACTGGGGCTGCCGCAGTGCAAATAATTACTGTTATTTCCCCCTTATGGTTAGAGACCGGCCACACCAGAACCCACTGGATCCCAGTGTCCGTCCTCCCCCCCCCCCCCCCCACTCACACACATACACAACACTGGATAATGGTCAGACTGGCAGTAGGGGCACTAGATTGAGATAGTCCTTTAATTCCTGGCTCTGCTTCACACTCCCTCTCTTACTATGTTTTTCCAAAGAACCTAGTACAGTGGGGCCTTGACCTCTAATTGATAACACAACAACAATAAATACAAATTTTATAACCCTGATTTATCTCTATAATTGGCTGAAAAGCCCAGAATCTGAAAATCCTCAAAGGTTGAAGAAGTCGGATCTGAATCTGATTCCAGATCTGAAGTGTGTAACTCAGATTCATCTCTATGTATAATCCTGGATTCTTACCTAATATCCATCTGGACCTTTCAGGGTCTTCCATGAACCATGTCCATTGCCACTGTAATTTACCCCGAGACAGAAAAATGAACAAACAAATAATGTCTGTCTCACGTTGCAATGTTGACTGCGCTAACATCACATTTCCAAGTAAATGGAGAAAATGGAAAGTTATGTCCAGGAATCAGAACTGAAGGAAAATAGCTATCCCACCTCCACTGAAGGAAAGAAGTATTGTATCATAGCTACTGGTGGAACAGAGTGTTCAATCACTCTTTATCCCTAAGGGATCATGTTAGGGCACCAAAAACCTTATATATTCATTTCTGTGGCATTTAAGGATCAAGTCTCTGAAGTCACACCTCCAATTATAGTCTCAAGCCAGGCACAGAGGGGCTCATTACAATGCCCTCCTTGGTGCCCTAACATGCTAAGTAGATTTGTTTATTTGCCTTTGCTCAGTTTTACGGAAAGCTCTCGCTGTTTTGCTAAGTCACAGGAAGAAGTCTCAAGAGCAGTGTAACTGGAAATGAATGGCTCAGTCTTTCTTTCTGTAGGGAGCACTCAGTGAATTCAGCGTCAAAGTTAGGCTTAAAAGAAATCCAGATGTGTTAAACTATGGAAAAAGCACAGTTACAGCGAACAAACAACTTTAACTTTGTTCATGTAGATGCCAAGCAATCACCCTACCCTTACAATTTACTGCCCCTGATTGGGTAAAATTGATTTTTCATACAGTTTAAGGCCAGAAGAGGTCAATGTGATCATCTAATCTGACCTCCTGCATAACAAAACCTTGCCCAATAATTTATGTATCGAGCCTATAATCATTATTTTTTCTAGCTCTCACACATCTTTTAGCTAGATATCCAGTTGGAATGACTTCAAGTGACAGACAATCTACCATTAGCAGGAGTGTTGTAAGCAAGACAAGAGAAGTAATTCTTCCACTCTACACAGCTCTGATAAGGCCTCAACTGCAGTATCGTGTCCAGTTCTGGGCGCCACATTTCAGGAAACATGGGGACAAATTGGAGAGAGTCCTGAGAAGAGCAACAAAAATGATTAAAGGTCTAGAAAACATGACTTATGAGGGAAGATTGAAAGAATTAGGTTTGTTTAGTCTGGAAAAGAGAAGACTGAGAGGGGACATAACAGTTTTCAAATACCTAACAGGTTGTTACAAGGAGGAGGGAGAAGAATTATTCTCCTTAACCTCTGATGATAGGACAAGAAGCAATGGGCTTAAATTGCAGCAAGGGAGGTTTAGGTTGGACATTAGGAAAAAATTTCTAATCGTCAGGGAGGTTAGGCACTGGAATAAATTGCCTAGGGAGGATGTGGAATCTCCATAATTGGAGATTTTTCAGAGCAGGTTAGATGTTCTTGATGGTGCTTGGACCTGCCATGAGTGCAGGGGCCTGCCCTTGATGACATCTTGAGGTCCCTTCCAGTCCTATGAATCTATCATGGATCGAGTGATGCTTTTTGTTAAGATGGCTGGTGCTGGTAGCTGGGTATCACTCTGTTTTTTGCCCCCTTCCTCTGCCTGCCCAGTTCTCAGCTTGAGGATACCACTGCTTCTGTAGGCCACGCAGCAGACTCCCCAGCCTTTAGAATTGCTTTTCCCCCTGCCCTGTGTCTGAGCTGTGTTGGGAGCAGGGGAGTGAGATGAAAACTCCGCGGTGTTTGGGTGAGGGCAGAAAGGGGGTGGCAGCAGTAGGAGGCAGAAGGGATCAAATTGCATGAAAAAGAGGGAAAATGTTTGACTGGGTGTCGTGGGTCTGAAAGGCAGTGGGCTAGGGGTTAGGCAGTGATTCCCCAGACCTTTTCAATCTCTCCATTCCTGAGGGGGGGGTGTCCTGTTGTGTCATACATATAAAATCAAAAGATCCTAGAAGGAGCCTGGCATGTGGTTGAAACTTGCCCGTAGTTCAATGTTGTTTGTTTTACAGTAGTGACTGGAGGTGCAAACAGAGACCAGAACCCCAGGGTCCTTGATTTCAATGGGGCTTCTTACAGTCTAAAGCATGTTAAGCATGTGTTTATGTTCCTTTGGATTGGGGCTAATGTGCTCAGTACCTTGCTGGTCTGAGCTTTATTCTGGGTGAGCTGAGAAGTTGGGAAATGTCTGTAGATCCTAGGAGAGCTGTTAAAGCAGCACTGCAAAGAAACTGGAGGGATTTGACAGCTTTATATGGCATAGTGTATGGATGCGGATGCTTAAAGGATACTAAACATCATGCTTCAGGACTTAACCAAATCTCTAATTATTAGAGATCATGGCAGGATGTGGGGAAGGGCTGATTATTCCACATCTGCCTATTGAAAGTTATTAAACCCTCTTTTGAAACTTCTGGTACTAGCCACTAGCAGAGACAAGACACTAGATGGAGCTCAGGTCTGATCGAATCTGGCAATTTCTGTGTGTTTATTCAGTGTTTCATAAAAAGACCGGTGAATCCAAATGCTTCTGCAGACCAAATTCCTTCTAAAGAGAGAATCTGCACCAGTGGGTGCTGTCCTATTCCAAACTGAGTGACTGTCCAGGTCTGTCACATCTTACACTGGGATCACGTTCCGCAGTTAGAGCGTAAAGCGGAAATCGCGTATAGTCAAAATTACGTTGAGTGGAATGGCGGGCGGAATCGCCCGCACTAGAGGTACCGTATTAAAATTGTTATTTTTCTCTCTCTTTTTTTTTTTGCCGACTGCGTAAAGCTGAAATCGCGCATGTTAAATGCGCGTAAGATGCGACAGACCTGTAGGCACTTATCGGCCTGAGAGGGGGTGCTTGTGACAGGCGGGTTTCGAGGCCATTAAACTGAAAATTGAAATCTGAAGTCAGATTTGATTCAGGTCTCTCTTAAACTGCTATAAACAGATGCAAATCAAGAGGAACGGCACTGAAATCCCCTGGAGTTCCAGCTGTGTAAAACCTGTGTAAACCAGATCAGAATAATAATAATAAAAATCTCTACCCCAGCCATATACTCCACTGTACAGAGCTGTCTCCATGGGGTACTCCTGGGGGAATTCTGCACCAAAACAATATTTTAAAATTCTGCATATTTAATTTGTCAAATAACACTATATAATCACACCGGTTTCAATTATTTTGGTAATTTTTCAAAATACCTGCCAGCCACAGGGCCCCCCTGGCCCAGACACCTGCACCCCCTACAGTCCCCCAGAGCCCAGCTGCAGCCTTCCCAGCTCAGACACTCGCACCCCTCCCTTTCCAAAGCCCAGGGATCCAGAGAGAGAAACAACCTGATGCTGGGCCCTGTGCTTGTATGGAGTTTCCTGCATGTCACCTCCTCCTTTCAAGGTGTGCCAGGAACCCTTCATCTCCATCTCTCTACCCTGGCAGCATCTTCTATGGGCAAGCTGGGAGCTGGGCTCTGCTGGGTCCAGCGGCCTCTAGTGGCAGCCAGCAGCTCTGCAATACCAAATCTGGGGGAGGTGAAGGAAATTCTGCACAGAATATTAATGCGATGTGAATTGTGCATTGTGCAATGGTGCAGAATTCCCCCAGGAATAATGGGGAGAAGAAGTGAGAACAAATAATCATGTCAGGGTCTCCACTGAATTGCACAGCATTTATCCAATTATGGCAATAATGTGAACAAGGACGTGTGTATTACTAATTGTGTTTTTTTGCTATAAAAGCTGTTGAAAAATCTGTATTCGGGGGGACTGCCAGTTCGCTGGTACCCCCCTTGCATGCTGGTAATAAAGGGGCCTCGGGCGATTCTGATCCAAACACAACGCGTGGTCGTTTTTCCACGACACAGTGTTATATTGACCGTCTAGTCTGCACAAAAAGTTACAGAACCCTGCTTAAGAAAAAGACTATTTGTAAGTGAATTAAGCAGTCATGGGGTAAGAGGGAAGGTTTTGTCATGGATCAGTAACTATTTAAAAGACAGGAAACAAAGGGTAGGAATAAATGGTCAGCTTTCACAATGGTGAGAGGTAAACAATGGGGTTCCATAAAGAACTGTATTAAACATATTCATAAATTATCTGGGAAAAGGGGTAAACAGTGAGGTTTCAAAGCTTGCAGATGATACAAAACTACTCAAGATAGTTAAGTCCAAACCCGACTGCAAAGACTTACAGAGGGATCTCACGAAACTGGGCGATCAGCCAAGGAAATGACAGATGAAATTCAGTGTTGATAATGCAAAGTAATGCACATTAGAAAACATAATCCTAACTAGACATACAAAATGATGGGTCTAAATTAGCTGTTACCAGTCAAGAAAGAGATCTTAGGAGTCATTGTGGACAGTTCTCTGAAAACTATGTGAAGTGGTGGTTCAAAAAGCTAACTTAATGTTAGGAACCCTTAGGAAAGGGATAAATAATAAGAAAGAAAATATTATATTGCCTATATATAAATACATTGTATCCTCAGTCCCTGAATACTTTGTGCAGTTCTGGTTGCCCTATCTAAAAAAAAAAAAGATATATTAGAACTGAAAAAGTCCAGAGAAGAGAAATAAAAATGTCCAGAGTTTGAGCTTTATTTTTTCTTTAGAAAAAGCTGAAGTTTTCTGCTAAAATGGTTGATGCATAAGAATTTATGTGTGTGTGTGTAAAAACTCCCTAGGTAAGGGGAACATTTTCTGAAAGTTTTAATGGTGAATCGTTCTTCTTCAGAGAATTGCAACCTTTCAAAATCGCCACCAGCTCTCATAATTGTTGACAGGAATAAGGCTAAAGCTGCCTTTAAGCAAAGAGGTCCTCTTTCAATATGACCACCACCTGCCATTATTTACCAACAGCAGTAAAGTCAAGCTGCCCTCACAGAAGCTAGTGGTCCATGTCAGCACAGAGAGCCATCCTTGAGAATAGAAGATGCAAGCTGTTTTGAAAGAGGGCAGTTCCTCTTGGTATCTTCTGAAGAAGAACTTTTACTCTGGAAATATTTTGATACAAATTGGGAGCTAGGGACAGGGCATCTTTTGGGGAGAGAGAGTCACCATCTTTCACACTCATTTCTACTTTGGTCCACAATCCTTTGGATATGTTACCATTCTGGGAATGTGGTCAAGCACATCTTCTTTCCCAGGCTAGATTTGGGCTGATGTGTGGATGGGCTGATGCCTCCAGCATGTCTGTGGTTAAAGCTTGTAGGTTACTTTTCTAGTTACAAAAGACAATTCTCTAACCTAGGACTTGTCTTTCAGATCTTCAGCTTTGATGTACGTGTTTCAAATTAGGAAGAGCACCTACAGCCTGTGATACAGGGGAGCGGGGGCGAGAAAGGAGAAATCTAATTAGAAAGTTAATGTGAAGAACTGGTTGAAAAATTGTTGACTACACTATTTTCTGTTGAAAAATGCCAGTCAGTCTAAACTGAAATGTTTCTTGGAAACATATTGGTTTGACAAACTTTTTTTGTCATATGTGACTCAAAGATGGATGTTCCCATTGTCTAACCATTCCTGCTTCTTTTTGAAAAATGCCCCCTGAGGCCACATTTAACTGAGGTATCATTTTATGTGTCTGTTTTATAAAGAGGAACTGCACATCTTGAATTACATTCATACCATCTATCTCTGAATGGCCTCCCAAGCTTTCCTTCTGCGCAGACGTGAGCGAGGTCTCCATATTTCACTCTGTGAGCAGTGATCTCTGGTGAGATGCTAATGCCTATAGTCACTCTCTCTTTATTATGTTTCTAGGGGAGGGGAAATTGCTGGGAAACGGTGCCTCTGATCAAAAAGTAGACACGCTTAGCCCAGAGAGCGCAGACCACAGCTCTTGAGGAAAAGGGGACAGGGAAGGACTCAGTGCTGGGAGAGGGAAACACAGGGTTACAACCCCAAAAAGGGATTGCATATGTACAGTCCTGGGGTTGGGAGACAGCTCCCCAAAGGGCCAGCAACATGCAAAGTCATTGGTGAGCAAATGCAGCCTGAATCAAAAAGTAACAAGAGGTTGCCCTGGAGAGGCAGTTTGACACATATCCCAGGAGAAATGAGAGAATATTCATGCACATACACCTCTACTCTGATATAATGTGACCTGATATAACACGAATTTGGATATAACGTGATAAAGCAGTGCTCCGGGGGGGCGGGGCTGCGCACTCCGGTGGATCAAAGCAAGTTCGATATAACACGGTTTCACCTATAACACGGTAAGATTTTTTGGCTCCCGAGGACAGCGTTATATCGGGGTAGAGGTGTATATTGTTCAGCATGTATTTTTTTATTTGTTAAAGACTTAAAACAAAATAGACACTCGAACTATTAAAGTGCTTGATTTACAGATCCTCAAGCTAGTCCAGTTTATACCATCTCAGGATCTAGCTCCACCAGTCCTGATTACAAGAGATGTACATGTTTTGCAGGAGACCAGGTGAGGGTACGTTTGTGTCCAGATGTGTTTTGTGTTGGCTGAGTTGGCCACTGCACTTGCTTTTGCTGTTTTGTTGTGGATTGTGTTTCTACTCATCTGTAGATCTGTGTTTCTACTCATCTAAAGCTGGCACAGGTGTCTTTTAGGTCTTCAAAGTCTAAAGACAATGAATAACGTATGGGAGGCACAGGAAACTGCAGTGGAAGAAACCTAAACTAGGACGGGGATATACAGAGGAGGGTGAGGGAGTCAGGCAAAGGATGTTCCCATGGCTGAGGGGCTAATCCTACATTTGGTAGACCCAGATTCAAGTACTTGTTCTGTCAAAGACTTCCTGAGTTATCTTCACAACTTGCTTTATCCCATTGTGCCTCAGTCACCCATTAGTGGAATGGGGACAGTCATAATTCCCGACCTCACAGGGGTGTAGTGAGGCTAAATACATGCAAGGTTGTGAGGTGGGCAATTGTCATGCTACTGAGGAGTATGTGAAGGCAATGGATCAGTACATCGAACTTTCCAAAATTCCTTTGAAAAGCCCAGATTAGCTGCTTCAAACAGCAGCTCCCAGGGTGGCCTGAATGCACTGGCTTTTACCTAGGGTTTAAACACAAAGCATACCTGGACGTGGGCAGAGGTTGGCTTATTAGTTAATATAAACACTTTATTATTACAAGATCACCTCCGGTTTAATTTGCTGGTCGTTCTGCAGTCCAATAGGCCCTTAGTTATCCAACACTGGGTAATGTGATGTGTCATTGCACAGTGAGTTAAATCCAGGCAAAAGCACGGCCATTTCTTACACTGCCTCATCTGGGAAGTTGTGAAAACGTGGCTGAACTGGGTAGATCTTCTCTGATCTACACTTTTCTTCAGGAATGTGCCTGGTTACATCCATTTGAGATGGAGATATGGATGCTGCAGTAGCTGCCAGGTCACCTGCACTCTGACTAACTGGAAGATCAGGCATCTCCTCACCACTCCCATCCTCACTGGGGCCGGAAGGCTCACCGTGAACATTTGTGTCTATGAATCTCAGGAGAGCTCCTTCCTGCTTAGATAGAAAAGCTTCCTTTGCTTGCTTTCCTTTTCTAAATGCTGCCCCAGAGGGGCGTTTTCTTCTTTCACTCATGACTGCTGTTCTGTGCCAGCGATAGTGGCTCTCAACACTCAATTGAAGAGGACAAATAAGCAGGCTGGTCGCAGGGTCTGAGTGAGGGAAGAAATCAGCCTCTTAAGGGCCTAACTGGCTCCTCCTATTTCAGTTGACCGCCTGTTCTCCTCCAGTGGGTTCAGGGAAGCAGCAGGAAATAGGAAGCTCCCTGACAAGCTGGTGTGAATCAGTCCAGGCTCCTGCAGGTGCTAGAGAGGTGCATAAGAGGCTCCTCCTCCTTTCTCTCCCTGCAGCTCCTGTTACTTTCCGTGATTCCCCTCTCACCTTTTCTCCTGACTGCCTGCACGGTGCAACCTAGGGGGCGCCGCTGCCAATCCAGACGCTGGCTGCAGATCGCAGACTGTAGGAAGGGAGGACGTGTATGAGAAGAACCACGCTCCCAGTGAATTGCTCTCCTGCCCTTTAGAAAGCCAGCGAAGGCCTTTGCTTGGGAATCGATACAGATAGGTACATTTACCCAGGAATGGCTCCTTTCCCTTGTAGACTGCACAGCAGCAGCCAGAAGGAGAGTGGAGCCGCTTGCGGCGGGAAGTGTAAGACCCCTGCTGGGGCTGAGCTGTGCTGTCAGTGCCGTGCAGCCGGGGCCGGCTTGCATGGCGTGCTCGGACAGCGGGCGGGCTGCAGGATTTGCAGGCAGAGGAGGCTCTGCTCCCTGGGGAGAGAAGGGAGGGATGGGCCCTTCCTCCAGCCCAGCACGCCACCATCTCTGTGCATCTCGAGCAGGGAGAATACATAGGCACCAGCAGCAGACACCATTTTCTACACTCTGGGTCCTAGTGGTGGCCCCCCACAGTCTGTCACCTGAGGCAGCCACCTCAGTTCGCCTCATGGTAAGGCCAGCCCTGTCCTGTGGGCACGGAGAACCTAACTCCCACTGAGGTCAGCCAGGGAGGCTGGATGTGCACATTGCAGGAAATAGACTGTCAGGACAGCAGAATCCACGGAAAAAAGCGCATATTGCGAATTGCAAGCCAGGCTCTCACTGGGTGGCTCTTTGTCCTGCCTCTGTTGGCTAGAGCGTGAGCAGAGCTTGAGGAGACAGCTGCTGCGGCTGTGGCCAGCCATCGAAGCGCGTTTCCCATCGTCTCGCTTCTGGCTGTGGATGCTCGACTGCAGCAGCTCCGCAGAGGTCCCCGCCTCGCTCTCTAATGTCCATTCTCCCCTTGCTCGCATGGCGCTTCCTGGACCATTGAGTAGCCTCATGAAAACATCCCAGTTGTGGACACAGGCACCAGCCACCGATTCCCCAAGCCAAAGTCCCCTTCGCAATCCAGGGAAACAGCCTGGGTTGTCTGGAGCGCAGGGTTGGCCCATGGTGACTGCAGACACTGCACCTGCTGCACAGCGACTCCTGGGACCCCACTAGCCCATCAGCACTCGGCTCTCCCGCATTCTGCTGAGCGGCTGAGATCTGGGGGAACAGAAACCCTTTGTTAGAGACGGAAAATCTCCTCACAGGAACACTCTGTCAGTGGCTGCCAGAGGCCTTCCCTGTGAAACCCAAATGCGCAGTCCCTCGGATTCCCACAGGGGAGATCCCAGCTCATTCACTTGTCACCCGTGGCTGCAGTCTCTGATAGGGGGAATGACGAGGGTTTTTTTGCCAATGGTCCCTTCTACAGCGCCCATAATGGGAGGAGGTTTGGCCTTGTGATGTGAGGCCCGGGTCTGAGAATCAGGGCTCCTGGGTTCAGCAGCTCTGGAAGGGGGCGCGGTCTAATGGCTGGAGCTGGATTGGTTGACACTGAGTGAGATGGGCTTGTGCTGAAGGACCCTGGTTCAATCCCCACCATTTCCTGTGATGTCTACATGTGGCCATGAATGTACTTACCTATCAGTGTAGGTTGTTTAGCCCATTCCTGGACACATGTGTTACATCTGCTGCTGGCCATCCCTGAGATGTAGGTCCTTCATCCACTCAAGGACATGGTATATCAAGGTCAATCCAGCAGCTCCCATCTGGTCTTCACCTCCACAATGGACGGCGAACTTTAAGCTGACCAGAGAAAGACAGGGTGGTGTTCTTCAGGGGAATCTCCTGGAGCTCCCGTCGCCCGTGCTCCACCTCACACCCCGGCACTCTAAGGGTTTTCCAAAGATACCACTAATCTCGGATAAACAAAGCAGCTGAGATGAGGTCAGTGTGGGTGGATTTACTGAGCAGTCTGGTTCTAATGGAAGAACAGATTTCTCCCCTGCTCTAGGGAGATTCCCATAGGAAAAGTCTCTGATGGTGGGGGTGGGGGCAATGCAAACCCCTCAACCCCTAGAATGGCAGGAAATCAGGACTCGGGGAGTTAAGCGGTGTCTCTGTCCTGCTGGAGGGAGCAGATCTGGAGAGCAGGAAGAGCACTAGTGGCATTGTAGGAAAGACAGTGACTTCTACCTGTGAAGGTGGCTGAAGCTTCTTGCAGACATTAGAGTCCAGGATCCTTACAACTCCTTTGGGGATCCTTTTCCTAGGAATAAAATAAGGACAACACGCAGAGAATGACATTTGAATCCCAGCTCTGGGATCCAGGGAAAAGGGATGATCTCAGCCAGGCTACGTACCAGGAACCTGATTTTTGTCCCAAGAGCCACAATTACCCAGATGAGGTTTTCTTCCCTATTTGCTTTCAGGTTATTTACTCATAGTATTCATTTGTTTGCTTTGCCGTGTTTCCACTCTCTGCATCTGTTCATTGGTTTAAGTAACATCCTTTCAGTTTTTGCTTCTGTTTCCTCTTATTACAGTGTAGTATCTGCTTAGCACTTTTTAAAAAAATCAATTAGAAACAAAATCCTGATCCTACATTGAAGAGGAAGGTTTCTGAGAATTTGGCTGCAGAACTTTAGTGTCTGCATATTTCATTCACTATTATTTATTCAGGTGCAGGTCTGATGCAATCTGCCCACCCAAGAATCCCATATGAAGCATGGGGTGCCCTTAGAATACCTGTTAAAAGAGAAGAAAAGAGTAGATTAAAAGTTGGGGAAATCAACCAATGCATCAGCACTTCTCTGCATCATTGAAGCACCAGTCATGGGAGTGAAACAGGTTAAAAATCCCCATCGTTTTTTCCCACTAGACAGCCATCCAAAAAGAAAAAGGCCTTCAGCCAATTATTTCCTTACACTCTGAAGGGGTGAAATTCAGTCCTGTGCAGACAGCCAGGGCAAGCTCTGTGCATCACAGCGGGTTTAAGTGGCACTTCACTGCACAGGTGCTGTGAGATTTCAGTGGCAGAGTTTTCCTCCTGGATTGGAACTGCCGGCTGGAATCCTGCGAGGTACAGAGCAGAGAGAGGTTTGGGCCACAATGTTCACCTCAGAGGCTGAGCTTCCGCAGACTTTTGGGATGTTCCCATCTGAGGAGGATGCTTTTGGCCAGCCCCAGTTCAGAGCTTTCAGTCACCTCAACCGGTGATTCTCTGGCACAGCTGATCTAAAGTAGCGGAACTTTTCAGGCCTTGCCCCCATCTCCGACCCCCCTTGCACCTCGCATTGCCCTCTAATAGCCCCTGTCCCTTCTCTTGATCCCTGCCAAGCTCAAATACAGAGCCGAGCTCATGCTCCTCCTCTCTTAGACCCTCCCCTTACATGATCCTCCCCTACCTCTGACAGACTGCTCACTGTGCCCTTCCCCAGCTCCTGGAGAAATCATGGCTCCTCAGAACAACCTGGGAATGGGGGGTTCCAACCTCTGTGTGGGGTGCGAGGTTTTCCGTCTAAGCATCACTGAGAGCCAGCACTTCTCGATTTCACAGGATGAGGCTATGGCTCCCCAAGCTTGGCCAGCTGCAGGCTGCATTGCTGTGGACAGATCCCAGATATTGGAAGACAGAGGGGGAGGAAGCCCCTGCTCATTTCCAGTTCAGAGATCCCCATCGAAGACGGGCCAAGAGGGGAGGAGAGAACGAAGGGCAGAAAGTGAAGCTGCCTCTGTGGGGAGGGCAGTCCTGTAAAACCCAGTCCAGTTCCCAGATCTCCTCCACATTTCCAGGTGTGACTTTGGAGAGGTCACTTCATCACCTTCATTCCCTGTCTGTAAAATGGGGGTAGTAGTCCCCCCCACAAGGAGGAGAAGGGAGGACAGTCCCATTGTCTGTGAGGGGCTTGGTCACTCTGGGCACGGATTGTGCCAGAGTGAGGGAAGGGACCCAGAGTTTGCTCCCTAGAGCCAGGGGAGGAGGATGGGATCAGAAGGTCAGCCAAGGGGGATGGGTCAGGAACTGCTCCAACAGACGGGGCATAGGGATTGGGTCAGTGCCAGGGACTTGGTACCTCCCTTCAGCAAATGGCTTCCCTCTTGTCATCAGCAGTCTGTATAATATCTGACTCCTTCCTAGTGTCCTCGAGGGGCTCCCTTCGTTCTTCTTGAATGTAATGGATTTGTTGACTCAGGTCGATAGCTGGGAAGTTCGGAGAGGCCATTAGTAGTGTGGCATGAAATCAGTGGGAAATCTATAGTTAGCAAAACAAAGGTGTCATTGGCCTTTGGAAATTTGGAGCTGATCTGTCCTCTCAGCCGAAGGTACTCGTGCACAGAGGGATGAAGCGCGCCATCTTGGTCAGGTGATCTATGAGAGTCAGTTCCATCATGTGGCCATTTGAATGAGTGAAATTCCTGGCAATGGCTGCCATGGACGGAGCAGGGTCTCCAGAGGCCTGAGATGCCAAGAAGTTAGGTGCGTGGTGCCTTTGTGAAAGCGCAGAAGTCACGTGAGTCAAGCTAAGTCTGAATTTCGGCCCACATCTGGCAACACCAAATCAAGCAGGCCCTGGTGGTCAAAGTAGATGCGTCTACTTCCACGATGAATGCTGTGCGTCAGAATAGATGCAGTGGTGAAGGCAATTCTGAGCTGTTTGCGGGCTTGTTGGAACTTGGATGACCAAACGAATGCGGCCATTTTGTGGAGGAGAGCTCTCGTGGGGGTTACTGGCTCTGAGAACCCTGGGCCGACGCAGCAGTAAAGCTGGTGAAGTCTAGGAAGCGCTGCTCTTCTTGAGGACTTCAAACTTTGTCCCATTTATGAATGGCTTCCACCTTATTTGCATCAATCGTAACACCTTCTGGGGAGAGGATGTACCCCAAAAACTCTGTGGAGAGTTGGCTGGAGGTACGCTTTTCCAATTCTGTGTTGAGACCACGCTGCCGAAACCTCTCCAGGTTCGGATGAGGTGTGTGTGCTGCTCTGGGTTCTCCAAAAAGAGGAGTATGTCACCTGAATAGATGACACTGTCCCCAAATACATCTCTGATGAAGGGTTGCAAGGTCAGGGGACCGTTAGTTAGCTCCAATGGCATATCAGACAGTTAAAATGTCCATAGTGTGTTTTGAAATCTGTCTTCCATTTGTCCCTTGCCCAAATGAGTGTTAGATTGGAAATCCTCGCAGATGAAGTTTGATGAAAACCTTTGCAGATTTCCTGTGAGCCAACAATTGTGAGATTCACAGCAGGGGGTAATGACCTGGACTTGGACACTGGCTCTGGTTCTGTTTCTGCTTTGTTGATGGACTCTGATCTCGGTTTTGATCCTGGTGTGTCCCTGGACCTTGATTCTAGTACCACTCTTAGCCTAGGTGCCATCCTGCACCTCGCTGTGACCTAGGCGCCTACCACTGGACCTAATTATCAGATGCAGCATGTGACATCAGGTTGTGCAACTTTTTGCATAAAAGCAGGCTCTCCGCAAGTTGGGCTAGGTCTACACTACAACGGGGGTCCGACCTAAGATACGCAACTTCAGCTACGTGAATACCGTAGCTGAAGTTGCGTATTTTAGGTCGGCTTACCTGGCTGTGAGGACGGGGGAAAGTCGACCGCTGCCGCGCTGCCGCCTCTTGCCATGGTGGATTTCCGGAGTCGACGGCAGAGCGATCAGGGATCGATTTTATCGCGTCTTCACTAGACGCGGTAAGTCGATCCCCGATAGACCGATTGCTACCCGCCGGATCGGCGGGTAGTGAAGACAAGCCCTAAGTGGCCAGATCACACCAGGTGTGAACCATGGCCTCAGTACATGAGCCTGGCCCGGTTCTGCCCCTACTGGAGTTGTGCAATGGAAATGACTGAAAATGCAGGGGTTCCTTTAACCAACCTCCATCCCTGGACCTACTCCACCATTCTTGACTCGGATACCCGGCAGTACTATAAGGGCCCTACCGTCAATCAAACCCTAACCACCGCCCCTTGACCCTTAAGCCCCACCCCTTGACCCGTAGTCCCTCCCACCTGTCACTGGAAGTCCCGCCCCATGGGGGTGTTACTTCTGGGGTCAAGGTGGCCACATGACCGGAAGCAAGGTGTGTCATGTGACCCCTCTAAGAACTCCTCCCACCACTCTCTACCAATCAGGATGGGTTTTGTCCCAAAAGGACTGCCCCGAGGGGAGATTTGACCAATCAGGGTGATAGCAGGCTGGCTAACCTAGTGAGGAGGGCTTTAAACTAGGTTCACCGGGGGAAGGAGACCAAAGCCCTGAGGTAAGTGGGGAAATGGGATCCTGGGAGGAAGCACAAGCAGGAGAGCGCAAGGGGGGAGGACTCCTGTCTCATACTGAGAGAAAGGGACGATCGATGAGTTATCTTAAGTGCCTATACACAAATGCAAGAAGCCTGGGAAACAAGCAGGGAGAATTGGAAGTGCTGGCACAGTCAGGGAACTATGATGCAATTGGAATAACAGAGACTTGGTGGGATAACTCACATGACTGGAGTACTGTCATGGACGGATATAAACTGTTCAGGAAGGACAGGCAGGGCAGAAAAGGTGGGGGAGTTGCATTGTATGTAAGAGAGGAGTATGACTGCTCAGAGCTCCGGTATGAAACTGCAGAAAAACCTGAGAGTCTCTGGATTAAGTTTAGAAGTGTGAACAACAAGGGTGATGTTGTGGTGGGAGTCTGCTATAGACCACCAGACCAGGGGGATGAGGTGGACCAGGCTTTCTTCCGGCAACTAGCAGAAGTTACTAAATCACAGGCCCTGGTTCTCATGGGAGACTTTAATCACCCTGATATCTGCTGGGAGAGCAATACAGCGGTGCACAGACAATCCAGGAAGTTTTTGGAAAGTGTAGGGGACAATTTCCTGGTGCAAGTGCTGGAGGAACCAACTAGGGGCAGAGCTTTTCTTGACAAGCTGCTCACAAACAGGGAAGAATTAGTAGGGGAAGCAAAAGTGGATGGGAACCTGGGAGGCAGTGACCATGAGATGGTCGAGTTCAGGATCCTGACACAAGGAAGAAAGGAGAGCAGCAGAATACGGACCCTGGACTTCAGAAAAGCAGACTTTGTCTCCCTCAGGGAACAGATGGGCTGGATCCCCTTTGGAGAATAACATGAAGGGCAAAGGGGTCCAGGAGAGCTGGCTGTATTTTAAAGAATCCTTATTGCGGTTGCAGGAACAAACCATCCCGATGTGCAGAAAGAATAGTAAATATGGCAGGCGACCAGCTTGGCTAAACAGTGAAATCCTTGCTGATCTTAAACGCAAAAAAGAAGCTTACAAGAAGTGGAAGATTGGACAAATGACCAGGGAGGAGTATAAAAATATTGCTCAGGCATGCAGGAGTGAAATCAGGAAGGCCAAATCACACTTGGAGTTGCAGCTAGCAAGAGATGTTAAGAGTAACAAGAAGGGTTTCTTCAGGTATGTTAGCAACAAGAAGAAAGTCAAGGAAAGTGTGGGCCCCTTACTGAATGAGGGAGGCAACCTAGTGACCGAGGATGTGGAAAAAGCTAATGTACTCAATGCTTTTTTTGCCTCTGTCTTCACGAACAAGGTCAGCTCCCAGACTGCTGCACTGGGCAGCACAGTATGGGGAGAAGGTGACCAGCCCTCTGTGGAGAAAGAAGTGGTTCGGGACTATTTAGAAAAACTGGACGTGCACAAGTCCATGGGGCCGGATGCGCTGCATCCAAGGGTGCTAAAGGAGTTGGCGGATGAGATTGCAGAGCCATTAGCCATTATTTTTGAAAACTCATGGCGATCGGGGGAGGTCCCGGATGACTGGAAAAAGGCTAATGTAGTGCCCATCTTTAAAAAAGGGAAGAAGGAGGATCCGGGGAACTACAGGCCAGTCAGCCTCACCTCAGTCCCTGGAAAAATCATGGAGCAGGTCCTCAAGGAATCAATTATGAAACACTTAGAGGAAAGTGATCAGGAACAGTCAGCATGGATTCACCAAGGGGAAGTCGTGCCTGACTAACCTAATTGCCTTCTATGATGAGATAACTGGCTCTGTGGATGAGGGGAAAGCAGTGGATGTGTTATTCCTTGACTTTAGCAAAGCTTTTGATACGGTCTCCCACAGTATTCTTGCCGGCAAGTTAAAGAAGTATGGGCTGGATGAATGGACTGTAAAGTGGATAGAAAGCTGGCTAGATCGTCGGGCTCAACGGGTAGTGATCAATGGCTCCATGTCTAGTTGGCAGCCAGTTTCAAGCGGAGTGCCCCAAGGGTCGGTCCTGGGGCCGGTTTTGTTTAATATCTTTATTAATGATCTGGAGGATGGTGTGGACTGCACTCTCAGCAAGTTTGCAGATGACACTAAACTGGGAGGCGTGGTAGATACACTAGAGGGTAGGGATCGGATACAGAGGGACCTAGACAAATTAGAGGATTGGGCCAAAAGAAACCTGATGAGGTTCAACAAGGACAAGTGCAGAGTCCTGCACTTAGGACGGAAGAATCCCATGCACTGCTACAGACTAGGGACCGAATGGCTAGGTAGCAGTTCTGCAGAAAAGGACCTAGGGGTCACAGTGGACGAGAAGCTGGATATGAGTCAACAGTGTGCTCTTGTTGCCAAGAAGGCTAATGGCATTTTGGGCTGTATAAGTAGGGGCATTGCCAGCAGATCGAGGAACGTGATCGTTCCCCTTTATTCGACATTGGTGAGGCCTCATCTGGAGTAATGTGTCCAGTTTTGGGCCCCACACTACAAGAAGGATGTGGAAAAATTGGAAAGAGTCCAGCGGAGGGCAACAAATATGATTAGGGGTCTGGAGCACATGACTTATGAGGAGAGGCTGAGGGAACTGGGATTGTTTAGTCTCCAGAAGAGAAGAATGAGGGGGGATTTGATAGCTGCTTTCAACTACCTGAGGGGGGGTTCCAGAGAGGATGGAGCTCAGCTGTTCTCAGTGGTGGCAGATGACAGAACAAGGAACAATGGTCTCAAGTTGCAGTGGGGGAGGTCTAGGTTGGATATTAGGAAACACTATTTCACTAGGAGGGTGGTGAAGCACTGGAATGCGTTACCTAGGGAGGTGGTGGAGTCTCCTTCCTTGGAGGTTTTTAAGGCCCGGCTTGACAAAGCCCCGGCTGGGATGATTTAGTTGGGAATTGGTCCTGCTTTGAGCAGGGGGTTGGACTAGATACCTCCTGAGGTCCCTTCCAACCCTGATATTCTATGATTCTGGGGTGGGGTGACCTGTCTGGAAGTGGGCCGTGTGACCCCTCTAAGAACTCCTCCCACCACTCTCTACCAATCAGGATCGGTTTCGTCCCGAAAGGACCATCCCGAGAGGAGATTTGAGCAATCAGGGCGAGTTCTGGGGCGGGGTGACCCATCCGGAAGTGGGCCGTATGACCCCACTAAGAACTCCTCCCAAGGCCCTCTGCCAATCAAAGTGCAGCACCATTACCCCATAAGTCCCAGTGCCAGACAGAGAAGGCCATCTCTTACCAAGGACATGTGTTTTAGAAATCGTGGAAAGGCTGCTGAGTGGAAACATGGACTCCTTCACTACCCCCATGAGAACTTTGGACTTTGTTTTAGCCCCAAGGTCTCTCTTTGTCCACCCCCTTAGAGGTGGAATATGATCACGGCTTGGGGGAGTCACCAGCGGACAAGGTGAACGGAAAAGACGTCGCACAGGTAAATGAATGATTAAGAAGCGACGGTCGAGGAGGAGGTGTAATGGGTTAGGAACTGGGGGTTGTGTAAATCTAAAAACAAGCAGTGGGGTGCTTACACTGTTTCTTTTCTGAAAATCTCTCAACAGCTCGACGATGCCTTTCTAGAGGCCCTAGAGGCCCTGGAACAGCATTGCATCAAGCAGCAAAGATGAACCGGGCCCACCTTGTCTTTGCTCAACGCCGATACAAATTGTTGAAGAGGACTCTGAGGATGACGGCTATGAGTAGTTTAGGAGGAGGCTTGGCATAGAATTAACTGAGCCAGTGCCATGTCGTGAGCATAAAAAAGTCATGCAAACTATTGTACGCGTTGCTGTTTATGCTGTCCTTAAACACTGCCTTAGGGAAAAGCTTTGTGAAGATTGCGAGGGCTGTGTCATAGATGCGCCAGCCCAACGGCACCATGACTCTGTGACTTGGACTTCAGTGGCTATAAACTGCAAGCACCGGGGCCTATGTGCTGAGCTGTGTTTGGAAAGCTTATTAAACACTGGTATTGCCATAGGTAATGCTATGCAATGTCTGTGCCTAACCCAAGAACATTTAGCGCAAGGGGTGACCTTGATAAATGCTGTGCAATTCAGTGGAGACCCTGACCGTGTTTTAAAGAAAATAACCAAACCAGAAGATGCCTGCAATTTTTCCACTACAGCTGTAAGCAGGCATCTTCTGGTTTGGTTATTTTCTTTAAAACACGGTCAGGGTCTCCACTGAATTGCACAGCATTTATCCAGTTATGGCAATAATGTGAACAAGGACGTGTGTATTACTAATTGTGTTTTTTTGCTATAAAAGCTGTTGAAAAATCTGTATTCGGGGGGACTGCCAGTTCGCTGGTACCCCCCTTGCATGCTGGTAATAAAGGGGCCTCGGGCGATTCTGATCCAAACACAACGCGTGGTCGTTTTTCCACGACACGGCGTTATATTGACCGTCTAGTCTGCACAAAAAGTTACAGAACCCTGCTTAAGAAAAAGACCCAAACACACATGGGGGGGAACAAAACAAGCATGTGCTTGCAACACTTTATCCCATAGTGAAAGGTAACTTTTTTGCAATTGGCTTTTAAATGCATTGGGGGAAGGGGGTTATTGAAAAGTATATGGCTGCAAACTTGGTTTGGTGTGTTTATAAAGCTGCGGTTTTCTGTGTGAGAGAGGTCTGTTCAAGGCATAGGTGTAGGTTTTTTAAAAGTACTTGGTTTGTTTCAAACTAACAGGTTTTTTTACTGTGCATAATGTGATGTGTTTTTAAAATGTGTTTGAGGCAATTGGGGGAATAATACTAACTAACCCAAAGGCCCAAGCACACATGGCTGGGGGACAGAACAAGCATGGGCCTTTGAAATGCATGGGGGGGCGGTTATTGAAAAGTATATGGCTGCAGACTTGGTTTGGTGTGTTTTATAAAGCTGCTGTTTTGTGTGTGAGAGGGGTCTGTGCAAGGCATAGGTGTAGGTTAGGGTTACCATTCGTCCGGATTTACCCGGACATGTCCTGCTTTTTGTGTTAAAAATAGCGTCCGGGGGGGAATTTGTAAATCACTAAAAATGTCCGGGATTTCCCCCCTATGCAGAGCGAGGCGCGGCTGGGAGGGCTGCAGGAAATTCAGCCGCTCGCATGGGGCTCTGACAGCCAGAGCCCTTCCCCCGCAGCTTGCCGGGCTGGACTCCGGAGCAGCTGTAGAGCTCCTCCTCCCCGCCCCCCCCCGCCCCCCCGCATTCTGAGCCGGCCGGCCTGCCGGGCCGTTTGCATCGGGCCTCGGCAGCGCCTCCTCCCCTGCTGCCCAGCGCCCCGCTCCGGCAGCACTGGGTGGGGTGGGACCGGGTTGTGTGTTGCGCTGGGGAGCGCAGCCACGTGTCCGGCTCCGCACAGAGCCCAACACCATGTTCTGAGCGGCAGGGTAAGGGGGCCAGGGGGCAGGAGAAGGGGCAGGGTGATTTTGGAGGGGGCAGTCAAGAGATGGGGGGGGTCGGGAGTTCGGGGGGGGCTTTTTGGGGGGGGTGGAGAAGGTTTTGGGCAGTCAGGGTACAGGTAGGGGGCAGTTAGGGTGGGGGGGGGGTCTTAGGAGGGGGCAGTTAGGGGACAAGGAACAGGGAGGCTTAGGTAGGGGGTGGGGTTCTGGAGGGCAGTTAGGAGCAGGGGTCCCAGGAGGGGGCAGTCAGGGGACAAGGAGCGGGGGGGGGGTTGGGAGTTCTGGGGGCGGGGCTGTCAGGGAGCAGGGGTGGGGAGAGGGATCGGAGCAGTCAGGAGACAGGGAGCAGCGGGGTTTAGATGGGTTGGGAGTTCTGGGGGGGGCTGTCAGGGGGTGGGGAGTGGTTGGATGGGGCGTGGGAGTCCCAGGGGTCTGTCTGGGGGTGGGGGTGTGGATAAAGGTTGGGGCAATCAGGGTACAGGTAGAGGGTAGGGTCCTAGGGGGCCAGTTAGGATGGGGGGAGGGTCTCAGGAGGGGGCAGTCAGGGGACAAGAGGCAGGGAGGCTTAGGTAGGGGGTGGAGTCCTGGGGGGCAGTTAGGGGCAGGGGTCCCAGGAGGGGGCAGTCAGGGGACAAGGAACGGGGGGGTGTTTGGGAGTTCGGGGGGGGGGCGGGAAGTGGGAGGGGCAGGGGCAGGGGCAGGGGCGGACCTATGGCAGGATGGGGGCGGGGCTAGGGCGGGGCTCCTCCCGTCCTCTTTTTTGCTTGCTGAAATATGGTAACCCTAGTGTAGGTTATTAAAAAGTACTTGGTTTGTTTCAAACTAACAAGCTTTTTACTGTGCAAAATATGTTTTAAAATGGATTTTAAAAGCAGTTTGGTTTTTTATTCTGCAAAATGAGATGTATTTTTTAAAAAAATGTTTTTGGGTTATTTGTGGTTTGTTTGTTTTGTTTTGTTTTGTTTTTTAAGTGGTAGAAATAAACTCAAAACCTGTGTTTGTTGTACAGCCTGAAATGGATTATTTGTTTTAAAGCTGTGACTTTTTAAATAGAAAAACACCTTAATGAATATTTTATTTTTTAAGTTTACAAGACGGTTTCATGAGTTTTATAATAATGTTGTTTGCTCCGCAGTACTGTCAAAACATGAGAGATCCTTAGACCAGAGGAAAAACAAGTTCAAAAGAAAAAGGAAAGAGACAGCTGAAAAGGAAAATTCACCAGCATCGGTGATTGATGGATGGATGAAGCCCAGTAAATATATTTTGCTTATTGGTTTGGTTGTTCTATGAGGTTTTGTATTTTAAGTAAATACATAGGTGTGGGTGAGAAAGATGGTAAAGTTCAGTTTTGTAAAATGTTTTTCTTTTTTGTCCTCCCCGAGGTATTGCAACAACACAACCACAACTCCAGTTCCTTAGCGGCCACCGCCACACAAAACCCTGAGGAAACTGTGAGTGAAAACGCCCACATTCACAAACCCAGAGCACGCACTCTAGGGGCTCTGAATGTGTGCAGAACCACACACATTCACAAACCCGGAGCACGTGCTCTAGGGGCTCTGAATGTGCGCAGAACCACACACATTCACAAACCCGGAGCACGCACTCTAGGGGCTCTGAATGTGCGCAGAACCACACACATTCACAAACCTAGAGCACGCGCTCTAGGGGCTCTGAATGTGCGCAGAACCACGCACATTCACAAACCTAGAGCACGCGCTCTAGGGGCTCTGAATGTGCGCAGAACCACACACATTCACAAACCTAGAGCACGCGCTCTAGGGGCTCTGAATGTGCGCAGAACCACACACATTCACAAACCCGGAGCACGCGCTCTAGGTGCTCTGAATGTGCGCAGAACCACACACATTCACAAACCCAGAGCATGCGCTCTAGGGGCTCTGAATGTGCGCAGAACCACGCACATTCACAAACCCAGAGCACGCGCTCTAGGGGCTCTGAATGTGCGCAGAACCACACACATTCACAAACCCGGAGCACGCGCTCTAGGGGCTCTGAATGTGCGCAGAACCACACACATTCACAAACCTAGAGCACGCGCTCTAGGGGCTCTGAATGTGCGCAGAACCACACACATTCACAAACCCGGAGCACGCGCTCTATGGGCTCTGAATGTGCGCAGAACCACACACATTCACAAACCCGGAGCACGCGCTCTAGGGGCTCTGAATGTGCGCAGAACCACACACATTCACAAACCCAGAGCACGCGCTCTAGGGGCTCTGAATGTGCGCAGAACCACACACATTCACAAACCCGGAGCACGCGCTCTAGGGGCTCTGAATGTGCGCAGAACCACACACATTCACAAACCCGGAGCACGCGCTCTAGGGGCTCTGAATGTGCGCAGAACCACACACATTCACAAACCCAGAGCACGCGCTCTAGGGGCTCTGAATGTGCGCAGAACCACACACATTCACAAACCCAGAGCATGCACTCTAGGGGCTCTGAATGTGCGCAGAACCACACACATTCACAAACCCAGAGCATGCGCTCTAGGGGGTGTGAATAAAAAATGAAGGACTGAAAACTCCTGCGATGCTGGAGTTTGTCAGGGAAAAAAGAATCGCACGATTCACCTAAACACAAAGTACATGGTTCTGTTCAGAAACCCCAGGGATCAATGACAAATCGCTACGCTAGCTCGGCAAATGTACCCCGGCAAAGCTCAATTCTTTCTAGAAGCTTTTGAGGATGCTACCAAAAGACCTTATAGCTACCTGGTGGTGGATTTCAATGCTTCCACACCAGAAGCTTATAGACTAAGAACTGGTCTTTTCCCTCCAGACTGGCCGGCGGTTTATACTTTGAAAAGAACAACAGCCGGGTATCAAAAGAGATGAATTATTGGCAGGCCCCTTTTTAACAGCCGGGGCTGTTGACCGAAAACCTGTCTAGCTGCGTGAAGAGAAACCTGGGCCTGCTAAAATGACTTAGCAAATCGTCCCCGCAGCAAAGGAGGGCTATACTGTGTTAGGCCTCTGACGATCTAGTAGTGGCCATCTCAGAAATAGCGCTCAATACCTTCAAAGGAAACGTACCTTTAACACAGAATCAAGTGCGTATGCTGAAAAAGAGACGCATGCTTATAAAAACTTTATGTAATAAAAGGGCTTCACTTCAAAGAAAGAAGCATCTGGTGAAGCAGTCTGGGGGGTTTATCGGCCCTCTGTTAAGTTTTGCTATCCCTCTGATAACGGGGCTTTTAACTAATCGATAATGGAGTATGCAGAAAAAATGTACCTAGTTCGCCAGTTGGAGCAATGAAGGGCTCCCCCTCTGGCAGAGGAAAATATGAGCATGACCGCAACTCGCTTACTGGATGCTGAAATGAAGTCTGTTCTTCAAAGAACTGACTTGGCCGAATACGAAAAGGCTCAACTTTACAGTGCCGTGCTTCAAAGGTACCTAATGTACGTGAAGCAGAGCGATGTGGATCAGGGAAAATAGGTCTGTTTCGACCAGAACAGGAACAGAATGTAACTGCCAAACCCCCAGAAACACCAAAGACCTCAGACTCTGTTGCTCAGGAGATGTTGGATAACGTGAATAAGCGTTATAAGAAAAATGCAATAGTATTGCTAAATAAGCTGGGCCAGGACACAAATCTCTCTTCATGGAATGATAAAGGGGCTTTTGTGTATAAAGGCTCTGTGGCTAATGGTTCTAACATGCTCGACTTAGGCAGGGCCGTCACCCAGACGCGCTCTGTTCCTAGCAGACATGTACCTAAACGATGGGGTGTGTTTCTGAATGCCATGGCAGAACTGAACATACCATCTTCTGTCATGGGCAATGAGGTGTTCCAAAAGATCTCTGTTGGCCGCAAGACCTCGACCGTCTCTTCTTAATCATTCATTTACCTGAGCGCTGTCTTTTCCGTTCACCTTGTCCACCGGTGACTCCCGCAAGCCGTGATCGCATTCCACCTCTAAGGGGGTGGACAAAGAGAGGCCACCATGCTCATCGGGGTGTCTCACAAGCAGTTTGGTTTTGGTTTTGGGTTCCGACGTATCCATCAACGGCTGGGCCAAAGGGCTCCCCTCGGTCGCTCCCTCCTCCTCCTCGGAACTGTTGCTGATGTAGCGCTTTCTCTGCAGATGGTCAAAGACACTCGGGGCTAAAACAAAGTCCGAAGTTTTCACGGGGGTGGTGAAGGAGTCCAACTTTCCTCTCAGCAGCCTTTCCACAATTTCGAAAACACGTGTCGTTGGTAAGAGATGGCCTCCTCTGTCCAGCGCTGGGACTGATGGGGTAAGGGTGCTGCACTTTGATTGGCAGAGGGCCTTGGGAGGAGTTCTTAGTGGGGTCATACGGCCCACTTCCGGACAGGTCACCCTGTCCCGGAACTCGCCCTGATTGGTCAAATCTCCTCTCGGGATGGTCCTTTCGGGACGAAACCCATCCTGATTGGTAGAGGGTGGTGGGAGGAGTTCTTAGAGGGGTCACATGGCCCACTTCCAGACAGGTCACCCCACCCCAGAAGGCACCCTGATTGGTCAAATCTCCTCTTGGGGCGGTCCTTTCAGGACGAAACTCATCCTGATTGGTAGAGGGTGGTGGGAGGAGTTCTTAGAGGTGTCACATGACACACCTTGCGTCTGGTCATGTGACCACCTTGACCCCCGGAAGTAATACCCCCATGGGGCGGGACGTCCGGTGAAAGGTGGGAGGGACTAAGGGGTCAAGGAGTTGGGCTTAAGGAATCAAGGGGGGGGTTAGGGTTTGATTGACGGTAGGGCCCTTATAGTACTGCCGGGTGTCCGAGTCAAGAATGGTGGAGTAGGTCCAGGGATGGAGGTTGGTTAAAGGAACCCCTACATTTTCAGTCATTTCCATTGCACAACTCCAGTAGGGGCAGCACCGGGCCAGGCTCATGTAGTGAGGCCATGGTTCACACCAGGGCCGGCTTTAGGAAGTGCGGGGCCCAATTCAAACAGTTTCGACGGGGCCCCGGCAGGGATGACTAAAAAAAAAAAAAAAACGTAAAAAAACACGTGGGGCTTGTACTCACCGGGCGGCGCTCCTAGTCTTTGGCGGTGGGTCCTTCACTCGCTCCGGGTCTTTGGCGGCACTGAAGGACCTGCTGCCGAAGTGCTGCCAAAGACCCGGAGTGAGTGAAGGACCCGCCGCCGAAGTGCCGCCGAAGACCCGGAGCGCCGCCGGGTGAGTAAAAATTAAAAAGGAGCCTCTAGCCAGGCAAGGGATTCTTGGCCACTTGCCCCCACCCCGGCAGCCCTGCCACTGGGCGCGGGGCCCTCTTAGGCGCGGGGCCCGATTCGGGGGAATTGGTGGAATTGGCCTAAAGCCGGCCCTGGTTCACACCTGGTGTGATGGGTCCCCTTTTGCATATGGATGGCACCTAGGCGAAGAGTGGTGCTGGAATCAAGGTCCAGGGACACACCAGGATCAAAACTGAGATCAGAGTCCATCAACAAAGCAGAAGCAGAACCAGAGCCAGTGTCCAAGTCCAGGCCAGAGGTCGAAGCCGGGTGGTCAGACCAAAGATCATCCAAGTCCATGCCCAAGCCAAAGTCCATCGACACGCCGAAGGGCAAATCCGAGGGGTTGGGGAAGATCAGGAGGAGGCAATGCTGGAGCGGGTGGGTGGAGGGCCTGGAGCGAGGCTAGAGAAAGGCAAGGAGAAAACTGAGCCGGGTTCATAACCAAAATCTGGAGCCAAAAAGGGTCACGCCAAAGTCATAGCCAGAGACCGGAGTCAAGATTCAAGCCAGAGTCAACAGCAAGGAAACCGGAGGACAGGGCAGGGCAGGGCAGGGTGGTACATGCGGGCGGGAATGAGGATGACTTACTGGAGCCCTAGAAACCCCTCATCGGTGGACTCCCTTCCGAGCAATAAAAGAAGGACAGCAGGATGACCAAGATGTCTCTGACCCTGGGGTCCAAGCCAAGGGGAGCTCCCATCCAGGCTATGTGCCAGGACCCCATCACCCCCCTGTTCATTTCAAACTCACAGGCCCCCTAGCCGGAGGGGAGAATAAAGGGCAGAAAGTGAAAGTGCCCCTGGGGGAAAAGCTCTAGGCTGGGACCCAGTCCACTTCCCAGATCTCCACCCAGGATTGTGTGACCAGGCCCACAGCCCTTCCTCTACGTCTCAGTTCCCACCTGCCAGATGGGGAGGATCCTTCCCTGCCCCAGACTGTTAGGGGGGAGTTTCATTCCTGGCTGGGAAGGGTTCAGATCCCAGGTGGGTGGATTGGGCCCCAGGTGGGGGATGGTCAGACATTCGCTGCGTCAGGGGTGACACGGGCCATGGGAAGGTCTGAGCAGTGACGACAGGGAAGGGGCTCCATGTCAGGCCACCCCTCCCAGACTGCAATGGCTATTGAGCATAACCCCTGGTTCTGCGGATGCTCTCATTTCTGGGCCAGCCCCACAGCCCGATTCTTCTGAACCAGTATCTGGCCTGGCCCCAGCTCCAGGGCTCGGGGTGGGGCAGGGTGGTGAGAGCGAGGTGCTCAGCCTTGGTTTCTCTCAGTGCTGTGGGCTCTATGGCTGCTCCCCCCAGCCCTTCCCCCCCAGGCACAGTGAGACAGAGCCGTACCTGCGGCAGGGGCTAGGAGCTTCTGGTCAGGTGACGTGTGGGGGGGGTCTTCAAGGCTGCCCCGCGGAGCACAGCCCCTGCAGTGCTTTGGGCACCTGGCTCAAGCACCTGATATTAAAGAGCTCAGCCATCACCTTTGCTGTAATGTCCCCCTGCTGCAAGGGAACAAGGATCAATCAGAGACTCAGACACCCACGAGAACGAAGGGTATTAACGGCACCGGGAGCCAGCAAAATTTCCTCCCCACCCCTCCCCATGTCTGAGGGACGGATTCCCCCACCCAACCCCCGAGAAGAAATCTCCTCTCTTCTCTAGTGACTCCCATCCCCTCTCCCACCATTGGGGAATGAACTCCTGCCCCCACTCCTCTCAGTCCCCCACTGAGAGCTGTTCTACCTCCCAACCCAGCTGGGGATTCAGCTCCGCTCCCCAGAATCCCTTCAGCCGCCCTCATCCCCTCCAGCTGAGGGGCTGGGAGCCTCTGGGCAGTAGTGTCGGGGGGTGAGAGGAAGTGGACATCTTTCCCCAAGGGATCCCCCAGTCCTTAACATGATGCCATGGACAGTAGCTCTGGGGAATGGGGCACTTAAGCAGCCTCTGCTGACTGACTCGTCCAGCTCTCCCAGAGCAGGTGGGGGCTGAGGTAACATGATCCCAGAGCACTAGGAACCGGCCTGAGGCCCGGAGGGGATGGAAGGCTCACAGAGGTGGCTGGGGGAGTTGGCAGCCCCTAGCATGAGCAATGGCAGCGTGTCGTGTTGATGTGATGCCTGTTAGGAAATAGCCTTTCTGGAGAGCTGGGTCTGCCCTGCTTTGAGCTGCTCAGGGGACAAGCTGGCACCTACCAATGGCACCTGCCTGGGTTCATCCTCTCCTTGCTCCCAGGTCAGCGCATGGGGATGGGATGGGAGTGATTTTCAATGGCCTGGAGGTGAAAGGCCCTGGGGTTCCCTCCCCAGTTGATCCCTACCAATGGCACCTGCCTGGGTTCATCCTCTCCTTGCTCCCAGGTCAGCGCCTGGGGAGGGGATGGGAGTGATTTTCAATGGCCTGGAGGTGAAAGGCCCTGGGGTTCCCTCCCCAGTTGATCCCTCTTTGGTTACCTCGTCCCCTATCAGCTGGCCGGCTTCCCCCCGAATGGAATACGTCAGCATCAGCCCAGCCTGGCTGACCCGGAGCAGGGGGTGGTGTATGGCCTGCAGCGCCGCCTGGAGGAAAGTTCTTTTCTGCTCTTCAGTAAATATCTCTCCAAAGACCTAAAACCAACAGAACCAGAGCCCTTGCAATGGCTCAGAACCAGGCTCCAAATCCCTCTAGTGGCTCACAAGGTGGAGAAGAGTCCTGAGGCAGCCAACCTTTGGGGTCCCATGGACCAGGAAACCCCCTTCAGTAAGAGGTTGCAGGCACTGAGGCCTCAAATAGCTCTTTCTGGAGCAGGTGCCATGAGATGCTGGAAATGTGTCTCCGCACTCGGAAACCAGCTCACCCAGACAACACAGGACACTCTGCTGCTCCCAGCAGCGACATCTCCTGCAGCTCACCCGCTAGAGGGGAGGGGTCTTTTAGATCTGGTTCATTCCCACGCCTCACCCCACTGACATTCCCAGGAGCCTCACATACTCTGCTGGAAATAAGTAGCAGGCTCTTGCCCTGTGTCCATGACACACTCACTGCAGGGGGAGACAACTCCACACCGGAGCTGCTGCAATGCACCGGCAGAGAGTCCTTACCTCTCCCACGCTGGCCAGGTTTTTGTACCCCACGCGCTTGGTGTCCTGGAGCCCGTCCCGGCACCACAGCTCTCTTCCCTCGGTGATGTTGAGCCCTGGGGGAGGAAGACACACCCATTGGGGAGGTTTGGCATTCCGCTTTCACTGCCGCTTTCCTTCTGGGTGCACACTGGCCAGGGTCCTCGTGGCATCCACGGCCCAATGGAATCGCAGGGTCCATACCAGGTGGTTTAGTACCAGAAGGGGGATTTGTTTCAGTCATCACAGTAATCCTGTGACCCTTACGGTCATTGTGCTCTGGGAGTGGGTGCCTGTCAATGGTGGTGTCTAATACTGAGAACCCCCCACACCCACTGAAGTCAGGATCTGGCCCTGACTACCCAACTGGTGACATCCTACAAGCTTTGTGTCCATCCCCTGTGGTCCCTGCTCCTGCCCCTGCCCTCACGATGGGCTCTTTCCCTCCATGTGTCTCAATAGCTCCGTTCCTGTCCCCTCACGAGCTGGCTGCCCTGTGGGTGGGCTATTTCCCTGGGCTGGGGGACAGAGCCAGGCTCTGAAATAAAGCAGCCAATTTCCCTGGCACTTTCACACTCATCTCCCTAATTCAGAGAGGGGGAAGAGAAAGAGTCATCATCTAAGGTGGGATCGGTCTCAGAGGAGGGGGCTTCTTTCTGTAGGGTCCCACTGCCCAGCAGAGGGAGTCTCTAAGGAGGGGCCTTGTTTCTATTGGGGTTCCGCTTCCCCACTACAGTGGGTCTAAACAGAGAGGCCTTAGTTCTATAGGCGTCCCAATGGCCAGCTGGAACTAGTCTCCGAGAGGCTTGTTTCCATGGGGTCCCATTGTCCAGCTGGGTTTCTTACCCCTCTTCTGCACCAGGAGCCTGTGCAGCCAATATATCCCACCCCTGGCTTGCTGACTGATGTTGTTGGCTGGGTGGGATACATGGAGACCCAGCTGCAGCACAAAGTCGCCTGCCTTGGAGAAGTCGGAGGAGGTCTGGTGGAAGGAGGAGGAGAGGGGAATCCATCAACATTCTCCCTTCAGCTCTCCAGCGCCCCTGGGCCAGAGCTCTGCTCCCACCCCTCTGTAGGAGGCGCTGGGAGAGAGAAGCGAGAGCCCTCTTCCTCTCTGCCCCCAAGGGAGCTTGGAGCAAAGGGACCAGGGCAAGGGCCCTCTATGAGCATTCACTGCCTAGCTGTTCCAGAATAACAAGGGCCCTGAGGCCAGGCACAAATCTGCCAGCCAGTGGCCTATGGAACGCAGTCCCTTACGGACCCAGGGGGGACCAATTAGTCAGGGGATGAGGAACTTGACTCAAGCCCTGACTCTGCAGGATGCTGGGGTCAAAGGTCACTTACGTCAAATCCAGGCAGGGAGCTGGCAAATTCAAGCAGGGCAGCGCTGCTTTGTATGGCCCTAGCTCTCTCCCGGGCCTTTTTGGAATGGAGCCAGACATGGATGTGCTGCGGGAGAAGGAGGCAGGGGAGGGTCAGCGGGCAGGCGTACATGCTCTACAAATGAGCCTCTCCCCGTCCCCAAGGGGCTGAGACTTTGTGCTCAGGGTGGAATAGCTGAGCCCTGGTCACAGAGCTTGAAAAGGCGGTCCATGACACTGCCCACGTCTTGCTACGCACAAGCTCATTGTCTCTCCAGGCTGGGACAATGGTCAGTCTTGGGGCTGGTCTATTTGCCCTGAACCCCTGATCCATGAACAGCACGTCAGGATCAAGGCACATGCCCTGGACCCCAGACCCCAGCTACACAGGCCTTGGTAGGATGGATGGAACGGCCGTGAGAACAATCCCTCCGGGAACTGCAGTGTCCCTAGGACAGAAGAGCTGATTCCCTGAGGCTCCTCCTGTATCTCAGGGTCTCCCTAGAGAGGAGCCAGTGACTTTTCTCAGAGGCCCATGTCCTGCATCTCACCGGGGTTTCAGTCTCTCAGTCCCCAGCCAGGCCTGGTGCTCACTGTTAGTGCTTAATGCAACCGGGCAGAGCTCTGGCTGACAGTCCCAGCTCCTTCCCCCTGCACTGGCAGCTCTGGGAAAGTGTGGCCGGCTGGGTCATAAGAACATAAGAACATAAGAAAGGCCGTACTGGGTCAGACCAAAGGTCCATCTAGCCCAGTATCTGTCTACCGACAGTGGCCAATGCCAGGTGCCCCAGAGGGAGTGAACCTAACAGGTAATGATCAAGTGATCTCTCTCCTGCCATCCATCTCCATCCTCTGACGAACAGAGGCTAGGGACACCATTCTTACCCATCCTGGCTAATAGCCATTTATGGACTTAGCCACCATGAATTTATCCAGTCCCCTTTTAAACATTGTTATAGTCCTAGCCTTCACAACCTCCTCAGGTAAGGAGTTCCACAAGTTGACTGTGCGCTGCGTGAAGAAGAACTTCCTTTTATTTGTTTTAAACCTGCTGCCTATTAATTTCTTTTGGTCCAAGCTGGAAGGACACAATGGAAATGTGGCTCTTCTAAGCTCTCCTTTGCTGCCCTCCCCCGGGGTTCAGGGGCAATTCCACCCCAGACCGTCCCATTCTACTCACCTCCAAGAGGTGCTGCAGCTTCTCCAAGCTGGGGGTCTCGGTCAGCAGGCCCCTGAGCATGTTGTCCAGGCTCTGCGAATAGCTCTTGTGCAGAGCCTGCAAGAGGAGGGAGCACCCGCCAGTCAAGGGACATGGGGCCACACCAGTCAAGGGACAATTAGGAGGATTCTCCAGGAGCCCTGGCAAGACTCAAAAGGCACAACCTGGCCTCTCCCATTCACATCACTCCAGGGACACTAAGCAAAAGTTCATGGCCAGATGCCTGCTGCCTCTTCAATCCTTGCTCTTAGCAGTTCTCTGCACAGGGCCTGGTAGCCAGCAGACTATGGAACAGCCAAACTGCAATGGGTGGGAGGTAGGATCCCCGGGAGAGTCCATGCCGCAGAGCACAGAATGAGGAGAGGGGGAAAGTCTGGGATCAGCCACGGAGGGGTAATGCAATCTACTCTGGAGGGAAGGGGGCCCCCCTGCCAGTTTGTCACGGGCCTGTTCCCAGCTCTGCTCACCCCTCCCCTATTCTCAGCACTCTATCAAAGCGAGGGAGCAGGGACCAGAACCTGCTCCTGCTCCTGGGACAGAGAAGTAGGATCAGGACCTACCCGGAACTGGGGGGTGTCGTTCCCAGTGCCCATGGTAACGATCCTGTGGAGAAGAGCCCTCAGGAGGCGAGATTCCAGCTCCAGGGCAAGTGGCGGCTTCAGTTTGCTGGCAGGAGAGAGGAACCTGTCATACACTTTGCAGCACCAGCGTGGCGTTGGAACTGCCATGGACATGACCCCCTCCCCCGCAGTGATCCCCTCCCTAGGGCCACTGTAACGTTCCTGGAGTGAAATCAACCCCCCAGCCAGGAAAGAGGGGACGTTCCCGCCTCCTCTGCTGGGGGATGGGAACAGCCACAGCTGGGGGTAACCTAGCCGGAGGAGGATCTGTGACTCCCGGCTCTGGGCCCGATCAGCACCAGGATTAGGGCGGCTGGACGGGAGGGTCCTGGCACCTGAGATTGTAAACCGCGGCCATGGAGCTGGAAATGATGGAGCTCGGCTCTGACACCTCAGGGAGATTTTCAATCAGCTCCTGGGAGACCCCAACGAAACAAAACCGCGTGTGAGACTCTGGCCCCGCAGACCCACAGGCGCTTCCCAGGGAGGAGCCCAAAGTGCTCTGCAGAAACAGCCAGTGTCACCCCCACCCCCAACCAGCTGGGCCCCCCCATTCCTCCCATCCATCAAACTTCCTTCCCTGTCTCCCAACCAATTCCTCCCTCCCCTTCCCTCCCCTCCCCTCCAGGCTTACAATTCCCCCACTGCCAGTTCCTGATCAGTGTCACAATTATCCCCTTCCCTGCTCCCCAGCCCTCAGCCCCAGGAACCCCTGTCCTCTGCTTCCCCCTCCGGCCCCACTAACGCTTCCTCCCATGTCTGGCTCCCTCGCCCCAGGGGCCGGGCACGGGGTCCCACTCACTGCAATGCTCTCCACAAGGGCCGCTTTGGAAACGTGGGGCTCCAGGGTGTCCCGCCCCTGCCGCTGTGCCAAGAAACACAGACTCGGCACAGCGTGGAGGAAGCGGAGCTGATTGGCCATGTCCTCCACCAGCTAGGAGTGGGGTGAGGGGAGAGAGAGAGAGCCTGTTACATAGGGACCTCCTCGCCCAACCCAAACCAGCTCCAGGGCTCAGGACCTCCATGGGGTTGGACAGGGAAAGCCGCCCCTTCCTGAGACCAGTGTTGCCCGGCACAGACCGGGGTTGTAACTTGGACAGTGTCTGCGGGGAGCGGAAACCTTGGCCTGTGTGGGACAAATGTCCCCACTTTGGGGTGCCAGATAACAGAGGAGACGTGTCCCCCCATTGGGGGTGAGGGATTCTCTGGTACAAGACCCCCCTGCCTGGGTGGGGATGGAACAAGGAGCAGCTGGGGGATTTTTGTACCTCATCTCTGCCCTGGAGGTGCTGCTGTATCGCCATGATAGTGTCTTCTTCAGGGGACACATCCTCCTCCTCCTCCTTCTCCTCCTCCTCATGGGCACTGGGGGGCTCTGCACCAGGGAGAGAAGGAGAAAGTATAATTCCTTCTGCTGCTGGGGGGATGCAGTGGACAGAGAAGGCTCCATGTTTCCCCCTTCTCTGTAAGGAGCCCCATGGCAGCGAGGGCCCCACCCTACCCCTGCGAGAGACGCCCTCAGCCCCATGAACCTCAGGTCCCCGTGGCGGTCAGCCCCCGCCCCAACATGATCAGGGGAGGCTGGAGCTCCCCCGACTCCGCCCAGCATCCCCTGCCGCGGGGCGTGGTTGTGCCCCCCCACTGGTGTTAGTGGGGCTCACATGGGTCAGTCCTGGCACCTTGGCAAGCCGATGGGAACAGGGTATTACTAGTCCCCCACCGCCCCTGTCCTCCTCCCTTTCCCCTGGGTCTCCCCTCACCTGCAAAGAGGGAGCCTTCATCCGCTGGCCTGTCAGACCCCACGGAGGAGCTGCTGGCCCCTCAGGAGTAGGCGGAGCTGCTGATGTTTGTCCCACAGTCACTCATCTCCTGCTCTGGGCTGGCAGGAGGCTCCTCAGTGGCCAGGGTGGGGCTGGCGCAGGGCTCCTCAGTGGCCAGGGTGGGGCTGGCGGGGGGCTCCTGAGGGGACAGAGTGGGGCTGGCGCAGGGCTCCTCAGTGGCCAGGGTGGGGCTGGCGGGGGGCTCCTCAGTGGCCAGGGTGGGGCTGGCGCAGGGCTCCTGAGTGGACAGAGTGGGGCTGGCGCAGGGCTCCTCAGTGGCCAGGGTGGGGCTGGCGCGGGGCTCCTCAGTTGCCATGGTGGTGGATGGCTCCTGCTGGGCCCTGGGGCGCAGCTCCTGGCTCCTTGGCTTCCTCTGAAGGAAGCCCCAGAGCTGCCTTGCCCGGCTCCTGCCCTCTCCTGGCTCCCTCCTCCGTAGCTGTACCCGAGGCCACCTCCATTTGGGCCCAGAAGGTGCCTCAGGGTCAGCTAGGGGAGCTGGTGTCGTCCACCTCCTCCAGCATGCCAGGCAGCTCCTCTTTTTAGCCTGTCCACAAGCCTCTTCCCCGCCCGTGGGGACAGAGGGGCCGCTCTCCTCCTGGGAAAGCCGGATGTTCCTTCCCTCTGGCTCTGGAGCCACCTGCCCGGCCTTCCTCCTGAGCATCTGCCTCAGCCACTCCATCCTGGAACTGAGTGGGGAGGAGCCATGAGTCTGGCTTCAAAGCAGCCTCTCATTAATGGGGCCTGCCTGCTCCCCGGCCCACCTCCCCTCTGCTGAGGCAATTCCTCCTCCCCACACATCCCACCCCAGGGCACAGGAACCCTCAACCTGGGGAACAAACTCTGCCAAGGGACGGGCTGGGAGCCCTATTGGTGGGATATTTCCACCACACTGGGGATGGCTCTGGAGAACTCCACTTACTTACTCTAGATGGGATGGAGCTGGATGGCAGATGCTCGGTGTTGGTCCTTCCTTTACCCTCCTCCTCGATCTCCTGCACCCAGGCGCCCTGTAAGGGGTGCTGCAGAATCCCCTGCCAGCAGGGCAGGGGGTAGAAGTTGGGAGATCGAAAGTGACTGTGAAAAGAAGACAATGTTTTATTGCCAGGGGATGGATAAACTCAGGCCAGCAGCCAGGGGTTCACAACACTGACCGACGGCCAGCAGGACACCTCCCATCTCAAGGTCTCCTAGTACCTCATGCACATTCCTGAAGCGTGACAGCCCAAGGGCTGTAGGGGAGTGTCCCCAGCCCCATTGATGGAAACAGAGGCCTTGGCAGGAGAAGCCGCTGCCTCAGGGTTGCACTGGGAGTCAGGGATAGAGCCGGGGATGGAGCCCAGGAGTCCTTTGTCCAGGCTCCCGCACTAACCGCTAGAGGAACACTCCCTTCCAGAGCTGGGAAGTGCCAGTCTCCCTGGCTCCGAGTGTGACCTGTTGTAGTGACTGACGCATTTGCTACTTGTCCCCCATCCAAAGCCAATAACACATCTCTGTGTTGGCAATCATGAGTTAGACCTTCTCAGCACCCCTCTGTCTCCCGCAGCTGTCAGGTATTCCTTGGATTATGGAGGCTTGGATGCTGACAGGACTGGAATTTGTTACTGGCTCACTGGGTGTTTCTAGCCAGTGAGGGTCTCAGTCTATCCTCAGAGGCCCACACCCCCAGACACTAAAGATCAGGGTGGATCGATTTCATTCCAAATGTTTTGTATTTGTATTTTTGAGTTATTTTCCTAATGAAAGATTGATTCTCATGAAATTCTTAGTGGTGGCCGATGCAGTGGGGGAGGTCTAAGTTGGATATTAGGAAAAACTTTTTCACTAGGAGGGTGGTGAAGCACTGGAATGGGTTCCCTAGGGAGGTGGTGGAATCTCCTTCCTTACAAGTTTTTAAAGGTCAGCTTGACAAAGCCCTGGCTGGGATGATTAAGTTGGGGTTGGCCCTGCTTTGAGCCCGGGGGTTGGACTAGATACCTCCTGAGGTCTGTTCCAGCCCTAGTCTTCTATGATTCTATGAATAGGTATCCATTAAAACATGCTGGTTTTGCAGGATACATAAGAACAAAAAGGTTAACTGAAACATTTTTTTTTTCATTTCAAACAAACTGAGGTAAAGAAGTATCTCTAGTTCGTGCATTGAACTGATTGTTCCTGGTCCTAAACGTCCTTCCAGATTTTAGAAGTAGTCGCTCACATCTCCTCCTCTCTAGCGTTTATTCATATATTACAAGAGGAAAAGAAGCCTTCATCCTTTTTCAACTGCCAATCAGTTTCTTAAATTTGAATGAAGTAGCTGCATCAACTGAAATGAAGAAAATATTCTTTCTGCACCTGCGGAAGAGGCTATTGCTACCAAAATCTGGCTGAGTATTTCAATAACTTCTGGACCCCCAGGTGCTTAGCCAATGACTTCCAACAGTTCAGTGGTTTGTCTTCCTCTGAAACTTGGCAGCAAACATGGACTTCTTCATATATGTATTTATTTAAATTACTTTAATAGGCTAGAGGAACTGTAGGCCTTAACATAGCTTGTCATAGTTTCAAATTTGATACTTGATAGGTTTGTTTAAAAAAAAACAACTTTTAAAATTTAAATTTAAAAAATCTAGTTTAAATAAAAAAAAATCTCTTTGGCGGGTTTTTGGTTTTGAAACAGCCATTGATTGGTATTCACCTTGATTTTAGAAGAACGACTTCATTTGAGAGAATCATAAACTGCTTGTATTCTATTAAAGGAGAGGAGACAGCAAAATTCATCCTCTCAGTAACTTGTTGTGCCTTATTTGCTCAGTCTTAAACAAACAAGTGTCCAAAACTCTAGTTAGTCTCTTCTCTGTAGGCCCAGCTAAGAGGTGGTAGGAGGGGCAGGAATGCTGTCTCCGTCCCTGAGCCAGTAGCAATTGCACAGGAGATTGCCACAAAACCTACATTTTATTGCCAAATTGTCGAAGCCAGTCCTCTTCTGCACTTCCTGGGTTATACGTTTCAAATCCACAAACCCTTCCCCTTGACAGTCCCTGCCCCGGCGGTGTAGCAGGCAGATGAACCTGAGCAGTAACACCGTGACACCAGAGGTAACTCAGCCCCCCTGTCACTCACTGACTCCACTAACCCTGAGCCTGCAGCCTGCCTTGGGCATGGCTCCCGCGGAAACCTGCAGGTTCATTTACTGACTTATGCAAATCACCTGTGGAGAGTTCGCACTGACTGGCTGAATTCACTCTCAAGTCACAATGCCCTTCAGCTTACAGCACTAATGTAAGGGGCACAAGGTAGAAATCAGGCTTTTCTGATGGCTTGTTTTCCAATTGTCAACAAAATCAACAAGGTTCTTCCCACCGATGCCTAGAAATTCCCTGACATTTTGGAATCAATTGGATGTAGCCTTCAAAAATTATCGCCTTAGAGGCAGACAAAGAAATGCCATTGAATTGAATCTTAGGCCTCCCTGCACTCAGCCAAGAGTGCCTAAGTCTCCTCCCTCTTAACTCAGCAATAGCCCCACACTTGACCGATCAGTGTGGAGACTCTCAGACCTGGAGGATGAGCATTCTCAACAGACGGGCAAAAGCCAGCACTAGTCAGCCACCACAGGAGATCACTATAGTGGAGATCACCATCGGCGCACAATTCCAGCCCCACCTCTTTGTGAGGGCCTCCTACAATGACAGCTGGAGCACAGCCCCACCCTGCCCAGGAAGAAGAGCAGCAGAAAGAAATGGAAGAAGAGAAGAAGGGACAGAGGGAAGGAGGAAGAGGGAAGCAAAATGGTCAAATTCCAAACGCCCCCAGTGAGTCACAGATTTATAAATGCCAAGCCCAGAAGAAACCACTGTAGTCTGACTTTCTGTTTCACTTCAGCCATAGAACGTCCCTCAAAATAATTCCCATAGGAATTAGAGCAGATTTTTTAGTAAAACACCCAATCTTGATTTTAAAATAGGCCAATTGTGGAAAATCCAGCACAACCCTCAGTCAATTGCTCCAAACTCTGATGTTAAAAATGCTCGCCTTATTTCCAGTGTGTATTGGTCTAGCTTTACCTTTCAGCCATTGTCTGCTCATAACCTTTATCTGGTAAAGTGAAGAGCCCATTAATAAATATTTGTTCCCATAGGCTCACCGCTTAACATTCTCTTAGATTGAGCTCCTGTAGTCTGTCACCACAAGGCATGTTTTCTACTCCTTTCATCATTCTTGTGGCTCTTCTGTGAACCCTCTCTGATTTATCAGCATCTGTCTCAAATTGTGGACACCAGAAATGGACACAATATTTCAGGAGTGGTTGCACCAGTGCCCAGTACAGAGATATCAAACCTCTCTACCTCTACCTGAGAATCTGCTAGGACAGAGTCCCCTATCTCGTACATAGAGCCTGTATTTTTTTCTTAACTTCTACACAGATGACGATTTCTTTCAGAAAAATCCACACAGATATGAAAAAAAACCGCACAGAATGTCCTCCACACCGACTGTCTCTTGGTCCTCTGAGAGAGAACCCCACTTGGTCATTATTGATTCTGGGGAGCAAGCAGGCTACCCAGTAAAACAGCAGAGTCTGTTCCTCACCCCACACTGAGTTTTTCATAGAGGCATCGGTTGTGAAACAATTAGATCTCCTAATGTGGCCTCTATTTCACGGGCTATGAAATTTCATACTCTTAGCACCCTATTGAGCCCAATTGCTTGTAATTCTCTAAAAGGCACCTTCCTAACCAGTTATGATGGTAGGACACCAGGAAACAGAAACGCCACCTCTCCCCTGGGTAATTTGTTCCAGTAGCTAGACTCTCTCACTGTCATAATTCAATTTGAAATTGACAACCTTTGATAAGGGCAAAATTCATGACAATCTTTTAAATAATTTAAATAGAAGAGAAAAACTAACATTCAGTGGAATATGTTCACTGCCAAGTTGTTCAGACAGTCGCCCACTGATGGGATCGCTAAGGCCCTGGACGCAAAGTAGCTGAAATGCTAATTCCACTTTGGACAGCAGCAGCTTCCTTGAAAGGTGCAGAAAATATTGTTTTCATTTCAGTTTATACAAATAGTTCCGTTCAATCGACCAGTTTGTTGAAATTCAAGAAAGCCATTGGGAATTCACCAACCAGGCAAACTTGTTTTCCTCCCTCAATCTATGGATAAAAACTAGGTGTGAGGGGATAGATCTACTGGTTCATCAATCTAGAAACACGTGGAGACAAGAATGTATCATTTCAGTTCACTAACCACACATCAAATTTCCTTTGTTTAAGAAATCAGTTAGTTTTAAATGCAAAACATTTTGATACAACTTTTTTCTTATGCTTCTCTTTCTAGCTCTGGCATGACCTTGATGTGTGACCAAAGAGAGGTCACTTCTTTTCTCTTTCCCTCTGTACCATGGGGATGGAGAAAATTCTCTAAGTCCTAGCAGGAGAGAGATTTGAGCACATCAGGCGTGTTAGGGCCCTTGTGTTCTGAAGGACAATGAGTGATTGTTGTTTGGGGCAAGAATCCCGACGGATTTGCTACTTGTCCCCCAACCAAAGCCAATAACACATCTCTGTATTTTCAATCATGAGTTAGACATTCTCAGCACCCCTCTGTCTCCCGCAGCCCTCAGGTGTTCCTTGGATTATGGAGGCTTGGTTGCTAAGAGAACTGGAATTTTTTTACTGGCATCCTGGGTGTTACTAGCCAATCAGGGTCTCAGTCTGGCCCCCGAGGCCCACCCCCCCAGACACTAAAGATCAGGATGGATTGATTTCACTCAAAGTTTTTTGTATTTGTATTTTTGAATTATTTTCCTAATGAAAGGTTGATTCTCATGAAATTCTTAAAGCTGGCAGATGACAGAACAAGGATCAATGATCTCAAGTTGCAGTGTGGAAGGCTTGGATATTAGGAAAAACTTTTTCACTAGGAGGGTGGTGACGCCTTTGAATCTGCTACGATAGAGTCCCTTATCTTGTACTTAGAGCCTATATTTTTTCTTACCTTCTACACAGATGACGATTTCTTTCAAAAAAATCCACACAGATATGGAAAAAAAACGCAGAGAATGTCCTCCACACCGACTGTCTCTTGGTCCTGCGAGAGAGACCACGAGATGGAGACTTGCTGCAGCAAGGCTACAGGGGGTCTCCGAGGTTCCCCCTGCCCTGCATCCCTGTCCTGCCTGGCTGTTGTCAAGGGAGCTCTGTGAGGTCACAGACGCCTCATCATCTTTGCCCAATAGGCTGAGTTCCTGCCAAAGGCCTTTGTGAAGTCACTGCCACACCCACCTTTCCCTGGCAGGCCTGATGTCTGCCCCTGGCCAGCCCAGTTGGATGTTTGAGCTGCACCCCGGATCACCCCACTTGGTCATTATTGTTTCTGGGGAGCAAGCAGGCTACCCAGTAAAACAGCAGAGTCTGTTCCTCACCCCACACTGAGTTTTTCATAGAGGCATCGGTTGTGAAACAATTAGATCTCCTAATGTGGCCTCTATTTCACGGGCTATGAAATTTCATACTCTTAGCACCCTATTGAGCCCAATTGCTTGTAATTCTCTAAAAGGCACCTTCCTAACCAGTTATGATGGTAGGACACCAGGAAACAGAAACGCCACCTCTCCCCTGGGTAATTTGTTCCAGTAGCTAGACTCTCTCACTGTCATAATTCAATTTGAAATTGACAACCTTTGATAAGGGCAAAATTCATGACAATCTTTTAAATAATTTAAATAGAAGAGAAAAACTAACATTCAGTGGAATATGTTCACTGCCAAGTTGTTCAGACAGTCGCCCACTGATGGGCTCGCTAAGGCCCTGGACGCAAAGTAGCTGAAATGCTAATTCCACTTTGGACAGCAGCAGCTTCCTTGAAAGGTGCAGAAAATATTGTTTTCATTTCAGTTTATACAAATAGTTCCGTTCAATCGACCAGTTTGTTGAAATTCAAGAAAGCCATTGGGAATTCACCAACCAGGCAAACTTGTTTTCCTCCCTCAATCTATGGATAAAAACTAGGTGTGAGGGGATAGATCTACTGGTTCATCAATCTAGAAACACGTGGAGACAAGAATGTATCATTTCAGTTCACTAACCACACATCAAATTTCCTTTGTTTAAGAAATCAGTTAGTTTTAAATGCAAAACATTTTGATACAACTTTTTTCTTATGCTTCTCTTTCTAGCTCTGGCATGACCTTGATGTGTGACCAAAGAGAGGTCACTTCTTTTCTCTTTCCCTCTGTACCATGGGGATGGAGAAAATTCTCTAAGTCCTAGCAGGAGAGAGATTTGAGCACATCAGGCGTGTTAGGGCCCTTGTGTTCTGAAGGACAATGAGTGATTGTTGTTTGGGGCAAGAATCCCGACGGATTTGCTACTTGTCCCCCAACCAAAGCCAATAACACATCTCTGTATTTTCAATCATGAGTTAGACATTCTCAGCACCCCTCTGTCTCCCGCAGCCCTCAGGTGTTCCTTGGATTATGGAGGCTTGGTTGCTAAGAGAACTGGAATTTTTTTACTGGCATCCTGGGTGTTACTAGCCAATCAGGGTCTCAGTCTGGCCCCCGAGGCCCACCCCCCCAGACACTAAAGATCAGGATGGATTGATTTCACTCAAAGTTTTTTGTATTTGTATTTTTGAATTATTTTCCTAATGAAAGGTTGATTCTCATGAAATTCTTAAAGCTGGCAGATGACAGAACAAGGATCAATGATCTCAAGTTGCAGTGTGGAAGGCTTGGATATTAGGAAAAACTTTTTCACTAGGAGGGTGGTGACGCCTTTGAATCTGCTACGATAGAGTCCCTTATCTTGTACTTAGAGCCTATATTTTTTCTTACCTTCTACACAGATGACGATTTCTTTCAAAAAAATCCACACAGATATGGAAAAAAAACGCAGAGAATGTCCTCCACACCGACTGTCTCTTGGTCCTGCGAGAGAGACCACGAGATGGAGACTTGCTGCAGCAAGGCTACAGGGGGTCTCCGAGGTTCCCCCTGCCCTGCATCCCTGTCCTGCCTGGCTGTTGTCAAGGGAGCTCTGTCAGGTCACAGACGCCTCATCATCTTTGCCCAATAGGCTGAGTTCCTGCCAAAGGCCTTTGTGAAGTCACTGCCACACCCACCTTTCCCTGGCAGGCCTGATGTCTGCCCCTGGCCAGCCCAGTTGGATGTTTGAGCTGCACCCCGGATCACCCCACTTGGTCATTATTGATTCTGGGGAGCAAGCAGGCTACCCAGTAAAACAGCAGAGTCTGTTCCTCACCCCACACTGAGTTTTTCATAGAGGCATCGGTTGTGAAACAATTAGATCTCCTAATGTGGCCTCTATTTCACGGGCTATGAAATTTCATACTCTTAGCACCCTATTGAGCCCAATTGCTTGTAATTCTCTAAAAGGCACCTTCCTAACCAGTTATGATGGTAGGACACCAGGAAACAGAAACGCCACCTCTCCCCTGGGTAATTTGTTCCAGTAGCTAGACTCTCTCACTGTCATAATTCAATTTGAAATTGACAACCTTTGATAAGGGCAAAATTCATGACAATCTTTTAAATAATTTAAATAGAAGAGAAAAACTAACATTCAGTGGAATATGTTCACTGCCAAGTTGTTCAGACAGTCGCCCACTGATGGGATCGCTAAGGCCCTGGACGCAAAGTAGCTGAAATGCTAATTCCACTTTGGACAGCAGCAGCTTCCTTGAAAGGTGCAGAAAATATTGTTTTCATTTCAGTTTATACAAATAGTTCCGTTCAATCGACCAGTTTGTTGAAATTCAAGAAAGCCATTGGGAATTCACCAACCAGGCAAACTTGTTTTCCTCCCTCAATCTATGGATAAAAACTAGGTGTGAGGGGATAGATCTACTGGTTCATCAATCTAGAAACACGTGGAGACAAGAATGTATCATTTCAGTTCACTAACCACACATCAAATTTCCTTTGTTTAAGAAATCAGTTAGTTTTAAATGCAAAACATTTTGATACAACTTTTTTCTTATGCTTCTCTTTCTAGCTCTGGCATGACCTTGATGTGTGACCAAAGAGAGGTCACTTCTTTTCTCTTTCCCTCTGTACCATGGGGATGGAGAAAATTCTCTAAGTCCTAGCAGGAGAGAGATTTGAGCACATCAGGCGTGTTAGGGCCCTTGTGTTCTGAAGGACAATGAGTGATTGTTGTTTGGGGCAAGAATCCCGACGGATTTGCTACTTGTCCCCCAACCAAAGCCAATAACACATCTCTGTATTTTCAATCATGAGTTAGACATTCTCAGCACCCCTCTGTCTCCCGCAGCCCTCAGGTGTTCCTTGGATTATGGAGGCTTGGTTGCTAAGAGAACTGGAATTTTTTTACTGGCATCCTGGGTGTTACTAGCCAATCAGGGTCTCAGTCTGGCCCCCGAGGCCCACCCCCCCAGACACTAAAGATCAGGATGGATTGATTTCACTCAAAGTTTTTTGTATTTGTATTTTTGAATTATTTTCCTAATGAAAGGTTGATTCTCATGAAATTCTTAAAGCTGGCAGATGACAGAACAAGGATCAATGATCTCAAGTTGCAGTGTGGAAGGCTTGGATATTAGGAAAAACTTTTTCACTAGGAGGGTGGTGACGCCTTTGAATCTGCTACGATAGAGTCCCTTATCTTGTACTTAGAGCCTATATTTTTTCTTACCTTCTACACAGATGACGATTTCTTTCAAAAAAATCCACACAGATATGGAAAAAAAACGCAGAGAATGTCCTCCACACCGACTGTCTCTTGGTCCTGCGAGAGAGACCACGAGATGGAGACTTGCTGCAGCAAGGCTACAGGGGGTCTCCGAGGTTCCCCCTGCCCTGCATCCCTGTCCTGCCTGGCTGTTGTCAAGGGAGCTCTGTGAGGTCACAGACACCTCATCATCTTTGCCCAATAGGCTGAGTTCCTGCCAAAGGCCTTTGTGAAGTCACTGCCACACCCACCTTTCCCTGGCAGGCCTGATGTCTGCCCCTGGCCAGCCCAGTTGGATGTTTGAGCTGCACCCCGGATCACCCCACTTGGTCATTATTGATTCTGGGGAGCAAGCAGGCTACCCAGTAAAACAGCAGAGTCTGTTCCTCACCCCACACTGAGTTTTTCATAGAGGCATCGGTTGTGAAACAATTAGATCTCCTAATGTGGCCTCTATTTCACGGGCTATGAAATTTCATACTCTTAGCACCCTATTGAGCCCAATTGCTTGTAATTCTCTAAAAGGCACCTTCCTAACCAGTTATGATGGTAGGACACCAGGAAACAGAAACGCCACCTCTCCCCTGGGTAATTTGGTCCAGTAGCTAGACTCTCTCACTGTCATAATTCAATTTGAAATTGACAACCTTTGATAAGGGCAAAATTCATGACAATCTTTTAAATAATTTAAATAGAAGAGAAAAACTAACATTCAGTGGAATATGTTCACTGCCAAGTTGTTCAGACAGTCGCCCACTGATGGGCTCGCTAAGGCCCTGGACGCAAAGTAGCTGAAATGCTAATTCCACTTTGGACAGCAGCAGCTTCCTTGAAAGGTGCAGAAAATATTGTTTTCATTTCAGTTTATACAAATAGTTCCGTTCAATCGACCAGTTTGTTGAAATTCAAGAAAGCCATTGGGAATTCACCAACCAGGCAAACTTGTTTTCCTCCCTCAATCTATGGATAAAAACTAGGTGTGAGGGGATAGATCTACTGGTTCATCAATCTAGAAACACGTGGAGACAAGAATGTATCATTTCAGTTCACTAACCACACATCAAATTTCCTTTGTTTAAGAAATCAGTTAGTTTTAAATGCAAAACATTTTGATACAACTTTTTTCTTATGCTTCTCTTTCTAGCTCTGGCATGACCTTGATGTGTGACCAAAGAGAGGTCACTTCTTTTCTCTTTCCCTCTGTACCATGGGGATGGAGAAAATTCTCTAAGTCCTAGCAGGAGAGAGATTTGAGCACATCAGGCGTGTTAGGGCCCTTGTGTTCTGAAGGACAATGAGTGATTGTTGTTTGGGGCAAGAATCCCGACGGATTTGCTACTTGTCCCCCAACCAAAGCCAATAACACATCTCTGTATTTTCAATCATGAGTTAGACATTCTCAGCACCCCTCTGTCTCCCGCAGCCCTCAGGTGTTCCTTGGATTATGGAGGCTTGGTTGCTAAGAGAACTGGAAATTTTTTTCTGGCATCCTGGTTGTTACTAGCCAATCAGGGTCTCAGTCTGGCCCCCGAGGCCCACCCCCCCAGACACTAAAGATCAGGATGGATTGATTTCACTCAAAGTTTTTTGTATTTGTATTTTTGAATTATTTTCCTAATGAAAGGTTGATTCTCATGAAATTCTTAAAGCTGGCAGATGACAGAACAAGGATCAATGATCTCAAGTTGCAGTGTGGAAGGCTTGGATATTAGGAAAAACTTTTTCACTAGGAGGGTGGTGACGCCTTTGAATCTGCTACGATAGAGTCCCTTATCTTGTACTTAGAGCCTATATTTTTTCTTACCTTCTACACAGATGACGATTTCTTTCAAAAAAATCCACACAGATATGGAAAAAAAACGCAGAGAATGTCCTCCACACCGACTGTCTCTTGGTCCTGCGAGAGAGACCACGAGATGGAGACTTGCTGCAGCAAGGCTACAGGGGGTCTCTGAGGTTCCCCCTGCCCTGCATCCCTGTCCTGCCTGGCTGTTGTCAAGGGAGCTCTGTGAGGTCACAGACGCCTCATCATCTTTGCCCAATAGGCTGAGTTCCTGCCAAAGGCCTTTGTGAAGTCACTGCCACACCCACCTTTCCCTGGCAGGCCTGATGTCTGCCCCTGGCCAGCCCAGTTGGATGTTTGAGCTGCACCCCGGATCACCCCACTTGGTCATTATTGTTTCTGGGGAGCAAGCAGGCTACCCAGTAAAACAGCAGAGTCTGTTCCTCACCCCACACTGAGTTTTTCATAGAGGCATCGGTTGTGAAACAATTAGATCTCCTAATGTGGCCTCTATTTCACGGGCTATGAAATTTCATACTCTTAGCACCCTATTGAGCCCAATTGCTTGTAATTCTCTAAAAGGCACCTTCCTAACCAGTTATGATGGTAGGACACCAGGAAACAGAAACGCCACCTCTCCCCTGGGTAATTTGTTCCAGTAGCTAGACTCTCTCACTGTCATAATTCAATTTGAAATTGACAACCTTTGATAAGGGCAAAATTCATGACAATCTTTTAAATAATTTAAATAGAAGAGAAAAACTAACATTCAGTGGAATATGTTCACTGCCAAGTTGTTCAGACAGTCGCCCACTGATGGGCTCGCTAAGGCCCTGGACGCAAAGTAGCTGAAATGCTAATTCCACTTTGGACAGCAGCAGCTTCCTTGAAAGGTGCAGAAAATATTGTTTTCATTTCAGTTTATACAAATAGTTCCGTTCAATCGACCAGTTTGTTGAAATTCAAGAAAGCCATTGGGAATTCACCAACCAGGCAAACTTGTTTTCCTCCCTCAATCTATGGATAAAAACTAGGTGTGAGGGGATAGATCTACTGGTTCATCAATCTAGAAACACGTGGAGACAAGAATGTATCATTTCAGTTCACTAACCACACATCAAATTTCCTTTGTTTAAGAAATCAGTTAGTTTTAAATGCAAAACATTTTGATACAACTTTTTTCTTATGCTTCTCTTTCTAGCTCTGGCATGACCTTGATGTGTGACCAAAGAGAGGTCACTTCTTTTCTCTTTCCCTCTGTACCATGGGGATGGAGAAAATTCTCTAAGTCCTAGCAGGAGAGAGATTTGAGCACATCAGGCGTGTTAGGGCCCTTGTGTTCTGAAGGACAATGAGTGATTGTTGTTTGGGGCAAGAATCCCGACGGATTTGCTACTTGTCCCCCAACCAAAGCCAATAACACATCTCTGTATTTTCAATCATGAGTTAGACATTCTCAGCACCCCTCTGTCTCCCGCAGCCCTCAGGTGTTCCTTGGATTATGGAGGCTTGGTTGCTAAGAGAACTGGAATTTTTTTACTGGCATCCTGGGTGTTACTAGCCAATCAGGGTCTCAGTCTGGCCCCCGAGGCCCACCCCCCCAGACACTAAAGATCAGGATGGATTGATTTCACTCAAAGTTTTTTGTATTTGTATTTTTGAATTATTTTCCTAATGAAAGGTTGATTCTCATGAAATTCTTAAAGCTGGCAGATGACAGAACAAGGATCAATGATCTCAAGTTGCAGTGTGGAAGGCTTGGATATTAGGAAAAACTTTTTCACTAGGAGGGTGGTGACGCCTTTGAATCTGCTACGATAGAGTCCCTTATCTTGTACTTAGAGCCTATATTTTTTCTTACCTTCTACACAGATGACGATTTCTTTCAAAAAAATCCACACAGATATGGAAAAAAAACGCAGAGAATGTCCTCCACACCGACTGTCTCTTGGTCCTGCGAGAGAGACCACGAGATGGAGACTTGCTGCAGCAAGGCTACAGGGGGTCTCCGAGGTTCCCCCTGCCCTGCATCCCTGTCCTGCCTGGCTGTTGTCAAGGGAGCTCTGTCAGGTCACAGACGCCTCATCATCTTTGCCCAATAGGCTGAGTTCCTGCCAAAGGCCTTTGTGAAGTCACTGCCACACCCACCTTTCCCTGGCAGGCCTGATGTCTGCCCCTGGCCAGCCCAGTTGGATGTTTGAGCTGCACCCCGGATCACCCCACTTGGTCATTATTGATTCTGGGGAGCAAGCAGGCTACCCAGTAAAACAGCAGAGTCTGTTCCTCACCCCACACTGAGTTTTTCATAGAGGCATCGGTTGTGAAACAATTAGATCTCCTAATGTGGCCTCTATTTCACGGGCTATGAAATTTCATACTCTTAGCACCCTATTGAGCCCAATTGCTTGTAATTCTCTAAAAGGCACCTTCCTAACCAGTTATGATGGTAGGACACCAGGAAACAGAAACGCCACCTCTCCCCTGGGTAATTTGTTCCAGTAGCTAGACTCTCTCACTGTCATAATTCAATTTGAAATTGACAACCTTTGATAAGGGCAAAATTCATGACAATCTTTTAAATAATTTAAATAGAAGAGAAAAACTAACATTCAGTGGAATATGTTCACTGCCAAGTTGTTCAGACAGTCGCCCACTGATGGGATCGCTAAGGCCCTGGACGCAAAGTAGCTGAAATGCTAATTCCACTTTGGACAGCAGCAGCTTCCTTGAAAGGTGCAGAAAATATTGTTTTCATTTCAGTTTATACAAATAGTTCCGTTCAATCGACCAGTTTGTTGAAATTCAAGAAAGCCATTGGGAATTCACCAACCAGGCAAACTTGTTTTCCTCCCTCAATCTATGGATAAAAACTAGGTGTGAGGGGATAGATCTACTGGTTCATCAATCTAGAAACACGTGGAGACAAGAATGTATCATTTCAGTTCACTAACCACACATCAAATTTCCTTTGTTTAAGAAATCAGTTAGTTTTAAATGCAAAACATTTTGATACAACTTTTTTCTTATGCTTCTCTTTCTAGCTCTGGCATGACCTTGATGTGTGACCAAAGAGAGGTCACTTCTTTTCTCTTTCCCTCTGTACCATGGGGATGGAGAAAATTCTCTAAGTCCTAGCAGGAGAGAGATTTGAGCACATCAGGCGTGTTAGGGCCCTTGTGTTCTGAAGGACAATGAGTGATTGTTGTTTGGGGCAAGAATCCCGACGGATTTGCTACTTGTCCCCCAACCAAAGCCAATAACACATCTCTGTATTTTCAATCATGAGTTAGACATTCTCAGCACCCCTCTGTCTCCCGCAGCCCTCAGGTGTTCCTTGGATTATGGAGGCTTGGTTGCTAAGAGAACTGGAATTTTTTTACTGGCATCCTGGGTGTTACTAGCCAATCAGGGTCTCAGTCTGGCCCCCGAGGCCCACCCCCCCAGACACTAAAGATCAGGATGGATTGATTTCACTCAAAGTTTTTTGTATTTGTATTTTTGAATTATTTTCCTAATGAAAGGTTGATTCTCATGAAATTCTTAAAGCTGGCAGATGACAGAACAAGGATCAATGATCTCAAGTTGCAGTGTGGAAGGCTTGGATATTAGGAAAAACTTTTTCACTAGGAGGGTGGTGACGCCTTTGAATCTGCTACGATAGAGTCCCTTATCTTGTACTTAGAGCCTATATTTTTTCTTACCTTCTACACAGATGACGATTTCTTTCAAAAAAATCCACACAGATATGGAAAAAAAACGCAGAGAATGTCCTCCACACCGACTGTCTCTTGGTCCTGCGAGAGAGACCACGAGATGGAGACTTGCTGCAGCAAGGCTACAGGGGGTCTCCGAGGTTCCCCCTGCCCTGCATCCCTGTCCTGCCTGGCTGTTGTCAAGGGAGCTCTGTGAGGTCACAGACGCCTCATCATCTTTGCCCAATAGGCTGAGTTCCTGCCAAAGGCCTTTGTGAAGTCACTGCCACACCCACCTTTCCCTGGCAGGCCTGATGTCTGCCCCTGGCCAGCCCAGTTGGATGTTTGAGCTGCACCCCGGATCACCCCACTTGGTCATTATTGATTCTGGGGAGCAAGCAGGCTACCCAGTAAAACAGCAGAGTCTGTTCCTCACCCCACACTGAGTTTTTCATAGAGGCATCGATTGTGAAACAATTCGATCTCCTAATGTGGCCTCTATTTCACGGGCTATGAAATTTCATACTCTTAGCACCCTATTGAGCCCAATTGCTTGTAATTCACTAAAAGGCACCTTCCAGAATGACAACCATATATTGGTGTCTAACTACCTGCTGCTGCCGGGAGCCGTTGTGATATGAGGACACCAGGAAACAGAGAATCCACCTTTTCCCTGGGTAATTTGTTCCAGTGCTTAGTCTCCCTCACTGTCAAAAATGTGTGTCTTACTTCTCCTTGGAATTTCTCTGGCTTCAGCTGACAGCCCTTGGTTCTTGTTGTGCCTTTCTTGGCTAGATCGAATTAGCCCTGCCCCGTGAAATCCGATCTCCCCGTCCTGCTGGGAGCCCCCCAGCCAGGAGAACCCAGTAGGGGCCTCCTAACTGTTTGTCTGCCGGGCTGGTGACAGGATTTCCTCTCCATGGGGATATCAGATGCACCTGCAGAGGCAATGCAGAAGTGAGTGCGCTGCATCAGCCCGGCCTTGGGCTCAGGGCTTTGGCCTTGGCAGCTTCTGCTCCAGTCACGTCTCTGGGTGCCCGGACTCAGAGCTTCTGGCCCCCCTGTGGCTATAGCCAGGGCTGGGGCACTGGGCTCAGGACTTTCATGCCCCTCCCCACTCCTGTCGGCTCTCAGGGTACCTGGGCTCAGGGCTTCTGCCCGGCATCTGCAGCTGGGGCTCGGGGATTCCCTTGCAGTTCCTTCTGGGGCTCAGGTGTCCATTTTTCTGGATGCCCCGAAAATGGTAGGAGCCGCGGTGCTCCCAAGTAGTAGGTAGAAGCTGAGGTGCTCCCAAGAGCAGGGACCCACCTGCACATCTGGAAACCTCCTCTAGCTTCAGAAAGGTTGCTGGCTGCTGCCCTTGGAGCCCAGGTCTGAAGGCAGCACGGAAGTGAGGGTGACAATGCTGTGACCCCCCTACAACAACCTCTGAACTCCCCCATTCTCCCATTTTGGTCGGGACCCCCATGGTTATAATACCAGGACATTTCAGATTGAAACATTGAAATGGTGACATTGTTCAATTTCAAGGCCAGAGGGTTTTTAAATTAGTCAAAGTGAGCCCTGAATTTGGTAGGGACCTGGCTATTATGGAAGGTTTGCACTCCCAGTTCTCCTGAAAGGCCATTGAGAATTCATGCTGCCTGAGAAACTTCCCAGAATAAGCTACCAGGACTGGGGGCAATTGAAAGAAACCAACCAAAGCCTGAGCTAGGATGGAGAGCATTGATCCATGCGGTGTTTGAACCCCTCCACCCCCACCTGCCTGCCTGCCGAGAAATGGACAGAGGGGCACTGATTTCTATTTGTGAACTTACTAAAGACCATGGGCTTCAGCATGAGCCGTACAGCCCATACTCTGAACTCTTGGATAAACAGCAAAGTTGGCTTTTTAGAAACCTTCCCCCCCAGTGCTCTGTATCCACTTGGGATTGTGCCCAGCAGAGGCTGGTGGAGGGGAGGGGAAGGTAGAGGAGGCCATGCAAATGTTGTGGTGTCTGCACTACCCCACAGACACACACACACAGGACCCTCTGTTGCTTCACACACAGCAATGCACGGCATATTAGCCAGGACAGGAAATTATTTGGCCATAACCTACAAAATCCTCAGTGTTGAAAGTACAATTTATCTAGAAAACAATGGGAGGGAGGGGTTAGAGAGTTGCCGTAACCACCAGGACTTCTAGTCTCTGGCCAGGCACATCCCCCTCTCCACAGTTTTCACTGATATCTTCTCCAAACTGGTCCTCCTGATATAATCTGAGGTCACATCCTGGCCTTTAGGGACATTGGCAGGATCTTCACTGTTCCCAGCTGCAGCATCACCCTCGTTATCCTGCCTGATAAGGATCCCGCCAGGGCTCAGCTAAATGGCATGTGTCATGACAGGCTCTTTGCTGAGGGCCCTTGACAGCGCCCAATCGAGACCTGAATCGGATGAGCACGTGCAGGTGCATTTCCTGACTTTTTACTGGAATCCTGGACCCTCTCATGCTGCTGCTTCAAATGTTTCCTTCTCTCTCTGCGCTGAGCAGCAGAATGCTCATTGCCCTTTGGCTGTGCGACATACAGACGTCTAGTCCTGCTGCTCTGAAAGAAACCGTATTCACAGCTCTAATCCTGGCACATATTGATCAAAATCTTGCCGTGCTCCTCTAAGTGTATTTGTGATTGGACGTGCTTCTTGCTAGGGGGGATTTTCAGATATATGAACTGCATAAAATAGAGGGAAAGACAAAGAGAAGCATCAATATGTCTAAGAACTTGAACAATATTTGAAGACCATATATTGGTGTCTAACTACCTCCTGCTGCCGGGAGACGCAACTGGTATTTTAATGACACACATACGCCGCCTGTGCCTGACCTGAGATTCAGAGCTCTGAGGAATTCTGTCCCCTTGTCTTCGCAGAACAAATAAACCCCACCTCCAATTACCCCTTCCATAATCCATTTGAGTTCAAGAAAGAGAGATCTCTCTCTTGCAAAAAGTTTGTTCCAGTGCTTAGGGACAGCACCTCAAGACTCAGAATCACAGGCGAGGCAAAAATGAGATCATTAAAAATCCTGTACATCCTTTTGGAGATTGGGGATAATCACAAAGATTTGTTGTCTCCAATAGTTGGGCATAAGTTCAAGTGTCCTCTGTATTCTCCTTCTTTTAGTTTCCAGATGAGCTGCCCGCATTGCCCTGAATCAGAGCAATTCTCAACTGGTAGCCCCATCGCTGCCAGGAGTCCATTGTGACATATATTTGATAACAAAGATTTTAATCTCAGTTGGCATGTTCTGTATCTCTGGACTAATGGCTAGATGAAGAATTGACATTGTTCTTCACACAGGCAATATGGGACACCAGTTTCCACAGATCATTTCTTGGCCTGGAATAACATGAGCAGAGTGGCTAATAAGATTGTGTCCCATCCCTGTTTTTCTCCAGAAGTGAGACAGCAGTGAAAGTTAACACTACAGACAGAAGCTGCATTTTCTATCTTTGCTGTTCTTGACTTTTCCTTTTTGTGCTTGTTTGTCTTGTTTTGTCTTCTAAAAACAGGATCAGACTTCAACAACAATAGGAGCACTAATAACAGTTCCAGACCATCTCAACTAACTAAAAAGTGAGAAAGTCAGGCAGTAGGCATGAGCACAGCATAACCCTGGAAAAAGCTAGAGAGAGCTTCTGTCACTGCTGGCTACATAAGCTGGGGGTGGTAAAGTAAAAAAATTGGTCCTTTCTTTCTTAGGCCCTCCTGAGTTCAGAGAAACAGAAGACTGCATTAAAACAAAATACTAGAGCCCATCAGTTTCTACTTCCAACTGGAACATCCCCAGGGCCCTGAAATGTAGCTAGCTGCTTGGCCCATGTATTCCGTTAACATTAATACCGCAATACATAGAATCATAGAATCATAGAATATCAGGGTTGGAAGGGACCTCAGGAGGTCATCTAGTCCAACCCCCTGCTCAAAGCAGGACCAATCCTCAACTAAATCAACCCAGCCAGGGCTTGGTCAAGCCTGACCTTAAAAACCTCTAAAGAAGGAGATTCCACCACCTCCCTAGGTAACCCATTCCAGTGCTTCACCACCCTCCTAGTGAAAAAGTTTTTCCTAATATCCAACCTAAACCTCCCCCACTGCAACTTGTGACCATTACTCCTTGTTCTGTCATCTGCTACCACTGAGAACAGTCTAGATCCATCCTCTTTGGAACCCCCTTTCAGGTAGTTGAAAGCAGCTATCAAATCCCCCCTCATTCTTCTCTTCTGCAGACTAAACAATCCCAGTTCCCTCAGCCTCTCCTCATAAGTCATGTGCTCCAGCCCCTTAATCATTTTTGTTGCCCTCCGCTGGACTCTTTCCAATTTTTCCACATCCTTCTTGTAGTGTGGGGCCGAAAACTGGACACAGTACTCCAGATGAGGCCTCACCAATGTCGAATAGAGGGGAATGATCACATTCCTCGATCTGCTGGCAATGCCCCTACTTATACAGTCCAAAATACCGTTAACCTTCTTGGCAACAAGGGCACACTGTTGACTCATATCCAGCTTCTCGTCCACTGTAACCCCTAGGTCCTTTTCTGCAGAACTGCTGCCTAGCCATTCGGTCCCTAGTCTGTAACAGTGCATAGGATTCTTCCGTCCTAAGTGCAGGACTCTGCACTTGTCCTTGTTGAACCTCATCAGGTTTCTTTTGGCCCAATCCTCTAATTTGTCTAGGTCCCTCTGTATCCTATCCCTACCCTCCAGCATATCTACCACTCCTCCCAGTTTAGTGTCATCTGCAAACTTGCTGAGAGTGCAGTCCACGCCATCCTCCAGATCATTAATGAAGATATTGAACAAAACCGGCCCCAGGACCGACCCCTGGGGCACTCCACTTGAAACCGGCTGCCAACTAGACATGGAGCCGTTGATCACTACCCGTTGAGCCCAACGATCTAGCCAGCTTTCTATCCACCTTATAGTCCATTCATCCAGCCTATACTTCTTTAACTTGGTGGCAAGAATACTGTGGGAGACCGTATCAAAAGCTTTGCTAAAGTCAAGGAATAACACATCCACTGTTTTCCCCTTATCCACAGAGCCAGTTATCTCCTCATAGAAGGCAATTAGGTTAGTCAGGCATGACTTGCCCTTGGTGAATCCATGCTGACTGTTCCTGATCACTTTCCTCTCCTCTAAGTGCTTCAGAATTGATTCCTTGAGGACCTGCTCCATGATTTTTCCAGGGACTGAGGTGAGGCTGACTGGCCTGTAGTTCCCCGGATCCTCCTTCTTCCTTTTTTTAAAGATGGGCACTACATTAGCCTTTTTCCAGTCATCCGGGACCTCCCCCGATCGCCATGAGTTTTCAAAGATAATGGCCAATGGCTCTGCAATCACATCCGCCAACTCCTTTAGCACCCTCGGATGCAGCGCATCCGGCCCCATGGACTTGTGCTCGTTCAGTTTTTCTAAATAGTCTCGAACCACTTCTTTCTCCGCAGAGGGCTGGTCACCTTCTCCCCATACTGTGCTGCCCAGTGCAGCAGTCTGGGAGCTGACCTTGTTCGTGAAGACAGAGGCAAAAAAATCATTGAGTATATTAGCTTTTTCCACATCCACTGTTACTAGGTTGCCTCCCTCATTCAGTAAGGGGCCCACACTTTCCTTGACTTTCTTCTTGTTGCTAACATACCTGAAGAAACCCTTCTTGTTGCTCTTAACATCTCTTGCTAGCTGCAACTCCAAGTGTGATTTGGCCTTCCTGATTTCACTCCTGCATGCCTGAGCAATATTTTTATACTCCTCCCTGGTCATTTGTCCAATCTTCCACTTCTTGTAAGCTTCTTTTTTGCGTTTAAGGTCAGCAAGGATTTTACTGTTAAGCCAAGCTGGTCGCCTGCCATATTTACTGTTCTTTCTACACATTGGGATGGTTTTTTCCTGCAACCTCAATAAGGATTCTTTAAAATACAACCAGCTCTCCTGGACTCCTTTCCCCCTCATGTTATTCTCCCAGGGGATCCTGCCCATCAGTTCCCTGAGGGAGTCAAAGTCTGCTTTTCTGAAGTCCAGGGTCCGTATTCTGCTGCTCTCCTTTCTTCCTTGTGTCAGGATCCTGAACTCGACCATCTTATGGTCACTGCCTCCCAGGTTCCCATCCACTTTCGCTTCCCCTTCTAATTCTTCCTGCTTTGTGAGCAGCAGGTCAAGAAGAGCTCTGCCCCTAGTTGGTTCCTCCAGCACTTGCACCAGGAAATTGTCCCCTACACTTTCCAAAAACTTCCTGGATTGTCTGTGCACCGCTGTATTGCTCTCCCAGCAGATATCAGGGTGATTAAAGTCTCCCATGAGAACCAGGGCCTGCGATTTAGTAACTTCTGCTAGTTGCCGGAAGAAAGCCTGGTCCACCTCATCCCCCTGGTCTGGTGGTCTATAGCAGACTCCCACCACAACATCACCCTTGTTGCTCACACTTCTAAACTTAATCGAGAGGCTCTCAGGTTTTTCTGCAGTTTCATACCAGAGTTCTGAGCAGTCATACTCCTCTCTTACATACAATGCAACTCCCCCACCTTTTCTGTCCTGTCTGTCCTTCCTGAACAGTTTATATCCATCCATGACAGTACTCCAGTCAGGTGAGTTATCCCACCAAGGCTCTGTTATTCCAATGACATCATAGTTCCTTGACTGTGCCAAGACTTCCAGTTCTCCCTGCTTGTTTCCCAGGCTTCTTGCATTTGTGTATAGGCACTTAAGATAACTCGCTGATTGTCCCGCTTTCTCAGACTGAGACAGGAGTCCTCCCCTCTTGCACTCTCCTGCTCATGCTTCCTCCCAGTATCCCATATCCCCACTTACCTCAGGGCTTTGGTCTCCTTCCCCTGGTGAACCTAGTTTAAAGCCCTCCTCACTAGGTTAGCCAGCCTGCCTGCAAAGATGTTCTTCCCTCTCTTTATTAGGTGGAGCCCGTCTCTGCCTAGCACTCCTCCTTCTTGGAACACCATCCCATGGTCGAAGAATCCAAAGCCTTTTCTCTGACACCACCTGCGTAGCCATTCGTTGACTTCCACAATTCGACGGTCTCTATCCAGGCCTTTTCCCTGCACAGGGAGGATGGATGAGAACACCACTTGCGCCTCAAACTCCTTTATCCTTCTTCCCAGAGCCACATAGTCTGCAGTGATCCACTCAAGGTCATTCTTGGCAGTATCATTGGTGCCCACGTGGAGAAGCAGGAAGGGGTAGCGATCTGACGGCTTGATGAGTCTCGGCAGTCTCTCTGTCACATCGTGAATCCTAGCTCCTGGCAAGCAGCAGACCTGTCGGTTTTCTCGGTCGGGGCAGCAGATAGATGACTCAGTCCCCCTGAGGAGGGAGTCCCCGACCACCACCACCCTCCTCCTTCTCTTGGGAGCGGTGGTCGTGGAACCCCCATCCCTAGGACAGTGCATCTCATGCCTTCCAATCGGTGGAGTCTCCTTCTGCTCCCTTCCCTCAGATGTATCATCTACTCCACTCTCCGCATTAGTACCTGTGGAGAGAAAATGAAAACGGTTGCTCACCTGTATCTCCATTGCTGGTACATGGACGCTCCTCTTTCTTCTTCTGGAGGTCACATGCTGCCAATTTTCTTCACCGTCCCTCAGTCCCCTCTGCGCAACCTGCTCCGATTCCTCAGAACGTTGTGCCCGTAGAAGCATATCCTGACGTCTGTCCAGGAAATCTTCATTTTCTCGTATGCAACGCAGGGTCGATACTTGTTTCTCCAGACCTCGAACCTTCTCTTCCAATATGGAGACCAGCTTGCACTTTGTAAAGACAAAGTCGCTTCTGTCCTGTGGAAGAAAGACAAACATGGCACAACCTGTGCAGGTTACAACAACTGAACATTCACCTTCCATACTTTCTTCCTTCTAAAGCTTCCTCAGCTGTTGCAGCAACTCACAGAAGCCCGCGAGATGTAAGCCTCAGTGGGCTCTCCCCAGGCGAACTCCCTCTGTTAGCCTCCGCTGTTCGCCGCTCAGCTGGTTCGCTGCTGACTGCCTTTTTATACCAGTCAGGCCCACTCAAGGCCCACCTGGAACAAAGCACTCCCAATTCACACTGTTCAAACAAACAATCAAACAATCAAGCACACGGTCAAACTGACAAACTGTCCCTGCAACAGACACTCACCAACACAGCCCCCCTAATGCAGCACTTAGCGTACCTCCTCTCTGACAGATCCCAGGTAAACATAACCCTCATTGACTGGATACAGCAGCATGCTGAGTTACAGTTGGCTTAAGAATATTATAGAACATTGACATATTTTTATAATAAAATTATATGGACATTTTCCATAAGGAATTGGCTTCAGGTTTGAATACAGTAAAAAACCTCCTCTTCTGGAGGCTAAGGGAGATTCTTGTTTATTCACTGAGTGGATTATTTTAGTTTGGAACCAAAGATTAAAGCTGGGCAGGAAATGGTTTTCCTGTCCCATGAAAATTTTGGAGATTTTAAAAATGTCCCATCCCAAAAGCTGATATTTTCATTTTTTCCACAAACCAAAAAGCTGGGGAAAAATTGATTTTGAACAATCAAAATATTTTCTTCCAATAGTTCAAATTATATGAACCTTTTAAAAAAATAATTAGCTAATTAAGATTTTGAAACAGAGTCATTTTGAACTAAAAAAAGGCAACTTTTCATTTTGAAAATGTAAAAAATGAACATTTAGACAATTTTAAGCTTCTTTTTTCTTTCAATTTTTTTTTTGAAATGAGTAATTCATTGAAACTGGCCTTTTCCCACAAGAATATTTCATTTTTTACTAATCAGTATTTTCCAGTGTAGAAAGCACTGGGCTTCAATTGCAGCAAGGGAGGTTTAGGTTGGACATTAGGAAACATTTCCTAACTGTCCGGGTGGTTAACCACTGGAATAAATTGCTTAGGGAGGTTGTGGAAACACCATCATTGGAGATTGTTAAGAGCAGGTTAGACAAACACCTGTCAGGGATGTTCTAGATGGTGCTTTGTCCTGCCATGAGTGCAGGGGACTGGACTTCTGACCTCTCGAGGTCCCTTCCAGTCCTATGATTCTATGATTGATCCAATATTGTGCTCTAATATTTTTCATGGAAACTTTATTAATGCAGGATAAAAAGAACCCCCGTGAATGGGGTTGGGTAGCGGGTCAACTCTTGAATCCCGGAGGAAGTTGAGTCTGAGTGTGCTTCAGTGGATTTATGTCCTCTCACCATTAATCACAATGGGCTAAACTCTATTATCCCTTGGCTCAAGTCTACCTAGCAGAGTTTAAGTGTAAGGCATTTCCATGGGGTAGAAAGTATCCTAACTACAGCTGGCCAAAATTCTTTGGCTGAAACTTTTTTTCAGAGAAAAGTGCACATTCAGCTACACCAGAATGTTTGCCCAATTGTATTGGGTTCTTCGGGATGGAAAAACATCAAATAAATTCATTTCCCCACTGCTAAACCTTGCTGTTCAGTGTCCCACCTCTGCATGGAGGGATGAAAGCAAAGCTCTAAATCAGTGTTGGTGAGAACAGGGGCTTGTTTGCATTGGGAAGTTATTCCTGAGCAAGATAATATGTGAATTTAAGGCACTAGAACTATCCTGGTATGGACACTCTTAATTTACTGGATTAAACTAAACCAGAAAATGGCATTCTTATTTGGCTACGGCTACACTACGGGGGGGCGATCGATTTCAGATACGCAAATTCAGCTACGGGAATAGCGTAGCTGAATTCGACGTATCTGATCCGACTTACCCCGCTGTGAGGACGGCGGCAAATCGACCGCCGCGGCTCCCCCGTCGACGGCGCTTACTCCTACCTGGGCTGGTGGAGTACGCGCGTCGATTCGGGGATCGATTGTCGCGTCCCGACGAGACGCGATAAATCGATCCCCGAGAGATTGATTTCTACCCGCCGATCCGGGCGGTAGTAAAGACAAGCCCAAAGGCCATCTAGGGAGTTACGTTAAATAGCTGTAGAGTCGTTTCCCGTGTCGACCAGCCCTAAAGCAATAGGATTGTGTCAGTGGTGAGAATAGGGCTAATCAGTATAGAGCAATAATGAGGGGGGAAAGTGTATGATCAAAAGAACTCTGTGAATAGCTGATTTCTTGGTTTGCTGGCTAGTCTGAAACATAAATGAAAAACTTTAGTTTCTGGTTGACCCAAATTGATTTTTTTCCCCACAAATTTCCATTTTTTTGGCTGACTGACAAGTTGAATGAAATGGTTTGTTTGATCCGTTGCAGTTTTTGCAATTGTTATATTTTTTAATAAAATTGAAGTAAATTTTGAAACAAAAAGTCTTTTAAATGGGAAACTTAAAATATTTAGACCTTTTAGATTTTTCTGAGGTTTTAGATCAAAGCTAAACAATCCAGCTCATTTAACACAGATTCATAAAATATTTCAGTTAACCCAAATCTGTGTTGCTCAGAAAAAAAGGATTTTGGTCCAACTCCCCTCTCCCCCCGGTTCTAATGAACAATATATTGTGATACTCAGAGTAAAACTAGCCCAATTCGGATTAGTCCTGAGGCTCACATTTTCAACAGTGAGGGTGGTTAACGGCTGGAATGAACTACCAGGGGACGTGACGGTTTATCCAGCTAGAGCTGCTGCCAAATCAAGACCCGATGGCTCTCCGGAAGAGACGCTTAATAAAATGCCAGTTAATGGGCTTAATACCGAGGATAACTGTATAGGAGTGTGACCTGAGTTATACAGCCAGACTAAATGATCTCATTGTCCTTTCTAGCCCTTAAAATATATGATAAATTTATAGCATTGCTGTAAGTAAACCTATAAAATCACTATATGGCAGTGACAACGAGGAGTCCTGTGGCACCTTAAAGACTAACAAATGTATCACGATAGTTTATGCCCAGATACATTTGTTAGTCTTTAAGGTGCCACAGGACTCCTCGTTGTCTTTGCTGAAACAGACGAACACGACTACCCCTCTGAAATATATGGCATTGGTGGGGGTAACATTACATGAGCATTATTATTGATACTACTTCATTAATTCATTAGTATTGGGCTTAATCCCAACCCCATTCTGTTAGGTGCTGTACCAACATATAACAAAACAAAACAAAACCCAACCTCTGGCCAAAGGAGCTTGTAATGTAAGCTTAAAATAAGAGACAACGATACAGATGACAAACAGATGGGGAGCAGCACAAGGTGACAACAAGATGATTGAGAATAAAGCTGTATAACAAGTATATAGAGCCTTGTCAGAATTTGATTTTTAAGTTTTTTATCATTTTATTTGATAATATCAATGTTTATTTTTAAGGCTTTTTTATTTTAAATGTTTAAACCTTTATAATTGCGGGAAATTATGGGGGATCAGACAATGGGAGGTCAGACATTTTTTGTAATGACAGTCGACACTGAGATTCAAAAAGTTCAAGCTTTATAACTGTTAAAACACAAATTGTCAACATCACTTGTCAAAATAGATCAAAAAAATATCCTTAAATCAAACTCGAATACATTCTGAAGCTGCAATTTTTCTTACTTTGCCTATCTGTAAATTTCAATTATTATTGATGGCAACATTTTTTTCATTGGTTTGTGTGCATATGGTGAAATCAATATTTACCAACCTTTATTGAGAAAAATTTATTCCTTCCCAGCCTAAGTATATACAATAACACTGTTAAGAATAGATGTATATAGCACTAGTATGAATATAGATGTGATCAATGTAAAGACAAGTGCAAAGACAAGTACTTCACTCTAGAAGGGAAAATCAAATGCATAAATACAATGTGGGGAATAACTGGCTAGGGAGAAGTGCTGCTTAGATGGATCTGGGAGTTCAAGTGGATCACAAGTTGACTATGAGCCAACAATGAGGTGCAGTTGTGAAAAAGGCTGTCTAGGGTGTATTACCAGGTATGTTGTACGTATGTAAGACCAGGGCGGTGATTATTTGGCTCTGCTTGGCACTGGTGAGGCCTCAGTTGAAGTTCTGTGTCTAGGTTTGGGAGCCACACTTTAGAAAAGATGTGGGCAAATAGGAGAGAGTCCAGAGGGGAACAACAAAAATGACAAAAAGGGTTTACAAAACCTGATTTATTAGGAAAGTTTTTTTAAAAATGGGCATGTTTTGTTTTGAGACAAGACGACTGAGGAGGGACCTGATAACAGTCTTCAACTACGTTAAGGGCTGTTATAAAGGGGATAGAGATCAATTGTGGCAGCCCGTATGAGGCCCAGACACTAAAGAGAGCAAAAGCGTTGAATTCTCATAATGCGAGTCACATACTGAGCATTAATTAAAGTAACACATTAAGAAATTAAACCTAGAAGCAAGTTTATTTTATTTTTAATCTCAGATAACCTTGCAGGGCACCATTTCAAATAGATTAATGGTCAAGAAACAAGGAAAGGTGTCTATATTCCAACAGCCACATAATGACAGGACATTAGGTAACATTGTTCCTCTCAAGCGATTGTAAAACATAATTTCCACATGCTACATCAGTTCTTTGAGTTTCATTTAATTCTTGTACGACATTTGTGATACACAAATCAAGGCAGTAACACATAGAACATACTACGATCCTTCTTCCAATTGTTCTTCTCAATTGACTGGAATTGTCATGGTGAACAAATTAGCTGAGAATGTTTTTCCAGTCTATCACCCTCTTAAGAGCATCCTTAACCTCCTTGTTCCTCAGGCTGTAGATCAGGGGGTTCAACATGGGGACCACCAGGGTATAAAACACAGCAGAGATTTTCTCCTGTTCCAGTGAGTAGCTGGAACTGGGCTGTATGTGGCTTAAGCTCACAGGTCCATAGAACATGGTGACAGCTGTCAGATGAGAGGCACAGGTGGAGAAGGCTTTGCGCCTGCCCTTGGCGGAGCAGATCCTCAGGATAGAGAAGAGGATGTACAGATAAGAGATTATGACAATCAGGAGGGTGGACATGGCAATAACCCCAGAGAACGCTACAAGCAAAATCTCACTGATGTGGTTATCAGAGCAGGCGAGCTTCAGCAATGGGTTAGTGTCACAAAAGTAATGATTGATGACGTTGGGTCCGCAGAATGACAACTCAGCAAGCCACATGTGTGGGTCAGTGAGTTCATGAGCCCCCCTACATATGAGCTGGCCACTAGATGAATACAGACTCTCTTAGACATAACAGCGGTGTAGAGCAGAGGGTTACAGATGGCTACATAGCGGTCATACGCCATCACGGCCAGCAGGAACCCTTCTGTGGTCACAAACACAACAAAAGAGAAGTGTTGAGCAATACAGGCAGAGTAAGAAATGCTTTTACTCCCCACTAAGAAATTCACCAGCATCCTTGGAGCGAAGACTGAGGAGTAGCAGAGGTCAACAACGGACACGTCACTGAGGAAGAAGTACATGGGGGGGTGGAGTCGGGGATCAACCCTGATCAACACAATCATCCCAAGCTTCCCCACCAGCGTAAGAACATAGATCACCAGGAACGCCGCGAAGAGGGGTATCTGCAACTCCTGACGCTCCGTCAGCCCCAGGAGGATGAACTGGGTCACCATGCTGTGATTGCCCTCAGCCATTTATACAGGGGTGCATGAAACCATACCTGCCGGGATAACAAGAGTGAGCAGCATGGAAGAAGGAAATTTCATGGCATGAATTAAATCTGAATGACACCACTGGGCTTGAATGTGAGTAATGAATATCTTACAGGAAACCAGCCGCCGTGATGTCTGGGAAGAGCTGGGATGGACCTTTAAATTTACACTCCCTTTTTAACAGGGCTGAGGTTTTCAAGGCTGTCTAGGAGATTTAGACATCCAAGTCTCCATAAAATTGACTGGAATTAGGCATCCCAGTTCCCCATAGGGAGTTTCCGGATTCATGTACATTATCACAAATTTTCTCCAATGAAATATACCTGGCATGGGTTTGAGTTTGAGCTAGGTACTTTATATTGTCTGCTCACTGAGGGTAAGTTAGAAAGCACTCATACTTTAAATCCTTCCAGATTAGGGTGACCAGACAGTAAATGTGAAAAATCGGGATGGGGGTAGGAGGTAATTGGAGCCTATATAAGAAAAAAGACCCAGAAATCGGGACTGTCCCTATAAAATCGGGACATCTGGTCACCCTATTCCAGATAATCCTTTTAGATGACTACAATGTCTGTTATGTCCCAGTCACTTGGTTACTGCTGCTTCATAACACATCCCCTGGCAGTGTTGCTAATCCCAAGCATTTGAAAACCATTATCAGGCTTCCAAAAATCATGCAGTTGGCTTAAAATCTTGAGATCTTTTAAAAATAATACGCAAAGGGTTTAGAGAGGGGGCAGGGAAGTGTAATTCTGTTTTGTGCAAGATTTTATATTTCAGAATTTGGTTTAGGAACAAACCCACAGTTTTTGAAAAGTCTCTGGAAAAGGGAATGGATCCCTGGAGTCATGGACACTGAGAATTTTGGATGTTCCCAGCCCCCAGGGCAATCTGCATGTGTATCTGCTCCAAGGCCATGGACTCTGGAAGCTCTGAGGTTGCTAGCAGGCCACTGGGCAGGTTGCAAAGGAGCTGGGCAGGTGAACTAGCAGAAACCAGGCAGGATTCTGATGTAGGCAGAGTTTCCTCAATTCCGTGGTGCTGCAGTGAAATTGGCCCTTCTTGACGAAATGTTCCAATTTCACTCAGTCAGCAAATTGCAGTGGAACAATGTTTCTGGGCCCTGGAGAGAGTCACGTTTTCAAGCTTTTCTTAGCAACCCTGAGGGCTCGAAACATACTTAAAAAAAAATCTGAGATTCTTAACTGATCACATGACTGAAGGAGCTGAGGCTTTAAGAGAAGCACCAAATACCGTGAGAACTGGTAAGTGTGCCTTCAATCTATGCTATCCTTGCTCTAGGAGATTTCTGGCCACTTGTCTCCAGTCCCAGTTTCTTATGCCTACTAGTGGTACACACTGCCAGGTCCTTCATCTCTCTAGGTCATTCGCCGTGACACAGGAATATGATACAGGCGGGAAATGGTGAAGGAATAACATTGGCACAGAAGCAACAATGGAAGGCTGTGTGCAAGGCTCTGAAGGAGGGAGGGAGGATGCTTGGAAGAGGGAGCATAGGGGGATTACATGAAGCCACAGGTGAGAGAATGAGATAAAAGGAGAAAATGCTGTATCAGAGAGGAGTGTGAGGAGAGTGGAGAGAGAAAGAAGGAAGAAAGAAGGCTGAAGAGACATGAAGGCAAAACTATGTAACACCTCAAAAGTGAGGCTTTCTCCATTTGCTTCCTTCTTCTGGCTCCCCCGTCCCCATTGAATCGAACACAAACAGCTTGTTTTCAATCCAAGCCCCTTCACACTCTATCAACACCATGAGGCTCCTCTGCTATTGCAATGTCATCTACCGCCTCTGCCCTCCCACTGCTTCCCATTGGTTACAGTTTTCAAACAAACACGACCATGACTGGGGCTGCCGCAGTGCAAATAATTACTGTTATTTCCCCCTTATGGTTAGAGACCGGCCACACCAGAACCCACTGGATCCCAGTGTCCGTCCTCCCCCCCCCCCCCCCCCACTCACACACATACACAACACTGGATAATGGTCAGACTGGCAGTAGGGGCACTAGATTGAGATAGTCCTTTAATTCCTGGCTCTGCTTCACACTCCCTCTCTTACTATGTTTTTCCAAAGAACCTAGTACAGTGGGGCCTTGACCTCTAATTGATAACACAACAACAATAAATACAAATTTTATAACCCTGATTTATCTCTATAATTGGCTGAAAAGCCCAGAATCTGAAAATCCTCAAAGGTTGAAGAAGTCGGATCTGAATCTGATTCCAGATCTGAAGTGTGTAACTCAGATTCATCTCTATGTATAATCCTGGATTCTTACCTAATATCCATCTGGACCTTTCAGGGTCTTCCATGAACCATGTCCATTGCCACTGTAATTTACCCCGAGACAGAAAAATGAACAAACAAATAATGTCTGTCTCACGTTGCAATGTTGACTGCGCTAACATCACATTTCCAAGTAAATGGAGAAAATGGAAAGTTATGTCCAGGAATCAGAACTGAAGGAAAATAGCTATCCCACCTCCACTGAAGGAAAGAAGTATTGTATCATAGCTACTGGTGGAACAGAGTGTTCAATCACTCTTTATCCCTAAGGGATCATGTTAGGGCACCAAAAACCTTATATATTCATTTCTGTGGCATTTAAGGATCAAGTCTCTGAAGTCACACCTCCAATTATAGTCTCAAGCCAGGCACAGAGGGGCTCATTACAATGCCCTCCTTGGTGCCCTAACATGCTAAGTAGATTTGTTTATTTGCCTTTGCTCAGTTTTACGGAAAGCTCTCGCTGTTTTGCTAAGTCACAGGAAGAAGTCTCAAGAGCAGTGTAACTGGAAATGAATGGCTCAGTCTTTCTTTCTGTAGGGAGCACTCAGTGAATTCAGCGTCAAAGTTAGGCTTAAAAGAAATCCAGATGTGTTAAACTATGGAAAAAGCACAGTTACAGCGAACAAACAACTTTAACTTTGTTCATGTAGATGCCAAGCAATCACCCTACCCTTACAATTTACTGCCCCTGATTGGGTAAAATTGATTTTTCATACAGTTTAAGGCCAGAAGAGGTCAATGTGATCATCTAATCTGACCTCCTGCATAACAAAACCTTGCCCAATAATTTATGTATCGAGCCTATAATCATTATTTTTTCTAGCTCTCACACATCTTTTAGCTAGATATCCAGTTGGAATGACTTCAAGTGACAGACAATCTACCATTAGCAGGAGTGTTGTAAGCAAGACAAGAGAAGTAATTCTTCCACTCTACACAGCTCTGATAAGGCCTCAACTGCAGTATCGTGTCCAGTTCTGGGCGCCACATTTCAGGAAACATGGGGACAAATTGGAGAGAGTCCTGAGAAGAGCAACAAAAATGATTAAAGGTCTAGAAAACATGACTTATGAGGGAAGATTGAAAGAATTAGGTTTGTTTAGTCTGGAAAAGAGAAGACTGAGAGGGGACATAACAGTTTTCAAATACCTAACAGGTTGTTACAAGGAGGAGGGAGAAGAATTATTCTCCTTAACCTCTGATGATAGGACAAGAAGCAATGGGCTTAAATTGCAGCAAGGGAGGTTTAGGTTGGACATTAGGAAAAAATTTCTAATCGTCAGGGAGGTTAGGCACTGGAATAAATTGCCTAGGGAGGATGTGGAATCTCCATAATTGGAGATTTTTCAGAGCAGGTTAGATGTTCTTGATGGTGCTTGGACCTGCCATGAGTGCAGGGGCCTGCCCTTGATGACATCTTGAGGTCCCTTCCAGTCCTATGAATCTATCATGGATCGAGTGATGCTTTTTGTTAAGATGGCTGGTGCTGGTAGCTGGGTATCACTCTGTTTTTTGCCCCCTTCCTCTGCCTGCCCAGTTCTCAGCTTGAGGATACCGCTGCTTCTGTAGGCCACGCAGCAGACTCCCCAGCCTTTAGAATTGCTTTTCCCCCTGCCCTGTGTCTGAGCTGTGTTGGGAGCAGGGGAGTGAGATGAAAACTCCGCGGTGTTTGGGTGAGGGCAGAAAGGGGGTGGCAGCAGTAGGAGGCAGAAGGGATCAAATTGCATGAAAAAGAGGGAAAATGTTTGACTGGGTTTCGTGGGTCTGAAAGGCAGTGGGCTAGGGGTTAGGCAGTGATTCCCCAGACCTTTTCAATCTCTCCATTCCTGAGGGGGGGGTGTCCTGTTGTGTCATACATATAAAATCAAAAGATCCTAGAAGGAGCCTGGCATGTGGTTGAAACTTGCCCGTAGTTCAATGTTGTTTGTTTTACAGTAGTGACTGGAGGTGCAAACAGAGACCAGAACCCCAGGGTCCTTGATTTCAATGGGGCTTCTTACAGTCTAAAGCATGTTAAGCATGTGTTTATGTTCCTTTGGATTGGGGCTAATGTGCTCAGTACCTTGCTGGTCTGAGCTTTATTCTGGGTGAGCTGAGAAGTTGGGAAATGTCTGTAGATCCTAGGAGAGCTGTTAAAGCAGCACTGCAAAGAAACTGGAGGGATTTGACAGCTTTATATGGCATAGTGTATGGATGCGGATGCTTAAAGGATACTAAACATCATGCTTCAGGACTTAACCAAATCTCTAATTATTAGAGATCATGGCAGGATGTGGGGAAGGGCTGATTATTCCACATCTGCCTATTGAAAGTTATTAAACCCTCTTTTGAAACTTCTGGTACTAGCCACTAGCAGAGACAAGACACTAGATGGAGCTCAGGTCTGATCGAATCTGGCAATTTCTGTGTGTTTATTCAGTGTTTCATAAAAAGACCGGTGAATCCAAATGCTTCTGCAGACCAAATTCCTTCTAAAGAGAGAATCTGCACCAGTGGGTGCTGTCCTATTCCAAACTGAGTGACTGTCCAGGTCTGTCACATCTTACACTGGGATCACGTTCCGCAGTTAGAGCGTAAAGCGGAAATCGCGTATAGTCAAAATTACGTTGAGTGGAATGGCGGGCGGAATCGCCCGCACTAGAGGTACCGTATTAAAATTGTTATTTTTCTCTCTCTTTTTTTTTTTGCCGACTGCGTAAAGCTGAAATCGCGCATGTTAAATGCGCGTAAGATGCGACAGACCTGTAGGCACTTATCGGCCTGAGAGGGGGTGCTTGTGACAGGCGGGTTTCGAGGCCATTAAACTGAAAATTGAAATCTGAAGTCAGATTTGATTCAGGTCTCTCTTAAACTGCTATAAACAGATGCAAATCAAGAGGAACGGCACTGAAATCCCCTGGAGTTCCAGCTGTGTAAAACCTGTGTAAACCAGATCAGAATAATAATAATAAAAATCTCTACCCCAGCCATATACTCCACTGTACAGAGCTGTCTCCATGGGGTACTCCTGGGGGAATTCTGCACCAAAACAATATTTTAAAATTCTGCATATTTAATTTGTCAAATAACACTATATAATCACACCGGTTTCAATTATTTTGGTAATTTTTCAAAATACCTGCCAGCCACAGGGCCCCCCTGGCCCAGACACCTGCACCCCCTACAGTCCCCCAGAGCCCAGCTGCAGCCTTCCCAGCTCAGACACTCGCACCCCTCCCTTTCCAAAGCCCAGGGATCCAGAGAGAGAAACAACCTGATGCTGGGCCCTGTGCTTGTATGGAGTTTCCTGCATGTCACCTCCTCCTTTCAAGGTGTGCCAGGAACCCTTCATCTCCATCTCTCTACCCTGGCAGCATCTTCTATGGGCAAGCTGGGAGCTGGGCTCTGCTGGGTCCAGCGGCCTCTAGTGGCAGCCAGCAGCTCTGCAATACCAAATCTGGGGGAGGTGAAGGAAATTCTGCACAGAATATTAATGCGATGTGAATTGTGCATTGTGCAATGGTGCAGAATTCCCCCAGGAATAATGGGGAGAAGAAGTGAGAACAAATAATCATGTCAGGGTCTCCACTGAATTGCACAGCATTTATCCAATTATGGCAATAATGTGAACAAGGACGTGTGTATTACTAATTGTGTTTTTTTGCTATAAAAGCTGTTGAAAAATCTGTATTCGGGGGGACTGCCAGTTCGCTGGTACCCCCCTTGCATGCTGGTAATAAAGGGGCCTCGGGCGATTCTGATCCAAACACAACGCGTGGTCGTTTTTCCACGACACAGTGTTATATTGACCGTCTAGTCTGCACAAAAAGTTACAGAACCCTGCTTAAGAAAAAGACTATTTGTAAGTGAATTAAGCAGTCATGGGGTAAGAGGGAAGGTTTTGTCATGGATCAGTAACTATTTAAAAGACAGGAAACAAAGGGTAGGAATAAATGGTCAGCTTTCACAATGGTGAGAGGTAAACAATGGGGTTCCATAAAGAACTGTATTAAACATATTCATAAATTATCTGGGAAAAGGGGTAAACAGTGAGGTTTCAAAGCTTGCAGATGATACAAAACTACTCAAGATAGTTAAGTCCAAACCCGACTGCAAAGACTTACAGAGGGATCTCACGAAACTGGGCGATCAGCCAAGGAAATGACAGATGAAATTCAGTGTTGATAATGCAAAGTAATGCACATTAGAAAACATAATCCTAACTAGACATACAAAATGATGGGTCTAAATTAGCTGTTACCAGTCAAGAAAGAGATCTTAGGAGTCATTGTGGACAGTTCTCTGAAAACTATGTGAAGTGGTGGTTCAAAAAGCTAACTTAATGTTAGGAACCCTTAGGAAAGGGATAAATAATAAGAAAGAAAATATTATATTGCCTATATATAAATACATTGTATCCTCAGTCCCTGAATACTTTGTGCAGTTCTGGTTGCCCTATCTAAAAAAAAAAAAGATATATTAGAACTGAAAAAGTCCAGAGAAGAGAAATAAAAATGTCCAGAGTTTGAGCTTTATTTTTTCTTTAGAAAAAGCTGAAGTTTTCTGCTAAAATGGTTGATGCATAAGAATTTATGTGTGTGTGTGTAAAAACTCCCTAGGTAAGGGGAACATTTTCTGAAAGTTTTAATGGTGAATCGTTCTTCTTCAGAGAATTGCAACCTTTCAAAATCGCCACCAGCTCTCATAATTGTTGACAGGAATAAGGCTAAAGCTGCCTTTAAGCAAAGAGGTCCTCTTTCAATATGACCACCACCTGCCATTATTTACCAACAGCAGTAAAGTCAAGCTGCCCTCACAGAAGCTAGTGGTCCATGTCAGCACAGAGAGCCATCCTTGAGAATAGAAGATGCAAGCTGTTTTGAAAGAGGGCAGTTCCTCTTGGTATCTTCTGAAGAAGAACTTTTACTCTGGAAATATTTTGATACAAATTGGGAGCTAGGGACAGGGCATCTTTTGGGGAGAGAGAGTCACCATCTTTCACACTCATTTCTACTTTGGTCCACAATCCTTTGGATATGTTACCATTCTGGGAATGTGGTCAAGCACATCTTCTTTCCCAGGCTAGATTTGGGCTGATGTGTGGATGGGCTGATGCCTCCAGCATGTCTGTGGTTAAAGCTTGTAGGTTACTTTTCTAGTTACAAAAGACAATTCTCTAACCTAGGACTTGTCTTTCAGATCTTCAGCTTTGATGTACGTGTTTCAAATTAGGAAGAGCACCTACAGCCTGTGATACAGGGGAGCGGGGGCGAGAAAGGAGAAATCTAATTAGAAAGTTAATGTGAAGAACTGGTTGAAAAATTGTTGACTACACTATTTTCTGTTGAAAAATGCCAGTCAGTCTAAACTGAAATGTTTCTTGGAAACATATTGGTTTGACAAACTTTTTTTGTCATATGTGACTCAAAGATGGATGTTCCCATTGTCTAACCATTCCTGCTTCTTTTTGAAAAATGCCCCCTGAGGCCACATTTAACTGAGGTATCATTTTATGTGTCTGTTTTATAAAGAGGAACTGCACATCTTGAATTACATTCATACCATCTATCTCTGAATGGCCTCCCAAGCTTTCCTTCTGCGCAGACGTGAGCGAGGTCTCCATATTTCACTCTGTGAGCAGTGATCTCTGGTGAGATGCTAATGCCTATAGTCACTCTCTCTTTATTATGTTTCTAGGGGAGGGGAAATTGCTGGGAAACGGTGCCTCTGATCAAAAAGTAGACACGCTTAGCCCAGAGAGCGCAGACCACAGCTCTTGAGGAAAAGGGGACAGGGAAGGACTCAGTGCTGGGAGAGGGAAACACAGGGTTACAACCCCAAAAAGGGATTGCATATGTACAGTCCTGGGGTTGGGAGACAGCTCCCCAAAGGGCCAGCAACATGCAAAGTCATTGGTGAGCAAATGCAGCCTGAATCAAAAAGTAACAAGAGGTTGCCCTGGAGAGGCAGTTTGACACATATCCCAGGAGAAATGAGAGAATATTCATGCACATACACCTCTACTCTGATATAATGTGACCTGATATAACACGAATTTGGATATAACGTGATAAAGCAGTGCTCCGGGGGGGCGGGGCTGCGCACTCCGGTGGATCAAAGCAAGTTCGATATAACACGGTTTCACCTATAACACGGTAAGATTTTTTGGCTCCCGAGGACAGCGTTATATCGGGGTAGAGGTGTATATTGTTCAGCATGTATTTTTTTATTTGTTAAAGACTTAAAACAAAATAGACACTCGAACTATTAAAGTGCTTGATTTACAGATCCTCAAGCTAGTCCAGTTTATACCATCTCAGGATCTAGCTCCACCAGTCCTGATTACAAGAGATGTACATGTTTTGCAGGAGACCAGGTGAGGGTACGTTTGTGTCCAGATGTGTTTTGTGTTGGCTGAGTTGGCCACTGCACTTGCTTTTGCTGTTTTGTTGTGGATTGTGTTTCTACTCATCTGTAGATCTGTGTTTCTACTCATCTAAAGCTGGCACAGGTGTCTTTTAGGTCTTCAAAGTCTAAAGACAATGAATAACGTATGGGAGGCACAGGAAACTGCAGTGGAAGAAACCTAAACTAGGACGGGGATATACAGAGGAGGGTGAGGGAGTCAGGCAAAGGATGTTCCCATGGCTGAGGGGCTAATCCTACATTTGGTAGACCCAGATTCAAGTACTTGTTCTGTCAAAGACTTCCTGAGTTATCTTCACAACTTGCTTTATCCCATTGTGCCTCAGTCACCCATTAGTGGAATGGGGACAGTCATAATTCCCGACCTCACAGGGGTGTAGTGAGGCTAAATACATGCAAGGTTGTGAGGTGGGCAATTGTCATGCTACTGAGGAGTATGTGAAGGCAATGGATCAGTACATCGAACTTTCCAAAATTCCTTTGAAAAGCCCAGATTAGCTGCTTCAAACAGCAGCTCCCAGGGTGGCCTGAATGCACTGGCTTTTACCTAGGGTTTAAACACAAAGCATACCTGGACGTGGGCAGAGGTTGGCTTATTAGTTAATATAAACACTTTATTATTACAAGATCACCTCCGGTTTAATTTGCTGGTCGTTCTGCAGTCCAATAGGCCCTTAGTTATCCAACACTGGGTAATGTGATGTGTCATTGCACAGTGAGTTAAATCCAGGCAAAAGCACGGCCATTTCTTACACTGCCTCATCTGGGAAGTTGTGAAAACGTGGCTGAACTGGGTAGATCTTCTCTGATCTACACTTTTCTTCAGGAATGTGCATGGTTACATCCATTTGAGATGGAGATATGGATGCTGCAGTAGCTGCCAGGTCACCTGCACTCTGACTAACTGGAAGATCAGGCATCTCCTCACCACTCCCATCCTCACTGGGGCCGGAAGGCTCACCGTGAACATTTGTGTCTATGAATCTCAGGAGAGCTCCTTCCTGCTTAGATAGAAAAGCTTCCTTTGCTTGCTTTCCTTTTCTAAATGCTGCCCCAGAGGGGCGTTTTCTTCTTTCACTCATGACTGCTGTTCTGTGCCAGCGATAGTGGCTCTCAACACTCAATTGAAGAGGACAAATAAGCAGGCTGGTCGCAGGGTCTGAGTGAGGGAAGAAATCAGCCTCTTAAGGGCCTAACTGGCTCCTCCTATTTCAGTTGACCGCCTGTTCTCCTCCAGTGGGTTCAGGGAAGCAGCAGGAAATAGGAAGCTCCCTGACAAGCTGGTGTGAATCAGTCCAGGCTCCTGCAGGTGCTAGAGAGGTGCATAAGAGGCTCCTCCTCCTTTCTCTCCCTGCAGCTCCTGTTACTTTCCGTGATTCCCCTCTCACCTTTTCTCCTGACTGCCTGCACGGTGCAACCTAGGGGGCGCCGCTGCCAATCCAGACGCTGGCTGCAGATCGCAGACTGTAGGAAGGGAGGACGTGTATGAGAAGAACCACGCTCCCAGTGAATTGCTCTCCTGCCCTTTAGAAAGCCAGCGAAGGCCTTTGCTTGGGAATCGATACAGATAGGTACATTTACCCAGGAATGGCTCCTTTCCCTTGTAGACTGCACAGCAGCAGCCAGAAGGAGAGTGGAGCCGCTTGCGGCGGGAAGTGTAAGACCCCTGCTGGGGCTGAGCTGTGCTGTCAGTGCCGTGCAGCCGGGGCCGGCTTGCATGGCGTGCTCGGACAGCGGGCGGGCTGCAGGATTTGCAGGCAGAGGAGGCTCTGCTCCCTGGGGAGAGAAGGGAGGGATGGGCCCTTCCTCCAGCCCAGCACGCCACCATCTCTGTGCATCTCGAGCAGGGAGAATACATAGGCACCAGCAGCAGACACCATTTTCTACACTCTGGGTCCTAGTGGTGGCCCCCCACAGTCTGTCACCTGAGGCAGCCACCTCAGTTCGCCTCATGGTAAGGCCAGCCCTGTCCTGTGGGCACGGAGAACCTAACTCCCACTGAGGTCAGCCAGGGAGGCTGGATGTGCACATTGCAGGAAATAGACTGTCAGGACAGCAGAATCCACGGAAAAAAGCGCATATTGCGAATTGCAAGCCAGGCTCTCACTGGGTGGCTCTTTGTCCTGCCTCTGTTGGCTAGAGCGTGAGCAGAGCTTGAGGAGACAGCTGCTGCGGCTGTGGCCAGCCATCGAAGCGCGTTTCCCATCGTCTCGCTTCTGGCTGTGGATGCTCGACTGCAGCAGCTCCGCAGAGGTCCCCGCCTCGCTCTCTAATGTCCATTCTCCCCTTGCTCGCATGGCGCTTCCTGGACCATTGAGTAGCCTCATGACAACATCCCAGTTGTGGACACAGGCACCAGCCACCGATTCCCCAAGCCAAAGTCCCCTTCGCAATCCAGGGAAACAGCCTGGGTTGTCTGGAGCGCAGGGTTGGCCCATGGTGACTGCAGACACTGCACCTGCTGCACAGCGACTCCTGGGACCCCACTAGCCCATCAGCACTCGGCTCTCCCGCATTCTGCTGAGCGGCTGAGATCTGGGGGAACAGAAACCCTTTGTTAGAGACGGAAAATCTCCTCACAGGAACACTCTGTCAGTGGCTGCCAGAGGCCTTCCCTGTGAAACCCAAATGCGCAGTCCCTCGGATTCCCACAGGGGAGATCTCAGCTCATTCACTTGTCACCCGTGGCTGCAGTCTCTGATAGGGGGAATGACGAGGTTTTTTTTGCCAATGGTCCCTTCTACAGCGCCCATAATGGGAGGAGGTTTGGCCTTGTGATGTGAGGCCCGGGTCTGAGAATCAGGGCTCCTGGGTTCAGCAGCTCTGGAAGGGGGCGCGGTCTAATGGCTGGAGCTGGATTGGTTGACACTGAGTGAGATGGGCTTGTGCTGAAGGACCCTGGTTCAATCCCCACCATTTCCTGTGATGTCTACATGTGGCCATGAATGTACTTACCTATCAGTGTAGGTTGTTTAGCCCATTCCTGGACACATGTGTTACATCTGCTGCTGGCCATCCCTGAGATGTAGGTCCTTCATCCACTCAAGGACATGGTATATCAAGGTCAATCCAGCAGCTCCCATCTGGTCTTCACCTCCACAATGGACGGCGAACTTTAAGCTGACCAGAGAAAGACAGGGTGGTGTTCTTCAGGGGAATCTCCTGGAGCTCCCGTCGCCCGTGCTCCACCTCACACCCCGGCACTCTAAGGGTTTTCCAAAGATACCACTAATCTCGGATAAACAAAGCAGCTGAGATGAGGTCAGTGTGGGTGGATTTACTGAGCAGTCTGGTTCTAATGGAAGAACAGATTTCTCCCCTGCTCTAGGGAGATTCCCATAGGAAAAGTCTCTGATGGTGGGGGTGGGGGCAATGCAAACCCCTCAACCCCTAGAATGGCAGGAAATCAGGACTCGGGGAGTTAAGCGGTGTCTCTGTCCTGCTGGAGGGAGCAGATCTGGAGAGCAGGAAGAGCACTAGTGGCATTGTAGGAAAGACAGTGACTTCTACCTGTGAAGGTGGCTGAAGCTTCTTGCAGACATTAGAGTCCAGGATCCTTACAACTCCTTTGGGGATCCTTTTCCTAGGAATAAAATAAGGACAACACGCAGAGAATGACATTTGAATCCCAGCTCTGGGATCCAGGGAAAAGGGATGATCTCAGCCAGGCTACGTACCAGGAACCTGATTTTTGTCCCAAGAGCCACAATTACCCAGATGAGGTTTTCTTCCCTATTTGCTTTCAGGTTATTTACTCATAGTATTCATTTGTTTGCTTTGCCGTGTTTCCACTCTCTGCATCTGTTCATTGGTTTAAGTAACATCCTTTCAGTTTTTGCTTCTGTTTCCTCTTATTACAGTGTAGTATCTGCTTAGCACTTTTTAAAAAAATCAATTAGAAACAAAATCCTGATCCTACATTGAAGAGGAAGGTTTCTGAGAATTTGGCTGCAGAACTTTAGTGTCTGCATATTTCATTCACTATTATTTATTCAGGTGCAGGTCTGATGCAATCTGCCCACCCAAGAATCCCATATGAAGCATGGGGTGCCCTTAGAATACCTGTTAAAAGAGAAGAAAAGAGTAGATTAAAAGTTGGGGAAATCAACCAATGCATCAGCACTTCTCTGCATCATTGAAGCACCAGTCATGGGAGTGAAACAGGTTAAAAATCCCCATCGTTTTTTCCCACTAGACAGCCATCCAAAAAGAAAAAGGCCTTCAGCCAATTATTTCCTTACACTCTGAAGGGGTGAAATTCAGTCCTGTGCAGACAGCCAGGGCAAGCTCTGTGCATCACAGCGGGTTTAAGTGGCACTTCACTGCACAGGTGCTGTGAGATTTCAGTGGCAGAGTTTTCCTCCTGGATTGGAACTGCCGGCTGGAATCCTGCGAGGTACAGAGCAGAGAGAGGTTTGGGCCACAATGTTCACCTCAGAGGCTGAGCTTCCGCAGACTTTTGGGATGTTCCCATCTGAGGAGGATGCTTTTGGCCAGCCCCAGTTCAGAGCTTTCAGTCACCTCAACCGGTGATTCTCTGGCACAGCTGATCTAAAGTAGCGGAACTTTTCAGGCCTTGCCCCCATCTCCGACCCCCCTTGCACCTCGCATTGCCCTCTAATAGCCCCTGTCCCTTCTCTTGATCCCTGCCAAGCTCAAATACAGAGCCGAGCTCATGCTCCTCCTCTCTTAGACCCTCCCCTTACATGATCCTCCCCTACCTCTGACAGACTGCTCACTGTGCCCTTCCCCAGCTCCTGGAGAAATCATGGCTCCTCAGAACAACCTGGGAATGGGGGGTTCCAACCTCTGTGTGGGGTGCGAGGTTTTCCGTCTAAGCATCACTGAGAGCCAGCACTTCTCGATTTCACAGGATGAGGCTATGGCTCCCCAAGCTTGGCCAGCTGCAGGCTGCATTGCTGTGGACAGATCCCAGATATTGGAAGACAGAGGGGGAGGAAGCCCCTGCTCATTTCCAGTTCAGAGATCCCCATCGAAGACGGGCCAAGAGGGGAGGAGAGAACGAAGGGCAGAAAGTGAAGCTGCCTCTGTGGGGAGGGCAGTCCTGTAAAACCCAGTCCAGTTCCCAGATCTCCTCCACATTTCCAGGTGTGACTTTGGAGAGGTCACTTCATCACCTTCATTCCCTGTCTGTAAAATGGGGGTAGTAGTCCCCCCCACAAGGAGGAGAAGGGAGGACAGTCCCATTGTCTGTGAGGGGCTTGGTCACTCTGGGCACGGATTGTGCCAGAGTGAGGGAAGGGACCCAGAGTTTGCTCCCTAGAGCCAGGGGAGGAGGATGGGATCAGAAGGTCAGCCAAGGGGGATGGGTCAGGAACTGCTCCAACAGACGGGGCATAGGGATTGGGTCAGTGCCAGGGACTTGGTACCTCCCTTCAGCAAATGGCTTCCCTCTTGTCATCAGCAGTCTGTATAATATCTGACTCCTTCCTAGTGTCCTCGAGGGGCTCCCTTCGTTCTTCTTGAATGTAATGGATTTGTTGACTCAGGTCGATAGCTGGGAAGTTCGGAGAGGCCATTAGTAGTGTGGCATGAAATCAGTGGGAAATCTATAGTTAGCAAAACAAAGGTGTCATTGGCCTTTGGAAATTTGGAGCTGATCTGTCCTCTCAGCCGAAGGTACTCGTGCACAGAGGGATGAAGCGCGCCATCTTGGTCAGGTGATCTATGAGAGTCAGTTCCATCATGTGGCCATTTGAATGAGTGAAATTCCTGGCAATGGCTGCCATGGACGGAGCAGGGTCTCCAGAGGCCTGAGATGCCAAGAAGTTAGGTGCGTGGTGCCTTTGTGAAAGCGCAGAAGTCACGTGAGTCAAGCTAAGTCTGAATTTCGGCCCACATCTGGCAACACCAAATCAAGCAGGCCCTGGTGGTCAAAGTAGATGCGTCTACTTCCACGATGAATGCTGTGCGTCAGAATAGATGCAGTGGTGAAGGCAATTCTGAGCTGTTTGCGGGCTTGTTGGAACTTGGATGACCAAACGAATGCGGCCATTTTGTGGAGGAGAGCTCTCGTGGGGGTTACTGGCTCTGAGAACCCTGGGCCGACGCAGCAGTAAAGCTGGTGAAGTCTAGGAAGCGCTGCTCTTCTTGAGGACTTCAAACTTTGTCCCATTTATGAATGGCTTCCACCTTATTTGCATCAATCGTAACACCTTCTGGGGAGAGGATGTACCCCAAAAACTCTGTGGAGAGTTGGCTGGAGGTACGCTTTTCCAATTCTGTGTTGAGACCACGCTGCCGAAACCTCTCCAGGTTCGGATGAGGTGTGTGTGCTGCTCTGGGTTCTCCAAAAAGAGGAGTATGTCACCTGAATAGATGACACTGTCCCCAAATACATCTCTGATGAAGGGTTGCAAGGTCAGGGGACCGTTAGTTAGCTCCAATGGCGTATCAGACAGTTAAAATGTCCATAGTGTGTTTTGAAATCTGTCTTCCATTTGTCCCTTGCCCAAATGAGTGTTAGATTGGAAATCCTCGCAGATGAAGTTTGATGAAAACCTTTGCAGATTTCCTGTGAGCCAACAATTGTGAGATTCACAGCAGGGGGTAATGACCTGGACTTGGACACTGGCTCTGGTTCTGTTTCTGCTTTGTTGATGGACTCTGATCTCGGTTTTGATCCTGGTGTGTCCCTGGACCTTGATTCTAGTACCACTCTTAGCCTAGGTGCCATCCTGCACCTCGCTGTGACCTAGGCGCCTACCACTGGACCTAATTATCAGATGCAGCATGTGACATCAGGTTGTGCAACTTTTTGCATAAAAGCAGGCTCTCCGCAAGTTGGGCTAGGTCTACACTACAACGGGGGTCCGACCTAAGATACGCAACTTCAGCTACGTGAATACCGTAGCTGAAGTTGCGTATTTTAGGTCGGCTTACCTGGCTGTGAGGACGGGGGAAAGTCGACCGCTGCCGCGCTGCCGCCTCTTGCCATGGTGGATTTCCGGAGTCGACGGCAGAGCGATCAGGGATCGATTTTATCGCGTCTTCACTAGACGCGGTAAGTCGATCCCCGATAGACCGATTGCTACCCGCCGGATCGGCGGGTAGTGAAGACAAGCCCTAAGTGGCCAGATCACACCAGGTGTGAACCATGGCCTCAGTACATGAGCCTGGCCCGGTTCTGCCCCTACTGGAGTTGTGCAATGGAAATGACTGAAAATGCAGGGGTTCCTTTAACCAACCTCCATCCCTGGACCTATTCCACCATTCTTGACTCGGATACCCGGCAGTACTATAAGGGCCCTACCGTCAATCAAACCCTAACCACCGCCCCTTGACCCTTAAGCCCCACCCCTTGACCCGTAGTCCCTCCCACCTGTCACTGGAAGTCCCGCCCCATGGGGGTGTTACTTCTGGGGTCAAGGTGGCCACATGACCGGAAGCAAGGTGTGTCATGTGACCCCTCTAAGAACTCCTCCCACCACTCTCTACCAATCAGGATGGGTTTTGTCCCAAAAGGACTGCCCCGAGGGGAGATTTGGCCAATCAGGGTGATAGCAGGCTGGCTAACCTAGTGAGGAGGGCTTTAAACTAGGTTCACCGGGGGAAGGAGACCAAAGCCCTGAGGTAAGTGGGGAAATGGGATCCTGGGAGGAAGCACAAGCAGGAGAGCGCAAGGGGGGAGGACTCCTGTCTCATACTGAGAGAAAGGGACGATCGATGAGTTATCTTAAGTGCCTATACACAAATGCAAGAAGCCTGGGAAACAAGCAGGGAGAATTGGAAGTCCTGGCACAGTCAGGGAACTATGATGCAATTGGAATAACAGAGACTTGGTGGGATAACTCACATGACTGGAGTACTGTCATGGACGGATATAAACTGTTCAGGAAGGACAGGCAGGGCAGAAAAGGTGGGGGAGTTGCATTGTATGTAAGAGAGGAGTATGACTGCTCAGAGCTCCGGTATGAAACTGCAGAAAAACCTGAGAGTCTCTGGATTAAGTTTAGAAGTGTGAACAACAAGGGTGATGTTGTGGTGGGAGTCTGCTATAGACCACCAGACCAGGGGGATGAGGTGGACCAGGCTTTCTTCCGGCAACTAGCAGAAGTTACTAAATCACAGGCCCTGGTTCTCATGGGAGACTTTAATCACCCTGATATCTGCTGGGAGAGCAATACAGCGGTGCACAGACAATCCAGGAAGTTTTTGGAAAGTGTAGGGGACAATTTCCTGGTGCAAGTGCTGGAGGAACCAACTAGGGGCAGAGCTTTTCTTGACAAGCTGCTCACAAACAGGGAAGAATTAGTAGGGGAAGCAAAAGTGGATGGGAACCTGGGAGGCAGTGACCATGAGATGGTCGAGTTCAGGATCCTGACACAAGGAAGAAAGGAGAGCAGCAGAATACGGACCCTGGACTTCAGAAAAGCAGACTTTGTCTCCCTCAGGGAACAGATGGGCTGGATCCCCTTTGGAGAATAACATGAAGGGCAAAGGGGTCCAGGAGAGCTGGCTGTATTTTAAAGAATCCTTATTGCGGTTGCAGGAACAAACCATCCCGATGTGCAGAAAGAATAGTAAATATGGCAGGCGACCAGCTTGGCTAAACAGTGAAATCCTTGCTGATCTTAAACGCAAAAAAGAAGCTTACAAGAAGTGGAAGATTGGACAAATGACCAGGGAGGAGTATAAAAATATTGCTCAGGCATGCAGGAGTGAAATCAGGAAGGCCAAATCACACTTGGAGTTGCAGCTAGCAAGAGATGTTAAGAGTAACAAGAAGGGTTTCTTCAGGTATGTTAGCAACAAGAAGAAAGTCAAGGAAAGTGTGGGCCCCTTACTGAATGAGGGAGGCAACCTAGTGACCGAGGATGTGGAAAAAGCTAATGTACTCAATGCTTTTTTTGCCTCTGTCTTCACGAACAAGGTCAGCTCCCAGACTGCTGCACTGGGCAGCACAGTATGGGGAGAAGGTGACCAGCCCTCTGTGGAGAAAGAAGTGGTTCGGGACTATTTAGAAAAACTGGACGTGCACAAGTCCATGGGGCCGGATGCGCTGCATCCAAGGGTGCTAAAGGAGTTGGCGGATGAGATTGCAGAGCCATTAGCCATTATTTTTGAAAACTCATGGCGATCGGGGGAGGTCCCGGATGACTGGAAAAAGGCTAATGTAGTGCCCATCTTTAAAAAAGGGAAGAAGGAGGATCCGGGGAACTACAGGCCAGTCAGCCTCACCTCAGTCCCTGGAAAAATCATGGAGCAGGTCCTCAAGGAATCAATTATGAAACACTTAGAGGAAAGTGATCAGGAACAGTCAGCATGGATTCACCAAGGGGAAGTCGTGCCTGACTAACCTAATTGCCTTCTATGATGAGATAACTGGCTCTGTGGATGAGGGGAAAGCAGTGGATGTGTTATTCCTTGACTTTAGCAAAGCTTTTGATACGGTCTCCCACAGTATTCTTGCCGGCAAGTTAAAGAAGTATGGGCTGGATGAATGGACTGTAAAGTGGATAGAAAGCTGGCTAGATCGTCGGGCTCAACGGGTAGTGATCAATGGCTCCATGTCTAGTTGGCAGCCAGTTTCAAGCGGAGTGCCCCAAGGGTCGGTCCTGGGGCCGGTTTTGTTTAATATCTTTATTAATGATCTGGAGGATGGTGTGGACTGCACTCTCAGCAAGTTTGCAGATGACACTAAACTGGGAGGCGTGGTAGATACACTAGAGGGTAGGGATCGGATACAGAGGGACCTAGACAAATTAGAGGATTGGGCCAAAAGAAACCTGATGAGGTTCAACAAGGACAAGTGCAGAGTCCTGCACTTAGGACGGAAGAATCCCATGCACTGCTACAGACTAGGGACCGAATGGCTAGGTAGCAGTTCTGCAGAAAAGGACCTAGGGGTCACAGTGGACGAGAAGCTGGATATGAGTCAACAGTGTGCTCTTGTTGCCAAGAAGGCTAATGGCATTTTGGGCTGTATAAGTAGGGGCATTGCCAGCAGATCGAGGAACGTGATCGTTCCCCTTTATTCGACATTGGTGAGGCCTCATCTGGAGTAATGTGTCCAGTTTTGGGCCCCACACTACAAGAAGGATGTGGAAAAATTGGAAAGAGTCCAGCGGAGGGCAACAAAAATGATTAGGGGTCTGGAGCACATGACTTATGAGGAGAGGCTGAGGGAACTGGGATTGTTTAGTCTCCAGAAGAGAAGAATGAGGGGGGATTTGATAGCTGCTTTCAACTACCTGAGGGGGGGTTCCAGAGAGGATGGAGCTCAGCTGTTCTCAGTGGTGGCAGATGACAGAACAAGGAACAATGGTCTCAAGTTGCAGTGGGGGAGGTCTAGGTTGGATATTAGGAAACACTATTTCACTAGGAGGGTGGTGAAGCACTGGAATGCGTTACCTAGGGAGGTGGTGGAGTCTCCTTCCTTGGAGGTTTTTAAGGCCCGGCTTGACAAAGCCCCGGCTGGGATGATTTAGTTGGGAATTGGTCCTGCTTTGAGCAGGGGGTTGGACTAGATACCTCCTGAGGTCCCTTCCAACCCTGATATTCTATGATTCTGGGGTGGGGTGACCTGTCTGGAAGTGGGCCGTGTGACCCCTCTAAGAACTCCTCCCACCACTCTCTACCAATCAGGATCGGTTTCGTCCCGAAAGGACCATCCCGAGAGGAGATTTGAGCAATCAGGGCGAGTTCTGGGGCGGGGTGACCCATCCGGAAGTGGGCCGTATGACCCCACTAAGAACTCCTCCCAAGGCCCTCTGCCAATCAAAGTGCAGCACCATTACCCCATAAGTCCCAGTGCCAGACAGAGAAGGCCATCTCTTACCAAGGACATGTGTTTTAGAAATCGTGGAAAGGCTGCTGAGTGGAAACATGGACTCCTTCACTACCCCCATGAGAACTTTGGACTTTGTTTTAGCCCCAAGGTCTCTCTTTGTCCACCCCCTTAGAGGTGGAATATGATCACGGCTTGGGGGAGTCACCAGCGGACAAGGTGAACGGAAAAGATGTCGCACAGGTAAATGAATGATTAAGAAGCGACGGTCGAGGAGGAGGTGTAATGGGTTAGGAACTGGGGGTTGTGTAAATCTAAAAACAAGCAGTGGGGTGCTTACACTGTTTCTTTTCTGAAAATCTCTCAACAGCTCGACGATGCCTTTCTAGAGGCCCTAGAGGCCCTGGAACAGCATTGCATCAAGCAGCAAAGATGAACCGGGCCCACCTTGTCTTTGCTCAACGCCGATACAAATTGTTGAAGAGGACTCTGAGGATGACGGCTATGAGTAGTTTAGGAGGAGGCTTGGCATAGAATTAACTGAGCCAGTGCCATGTCGTGAGCATAAAAAAGTAATGCAAACTATTGTACGCGTTGCTGTTTATGCTGTCCTTAAACACTGCCTTAGGGAAAAGCTTTGTGAAGATTGCGAGGGCTGTGTCATAGATGCGCCAGCCCAACGGCACCATGACTCTGTGACTTGGACTTCAGTGGCTATAAACTGCAAGCACCGGGGCCTATGTGCTGAGCTGTGTTTGGAAAGCTTATTAAACACTGGTATTGCCATAGGTAATGCTATGCAATGTCTGTGCCTAACCCAAGAACATTTAGCGCAAGGGGTGACCTTGATAAATGCTGTGCAATTCAGTGGAGACCCTGACCGTGTTTTAAAGAAAATAACCAAACCAGAAGATGCCTGCAATTTTTCCACTACAGCTGTAAGCAGGCATCTTCTGGTTTGGTTATTTTCTTTAAAACACGGTCAGGGTCTCCACTGAATTGCACAGCATTTATCCAGTTATGGCAATAATGTGAACAAGGACGTGTGTATTACTAATTGTGTTTTTTTGCTATAAAAGCTGTTGAAAAATCTGTATTCGGGGGGACTGCCAGTTCGCTGGTACCCCCCTTGCATGCTGGTAATAAAGGGGCCTCGGGCGATTCTGATCCAAACACAACGCGTGGTCGTTTTTCCACGACACGGCGTTATATTGACCGTCTAGTCTGCACAAAAAGTTACAGAACCCTGCTTAAGAAAAAGACCCAAACACACATGGGGGGGAACAAAACAAGCATGTGCTTGCAACACTTTATCCCATAGTGAAAGGTAACTTTTTTGCAATTGGCTTTTAAATGCATTGGGGGAAGGGGGTTATTGAAAAGTATATGGCTGCAAACTTGGTTTGGTGTGTTTATAAAGCTGCGGTTTTCTGTGTGAGAGAGGTCTGTTCAAGGCATAGGTGTAGGTTTTTTAAAAGTACTTGGTTTGTTTCAAACTAACAGGTTTTTTTACTGTGCATAATGTGATGTGTTTTTAAAATGTGTTTGAGGCAATTGGGGGAATAATACTAACTAACCCAAAGGCCCAAGCACACATGGCTGGGGGACAGAACAAGCATGGGCCTTTGAAATGCATGGGGGGGCGGTTATTGAAAAGTATATGGCTGCAGACTTGGTTTGGTGTGTTTTATAAAGCTGCTGTTTTGTGTGTGAGAGGGGTCTGTGCAAGGCATAGGTGTAGGTTAGGGTTACCATTCGTCCGGATTTACCCGGACATGTCCTGCTTTTTGTGTTAAAAATAGCGTCCGGGGGGGAATTTGTAAATCACTAAAAATGTCCGGGATTTCCCCCCTATGCAGAGCGAGGCGCGGCTGGGAGGGCTGCAGGAAATTCAGCCGCTCGCATGGGGCTCTGACAGCCAGAGCCCTTCCCCCGCAGCTTGCCGGGCTGGACTCCGGAGCAGCTGTAGAGCTCCTCCTCCCCGCCCCCCACCGCCCCCCCGCATTCTGAGCCGGCCGGCCTGCCGGGCCGTTTGCATCGGGCCTCGGCAGCGCCTCCTCCCCTGCTGCCCAGCGCCCCGCTCCGGCAGCACTGGGTGGGGTGGGACCGGGTTGTGTGTTGCGCTGGGGAGCGCAGCCACGTGTCCGGCTCCGCACAGAGCCCAACACCATGTTCTGAGCGGCAGGGTAAGGGGGCCAGGGGGCAGGAGAAGGGGCAGGGTGATTTTGGAGGGGGCAGTCAAGAGATGGGGGGGGTCGGGAGTTCGGGGGGGGCTTTTTGGGGGGGGTGGAGAAGGTTTTGGGCAGTCAGGGTACAGGTAGGGGGCAGTTAGGGTGCGGGGGGTCTTAGGAGGGGGCAGTTAGGGGACAAGGAACAGGGAGGCTTAGGTAGGGGGTGGGCTTCTGGAGGGCAGTTAGGAGCAGGGATCCCAGGAGGGGGCAGTCAGGGGACAAGGAGCGGGGGGGTTGGGAGTTCTGGGGGCGGGGCTGTCAGGGAGCAGGGGTGGGGAGAGGGATCGGAGCAGTCAGGAGACAGGGAGCAGAGGGGTTTAGATGGGTTGGGAGTTCTGGGGGGGGCTGTCAGGGGGTGGGGAGTGGTTGGATGGGGCGTGGGAGTCCCAGGGGTCTGTCTGGGGGTGGGGGTGTGGATAAAGGTTGGGGCAATCAGGGTACAGGTAGAGGGTAGGGTCCTAGGGGGCCAGTTAGGATGGGGGGAGGGTCTCAGGAGGGGGCAGTCAGGGGACAAGAGGCAGGGAGGCTTAGGTAGGGGGTGGAGTCCTGGGGGGCAGTTAGGGGCAGGGGTCCCAGGAGGGGGCAGTCAGGGGACAAGGAACGGGGGGGTGTTTGGGAGTTCGGGGGGGGGCGGGAAGTGGGAGGGGCAGGGGCAGGGGCAGGGGCGGACCTATGGCAGGATGGGGGCGGGGCTAGGGCGGGGCTCCTCCCGTCCTCTTTTTTGCTTGCTGAAATATGGTAACCCTAGTGTAGGTTATTAAAAAGTACTTGGTTTGTTTCAAACTAACAAGCTTTTTACTGTGCAAAATATGTTTTAAAATGGATTTTAAAAGCAGTTTGGTTTTTTATTCTGCAAAATGAGATGTATTTTTTAAAAAAATGTTTTTGGGTTATTTGTGGTTTGTTTGTTTTGTTTTGTTTTGTTTTTTAAGTGGTAGAAATAAACTCAAAACCTGTGTTTGTTGTACAGCCTGAAATGGATTATTTGTTTTAAAGCTGTGACTTTTTAAATAGAAAAACACCTTAATGAATATTTTATTTTTTAAGTTTACAAGACGGTTTCATGAGTTTTATAATAATGTTGTTTGCTCCGCAGTACTGTCAAAACATGAGAGATCCTTAGACCAGAGGAAAAACAAGTTCAAAAGAAAAAGGAAAGAGACAGCTGAAAAGGAAAATTCACCAGCATCAGTGATTGATGGATGGATGAAGCCCAGTAAATATATTTTGCTTATTGGTTTGGTTGTTCTATGAGGTTTTGTATTTTAAGTAAATACATAGGTGTGGGTGAGAAAGATGGTAAAGTTCAGTTTTGTAAAATGTTTTTCTTTTTTGTCCTCCCCGAGGTATTGCAACAACACAACCACAACTCCAGTTCCTTAGCGGCCACCGCCACACAAAACCCTGAGGAAACTGTGAGTGAAAACGCCCACATTCACAAACCCAGAGCACGCACTCTAGGGGCTCTGAATGTGTGCAGAACCACACACATTCACAAACCCGGAGCACGTGCTCTAGGGGCTCTGAATGTGCGCAGAACCACACACATTCACAAACCCGGAGCACGCACTCTAGGGGCTCTGAATGTGCGCAGAACCACACACATTCACAAACCTAGAGCACGCGCTCTAGGGGCTCTGAATGTGCGCAGAACCACACACATTCACAAACCCAGAGCACGCGCTCTAGGGGCTCTGAACGTGCGCAGAACCACACACATTCACAAACCTAGAGCACGCGCTCTAGGGGCTCTGAATGTGCGCAGAACCACACACATTCACAAACCCGGAGCACGCGCTCTAGGGGCTCTGAATGTGCGCAGAACCACACACATTCACAAACCCAGAGCACGCGCTCTAGGGGCTCTGAATGTGCGCAGAACCACACACATTCACAAACCCAGAGCATGCGCTCTAGGGGCTCTGAATGTGCGCAGAACCACACACATTCACAAACCCGGAGCACGCGCTCTAGGGGCTCTGAATGTGCGCAGAACCACACACATTCACAAACCCGGAGCACGCGCTCTAGGGACTCTGAATGTGCGCAGAACCACACACATTCACAAACCTAGAGCACGCGCTCTAGGGGCTCTGAATGTGCGCAGAACCACACACATTCACAAACCCAGAGCACGCACTCTAGGGGCTCTGAATGTGCGCAGAACCACACACATTCACAAACCCAGAGCATGCGCTCTAGGGGGTGTGAATAAAAAATGAAGGACTGAAAACTCCTGCGATGCTGGAGTTTGTCAGGGAAAAAAGAATCGCACGATTCACCTAAACACAAAGTACATGGTTCTGTTCAGAAACCCCAGGGATCAATGACAAATCGCTACGCTAGCTCGGCAAATGTACCCCGGCAAAGCTCAATTCTTTCTAGAAGCTTTTGAGGATGCTACCAAAAGACCTTATAGCTACCTGGTGGTGGATTTCAATGCTTCCACACCAGAAGCTTATAGACTAAGAACTGGTCTTTTCCCTCCAGACTGGCCGGCGGTTTATACTTTGAAAAGAACAACAGCCGGGTATCAAAAGAGATGAATTATTGGCAGGCCCCTTTTTAACAGCCGGGGCTGTTGACCGAAAACCTGTCTAGCTGCGTGAAGAGAAACCTGGGCCTGCTAAAATGACTTAGCAAATCGTCCCCGCAGCAAAGGAGGGCTATACTGTGTTAGGCCTCTGACGATCTAGTAGTGGCCATCTCAGAAATAGCGCTCAATACCTTCAAAGGAAACGTACCTTTAACACAGAATCAAGTGCGTATGCTGAAAAAGAGACGCACGCTTATAAAAACTTTATGTAATAAAAGGGCTTCACTTCAAAGAAAGAAGCATCTGGTGAAGCAGTCTGGGGGGTTTATCGGCCCTCTGTTAAGTTTTGCTATCCCTCTGATAACGGGGCTTTTAACTAATCGATAATGGAGTATGCAGAAAAAATGTACCTAGTTCGCCAGTTGGAGCAATGAAGGGCTCCCCCTCTGGCAGAGGAAAATATGAGCATGACCGCAACTCGCTTACTGGATGCTGAAATGAAGTCTGTTCTTCAAAGAACTGACTTGGCCGAATACGAAAAGGCTCAACTTTACAGTGCCGTGCTTCAAAGGTACCTAATGTACGTGAAGCAGAGCGATGTGGATCAGGGAAAATAGGTCTGTTTCGACCAGAACAGGAACAGAATGTAACTGCCAAACCCCCAGAAACACCAAAGACCTCAGACTCTGTTGCTCAGGAGATGTTGGATAACGTGAATAAGCGTTATAAGAAAAATGCAATAGTATTGCTAAATAAGCTGGGCCAGGACACAAATCTCTCTTCATGGAATGATAAAGGGGCTTTTGTGTATAAAGGCTCTGTGGCTAATGGTTCTAACATGCTCGACTTAGGCAGGGCCGTCACCCAGACGCGCTCTGTTCCTAGCAGACATGTACCTAAACGATGGGGTGTGTTTCTGAATGCCATGGCAGAACTGAACATACCATCTTCTGTCATGGGCAATGAGGTGTTCCAAAAGATCTCTGTTGGCCGCAAGACCTCGACCGTCTCTTCTTAATCATTCATTTACCTGAGCGCTGTCTTTTCCGTTCACCTTGTCCACCGGTGACTCCCGCAAGCCGTGATCGCATTCCACCTCTAAGGGGGTGGACAAAGAGAGGCCACCATGCTCATCGGGGTGTCTCACAAGCAGTTTGGTTTTGGTTTTGGGTTCCGACGTATCCATCAACGGCTGGGCCAAAGGGCTCCCCTCGGTCGCTCCCTCCTCCTCCTCGGAACTGTTGCTGATGTAGCGCTTTCTCTGCAGATGGTCAAAGACACTCGGGGCTAAAACAAAGTCCGAAGTTTTCACGGGGGTGGTGAAGGAGTCCAACTTTCCTCTCAGCAGCCTTTCCACAATTTCGAAAACACGTGTCGTTGGTAAGAGATGGCCTCCTCTGTCCAGCGCTGGGACTGATGGGGTAAGGGTGCTGCACTTTGATTGGCAGAGGGCCTTGGGAGGAGTTCTTAGTGGGGTCATACGGCCCACTTCTGGACAGGTCACCCTGTCCCGGAACTCGCCCTGATTGGTCAAATCTCCTCTCGGGATGGTCCTTTCGGGACGAAACCCATCCTGATTGGTAGAGGGTGGTGGGAGGAGTTCTTAGAGGGGTCACATGGCCCACTTCCAGACAGGTCACCCCACCCCAGAAGGCACCCTGATTGGTCAAATCTCCTCTTGGGGCGGTCCTTTCAGGACGAAACTCATCCTGATTGGTAGAGGGTGGTGGGAGGAGTTCTTAGAGGTGTCACATGACACACCTTGCGTCTGGTCATGTGACCACCTTGACCCCCGGAAGTAATACCCCCATGGGGCGGGACGTCCGGTGAAAGGTGGGAGGGACTAAGGGGTCAAGGAGTTGGGCTTAAGGAATCAAGGGGGGGGTTAGGGTTTGATTGACGGTAGGGCCCTTATAGTACTGCCGGGTGTCCGAGTCAAGAATGGTGGAGTAGGTCCAGGGATGGAGGTTGGTTAAAGGAACCCCTACATTTTCAGTCATTTCCATTGCACAACTCCAGTAGGGGCAGCACTGGGCCAGGCTCATGTAGTGAGGCCATGGTTCACACCAGGGCCGGCTTTAGGAAAGGGGGGAGGGATAGCTCAGTGGTTTGAGCATTGGCCTGCTAAACCCAGGGTTGTGAGTTCAATCCTTGAGGGGGCCACTTGGGGATCTGGGGCAAAATCAGTACTTGGTCCTGCTAGTGAAGGCAAGGGGCTGGACTTGATGACCTTTCAAGGTCCCTTCCAGTTCTAGGAGATGGGATATCTCCATTAATTATTATTATTATTATTATAGGAAGTGCGGGGCCCAATTCAAACAGTTTTGACGGGGCCCCGGCAGGGATGACTAAAAAAAAAAAAAAACGTAAAAAAACACGTGGGGCTTGTACTCACCGGGCGGCGCTCCTAGTCTTCGGCGGTGGGTCCTTCACTCGCTCCGGGTCTTTGGCGGCACTGAAGGACCTGCTGCCGAAGTGCTGCCAAAGACCCGGAGTGAGTGAAGGACCCGCCGCCGAAGTGCCGCCGAAGACCCGGAGCGCCGCCGGGTGAGTAAAAATGAAAAAGGAGCCTCTAGCCAGGCAAGGGATTCTTGGCCACTTGCCCCCACCCCGGCAGCCCTGCCACTGGGCGCGGGGCCCTCTTAGGCGCGGGGCCCGATTCGGGGGAATTGGTGGAATTGGCCTAAAGCCGGCCCTGGTTCACACCTGGTGTGATGGGTCCCCTTTTGCATATGGATGGCACCTAGGCCAAGAGTGGTGCTGGAATCAAGGTCCAGGGACACACCAGGATCAAAACTGAGATCAGAGTCCATCAACAAAGCAGAACCAGAGCCAGTGTCCAAGTCCAGGCCAGAGGTCGAAGCCGGGTGGTCAGACCAAAGATCATCCAAGTCCATGCCCAAGCCAAAGTCCATCGACACGCCGAAGGTCAAATCCGAGGGGTTGGGGAAGATCAGGAGGAGGAGGCAATGCTGGAGCGGGTGGGTGGAGGGCCTGGAGCGAGGCTAGAGAAAGGCAAGGAGAAAACTGAGCCGGGGTTCATAACCAAAATCTGGAGCCAAAAAGGGTCACGCCAAAGTCATAGCCAGAGACCGGAGTCAAGAGTCAAGCCAGAGTCAACAGCAAGGAAACCGGAGGACAGGGCAGGGCAGGGCAGGGTGGTACATGCGGGCGGGAATGAGGATGACTTACTGGAGCCCTAGAAACCCCTCATCGGTGGACTCCCTTCCGAGCAATAAAAGAAGGACAGCAGGATGACCAAGATGTCTCTGACCCTGGGGTCCAAGCCAAGGGGAGCTCCCATCCAGGCTATGTGCCAGGACCCCATCACCCCCCTGTTCATTTCACACTCACAGGCCCCCTAGCCGGAGGGGAGAATAAAGGGCAGAAAGTGAAAGTGCCCCTGGGGGAAAAGCTCTAGGCTGGGACCCAGTCCACTTCCCAGATCTCCACCCAGGATTGTGTGACCAGGCCCACAGCCCTTCCTCTACGTCTCAGTTCCCACCTGCCAGATGGGGAGGATCCTTCCCTGCCCCAGACTGTTAGGGGGGAGTTTCATTCCTGGCTGGGAAGGGTTCAGATCCCAGGTGGGTGGATTGGGCCCCAGGTGGGGGATGGTCAGACATTCGCTGCGTCAGGGGTGACACGGGCCATGGGAAGGTCTGAGCAGTGACGACAGGGAAGGGGCTCCATGTCAGGCCACCCCTCCCAGACTGCAATGGCTATTGAGCATAACCCCTGGTTCTGCGGATGCTCTCATTTCTGGGCCAGCCCCACAGCCCGATTCTTCTGAACCAGTATCTGGCCTGGCCCCAGCTCCAGGGCTCGGGGTGGGGCAGGGTGGTGAGAGCGAGGTGCTCAGCCTTGGTTTCTCTCAGTGCTGTGGGCTCTATGGCTGCTCCCCCCAGCCCTTCCCCCCCAGGCACAGTGAGACAGAGCCGTACCTGCGGCAGGGGCTAGGAGCTTCTGGTCAGGTGACGTGTGGGGGGGGTCTTCAAGGCTGCCCCGCGGAGCACAGCCCCTGCAGTGCTTTGGGCACCTGGCTCAAGCACCTGATATTAAAGAGCTCAGCCATCACCTTTGCTGTAATGTCCCCCTGCTGCAAGGGAACAAGGATCAATCAGAGACTCAGACACCCACGAGAACGAAGGGTATTAACGGCACCGGGAGCCAGCAAAATTTCCTCCCCACCCCTCCCCATGTCTGAGGGACGGATTCCCCCACCCAACCCCCGAGAAGAAATCTCCTCTCTTCTCTAGTGACTCCCATCCCCTCTCCCACCATTGGGGAATGAACTCCTGCCCCCACTCCTCTCAGTCCCCCACTGAGAGCTGTTCTACCTCCCAACCCAGCTGGGGATTCAGCTCCGCTCCCCAGAATCCCTTCAGCCGCCCTCATCCCCTCCAGCTGAGGGGCTGGGAGCCTCTGGGCAGTAGTGTCGGGGGGTGAGAGGAAGTGGACATCTTTCCCCAAGGGATCCCCCAGTCCTTAACATGATGCCATGGACAGTAGCTCTGGGGAATGGGGCACTTAAGCAGCCTCTGCTGACTGACTCGTCCAGCTCTCCCAGAGCAGGTGGGGGCTGAGGTAACATGATCCCAGAGCACTAGGAACCGGCCTGAGGCCCGGAGGGGATGGAAGGCTCACAGAGGTGGCTGGGGGAGTTGGCAGCCCCTAGCATGAGCAATGGCAGCGTGTCGTGTTGATGTGATGCCTGTTAGGAAATAGCCTTTCTGGAGAGCTGGGTCTGCCCTGCTTTGAGCTGCTCAGGGGACAAGCTGGCACCTACCAATGGCACCTGCCTGGGTTCATCCTCTCCTTGCTCCCAGGTCAGCGCCTGGGGATGGGATGGGAGTGATTTTCAATGGCCTGGAGGTGAAAGGCCCTGGGGTTCCCTCCCCAGTTGATCCCTCTTTGGTTACCTCGTCCCCTATCAGCTGGCCGGCTTCCCCCCGAATGGAATACGTCAGCATCAGCCCAGCCTGGCTGACCCGGAGCAGGGGGTGGTGTATGGCCTGCAGCGCCGCCTGGAGGAAAGTTCTTTTCTGCTCTTCAGTAAATATCTCTCCAAAGACCTAAAACCAACAGAACCAGAGCCCTTGCAATGGCTCAGAACCAGGCTCCAAATCCCTCTAGTGGCTCACAAGGTGGAGAAGAGTCCTGAGGCAGCCAACCTTTGGGGTCCCATGGACCAGGAAACCCCCTTCAGTAAGAGGTTGCAGGCACTGAGGCCTCAAATAGCTCTTTCTGGAGCAGGTGCCATGAGATGCTGGAAATGTGTCTCCGCACTCGGAAACCAGCTCACCCAGACAACACAGGACACTCTGCTGCTCCCAGCAGCGACATCTCCTGCAGCTCACCCGCTAGAGGGGAGGGGTCTTTTAGATCTGGTTCATTCCCACGCCTCACCCCACTGACATTCCCAGGAGCCTCACATACTCTGCTGGAAATAAGTAGCAGGCTCTTGCCCTGTGTCCATGACACACTCACTGCAGGGGGAGACAACTCCACACCGGAGCTGCTGCAATGCACCGGCAGAGAGTCCTTACCTCTCCCACGCTGGCCAGGTTTTTGTACCCCACGCGCTTGGTGTCCTGGAGCCCGTCCCGGCACCACAGCTCTCTTCCCTCGGTGATGTTGAGCCCTGGGGGAGGAAGACACACCCATTGGGGAGGTTTGGCATTCCGCTTTCACTGCCGCTTTCCTTCTGGGTGCACACTGGCCAGGGTCCTCGTGGCATCCACGGCCCAATGGAATCGCAGGGTCCATACCAGGCGGTTTAGTACCAGAAGGGGGATTTGTTTCAGTCATCACAGTAATCCTGTGACCCTTACGGTCATTGTGCTCTGGGAGTGGGTGCCTGTCAATGGTGGTGTCTAATACTGAGAACCCCCCACACCCACTGAAGTCAGGATCTGGCCCTGACTACCCAACTGGTGACATCCTACAAGCTTTGTGTCCATCCCCTGTGGTCCCTGCTCCTGCCCCTGCCCTCACGATGGGCTCTTTCCCTCCATGTGTCTCAATAGCTCCGTTCCTGTCCCCTCACGAGCTGGCTGCCCTGTGGGTGGGCTATTTCCCTGGGCTGGGGGACAGAGCCAGGCTCTGAAATAAAGCAGCCAATTTCCCTGGCACTTTCACACTCATCTCCCTAATTCAGAGAGGGGGAAGAGAAAGAGTCATCATCTAAGGTGGGATCGGTCTCAGAGGAGGGGGCTTCTTTCTGTAGGGTCCCACTGCCCAGCAGAGGGAGTCTCTAAGGAGGGGCCTTGTTTCTATTGGGGTTCCGCTTCCCCACTACAGTGGGTCTAAACAGAGAGGCCTTAGTTCTATAGGCGTCCCAATGGCCAGCTGGAACTAGTCTCCGAGAGGCTTGTTTCCATGGGGTCCCATTGTCCAGCTGGGTTTCTTACCCCTCTTCTGCACCAGGAGCCTGTGCAGCCAATATATCCCACCCCTGGCTTGCTGACTGATGTTGTTGGCTGGGTGGGATACATGGAGACCCAGCTGCAGCACAAAGTCGCCTGCCTTGGAGAAGTCAGAGGAGGTCTGGTGGAAGGAGGAGGAGAGGGGAATTCATCAACATTCTCCCTTCAGCTCTCCAGCGCCCCTGGGCCAGAGCTCTGCTCCCACCCCTCTGTAGGAGGCGCTGGGAGAGAGAAGCGAGAGCCCTCTTCCTCTCTGCCCCCAAGGGAGCTTGGAGCAAAGGGACCAGGGCAAGGGCCCTCTATGAGCATTCACTGCCTAGCTGTTCCAGAATAACAAGGGCCCTGAGGCCAGGCACAAATCTGCCAGCCAGTGGCCTATGGAACGCAGTCCCTTACGGACCCAGGGGGGACCAATTAGTCAGGGGATGAGGAACTTGACTCAAGCCCTGACTCTGCAGGATGCTGGGGTCAAAGGTCACTTACGTCAAATCCAGGCAGGGAGCTGGCAAATTCAAGCAGGGCAGCGCTGCTTTGTATGGCCCTAGCTCTCTCCCGGGCCTTTTTGGAATGGAGCCAGACATGGATGTGCTGCGGGAGAAGGAGGCAGGGGAGGGTCAGCGGGCAGGCGTACATGCTCTACAAATGAGCCTCTCCCCGTCCCCAAGGGGCTGAGACTTTGTGCTCAGGGTGGAATAGCTGAGCCCTGGTCACAGAGCTTGAAAAGGCGGTCCATGACACTGCCCACGTCTTGCTACGCACAAGCTCATTGTCTCTCCAGGCTGGGACAATGGTCAGTCTTGGGGCTGGTCTATTTGCCCTGAACCCCTGATCCATGAACAGCACGTCAGGATCAAGGCACATGCCCTGGACCCCAGACCCCAGCTACACAGGCCTTGGTAGGATGGATGGAACGGCCGTGAGAACAATCCCTCCGGGAACTGCAGTGTCCCTAGGACAGAAGAGCTGATTCCCTGAGGCTCCTCCTGTATCTCAGGGTCTCCCTAGAGAGGAGCCAGTGACTTTTCTCAGAGGCCCATGTCCTGCATCTCACCGGGGTTTCAGTCTCTCAGTCCCCAGCCAGGCCTGGTGCTCACTGTTAGTGCTTAATGCAACCGGGCAGAGCTCTGGCTGACAGTCCCAGCTCCTTCCCCCTGCACTGGCAGCTCTGGGAAAGTGTGGCCGGCTGGGTCATAAGAACATAAGAACATAAGAAAGGCCGTACTGGGTCAGACCAAAGGTCCATCTAGCCCAGTATCTGTCTACCGACAGTGGCCAATGCCAGGTGCCCCAGAGGGAGTGAACCTAACAGGCAATGATCAAGTGATCTCTCTCCTGCCATCCATCTCCATCCTCTGACGAACAGAGGCTAGGGACACCATTCTTACCCATCCTGGCTAATAGCCATTTATGGACTTAGCCACCATGAATTTATCCAGTCCCCTTTTAAACATTGTTATAGTCCTAGCCTTCACAACCTCCTCAGGTAAGGAGTTCCACAAGTTGACTGTGCGCTGCGTGAAGAAGAACTTCCTTTTATTTGTTTTAAACCTGCTGCCTATTAATTTCTTTTGGTCCAAGCTGGAAGGACACAATGGAAATGTGGCTCTTCTAAGCTCTCCTTTGCTGCCCTCCCCCGGGGTTCAGGGGCAATTCCACCCCAGACCGTCCCATTCTACTCACCTCCAAGAGGTGCTGCAGCTTCTCCAAGCTGGGGGTCTCGGTCAGCAGGCCCCTGAGCATGTTGTCCAGGCTCTGCGAATAGCTCTTGTGCAGAGCCTGCAAGAGGAGGGAGCACCCGCCAGTCAAGGGACATGGGGCCACACCAGTCAAGGGACAATTAGGAGGATTCTCCAGGAGCCCTGGCAAGACTCAAAAGGCACAACCTGGCCTCTCCCATTCACATCACTCCAGGGACACTAAGCAAAAGTTCATGGCCAGATGCCTGCTGCCTCTTCAATCCTTGCTCTTAGCAGTTCTCTGCGCAGGGCCTGGTAGCCAGCAGACTATGGAACAGCCAAACTGCAATGGGTGGGAGGTAGGATCCCCGGGAGAGTCCATGCCGCAGAGCACAGAATGAGGAGAGGGGGAAAGTCTGGGATCAGCCACGGAGGGGTAATGCAATCTACTCTGGAGGGAAGGGGGCCCCCCTGCCAGTTTGTCACGGGCCTGTTCCCAGCTCTGCTCACCCCTCCCCTATTCTCAGCACTCTATCAAAGCGAGGGAGCAGGGACCAGAGCCTGCGCCTGCTCCTGGGACAGAGAAGTAGGATCAGGACCTACCCGGAACTGGGGGGTGTCGTTCCCAGTGCCCATGGTAACGATCCTGTGGAGAAGAGCCCTCAGGAGGCGAGATTCCAGCTCCAGGGCAAGTGGCGGCTTCAGTTTGCTGGCAGGAGAGAGGAACCTGTCATACACTTTGCAGCACCAGCGTGGCGTTGGAACTGCCATGGACATGACCCCCTCCCCCGCAGTGATCCCCTCCCTAGGGCCACTGTACCGTTCCTGGAGTGAAATCAACCCCCCAGCCAGGAAAGAGGGGATGTTCCCGCCTCCTCTGCTGGGGGATGGGAACAGCCACAGCTGGGGGTAACCTAGCCGGAGGAGGATCTGTGACTCCCGGCTCTGGGCCCGATCAGCACCAGGGTTAGGGCGGCTGGACGGGAGGGTCCTGGTACCTGAGATTGTAAACCGCGGCCATGGAGCTGGAAATGATGGAGCTCGGCTCTGACACCTCAGGGAGATTTTCAATCAGCTCCTGGGAGACCCCAACGAAACAAAACCACGTGTGAGACTCTGGCCCCGCAGACCCACAGGCGCTTCCCAGGGAGGAGCCCAAAGTGCTCTGCAGAAACAGCCAGTGTCACCCCCACCCCCAACCAGCTGGGCCCCCCCATTCCTCCCATCCATCAAACTTCCTTCCCTGTCTCCCAACCAATTCCTCCCTCCCCTTCCCTCCCCTCCCCTCCAGGCTTACAATTCCCCCACTGCCAGTTCCTGATCAGTGTCACAATTATCCCCTTCCCTGCTCCCCAGCCCTCAGCCCCAGGAACCCCTGTCCTCTGCTTCCCCCTCCGGCCCCACTAACGCTTCCTCCCATGTCTGGCTCCCTCGCCCCAGGGGCTGGGCACGGGGTCCCACTCACTGCAATGCTCTCCACAAGGGCCGCTTTGGAAACGTGGGGCTCCAGGGTGTCCCGCCCCTGCCGCTGTGCCAAGAAACACAGACTCGGCACAGCGTGGAGGAAGCGGAGCTGATTGGCCATGTCCTCCACCAGCTAGGAGTGGGGTGAGGGGAGAGAGAGAGAGCCTGTTACATAGGGACCTCCTCGCCCAACCCAAACCAGCTCCAGGGCTCAGGACCTCCATGGGGTTGGACAGGGAAAGCCGCCCCTTCCTGAGACCAGTGTTGCCCGGCACAGACCGGGGTTGTAACTTGGACAGTGTCTGCGGGGAGCGGAAACCTTGGCCTGTGTGGGACAAATATCCCCACTTTGGGGTGCCAGATAACAGAGGAGACGTGTCCCCCCATTGGGGGTGAGGGATTCTCTGGTACAAGACCCCCCTGCCTGGGTGGGGATGGAACAAGGAGCAGCTGGGGGATTTTTGTACCTCATCTCTGCCCTGGAGGTGCTGCTGTATCGCCATGATGGTGTCTTCTTCAGGGGACACATCCTCCTCCTCCTCCTCCTCCTCCTCATGGGCACTGGGGGGCTCTGCACCAGGGAGAGAAGGAGAAAGTATAATTCCTTCTGCTGCTGGGGGGATGCAGTGGACAGAGAAGGCTCCATGTTTCCCCCTTCTCTGTAAGGAGCCCCATGGCAGCGAGGGCCCCACCCTACCCCTGCGAGAGACGCCCTCAGCCCCATGAACCTCAGGGCCCCATGGCAGTCAGCCCCCCCCCAACATGATCAGGGGAGGCTGGAGCTCCCCCGACTCCGCCCAGCATCCCCTGCCGCGGGGCGTGGTTGTGCCCCCCCACTGGTGTTAGTGGGGCTCACATGGGTCAGTCCTGGCACCTTGGCAAGCCGATGGGAACAGGGTATTACTAGTCCCCCACCGCCCCTGTCCTCCTCCCTTTCCCCTGGGTCTCCCCTCACCTGCAAAGAGGGAGCCTTCATCCGCTGGCCTGTCAGACCCCACGGAGGAGCTGCTGGCCCCTCAGGAGTAGGCGGAGCTGCTGATGTTTGTCCCACAGTCACTCATCTCCTGCTCTGGGCTGGCAGGAGGCTCCTCAGTGGCCAGGGTTGGGCTGGCGCAGGGCTCCTCAGTGGCCAGGGTGGGGCTGGCGCAGGGCTCCTCAGTGGCCAGGGTGGGGCTGGCGCAGGGCTCCTCAGTGGCCAGGGTGGGGCTGGCGCAGGGCTCCTCAGTTGCCAGGGTGGTGGATGGATCCTGCTGGGCCCTGGGGTGCAGCTCCTGGCTCCTTGGCTTCCTCTGAAGGAAGCCCCAGAGCTGCCTTGCCCGGCTCCTGCCCTCTCCTGGCTCCCTCCTCCGTAGCTGTACCCGAGGCCACCTCCATTTGGGCCCAGAAGGTGCCTCAGGGTCAGCTAGGGGAGCTGGTGTCGTCCACCTCCTCCAGCATGCCAGGCAGCTCCTCTTTTTAGCCTGTCCACCAGCCTCTTCCCCGCCCGTGGGGACAGAGGGGCCGCTCGCCTCCTGGGAAAGCCGGATGTTCCTTCCCTCTGGCTCTGGAGCCACCTGCCCGGCCTTCCTCCTGAGCATCTGCCTCAGCCGCTCCATCCTGGAACTGAGTGGGGAGCAGCCATGAGTCTGGCTTCAAAGCAGCCTCTCATTAATGGGGCCTGCCTGCTCCCCGGCCCACCTCCCCTCTGCTGAGGCAATTCCTCCTCCCCACACATCCCACCCCAGGGCACAGGAACCCTCACCCTGGGGAACAAACTCTGCCAAGGGACGGGCTGGGAGCCCTATTGGTGGGATATTTCCACCACACTGGGGATGGCTCTGGAGAACTCCACTTACTTACTCTAGATGGGATGGAGCTGGATGGCAGATGCTCGGTGTTGGTCCTTCCTTTACCCTCCTCCTCGATCTCCTGCACCCAGGCGCCCTGTAAGGGGTGCTGCAGGATCCCCTGCCAGCAGGGCAGGGGGTAGAAGTTGGGAGATCGAAAGTGACTGTGAAAAGAAGACAATGTTTTATTGCCAGGGGATGGATAAACTCAGGCCAGCAGCCAGGGGTTCACAACACTGACCGACGGCCAGCAGGACACCTCCCATCTCAAGGTCTCCTAGTACCTCACGCACATTCCTGAAGCGTGACGGCCCAAGGGCTGGAGGGGAGTGTCCCCAGCCCCACTGATGGAAACAGAGGCCTTGGCAGGAGAAGCCGCTGCCTCAGGGTTGCACTGGGAGTCAGGGATAGAGCCGGGGATGGAGCCCAGGAGTCCTTTGTCCAGGCTCCCGCACTAACCGCTAGAGGAACACTCCCTTCCAGAGCTGGGAAGTGCCAGTCTCCCTGGCTCCGAGTGTGACCTGTTGTAGTGACTGACGCATTTGCTACTTGTCCCCCATCCAAAGCCAATAACACATCTCTGTGTTGGCAATCATGAGTTAGACCTTCTCAGCACCCCTCTGTCTCCCGCAGCTGTCAGGTATTCCTTGGATTATGGAGGCTTGGATGCTGACAGGACTGGAATTTGTTACTGGCTCACTGGGTGTTTCTAGCCAGTGAGGGTCTCAGTCTATCCTCAGAGGCCCACACCCCCAGACACTAAAGATCAGGGTGGATCGATTTCATTCCAAATGTTTTGTATTTGTATTTTTGAGTTATTTTCCTAATGAAAGATTGATTCTCATGAAATTCTTAGTGGTGGCCGATGCAGTGGGGGAGGTCTAAGTTGGATATTAGGAAAAACTTTTTCACTAGGAGGGTGGTGAAGCACTGGAATGGGTTCCCTAGGGAGGTGGTGGAATCTCCTTCCTTACAAGTTTTTAAAGGTCCGCTTGACAAAGCCCTGGCTGGGATGATTAAGTTGGGGTTGGTCCTGCTTTGAGCCGGGGGGTTGGACTAGATACCTCCTGAGGTCTGTTCCAGCCCTAGTCTTCTATGATTCTATGAATAGGTATCCATTAAAACATGCTGGTTTTGCAGGATACATAAGAACAAAAAGGTTAACTGAAACATTTTTTTTTTCATTTCAAACAAACTGAGGTAAAGAAGTATCTCTAGTTCGTGCATTGAACTGATTGTTCCTGGTCCTAAACGTCCTTCCAGATTTTAGAAGTAGTCGCTCACATCTCCTCCTCTCTAGCGTTTATTCCTATATTACAAGAGGAAAAGAAGCCTTCATCCTTTTTCAACTGCCAATCAGTTTCTTAAATTTGAATGAAGTAGCTGCATCAACTGAAATGAAGAAAATATTCTTTCTGCACCTGCGGAAGAGGCTATTGCTACCAAAATCTGGCTGAGTATTTCAATCACTTCTGGACCCCCAGGTGCTTAGCCAATGACTTCCAACAGTTCAGTGGTTTGTCTTCCTCTGAAACTTGGCAGCAAACATGGACTTCTTCATAGATGTATTTATTTAAATTACTTTAATAGGCTAGAGGAACTGTAGGCCTTAACATAGCTTGTCATAGTTTCAAATTTGATACTTGATAGGTTTGTTTAAAAAAAGACAACTTTTAAAATTTAAATTTAAAAAATCTAGTTTAAATAAAAAAAAATCTCTTTGGCGGGTTTTTGGTTTTGAAACAGCCATTGATTGGTATTCACCTTGATTTTAGAAGAACTACTTCATTTGAGAGAATCATAAACTGCTTGTATTCTATTAAAGGAGAGGAGACAGCAAAATTCATCCTCTCAGTAATTTGTTGTGCCTTATTTGCTCAGTCTTAAACAAACAAGTGTCCAAAACTCTAGTTAGTCTCTTCTCTGTAGACCCAGCTAAGAGGTGGTAGGAGGGGCAGGAATGCTGTCTCCGTCCCTGAGCCAGTAGCAATTGCACAGGAGATTGCCACAAAACCTACATTTTATTGCCAAATTGTCGAAGCCAGTCCTCTTCTGCACTTCCTGGGTTATACGTTTCAAATCCACAAAACCTTCCCCTTGACAGTCCCTGCCCCGGCGGTGCAGCAGGCAGATGAACCTGAGCAGTAACACCGTGACACCAGAGGTAACTCAGCCCCCCTGTCACTCACTGACTCCACTAACCCTGAGCATCAACCCGAAGCCTGCAGCCTGCCTTGGGCATGGCTCCCACGGAAACCTGCAGGTTCATTTACTGACTTATGCAAATCACCTGTGGAGAGTTAGCACTGACTGGCTGAATTCACTCTCAAGTCACAATGCCCTTCAGCTTACAGCACTAATGTAAGGGGCACAAGGTAGAAATCAGGCTTTTCTGATGGCTTGTTTTCCAATTGTCAACAAAATCAACAAGGTTCTTCCCACCGATGCCTAGAAATTCCCTGACATTTTGGAATCAATTGGATGTAGCCTTCAAAAATTATCGCCTTAGAGGCAGACAAAGAAATGCCATTGAATTGAATCTTAGGCCTCCCTGCACTCAGCCAAGAGTGCCTAAGTCTCCTCCCTCTTAACTCAGCAATAGCCCCACACTTGACCGATCAGTGTGGAGACTCTCAGACCTGGAGGATGAGCATTCTCAACAGACGGGCAAAAGCCAGCACTAGTCAGCCACCACAGGAGATCACTATAGTGGAGATCACCATCGGCGCACAATTCCAGCCCCACCTCTTTGTGAGGGCCTCCTACAATGACAGCTGGAGCACAGCCCCACCCTGCCCAGGAAGAAGAGCAGCAGAAAGAAATGGAAGAAGAGAAGAAGGGACAGAGGGAAGGAGGAAGAGGGAAGCAAAATGGTCAAATTCCAAACGCCCCCAGTGAGTCACAGATTTATAAATGCCAAGCCCAGAAGAAACCACTGTAGTCTGACTTTCTGTTTCACTTCAGCCATAGAACGTCCCTCAAAATAATTCCCATAGGAATTAGAGCAGATTTTTTAGTAAAACACCCAATCTTGATTTTAAAATAGGCCAATTGTGGAAAATCCAGCACAACCCTCAGTCAATTGCTCCAAACTCTGATGTTAAAAATGCTCGCCTTATTTCCAGTGTGTATTGGTCTAGCTTTACCTTTCAGCCATTGTCTGCTCATAACCTTTATCTGGTAAAGTGAAGAGCCCATTAATAAATATTTGTTCCCAGAGGCTCACCGCTTAACCTTCTCTTAGATTGAGCTCCTGTAGTCTGTCACCACAAGGCATGTTTTCTACTCCTTTCATCATTCTTGTGGCTCTTCTGTGAACCCTCTCTGATTTATCAGCATCTCTCTCAAATTGTGGACACCAGAAATGGACACAATATTTCAGGAGTGGTTGCACCAGTGCCCAGTACAGAGATATCAAACCTCTCTACCTCTACCTGAGAATCTGCTAGGACAGAGTCCCCTATCTCGTACATAGAGGCTGTATTTTTTTCTTAACTTCTACACAGATGATGATTTCTTTCAGAAAAATCCACACAGATATGAAAAAAAAACGCAGAGAATGTCCTCCACACTGACTGTCTCTTGGTCCTCTGAGAGAGACCGCGAGATGGAGACTTGCTGCAGCAAGGCTACAGGAGGTCTCCGAGGTTCCCCCTGCCCTGCATCCCTGTCCTGCCTGGCTGTTGTCAAGGGAGCTCTGTGAGGTCACAGACGCCTCATCATCTTTGCCCAATAGGCTGAGTTCCTGCCAAAGGCCTTTGTGAAGTCACTGCCACACCCACCTTTCCCTGGCAGGCCTGATGTCTGCCCCTGGCCAGCCCAGTTGGATGTTTGAGCTGCACCCCGGATCACCCCACTTGGTCATTATTGATTCTGGGGAGCAAGCAGGCTACCCAGTAAAACAGCAGAGTCTGTTCCTCACCCCACACTGAGTTTTTCATAGAGGCATCGGTTGTGAAACAATTAGATCTCCTAATGTGGCCTCTATTTCACGGGCTATGAAATTTCATACTCTTAGCACCCTATTGAGCCCAATTGCTTGTAATTCTCTAAAAGGCACCTTCCTAACCAGTTATGATGGTAGGACACCAGGAAACAGAAACGCCACCTCTCCCCTGGGTAATTTGTTCCAGTAGCTAGACTCTCTCACTGTCATAATTAAATTTGAAATTGACAACCTTTGATAAGGGCAAAATTCATGACAATCTTTTAAATAATTTAAATAGAAGAGAAAAACTAACATTCAGTGGAATATGTTCACTGCCAAGTTGTTCAGACAGTCGCCCACTGATGGGATCGCTAAGGCCCTGGACGCAAAGTAGCTGAAATGCTAATTCCACTTTGGACAGCAGCAGCTTCCTTGAAAGGTGCAGAAAATATTGTTTTCATTTCAGTTTATACAAATAGTTCCGTTCAATCGACCAGTTTGTTGAAATTCAAGAAAGCCATTGGGAATTCACCAACCAGGCAAACTTGTTTTCCTCCCTCAATCTATGGATAAAAACTAGGTGTGAGGGGATAGATCTACTGGTTCATCAATCTAGAAACACGTGGAGACAAGAATGTATCATTTCAGTTCACTAACCACACATCAAATTTCCTTTGTTTAAGAAATCAGTTAGTTTTAAATGCAAAACATTTTGATACAACTTTTTTCTTATGCTTCTCTTTCTAGCTCTGGCATGACCTTGATGTGTGACCAAAGAGAGGTCACTTATTTTCTCTTTCCCTCTGTACCATGGGGATGGAGAAAATTCTCTAAGTCCTAGCAGGAGAGAGATTTGAGCACATCAGGCATGTTAGGGCCCTTGTGTTCTGAAGGACAATGAGTGATTGTTGTTTGGGGCAAGAATCCCGACGGATTTGCTACTTGTCCCCCAACCAAAGCCAATAACACATCTCTGTATTTTCAATCATGAGTTAGACATTCTCAGCACCCCTCTGTCTCCCGCAGCCCTCAGGTGTTCCTTGGATTATGGAGGCTTGGTTGCTAAGAGAACTGGAATTTTTTTACTGGCATCCTGGGTGTTACTAGCCAATCAGGGTCTCAGTCTGGCCCCCGAGGCCCACCCCCCCAGACACTAAAGATCAGGATGGATTGATTTCACTCAAAGTTTTTTGTATTTGTATTTTTGAATTATTTTCCTAATGAAAGGTTGATTCTCATGAAATTCTTAAAGCTGGCAGATGACAGAACAAGGATCAATGATCTCAAGTTGCAGTGTGGAAGGCTTGGATATTAGGAAAAACTTTTTCACTAGGAGGGTGGTGACGCCTTTGAATCTGCTACGATAGAGTCCCTTATCTTGTACTTAGAGCCTATATTTTTTCTTACCTTCTACACAGATGACGATTTCTTTCAAAAAAATCCACACAGATATGGGAAAAAAACGCAGAGAATGTCCTCCACACCGACTGTCTCTTGGTCCTGCGAGAGAGACCACGAGATGGAGACTTGCTGCAGCAAGGCTACAGGGGGTCTCTGAGGTTCCCCCTGCCCTGCATCCCTGTCCTGCCTGGCTGTTGTCAAGGGAGCTCTGTGAGGTCACAGACGCCTCATCATCTTTGCCCAATAGGCTGAGTTCCTGCCAAAGGCCTTTGTGAAGTCACTGCCACACCCACCTTTCCCTGGCAGGCCTGATGTCTGCCCCTGGCCAGCCCAGTTGGATGTTTGAGCTGCACCCCGGATCACCCCACTTGGTCATTATTGATTCTGGGGAGCAAGCAGGCTACCCAGTAAAACAGCAGAGTCTGTTCCTCACCCCACACTGAGTTTTTCATAGAGGCATCGGTTGTGAAACAATTAGATCTCCTAATGTGGCCTCTATTTCACGGGCTATGAAATTTCATACTCTTAGCACCCTATTGAGCCCAATTGCTTGTAATTCTCTAAAAGGCACCTTCCTAACCAGTTATGATGGTAGGACACCAGGAAACAGAAACGCCACCTCTCCCCTGGGTAATTTGTTCCAGTAGCTAGACTCTCTCACTGTCATAATTAAATTTGAAATTGACAACCTTTGATAAGGGCAAAATTCATGACAATCTTTTAAATAATTTAAATAGAAGAGAAAAACTAACATTCAGTGGAATATGTTCACTGCCAAGTTGTTCAGACAGTCGCCCACTGATGGGATCGCTAAGGCCCTGGACGCAAAGTAGCTGAAATGCTAATTCCACTTTGGACAGCAGCAGCTTCCTTGAAAGGTGCAGAAAATATTGTTTTCATTTCAGTTTATACAAATAGTTCCGTTCAATCGACCAGTTTGTTGAAATTCAAGAAAGCCATTGGGAATTCACCAACCAGGCAAACTTGTTTTCCTCCCTCAATCTATGGATAAAAACTAGGTGTGAGGGGATAGATCTACTGGTTCATCAATCTAGAAACACGTGGAGACAAGAATGTATCATTTCAGTTCACTAACCACACATCAAATTTCCTTTGTTTAAGAAATCAGTTAGTTTTAAATGCAAAACATTTTGATACAACTTTTTTCTTATGCTTCTCTTTCTAGCTCTGGCATGACCTTGATGTGTGACCAAAGAGAGGTCACTTCTTTTCTCTTTCCCTCTGTACCATGGGGATGGAGAAAATTCTCTAAGTCCTAGCAGGAGAGAGATTTGAGCACATCAGGCGTGTTAGGGCCCTTGTGTTCTGAAGGACAATGAGTGATTGTTGTTTGGGGCAAGAATCCCGACGGATTTGCTACTTGTCCCCCAACCAAAGCCAATAACACATCTCTGTATTTTCAATCATGAGTTAGACATTCTCAGCACCCCTCTGTCTCCCGCAGCCCTCAGGTGTTCCTTGGATTATGGAGGCTTGGTTGCTAAGAGAACTGGAATTTTTTTACTGGCATCCTGGGTATTACTAGCCAATCAGGGTCTCAGTCTGGCCCCCGAGGCCCACCCCCCCAGACACTAAAGATCAGGATGGATTGATTTCACTCAAAGTTTTTTGTATTTGTATTTTTGAATTATTTTCCTAATGAAAGGTTGATTCTCATGAAATTCTTAAAGCTGGCAGATGACAGAACAAGGATCAATGATCTCAAGTTGCAGTGTGGAAGGCTTGGATATTAGGAAAAACTTTTTCACTAGGAGGGTGGTGACGCCTTTGAATCTGCTACGATAGAGTCCCTTATCTTGTACTTAGAGCCTATATTTTTTCTTACCTTCTACACAGATGACGATTTCTTTCAAAAAAATCCACACAGATATGGGAAAAAAACGCAGAGAATGTCCTCCACACCGACTGTCTCTTGGTCCTGCGAGAGAGACCACGAGATGGAGACTTGCTGCAGCAAGGCTACAGGGGGTCTCTGAGGTTCCCCCTGCCCTGCATCCCTGTCCTGCCTGGCTGTTGTCAAGGGAGCTCTGTGAGGTCACAGACGCCTCATCATCTTTGCCCAATAGGCTGAGTTCCTGCCAAAGGCCTTTGTGAAGTCACTGCCACACCCACCTTTCCCTGGCAGGCCTGATGTCTGCCCCTGGCCAGCCCAGTTGGATGTTTGAGCTGCACCCCGGATCACCCCACTTGGTCATTATTGATTCTGGGGAGCAAGCAGGCTACCCAGTAAAACAGCAGAGTCTGTTCCTCACCCCACACTGAGTTTTTCATAGAGGCATCGGTTGTGAAACAATTAGATCTCCTAATGTGGCCTCTATTTCACGGGCTATGAAATTTCATACTCTTAGCACCCTATTGAGCCCAATTGCTTGTAATTCTCTAAAAGGCACCTTCCTAACCAGTTATGATGGTAGGACACCAGGAAACAGAAACGCCACCTCTCCCCTGGGTAATTTGTTCCAGTAGCTAGACTCTCTCACTGTCATAATTAAATTTGAAATTGACAACCTTTGATAAGGGCAAAATTCATGACAATCTTTTAAATAATTTAAATAGAAGAGAAAAACTAACATTCAGTGGAATATGTTCACTGCCAAGTTGTTCAGACAGTCGCCCACTGATGGGATCGCTAAGGCCCTGGACGCAAAGTAGCTGAAATGCTAATTCCACTTTGGACAGCAGCAGCTTCCTTGAAAGGTGCAGAAAATATTGTTTTCATTTCAGTTTATACAAATAGTTCCGTTCAATCGACCAGTTTGTTGAAATTCAAGAAAGCCATTGGGAATTCACCAACCAGGCAAACTTGTTTTCCTCCCTCAATCTATGGATAAAAACTAGGTGTGAGGGGATAGATCTACTGGTTCATCAATCTAGAAACACGTGGAGACAAGAATGTATCATTTCAGTTCACTAACCACACATCAAATTTCCTTTGTTTAAGAAATCAGTTAGTTTTAAATGCAAAACATTTTGATACAACTTTTTTCTTATGCTTCTCTTTCTAGCTCTGGCATGACCTTGATGTGTGACCAAAGAGAGGTCACTTCTTTTCTCTTTCCCTCTGTACCATGGGGATGGAGAAAATTCTCTAAGTCCTAGCAGGAGAGAGATTTGAGCACATCAGGCGTGTTAGGGCCCTTGTGTTCTGAAGGACAATGAGTGATTGTTGTTTGGGGCAAGAATCCCGACGGATTTGCTACTTGTCCCCCAACCAAAGCCAATAACACATCTCTGTATTTTCAATCATGAGTTAGACATTCTCAGCACCCCTCTGTCTCCCGCAGCCCTCAGGTGTTCCTTGGATTATGGAGGCTTGGTTGCTAAGAGAACTGGAATTTTTTTACTGGCATCCTGGGTGTTACTAGCCAATCAGGGTCTCAGTCTGGCCCCCGAGGCCCACCCCCCCAGACACTAAAGATCAGGATGGATTGATTTCACTCAAAGTTTTTTGTATTTGTATTTTTGAATTATTTTCCTAATGAAAGGTTGATTCTCATGAAATTCTTAAAGCTGGCAGATGACAGAACAAGGATCAATGATCTCAAGTTGCAGTGTGGAAGGCTTGGATATTAGGAAAAACTTTTTCACTAGGAGGGTGGTGACGCCTTTGAATCTGCTACGATAGAGTCCCTTATCTTGTACTTAGAGCCTATATTTTTTCTTACCTTCTACACAGATGACGATTTCTTTCAAAAAAATCCACACAGATATGGAAAAAAAACGCAGAGAATGTCCTCCACACCGACTGTCTCTTGGTCCTGCGAGAGAGACCACGAGATGGAGACTTGCTGCAGCAAGGCTACAGGGGGTCTCTGAGGTTCCCCCTGCCCTGCATCCCTGTCCTGCCTGGCTGTTGTCAAGGGAGCTCTGTGAGGTCACAGACGCCTCATCATCTTTGCCCAATAGGCTGAGTTCCTGCCAAAGGCCTTTGTGAAGTCACTGCCACACCCACCTTTCCCTGGCAGGCCTGATGTCTGCCCCTGGCCAGCCCAGTTGGATGTTTGAGCTGCACCCCGGATCACCCCACTTGGTCATTATTGATTCTGGGGAGCAAGCAGGCTACCCAGTAAAACAGCAGAGTCTGTTCCTCACCCCACACTGAGTTTTTCATAGAGGCATCGGTTGTGAAACAATTAGATCTCCTAATGTGGCCTCTATTTCACGGGCTATGAAATTTCATACTCTTAGCACCCTATTGAGCCCAATTGCTTGTAATTCTCTAAAAGGCACCTTCCTAACCAGTTATGATGGTAGGACACCAGGAAACAGAAACGCCACCTCTCCCCTGGGTAATTTGTTCCAGTAGCTAGACTCTCTCACTGTCATAATTAAATTTGAAATTGACAACCTTTGATAAGGGCAAAATTCATGACAATCTTTTAAATAATTTAAATAGAAGAGAAAAACTAACATTCAGTGGAATATGTTCACTGCCAAGTTGTTCAGACAGTCGCCCACTGATGGGATCGCTAAGGCCCTGGACGCAAAGTAGCTGAAATGCTAATTCCACTTTGGACAGCAGCAGCTTCCTTGAAAGGTGCAGAAAATATTGTTTTCATTTCAGTTTATACAAATAGTTCCGTTCAATCGACCAGTTTGCTGAAATTCAAGAAAGCCATTGGGAATTCACCAACCAGGCAAACTTGTTTTCCTCCCTCAATCTATGGATAAAAACTAGGTGTGAGGGGATAGATCTACTGGTTCATCAATCTAGAAACACGTGGAGACAAGAATGTATCATTTCAGTTCACTAACCACACATCAAATTTCCTTTGTTTAAGAAATCAGTTAGTTTTAAATGCAAAACATTTTGATACAACTTTTTTCTTATGCTTCTCTTTCTAGCTCTGGCATGACCTTGATGTGTGACCAAAGAGAGGTCACTTCTTTTCTCTTTCCCTCTGTACCATGGGGATGGAGAAAATTCTCTAAGTCCTAGCAGGAGAGAGATTTGAGCACATCAGGCGTGTTAGGGCCCTTGTGTTCTGAAGGACAATGAGTGATTGTTGTTTGGGGCAAGAATCCCGACGGATTTGCTACTTGTCCCCCAACCAAAGCCAATAACACATCTCTGTATTTTCAATCATGAGTTAGACATTCTCAGCACCCCTCTGTCTCCCGCAGCCCTCAGGTGTTCCTTGGATTATGGAGGCTTGGTTGCTAAGAGAACTGGAATTTTTTTACTGGCATCCTGGGTGTTACTAGCCAATCAGGGTCTCAGTCTGGCCCCCGAGGCCCACCCCCCCAGACACTAAAGATCAGGATGGATTGATTTCACTCAAAGTTTTTTGTATTTGTATTTTTGAATTATTTTCCTAATGAAAGGTTGATTCTCATGAAATTCTTAAAGCTGGCAGATGACAGAACAAGGATCAATGATCTCAAGTTGCAGTGTGGAAGGCTTGGATATTAGGAAAAACTTTTTCACTAGGAGGGTGGTGACGCCTTTGAATCTGCTACGATAGAGTCCCTTATCTTGTACTTAGAGCCTATATTTTTTCTTACCTTCTACACAGATGACGATTTCTTTCAAAAAAATCCACACAGATATGGAAAAAAAACGCAGAGAATGTCCTCCACACCGACTGTCTCTTGGTCCTGCGAGAGAGACCACGAGATGGAGACTTGCTGCAGCAAGGCTACAGGGGGTCTCCGAGGTTCCCCCTGCCCTGCATCCCTGTCCTGCCTGGCTGTTGTCAAGGGAGCTCTGTGAGGTCACAGACGCCTCATCATCTTTGCCCAATAGGCTGAGTTCCTGCCAAAGGCCTTTGTGAAATCACTGCCACACCCACCTTTCCCTGGCAGGCCTGATGTCTGCCCCTGGCCAGCCCAGTTGGATGTTTGAGCTGCACCCCGGATCACCCCACTTGGTCATTATTGATTCTGGGGAGCAAGCAGGCTACCCAGTAAAACAGCAGAGTCTGTTCCTCACCCCACACTGAGTTTTTCATAGAGGCATCGATTGTGAAACAATTCAATCTCCTAATGTGGCCGCTATTTCACGGGCCATGAAATTTCACACACTTTGCACCATATTTAGCCCAATTGCTTGTAATTCACTAAAAGGCACCTTCCAGAATGACAACCATATATTGGTGTCTAACTACCTACTGCTGCCGGGAGCCGTTGTGATATGAGGACACCAGGAAACAGAGAATCCACCTTTTCCCTGGGTAATTTGTTCCAGTGCTTAGTCTCCCTCACTGTCAAAAATGTGTGTCTTACTTCTCCTTGGAATTTCTCTGGCTTCAGCTGACAGCCCTTGGTTCTTGTTGTGCCTTTCTTGGCTAGATCGAATTAGCCCTGCCCCGTGAAATCCGATCTCCCCGTCCTGCTGGGAGCCCCCCAGCCAGGAGAACCCAGTAGGGGCCTCCTAACTGTTTGTCTGCCGGGCTGGTGACAGGATTTCCTCTCCGTGGGGATATCAGATGCACCTGCAGAGGCAATGCAGAAGTGAGTGCGCTGCATCAGCCCGGCCTTGGGCTCAGGGCTTTGGCCTTGGCAGCTTCTGCTCCAGTCACGTCTCTGGGTGCCCGGACTCAGAGCTTCTGGCCCCCCTGTGGCTATAGCCAGGGCTGGGGCACTGGGCTCAGGACTTTCATGCCCCTCCCCACTCCTGTCGGCTCTCAGGGTACCTGGGCTCAGGGCTTCTGCCCGGCATCTGCAGCTAGGGCTCGGGGATTCCCTTGCAGTTCCTTCTGGGGCTCAGGTGTCCATTTTTCTGGATGCCCCGAAAATGGTAGGAGCTGCGGTGCTCCCAAGTAGTAGGTAGAACCTGAGGTGCTCCCAAGAGCAGGGACCCACCTGCACACCTGGGAACCTCCTCTAGCTTCAGAAAGGTTGCTGGCTGCTGCCCTTGGAGCCCAGGTCTGAAGGCAGCACGGAAGTCAGGGTGACAATGCTGTGACCCCCCTACAACAACCTCTGAACTCCCCCATTCTCCCATTTTGGTCGGGACCCCCATGGTTATAATACCAGGACATTTCAGATTGAAACATTGAAATGGTGACATTGTTCAATTTCAAGGCCAGAGGGTTTTTTAATTAGTCAAAGTGAGCCCTGAATTTGGTAGGGACCTGGCTATTATGGAAGGTTTGCACTCCCAGTTCTCCTGAAAGGCCATTGAGAATTCATGCTGCCTGAGAAACTTCCCAGAATAAGCTACCAGGACTGGGGGCAATTGAAAGAAACCAACCAAAGCCTGAGCTAGGATGGAGAGCATTGATCCAAGCGGTGTTTGAACCCCTCCACCCCCACCTGCCTGCCTGCCGAGAAATGGACAGAGGGGCACTGATTTCTATTTGTGAACTTACTAAAGACCATGGGCTTCAGCATGAGCCGTACAGCCCATACTCTGAACTCTTGGATAAACAGCAAAGTTGGCTTTTTAGAAACCTTCCCCCCCAGTGCTCTGTATCCACTTGGGATTGTGCCCAGCAGAGGCTGGTGGAGGGGAGGGGAAGGTAGAGGAGGCCATGCAAATGTTGTGGTGTCTGCACTACCCCACAGACACACACACACAGGACCCTCTGTTGCTTCACACACAGCAATGCACGGCATATTAGCCAGGACAGGAAATTATTTGGCCATAACCTACAAAATCCTCAGTGTTGAAAGTACAATTTATCTAGAAAACAATGGGAGGGAGGGGTTAGAGAGTTGCAGTAACCACCTGGACTTCCAGTCTCTGGCCAGGCACATCCCCCTCTCCACAGTTTTCACTGATATCTTCTCCAAACTGGTCCTCCTGATATAATCTGAGGTCACATCCTGGCCTTTAGGGACATTGGCAGGATCTTCACTGTTCCCAGCTGCAGCATCACCCTCGTTATCCTGCCTGATAAGGATCCCGCCAGGGCTCAGCTAAATGGCATGTGTCATGACAGGCTCTTTGCTGAGGGCCCTTGACAGCGCCCAATCGAGACCTGAATCGGATGAGCACGTGCAGGTGCATTTCCTGACTTTTTACTGGAATCCTGGACCCTCTCATGCTGCTGCTTCAAATGTTTCCTTCTCTCTCCACGCTGAGCAGCAGAATGCTCATTGCCCTTTGGCTGTGCGACATACAGACGTCTAGTCCTGCTGCTCTGAAAGAAACCGTATTCACAGCTCTAATCCTGGCACATATTGATCAAAATCTTGCCGTGCTCCTCTAAGTGTATTTGTGATTGGACGTGCTTCTTGCTAGGGGGGATTTTCAGATATATGAACTGCATAAAATAGAGGGAAAGACAAAGAGAAGCATCAATATGTCTAAGAACTTGAACAATATTTGAAGACCATATATTGGTGTCTAACTACCTCCTGCTGCTGGGAGACGCAACTGGTATTTTAACGACACACATACGCCGCCTGTGCCTGACCTGAGATTCAGAGCTCTGAGGAATTCTGTCCCCTTGTCTTCGCAGAACAAATAAACCCCACCTCCAATTACCCCTTCCATAATCCATTTGAGTTCAAGAAAGAGAGATCTCTCTCTTGCAAAAAGTTTGTTCCAGTGCTTAGTCTCCCTCACTGTCAAAACAGTGTGGCTAAGAAAACAGGAAATGGGCGTAGCCCATTAGCCCAACGACTTCAGCTGAGCTACTCTGTGTGCATGAGAACAGTATGCGGTCAGCACCGTTGCTGAAATTAATATGAGATGTATGCTGATGGCGCTGAAGTATCTCCTTCCTGTTTCGGATTTTTAGTCTAGATAGAAAGTTACCTGAAAATAGCTTGGGTAATTCCTAATTATTAAACAAACTGCTCTCAATCCCGCCAGTTCCTTCTGTCATGTTACCTGCGTCAGGGGTTTAAAAAGTTAAATTATTTAAATTAAATATACAGAACACAGGAATTTCCAGAACAGGTCCCCTAATGATCTATTTCTTCACTGTGGTAGATATTACAATATGCTTCAGAGTTAGATGCAAGCCATCATCATAAGCATTATGGACTAACATAATGGGGGGAATTTCCTCCTCAGTCTATACAGTAATCTGCATCAAGCCCCATGTCCCAAAGCCTGAGGTTTTATATCTTTAAACATCTCCATTCCACTGTAAAATACAAATATTCTTAATATTCATACCTATGTCAAATCCTTTTTTGGATATTAAGCAGATAGTTAGATATAAGGGTATATGAGGACAGATTCGATAGATTAATTACATGGCTCCAATCTACAGTGACTTCAATGGAACTATGGCCCACTTACACCCGCTGAAACTTTGACCCATTAATTCCAACAGAGCTATACTGACTTACACCATTTTGAGATCTGACCCATTGCTGGCTAAGGGGCTATTGGAGGCTATTGGAATTGAAATCCTATTTTTGGTCTCAGAACAGGCACCGTGATGAAAGCGCTTTTCACCCTTCCCACAGACTCGTCCCTGTTTTCTCTTCCTCCTAATGTGAATTCTGACCTGCAGAGAATATCTGAAGACCATGGATGTATTGGATCTGATTTAGGCTGCACATATTCTGTGTATAGACTGAGAACGTCCAGCCCTATGGAAGTCATTCCGTGCCCTTAAACCAGTAATAAAACCACTTAAAAAAATTCTTGGCATTTAAGGAAAAGTGAAAGTCTTTTCTACTGAATAAGTTACACAAAACATAAAATATTAGACATCCAAATGCCTTATTTTCAATTTTCTCACTTACTCTGTTTTGTTCTTACCAAAATAAATATCCCCAACAGTCAGGCAACTGTATTTTATGCTGAAGCAAAAACAAAATAAACAAGGTTGAAATAGCCAAAAATCAGAGTGCAGAAAAATCTAACTTCAAAAGAATAATCAGAGATAATGTTTATTCCACTTCGGTTGGAGCCATACTGGTGAGACTTACCAGTGGAGGGAGCTATTTCATTCTTCTCGCTAAACAATGGCATATTGATGATACAGAGTATTTATATTTGCTTCAGTGGCCATTAGGGACAGCACCTCAAGACTCAGAATCACAGGCGAGGCAAAAATGAGATCATTAAAAATCCTGTACATCCTTTTGGAGATTGGGGATAATCACAAAGATTTGTTGTCTCCAATAGTTGGGCATAAGTTCAAGTGTCCTCTGTATTCTCCTTCTTTTAGTTTCCAGATGAGCTGCCCGCATTGCCCTGAATCAGAGCAATTCTCAACTGGTAGCCCCATCGCTGCCAGGAGTACATTGTGACATATATTTGATAACAAAGATTTTAATCTCAGTTGGCATGCTCTGTATCTCTGGACTAATGGCTAGATGAAGAATTGACATTGTTCTTCACACAGGCAATATGGGACACCAGTTTCCACAGATCATTTCTTGGCCTGGAATAACATGAGCAGAGTGGCTAATAAGATTGTGTCCCATCCCTGTTTTTCTCCAGAAGTGAGACAGCAGTGAAAGTTAACACTACAGACAGAAGCTGCATTTTCTATCTTTGCTGTTCTTGACTTTTCCTTTTTGTGCTTGTTTGTCTTGTTTTGTCTTCTAAAAACAGGATCAGACTTCAACAACAATAGGAGCACTAATAACAGTTCCAGACCATCTCAACTAACTAAAAAGTGAGAAAGTCAGGCAGTAGGCATGAGCACAGCATAACCCTGGAAAAAGCTAGAGAGAGCTTCTGTCACTGCTGGCTACATAAGCTGGGGGTGGTAAAGTAAAAAAATTGGTCCTTTCTTTCTTAGGCCCTCCTGAGTTCAGAGAAACAGAAGACTGCATTAAAACAAAATACTAGAGCCCATCAGTTTCTACTTCCAACTGGAACATCCCCAGGGCCCTGAAATGTAGCTAGCTGCTTGGCCCATGTATTCCGTTAACATTAATACCGCAATACATAGAATCATAGAATCATAGAATATCAGGGTTGGAAGGGACCTCAGGAGGTCATCTAGTCCAACCCCCTGCTCAAAGCAGGACCAATCCTCAACTAAATCATCCCAGCCAGGGCTTGGTCAAGCCTGACCTTAAAAACCTCTAAAGAAGGAGATTCCACCACCTCCCTAGGTAACCCATTCCAGTGCTTCACCACCCTCCTAGTGAAAAAGTTTTTCCTAATATCCAACCTAAACCTCCCCCACTGCAACTTGTGACCATTACTCCTTGTTCTGTCATCTGCTACCACTGAGAACAGTCTAGATCCATCCTCTTTGGAACCCCCTTTCAGGTAGTTGAAAGCAGCTATCAAATCCCCCCTCATTCTTCTCTTCTGCAGACTAAACAATCCCAGTTCCCTCAGCCTCTCCTCATAAGTCATGTGCTCCAGCCCCTTAATCATTTTTGTTGCCCTCCGCTGGACTCTTTCCAATTTTTCCACATCCTTCTTGTACTGTGGGGCCCAAAACTGGACACAGTACTCCAGATGAGGCCTCACCAATGTCGAATAGAGGGGAATGATCACATTCCTCCATCTGCTGGCAATGCCCCTACTTATACAGTCCAAAATACCGTTAACCTTCTTGGCAACAAGGGCACACTGTTGACTCATATCCAGCTTCTCGTCCACTGTAACCCCTAGGTCCTTTTCTGCAGAACTGCTGCCTAGCCATTCGGTCCCTAGTCTGTAACAGTGCATAGGATTCTTCCGTCCTAAGTGCAGGACTCTGCACTTGTCCTTGTTGAACCTCATCAGGTTTCTTTTGGCCCAATCCTCTAATTTGTCTAGGTCCCTCTGTATCCTATCCCTACCCTCCAGCATATCTACCACTCCTCCCAGTTTAGTGTCATCTGCAAACTTGCTGAGAGTGCAGTCCACGCCATCCTCCAGATCATTAATGAAGATATTGAACAAAACCGGCCCCAGGACCGACCCCTGGGGCACTCCACTTGAAACCGGCTGCCAACTAGACATGGAGCCGTTGATCACTACCCGTTGAGCCCAACGATCTAGCCAGCTTTCTATCCACCTTATAGTCCATTCATCCAGCCTATACTTCTTTAACTTGGTGGCAAGAATACTGTGGGAGACCGTATCAAAAGCTTTGCTAAAGTCAAAGAATAACACATCCACTGTTTTCCCCTTATCCACAGAGCCAGTTATCTCCTCATAGAAGGCAATTAGGTTAGTCAGGCATGACTTGCCCTTGGTGAATCCATGCTGACTGTTCCTGATCACTTTCCTCTCCTCTAAGTGCTTCAGAATTGATTCCTTGAGGACCTGCTCCATGATTTTCCAGGGACTGAGGTGAGGCTGACTGGCCTGTAGTTCCCCGGATCCTCCTTCTTCCTTTTTTTAAAGATGGGCACTACATTAGCCTTTTTCCAGTCATCCGGGACCTCCCCCGATCGCCATGAGTTTTCAAAGATAATGGCCAATGGCTCTGCAATCACATCCGCCAACTCCTTTAGCACCCTCGGATGCAGCGCATCCGGCCCCATGGACTTGTGCTCGTCCAGTTTTTCTAAATAGTCTCGAACCACTTCTTTCTCCGCAGAGGGCTGGTCACCTTCTCCCCATACTGTGCTGCCCAGTGCAGCAGTCTGGGAGCTGACCTTGTTCGTGAAGACAGAGGCAAAAAAATCATTGAGTATATTAGCTTTTTCCACATCCACTGTTACTAGGTTGCCTCCCTTATTCAGTAAGGGGCCCACACTTTCCTTGACTTTCTTCTTGTTGCTAACATACCTGAAGAAACCCTTCTTGTTGCTCTTAACATCTCTTGCTAGCTGCAACTCCAAGTGTGATTTGGCCTTCCTGATTTCACTCCTGCATGCCTGAGCAATATTTTTATACTCCTCCCTGGTCATTTGTCCAATCTTCCACTTCTTGTAAGCTTCTTTTTTGCGTTTAAGGTCAGCAAGGATTTTACTGTTAAGCCAAGCTGGTCGCCTGCCATATTTACTGTTCTTTCTACACATTGGGATGGTTTTTTCCTGCAACCTCAATAAGGATTCTTTAAAATACAACCAGCTCTCCTGGACTCCTTTCCCCCTCATGTTATTCTCCCAGGGGATCCTACCCATCAGTTCCCTGAGGGAGTCAAAGTCTGCTTTTCTGAAGTCCAGGGTCCGTATTCTGCTGCTCTCCTTTCTTCCTTGTGTCAGGATCCTGAACTCGACCATCTCATGGTCACTGCCTCCCAGGTTCCCATCCACTTTCGCTTCCCCTTCTAATTCTTCCTGCTTTGTGAGCAGCAGGTCAAGAAGAGCTCTGCCCCTAGTTGGTTCCTCCAGCACTTGCACCAGGAAATTGTCCCCTACACTTTCCAAAAACTTCCTGGATTGTCTGTGCACCGCTGTATTGCTCTCCCAGCAGATATCAGGGTGATTAAAGTCTCCCATGAGAACCAGGGCCTGCGATTTAGTAACTTCTGCTAGTTGCCGGAAGAAAGCCTGGTCCACCTCATCCCCCTGGTCTGGTGGTCTATAGCAGACTCCCACCACAACATCACCCTTGTTGCTCACACTTCTAAACTTAATCCAGAGACTCTCAGGTTTTTCTGCAGTTTCATACCAGAGTTCTGAGCAGTCATACTCCTCTCTTACATACAATGCAACTCCCCCACCTTTTCTGTCCTGTCTGTCCTTCCTGAACAGTTTATATCCATCCATGACAGTACTCCAGTCAGGTGAGTTATCCCACCAAGGCTCTGTTATTCCAATGACATCATAGTTCCTTGACTGTGCCAAGACTTCCAGTTCTCCCTGCTTGTTTCCCAGGCTTCTTGCATTTGTGTATAGGCACTTAAGATAACTCGCTGATTGTCCCGCTTTCTCAGACTGAGACAGGAGTCCTCCCCTCTTGCACTCTCCTGCTCATGCTTCCTCCCAGTATCCTATATCCCCACTTACCTCAGGGCTTTGGTCTCCTTCCCCTGGTGAACCTAGTTTAAAGCCCTCCTCACTAGGTTAGCCAGCCTGCCTGCAAAGATGTTCTTCCCTCTCTTTATTAGGTGGAGCCCGTCTCTGCCTAGCACTCCTCCTTCTTGGAACACCATCCCATGGTCGAAGAATCCAAAGCCTTTTCTCTGACACCACCTGCGTAGCCATTCGTTGACTTCCACAATTCGACGGTCTCTATCCAGGCCTTTTCCCTGCACAGGGAGGATGGATGAGAACACCACTTGCGCCTCAAACTCCTTTATCCTTCTTCCCAGAGCCACATAGTCTGCAGTGATCCGCTCAAGGTCATTCTTGGCAGTATCGTTGGTGCCCACGTGGAGAAGCAGGAAGGGGTAGCGATCTGACGGCTTGATGAGTCTCGGCAGTCTCTCCGTCACATCGCGAATCCTAGCTCCTGGCAAGCAGAAGACCTCTCGGTTTTCTCGGTCGGGGCAGCAGATAGATGACTCAGTCCCCCCGAGGAGGGAGTCCCCGACCACCACCACCCTCCTCCTTCTCTTGGGAGCGGTGGTCGTGGAACCCCCATCCCTAGGACAGTGCATCTCATGCCTTCCAATCGGTGGAGTCTCCTTCTGCTCCCTTCCCTCAGATGTATCATCTACTCCACTCTCCGCATTAGTACCTGTGGAGAGAAAATGAAAACGGTTGCTCACCTGTATCTCCATTGCTGGTACATGGACGCTCCTCTTTCTTCTTCTGGAGGTCACATGCTGCCAATTTTCTTCACCGTCCCTCAGTCCCCTCTGCGCAACCTGCTCCGATTCCTCAGAACGTTGTGCCCGTAGAAGCATATCCTGACGTCTGTCCAGGAAATCTTCATTTTCTCGTATGCAACGCAGGGTCGATACTTGTTTCTCCAGACCTCGAACCTTCTCTTCCAATATGGAGACCAGCTTGCACTTTGTAAAGACAAAGTCGCTTCTGTCCTGTGGAAGAAAGACAAACATGGCACAACCTGTGCAGGTTACAACAACTGAACATTCACCTTCCATACTTTCTTCCTTCTAAAGCTTCCTCAGCTGTTGCAGCAACTCACAGAAGCCCGCGAGATGTAAGCCTCAGTGGGCTCTCCCCAGGCGAACTCCCTCTGTTAGCCTCCGCTGTTCGCCGCTCAGCTGGTTCGCTGCTGACTGCCTTTTTATACCAGTCAGGCCCACTCAAGGCCCACCTGGAACAAAGCACTCCCAATTCACACTGTTCAAACAAACAATCAAACAATCAAGCACACGGTCAAACTGACAAACTGTCCCTGCAACAGACACTCAGATACTCACCAACACAGCCCCCTAATGCAGCACTTAGCGTACCTCCTCTCTGGCAGATCCCAGGTAAACATAACCCTCATTGACTGGATACAGCAGCATGCTCAGTTACAGTTGGCTTAAGAATATTATAGAACATTGACATATTTTTATAATAAAATTATATGGACATTTTCCATAAGGAATTGGCTTCAGGTTTGAATACAGTAAAAAACCTCCTCTTCTGGAGGCTAAGGGAGATTCTTGTTTATTCACTGAGTGGATTATTTTAGTTTGGAACCAAAGATTAAAGCTGGGCAGGAAATGGTTTTCCTGTCCCATGAAAATTTTGGAGATTTTAAAAATGTCCCATCCCAAAAGCTGATATTTTCATTTTTTCCACAAACCAAAAAGCTGGGGAAAAATTGATTTTGAACAATCAAAATATTTTCTTCCAATAGTTCAAATTATATGAACCTTTTAAAAAAATAATTAGCTAATTAAGATTTTGAAACAGAGTCATTTTGAACTAAAAAAAGGCAACTTTTCATTTTGAAAATGTAAAAAATGAACATTTAGACAATTTTAAGCTTCTTTTTTCTTTCAATTTTTTTTTGAAATGAGTAATTCATTGAAACTGGCCTTTTCCCACAAGAATATTTCATTTTTTACTAATCAGTATTTTCCAGTGTAGAAAGCACTGGGCTTCAATTGCAGCAAGGGAGGTTTAGGTTGGACATTAGGAAACATTTCCTAACTGTCCGGGTGGTTAACCACTGGAATAAATTGCTTAGGGAGGTTGTGGAAACACCATCATTGGAGATTGTTAAGAGCAGGTTAGACAAACACCTGTCAGGGATGTTCTAGATGGTGCTTTGTCCTGCCATGAGTGCAGGGGACTGGACTTCTGACCTCTCGAGGTCCCTTCCAGTCCTATGATTCTATGATTGATCCAATATTGTGCTCTAATATTTTTCATGGAAACTTTATTAATGCAGGATAAAAAGAACCCCCGTGAATGGGGTTGGGTAGCGGGTCAACTCTTGAATCCCGGAGGAAGTTGCGTCTGAGTGTGCTTCAGTGGATTTATGTCCTCTCACCATTAATCACAATGGGCTAAACTCTATTATCCCTTGGCTCAAGTCTACCTAGCAGAGTTTAAGTGTAAGGCATTTCCATGGGGTAGAAAGTATCCTAACTACAGCTGGCCAAAATTCTTTGGCTGAAACTTTTTTTCAGAGAAAAGTGCACATTCAGCTACACCAGAATGTTTGCCCAATTGTATTGGGTTCTTCGGGATGGAAAAACATCAAATAAATTCATTTCCCCACTGCTAAACCTTGCTGTTCAGTGTCCCACCTCTGCATGGAGGGATGAAAGCAAAGCTCTAAATCAGTGTTGGTGAGAACAGGGGCTTGTTTGCATTGGGAAGTTATTCCTGAGCAAGATAATATGTGAATTTAAGGCACTAGAACTATCCTGGTATGGACACTCTTAATTTACTGGATTAAACTAAACCAGAAAATGGCATTCTTATTTGGCTACGGCTACACTACGGGGGGGCGATCGATTTCAGATACGCAAATTCAGCTACGGGAATAGCGTAGCTGAATTCGACTTATCTGATCCGACTTACCCCGCTGTGAGGACGGCGGCAAATCGACTGCCGCGGCTCCCCCGTCGACGGCGCTTACTCCTACCTGGGCTGGTGGAGTACGCGCGTCGATTCGGGGATCGATTGTCGCGTCCCGACGAGACGCGATAAATCGATCCCCGAGAGATTGATTTCTACCCGCCGATCCGGGCGATAGTAAAGACAAGCCCAAAGGCCATCTAGGGAGTTACGTTAAATAGCTGTAGAGTCGTTTCCCGTGTCGACCAGCCCTAAAGCAATAGGATTGTGTCAGTGGTGAGAATAGGGCTAATCAGTATAGAGCAATAATGAGGGGGGAAGTGTATGATCAAAAGAACTCTGTGAATAGCTGATTTCTTGGTTTGCTGGCTAGTCTGAAACATAAATGAAAAACTTTAGTTTCTGGTTGACCCAAATAGATTTTTTTCCCCACAAATTTCCATGTTTTTGGCTGACCATTTGAATGAAATGGTTTGTTTGATCCGTTGCAGTTTTTGCAATTGTTATATTTTTTAATAAAATTGAAGTAAATTTTGAAACAAAAAGTCTTTTAAATGGGAAACTTAAAATATTTAGACCTTTTAGATTTTTCTGAGGTTTTAGATCAAAGCTAAACAATCCAGCTCATTTGACACAGATTCATAAAATATTTCAGTGAACCCAAATCTGCGTTGCTCAGAAAAAAAGGATTTTGGTCCAACTCCCCTCTCCCCCCGGTTCTAATGAACAATATATGGTGATACTCAGAGTAAAACTATCCCAATTCGGATTAGTCCTGAGGCTCACATTTTCAACAGTGAGGGTGGTTAACGGCTGGAATGAACTACCAGGGGACGTGACGGTTTATCCAGCGAGAGCTGCTGCCAAATCAAGACCCGATGGCTCTCCGGAAGAGACGCTTAATAAAATGCCAGTTAATGGGCTTAATACCGAGGATAACTGTATAGGAGTGTGACCTGAGTTATACAGCCAGACTAAATGATCTCATTGTCCTTTCTAGCCCTTAAAATATATGATAAATTTATAGCATTGCTGTAAGTAAACCTATAAAATCACTATATGGCAGTGACAACGAGGAGTCCTGTGGCACCTTAAAGACTAACAAATGTATCACGATAGTTTATGCCCAGATACATTTGTTAGTCTTTAAGGTGCCACAGGACTCCTCGTTGTCTTTGCTGAAACAGACGAACACGACTACCCCTCTGAAATATATGGCATTGGTGGGGGTAACATTACATGAGCATTATTATTGATACTACTTCATTAATTCATTAGTATTGGGCTTAATCCCAACCCCATTCTGTTAGGTGCTGTACCAACATATAACAAAACAAAACAAAACCCAACCTCTGGCCAAAGGAGCTTGTAATGTAAGCTTAAAATAAGAGACAACGATACAGATGACAAACAGATGGGGAGCAGCACAAGGTGACAACAAGATGATTGAGAATAAAGCTGTATAACAAGTATATAGAGCCTTGTCAGAATTTGATTTTTAAGTTTTTTATCATTTTAATTGATAATATCAATGTTTATTTTTAAGGCTTTTTTATTTTAAATGTTTAAACCTTTATAATTGCGGGAAATTATGGGGGATCAGACAATGGGAGGTCAGACATTTTTTTTAATGACAGTCGACACTGAGATTCAAAAAGTTCAAGCTTTATAACTGTTAAAACACAAATTGTCAACATCACTTGTCAAAATAGATCAAAAAAATATCCTTAAATCAAACTCAAATACATTCTGAAGCTGCAATTTTTCTTACTTTGCCTATCTGTAAATTTCAATTATTATTGATGGCAACATTTTTTTCATTGGTTTGTGTGCATATGGTGAAATCAATATTTACCAACCTTTATTGAGAAAAATTTATTCCTTCCCAGCCTAAGTATATACAATAACACTGTTAAGAATAGATGTATATAGCACTAGTATGAATATAGATGTGATCAATGTAAAGACAAGTGCAAAGACAAGTACTTCACTCTAGAAGGGAAAATCAAATGCATAAATACAATGTGGGGAATAACTGGCTAGGGAGAAGTGCTGCTTAGATGGATCTGGGAGTTCAAGTGGATCACAAGTTGACTATGAGCCAACAATGAGGTGCAGTTGTGAAAAAGGCTGTCTAGGGTGTATTACCAGGTATGTTGTACGTATGTAAGACCAGGGCGGTGATTATTTGGCTCTGCTTGGCACTGGTGAGGCCTCAGTTGAAGTTCTGTGTCTAGGTTTGGGAGCCACACTTTAGAAAAGATGTGGGCAAATAGGAGAGAGTCCAGAGGGGAACAACAAAAATGACAAAAAGGGTTTACAAAACCTGATTTATTAGGAAAGTTTTTTTAAAAATGGGCATGTTTTGTTTTGAGACAAGACGACTGAGGAGGGACCTGATAACAGTCTTCAACTACGTTAAGGGCTGTTATAAAGGGGATAGAGATCAATTGTGGCAGCCCGTATGAGGCCCAGACACTAAAGAGAGGAAAAGCATTGAATTCTCATAATGCGAGTCACATACTGAGCATTAATTAAAGTAACACATTAAGAAATTAAACCTAGAAGCAAGTTTATTTTATTTTTAATCTCAGATAACCTTGCAGGGCACCATTTCAAATAGATTAATGGTCAAGAAACAAGGAAAGGTGTCTATATTCCAACAGCCACATAATGACAGGACATTAGGTAACATCGTTCCTCTCAAGCAATTGTAAAACATAATTTCCACATGCTACATCAGTTCTTTGAGTTTCATTTAATTCTTGTACGACATTTGTGATACACAAATCAAGGCAGTAACACATAGAACATACTACGATCCTTCTTCCAATTGTTCTTCTCAATTGACTGGAATTGTCATGGTGAACAAATTAGCTGAGAATGTTTTTCCAGTCTATCACCCTCTTAAGAGCATCCTTAACCTCCTTGTTCCTCAGGCTGTAGATCAGGGGGTTCAACATGGGGACCACCAGGGTATAAAACACAGCAGAGATTTTCTCCTGTTCCAGTGAGTAGCTGGAACTGGGCTGTATGTGGCTTAAGCTCACAGGTCCATAGAACATGGTGACAGCTGTCAGATGAGAGGCACAGGTGGAGAAGGCTTTGCGCCTGCCCTTGGCGGAGCAGATCCTCAGGATAGAGAAGAGGATGTACAGATAAGAGATTATGACAATCAGGAGGGTGGACATGGCAATAACCCCAGAGAACGCTACAAGCAAAATCTCACTGATGTGGTTATCAGAGCAGGCGAGCTTCAGCAATGGGTTAGTGTCACAAAAGTAATGATTGATGACGTTGGGTCCGCAGAATGACAACTCAGCAAGCCACATGTGTGGGTCAGTGAGTTCATGAGCCCCCCTACATATGAGCTGGCCACTAGATGAATACAGACTCTCTTAGACATAACAGCGGTGTAGAGCAGAGGGTTACAGATGGCTACATAGCGGTCATACGCCATCACGGCCAGCAGGAACCCTTCTGTGGTCACAAACACAACAAAAGAGAAGTGTTGAGCAATACAGGCAGAGTAAGAAATGCTTTTACTCCCCACTAAGAAATTCACCAGCATCCTTGGAGCGAAGACTGAGGAGTAGCAGAGGTCAACAACGGACAGGTCACTGAGGAAGAAGTACATGGGGGGGTGGAGTCGGGGATCAACCCTGATCAACACAATCATCCCAAGCTTCCCCACCAGCGTAAGAACATAGATCACCAGGAACGCCGCGAAGAGGGGTATCTGCAACTCCTGACGCTCCGTGAGCCCCAGGAGGATGAACTGGGTCACCATGCTGTGATTGCCCTCAGCCATTTATACAGGGGTGCATGAAACCATACCTGCCGGGATAACAAGAGTGAGCAGCATGGAAGAAGGAAATTTCATGGCATGAATTAAATCTGAATGACACCACCGGGCTTGAATGTGGGTAATGAATATCTGACAGGAAACCAGCCGCCATGATGTCTGGGAAGAGCTGGGATGGACCTTTAAATTTACACTCCCTTTTTAACAGGGCTGAGGTTTTCAAGGCTGTCTAGGAGATTTAGACATCCAAGTCTCCATAAAATTGACTGGAATTAGGCATCCAGTTCCCCATAGGGAGTTTCCGGATTCATGTACATTATCACAAATTTTCTCCAATGAAATATACCTGGCATGGGTTTGAGTTTGAGCTAGGTACTTTATATTGTCTGCTCACTGAGGGTAAGTTAGAAAGCACTCATACTTTAAATCCTTCCAGATTAGGGTGACCAGACAGTAAATGTGAAAAATCGGGATGGGGGTAGGAGGTAATTGGAGCCTATATAAGAAAAAAGACCCAGAAATCGGGACTGTCCCTATAAAATTGGGACATCTGGTCACCCTATTCCAGATAATCCTTTTAGATGACTACAATGTCTGTTATGTCCCAGTCACTTGGTTACTGCTGCTTCATAACACATCCCCTGGCAGTGTTGCTAATCCCAAGCATTTGAAAACCATTATCAGGCTTCCAAAAATCATGCAGTTGGCTTAAAATCTTGAGATCTTTTAAAAATAATACACAAAGGGTTTAGAGAGGGGGCAGGGAAGTGTAATTCTGTTTTGTGCAAGATTTTATATTTCAGAATTTGGTTTAGGAACAAACCCACAGTTTTTGAAAAGTCTCTGGAAAAGGGAATGGATCCCTGGAGTCATGGACACTGAGAATTTTGGATGTTCCCAGCCCCCAGGGCAATCTGCATGTGTATCTGCTCCAAGGCCATGGACTCTGGAAGCTCTGAGGTTGCTAGCAGGCCACTGGGCAGGTTGCAAAGGAGCTGGGCAGGTGAACTAGCAGAAACCAGGCAGGATTCTGATGTAGGCAGAGTTTCCTCAATTCCGTGGTGCTGCAGTGAAATTGGCCCTTCTTGACGAAATGTTCCAATTTCACTCAGTCAGCAAATTGCAATGGAACAATGTTTCTGGGCCCTGGAGAGAGTCACGTTTTCAAGCTTTTCTTAGCAACCCTGAGGGCTCGAAACATACTTAAAAAAAAATCTGAGATTCTTAACTGATTACATGACTGAAGGAGCTGAGGCTTTAAGAGAAGCACCAAATACCGTGAGAACTGGTAAGTGTGCCTTCAATCTATGCTATCCTTGCTCTAGGAGGTTTCTGGCCACTTGTCTCCAGTCCCAGTTTCTTATGCCTACTAGTGGTACACACTGCCAGGTCCTTCATCTCTCTAGGTCATTCGCCGTGACACAGGAATATGATACAGGCGGGAAATGGTGAAGGAATAACATTGGCACAGAAGCAACAATGGAAGGCTGTGTGCAAGGCTCTGAAGGAGGGAGGGAGGATGCTTGGAAGAGGGAGCATAGGGGGATTACATGAAGCCACAGGTGAGAGAATGAGATAAAAGGAGAAAATGCTGTATCAGAGAGGAGTGTGAGGAGAGTGGAGAGAGAAAGAAGGAAGAAAGAAGGCTGAAGAGACATGAAGGCAAAACTATGTAACACCTCAAAAGTGAGGCTTTCTCCATTTGCTTCCTTCTTCTGGCTCCCCCGTCCCCATTGAATCGAACACAAACAGCTTGTTTTCAATCCAAGCCCCTTCACACTCTATCAACACCATGAGGCTCCTCTGCTATTGCAATGTCATCTACCGCCTCTGCCCTCCCACTGCTTCCCATTGGTTACAGTTTTCAAACAAACACGACCATGACTGGGGCTGCCGCAGTGCAAATAATTACTGTTATTTCCCCCTTATGGTTAGAGACCGGCCACACCAGAACCCACTGGATCCAAGTGTCCGTCCTCCCCCCCCCCCACTCACACACATACACAACACTGGATAATGGTCAGACTGGCAGTAGGGGCACTAGATTGAGATAGTCCTTTAATTCCTGGCTCTGCTTCACACTCCCTCTCTTACTATGTTTTTCCAGAGAACCTAGTACAGTGGGGCCTTGACCTCTAATTGATAACACAACAACAATAAATACAAATTTTATAACCCTGATTTATCTCTATAATTGGCTGAAAAGCCCAGAATCTGAAAATCCTCAAAGGTTGAAGAAGTCGGATCTGAATCTGATTCCAGATCTGAAGTGTGTAACTCAGATTCATCTCTATGTATAATCCTGGATTCTTACCTAATATCCATCCGGACCTTTCAGGGTCTTCCATGAACCATGTCCATTGCCACTGTAATTTACCCTGAGACAGAAAAATGAACAAACGAACAATGTCTGTCTCAACTTGCAATGTTGACTGCGCTAACATCACATTTCCAAGTAAATGGAGAAAATGGAAAGTTATGTCCAGGAATCAGAACTGAAGGAAAATAGCTATCCCACCTCCACTGAAGGAAAGAAGTATTCTATCATAGCTACTGGTGGAAGAGAGAGTTCAATCACTCTTTATCCCTAAGGGATCATGTTAGGGCACCAAAAACCTTATATATTCATTTCTGTGGCATTTAAGGATCAAGTCTCTGAAGTCACACCTCCAATTATAGTCTCAAGCCAGGCACAGAGGGGCTCATTACAATGCCCTCCTTGGTGCCCTAACATGCTAAGTAGATTTGTTTATTTGTCTTTGCTCAGTTTTACGGAAAGCTCTCGCTGTTTTGCTAAGTCACAGGAAGAAGTCTCAAGAGCAGTGTAACTGGAAATGAATGGCTCAGTCTTTCTTTCTGTAGGGAGCACTCAGTGAATTCAGCGTCAAAGTTAGGCTTAAAAGAAATCCAGATGTGTTAAACTATGGAAAAAGCACAGTTACAGCGAACAAACAACTGTAACTTTGTTCGTGTAGATGCCAAGCAATCACCCTATCCTTACAATTAGTGCCTAATAGTGCCTTACAATTTACTGCCCCTGATTGGGTAAAACTGATTTTTCCTACAGTTTATGGCCAGAAGAGGTCAATGTGATCATCTAATCTGACCTCCTGCATAACAAAACCTTGCCCAATAATTTATGTATCGAGCCTATAATTATTATTTTTTCTTGCTCTCACACATCTTTTAGCTAGATATCCAGTTGGAATGACTTCAAGTGACAGACAATCTACCATTAGCAGGAGTGTTGTAAGCAAGACAAGAGAAGTAATTCTTCCACTCTACACAGCTCTGATAAGGTCTCAACTGCAGTATCGTGTCCAGTTCTGGGCGCCACATTCAGGAAACATGGGGACAAATTGGAGAGAGTCCTGAGAAGAGCAACAAAAATGATTAAAGGTCTAGAAAACATGACTTATGAGGGAAGATTGAAAGAATTAGGTTTGTTTAGTCTGGAAAAGAGAAGACTGAGAGGGGACATAACAGTTTTCAAATACCTAACAGGTTGTTACAAGGAGGAGGGAGAAGAATTATTCTCCTTAACCTCTGATGATAGGACAAGAAGCAATGGGCTTAAATTGCAGCAAGGGAGGTTTAGGTTGGACATTAGGAAAAAATTTCTAATCGTCAGGGAGGTTAGGCACTGGAATAAATTGCCTAGGGAGGATGTGGAATCTCCATAATTGGAGATTTTTCAGAGCAGGTTAGATGTTCTTGATGGTGCTTGGTCCTGCCATGAGTGCAGGGGGCTGCCCTTGATGACATCTTGAGGTCCCTTCCAGTCCTATGATTCTATCATGGATCGAGTGATGCTTTTTGTTAAGATGGCTGGTGCTGGTAGCTGGGTATGGCTCTGTTTTTTGCCCCCTTCCTCTGCCTGCCCAGTTCTCAGCTCGAGGATACCGCTGCTTCTGTAGGCCACGCAGCAGGCTCCCCAGCCTTTAGAATTGCTTTTCCCCCTGCCCTGTGTCTGAGCTGTGTTGGGAGCAGGGGAGTGAGATGAAAACTCCGCGGTGTTTGGGTGAGGGCAGAAAGGGGGTGGCAGCAGTAGGAGGCAGAAGGGATCAAATTGCATGAAAAAGAGGGAAAATGTTTGACTGGGCGTCGTGGGTCTGAAAGGCAGTGGGCTAGGGGTTAGGCAGTGATTCCCCAGACCTTTTCAATCTCTCCATTCCTGAGGGGGGGTGTCCTGTTGTGTCATACATATAAAATCAAAAGATCCTAGAAGGAGCCTGGCATGTGGTTGAAACTTGCCCGTAGTTCAGTGTTGTTTGTTTTACAGTAGTGACTGGAGGTGCAAACAGAGACCAGAACCCCAGGGTCCTTGATTTCAATGGGGCTTCTTACAGTCTAAAGCATGTTAAGCATGTGCTTATGTTTCCTTGGATTGGGGCTAGTGTGCTCAGTACCTTGCTGGTCTGAGCTTTATTCTGGGTGAGCTGAGAAGTTGGGAAATGTCTGTAGATCCTAGGAGAGCTGTTAAAGCAGCACTGCAAAGAAACTGGAGGGATTTGACAGCTTTATATGGCATAGTGTATGGATGCGGATGCTTAAAGGATACTAAACATCATGCTTCAGGACTTAACCAAATCTCTAATTATTAGAGATCATGGCAGGATGTGGGGAAGGGCTGATTATTCCACATCTGCCTATTGAAAGTTATTAAACCCTCTTTTGAAACCTCTGGTACTAGCCACTAGCAGAGACAAGACACTAGATGGAGCTCCGGTCTGATCCAATCTGGCAATTTCTGTGTGTTTATTCAGTGTTTCATAAAAAGACCGGTGAATCCAAATGCTTCTGCAGACCAAATTCCTTCTAAAGAGAGAATCTGCACCAGTGGGTGCTGTCCTATTCCAAACTGAGTGACTGTCCGGGTCTGTCACATCTTATACTGGGATCACGTTCCGCAGTTAGAGCGTAAAGCGGAAATCGCGTATAGTCAAAATTACGTTGAGTGGAATGGCGGGCGGAATCGCCCGCACTAGAGGTACCGTATTAAAATTGTTATTTTTCTCTCTCTTTTTTTTTTTTGCCGACTGCGTAAAGCTGAAATCGCGCATGTTAAATGCGCGTAAGATGCGACAGACCTGTAGGCACTTATCGGCCTGAGAGGGGGTGCTTGTGACAGGCGGGTTTCGAGGCCATTAAACTGAAAATTGAAATCTGAAGTCAGATTTGATTCAGGTCTCTCTTAAACTGCTATAAACAGATGCAAATCAAGAGGAATGGCACTGAAATCCCCTGGAGTTCCAGCTGTGTAAAACCTGTGTAAACCAGATCAGAATAATAATAATAAAAATCTCTACCCCAGCCATATACTCCACTGTACAGAGCTGTCTCCATGGGGTACTCCTGGGGGAATTCTGCACCAAAACAATATTTTAAAATTCTGCATATTTAATTTGTCAAATAACACTATATAATCACACCGGTTTCAATTATTTTGGTAATTTTTCAAAATACCTGCCAGCCACAGGGCCCCCCTGGCCCAGACACCTGCACCCCCTACAGTCCCCCAGAGCCCAGCTGCAGCCTTCCCAGCTCAGACACTCGCACCCCTCCGTTTCCAAAGCCCAGGGATCCAGAGAGAGAAACAACCTGATGCTGGGCCCTGTGCTTGTATGGAGTTTCCTGCATGTCACCTCCTCCTTTCAAGGAGTGCCAATGTAAGGGGACTGTTGCCCCCTTACTAACATTCAGTGGGGGTGTTTTGGTGGCTAGCTCCCAGCACTAAAAGGGGAAGGGTCGATGGCAAATCAGGAGCCTGAGACTGACAGTCCCCAGGAACAATGGGTAGAGGCCAATGCTCAAGATCAGCCTGATTGACAGGGTGGGCAGGCTAATCAGAGAATCAGGAGACCGGGGGGTCCCGTCCTCCCTGTGAGCTGGAATTGCCTGGGTCAGACTGAGTGTGGCCGAGCTAAGGAGAGAGCAGGGGCCCAAGCTAGGCTGCTGGGAGCAGAGCTGCAGCCCCAAAGCCAGAGCACAGCCCAGAGAGAGCAGAGCTGCCCTGGGAGGAGAGCTGCAGCAACCAGAGCCAGAGGGGCCAGACAAGCAGCCAGGAAGCAGGTCAGAGCTGGGAGCAGGGTCACAGAAGCAGCCTGCAGAGTCCGGGCACTTCGGCGGCGGGTCCCGGAGCGAGTGAAGGATCCGCCGCAGAATTGCCGCCGAAGACCCGGAGCGCGGAAGGACCCCCCGCCGCCGAATTGCCGCCAAGGATGGCAAATGCCGCCCCCCCCAAATCCTGGCACCCTAGGCGACCGCCTAGGTCGCCTAAATGGAAGCGCCGGCCCTGGGGCTAGGACAGAGGGTTGGGGTGTGGGGGGATGAGGGCTCTGGCTGGAGGTGTGGGCTCTGGGGTGGGGCAGGGCTGGGGATGAGTTTAGGGTGCAGGCAGGCTACCCTGGGACTGGAGCCAGAGAGGAGGACTCCCCCCAGCCCTCTCCCTGCCGGCAGCAGTGAGCTCTGGGGTAGGGACCCCCTTCTCCCTCCCTGGCAGCACACTCACCCCCCCCCCCCACTGTCACTGCACGTGCTCCTAGGGCCCCTCTCAGGTCCAGGAATCCCCCTCGCCTCCTCTGTGGTGGGTGCCATGCCGGGGGGGGGGGGCCTGCTATCACATGTGCACCTCCTCCCCTGCTGCTGCCCCTCACTGTAGGCTCACTGGGGGTGGGGGATGGGGCTGCCCCTTGCCCAGCGTGGGGCAAGAGCGGTGACTGCGGGCAGGGAGGGCAGCTGTACTGGTGGAGGGTCCCACTGGAAAATGAAAGGGTCTGAGGGGGAAGGGCAGCCTGCCCTGGCAGTAGTGCGGGGGGGCACTAGGACCCTGCAGCGGCAGTTAATGCAGGCAGGCAGCATGGAGCTGCAGGGGAGGGGAGAGACAGGCTCTGCTCCAGGACCCAGCGAGGTGCATGGGGGCAGCAAAGGGGGGCCGGGGCACACTCAGGGGAGGCACGGGGGGGGCAGCGGGTGGAGCCAGGGGGGAGACCCGGCCTGAACATTCGTGGAGCCGGGCCCCGGACCCGCAATATTGCTGGAGCCAGGAGGAGGGGTCAGAGAGGGAGTGAATGCTCCATTTTCTCCATATTGGCCCGTACCGGCTTACTTTCACCTCTGCTGAGTGCTGAGTTTGGGGCCCGACTTGAGCCGCCCTGCAGGGCCCAGCCAATCCACCTGTGGGGGCTGAGACGTGTCTGAAAATCACCTACCTCGAAGGTGTCTGGAGTTGGGCACCCAAACTCATGAGTCACGTTTGTAAATCGTGGCTCTCCCCGTGGCGGGGTTAAAGGTCAGAGCTAGTGGACGGGACACGTGGCCCCACGGCCATGGAGACGTTTAGGTTGAAAATGGCAAAAGTGGCTGTGGATTTTGGCTGTTTCAGTTTCGGGGTTCCCCATTTGCAACACCTAGAACCTGATTGTCTGAGACGCCTGAGCACCCCCCTCCTCCCGCTCAGCCCTTCGGGAGCCCAGACCCTGCAAGTGTCCGGAGGGGACCCTATGAACTAAGAGCCAAAATTCCTGGGCACATTGGACAATGGCAGGATTCAGAGACTTTAAACAAATGGCCGATAAAGCCCCATTAATGTCTGTTCTACCCCCTGAGCGACAGGGCTCTGGGGAGGGTGGGAGAGATGAGACCACGGACCCCTCGTGTTGTTAAACAGCAGCCCCTCCCACGGGGTAAGCAGTGACATCTATTGGCTGCAAATAGGGGCAGGCCAGTGGCCCATCTGCGTTGGTGGCCGACCTGCCGTGGTGCCAGCCAGGCCCTGCTGCTTCAGAGGAAGGAAATTTCTCTAGTGCCCAGTTCAGTCAGTCGTCCGTGTCCCGTCCCGTCCCCCTCCCCCCCCCCACCCCCCCATGGGCCAATGAGCAGCTGCTGCCCTGCCAGCCTTAGGGCAGACCCTCCCTGCCCCACGACCCGATACCCATTGTAGGGATATTAAAGAAGGTACTAACAGTGATTCCCCCAAGAGACAGTGACCCCCTCATAATTTGGCCCCCACACTTTAAAATTCAACAGTTTCACCAAGTACAAAAATCTCTTGGGTCTTCTGTTAAAACTTGTAAGCTACTGTCTGTAGAAACCATTGATTATATCTATCCTGTGAAAGATACTTTACTACTATGTAAAACTTACAAACAAGTTAACTGACTTTGTTCTTGAAGTAATTGATACAATGTAAACAAACACTATAAGCTGTTAAGTAACTTTCACTTCATTCAAGGGCTCCTAGGACAGACCCCCCCACCCTCTGTGATTAAAGGGCCGGGAGTCTCAAATGAATTAGCACACACCCCGAAAGTGGTGGAGACAGTAAATTAAAATATGGTTAAGGTATGGAATGTATGCTGATGAATGCTTGATATACATGAATGGTTAGGGAGGTGCCAGCCTAGAAAGAAAGTATCCATCGGCCAAAGAATGTGTCAAGTGGATGACCAGACAACCCCCGGAGGGTAAACTGGGATCCACCCCATCACCTGGAAGGATGAGAAACACAAACTTTGGACAGTGTGGAGCCACCAGGAATGTGCCACTTTGGACAGGAATGTGCCATCTGCTGATTGAGTCAGCAACAGCAGGATGAAACAGCTCCCATAGACTAACATAGGAATTAAATCCTATAAGAATGGACTCTCAAGACTGATGACTTTGAGTCTCTGGTTCTGCTTCCAACCTCCAGGAGCATCAGGTGCACCTGACACAGACTCGGCTCCATCCTCATGACCAAGATACCTGGCCAGTAACTTGGCATGAGCAACTTCTAGGCTGGTAACTATAACACCTATACAGAACTTGAATGAATGATTGTGTGAATGAATCTATCTATCTATATATGTGTGTGTGTGTGTGTGTATAAGGAATAAGTAGTGATAGGAATAAGTAGTCAAACAACGTTGTTTACTTTTATCTTTTGCTTTACCATTATATTTACAATAAATGTGGCATCTTTGCCTTATCCCTCTTAATAAGATCCTGCTGGTTTTTATTCTATTTGTATAACACAGATGATACATGGATCTAATCAGGATCATCATACTTGGTAGACTGTAACTTTTCCATTGACACCTTACATGAGACACTTTGTATCAAGTTTGTTGCATTTGTAACAGTGGCAGCAACAATAATACAAATGGTCATTTTCAATCATACAGCATCACAAACATAATCGAGGAAATTACTGATCTGGGGGACGTTAGCCCCAATCCCACGTGATTAACAAAAAATGGTCCAAAGCAAACCCGGCTGTCATTCTATATCAAACAATATAAATAAGGGCTACAAGAGACCCGTTTCTCTTTGATACTTATCCATATAATCTGAGCACCTCACAATCTTTGAGACATTTATCCTCACACACCCTGGGAGGTAGGGTGGTGCTATTATCCCCCTTATACAGAGGGGAAATAGAGGCACAAAGAGGCTAAGTGACTTGCCAAAGGTCACACAACAGGAAGTCTGTGGCAGACCAGGGACTTGACCCCATCGCTTCCAACACGTAGGCCAGGGGCCTAACCACTGGACCATCTTGCTTCTCTCCAGGTCACAGCTCAGCTTTGCTGGTGCAACTCCCATTGACGCCAACAGCCAATTTAGCCCACCAGGTTCTAAAGCTGAGCAGCAAGGGTCAGGAGTGATCAATAGCACCCCCCTCGCGACTGGAGAGCAAAGAACGGCGGGAGAGGCCTTCTCTCTCTATCTGCACCGGACTTCTCGGGGGCAACCCCCAGAGGTTTCTAGCAATTTCCTGCTACGGCCCAGCGCCATCGTAGGAAGAGGGGGCCCCAGGAGCTGAACAGATCCCACCAGTGCAGGCCTCTTCCTGCGATTTCAAGCCCACGTTCCCACCAGCTTCCCGGAGGCGCTGAGTTTCTGCCTCTTGTCCGGTTTTGGAGGGAGGCTAGTGGGTGCAGCAGAGCAGGGAGGCCTGGCGGGGTCTAGCTGCCCACTGTGGTACGGGACCCACAAGGCAGGCTGGCTCTCGGTTTAGATCCCTTCTCAGGCCTGGTCTACACTACGCCTTTAATTCGGATTTAGCGGCTTTAATTCGAATTAACGCTGGACCCGTCCACACAACGAAGCCATTTAATTCGAATTAAAGAGCCCTTTAATTCGATTTCTGTACTCCACCCCGACGAGCGGAGTAGCGCCAAAATCGAATTTGTCAATTCGAATTAGCGTTAGTGTGGCCGCAATTCGATGGTATTGGCCTCCGGGAGCTATCCCACAGTGCACCATTGTGACCTCTCTGGACAGCAATCTGAACTCGCATGCACTGGCCAGGTAGACAGGAAAAGGAAAAGCCCCAGGAGAATTTGAATTTCATTTCCTGTTTGCACAGCGTGGAGAGCACAGGTGACCACAGATACCACAGATACCTCAGCTCATCAGCACAGGTAACCATGCAGGCTGATAATCGAAAAAGAGCACCAGCATGGACCGCACGGGAGGTACTGGATCTGATCGCTATATGGGGAGAGGATTCAGTGCTAGCAGAACTTCGTTCGAAAAGACGAAATGCCAAAACTTTTGAAAAAATTTCCAAGGGCATGATGGAGAGAGGCCACAATAGGGACTCAGATCAGTGCCGCGTGAAAGTCAAGGAGCTCAGACAAGCCTATCAAAAAGCAAAGGAGGCAAACGGTCGCTCCGGGTCAGAGCCGTGGACATGCCGCTTCTACGCCGAGCTAAATGCAATTCTAGGGGGGGCCGCCACCACTACCCCACCTGTGACCGTGGATTCCGGGTCGAGGATAGTCTCATCAGCTACACCTGAGGATTCTGCGGATGGGGAAGAGGAGGAGGACGAGGAGGACGAGCTTGCAGAGAGCACCCAGCACTCCGTTCTCCCCAACAGCCAGGATCTTTTTCTCAGCCTGACTGAAGTACCCTCCCAAGCCTCCCAAGCCAGTACCCAAGACCCTGACCCCATGGAAGGGACCTCAGGTGAGTTTACCTTTTAAAATATAAAACATGGTTTAAAAGCAAGCGTTTTTTAATGATTAATTTGCCCTGAGGACTTGGGATGCATTTGCGGCCAGTATAGCTACTGGAAAAGTCTGTTAACGTATCTGGGGATGGAGCGGAAATCCTCCAGGGACATCTCCATGAAGCTCTCCTGGAGGTACTCCAAAAGCCTTGCCACAAGGTTTCTGGGCAGTGCAGCCTTATTCCGTCCTCCATGGTAGGACACTTGACCACGCCATGCTTGCAGCAAGTAATCTGGTATCATTGCCTGACAAAGCCTGGCAGCGTATGGTCCCGGTGTTTGCTGGCATTCAAGCAACATCCGTTCTTTATCTTGCTGTGTAATCCTCAGGAGAGTGATATCGCTCATGGTAACCTGGTTGAAATACGGGAACTTAATTAAGGGGACAGAGGTGGCCGTTCCTACTGGGCTGTTTGCCTGTGGCTGAAAAGAAATCCTTCCCTGCAGTTAGCCAAGCACGGGGGGGGGGGGGGGGAGGGAGAGAATTGGCCCTGAGCTTTTCGCGTTTGGCTAGCAGGGATCTTCCCTGTTACCAGCCACGCGGTCGGGGGAGGGGTACATTGATCATCCCAGGGAATTCATGGCGGGGGGGTGAGTTTGGTTTCTGCAGGGATCTTCCCTGATACCTGCCACGCGGTGGGGGGAGGGGTACATTGATCATCCCAGGGAATTCATGGCAGGAGGGGGGGGGTGGTTAGTTTGGTTTCTGCAGGGATCTTCCCTGATACCTGCCACGCGGTGAGGGGAGGGATAAAGCGATCATCCCAGAGAATTGGATGGTGGGGGGGTTAGTTTGTTTTCTGCTGCTTAAGGTTAACAGGAAAACCGCAGCAGTCAACAGGCTTTGCTTGGTATGTGGGAAAGGAGGGCGCAGAAGCCGAAAGACAATGGCTTACCATGGCTGCCTGCAAGCTGAATTCTGTTGCCCGGACCTGCGTCTGTGATCTCTAACACCAAAGCCACAGGCACTCAATATTAAGATGGAAAATGCGACCTTGTACTGAAATCACATGTGCTATGTAATGTGAATAGTGTTTTTCACCATGAAAGAGTATAAGCATTGTTCTGTAAAATGTATCAGTTTAAAAACTTCTCTCCTTTCTTTCAACCCTCCCTCCAGCAGCTGCAAATTTATCAAGCCTCCCTCCTCCGTCCCGAAGGCTATCTCAGATAAGGAGGCGTAGAAAGAGGATGCGAGACGAGATGTTCACAGAAATAATGGAATCCACCCGCAATGAAAGAGCTCATTTGAATGAGTGGAAGGACACTGTATCTAAATTTAGGAAAGATGCCAGTGAACGTGAGGTCTTGAGGGACGCTCGAGATGAGAGGTGGCAGGCTGCAACGCTGGGGCTGCTGCGTGAGCAAACGGACATGCTCCGGCGTCTGGTGGAGCTTCAGGAACGGCAGCAGGAGGATGACAGAGTGCCGCTGCAGCCGCTGTATAACCTCCCTCCCCCCTCACCATGTTTCATATCCATATCCCCCTCACCCAGACGTGTAAGAACGCGGGGGGGGGGGAGGCTCTGTACACCTTCCCATTCCACCCCAGTGGACAGCCCAACCAAAAGGCTGTCATTATATTGAATTTATTCAGTGGCCTTTTACTTCCCTCCTATCCTCCTCCCAAAACTCACCCAGATTACCTTCTTGGTTCTCTTCCTATGTTTATAATCACTTAATAAAGAATACATGATTTTTAAACGGGGAGGGTGGGTTCCTTACAGAGAATGAATGAGTCAATAAAGGGGGCTGGTTTTCATAACACAGTGCCGCTACAGCCCCTGTATAACCCCCCTCCCCCCTCACCATGTTCCATAGCCTCCTCACCCAGACGTGTAAGAACGCGGGGGGGGAGGCTCCGTACACCTTCCCATTCCACCCCAGTGGACAGACCAAGCAAAAGGCTGTCATTTTTTTAACCATTTTTTAATGGCCTTTTCCTTCCCTCCTCCCAAACCCCACCCGGGTTCCCTCCCTCTTTTTATAATCTATGAATAAAGAATAAATGATTTTTAAACGATAGTGACTTTATTTTGGTTTGAAAGCAAGCTGGGGGAAGGGGGAGGGTGGGTTCCTTACAGAGAATGAGTCAATAAAGGGGGCGTGTTTTCATGAAGGAGAAACAAACTGAAATTTCACACTGTAGCTTGGCCAGTCATGAAACTGGTTTTCAAAGCTTCTCTGATGCACACTGCTTCCTGGTGTGCTCTTCTAATCGCCCTGGTGTCTGGCTGCGTGTAATCAGCAGCCAGGCGATTTGCCTCAGCCTCCCACCCCGCCATAAAGATCTCCCCCTTACTTTCACAGAGATTGTGGAGCACACAGCAAGCAGAAATAACAATGGGGAGATTTCTTTGGCTGAGGTCAGAGCGAGTCAGTAGCGATCTCCAGCGACCTTTTAAACGGCCAAATGCACATTCTACCACCATTCTGCACTTGCTCAGCCTGTAGTTAAACAGCTCCTGACTCCTGTCCAGGCTGCCTGTGTATGGCTTCATGAGCCATGGCATTAAGGGGTAGGCTGGGTCTCCAAGAATAACTATTGGCATTTCAACATCTCCAACGGTCATTTTCTGGTCTGGGAAGTAAGTCCCTTGCTGCAGCCCTTTAAACAGAGTAGTGTTCCTGAAGACGCGAGCATCATGAACCCTTCCCGGCCAGCCCGCGTTGATGTTGGTGAAACGTCCCTTGTGATCCACAAGTGCTTGCAGCACCATTGAAAAGTACCCCTTGCGGTTTATGTACTGGCTACCCTGGTGCTCCGGTGCCAAGATAGGGATGTGGGTTCCATCTATCGCCCCACCACAGTTAGGGAATCCCATTGCAGCAAAGCCATCCACTATGACCTGCACATCTCCCAGAGTCACTAGCTTGTGTAGCAGCACCTCAGTGATTGCTTTGGCTACTTGCATCACAGCAGCCCCCACAATAGATTTGCCCACTCCAAATTGATTCCCGACTGACCGGTAGCTGTCTGGCGTTGCAAGCTTCCACAGGGCTATTGCCACTCGCTTCTCAACTGTGAGGGCTGCTCTCATCTTGGTATTCTGGCGCTTCAGGGCAGGGGAAAGCAAGTCACAAAGTTCCATGAAAGTGCCCTTACGCATGCGAAAGTTCCGCAGCCACTGGGAATTGTCCCACACCTGCAACACTATGCGGTCCCACCAGTCTGTGCTTGTTTCCCGGGCCCAGAATCGGCATTCCATGCCTATAACCTGCCCCATTAACAGCATGATCTCCAAAGCACCGGGTCCCGTGGTTCGATATAATTCCATGTCCATATCCTCATCACTCTCGTTGCCGCGCTGCTGTAGCCTGCTCCTCGCTGCCTGGTTTTCCAGGTTCTTGTTCAGCATAAACTGCACGATAAGGTGCGAGGTATTTACAATGTTCATGACTGCTGTCTTGAGCTGAGCAGGCTCCATGCTTGCCGTGGTATGGCGTCTGCACTGTTCACCCAGGAAAAAGGCGCGAAACGGTTGTCTGCCGTTGCTTTCAGAGAGGGAGGGGGAGGCTGTACCCAGAACCTCCTGTGACAATGTTTTTTGCCCCATCATGCACTGGGGTCTCAACCCAGAATTCCAAGGGGGTTGGAGACTGCGGGAACTATGGGATAGCTATGGGAAAGCTACCCACAATGCAACGCTCTGGAAATCGATGCTAGTACGGTAGCTTGGACGCACACCACCGAATTAATGTGCCTAGTGTGGCCGAATACATTCGAATTTATAAAATCGGTTTTCTAAATTCAAATTATATAAATTCGGATTAATCCCATAGTGTAGACATACCCTCAGTGTTCAGACTCTGCTTCCCTCACGGGAAGGGGCTGGAAGAATGCTCTGCTGGTACCTGCTGCACGGCGCCCAGCCCTTCTACAGTAACTGCATTTCCTGCCCCTGCCTCCCACGCAGCGTTGAGGGGAACAGAGGCCTCTGTCCAGGGGATGGGGTGGGGCATGACCTAAAATCCCTGGGCTGTGCAGTGGGAGGGGCAGAGATGGAGGGAGGGGGCCTGGGGTTGCCAGGGTGGCTGTTGGCTGCCTCTCAGCCTGTGCACAGAGCAGCGAGGGAAGAGCGTTGTCTCTCCTGAGCTGCCCTAGGCTGGGACTGTTGGCAGGAGTTGGCTCCTTCCCCAGCTCTCCCGGAGGCAGGAGGTCTCGCCTGCCTCCGGCACTTTTCTTTTACACTCCTGAGTTGATGGGCCTTTGCACTTCTGGAACATTGTCCACTCTGACACACAGCCCAGCAGCTGTCTGCATCCCCCCAGAGACCTCTCCCCTGTGCTGATCTGTGGGTCAGACTGGAAGGTAATGAGAGTTACCCTTCTCTTCCCATGTGGCTCTGGGAGAGGCAGCTCTGAGGTGCTGCAGAATTTAGGACACCATCAGTAAGGACCTGGAGGGGAAACTGGGGAAGGTCCCCACTGTTCTCCCTGGCCCAGCTCTGCGCGCTCGCCAGAAGCCCAGTTCGCTCGGTTTGTTCCCAGGACACAGACCCCAGCCCGCCAGGGAACAGCCCGGAGCAGAGTGCATGCTGGTTATTTGTACCCAGCAGCCCACGGGGCTGCAGAATCCCCAGTGGGCTTGTGAGTGGCAAATCCCAGCCGGACTCTGTCTCTGTCTCCACTGCATTGTACGCTCAGAGCTGTGGAACCCGGGCCTGTGGACTCGGGGTTTCCAAGCCCACGCTTGAGCATCCACGCTGCATCGTAAACCTGGGGTTACAATAGCAGGACCCGAGTCTCACAGCCATGCTAATGTGTCCATACTGCGCTACGCAGCCCTTCTGATTTGGGTGTGCGGCTTGAGCTGGGTCCACACTGCACAGTGACAGGGTTTGGACCTCAGTTAGAGCAGGACTCGGGCTCTGACCCATCCCCCAGAAGGCTCCTAGGTCCCGACTCAGATTGATTTGTGTGTGGTTGGCAGGAGGGGTGGGGCAGTCTGAGCTCTGGTTCACACTGCAGTGCAGACGTGCCCTGTGCCACTCGCTCCCTGGGTCTGCATTCAGCAGGTCCCAGGGTAGATAAAAACCAATGATTTTTTTTTAATCGGATTTTTTTTATTTAAATTGGATTTTTTTGATAGTTTTTTCCCCTCAAAAACATTTTATCTAAAGATCATTTTAATTAAGATACATTATAGCTCAAAGATATCTCATCATGGAATAGGGATTATAAATTCTAATTCTATAGTATGAGACAATATATTAATGTAATGTTTAAGAAAAGTTTTGTAAATGAGTTCCAATAGTTCATGGATTAGGGACCCAATCTTATGGGGTTCCACAGGCTTCAGTATAGATTACTTAGGTTAATCTTTCTATCTACCCAATGGGACTCAGTGCTCAGTCTAGAAGATACCATCAGAGATGCTTAGTTTTGCAGTTCTCAAACTGTAGATTTGTCTCTTCAGAGATAATATGCTTGTTAACAGCAAAAAAAATTTAAAATAAATAAATAATATAGAGAGGTGAGAAATAACAGACCTCAACTCTATTGTCCCTCTGCAAATTTGTGTACACAGAGTCAACCTCTTACCTCTCTTTAAAAGTGAAAAGTTTCAAAAAGTTCAATTAATAGAAGATTGTTGGGGGCGGAATAGTTCTGGACAAGGAGAAGAAGTCTGGAGATAAATGTGAGAAGTGAGGGACATATGCTTGTTTTGTTAAAAATATTATATGTTTGCTGTTGAAGAAAATAATCCAGAATACTTAACGTTGTTGTTTTAGTTAAATAAAACAATTTCAGTGTCTGTCTGGTGATGTTCTCCTCCTAAGTTCCAAAGAGGATGGAGCTCGGCTGTTCTCAGTGGTGGCAGATGACAGAACAAGGAGCAATGGTCTCAAGTTGCAGTGGGGAAGGTCCAGGTTGGATATTAGGAAACACTATTTCACTAGGAGGGTGGTGAAGCACTGGAATGCGTTACCTAGGGAGGTGGTGGAGTCTCCTTGGAGGTTTTTAAGGCCCGGCTTGACAAAGCTCTGGCTGGGATGATTTAGTTGGGAATTGGTCCTGCTTTGAGCAGGGGGTTGGACTAGATGACCTCCTGAGGTCCCTTCCAACCCTGATATTCTATGATTCTATGATTCTATAATACAGCATGGCAAGAAACTCCTCCAAATATTAATGATTAACCTGTTGAACTGGAGATAGTTCACCTCCCAATGACTTCATAAATATCTGCTTCAATTACCTTTGGTAAATGAAATAACCAAACAATCATTCACTTTCTGATATCGCTGTAACACTAATCTGAAAAGTTTTCAAAATAAATCACTTTAAAAATGTATAGTGTATACCTTCTAAAAATGAAACCTACATCTATCTCTGGGTTGTGAAGAATATGTATTAAGGTTATAACAACCAACAAGAATGCACTTCTATGTAGAAAACCATGATTAAATCGAGTCTTCCTGACTAGTGATTTAAATCACGATTTAAATCAAATCCACCCTGGCAGGTCCGGCCTAGCCCAGCAGCAGAATGGACAGTGGCCGACCAGAGCTGACATAGTGCTGACTGACTGCCCCTTGCACAAACAGGGTCACTTTGGGGCAGCTAGTCACACTATCTCCCCAGCGAGACCGGGGCAGCTTTCCTCCCTGGAGAGGGGCCTCCCGTGACACCTCACTCAGGTACTGCACGAGCCCCCAGAACTTTTCCTGTCCATCTCCTATCTGCCGAGGAGCCCCCACAGCCATTTCCCCATGGCCTTCTCCTCCGCACATGCTGATCCTTGCAGCCAGCTGCTAAGTCACCTCCTGGAGTCCTCAGCTCTGCTACTTTTGCTACCCTGTGTGTCAGGCAGACTCAGCCGCCCTGATCCTGACTGTGATGGGCGGTAGAGAGAGGAACAGGCAGGGATCCTGTCTGGCTAGTATCCTGGGACCAACACTGCTACAGCAACACTGCAAACAGGAAGTGATCACACGCTTCCAGGAGTCCCCATGGCCTACCAGGGAGCAGAGGCTGGGCTGCTTCGGAGCTAGGAAGAGGCCCCTAACCATAGAGAGTGCAGAGCGACAACCCAGCCATGGCAGAGGGGTTAGTAGCACATGGGAAGGGGAGGGGCCGTCACTCCAGAGGGATGAGGCTGGGAGCGGTACAGAAGGAATCACAGACAATGAGGGCTCACCCATGGCACAGGTGAGATCCCCAGAGGCAGGGGAATGGGCAATGAAGTCAATCTCCCTGCATAAGAGCTTAATGCGGGACAGACTCCGAATCCCAGCAGAGTGGACACTTGAGAGAGAGACAACACCACAGCCCCTGGGAGAGAGGAGCCTGAGCCTGCAGGATGCCCAGAAAGGAGGGCAAGGAAAAGTCTCCCTCGACTAATCCGAAACGACAAAGACCTTGGGTGGGGGATGACAATCGCTGCCGAAAAGCCATGAGATCCATAAGTCTGCTACAGAATCAGAGCTGGACCGTTCACCAGGGCTACCGCCCCTGAGACGAGGGCTGATGCTCAATGCTTTGCAAATACGCAGCGTGAGAGCTGTACGCTACCCTCCCTGTGCCCCGTTTTCAAACTTGCGCCGCTCATCACCCAAGCGAAGGACCCCGTTAATGAGCATAAACGCTGTAAGTGAGCTCAGCCTCATTGAGCTGAATCCTGCAAAAACCGCATGGCCAAATGCACATTCACACCCCACACAGTCCAGCCACGTAGCCACGTTAGTGCGCAGCATTTCTGGCTCTTCACAGGCATTTGCATCAAAGTGCTTCTGTTTGCACAGACGTTCAGAGATTGTCCGTTCTCTGTGGGTGAAATTCACTCCGCTCATGGAAAGCCCAACTACCCAGGGTCTAAGTAGGTAGGATGGGGGTGGTTAATACTGCTATCGGCCACCTTTTTGCTGTTTCCTAGCATCCAGCTAGGCTTTTCTTACCTTATCTTGGGATGTCAAACACCCATCCCTTGATGTGTAATTGATGATGCATATTCAGATTCTGCAAAGCCTCTGTAGTCATTTAAAAGAAGAAAATATCTAGCCCTCATGGGTGCAAACTGGAAAGCTTCCAACTGTGAAGGGAGCGTAACCAATGCAACCCGGTCTTCCTGAGTCTGCAGGCAGCTTGAAACAAAGGACACAGTGGTGTGAGCTCTGCCAGTCCTCCATCAATCTCAATGGCGTGTCAACTCTAAAGCCTAACAATGACACTTCAATGTCAATATTAACTATTTCATTGCTGATCATTTTAGCAGATGGAACAGGGCAGGGGATGGGAATGAAGCCCATGAGGATGGAATTAGAAGTTACTGTAGGGAAGGAAATGCAGCAGGAACAACAGAGGAGACCCACAAAGACAAAGAAGAAGAAGAGAAACAGAGAAAGGGGAATGGGGAAGGAAGAGAAATAAAGGGCAGGCTATTGGTGGCCTAGAGGAGATTGTATTTTTCCACAAGGCGATGCTGGATGAACCAATAAGGTACTAAGCAGATAAATAATTATGTTAACTAAAAGTTTGGCTACTAAATAATGTCCCTATTCAACTTCTTATCTTTGTGCAAACCTGCCATTGAGCTCAGCAGGGGAGCCAGGGACAGTGATGGGCGTGCAGTCCTAAACGCATACTCTGACAAGTCGGCCATAATTAAATATGGAATTCATCCATCTCCACGGAATCAGTCTGACCCCCTGCACTAACAGATCAACCAACGCAACCTTCTAGGTTCTCTACATTTTTTTGTATGGTTAAGAACATAAGAACATAAGAACGGCCGTACTGAGTCAGACCAAAGGTCCATCCAGCCCAATATCCTGTCTACCAACAGTGGCCAATGCCAGGTGCCCCAGAGGGAGTGAACCTAACAGGTAATGATCAAGTGATCTCTCTCCTGCCACCACCCCCCTCTGACAAACCGAGGCTAGGGACACCGTTCCTTACCCATCCTGGCTAATAGCCATTAATGGACTTAACCTCCATGAATTTATCTAGTTCTCTTTTAAACCCTGTTATAGTCCTAGCCTTCACAACCTCCTCAGGCAAGGAGTTCCACAGGTTGACTGTGTGCTGTGTGAAGAAGAACTTCCTTTTATTTGTTTTAAACCTGCTGCCCATTAATTTCATTTGGTGGCCCCTAGTTCTTATATTATGGGAACAAGTAAATAACTTTTCCTTATTCACTTTCTCCACACCACTCATGATTTTATAGACCTCTGTCCTTAGTCTCCTCTTTTCCAAGCTGAAAAGTCCTAGCCTCTTTAATCTCTCCTCATATGGGACCTGTTCCAAACCCCTCATCATGTTAGTTGCCCTTCTCTGAACCTTTTCTAGTGCCTAGTTGCTTCTATGCTCCCAAAGAAACTCTTTAATGCAGAATTTGTGGGGGCCTTTGAGGTGAAAACCAAACTGGCTACTTGTTTTGATTGATATGAAAATCATGAAATCCAAATCTGCCGCAACTGTGTTGTTTTTATTGGTAAGAAAAAAATACATCCAGAATCACAGGCACTCTCCATGTATTGCAAGACAGCCCCTCGCAACGGGTGGCTATGCATGAAATTGAACAGCTGCATGGTGAAAAAACAGGACTTTTGATTTTCAGGCCTCTGCTATGAGGCCATGGCATGCCCTGATTTTACATGCCGTGCATCCCTGTTGGCTTAAATACCCACGATGGGTGCCGTACAAGAGCCCAGAGAGACAGAGACAAGTTATTGAACTTCCCTGTGCCTCAGTTTCCTCACCTGTAAGGGGTGGGCGGGGGGATAATAAGACTCATCTCAAAGGGATGCTGTGAGCTTACCTAAAGCCCTTTCAGTGCCTCAAACGCTGCAGAAGTGCAAAATATTACCTAGCAGGGAGTAACCGTGTTAGTCTGCATCCACAAAAACAACGAGGAGTTCGGTGGCACCTTAAAGACTAACAGATTTATTTGGGCCTAAGCTGTCATGGGTAAAAAACCCACTTCTTCAGATGCATGGAGTGAAAATATTAGCGCTCTGTGTGTGTGTGTGTGTGTAATGATTGTTCCAAGTTCCCACTCCCAACGTCCACCAGGGGGCGGCCTCTCCTCGCTCTGGGAGCTGGATGTTCTAGGGAGAGCGCAAGCATCAGGCGTGTGTCTCTTCCTCCCGCATCTCCCCGGCTACCCAATGGGAGCGGGTTTCCTGCTGCCTGCATCGCCCAGGAGTCAGAGCTGCTGCTGCAGCGTGTGTGAGAGACAGGAAGCCAGAGACACAGGGACTGCAGCTGGAGGCCCAGGGCTCTCATCCAACAGGCTGGTGCTGCTGCAGAGAGATTCTGGGGCTGCTGAGAAGGTGGAAGGAAAATGTCTGAAAGGGTTTCTGTCTTGCAGGTAGGAAATGTATCTTCGGACTCTAGGCTTGGCCTCTTTCCCTTGTGCTTGGCAGGTGATGCTGCAGCCTGGAAACAGCCAACAGGGAGCTGGGACTTCCCTCCTTCGGCCTCTGCACTGTGCATGACAATAATAAAATAATAATAATAATAATTACAAAAATTGGCTGCCCTCCAGCTCTAGCTTTGTTAACTGCACCCATGTTCACGTTTTAAACACCAACCACGGCGAAGCCTGTGCGATTGGTTTCAGAAATAAAGAGAGATCAGCCTTCGCTGTAACATAAGCCCATTTTTAAACTCAGCAATCTCAGAATGAAATCCTGTCATTTTAAAAACAGACACGATGAATGCCATGAACAGAACGGGGGCGGAGGGATAAGCAAAGCTCTCGTTTGACATATTTAACAATGCTTCGGTGTATGCAAAAATAATTTGCAAATATGTCATATGGCCCAATCCTGCAGTCCTCACTCAGGAAAAACTCCCAGTGACTTCCGTGGGTTTCAGCTGGGTAAAGAGTGCAAGATCAGCCCCCGAACTGACCAGGTAAAACCCTGGATGCTAAATGGGGATACTCTATCCCCATCAGGGGGGTGCTTTGTTTGGTTCTGCAGCCCTTCCCTCCTCACACATCCCCACCAAATTCTCACAGTCCCCACAGGGGTAGCCATTTCAAGAGGCAGAAGCAGGAAGCAGAAATTTTTTATTGTTCTGCTCGAATACACAAATGGTGCTCAGAGATTTTATTAAACTGGGAAAAGGTGTACCAAAGTGCTACCTGGGATGTTGACTCTCTAGGTGCTGATTGGTCAGGACTTGCAACAAGCTTGAATGAGATAGGCTGAGTGATTTTGATGCAATGTCCGATTGGTCAAATGCTAAGCATGGCCTTGGTGAGGAATTGACTTCAGGAATCATCAGGCGATTTGATAAATTCCCCACCTGTCTTGTCTCTGGTGCATGCATGGTAAATTGAAAATGGTGCGCACCTTTGCTGTGAGATTGCCGTACTTTGTATTACAATGTATAATGTTTGTACAGTGTGTAAAATGTCTGTGCTCATCCGTGATTTACAATGTCATTCTATAGCAAACCATTGATTGTCACTTTAAAAAACACATGCAATTATTGTGCACATTTATATGGAGGCTCCTGGGTGTTTGTTTTTTGCATATGACTTAAATAATAATATAACACTTGTGACAGCTACTGTGGGTACCCTGATGATGAGCCCTGCACATGCCTAGATAAATAGAATGCTTTAGTTAAGTTTGGGAAGGCATTTCTTTGTTCTCTCTCTCAAAAATGCATCACTCTACACAGGGCCGGCTCCAGGCACCAGCCTACCAAGCACGTGCTTGGGGTGGCACCTGGAGAGGGGCGGCGCTCCGGGAGAGCAGGGCAACGGCCGGGCTCTCCGCCCTCCTCTCGGCGCTCCGGCCGGCCGGGGAGAGCGGGGCCCCGGCCGCGCTCTCCGCCCTCCTCCCGGCGCTCCGGCCGGCCAGGGAGAGCGGAGCCGCGGCGGGCTCGCCGCCCTCCCCCCGGCGCTCCGGCCGGCCGGGGAAAGCGGGGCCCCGGCCGGGCTCGCCGCCCTCCCCCCGGCGCTCCGGCCGGCCGGGGAAAGCGGGGCCGCCCTCCCCCAGCGCTCCGGCCGCCGGGGAGAGCGGAGCCGCGGCGGGCTCGACGCCCTCCTCCTGGCGCTCTGGCTGGCCGGGGAGAGCGGGGCCCTGGCCGGGCTCCCCGCGCTCCCCGCCGGGGGGCCGGGGGCGGCGGGAGGCTTTTTTGCCTAGGGTGGCAAAAAAGCCAGAGCCGGCCCTGACTCTACAGCACTAGTCCAAACCACTCCCGTTGACAGTAGCGATACTGCAGAGTTTGGGGAAATGACTGTTGAATGTGGTGTCTTTTGATAGGTAAATTCTTTTAAAACACAACAATTTCTTGGGGTGTTTTTCCCCCTGAAACTTCAGGTCTGATCTCATTCAAAGCTGGGTGAGTAATGAAAATAGTGTGTTAATTTGATTCAGCTAACCTATTCATGGCAGGCTCATTTCTGTATATGTTCATTATTTGCCCAGCCTCACAAATAGGAAGAATGCCGGTGAGAATTGTCAAATAATTTTAAAAAAATTCAACAAATAAAATCAAATATTGGAGAGAGCTCGAATCTCAACCAAAAGGCAAATGAAGAAAAGAGAACAAATGAATTCTGCTGGTGTTTGAGTGAGAGACTCATGGAGGGGAAAAGGATACTTTTCCTGCAGTTAGAAAACCAAAAACCATATTTCTTCCTCCTCCTCCCAATCATGCAAAAAGGCGGAACATAAAGGCCCATATTTTCTTCTTGGTTCTGCTGTTGAAATCCATGTTGAACTGCGACTGCAGTACATATGAATAATAATTTCCTGTGATTTCAGGTCCCAGTGTCATTTGCCGATGTCTCAGTCTGTTTCACCCGGGAGGAGTGGGAGATCTTGGCGGAATGGCAGAAAAAGCTGTACTGGGACGTGATGAGAGAGAACTATGAGATGCTGATATCGCTGGATGACTGTACGTTAATGGGGAGCTGTCACGTCTGAATGGCTTTGAGAGTTTGTTCCCCTCCTTTTAATCTTCTAATGAAGGGTGTGGGCTTGGCAGCCCTGAAAACGGAAGGTAGTGGATAGAGCCGTGGGTTAGGGCTCAGGAGATCTGGGACCTAGTCCTGGCTCTGCCACTGGCCTGCTGTTTGACCTTGGGCAACTCACGTCACCCCTCTGTGCCTCAGTTTCCCTATTTGTAAAATGCAAAGCACTTCCCAAAGGAGGTCAATATCATTATCCCAATGATACCGATCTTTTTTGTTGAAGCGCTTTGAGATCTACTGGTGAAAACAAACCCACAAGCTAGGTCTTGTTTATCCACAAAGCAGGGGAGCAGCAGTAGTGCCTGCTTCTCACATTCTGTTCCAGTGCCGTCCCACCCTTCCAGCGTGAAAACATTCTGGACGAGAGGGGAGTCGCTCTCCATGGTCTAGTCAATCTGCTGAGACCACCAGTCAGAGCCACTTGGTGCCAGTTGTGCCAACAGCTTTTTGTGATTGCCGTGTTGGGAACTGGGATTCCCAACTTGTTTCACACTGGTGTCTTGAAGATCTTTGGTTTTGCATAAATGAGGGGCCACCTCTGTAAATAACCCTCAGTGTTCCTCTATTTTGCCTTTAAGCGTTACCCTCTTACAGAATTGAGTTCCCTCTTGTTGACACTAACAATTTTGTCCTTGGTTTTCATAAAAGTGCCTAAAATTGATACTTTAGCATTGGCCACTTATTCCCAGAAATAGCTTCCAGCAGAATGGGCTCAGCTAACCCCCCTGCCTCATTGCCGGCCCTGCAGGCTCAACCTAGCTTCTGAAAAATCAGGCTGTGTTTTTTCTGCAAGCAGTAAAGACCCTGGAATAGGGATTTAACTGGTAATTTTATTGGGAATCCATGAGGCAGAATGAGGTGCAGCTTTGCTTGCCTGTATGTACAATCGATTAGCTCTTCAGGGCTGACAGTGGTAAAACAGCCGGTGGAACTCATTGCCACAAGATATCATTAAGGCCAAACACTTGACTGGTTTCAAAAAAGGACTGGGTGTTTATATGGATAATGAGAATATTGCTGTAACACCAGACAAAGGTTTAAAAAGTAGTTTGGAAGGAACAGAAACCCTCATGCTTCAAGGCAGTAGCCAGCCTTTAATTGAGGAAGGAACGTTAGGAAATTTTTTTCACCCGTGGGCAGGTTATTCCAGAAGTGCCTACTGCAGGGTGCGTCTCACCTTGTATTGCGTCTGGTGTTGGCTGCTGTTTGGAAACAGGATTCTGGACTAGGCGGTCTGATCCCGTCCAGCAATTGCTCTGCTCCTCGTAAAGGGCTCCGCTCACCGCAGATGCGCCTCCTTGTGGCTAGGTCTGGGAATTAGCTTTCACCCTGTCTGGCGCCCCTGTCGTCGGCTGCTCGCACGTGGTCCCTCTCTCTCTTCGCGACTGGAAGCGCTCCCTCTGTGTAACTCGGCCCTGCAGACACGCCACTATACAGTCTCCCCTTTGCGGGGTACCAAGGTCCCACTGGACGAAGCTGTCCAGATGCTGCCTAAGATGGTCTCGGTTCCACCTCTAGGTCCTGTGCCACTGCCCAGTGGCTGGTAGGGGAACCTGGGCCCCCCTGCAACTCCAGGTTCCGGTCCAAGGACCCTCTGACTAGCAGTCCAGGGTGGCTCAGTCTCAGTCCCTGTCGGCGTTTCCCTGGCCTCCTTCCTACCCCACTTCTCTATCTCCTGGTTTATCTCTGGGTTTACCACCAGAGCTTCCTCTGCTGCCCGTGGCTACTTCTCCCCTCTCAACCGCTTGCCAGACTCCCTAGTCCAGGGCAGGAAAGCAGACACGGAGGCCAAGTGAAGCCTCTCAAAGCCACAGAGGGAGTCTAGGTCAGAGCCGGGATTAGCGCTCGGGAGGGCCTGCGTCTCAACCCACTAGGAGGCACTTCTCTCCTGGGAAGCGATGGAAAGCCCACATCCGTACGAAGGGCTGAGGAAGGTTTGCTGTACAGCCCTTAGCAGAAGGCTATGATTGCCGTGGGCCGGCTCGGATTATTTCTGATTGTTTGTTTGTAACATGCAGGGGGTGATGTGCCAAAACCTGCCCTCCTGCTGCTGACGGAGGAAGGGGGAAAGCCCGGTGCGGAGGAGGCCTCTGCCTGGGAGGCCCTGGCCCCGGTGTCTATGGGTGAGTACGGGAAATGCTGGCAAGAGAAAAGAAACGTCCCTGAGCAAAGGAGAGCTGGCTGAAATTCTTCACACCCAAAGCTTCTGTTGTGGAAATGGGGCCTTGTTTTGGGAGTGAAAAATCTTCTTGAAAAACTGACGTTACAGAACAATGACTGACATTTTTATTGTGCTCCAGGCTTCTGGTGCATGAAAAAATTAGAAACTGGTGTGTTGCTAACAATTTCAGTTAATTTTGAAAAAAAAACCAAAACATGGGGCAGTTTTGAACCCTACGAAACAGAAACCGTCTAGAAATTTGTAGCAAAACTGTTTTTTCCACTTTTTAAACCAGCTCTGTTTTAAGTGGGAAACCTGCATAAAAGCTTCATCTTCACAGGCAGCTCAGTGTGGTTCTGTCAGCGAAACAGCCAGGACCTGCAATAGGCTGTACAGAAGTTGGGATTAGTGACCTCATGCACAATACGTGGTAGTGTCCCCGCTGGATAAGTATCGCCTTTTTCTCCAGTCTGCCCTCCTGTAAGACACAGGCCAGGGAACTGCCCCAAAATAAACATCCCATCTTGATTTAAAAATTGTTAGTGCTGGAGAATCCACCATGACACTTGGTAAATTGTTCCAGTGGTTAATTACTCTTGCTAGCTCCCTGGTTCACATATGGGCTCTTTCGGAGTTCAGGGGCATGGCTTAGTTTCAGATTAATATGACTAGGAATTCCGAAGAGAATGAAATCTAGTCAAGAAATGCAGGGGGAGCTTTGCTTCATGTGCCTAATGAGAGGGGTGTTGTTTCCTTCCAGTTGCCGAATGCCTGAATGCAAGTGGAAAGGTGAAACTGGAGGACAATGAAGTTGAAATCCAAATCCCTGGGCATCTCCCTTTGTCTGTGGAGGAAAGGCCCGTTTCGTGGGGCTTGGAGAGCAGTGCGTCACCTTTGGGTGGTCAGCTGCACACGGCCCCCCAGGCTGCTCTCGGCGACGTCGATGGCAAAGCTCCCGCTATCCTCACTAAGTGCAAGCCAGAGCCCTTCGGGGAGGTGGAAGTTCCACTTGAGTGTCCTTCGCGGTGTGTCGGCAGTTTGCGATGGCAGCAGCAGGCCGACGGCCCCGCCCCGCAGGAGGCTCGCTGCCGTGTGAAGGAAGAGATTGAAGAAGATGGCGGCTCTGGAACGGGTTTCAGTGCTCAGCAGTACCAGAGTGCCCCCAGAGAAGAGGCAGAGGCTCCTCCATGCACCAAGTACGATGAAAGCTACAGCCCGTGGCTGGGCGCCGCCGGCAGCCAGAGGACTCGTGCGGGAGCGGATCCGTCCAGCGGCGGCGAAGACCAGAGTGTTGTCATCTGCAAGACTGAGATAATGGATGACCTCCAGGTTCACGTAGTGGAGGAGCCTTATCCGGGCGAGTCCCCGGGCGGCGAGCAGCAGCGAGATCAGCGGAGAGCGCGGCTCCTGTGGTGCTCCAAGTGCGACAGAGACTTCCTGCGCCGCTCGGACCTGGTGAGGCACTGCCGAGTGCACAACAGCGAGCGGCCGTACCGCTGCAACCGCTGCGGCAATGGCTTCCGCCGGCGCTCGCACCTCAACGAGCACCTGCGCACGCACACGGGCGAGAAGCCCTTCCGCTGCAGCCTCTGCCCCAAGAGCTTCAGCCGGCGCTCCACCCTCAACAAGCACCAGGAGACCCATGCCAAGGAGCAACCCCGGAGACACGCCGAGCGCCCCAGGGAGCCTGCCTGGCAGAACGACCCGCCGAAGCCGCGCCGGACCCGCAAGGCGGACAAGGCCTACCGAAGCAGGAGGGGCCACGCGACCTTCAGCACGCTGGGGCCTGCGGCCCAGCACAAGAGGATGCATGCCGGGGGGAAGCCCTTCTCTTGCGGCGTCTGCGGCAAGAGCTTCAGCACGCGCTCCTACGCCGCCAAGCACGAGCATGCCCACCTGGAGGAGCGGCCCTACCCCTGCACCCTGGGACCCGAGAGCTTCACCGGGCAGCAGGCCCTGGCCAGGCGCCAGCGGGCGCCCAGCGGCGAGAAGCCCTTCCCCTGCGGCTTGTGCGGCCGGTGGTTCCGCCGGCGCTCCCACCTCAGTGACCACCTGCGCACACACACCGGCGAGAAACCTTTCCCTTGCCACCTATGCCCCAAGAGCTTCAGCCGGCGCTCCACCCTCAACAAGCACCAGGAGACCCACACGCGGCTAGGCCTGCGCGCCGCCCGGGACAGGGACCCCCTCCACAAGCTGCCCCGCCGCAGCCACCCGGCAGCCAAGCCCTACCCCTGCGGCAGGTGCCACAAGAGCTTCAGCACCCGGGCCTATGCCCTGCGGCACGAGAGGTCTCATACCGGGGAGAGGCCGGGTCCGCCTGGCGTGGGCGACCGAAGCTTTGGCAGACAGACTCGCACCGTCAAGCACGAGACCGGCCCCCGGGGAGAGGAGCCGTGTTGGCCCCAGGGCCACGGGAACGGGGTCTGGTCACAACCGCTCACTTTCAAGGAGAGGCCATTCCCAGGGGCGAGCGTCCTGGGGCGAGCGCCGGAACATCCACCTGCTCCTGCCAAGGCCAAGCTCTACCCCTGCCCCCTCTGCCCCCAGAGCTTCAGGAGCCCGCTGGCTTTGAAGAGGCACCAGCCGAGCCACACGGAGGAGAAGCCCTTCTCCTGCAGCCTGTGCCACAAGCAGTTCCGCCGGCGCTCCTACCTCAGCATCCACCGGCGGGTGCACCTGGAGAACGGCCCCTACCAGTGCGCCCTGTGCGAGAAACACTTCATCTTCAAGTGTGACTTCGTCAAGCATTACGGCTTCCACACGGGCGAGCGGCCCTACCCCTGCAGCCGCTGCGCCCGCAGCTTCCGCAAGCAGTCGCACCTCACCGAGCACCTCCGCATCCACACCGGCGAGAAGCCTTTCCCCTGCAAACTGTGCGGCAAGCGCTTCGGCCGCCGCTCCACGCTGACCAAGCACCAGCAGATCCACGCCCGGCGCGCACCCCTCTGCTGCGCCGACTGCTAGAAAGCCTTTGCCGTGGAGTCGGTCTTTATCATGCACCAGAAAATGCATGGCAGGACGGCCACGCCCAGATTGTGACTCCGTTTCCAGAAGCACGGCATACCTGCATGGGCCACAACATCTGGCCAGCTGATGATCTGTAGCCAGCTGCTGCATGGGACAGGGAGTCACTCCAAAGGCCAGCTTTGCTGACTGCCAAAGTGGAGAAGGGGTCTAGTCAATTGCCGGGTGCCTCCCCCTTAACAAATGCACTAGAGTTATTCTCATGACTGCAGCATGGAAAGCTTTGCTTGGATCATACAACAGGCTGGAGGATACATAAGACATAAGAGAAATGATTTAAATGTATGAGCTATTCGTTATGCCTCTGGGTGAGTCCCCAGCAGTGGGGATTGAACCTGGGATATTATCAACACATGAGCCTTTCTCCTGCTTGGGCTAAAAGACTCAGCTGTTTAAGGCTAAGAACGGCCACGCTGGGTCAGACCAAAGGTCCATTTAGCCCAGTATCCGGTCTTCCGACAGTGGCCAATGCCAGGTGCCCCAGAGGGAATGAACAGAACAGGGAATCATCAAGTGATCCATCCCCTGTCAGTCATTCCCAGCTTCTGGCAAACAGAGGCTAGGGAGACTCAGAGGCTGAGGCTGCATCCCTACCCATCCTGGCTAATAGCCATTGATGGACCTGTCCTCCATCAACTTATCTAGTTCTTTTTTTGAACCCTGTTACAAGTTTGGCCTTCACAACATCCTTGGGAAAAGAGTTCCACAGGTTGACTCTGCGTTGTGTGAGGAAGTACGTCCTTATGTTTGTTTTAAACCTGCTGCCTATTCATTTTATTGGGTGACCCCTAGTTCTTGTGTTATGAGGAGTAAATAACATTTCCTTATTCACTTTCTCCACACCAGTCAGGATTTTATAGACCTCTATCATACGCCCTCTTAGTTATCTCCTTTCCAAACTGAAAAGTCCCAGTCTTTGTAATCTCTCCTTATATGGAAGCTCTTTCAGACCCCTAATCATTTTTGTTGCCCTTGTCTGTATCTTTTCCAATTCTAATACATCTTTTTTGAGATGAGGTGACCAGATCTGCACACAATATTCAAGGTGTGAGCATACCATGGATTTACATAGAGGCTGTCTGATATTTTCTCTTATCTATTCCTTTCCCATTGCCAGTCTGTTCGGTTTTTTGACTGCCGCTGCTCATTGAGCAGATGTTTTCAGAGAACTATCCATGCTGACTCCAAGATCTTTCTTCATACATCATTTTTTATGTATGGTTGGGATTATGTTTTCCAATGTGCATTACTTTGCATTTTATCAGCATTAAATTTCATCTGCCATTTTGTTGCCCAGTCACACAGTTTTGAGATCCCTTTGTAACTCTTCGCAATCTGCTTTGGACTTAACTACCTTGAGTAATTTTGTAGTGTTTGCAAATTTTGCCACCTCACTGTTTACCCCTTTTTCCAGATCACTTATGAATTGTTGAATAGGACTGATCCCAATACAGACCCCTGCAGGACACCACTATTTTCCTCTCGCCATTGTGAAAACTGACCATTTATTCCTACCCTTTGTTTTCTGTCTTTTAACCAGTTACTGATCCATGAGAGGACCTTCCCTCTTATCCCATGACTGCTTAGTTTGCTTAAGAGCCTTTGGTAAGGGACTTGTCAAAAGCTTTCTGAAAAGCTAAGTACACTATATCCACTGGATCACCCTTGTCCACATGTTTGGTGAGCCCGGTCAAAGAATTCCAATAGATTGGTGAGGCATGATTTTCCTTTACAAAAGCTATTTTGACTCTTCCCCAACAAACTATGTTCACCTGTTTGTCGGATAATTCTGTTGTTTACTCTAGTTTCAACCAATTTGCCTGGTACTGAAGTTAGGCTTACTGGCCTGTAATTGCCGGGATCGCCTCTGGAGCTTTTTAAAAAATTGTTTACACGTCTACATGTACAGCCGCGTGAAGAGTACAGGTACTATGCCTGTAGCTGCATGCTGCAGTGAAAGGCTCTTGCAGGGGGAGGCGGCAGAACACTACACTGCTAAAAATAGCAGTGTGGATGTGGGAGGTGCTGCTTGGGCATGCAGAGACCTGTGTCGGATGAATATGCCCTAGAGTTCAGGTGCATAGGGCATGCTACTCACCTAAACCGTGTCTTACTGTCTACACTGTTGGTTATGCCTGTGCTAGGTGGGGTGCAGCATTTGGACTCTACCTATTGCCAAAAGTGTAGACGTAGCCTTAGCCACTGCTGTAGCAGGCTCATCAACCTCTATCTGTGGCCTAGCCACTACTAGAGGGGGACAGAGCACCGCCGTGAGTGGTTACAGCTTACATTTTAAAGAGTGTTTTCTCACCTGGGGCTGACACTCCATCCGCTCTCATACGCTAAGCTTGGTCACGCCAGGTCAGTACTTGGACGGGGGACCAGCTGCTGAAGGCGAGATGGGAATTCAAAAGGTGACTCTTCCACGTGAGTTGGTGCCGTACCCAGGGCCCAGCATGGTGCTAAGGGGCACAGTGCTTCTGGAGGTGCTGACATTTGGACGAGATGTAAGACTGGGGTCCACCACTTGTCCTCATTAAAGATCTCCTGAAATGTGTCCAGAGTGCTATCCTGGCCCGATCCCATCTCTGGTAACAGCATTCAGCCAACTTGGAAATCTGTCCCCACTCTTTCAGTCGGATGAGATATTCTTCCTGCTCTGCCATATTACTGCGTGTAGTTAAACTGTTGCCATGTTTGACCCCAGAGGCAGCTGCATCTCAGTGGTAGAGTCAAGGATTAATTTCCAGTATATATAATTGAAGACTGCAAAGAACGAGACATGCAAGATATTACCACTACTGTCTAGCTCAGGCCTCCCATAAGAGACATGTGTCCATAGGGTGGGGGAAGGAGTTCTAGTAAATGTAGCCTGGTATCGGAGCATAGCCGACTGGGTATCCTGGTGGCCAACAGGTGTGTGGTGCGCAGCATCCAGCCTCCGCAATACAGACCTCCTCTTGCTTCTGGCTCGGCCTCCTACTTAAAAGATGGATGGTTTTTACCTTAGGTAACAAGAATGAGAACCAATTGCACTGATTAGTCAGTAACGATTCCAGTTCTATCACCGTAACCCGATACTGGATCTCTTGCACTCAATGGCTTAGCTGTAAATGGACAATAAAAAGGTTAATTACAAGTGCCTGGGCCGGTTATTATCTTGGAGTAGGACCTGAGTTCAGGCTAACTGTTGGTCTTTTATTTAAATGTTCTGATGGTGGAATATGTCTGGGCCCAAATCCCAGTGGAACTTGGCAGGAAGCTGGGGGACAGAATCCTTTCCATGCGCGGCTCCCTCCGTTCTCACGGGAGGCAGGGAGGACGTCAGCCACCCTTGTCAATAAGAGCGTGCCTGCAGCATTAGGCCAAAAGCACGTGACTTGCTTGGCATGTATCGTCCAGCGTTAGCGAGATGCCAGGAGGTTCTCCTGGAGCGGGAGAGGCAGGGAGCTGTACAGGGTCGGGCGCCAGCCTGGGAGCTCGGGCCAGCTCTGCCATTGACTTGCTGGGTCAACTGCTCAAACTTTGCAGGCATCTAAAAAGTTTGGCACCGTTCCTTACTATTGTCCTGTTGGATGGGTGGCAGCGCAAATGCAGGCTCTGCCTGGGGCCTGAGAAAGATGACCCGGCTTGCAGAAGGGCTGGGCTCTTAGAGCTTCTACTGCCATCGGTGGCAAACTGGGAGTGAAAAATCAGCCCATTCCTAGGGGGGTCTCACTTCAGGCACCTGCATGTGGCCAGTGCTTCTTGGCTCTTATGAGCTGTGGCTTACACACATCCTCTAGCCCTTAGTGTTTGGGCACATCTGCCAGTCCCCTGCCCTCTGTATCTTGCTGGTGCTGATGTACGTGGAAATGGAAGAGGATTCCAGCTCTGCTCTCTCCAGAGCCATACAGAGGGGACTGGGACTGACATCCTCACTGCATGCCAGGATGCTGCAGTAACTGCACCCCATTGTCCTCCATTGCCCACACCAGCTGTGCGCCGTATAGGCACAGTGGCGCACTCAGTGCTCAGACGATGTAACGCACGACGTAGTGACCCGCTGGTTTTCCCTCTAACAGCAATTACAAGTTTGGAACATAGTAATTGAGCGCCAGTAACCTGATGGTGCTCTGAGCCCTTTAGCAATAGGAATCCTCACCCCCCCCCCTTTTTCCAGAGGGGTCCAGAGAGGGGCAGTGACTTGTGTGAGAGACTCCATGGCAGAGCTGGGCCTAGAGCCCCCATCAGATTTAGCTATTGAGCACCATTCACAGTGATCTCTAGGGATTGCATCTCCTGCCTCCCCAGCCTGTGCATTAGCTACACTGGGGTCCCTCCAATAGGTTGATCCATGTAGCCCCCACCCCCCCGGGAGTCAGACTGCTGGGAGAAGGAGCCCTTGGTACGTTCTTCAAGGGACTCTCCAAATCTGGGCCTCAGACCCAGGTTGCACCTGCACTGTGCCCTGGACTGGCCTCTGGCTGTGGTCCTGCGTGTGTGCTGGCGGTCAGGCACCCTCGCCTTTCCCAGCTAGGATACAGCTCCAGCCCCACCCTTGGCCCCGATCTGCTTGTACAGCCAGCTTCCCACAGCCCTTCCCTGGCTGCTTGGGCCAGCGCTGGACTGGGACCGGTGGCCATTGCTGCTGCCCATGCAGGGCTTTCACTGGGGGGGTGTCAGGCTGCCTGTGGCTGAAGGGCCAGGCCTGCCGAGTCCCCTCCTCTTGACTCCCACAGTAGACTAAGACTCCCCCTGTTGTATGCCCAGCTCAGGGCCTTCACTTACCCTCCCTCCCTGGCCCATGCCTGGCTGGTGCCCGCAGCCCTCCCCCAGCTTGTGCAAGGAGCCTATTGCTTGCCCCGGAGGGGAGGAGCCCAGAGTGGCTGTTATAGCATTTACTGCAAGCCATGGACCCCAGTGGTTGATGGGAGAATTCAGGAGCACTTTGAGCCCTAGCAATCTTCTTAAGCCGGCCCCTTCTCCCCTGTGTATTTATTTGCCATTGCCACCCCCAAGGGTGCTACCCCCGCCTTGCCAGCTGGGAGTGTTTAGTGAGCATCAGTAGGGGCCTGAACTGGTCATTCTGGCATCCGCCACCCATGGAGCTGCTCTGAGCACAGCTCAAGGATTGTGACCAGAGCATGACTGAACCAGCTGCTAGCAGAGATAATGGTGGAGCAGGCCTCTCCGGCCGGGACCATCTACTCACACTCCATCCATAGTCCCAGTGGAGGTGGATGGTCCTCATCAAGTGACCAGCACTGAAATATTTAATGCTAATGATGTTTAAATTGTCATCATTCGGGTTCAGACTCAACACCTCCTTGAGATGAATGGGGCACTGTACTCCTTGCTTTTGGGCCTAGTCCTATACAATAGAGGCCATGAATTGCAACCCAGACAGGTGTCAAGTATCTGCATCTGAAGAAGTGAGGTTTTTTACCCATGAAAGCTTATGCCCAAATAAATCGGTTAGTCTTTAAGGTGCCATCGGACCCCTTGTTGTTTTTGTTAACCCAGAAAGAGGCTCCACTCCAAGAAAAATCAAAATAACACTGTAATAGGGACGCATCTGGCTTTTACAGCTCCCTACAGACAGCCGTGTGGTCCTACTACACCCTGCCCCAAGAGAAGAACAGCGAAGGTGGGTCATCCAGGCCTGCCTAGGGAGGCCTCAGGGAAGCAGCCAATCAGAGCCCAGCAGGCTCAGATAAAAGGATCTGCAGGGGCTTAGCAATCAGTTCCTGGTTGGGACCAGATGGGCGAGGCCAGGTGCCCCTCTCCAGCTGCAGAAGCTCAAGGGACTGCCAGAGTTAGGTTCTGGCTGCATTTGCTGAAGCTGGAGCGAGAGGCCCCGAGAACTTTTAACCCTGAGGTAAGGGGGTCTGATAAGAGGGCCACAGGAAGAGGCCCAGGGAAAGAGCAGCAGCGCACTGCAGTTGGGCAGCATGTGGCTGCTGCTTATAGCGTCCCTGAGGTGGAACCTGGAGCAGGGGGCGGCCTGGCTTCCCCCACCGGCAAAGTGGTATAAACCCGGAGAAGAGGACAAGGTCTGCTTGGAAGCCTGAGTGAAGGGCTGAATTTAAAGGGCCCAGAGCTGGGGCTGAAGACTCTGGGGAGGGCAGATAGTTCCCTTGGGACGCTGGAAGGGGTTTAGTTTGTCTGTGTGAGCCGGCCGGAGGGCTGAGCCCCTGAAGACTCACCCAGCCTGGTCGACAACCTACAGGGGAGCGGTAGGAGTGGGGAAAGGACTGCGGTACTACACCCAGCCACCAGCAGACACTCGAGAGGGGAGTGTCCCCCGTTACAAGCACATTCAGCGTGGGGATGGTGGAAGTTGATCCTAGTGATAAGAGAGCTGCTCTGACTCAACCCACTCTGCTTATAACTAACTAGCTGCCTGTAGCCGGACGGGCTCTCCACTGCCCTCCAGACTCTGCTCCTGGTACCTGAGGCAGAGTGCAAGTTAACCACTGAGCATGGAAAGGAAGTTAAGACCCAATTCTACATCCATTGGACACCAAAGGGCAGCTTTCCAGGGGATTAGGCTCTCTCTGGGCAGAACTTAAGTACATTTTCAATACAGCTAGAGCAGGGATGGCCAGCAACTCTGGAAGGGGGAAAACATTGGTACAAGTGGGTTAAACAAACACATTCTACCTCGGGTCCGCATTGGAAGTTCATGGGAATTTTGCCAGACCACCACATTGCGGGTTGAGGCCGCAGTTAATTTTGTAATAAGTCCTTTGCTTTGCTGAACCAGGGTCACTACAGAGTCACACCCACAGGAATGCTGCTGTAGTGAACACTTCTTTCCCTGCCTCCAATGAAATGGTGGGAGGGAAACGTGTCACTGCTGTTTCACTTCTTCCTGTGGAGTTGGGTTCGAAAACACGCTGTCTACATTTGGCTTTTTAAAGAGTTTATTTAAACTCACTCCTTCAAGGGGGCTTAGAATCCAGCTGTGTATATTTAAACACGCCTCTGTAACCTTCATGCTAGGGTCTGTACGCTCCTACAGTCACATAACCTTCCTTGTCTTTGTTCCCCCCTCCTGTGACTCCTCCTCCTGTTAGATTAGCCATTTGGGGTCAGGACTCAGTATCCACAATGTCTTGCACCTGCTCCTTTATTATTTACTGTCATACATGGATTCAAAATGCATCAACACTTCTCCTTTGTAAGAAAGTAACAAGCACTCGAGATGGGGTTGGGGGAAGAGGACAGCTTGCATTTGCCTGTCCATCTTCAGCACCACCCCCCTTCATGACTTCGGTAGGTTTGGGAGCACCAAGAGGGTGGTTCCTGCCAAGATCCCTTTGGTTGTAAGCCCTGCTTTCCTCCCAGCATTTGCCTCAGTGGCCTGGGTTCATACGTAGGAATCGCCACCTCTTGGGCTCTCATTATTTGACAGTTACACAAAACGCAGTTTAAACAAATTATCTAGTAAATCGAACACGTTTAATTTCTAACCGATGAATGCAATAAAGTCACACATTATCCAAAGTCATGTACAAGCCCTCCTTCATTCTGAATGTAATGACACAGGCCAGCAGCCAGACACGGCCCTCTCACGAGAGTTAGTTTGTTGTTGCAGCATCGCTAGTGTTTGCTTGTCTACAATTTGTGCAAGTGAAAAAATACAAGTGGCCACTGCTTGGGATGGTCACTGAAGAACCACAACTCTACACAAATCCTTCATTCCCCTTTCTACAAAAGACACGTTCCGCCACAGCTGTCAGCCACGAGCAGGAATGCAAACACTGCATTTAACAGTGAGCAGCTCACCCGTTCAAACCCCTGCACTCGCTTGATGCTGACAGCACCGTAACGAGGGAGCCCCGGATCATCCCCATGGAGGCACAGCCCAAGGCCAGACAGGCAGAGCCAGAATTAGAACGCGTGACTTCCAATCCAATGCTCACCCCAAAGAACCTATTTTTAGTGGCCGGAAGAGGGCTGGCTCCAGCCCCAAAGGCTATGCATGAGCAGTCCTGTCCTGGCTCTAGAAGACATGCAAGTGGGCAATAGTTCACTTACCCTCCATTCTCTCCATAGAGAGTCTTTACAGAACCCCACCAGGGAACAGTGATAAACACAAGTCGCATACAGCTCCTAGCTAGAAGAGAATGGACATGTGCAAACCTGAAAACCATGGGGGCCATACACAAACTACGTATAAAACAAATCCGTGACGAGAATTCTCACAAGATAGCAGCTGCAGGATGAGAGAGACCCATGCTGTACACGAGGGGGGGGGGGGAATCTAGCTATTAAAAGTTTCTAGTCAGTTTCCAGTTTAGCCGAATCTGCCAGATAGGGTTCAGGTCTCTCCCCGTTGGCTCCCTCCCAGCGCCAAGGGTGAGCGATCTCTGGCAGTGAATGTTCCTCCAGCTCTCAGAAGCTTCAGCAGCTTTGGCTGCTGGATGATACATACAGACATGGAACCCGAACCTGCAAAAACTAAGGATGCGACTGGTCCCATTGAAGTCACATGCTTAACGTTAACCATGCATGTAAGTGCTTGCCAGATCAGGGCGCAGTGAGTGTGTTAACTCCCAGACCTGCTGAACTGTATTTGGTTTGCGTGTTAGAAGATAAGTGGCAGGCCGGAACCCATTTCTGCATTAAGGAACCCAGGCTTCAGTCCTTGGAGAAGCCTCCAGGTGATCTGGCTCCGCTCTATGCGCCCTCTGATGGTCTTTCAGCAACTGCTTATATTGAAAGCTTCTCCCGCATTCGCTGCACTGGTGAGGCCTCCCTCCGGTGTGGATCCGCTGGTGTTTCAGGAGATGTTCCTTCCGGATGAAGCTCTTCCCACAGTCACTGCACTGATGGGGCCGCTCCCCCGTGTGAACGCGCAGGTGCTGGAGGAGATGGTACTTCTGGCTGTAGCTTTTGTCGCACTTGGTGCATTTGTAAGGCCTCTCCCCTGTGTGGACCCTCCGGTGGCGGGTGAGTTCCGACTGGCACTTGAAGCTCTTCCCGCAGTCACTGCATTCGTAGGGCTTCTCTTTGCCGTGGTTTCTTTGGTGCTTTAAGCCGCTCTCCACGAGCCAGACGCTTTGCCCGCACATGGCGCGCTGGTGGCATCCGTCGGCATGGCTCTGCTGGTGGCTCAGGAGGTCCTGCTTCCCCAAGACGCTCTTCCCGCACGGGACGCACCGCTGCGGTCCTTCGTCCAAGTGGACACGCTGGTGATTCCGCAGGCGGTACTTCTCGGCATAGCTTTTGCCGCACTTGTTGCACTGATGCGGCCGTTGCCCCGCGTGGATCAGCTGGTGCCGGAGAAGGCCTGAGTGATAGCTATAGTTCTTGCCGCACTGAGGGCAGGGGTAGGGCTTCTCGCTGCCATGGCTCGTCTGGTGCCTTAAGAAGCTCACCTTGAGGTGGAAGCTCTTCCCGCACTGGGCGCAACTGTAGGGCTTTTCGCCGGTGTGGATCCTGTAGTGGCTGGTCAGCTTGGATTTCTCACTGAAGCCTTTCCCGCACTCCGTGCATTTATAGGGCCACTCCCCCGTGTGGATGCGCTGATGCGAGACAAGTACGAACTTTTGACTGAAGCTCTTCCCGCAGGTTGCGCACTGGAAGGGCCGCTCCCCGGTGTGCAGCCGCTGGTGGTTCTGGAGGTGCTCCTTGCGGCTGTAGCTTTTGTTGCACTGGTCGCATTTATACGGCCGCTCTCCCCTGTGGATCATCTGGTGCCGCACGAGCGCCGAGTGGCACTTGAAGCTCTTCTGGCATTCGTTACACGGATAGGGCCGCTCCTTGGTGTGGCATCTCTGGTGCTTCATAAAGCTGATCTTGAGCCTAAAGCTCTTCCCACAGTCAGCACACATGTAGGGCCTCTCACCCGTGTGGAGTCTCTCGTGCGACAGGAGCATGTCCTTTCGAGTGAAGTTCCTCCCACATTGGGCACATGCATAGGGGGCCATTCCTGCATCGCCCCTGGGATGGGCAGCAGCAGTTTTGAGTTCTCTTTCATGCTGAGTAAGTTCCCCCAGGTTGTTACCTGGAGAGCGGATTGAAGTGCAAGGACTCTCAACAGCCGCTTCCTGTTCAGCACCCTGGAAAGCTCTCTCCTCTGCTGGTCCTGGCAACGGCCCAGGGAGCTCTAGGTTGCTAGGGCCTTCTTCAGGATATTGCTCCTCTGTTTTGATTGTGAGCTCAACATCTGCTGGTACAAAAGAGAGAATCAAGACCTTCATTTCATCTGACTCAGATGAAGGAAGTCTCCAATACATAATGCAGAAAGGGTTGGCAGCAGTGTTAGTCTATAAGGAAAAGGTAGATGAAGTGACACCTTTTACTAGAGCAAAAACCACAGTGTATAACACAAAGCTTTATGGCCAAAATGTTTCCTCTCTGGGGCTTGTCATCTGATACCTGCGCAGTCCCCCCTACAGTGCCTCTCCTCCCCTACCTCTTTCCTGTCTGACAGACACTCCTGCTGGTTTACTCACCTCTTCCCCCCCACCCCCCACAGGCAACAGGATGTCAGAGCACCCAGAATGCTTTGCAGCAGACTGGCCTTCCTGCTGGGGCGTAGTGTGAGACACACACAGGAAATGCAGGTCAGCACTGCAGTGGGAAATCAGAGCTTTCAAAGTTGGGGTGAGGAATGGGATTTATCTAGAATATTCTAGTCAATTGCCAGGGGAACACACTTTCGGGTTTGGAAATCTACACAATCAATGGCTTTAATCAGCTTGCGTTTGGGATGGCTACACCACTCAGGAGTCACCCAGGTCATCCCAAACAAGGGCCAGGTGAGCCTTTAGACAGGACCGCACCACCATGCATGCTGCATATGCCACATGTTACCGAAATAACTAACCAATGCTTTTTGCTGGGATTCTTTTTGTATCCCTCTGCCTTTAAAGCTAGTCTCCCTTCGCTACCATGATCCTAAATCTTTCAGATGAAGGTGGAATCATCAACATTTCTAACAGGGACCTAAAATAGCTTTTCTATCTTTTTTTCTATGTTTATTCTCAGGACATTTCAGGGCCAGAAGCAAGTGTTGTGCATCCTGCTGGGGATTTCCCCTTTCAAGTGAAATAAGCTTTCCATTTCTAGTCCTGCAGAGTTGTAATATTGATTGGAAGCGAAGCCAGTCACTAGCTAAGCCTTGGGCAGATGAGCAGGCTTTGATTTGAAGCAGCTCAGAGGTCTGGAACACTGCAAGTTTCAGGTGAGATAGCGAAGAGGGCAGAGGGCAGGCGTGGTGAAAAATAAACGAAGTATGTCACAAGGTCCTGTAATTCATCACATGCACACAATGAATTTGTAGGAGGACAAGAATGACTGAGAGCAGGTTGCAGGACCAAAACCAGAACCACCATCTACATTGCATCAAAGCAGTGTAACATCAGACTGTTAAGGCGGCGCGCCTGTCCTAACAGGACCCATCACCACCAGATAAAGAAACAGGTCTTAGAATCTTTAAAGAAAACTTTGTTTGACAACATTTCGTCTGGCAAGGAATCGCTTATCAATAGTTGTGACTGTGAAATTTCTATTTCCATTGTTTTGCCTTTATGGTCCCCACTTCTCTATTGTTTATCTGTATGGTCTTTGTCTGGTTCTTTGATTGTTTTGGTCTGTTTTGCAAGATTTAAATCAACTAAGGTGGTGGGGTCTGATTGGGTAAAGAATTGTTTCGTAATGGGCTGTGATTGGTGAAAAATACTGTATGGTATGACTTTTCTTTAAAATGATTGGTTAAGGTAGAGCTAAGCAGGACTCAAGTTTAACTATATAAATCGGGGTCCAAAAGGAAGTTTTTTGGAACCTAACTTCAGGACACAGCCCAAGCTCAGAGCTCGCTCATTGGTAAAAGGCCCCGCAAACCTGCAGAAGAGTACGCCCTGAGCCCTAGGAACTGGGGAAGGGTAGTTGCCTAAATTAAAACGGTTAGGCCTTGAGCCCAAGGAAGGGTAATGATAGGTGCCCTAGAGTGTGCAGGTAACAGGAGGGTAGCTAATGTGATGCCAATTTTTTAAAAAGGCTCCAGAGGCGATCCTGGCAATTACAGACTGGTAAGCCTAATTTCAGTGCCAGGCAAACTGGTTGAAACTACAGTAAAGAACAGAATTTTCAGACACTACGATGAACACAATGTGTGGCGGAAGAGTCAACACAGCCTTTGTAAAGAGAATTCATGCCTCACCAATTTTCTAGAGTTCTTTGAGAGGGTCAAACAAACATGTGGACAAGGGGGATCCAGTGGATCCAGTGTACTTGGACTTTCAGAAAGCTTTTGACAGGGTCCCTCACCAAACGCTCTTAAGCAAACTAAAGAGTCATGGGATAAGAGGGAAGGTCCTCTCATGGCTCAGTAACTGGTTAAAAGACAGGAAATGAAGGGTACAAATAAACAGTCAGTTTTCACAGTGAAGAGAGGTAATTAGCAGAGTCCCCCAAGGATCTGTAGTGGGCCAGTGCTGTCCAACATATTCATAAATGGTTTGGAAAAAAGGATAAACAGCGAGGTGGCTAAGATTGCAGAGGATACAAAACTTCTCAAGATAGTTAAGTCCAAAGCAGTATGTGAAGAGTTACAAAAGGATCTCACAACACTGGGTGAACTGGGCAACAAAATGGCAGATTAAATTCAATGTTGATAAATGCAAAGTAATGCACATGGGAAAACATAATCTGACCCAACTACACACACAAAATGATGGGATCTAAATTAGCTGTTACCCCTCAAGAAAGATCTGGGAGTCATCGTCGTTAGTTCTCTGAACACATCTGCTCAATGTGCAGCAGCAGTCAAAAAAGCGAACAGACGGTTAGGAACCATTAGGAAAGGGATAGAAAATAAGACAGAAAATATCATAATGCCTCTATATAAATCCATGGTACGTCCACATCTTGAATACTGAGTGCAGATCTGGTCACCCCATCTCAAACAAGGTATTGGAATTGGAAAAAGTACAGGGAAGGGCAACAAAAATTATTAGGGGTATGGAACAACTTCCCTATGAGAAGAGATTTAAAAAACAGACTGTTCAGCTTAGAAAAGAGATGGCTAAAGGGGCATATGATAGAGGTCTATAAAATCATGACTGGTGTGGAGAAAGTGAATAAGGAAGTGCTGTTTACCCCTTCACATAACACAAGAATTAGGTCACCCGATCAAATAGCCAGCAGGTTTAAAACAAACACAAGGGAGAACTTCCTCACACAACGCACGCTCAACCTGTGGAACTTGTTTCCAGGGGATGTTGTGAAGGCCAAAAGTATAACTGGGTTAAAAAATAATTAGATAAATTGATGAAGAATAGGTCCATCAATGGCTGTTAGCCAAGATGGTCAGGGACACAACGTCATGCTCTGGGTGTCCCTAAACCTCCAACTGTTAGATGCTGGGACTGGACGACAAGGGATAGAGCACTCAAACTGCCCCGTTTTGTTCACTTCCTCCGAAGCATCTGGCAGTGGCCACTCTCAGAAGACAGGATACCAGGCTAGATGTATCCAGCATGGGTATTCTTATGCACCGACAAAGGCTACTTACAAAGTTAAGACAGATGTACAAAAAGATGGAATTATAGGAGCTCAGGAAGGTTTGATTGGATTTCCAGCTCTGTCTACTGTCATTTCTCAGTCGTTTAAATCTATTGCTCACCCATTCTAAGATCTGCAGGGATCTCTCTCTCCTCCGAGTCCTGCTGATCCTTGATACATAGCTCCTCCTCCTGTTTAATCCAGGATGAAATCTCATGTGTAGGAACCGGAGAGTCTGTTCAGGGGAAAGAAGGAAATTGCTTTTCAAACCCTTTGCTAAGCATTCTGTGGATGTTGGGAAAACACAATCTCTACCCAAAACCATTTCTTTCCTGAATAGACTCATAGACTTTAAGGTCAGAAGGGACCAATATGGTCATCTAGTCTGACCTCCCGCATGATGCAGGCCACAAAAGCTGACCCACCCACAACAGAATCTTCCAGCCTGCGACCCCTGCCCTATGCTGCGGAGGAAGGCGAAAAACCTCCAGGGCCTCTGCCAATCTACCCTGGAGGAAAATTCCTTCCCGACCCCAAATATGGCGATCAGCAGTACCCCGAGCATACAGGCAAGATTCTACAGCCGGACCCTCATTTTACCCGCGATTGCACGTTAATGCCTAATTGACTGTAATCACGTTATCCCTGTAAACAGGGTAATAATGAGGATTCAGAGAAAACTGACAGAGGATCAGTGGGCAGAAAGTCAGAAAGGGGAGTTGTTAGATTTAGAACCTATTGGGGTGGGTGGAGAAATCTGGGGTCAGAATTGTCTTGAGGATAAGGAACCCTGGGATATGAGAAATCCAAAGAGCCTGCCAGGCTCTTGGAGTATTAACCATGTCCTTACCCATGCTGGGCTCCATGCGGATTTCTGTCTCCTCCGGCTCATCCTCAACACATGGCTCCTCTCCTCGTTCAAGCCGGGACAGGATGCTGGGTTTGGAAATCGCAGAGTCTGTTCATAGAGAAGAAGAATAGGACTCTTTGGTCTTTAATGACATAAAACTTGATGTGATTTTAAACCCCCTTTTGTCACTGAAGGGGCCTGCTCCTATGAACCAAGTTGCAAAAGTGTTAATGAAGAGCATGAAGAAAATAGAGATCGCTGGTGACAGGTAAGCTGGACTCCCAGCAGTAGATTTAGGGCTCATCAGATGGAGAGGAACACAACGCATTGTGCGCCGTGCATAAAGATCTGGAGGCAGATCCTCACCTGGTGTAAACGGTCACATTCATTGCAATGGACAGTTTACACCAGTGAGGCTCTGACCCTTGATCAATAACTCTGAGCTAGAGCCAACCCAGCCCTTGCCACATCACAAAGCTTGTAATAAGCAAGTGAGAACTGATCCTTACCCAGGGAGATCAGAGTCTCAAAGTTCCCCTTCATCACGTTCTCGCAAAGCTCCTTCTGCCATTTGGCTGCACTCTCCCATCCCTGCTCAGAGAAATACACAGACGCATCAAACGACACTGGGACTGAAATCACAAGCGCTGCATGCTTTCCCCTTTGGGATACTACACGGATAAAATTAGCAGCGTAGACGGAGATGGCACTGCTGGGGTGTGTTGAGAGCCGTGTTGGATACATACCCTAAGGTTCTGGTGTGGTTTTACTCATCTAAACCATGCCTCACTGTCTACACTGCTATTTATACCCAAGCTAGTGCGGCGTGCAGTGTATGAACTCTGCACACCGCCATGAGGTGTGTGCAGTGTAGACACACCCTAGATGTCCACAAAGAAGCAATCAAGTAGTTTCAGTTAGTTCCCTTGTTGGCGGATACACCTAAACAGGCCAAAATTCAAATGTGCACGGAGGCAGAACTCTCTTCAGCCATAGAGGTTAAAGGCCAATGTCTCTGCTGGTGGAATGCCACTGATTTTAATATAGCTACATCAGCAGAGAGTTTGGTCCTAAAATAACATTGAGAGAACATGAGAAAAGACAACGCAGATGGGAGAAAACCTCACCCGCCGGAGGTCAGCACTGTGAATGAAATGTAGCTACATAGGGACCCCTCCTACCTCATGTCTTGGAAGATGATCCAACAACCCAGTAATTTGAATGAGAAGAGGCAGGAGATGATGTCAGAGTCTTTTTGAGAGTTACATCAATGCTGACTGGGGGAATGGAACCAGAATTAAAGGGACAGGCAATATTATCCCCCCCAAGATTTTATTCCTGGTACAAAAGTATCTATCAATGAGATCCAAATCAGCAGTGCCTTAAAGAACCTACCAGCCACAAGACACAAACACCCCTTTGATATCTGACAATCAGCTTTACCTCGGCTCTTCTGCACCAGCTGGGATAGCGTTACCTTGGGGACTTCTCCTTTAGTGCCTGAGGGGAGTCTCAGGATCCAAAAGTTCCTGTTCTTCAGCAGGTTCTCCATGTTCTCCAGCCTCCTCTGCAGTAGCCCGTACCCCTGGATCAGAGTTCCCAGCGCCGCCCACTTACTCTCCAGCTGGTTCCCAAACTCCACCATTGTTTTCTCACAGCCGACTAGTTTCTTCTCAGCCGTCCCCATTCTCCCGTCCAGATTCAGCAACTGTGCAGCCTGAGAAGCCACCTTCCTCTCTACAGCTTGAACTTCAGCCACCACAGTCAAAGAAATCTCTGCTCTTTGCAGCTGGGTTTCTCTCAGGGAAGTTTCTTCAGGGACAGCAGGTGGCTGCGCAGGCATTGGCCACCATGACTCTGCGTCCCATTCTGGAGCCTATTTGAAAGGACGGAAATGGAAAGACATCTAGCAAGGTAAACAATACACGAACTGCCCCTCAGCACTGTCTGGGGCTGGATCTTTATTCTAAAAGAGTCACTCTCCAGATGTATCAAAGTCTGTTGATATTTTCATTATCAGCTGTGTTTTTAAACTCTGACAATTTAACCTACATCAGCCTGAAATTTGACACACATGAAAACCTGAACTCCGCCTGCAATACAATTTCAAACTGTTCAGATGTTTTCTGAAAAGACCCCAAATTGGTCTCATCAGCAGGTTTACATATTTTTTGACCTTTTTATTGGTCAATAACTTCATTTTACAAAACAGACTTTGTAGATAGTCAATACTCTGCCTGCATTGGGGACTTTTCCCTATTTCAAAACACTAAAGCTTTTGGTTTGAAAACCACGACTGTTAGCTTTTACTCCGAAGTTTCTGCTTAGAACATGATAGGAAAACATCTCCAACATGGTCTTCTGCCTGAGTGACCCCTCGGCCCAAAACAGAAGGAGAACAAGGATGGGTTTCTGGTTAAAGCACTGGACAGGGACTCAGGAGATGTGTGGCCTATTTCCATCTCTGCCACAGTCTCCTTGTGTGAAACTGAACAAGTCACATTCCTCCCTAGATCAGATCTCCACTGTCAAATGGGGGATGAGAAGAGTCCCTTTCACCTGTCCCGATCTCAGTTGGAGACCCTAGCAGAGGTTGTAATGCACATCCTAGTGCCATATGAATGAATGGGAGAATTATTTTTTACTATTATTTAACAATCACCTTAAGCTGCCAAAATCAGTATCATTAGACAGCTCAGGGCATCTCCCCTGATTCGAAGGGAGGGAGGCTTAGTATTTCATGGGTGATATGCATGTTTCTCTACCGTTTTACACCAACATGCGTTGGGCTGGCCCAGGGACCGCAGCACCTGCTCCCCCAATGCGGTTAAGAGTCTGGGCCTAACATTTGGTCCCCCAGGCTAGCAGAGTGTGCTGTGCTGCAGGGAAGAGAGGCCTTCACAACCCTCAAGCAGCCCCTTTGTGCCAGCAGGCATTGCTCTGAAGGGAGCTGCACTCGGATCTTGACTGAAGGGAGAGTCACGCTGACCTGGGACTTGAGAAAGGCGGGTCAATCCGGAAGGATGATTGGGATGGGGAGGAGAAAGAAAACTACTAGAGAACCCAGCCTCTACAGCCAGAGTCCTTGTATGAAACATTTCCTCCCTCCACCACCAGCCATCTTCAGGAACAGAGCTGGAATTTAGATCTCACACTTTCCCAGCTCTAACAGCCAGGATGTTACACACACAAACTCTCCCCTCACCACACACCTGGCCAGTTTTAGAACCCTAAAGCCAAAATACTTGGCAAGGTCTAGAAGTTGCGGGACAGAGAACATAGAAGATGGGTCTATTGTCCTTCTTGACCCAGACGGATCAAGTGAGATAAAAGCCAATCTCTGCTGGGGGGGGGGGGGGGCGCGAAAGGGGTCAGAGACAAGGTAACTTTGGAACCTCCACCCTCCTCTTCCCCACTCGGCTTCTTATTCCTGGCATCAGGGCTGGCCCTGCTCTGACATCCTGCCCTCCTCGGACTCGAACCCCCCGCGCTGGCTGGGGAAACTGCAGCGGGCAAAGCAAGCCCCGTGGGGCGTGCACAGAGGGCAGGCGAAGTGGGCCTTGCCCCAGGCCACAGCCTCAGCCCCTCGGATTCCCAGCAGACTTTAGCTGCGGGTCCATAACAAAGCAGCCAGTGCCCCAGGGGAGCGCGGTGCCAGCGGCCCCAGACACCAGCCGGCTCCGACAGGGGCCGCTGTGGCCTGTCCAGGGGGCGCAGAGACCGCCCCCCACCCCGGGCTCCGCCCCAGCCACCCGCGCTCCGGCTCCCGGGGCCCGAGGCTCCCCCGCCCGCCGGGCCCTTACCTGGGCAGCGGCCCGCTCGGCCATGGCCCCCCCGGGCGGGGCTTCTCCAGCGGGCCCGGCCCGGCCGAGCTCCGCTCCCGCTCCGGGCTGGGCAGAGTCCCGGCGCCGCCTCGCCACGGGCCGGCCCCGCTGCCGGCCGGAGCAGAGCGAGCGCAGCCGGGAGGGAGCCGCGGCCTGGCTGCCGGGAGCGGCGGGGCGGGGCCGGGCCGCGCACCCAGCATCAGCCCGCGGTTCCCGCAGGATTTGAACCCGGGGCCGCCCTGCGGAGCGGGCAGGTGTTTGCACGAGCTCTTGTGGGCAGGGAGCAGCGCCCGGCCGGGGTCTCCCCAGGGAACGTGCGTCACCCTCTGGGGCGGGTGATTAACCCAGCCCAGGAGCTCCCCTCCCCCCCGGCCTTCCAGACCCACAGCCAGTTTTGCATCTGCCCAGTTCCACACCCACGAGACCCGCTCCTGGGGGGCCCAGGCCCACCCCGCTCCTGCCTGGGGCCGCCTCTCTAACGCCAGCCCTTGCCGATGACCTGTTCCCATGCGGGGTCCCTCCCGCTGCAGGGAACATGGGCCTGTCCTTATGCTTAGCTGCTGCGGAAATTAAAGGGGGATCTGCACATCCCCTGCACCAGGCTCCCAGCTAATAGACCCTCCCCCCCTCCCCCCATTACTGCCTCTAAGGCATAAAAATAAAACAGCAATTCCCCCCCTCCCTGCAGCATTGCTGTTGGGACCTGCAGGGGTTGAAGCCCTGGCTCCAAAATACTGTGGAACTGTTTTGTATAAGTGAAGTATCACAAGGCCCCTGTGTGGAGATGGGCAGGATGCACGGGATGGGAATGAGGAGTATTTTTGTGTGAGCTCTTACCCCTGTGCATACTTGTCACACCTCTCCCTACGCACACCACACCAGCCACAGCCTGTTCGGACTGGCCAGCCCAGCGCAGAGCCAGCTTACAGCCCCTTTCCTCCCATATAACGATGGCCAGCATTTGGGCCTACCTCACTACTGGTTCCATAATTCATTTGGGCTGTACGGTCCAGGAGAAAAAAAGCTAGCTGTACTTTGTGAATACATTAATTCTGTCCCTTTAATTTCCCCTGCTGCTTTAATCATCTCTGGCAGCAGCCCCCACTGCCACTGGCAGCACATGGTTTGCAGGTGAACCTGATGCACAGTTAAAGGACAGAAGGGACTAGCACATCTAGTCTGACCCTGTATATTACAGACCACCCGCATACAGGTGAAGAGCACCAATTCCTGTTGATACAGGGCACTGGAAATGTAAAGCACTAAAGGGGTATTATGGCACCACCCTCTGTTACGGAGCTTTCAGACTCTTTTGTAAATGATCTACACGCTCTTTAAAAAGTGTATTTCTGTTCTGAAAAGCAACTCTCAGCTTGGCATTGTAGGGGCTTGTTTACTGTCATTCAATTATTTCTTTGTAGCATGAGCACATTTAATAAGTAACATTTGTTTTTCCCAGCCCTGCAATCTCAGACTGGGTTCATCTGAATCAGGTTAGGGTCTGTCTTATACATCCCCAAATTAAGCCCTCAACAGCCATGACACCTCCTTGCTTTCAGTGGGTTTACACAGGTGTAACTGCTTAGGATGTAGTAAACAATTCTGTCAACGAGCACATGAAGGAATAGACTCCATCTCGTTGGCTCTGCTCTGCAGACTTAAATGGGGTGAGCAGCAGAAAAACTTGTTTTTGTTAATGAAGTCAGGAGCTAAGGCTCTCAATACACACAGGAGCAGATCTGTTGAGTAAGTTGCTATTTTCAATTTCACTTTTCAGGGTAGAATTACACCTTCCACGGTTCTTGCTGAACCAGTTTAACCACACAGCCAGAGAAATGGTACAAGAAGTTCCGTTGAAAAATCATTTCTAATTCCCTTAAAAGGCCTCTTTCCACACTGGCGAGCTAAAGTGCAGTTACACTTTTTCAGCTAGAACTAGGTTTTAAACTGTGCCAAAGTGGTTTAAACATGGTTTAAAACTACAGGCCTTATGCAAGGTTGAAACGTTTAGTTGTACAGCAGTAGCACCTAGGAGATGCAGGCATGGAGCAGGACTCCATTGTACTAGATGGGGTACAGACAGAGTCAAAGGAGTCCCTGCCTCAAAGAGCTTCCAATGCAAGTGAGCAGGTTTTTTCTCTTCCATTTTGCAGCTTGCCATTTACTGACCCCCAGGAACTCCTTTGACTAGCTGCAGCGCACACAAGATGGGAAGAAAGGAGAGGTGATGACAAGAAAGTGGCTGCTAGGAAGAGGATTTTAGCTGCAGGAGAGTCCATCCATCTTGGGACAACGCTCATGCTTCAGATGACCTCCTGTGTTACATCAGATTGACAAAACCTCTGCTACAACATGTTAAAACATAGCAGACAGGATAAATCAGGTAGTACCATTTATTGGTCCATAAAAGTTAACACACAAGCTTTCACACCAAAGATGTTAAAATTATTCAAGTGCTGGCAGTTTATACAAAAGCAGAGACTTTACATAAAAGGTTGTATGGATGTGTTCACAGTGATTTAAATTAACACAATGGCATTGACTATATCTCAAAGGATGATTACACCCCAGGCTGCTGAAAGGTATTCTCTGCATCCTCATCTATTTTCTAGAGCAGACTGAGAATAGCAGTAAACAGGAATGGATGTACTGTACTTGATCATGTGAGTTGAGGTTTAGAAAAAGGGGAAAACCTGTTGCCATCGTGCCTACCGGTGGAACATAGCGCCTGTAACTGCAGAGTGAATGGCCAGTTACCCATGAGAAGTTATTCCTTTTCACTCAAACTACCAGTAATAGGCCAAATGCTGAGAGGACTGGACAGTGCTCAGAAGCTCTTACGCCTCAGGTCAATATTCTCCTGCATCCAGCATATACTATAATCTTTACAAAGATGTTTTTGACCTGAATGCACTGCAGTAGCTTCATGTTAAGTCCACAGGGGCATGCACTTCTCTGATGCGAACACTTATTAGCAGCCAGCTGCAATTAATGTAAATTAAAAAAAAAAAAGTTTTCAGTGTCTCCCCTCACAAATTTTTGTTCTGATTCAGAGATTGAAGACCTGGCTCATAAACATGGTGGAAGAGATTTATCTTATTTTTGTGGAGATTTCCCCCCCCAGGAATTTGGTTCTTTACAGGATAACTAGGAAGCCTAAAAACAGTAACAAAGCAAAAATCAGAACACCCCCCCCCAAAACAAGCCCCAACTACTATACTAAATGTCACAATTGCAGGGTCTTTTTGGTCCTTGTGCTGAGTTTTCTATATTTTAGCACACTGGCAGCCTGCCACAAAGCCCACTGAAGCCAATAGAAAAAAAACTCATTGGCTTCAAGGGAAACTGGATCAAGGCCTTGGTGCATATACAGTCAAATTTAGGCCCCAATCCTGCAACTTCCTGCATGTGGGCAGTTGTGTCCACACACAGCCTCACTGTCTTCAGCAGTCTGTGCAGTCTCAAGTTAAGTGATCAAAGCCTTAATTTGGTGCTAACACTTTGCATATGTGACTAAGCCATGTAATCAAGAGCTATACAGAAGCATACGCCCACATTATCCCCTGTCCATCAGTGTTTAAACCATGGAGAACAAAGTGCCTCAGAAGAATTACATTCCCTACCAGCCAAAGAAAAATGTTCTCCCTGGAATCTGTGTACAAACAGTGCCATTTACAGGCTGTAGGGCCACTAATATTCCTGCATGGAGATGTGTTCGTTAATGGAGTGATCACAGTACTACAACATTATTTCAGTGGCATAGCTGGGGGGTGTGTGTGGGGGGGAAAGAATCTTTAAAACAGAAGTTCTTTGATAATTTTTTATGTAGGTTTCCCGTTTCCCATATGTACAGAAATCCCACTTTTGTTTCCAGTCATTAGACTTTTAAATACTGAGGAATTGCAAAAATCTTGTCTTTTTTGAGAGAAAGAAAACCCCACACTTAATAAATTCAGGAAGTAATAAATGCTTGGTTTATAAATAGTGGTCTTACACTTAATATCAGCAGTGTTATACATGCAAACAACACTCGACTATCTTATAAAAACTACATTAACTCTGCTGCATTTTTTTTTAAATCTGTGAATTCTCAGAAGTGACCACTCAAGTTATCCAAGACATGGTTCATATTGATGAGGCTCTTTTGGAAAGCGTTTAATCTGTAAAACATTGCAGGATCCTAACGGTATTTAAAAACAAGTGGATTATTATTATTATTTTTTAAAAAGTTCTCCCCTGGGTCACGTCTAACCTCTTGTTCCTGTTTTCCCTAAAATAAAGTCCAAGAACTAAAGAAAAGCATTGACTGCTCAAATTAAAGATTCAAGACATTTTTATACATTTTGTGTGTATAACAGATTGACATGCACAGCAAGGTAAGCTTTAACCGGGAAGATCTTCAAACAGGAGTTAGACCAACACGAAGGTAAAAATCATCTCAATAATGAGTTTGACAGACACAGAGCCAAGGTTCATGCCTTCCCTTCCCCTTTGTAGAGTTCACATGAGCACACGGAGCATCCTTTCTTCTCAAGGGCTCATGGATTTAGAAGCTCATAAGTGTGCTCCTCTAAGAGAGGGAAGTTTGAACGTCTGCTTTTACTTACCTTTATGATGCGATAACATCCTCTTCCAATTTGCCGGAGCTGATGTACTTTTATTAGGCACTGACTATTTACAATCATGCTACCATGTATTTTCTATTTTAACATCAAGGAGCCCAGTTTCTATTTCCTGCAAAAGGCCCTGGGAAATTTCCGGCGGCCCCTGCTCTGCATTATGAATTCTCAGGTGATCTTTGAGCGACTGTTTATACCTAAAGCTCTTGCCACACTCAGCGCACTGGTAGGGCCGCTCCCCGGTGTGGATCCGCTGATGTTTCAGAAGATGATGCTTCCGAATGAAGCTTTTCCCGCACACCGTACATTGGTAGGGTCTCTCTCCCGTGTGCAGTCGCTGGTGGTTCAGAAGATGCTCCTTCCGCATGAAGCCTTTCCCACAGTCTGTGCATTTATAGGGTCGCTCCCCTGTGTGAATCATCTGGTGCCTGATGAGTCCTGAGTGACAATTGAAGTTTAAGCCACATTCAGTGCATTCATAAGGCCTTTCCTTGGCGTGGTTTCTCTGGTGAATTATAAGGCTTATCTTCAGACTGAAGCTCTTCCCGCACTCGGCACAAGTGTGCGGCCTCTCGCCTGTATGGATTCGATAGTGGTTTGTTAATTTGGATTGCTCGGTGAAGCCCTTCCCGCACTCTGTGCACATATAGGGCCGCTCTCCCGTGTGGACTCTGTAGTGGTAGGTGAGCCTGGACTGGTGGATGAAGCTCTTCCCGCACTGTGAACACACATAAAGCCTCTCACCTGTGTGGAGCCGGAAGTGGTTGTTCAGGTTGGATTGCTGGGCAAACTTTTTCCCGCACTCGGAGCAGGAATAGGGTTTCTCGGCTGTGTGGGTTCTCTGATGTGATATGAAGATGTCTTTCCGGCTGAAGCACCTCCCACACTCACTGCACAAATATGGTCTCTCTCCCAGTTGGCTTCCCTGTTGGGCGGTGACGTTTGGAAACTGACCAAACTCTGTTTCACCTTGAGTGGATTCCCCCAGATTGTTTGCTGTAGGGGTTGTGGTTGAGATGACCTGCATGTCTGAGTTGGGCTGATTTTCGCAGCTGGCTACCTGGAAAACGCATGCTTCTGATCTTCCTGATAAGGTTACAGGCAGTTCCTGGTTCACAGGACCTCTCTCCTCAGGACGCTCCTCATGTTTGACCAAGATCCTATCATCTGCTAGAAAGAGGGGGGGGGGGAGGAGGAGAGGGGAGAGATAATCCTTACATTACTTATGCATCGATTTGGAATAAAGAAACCCCTCAAGATTTGGAGGTTTCTAATTCATAATGGAATCCCATGAAGTCAGATTTCTCTTCTGCACATGCTACAAAAATGCTAGGAATGGTCTGTTGAGACAGTGCCAGGTAAGAAAGACTTTACTCTCAGTCTGTAGGTACTAGGGAAAGGGAGGGCAAACTACGGCCTGTCGGGGCTTTCAACCCGGCCTGTGGGATTGCCAGCCCCGTGGTGCAGCAGGGCTAAGGCAGGCTCCCTGCCTGCCCCGGCCCCGTGCCGCTCCTGGAAGCGGCCGGCACCATTTCCCTGTGGTCCCTGGGGGGTGGGTGTTAGAGGGCTCCATGCACTGCCCTTGCCTGCAGGCACCGCCCCCCCACAACCCCCATTGGCCTGGAACGGGGAACTGCGGCCACTGGGAGCTTCGGGGATGGTACTCACAGACAGGGCAGTGCGCGGCAGAGCCACTGACCCCCACCCCCAGGAACCACTACCGGACATGCTGGCCACTTCTGGGAGCAGCGCGGGGCCAAGGCAGGCAGGGAGCCTGCCTTAGCCCCACTGCACGCTGCTGCCACCCCAGAGCCACTCGAGGTAAGCGGCGCCGGGCTGGAGCCTGCACCCCAACCCCCTGCCCTGAGCCCCCTAACCTCGTCTTGAGCCCCCTGCCACACTCCAACCCACTGCCCTGATCCCCCCCACAGTCCACACCTCCTCCTACACCCCTGAACCCCCTCCCACACTCCGCACCCCCTGCTGCACCCAACCCCTTACCCTGAGTCCCCTCCTGCACCCCAACCCCTTGCCCTGAGTCCCTTCCTGGACCCCCTCCTGCACCACAACCCCTTGCCCTGAGCCCCCTAACCTCCTGCACCCCAGCCCCCTGCCCTGAGCCTTCTCCCACTCTGTACCCCCTCCCGCACACCGCATCCCCTCCCACACCCCAGCCCCCTGCCCCAGCCCTACATTCGTGGCCCTGCATACAATTTCCCCACCCAGATGTAGCCCTCGGGCCAAAAAGTTTGCCCACCCCGTACTAGGAAGTGACCCATATCCAGCTATTTATTGAGAGTTCTCCATTGGGCTAGCTCCTCACCCCAAACTGGCCTCTAGACTGACTAGTCAAAAATGGAGCTCTAAGAATCATTCTTGCCATGTCCCATCATTTTTCACCAAAATTACAACACAGCTGGCCGTAAACCTTATCTATTGCATGATCATACAGCAGGTGTGGGACAGAAGCTGAGTGAAAATCTTCCACTTTTTCCCTAGTGCATTACACCAAGAAGAAATTTTGAGCTGAGTTCTTTTGTGATGAGTTTCACTTCTAAGAAAAGTCTAAAACCAAAGCTTTGGAACTAAGGAGCTACAATACATGCATCGAGATCTGCATTCAGTCACACCAAGATAAAAGGGGACTCTCGCTCTGATTTCCTAGTGCTTTTCAAAATACAAGATCATTCCCTATGATGTTTCCAAAGAGAAATTGTGGACTTCCACCCAGAAATCAGAGTCACAGAAGAGCCTTGTGCTGTATGGAACCAGCCTTCTACGTACATGTGATTAGAGTTTTAAGCCCCAATCTTGCAAGATGTTCTGCACAGATGGAGAACTGCGCAGAGCTCAGGGCAGGATCAGGGCTTATCTGTTTACAGAAAGTTTTATATATAGGAATAAAAACCTGTTATGGAGCAGAGTGAAGCTTTCACTGTTATGGAGAGAGGAAAAAACAACATTCCCAACTGTATAAGAATTAATAGGCTTACAAGGGATTTACAAGTGCTGTCAAAAAATCGTTTAAGTCTTAATATTCATTTTATCTGGCCAAGTGGTATAAGGTGGTATTTACTGTGTGGAGCATGGATGAACACTGAATGAGCAACTACTGGTTCTTTTATCAATAAAACACCTTTAAAATTAAAAAAAAAAAAAAAAAAAAAAAACACCTGAATGTTACAGGTCCCTCAAGCCCAACACTGGAGGAAATCAGTCTTATTGCAGTCTGCCTCCTTCTGGTTCTCTACACCATACTCTGCCTTTTGGGCCATTCTTGCTAACAAAGAAACTGAAGACCAAGACCAGTTCTGTGGAGATCAGTCACCAGAGATGGGCCCTCTTTCCAGGAGGAGAGGAAAAATGATTCATATCCCCACTCTCTCTACGCTTGGGCAACTAGGGTTCCTAGCCCACACAGCTGCTGAAAACTTTCCCCTCAAGTGGATTCTCCATCTGCACCTCACAGGAAGTCTAACAGCTGCCCCTTCACCTTCAACTCATTAGCAAAGCCCTGCCTCTGTCTTTCCAATGGAGCTGCATCCATGGTGAATGTCCTCCCTCCAGGCTGGCACTCTAAACCCAAAATATACAGAGAGATGGCTCTGCCTGGGCCTCCCAACAAATCCAGGGGACTAGCCACCTCAGGAAAGTAACTCTCAGGCAATTTACTCACTGTTCCTCAGTTATTTCACTCCTGTACTCACTGGTGCAGGTACTTCTATGCGTTTCTCGTTCCTTAGCATTCGCTTGAGCCCGTATGCTCTGCTCCTCTTCTTGTTTAATCCATGACATAATGTCCGTGGTAGAAATGGGAGATTCTGTTCAGAGGAAAGAGGGTGACATCACAGCTTATCTATAATCCACTGAACATGTTATTCAGTATTTGAGAGCTGATCTGAAACCAACACAATGGACCAAGTATCCGGTTGGAGCAAATTGGCATGACTCCACTGACTTCAATGGAGAGTTGCATTAGCATATACCACTGGTGAATTGGACTATTTCTTTGCTGGAAGAGATGCACATTCTGATGGGGTGCACAGGTTAAAATGGAAATTAAAAAATATGGGGTGAATAGGTCAGATGATCCAAATTCTCTGAAGAGCCAGAACAAGGAGAGACTGGTGCAGGAGCAGGATAATCAGAACCTGCGCACAGAAATTGAAGCTGTGACTACATGAGCAGGATTCGCAACATTAACTGCAATCAGTGTTTCAAGGAGATTTTTTGTATTACCTGTGCTGGGACCGGCAGAGACCGAAGTACCTGGGGCAGGTGGAAAGTCATGAATGACATCTGCAAAGAAGATAAGAAAACTGTCAGTTAAAACGTATCAAGCTCATGTGGTTTTTCCTCATATATTTCCATTCTTTGGTGGAATTCCCTGCTTTTAACTGCACTCACTTTTCCCTTTCAGTCGATTACTCACCAGTGGGAGACTCTGTAGGGATCTCTCTCACTTCCAAGTCCTGCGGCTCCCCAGCACATAGCTCGTCCCCTTGTTCAAGCCGCGATAAAATATCAGGCTTGGAAATGGCATGATCTGTTCAGGGGAAAGAGGTATTGAGGCTATAGTAAGTACTGATTTTAGTTTTAAAGGGGTTCTCCTGGTTTTAAGCCAACCTCCTTGCCTCTCTGGAAGAGACAGGTAAGCTGCCCAGATGTAAGAAACGGTGAACGAAGATCATGCAGAAGAGCAAATGTCTGCTGGAGAATGGGAGCTCCTTGCAGGATGGGGGGGTTCCCTCACACAACCGCAAAATGCAGACTGCCTGGCTTTCCTGTGCTGCTGGAGAATAAAGGCAACCTCTAGGCTATCAAGGAAGCGGTAGGTCTCTAAATGTGTTGGGCACTTCTCCAAAGCTCATCATCGTATCCTGAGAGAAAAAGCTGCCGCCATTCATGAGCAGCTGTCAATCGGCACAGCAAGCTATGCAGACAGGTCAAGGATACCGTGAGGCTGGCAGTATCAAAGGTATCTGACAGATCTAAAAGAATCAGTCTAGACACGTGGATCTTCATTCCTTGCCAGGAAGAGATCACTGACTAAGGAGCCAGTCGGAAACGAAGTTGCCTGTGCTCAGACTTCCTTGGCTCCTCCAGAGTTGCCTTGCTATAATCCTCATCATCGAAAGGGGGATTCAAGACAAGTCAATAATCAGAAAGACAGTCTGTACCAAGGGACGATTTCCAGAGCAAGGACCTAGTAATTACTTCCTCACGACTTGCTGGCGCTCTCAGGTTTGCATAAATTAACAGCACCTCAATCCTCTCCAATATCAGGTGGCTCAGGGTTCTGTGTGAACCTTTTGCAAAGTCCTAATTTTTAAAATGTGTGTTTCTAGTATAACATGGGCAGAAGCCTTGAGACAGCCATTAATGCAGAAGATCTTGCAACACCTTCACACAATGAATAGGTCAGGTTTCTGGACATGGCCTGAGCTTACACAAACACAATTAACTCAGTACCAGAAAACTCAGAAGGTGGAGGGATCAGGAACCCTGTTTGCATTTTGAAATCTCTCTAAATTGGGAAGATTTGTGGAGCTGGTCTATTACACGGGGTCTGAGATAGGTGCTTATCCACCAGAAATCAGAAGAAGTTGAGAACAGCCATGAGATAGAAGAAATTAATCAAGTCACATTGCAAAGCCTCCAATAAGTGTAAACTGCTCTTTACCTAGTGAGATCAAAGAGTCATAGTTGCCCTTCATCACATTCTTGTAAAGCTCTTTCTGCCACTCTTCCAAATTCTCCCACTTCTCCCGGGGAATTTGGATTGAGACATCATCAAACGCCATTGGGACCTGAAATCACAAGTGTCACACACTCAGCACCTTCTGCTGCTATCGCCTCCTGACACCACCTAGCCTTTCACCTTGTATAACAGAAAAATGGGTTGGAAATTGCAGAAATTTAGCTTTGGGATGACTGCCCATTGGTCAGTATATAAGCAGGTGGGTCTCCATCCCATGTCCAGTCAACAGGTGTCCACACCAGAATAACCACCATGAAAACTGGCACCAAATGATGGCTTTGCTAGAGGTATCTGTGTTGAGACTGGAATGGGCTTGGAGAGTGAACTATTGCTCACCCTCAGAGGTGGTCTTTCCAGATCAGATGCAGCATGAGCGACAATGGCACTGTGAGTTGGGAGGCAGAGGGAGTGGATTAGTCACGTTTATAGAGAAAACATTTTCCATAGTATTCCCACAGAAACTTTAAAGTTGATTTGCCATATTTAAAAAGTTAGACAAAGCATTTTAGAAGTCAGCAGCGTGTAGTTATAGCCTTTGATTTCAAGAGGATTTGTATAGATTAAGTGACTGTTTAAGGCAGAGGTGGGCAAACTACAGCCCGCGGGCCACATCTGGCCCACGGGATCGTCCTGCCCAGCCCCTGAACTCCCGACCGGGCAGCGCGGCGGTGTGGCTGGCTCCGGCATGGTAAGGAGGCGGAGGGTCCCGGGGGGCAGACAGGGGACAGTTGGATAGGGCAGAAGTTGGGGGGGGGGGGGCACGGTCAGGGGACGGGGAACAGGGGAGGTTAGATAGGCGTAGGAGTCCCAGGGGACCTGTCAGGGGGCAGGGGTGTGGATAGGGGTCAGGGCAATCAGGGAGCGGGGGGGTTGGATAGGGGGTGCGGTCCGGGGGTGCGGTTAGGGGCGGGAGGTCCGGGGGTGGTGGTGGTCAGGGGACAAGGAGCAGGGGGGGTTGGATGGGTCAGGAGTTCTGAGGGGGGCAGTCAGGGGGCGGGAAGTGGGAGGGGTCAAATAGGGGGCGGGGGCCAGGCTGTTTGGGGAGGCACAGCCTTCCCTACCCGGCCCTCCATACAGTTTTGAAACCCCAATGTGGCCCTCGGGCCAAAAAGTTTGCCCACCCCTGGTTTAAGGTATTATTTAAAAATGCCTTTCACTTCTGCTTGCTAACCAGCTCCCTAGTGCTGACATCGCTGCGTGTCAAAAATCTACTTTGCTTTCTCCCGTACTGAAGAACACTGCATGCACTATACCAGTGGTTCTCAAACTTTTGGACTGGTGACCCCTTTCACATAGCAAGCAAATGCGACCCCCCTAATACATTAAAACACTTTTTTTATATATTTAACAACATTATAAATGCTGGATGAAAAACAGGGTTTGTGGTGGAGGCTGACAACTCGCGACCCCCCATGTAATAACCTCGCGACCCCCTGAGGGGTCCCGACCCCCAGTTTGAGAACCCCTGCACTATACAAACATTTGTCTTTTGAGTATTTATACCACACATCACCCTGGAATCCAAGCCCCTCTCAGTAAGATTACTTCACTATGCATCTATTCTGATCGCCCAGAAACCCTGTACAGAACACATTACTCGTAACTAGGCTATTTAACATGGATCACTCAGGTTCTGACATGCTGGAGAGGCTATGGACCAAGAGGTGACTAACTGCACATGGTAATTTTTCCCTATTTTTAATAATATGTTCTAGAATCAAGTATTATTCCACTGTTCGCAGATACTATACTGGAACAAGGTACAGCTCAAACACCATGCTTATTAGGAGTTTGTGGAAAGACAACTGGTAAAAGCTGTAGACTGGAAGCCATCCCAAACGTAGTATGGGACTTTGGGCCAGATCCTGCTTTTACTTGCAGCAGAATCTGAAGTAGTCAGTGAAGTCAATAGAAACTGGCCCTGTAGAAAGTGACATGCCTCTAAAGAAAGCAACATGAACATTACCTTTTATAAACAATATAGAAACTATTTATAATAAAAGTAAAATAAGAACATAAGAATGGCCCTAGTGGGTCAGACCAAAGGTCCAACTAGCCCAGTATACTGTCTTCCGACAGTGGCCAATGCCAGGTGCCCCAGAGGGAATGAACAGAACAGTTACTCATCAAGTGATCCATATACAAACAGGTTGAATAGATTTCCTCCCCACTGAAATATTTATTTTAAAACAAATGAATGGCCGTGGATCATTATGACTAATAGCACATTGTATTCATTGTCATCCATCCTTTGCTTGGTTAATATACCTATTTCAGCAAAAAAAAAATTTTTTTAAGCTTAATAGAAATTGTTTAGATGGCCCCGACCCAGAAAGTCAGATCTATAGCTTGCATTTCTTAAAGTTTGGGAGCCTTCCAGTAGGAGATTCTGGTTTAGTTCTCTCTTTTTAAAAATAAGTAAATAAAATTAAATAAAAAAAACTTATAGTTTTAAGCCATGCACTTATCCTGGAAAGCAGCATTACTCAGCTGGTTGAAGGTACTTTGAAAAAGGCATCTAAAATTTGCAAGCATCCAATATCCCACCCAAAAAGCTTTGTTAAAAGAAGGTTAAGTTTGCAAGTGTAGCCTATGAAATGAAAGAGAGCTTTGAAGCAAACAGCTCTCTGGGCAGCTAGGCAGCACCATCTGCTACCAGAGCAATAGAATGCTCTTGTAGCAGTAGGGGCAACATGCCTTTACTGGCCAGTGGGTGGTCACAAGCCACACATGGAGAACACACAGGAGCAACTGGTGAGATAAGGAAGGCGGAGGGGGCAGAGCCCTTCCCTTTCTGCACACAGGGTGGTAGGCCAAATCAAATGATCCGGCAGGCTTCATGTGCCCCCCGCTCGGGCTGCCAGTTGCCCATCCCTTATTATGGTCCAGTGGTCAAGGCCCCCCAAAACAGAGGCCCTGTGTGAGTACGCATTGGTTAATCTGGGCCTGGCTACCTACCAGTAGTTTTCAAATAGGCTGTTAAAATGGAGTTTTTGTTTGTGCAAATCCATCCCGAATGCTAATTATTGGGGGCGGGGGCATGTCGCATTAACAGAGATGAACCCACAGGGGGTCACGGCATGATAAAGTCTGGGATTAACACCGCACTAGATAGTGCCCAACTTTTATTGTGTCGGGCAGGGGTCCCGGGTCCCATGGAAAAAAATAAAATGTAATCATGCATACCTAGGGACATTATTGTAATGCATATGGACCAAGAAACAGAGTTAAGTTTAGGGGAGCAACGGATTTTGGCATTTCCAGACTTATGTGTTTCACTTTGGAAGCATAATATTATTTTAACAGAGGGATTTTTATATGAAATGTCTTGGTGGTTGTTTTTTTAAATGAGATTTCTTCCTTTTATTGCTATTGAACGGTTTCCTGGACTGCAGCAGAATGCTCATTCTGCAGGATACGCTGGAGTAGGGCAGTGCAAAATGGGTACACACTGCATAATTGCTTTCACACATCTTGTGGATCAAGTACTTGCTTAATAAACAACACAGCTAGCAGCCAGTCACACCGCTCCCTCCAGCCAAGGCATTTTACAATGGTGATTTATAGTGATATAAAAATTTCGCCGATACAGTATACATTAGTTTTACACTAAAGTACTAGATGGGTTACTGTTACCTTTGGGTCTTCTCCTTTACTAGCAGGGGGAATTCTTAGGATCCAGAAGTTCCTATTCTTCAGCAGGTTCTCCATGTTCTCCAGTCTTCTCTGCAGCAGTCCATACTCCTGGATCAGAGTTCCCAGTACAGCCCACTTACTTTCCAATTGGTTACCAAACTCTACCACTGTTTTCTCGCAGTCCACAAATTTCTTCTCAGCTGCCCCTGATCTCCGCTCCAAATTCAGCAATCGCATAGCATGAGACTCCACTTTCCTCTCCACAGCTTGAACAGCAGCAACCACAGTCCACAAGGAAATAGCTGCAGTCTGCAGCTGGGTTTCTTTCACAAAACTTACATCTGGGATAAGGGGAGCTTGTACCTCTGTGTCCCATTCCGATGCCTGTTTGCAAGGACAAAAATTAAAGAGAGCTGGATTCATGTTCCCATCTAGCAAAGAGAAACAAACATAAAAGTAGATCTTCTACAAAGAGAAACAACATAAAAGTAGGTTTCAGAGTAGCAGCCGTGTTAGTCTGTATCTGCAAAAAGAACAGGAGTACTTGTGGCACCTTAGAGACTAACAAACATAAAAGTAGATCATGTGCTACAGGCTGCTCAAACCTTCTTGCGATTAGATCTTTGTTTTTAATAGGGTCAAATTTAGAGGTGTGCAAAACAGTCCCAACAAAACCAGTATGTGATCTAGGGGACTGGTAGTCAGGAGACCTGGGTTCTATTCCCACCTCTGCCACTGATCTGTGTTGTAATACGTAACGTGCAATTTCACCTCTCTGTGCCTGCTTCTTGTCTACATGGTAAGCTCTTCGGAGCAACGACTGTCTTTTACTATGGGTTTGTATAGGCTGAGCACATTGAAGCTCTGATCTTGGTTGGGGCCTTTGGGCATTATTGTAATAAAAACAAACACCACCACACCAACCCACCTGTGCTGGGATTATTACGAAGTGAAAACTCAGATGTTGTGCACCACTAAGGTTCATAAGCCTTGCTAACACACCGGGAACAGTTTGCAACCGAGCCAAGCAAAACTCTGGTTGCTACAGAGATTTGATTTGAGGCTTTGGGTTTGTTTGAACCTCAAAACAAGATTTGGGATGGGAATTTCATATGGGGTAAAGTGAAAGAAAATCTTCACACAAACCCTATTAAGGCAAACTTCTGAGCACTCAGCAATTCTAGTCTGGATAGAGATAGTTAAAAGATCTGTTAACATTTTCACTAGAAGTAATGTTTAGAGGTTTATAATACATTGGTCTGGGACTTGACCCCTAGGTTACATCAACAGAGCTGCTGCTGATTTCCTAAATCCATTACAGCAATCCTGCTATTTTCTTTCTTTAGAATATTCTGGCCTGACCAATTCTCGTCTGCCAAGCTGCAAGACATACTTCATTCAACCCCCTCCTTAAGACTCACTTCTTCCACGATGCCCACAAAAAGCAACTCAACCATAGTAATACGTTTTATGAAAAAATAAAAACTTAACTGAACCACCAGAATATGCATATATCCAATACCCAAATCCTACAGGCTGCTCTGTGTGGGCAGAATGCTGTGCAGTGCCCCACTGAAGTCAACAGGACCGGGGGTGAACGCAGAAGGCCCATCACCAAGGAACACTGTGCAGGATCAGGGCCTAACTGGCTGACTGATAATCATACTGCTGTAAGATTATTTTTTCTTCTGAGCCCCATATCCATTCCCTTCTCCTTGTTACATTCACTAGTCATGTCTAAAAATTAGGTCCCAAGCCTACAACTGAATCCACCCTTGCACCCCCATGGAGATGCCTAGTCTTCACCAGGACTCTAGGGGTCGAAAAGCAGCAGCAGTCCCTTAGGGTACGTCTACACTTACCTCCGGGTCCGACGGCAGGCAGTCGATGTTCTGGGATCGATCCCGGAAGTGCTCGCCGTCGACGCCGGTACTCCAGCTCGGCGAGAGGAGTACGCGGCATCGACGGGGGAGCCTGCCTGCTGCGTCTGGACCCGCGGTAAGTTCGGACTAAGGTACTTCGAATTCAGCTACGTTAGCTTAGTCCGAAGTGGGGGGGTAGTGTGGACATTCGATTGTAATGTAAGGCTTCGGGCCAGGGCCTGTGATTTACTGTTTGCCCGGTGGAGCACAGCCCGGGACACTACAAAATGACACTCCCTGACTAGACGGGGTTACGTCCCTGCAGCAACAGTACCGAGCGCGCAGCCCAGAAACACCCCCGGGGCGACTCAGGAGCCGCTTCTCCCCAAAGCCCCGGGATTCCCGCGGGAAAGGCACGTCCCGGGCAGGATTTGGCACAACCCGGCTCAGGGTATTTGTGCCCAGCAGGGGGGTCGGTCCCTGCAGCCGGGGAAGCACCAAAGCCCCGATCGCTACTCCCAGCCGGAGCCACCCCCCAGCGCGGCCGGGCAGCCCCGCGCTCCCCGCGGCCCGGCTCCCGGGGCCCAGGCCGGGCGGGGCGAAGCTCCCGGGGCCCGAGGCTCCCCCGCCCGCCGGGCCCTTACCTGGGCAGCGGCCCGCTCGGCCATGGCCCCCCCGGGCGGGGCTTCTCCAGCGGGCCCGGCCCGGCCGAGCTCCGCTCCCGCTCCGGGCTGGGCAGAGTCCCGGCGTCGCCGCGCGCGCTAGGGGACGGGGCTGGGGCTGGGCGGCGCAGTGCATGCCGGGAACCAGCTCCCGCAAAGAGAACGGGTCACGGGCGTCTCGCCGCGCGCGGACAGCGCCCCCTAGTGCGGGCGGGGCGCAGGGCGCGTGTCCGGGTTCCACCTGGGGCGGGTCTCGGGGTCTGCGCCTGCCCCCACCCCACTGGGCCAACACCGGCCAGGCGGGGGCTTGCGCTTTCCCCGCTGCCCGCATCTGACACGTCTCGGGTCTGCAGGCCTGAGCGCCGCTGCTCCCAGCCAGCGCCACCCGCCCCGCACCGCACCGGCACTGGCGGCACTGGGGCGAGCTGTGCCCGCGGCCTGACTGCCGGACTAGCCCCGTTGTCTGTCGCTGAGTATCACTGACATCGGGTTTGGGAGACGGTCCCTGCACCGCCCGGCGGAGGGAGGGACCGTCCCGTCCCAAGGATCTCGTACACCGGCCCCATCTCCCACGTGGGCGGTGTATAGTCCCGGGTGTGCGCGCACCACTGCCCTCTAGTGGATGGGATCGGACTTGCTCACCCGCGGGCCACCGGCCTTACACAACCCGCAGGGGCGGTTCTCGGGGCGGGGCCTGGAGGGGGCGGAGCCAGGTGCCGCCCATGGTTGGTAGCACAGAGCTGCCCAAGCAGCCAGGCCGCGGCTCCCTCCCGGCTGCGCTCGCTCTGCTCCGCCCGGCAGCGGGGCCGGCCCGTGGCGAGGCGGCGCCGGGACTCTGCCCAGCCCGGAGCGGGAGCGGAGCTCGGCCGGGCCGGGCCCGCTGGAGAAGCCCCGCCCGGGGGGGCCATGGCCGAGCGGGCCGCTGCCCAGGTAAGGGCCCGGCGGGCGGGGGAGCCTCGGGCCCCGGGAGCTTCTCCCCGCCCGGCCTGGGCCCCGGGAGCCGGAGCGCGGGGCTGCCCGGCCGGGCTGGGGGCTGAGCCCGAACTGATCCGGTTTGTGTTTCTCTGCTTGGCGACACGTGCGAGTTACAGCGCAATAAAGGAGCCCCGGGCGCCCTAGCTCGCTCCCCGTCCACACTGGCAAGGCCCGTAGAGCGCTCTGACTCCGCGGCTACAGCGCTGCTGGTACCCACCTCCGCGAGAGGAATAACGTTTGCTGCGCCTTGGCTACAACGCCCGGGCGTCAGTGTGAACGAGGTCACGGTGTTGGGTTACTGCGCTCTGATCAGCCTCCGGAAACGTCCCAGAATCCCCTTAAGTCAAGTGGCCACTCTTGTCACTGTTTTGAACTCCTGTAGGAATGCAGAAATGCCCTTTCAAAGCTCCATTTCTGACAGCCGGCATGCAAGCCATTAGTGTGGAATGCTGTGTGTGAGAGGGGGGAGGTCTGCTGCTGTCTAAACTTACAAGACAGCATGCTGACATGCTCTCAGCCCCCCAAAACCCCACTCTTCTCCCCCCATATACACACAACACACTCCCTGTCACACTCCACCCCACCCCCCCCCATTTGAAAAGCACATTGCAGTCACTTGCATGCTGGGATAGCTGCCCATAATGCACCGCTCCCACTGCTGCTGCAAATGTGGCCACGCCAGTGCGCAAGCAGCTGTCAGTGTGGACAGACTGCAGCGCTTTCCCTACTGTGCTCTCCGAAGGCGAGTTTAACTCACAGCGCTCTATGGCTGCAAGTGTAGCCATGCCCTCAGACTCTGGGGCCATCTCCAGCTTGTGCGGGGCCATTTTCGGATGGCCCGGGGAGCAGGGACCAGGGCTTTGCTGCTCCCCCAGCTGCAGGGACCGACCCCCCTCCCCGCTGAACTCTCCCAGGCTCCTGATGTGGAGCACCTTTTAACAGCCCCATGGCCTCACGAGCCCCCCGTGCCACCCAGCCAATCCCACTCGTGAGTGTGCAGCGCTCAGCTGGTGAGCAGCCTTGGGCTCTCCCGTCTCCTTTCCCTGCACGCGTCGCCCGGTCCCCTGCACCGTTAGCTGCGTCTTTTTGCCTTGCACCATCGTACTCCAGGGAGCGGCTCAAAACTACAGCTGCGTGTTCAAAGGACAAAAATAAGTGGTTAGTGCTTTTTGCTCCTGTCAGCCAGCGCAACTCGCTGGATTCTGTTTCTTGTATGTCAATAACAGACTTGTTTACGTTTCATTCATTCACACCTGTGAAAACCTGCTGAAGGCAGTGGGGGTTATAGGTGTGTCAAAGAGGGCATAATTTAAAGCCAAAATAGCCCTAAGGGTAACAGTTGCTCTGCTGAACACTTATTCCTGGCAGTAGTATATGATTGGGAAAGAAGGTAGCCTGACTCTCATTTCCATATTATTGTTATTTAAATTACAGTAAAACCCTAGTACCCTCATTACAGTTGGAGCTAGATTGGGCTGGGGTGCTAGACAAACATTTGACGAGATGGGGAAAGGAGACTGCCAGATGTATCAGTGGCACATGCCCCACTTTCAATTTCTGTCCTTGCTAACAGGCTCCAAAATGGGACCTCGAATCCCAGCACCTGACACTTTTGCATCCCCCCACCGGCCTCAAACAAACTTCGCTGAGAGAGACGCAACTGCAGAGTGCAGAGATTTCCCTGACTGTTGTGGCTGCTGTTCAAGACATGGAGAGGAGGGTGGATTCTCAGGCTGCATGTTTGCTGAATCTGGAAGGGAGAACAGGGATGACTGAGAAGAAACTAATAGGCTGTGAGAAAACAGTGATGCAATTTGAAAGCCAGCTGGAGAGTAAATGGGCCGTGCTGGGAACTCTGATCCAGGAGTACGGGCTGCTGCAGAGGAGGCTGGAGAACATGGAGAACCTGCTGAAGAACAGGAACTTTTGGGTCCTGAGGCTCCCCCCAGGGACTAAGGGGGAAGTTCCCAAGGTAACGCTATCCCAGCTAATGATGAAGAGTAGATACAAAGCCTGGCCATGAACTATTGAAGTGGGATTTTTCCCCCCCAGAACTTGGTATATTCGCCCTTTAATTCACCATTAATAAAATGGCTTAGAAGAAGGGAACTGATCTGGCTGCTTGTGTTGTGCTAGTTCACAATTAAATATGTTTAGTACTTTATTTCACAGGACACAAAAGTGAGGGAAGTCTTTTTAATGGAAGATAAAAGGAAGCAAGCCTCAGAATGTGATCACGACAGCAGGTGCTGAATGTGTGGCATTTGTGATTGCAGGTGCCAGTAACATTTGATGACATCTCAGTCTATTTCAATGAGCAGGAATGGGGGAATTTAGACGAATGGCAGAAGGAACTTTACAAGAATGTGATGAAAAGCAACTATGAGACGTTGATGTCACTGGGTAAAGATCAGGTTTTGCTCTTTTGCTCCGGTCCTTTGATTTCTGGTGATTGGCCCTTCTAGTTATTGGAAACTTGGTGATATCGGCTCAACTCCCTTTGCTGTCTGCATGACACGTGGCATTCCAATCCATTCCGTTTTTAACACTGTAGGGTTTAAAACGCCAGCTCTCTGCAGTGTGGAATGAGCACATGCTGCATTTATCTCCATGTTTATGCATTCAAATGACTGTTTTATTTGGAAATCATCACTTTGATTGTTCCTGACTTGTATATTTACAATCTCAATTTTAGATAACACTGTTGTTTAATAAGCATTGTGCTTTTTCTTGGCTTGACCTTGGCCTCTTATGGGACCTGGACTTTGGGCAGATTTACAAGGTGCATGGATACTGAAGTGGTGGGAACAGTATGAGAACCTACAAATCTGCCTGTGTGTGGAGATCTCTGGCACCCTTCCAGAAAGCGCACACACATCTCCCACTGTAACAAGTTCATGAGGGGCTGACAACTGACACAATTGCTTTATAAATCTCTCGTATCCCCAGATTGCTGGGACTTGGGACCCTGCTACTTCAGCTGTAGAGACACAGTCCTCTACCACTTGAGCTAACGGAGCACACCTATGTAGGAGTAATCCCTTCTCCTCTGTGTGAGGCCAGCCTAGAGGGCAGCATCAGACAGCGTACTGTCTCTGACTCAGTACTTCATAGCACCTGGCATTTTCCCCTACAATGCCTTCAGTAACACGTTTGCCTCTGTTCTAGCCTCTAGCAGTGGGATGAACTAAAATAACTCAAAATCTTTAATGAAAGTTAATAGAGCACTAGCTGCTACTCCTGAAGGATACATGGATTGCTAGGGTTGTGACATACTGCTGTGCTGGTAAGAGGCTTGTCTTTCATTCCTGTCCTTAGTCACCTGGCATGGGTCAGGCTTACAAATGGTTAAATATCTCTGTTGTATCCTCTGACTCTTGTGGCTAATATATGCATTACAAGCCTGGAATGTAAGTGTGGCTGCTGCCATGGAGGAGATAAGATGTAACTGGAGGGGAGGAACTGGAAGCAGTAGCAGAAGTTTTCCTTCCCCCCATTCCTAAATCATTCTGTGGTGGCTGCAGCCCTCAAAAGATATGCCCATCCAGTAGAATGCAGTGATATACATACATGCTGTGGGAGGACAGACTCATGCAAATCTAGCCTATTACTATATACTGTCCCTTAATATCTTTTTCTATGAACAGACTATGCCGTTTCCAAACCTGACATCCTATCCCGGATTGAACGAGGGGAGGAGCTAAGTGTCGGGGATCAAGGAGATGCAGAGAAGAGAGAAATTCCTGCAGACCCCAGCGCAGGTGACTGATATGTCAGAAGCACTCACACACTTAATACAGTAAAATGCTGGAAATCCAGCAAGACTTTTGAACTCTTCTTGTGGAGAGAACATAAGAACGGCCGTACCGGGTCAGACCAAAGGTCCATCTAGCCCAGTATCCTGTCTAGCGACAGTGGCCAATGCAGGTGCCCCAGAGGGAGTGAACCTAACAGGCAATGATCAAGTGATCTCTCTCCTGCCATCCATCTCCACCCTCTGACAAACAGAGGCTAGGGACACCATTCCTTACCCATCCTGGCTAATAGCCATTAATGGACTTAACCACCATGAATTTATCCAGTTCTCTTTTAAACGCTGTTATAGCCCTAGCCTTCACAACCTCCTCAGGTAAGGAGTTCCACAAGTTGACTGTGCGCTACGTGAAGAAGAACTTCCTTTTATTTGTTTTAAACCTGCTGCCTATTAATTTCATTTGGTGACCCCTAGTTCTTGTGTTATGGGAATAAGTAAATAACTTTTCCTTATCCACTTTCTCCACATCACTCATGATTTTATATACCTCTATCATATCCCCCCTTAGTCTCCTCTTTTCCAAGCTGAAGAGTCCTAGCCTCTTTGATCTCTCCTCATATGGGACCCATTCCAACCCCCTAATCATTTTAGTTGCCCTTTTCTGAACCTTTTCTAGTGCCAGTATATCTTTTTTGAGATGAGGAGACCACATCTGTACGCAGTATTCGAGATGTGGGCGTACCGTCGATTTATATAAGGGCAATAATATATTCTCAGTCTTATTCTCTATCCCCTTTTTAATGATTCCTAACATCCTGTTTGCTTTTTTGACCGCCTCTGCACACTGCGCGGACGTCTTCAGAGAACTATCCACGATGACTCCAAGATCTTTTTCCTGACTCGTTGTAGCTAAATTAGCCCCCATCATATTGTATGTATAGTTGGGGTTATTTTTTCCGATGTGCATTACTTTACATTTATCCACATTAAATTTCATTTGCCATTTTGTTGCCCAATCACTTAGTTTTGTGAGGTTTTTTTGAAGTTCGTCACAGTCTGCTTTGGTCTTAACTATCTTGAGCAGTTTAGTATCATCTGCAAACTTTGCCACCTCACTGTTTACAGCTTTCTCCAGATCATTTATGAATAAGTTGAATAGGATTGGTCCTAGGACTGACCCTTGGGGAACACCACTAGTTACCCCTCTCCATTCTGAGAATTTACCATTAATTCCTACCCTTTGTTCCCTGTCTTTTAACCAATTCTCAGTCCATGAAAGGACCTTGCCTTTTATCCCATGACAGCTTACTTTACGTAAGAGCCTTTGGTGAGGGACCTTGTCAAAGGCTTTCTGGAAATCTAAGTACACTATGTCCACTGGATCCCCCTTGTCCACATGTTTGTTGACCTCTTCAAAGAACTCTAATAGATTAGTAAGACACGATTTCCCTTTCCAGAAACCATGTTGACTATTGCTCAACAGTTTGTTTTTCTATGTGTCTGACAATTTTATTCTTAACTATTGTTTCGACTAATTTGCCCGGTACCGACGTTAGACTTACCGGTCTGTAATGGCCAGATCACCTCTAGAGCCCTTTTAAAATATCGGTGTTATATTAGCTAACTTCCAGTCATTGGGTACAGAAGCTGATTTAAAGGACAGGTTACAAACCTTAGTTAATAGTTCCGCAACTTCACATTTGAGAGAGATTGATCTCTCCATAGTTGTGGCTGTGACCAGCTTTGCATGATCAGCCTGACTCTTGGCATGTGCCCACTTTCCCACCTCTAATTATGCCAGAAGACTTGAAATCATACAACTCTTTACTGTCCATGGTAGTTGAGCTTCTTGCACCTGTGCATGTACAATCCTTGCAATTAAGCTATATCTTCTTTGCCAAACAAAAGTGGAGGTGATCAAAGATGTTCCAACTGTGGACACTGGATACCAAAATACTATATTTGAGGATTAATGTCTTTAGCTCCCTTGGTTCCTGATTTAACATGTAACTTAGCTGTGATCTTATGATACTCTTCATAGACTTGTAGATCTAGCTTACGTGGAAGGTGCAGAGAGTGGCAAGAATATGAGGGCAGAGTTAAGGCTGTTTGAAGTACCTTAACTCTCTTTCTGTATGTTCCAAAATCTCTGTTTTTTAAGTGTAGCTTTCTTTGAATTTCTGGTGTTCATACTAGTTTGTAAAACTGAAATGCCCTATCAATGTTTATTTCCTTATTTGTGCAAATGTAACCCCAATGTAACATTTTGTGTGTGCAAACCATTGGGGTCTGAATCATTAATGGAGTTACCCTGGTATAAAACTGGAGTAACACAATGGTGAATCAGGCCCCGGGTCTCTTGTTATATGTTTTATCCATGTTTTCCAACTCTCTTGACCAACACCATTGAGACCTTTTCTAACTCGAGCTAATCCCTCATGAACTCTTTTCTAAAGCATATGGTGTATGTTGGAAAAACAATGTGATTTTTTGTTCCTGTGAACAGAATCTCCAGTTTGTACACAAGAGGGTTTATTACTTACTAAACAAGAGGAAGAGTTGTATGTCGGGGATCAGCAGGATTTGGAGGGCAGAAAAGTCCCTAAAGAGCTCTACACCGGTGAGTTAGAGTAAAGTAACTCAAATGTGGAGTGACATTGAAAGATTAATAACTTTGTGAGCTCTTTTATATTTTTCTACATGTTCCAAATCTACAACCAACACTTGGCATGACATCAATCAGGCTTTCTATCAGTCCTGACTGATTGGGGCATTTTCTCTTTCCCATCTTCCATCCATTTTCTGAGAGTACAGAATTGGTGACTGCCTCTTTCCTGTGCAGAAGGTGGTAGATGTAGGAAATAGTTTTCCTCCCTTAACCCTCCTTGCTTGGTATCTTCAGCCCAGGTGGCCATGAGCAGCTCAGGTGATTACTGTGATTTCTCTCTTTCTAAATAAGGCTTTTGGACCAGGGCCGCCTTTGATTAGTCTTTTCAGGCAGATGGTGCCAGGGAGCATAGAACTGATACCTTAACCTGGGAAAGGAAAGCCAGTTTTGTGCATATATTTGGATATGTGCCTATATATCAATTTCACACACAAAAACTCTGTTAAAAGAACATTTAAGATTGCAAAGTCAAGCACTCAAAAGTTAAGAAATGCCAGAATTCAGTCTTCCTGTGCAATCTAAATTTGGCCCCCTTGTACATATGCAATATGATACAATCTTTAATTAAATGATCACATACTATTTTTTTCCACAGGAGCCCTGCCTCATTCACTGAACAGGATGGACTGTGCTGTGGGGATGAATCAGGGTTGTGGCTGATCAGAGGCTTATAATTTGGTCAAATGTGGGTGAATTTTCATGGGGGTGGCAATAAGCACACCCCTGACACCCGTGGGACCCTATACCACAAGTCAAGTCCTTGCTCCAAATCAAGGAGATGCAGGAAAACGAAAAGGTTGTAAGAATTATTTTTATCAGGGTAAAACTGTTTCCTCCAATCTTGTTCTTGGAAATGGCTAAACTCTTTTAGTTGAAACTTTCTATTAATATTTAGCCTGTGGTAGACACCTGGCATGGAAAACATCAACCCTAGCAGTTAAATTTTGGCAAAACTTATAAGCAACTGAAAACAGGGTTTTAAAATGGGAAGTATTGGGTAACTTTAACAATAAGTGGCACTACCAACTCCTCCTATAATATACAGTGCATGAGTGTATATACACATGTACTGTATAAATGCAATGCTGGTGGGTCCATCTAGCACATCAGTTTTGAGCTCCAGCACCCATCTTTTTCTGTTTCTTATAACTTTCTGAAACAGATTCCTTTGTCTTAGATGCTTCTGCCCAGAGCCCAAGTGCCTTGTTTTGGAAATTTTGAGGAAATCTATTTTTTTTGGGGGGGGGGAGTGTGGGGTGTATTTTAATAAAACACAACCAGATTCCCTTATGTTCTAACACAAATTGTTTTTACATTCAATGCCCAAACTAAACTCCCATCTAAACTAAAGAGCTAAACTCTGACTTGGAGTTCAGGGCGGCTGTGTTCTGGGGAGTATCGAGCCAAACTAATACAGATCAAGAAATGTATACGCTCCATTGGCAACTTCTCTCTTTTTTGAAAGAAGGAAATTTCTTAAGAAAATTTCATAAATGGGGCGCATGAAAGTAAGGCTAAAAGCTCAATCGTAGCATTCACTCCTTTTGGTTAAATATAATCCTCATATTATCTGCTAAATAATATATAATGATACAAAGAACCTGGAATTGTATACCCCCTTATGCTGAGTAAGTTGTATAAGACCTTGGGTATGCATGTGTGTTTATTTTAATGTCTAATTGAGATTTACAAAGCAAGCCAGGTTTGGGGAGGGGAAAAACCAGAGTTTGCAGCTACTTTTATATTCACGATACTTGTATCTCCATCTTTCTCCTTGAACAGACCATGCAGTTTCCAAGTCTGACACTTTATCCCAGACTGAGGAAGGCAAAGAGTTATGCATCAGGGTACTGCTAGAGTCAGAGAATACAGAGATGCCTATAGACCCATGCACTGGTGAGTAATAGATCAGAACAACTCAAATGGTGTAGGTCAAAGCTGGACACCCAGCAATACCTTTGGGAGCTCTTATAACCAAGTCTTTCCTGATGCTTTATCAGCACTTTTCTTATCTGCATGACAAATGTGACTTTCCAGCAACCTCAACTAGATGTAATCTGGGGTTCCTAACTATTCCAAAATTATTCATTTTCCTAACTTCTACAATGAATGCTTTGTAATGTAACTCTTTTCCCATTAATAGGATTTCAAATTTGTGCAACTGACATTTTATCACGGATTAAACAAGAGGAAGAGCAGAGTGTCTGTGAGCAGCATGATTCAGAGGAAAACGAAATCCATACAGATCCCAGCACAGGTCAGTAAGGGAATAATGCTCCTAGTGGGAAAGCTAAATTAATGCAAAGTTAAATTAATGTAAATGCAGAAAATTCAGGACCTTTTTAGTTGTGTCCCCACAAACCCAGTAATTCAGTGCCATCCTCTTGATATATGATGAAGCATCCTCCTAACATGGGTCAGTGGATTAGCTATAGTTACTACAGAATAGACACACGTTTGGTTAAAAACTCAGAGGAAATGGTTCTGTCAGACAGGAAAGCGGTATCAAGTAGAATCCCATATGGTTTAGACCTAGCACTATTCAGCTTTCAACCTGCCAGGGCCCAAATATAGGACGAAATATTTGGGAAAAGGCCCAAAATGAAGGACACCCAAGAATTATTTGTGCAGGAAATTGCTAATAGTGTGGCATTAATTCCCTTAGAGTAAATGACATTCTGTAACCTGAGCTTCATGTGTGCCTTTATTACTGATGTAAATAATTGTCAACAATAGAAGTGAGGGGACACCAAATTTGTGTGGAACATAAGTAACTGAGACTAAAACGAGTGGTGTCTCAATATGGTACGTGTGAAACAGATGCTATTCAGTCTTCTCAGTTACAACCTAGCGGGTGTAGTGGAGCCTTAATGTATTTAATGCATGGATGAGACAAAGGTGGGATGGATTAGAAACACTGAGGAGATTATTAAAATATAGTGATCATGATATACTGGACGCCTCTGCTGAAATCCATTGAAAAACTAATCTTTAAAGCTAAATGTCAAATGATCGATGTGGGGAGGAATAATTCCTTATAGATGCGGGAACGTGCCCACAGGGTGGCAGTACACTAGTGCAGTAGCAAGAATGTCACGTACTCTGTTGGGCTGTATCAAGAGGAGTATCAAGTATATAATCAGGCTTAGCCCTGCAATGAACTCTCAGCAGGGATATACTGTGGACAAGAGCCCAGAGCTCGGGATGTGCGCAGGGGGTTGCCCTATGCAAAGTTTGTTGTGGGATCAGAGCTCTCAGTGAGGCTAATGTTCTGCTATGCTCAGTACTGGTTAGGCCTCAATTGGATAAGCTTTCAGGTTAATGGTGTTCCTTAGTCAGGAATTTATAGTAACTACACAATCAGTTTACACTACAGGCCTGATGGTCAGAGGTGCTGAGCATCCCCAGAGTCTTGTCTGACTTTATTTGGAGGTGTGGGTACTCAGTGTCTCTGAAAATCAGGCCCCAAAACTTGTGTGTATTTACTGATCCAGTGCTAAGACTAAACTCTTCGAAGCTGGGCACAGGTCTTGCCATAGGTTTGTAAAGTGCGGATCAAATCTATGACTCTGCATAAGTGATTTTTAATAGAGCTGGTTGCAGAGACTTTCACAAATGTTTTCTATTTTTCATCAACATTTTAATTTCAGTGGAAACTTTCCAAGCTGTTCTACTTAGTAATAAAGCCTATATTTTTATTTAACTTGCTTTATCTGTTCTTCAGGAACAATATAGCCACAAACATTTTTCTGGTTAAGACCTTTGGTTGGTTGCAATCAGAAGAAGTTTCCTTATTCGTATTACCTTCTTGTGATTGTATGTTTATTTCAGCGAAAGATGGAAGCACAAACAAGGATAAGCTCCCTGGAAAACCTCTTGAAAGCATTGTGTACAAGTCTAGATTATATGGAAAACTTGGAGAAGAGTGTTTGCAGAATCCCAAACAGAGAGTGACATGGAAGACTGTGTACAATTCAAAAATGCAGCAGGCAACTGCTAGTGGGAACAGTCTGGGGGTTTCATCTCTCTGTGACAAAAAATTATTAATCCATCAGGAAGAACCCTACCCAGAAGACAGACTGTATACAAGTACTGAATGTGAGAAAAACTGTACTCAAAAGGTGTATCTTCAGAATCACCAACAAGCCCACAGAGGAGAGAGACTGTTTGCATGCGCTGAGTGTGGGAAAAGTTTCCAGCTGAAGGTAAGTTTGACAAAACACCAAAGGAGCCATGGAAAAGAGAAACCCTATGAATGCAGCCAATGTGAGAAGAGCTTCATTTGCCACTCGTGGCTCATTAGACACCAAATGATTCACAGTGGAGAGAGGCCATATAAATGTACCGAATGTGACAAAAGCTACAGCAGAAAGGATTATCTTCTAAATCACCAACGCCGGCATTTAGGGGAGAAATTATTCCAGTGTAATGTGTGTGGGAAAAGCTTTGTGCTGAAAAGAAGCTTAGTTAAGCATCAAAAAAGTCACATGAAAGAGACCCAATCCACTTAGCCAGTTGAGTCTTCTTAGACACCAGATGATTCACACAGAGAAGCTGGAACAATCACTAGGTGAGGGAAAAACTGAGTAGGAAATCTATGATCCTCAAAAATAATCCTATCACCAGTAACTCCATCTGAAGGCTTCACAGGGACCTGGATACACAACAGAGAGACCAGCTTGATGTAAAAGGAGAGAATGCATTAATATCTGTTCACAAGCTACTATGTGAGACAGAGCTAACTGAAAATAGGTCAGAAAATGCATGTTAGTGTGACCCACAACAGGAAAAAGGGATTGTTGGCTCTTTACTGAGAGGAAGGACTCCTACCATTTGAAATTTAGAACCCATTTCTGAACCCCTTCCGAGAAGCAGCAGATACTTAGGAATGGAGTTGGGGAGGTGAAATGCACCCGTAGCTCCCATGTAAGTCAAAGGTAGCTCTCGGTATTCAGTACCTCTATAAATCAAACTTTTAGCCCATTCAAGCCAGGCAAATGGAGATAGCTGAAGATTACCTGGCTGAGACTCCTTATGAGTTGGAAACTGACTAGAGAAAGCTTACAGTGTAGATTTCTTTTCGGACAGCCTGAGTCTTCCACCTTCCAAATGTAATGTTCCATATTACAGACTGTTGTATATATGGTTTGATGTGTGCATTACTGGAGACGGAAGATTTTTATATGTTGATATTTGTCCTGGTTTTGAGAACACTTTTTTTTTTTTTAATTTTCACCACATTTGGGTTTTGAAGGAAACATTGTTGGGAATAAAGTGGATAAGCATTTGTTGTGCTGCAGCAGCTATAGGTCATTGCTATCGCTACCTTTCACTGGAAGGACAAAAATGTATCTGAGACAGGAACCAGCCCTGTTCAGTAATACCAGGTTCTTGATATAATAAAAGAAAATTTCTCGAATCTCGCTTTTGGTGGCACTGTGGCCCCCTGGGGGGAAAAATGTTTAGGGGCAGCAGGGCTGGGTAGTTAAGTTGAGCAAAATGCCATGAAAGCCACCTTTGTCAGTAAATAATACAAGTCAGCTCCTCAGCTGGTATAACTTTGCTGTCAGTGAAGATGTTAAAAGCAGCTAAGGATCTGGCTCTGTATTTATAAACTCTCACTAAAGTTTGTGTGGGAATTTCTTTAGGGTTTTTTTTTTTAATCAAAATTGTCAAGAAAAATCCTCTGGCTCAAACTTGCCAGGATTGTTTCTAGCACCCCCGATGCCTCTTCTGGGGGACTGAGCTATGTTATAGAAAAGATGAGGGGAGGGAAACAAAAACCAACAGGGCCAAACCTAATTCTGGCAGTAACTACCTTGTAAGCTCCATCCAGATGGCACTCCTTCACAATTTGTTTTGGTACAATCCATTGATGAGTTACAGCTGGGGAAAATCCAAACAAACAAAATTAAAAAAGCAGATTCTTCACAATCATGTCTTCAACCTATCTAGACAACCCCAAGTCTCATGTTAGTCTCACAGGATGGAATTCAGTTTGTGAAGTCATTGGAGGTTGCGAGGACATTCTGCCCTTCATGGGGTGTGGTCCCAAATGTAAATCAAGAATTTTCTGCTTGAGGTGCAGCATTACATCAAATGAATATGGCTTAGGATAAGAGTTCAGCCCAACAACTGCATTTAACAAAATGAAGGGAGTCTCAGCTTGAGAATTTGGAAGACGGCCATGGAACAACATAACTGTGTGCTAAGCCCAAAACAGAGGCGCAAGGTATTCTTTATAGTGTATTCTTTGTGAGTGAAGGAAATGGATTCTGCTTAATTATAGAAGATGGAAAATTGGTATAGGCAAATGTATTCAGCAAAAGAATCATTTCATGGTCTTGGTAAAATCTTTATGGGTAATTTGTTACTTTTCTGTTAATATAGACCTTTCACTCAGACTAGAATCTATTTTTCTCTTTCTCACCCCATTAATTAGCTGATGAGCTGTTGTGATTGTTTACTAGAGGTGTAATTCTACCATTCTTATCCTTGTGAATGGATTATCTGGTGTGATATATTGCCATGGATAACATTTTGTTCTTAAATTAACACTATTGGGGGGTAGTTACTTGCCACAGAACATATAGTATTTCCTACTCTCAATTAAAGGAATAGATACTGTAATCGATCACTGGAGCTGTCCAGATACATTTGGGCCTTACCTCTAGCCCTAGCTTGCATGAGGAGTTCTGTTGACCTTAGTAGGGCTACTCTCATGAGTAAGAGCTGCACGACACAGCTTTCTATGTGTGTTCTCCAATAGTGATATTTTATGAAATACAAATACTGGTAAATACAGTACATCAATCTTACAAACAAACAGCTATACCAACCATTTTCCACAATTCAGGGCAGGGGTGGGGTAGGGGAATCACACAGTGGAAGTGATGTTGAAGAACAAATCAACATCCATTCAAATTCTGATGCCTCCAGTGGAAATTACCTTGCAGTGGTTTGGAGGACAGGAAGAAAACAATGCAGTACACCATACTGCAACGGCTAATTTTGAGATATTCAATTTTATGAATTATTCAATCCCCAGTTAATTTAAAAATAAAGGTTCTACTGTATAGTTTAAATATAATGCAGTAGTTTCATTACCTTTTAGAAAGGGGGATTTAAAATTGAAATTTCTCATTTAAAGGAGAGCATACAAAAGGTCTATACCGTAGGCTACTAATAGGCTTAAGTGGCATATAAACTTCTATATGCCACTTAAGCCTATCAGTCTCCTAAGCAGTGCATAGTAGTCCTTGTAGTGGATCTTTGCACGAGTTAACTTCAACCTTAATGAAAAAGCCTTGGTGGGAAGGTTATCTGCATGAATGATGTCTCTCTCTTGTGGCCATTGGGGATACTGGATCCTACTCATAACAATATGTTGTATCCAAAATAGAACATGAGTGTAATATGATGTAATTATTAAAAAAAAAAAGAAGTTTAAGTTCAGTAGAAGTTGTTCATTTACTTAATAAATAGAACTCAGATAATAATCCATTAGTAGGAGGGTTGTGTTTATCAAAATAAGCTGATCCCTCTTTTAAAAAAAAAAACCAACAAAACACAAAAATATACATGTTAGCAGTTATAGGCCAAGGAGAGGAGGCACATCTTTGAAGCCAAGATTCCAGCGCCGCCACTCAAACCATCTGTAGTTTGCTGGTTGAGAAGTCTAGGTCTGAGGAACCAGAGGATGCTTTATCCGTTCAGCACTGCTGTTAGAGGGAAACAAGTTATTTGAGCCCAAAGAGGCATTCATTTGGGATCAGGACTGGGGGAGGATAGATGCCTCTGTTCCTTATGTTGGGGGATAGTATGAGAGAGTAGTTGAGAGGGTGGTAATATGGTGGGAGAGATGTGGCCAGACAGAGCTGAGGGAGAGGGTGAGTTAGGTTTACCTGCCAGCCATCTAGCCATACCTTGTACCTCATATTCATACTTCCTTGGGGTTGGGAGTGTGTCCTCTCACAGGGCCAACTTTAGAGAAAATGGCACCCTAGGCAAACCTGAATTTTTGTGCCCTTTCTTTGAGTGTAAGTATGTAGTGTGTGACAGACCCAGACCAGTGGGGTACAGGAGTCTGGTAGAGGGCAAATATACTGGTCACTGGATGAGTAGTTTTCTGTTCCCTGAGTGACCAGAGCAGGGGCTGCACTAGAGTAATCAGGAACCTGCTAGAACCAGTTAAGGCAGGCAGGCTAATTAGGACACCTGGAGCCAATTAAGAAGAAGCTGCTAGAATCAATTAAGGCAGGCTAATCAGGGCACCTGGGTTTTAAAAGGAGCTCACTTCAGTTTGTGGTGCGAGTGTGAGGAGCTGGGAGCAAGAGGCGCAAGGAGCTGAGAGTGAGGGTGTGCTGCTGGAGGACTGAGGAGCACAAGCGTTATCAGACACCAGGAGGAAGGTCCTGTGGTGAGACTAAGGAAGGTGTTTGGAGGAGGCCATGCGAAGTAGCCCAGGGAGTTGTAGCTGTCATGCAGCTGTTACAGGAGGCACTATAGACAGCTGCAGTCCACAGGTAGAGAACCAGAAGGTAGATCCTTTGCAGAATGTCAAAGAGGGAGATGGACTCCCATGAAGATATTGCAGTATCCCCCACCACAAGACAGAGCGAGTGGCATCCACATGGAACAAAAAATGCTCTTGGGTTTTGATTAAGGATTCTTGCCTGTACACCCTTGTTTTTCCCCTTCACGTTTGCACCGTTGTCATAACCCTGGCAGTCTTGGATATTTATGTCGAATTCCTTCAGAGTAGTAAGTATAGTATCAGTTAGTGCTTCCCTTGTGGACTCAGCCACTGTTTTAAAAGGAACCTAACAGTGAAAGACATCTTTTCATGACAGCTCTCATCTGGAGTGCAATCCAATATAACGGAGTAGAATTTAGCACTCTTTAACCTTTTAAGAATATCTTGCAGCACTTTCTTCACCAATAATTCAATTATCTCATTCTGGATTGTTTTTCCAGAGTAGTGATCCATTACCTCCCTGGAAAGTATGAGTCGCAAATGTTCCTTCATTACTTCATCGTACTTTCCTAGTAACTCCACCAAACCTAGGAAGTTCGTGAAGAGCTTGCCAGATAAACCTTGGAAAGCCATGTTATTTTTAGAAAGATAAAGTGTTATTGTCATGAGCCTCTTTACAATGTTCTCCTAGTGTTCTCAAAAAGAACAGGAGTACTTGTGGCACCTTATAGACTAACAAATTTATTAGTCTCTAAGGTGCCACAAGTACTCCTGTTCTTTTTGCGGATACAGACTAACACGGCTGCTACTCTGAATCCTAGTGTTCTGTCTCTTGTTTAATCACACATTGAAGATCCATGTTCATGCAATTATCCTGCTTTAGCGTTTGCTCTGCTTTGACCCTCATTTGGTAGGAATTGAAATGACTAGGCGACTTTTCATGATGCATGAGAAGCTGAGACATGTTCCTCAATCATTCGACCCCTCGAATGCTAGGGATGATTTTGGATTCAAGTCAAAGAGCTTGCAGCAGAAACAGAAAACCTTGTCAGTGGAATCTGAGTAAAGCAGCCAGCGCCGCTTCAAAACATCACTGTTTTCAAGCTTTCTGTATTAAAAACATCATAGAAAAATGGCGATTCTGCTCATCCAGAGGAAAATCCATGTCCTTTACTTTTGGTGGACTATTGATCACTAGCAGATCTTGAATTTTGGGTGTTAGATTGGACCATAATGCAGGATCAGAAATGGTATTGCCAATGGTTATAATGGGAATCATTTCATCTCTGTCACTAGTGGCATCGTCATTATTTTGGTTCGGATAAAGAATTTCTGTTTTGTTTGGATCTTTGTTTTTCTTGTGGTGATTCTTGAATGTTGAATTGTGGATCATCTATACATTTTTCATCTGAGTCTCTGCTGTGACCGTCTTGCTGCTACTACTGCACGGGCTGTTAACATATTTTAAGTATTTTTTCATTGTGTCTACATCTTTCTTCATTGCAGTCATTACATGAGCTTTTTGTTTCCTTTTGTGTCCCTGACATCATCATCTTAGTTACTTGCAACATTGTGTCCTTCCACATTTCATGAAATAAAAAAATACATCTTTCACCATTTTTAAAGATGTCCACCCTCTCTGTGCTACAATCAAATGAATGGTGCCTTCAGCCAAACAACTTGACGATTGAACAGCGCTGAGACTTACAGGTATATTTTCAAACGGAGAGGAGGGACCACCAGGAAGAAAAAATGTGGGTTAGACAGAAGGGAAAGTTGCTAAGAGCTGGATATGATGTTGCACTCCATAATGCTTTATAAAAATGTTTATAAGTGTGAATATGATGTAACTGGAATATGCTTTATGCAAAAGGTCTCTTGTAAAGTATCATTACAAAGCTTCAGAGGGGTAGCCATGTTAGTCTGGATCTGTAAAAAGCGACAGAGTCCTGTGACACCTTATAGACTAACAGACGTATTGGAGCATATGCTTTTGTGGGTGAATACCCACTTTGTCAGACGCAAAGCTTATAGTCTATTGAATGTGTTCATCCTATTTGTAAGTATGCATCATTCGTATATCTAAAACTAGAAATATGAAGTATAACTCTGAAGTCCTATTGTAATTATGCAAAGTGTGGGCCGTTAATGGTGGCTTGGAATCTTGATGGCTCCCATTAACTAGAACAATTGTCTGTAGATGGCTCTGTTTACCTGCAAGCCTCCACTGCCTATGTACAGGCCAGTCCTGAAAGAATGGAGGGGGGCTCACAGGACATGTGAACATGTCACATGACACTGAAATCCATCTTTAACCTATTGTTTTTCCACTTAGAAGGAGGGGTGGGAACCCAGAGAGAAACAAAGGATTCCTGCCTTGTGTCAAAGATATAAAAGGGGGTGGAAGAGAACAAAGGGGGGTTCCAGTCATGTGGAATCCCATGCTTTTTACCTAAGATGCCTGCTGGAACTAACAAGGTCTGTACCAGGGGAAAGGATTGGTCCCAGACTAGGAAGGAGTCTAGTCTGTGAAAGAAGCTTATTGGAACATCTCTGAGGGGGGGGGGGGGAGAGGGGTAGCTCAGTGGTTTGAGCATTGGCCTGCTAAACCGAGGGTTGTAAGCTCAATCCTTCAGGGGGTCACTTAGGGATCTGGGGCAAAATCAGTACTTGGTTCTGCTAGTGAAGGCAGGGGGCTGGACTCGATGACCTTTCAGGGTCCCTTCCAGTTCTATGAGATAGGTACATCTCCATATAAAAATTTCATCTGTAATCAGTTTCTTCATGTATTAGGCTTAGACCTGGGTGTTTTGTTTCATTTTGCTTGGTAACTTACTTTGTTCTGTCTGTTATTTCTTGAAACCACTTAAATCCTACTTTTTATACTTTTGTTTATTAATTAACCCAGAGTAAATGATTAATACCTGGGGGAACAAACAGCTGTGCATATCTTTGTGTTATAGAGGGTGGACAATTTATGAGTTTACCCTGTATAAGCTTTATACAGAGTAAAATGGATTTATTTGGGGCTTGGATCCCAATGGGAGTTGGGTGTCTGGGTGCTGGAGACAGGAGTACTTGCTAAGCCGTTTTCAGTTAAGTCTGCCACTTTGGGTGTGGACCAGACCTGGGTCTGTGTTTGCAGCTGGCTAGCGTGTCTGGCTCAACAAGGCAGGGTTCTGGAGTCCCAAAGTGACAGAGAAAACAGGCTCAGAGGTAATCTCAGCACATCAAGTGACCGTGCCAACGGGGTCTCTGTGACCAAACCGGTCACAGATGCTCCCTCTACATTTCCACACCACCATGCCCTTTGGTCTCCCCTATTCCCTTGCCTAGAAGAGCGGTCCCACATTTACTCTCATGCTGCTGCACTGGGGTCACCACGCTCCAGGGTGGTTGATTGGGGGAGGTGGGGGGGGGCTCTGGGTTGCAGGGTAATGAGCTGAAAGTGGGGAGGGGTCTCAGGAAGGCAGAAAGGGGCTGTGGGCCGGTTGGAGGAAGGAGCTGGCTATGTTTGAGGGGAGCTTGGGAGAGGGGATGGGCCATGTCTGGGGATAGGAGAGCTGAAGGGAGCTCCAGAGGCAGCTGGCTGAGTGTGACTGAGGGGAGCTCTGGTGGGGACTGGGTGTGACATGGGGAACACTGGGGAGGGAAAGCTGGGTGTGACTAAGGGGAGCTTCAGGGAGAGCGGGGGTGGGGTGGGAATGACTGAGGGGAGGTCCAGGGAGAGCAGGGGGGTGGGCTAGGTGCGACTGAGGGGAGCTCTGGTGGGGCCTGGGTGTGACTGAGGGGAGCTGTGGGGGGTGGGTGGGCTGGGTGCAACTGCAGGGAGCTCCGGGGACAGCAGGAGGGGGGCAGGCTGGGTGCGACTGAGAGGAGCTCCGGGGAGAGCGGGAGGGGGTGAGCTGGGTGCGACTGAAGGGAGCTCTGGGGGGGGCAGGCTGGGTGTGACTGAGGGGCGCTCCAGGGACAACGGGAGCTCCGGCGGGGCTGGGTGTGACTGAGGGGAGCTCCGGGGAGAGCGAGGGGGGAGGGCTGAGTACGACTGAGGGGACGTGTCTGGGGCGGGGCAGGCTGGGTGTGACTAGGGGGGCAAGCTGGGTGTGACTGAGGGGCGCTCCAGGGACAACGGGAGCTCTGGGGGGGGGGCAGGCTGGGTGTGACTGAGGGGAGCTCTGGAGAGAGCGAGGGGGACAGCGGGGGGAGGGCTGAATGCGACTGAGGCGACGTGTCGGGGGGGCAGGCTGGGTGTGACTGAGGGCAGCTCTAGGGGGGCAGGCTGGGTGTGACTGAGGCTGGGTGAGCTTGGGGGGGGCTGCATGTGACTGAGGGGCGCTCCAGGGACAACGGGAGCTCCGGCGGGGCTGGGTGTGACTGAGGGGAGCTCTGGAGAGAGCGAGGGGGACAGCGGGGTGGGGAGGGCTGAGTGCGACTGAGGGGACGGGTCTGGGGGCGGCAGGCTGGGTGTGACTGAGGGGAGCTCTGGGGGGGGAGGCTGGGTGTGACTGAGGGGAGCTCTGGAGAGAGCGAGGGGGACTGGGGGGGAGGGCTGAGTGCGACTGAGAGGACGGGTTTGGGGGGGGCAGGCTGGGTGTGACTGAGGGGAGCTCTAGGGGGGCAGGTTGGGTGTGACTGAGGGGTCGTGGCGGGGGGGCAGGCTGGGTGTGATTGAGGGGAGCTCTGGAGAGAGCGAGGGGGACAGCGGGGGGGGCGGGCTGGGTGTGACTGAGGGGACGGGTCTGGGGGGGCGGGCTCGGTGTGACTGAGGGGAGCTCTGGAGAGAGCGAGGGGGACAGCGGGGGGGGGAGGGCTGAGTGCGACTGAGGGGACGTGTCTGGGGGGGGGCAGGCTGGGTGTGACTGAGGGGTCGTGGCGGGGGGGCAGGCTGGGTGTGACTGAGGGGAGCTCTGGGGGGGCGGGCTCGGTGTGACTGAGGGGAGCTCCGGCGGGGCTGGGTGTGACTGAGGGGAGCTCTGGAGAGAGCGAGGGGGACAGCGGGGGGGGAGGGCTGAGTGCGACTGAGGGGACGGGTCTGGGGGGGGCGGGCTGGGTGTGACTGAGGGGAGCTCTGGGGGGGCGGGCTCGGTGTGACTGAGGGGAGCTCTGGAGAGAGCGAGGGGGACAGCGGGGGGGGAGGGCTGAGTGCGACTGAGGGGACGTGTTGGGGGGGGCGGGAGGCAGTCTCTGGGAGGCGGGACAATACCACCAACCCGGTAGTTTGGGGGTGAGGCGGGAGGACGGATTACAACAAGTCCCAGTTTTTCGCACCGCGGTTTTTTGACCATAGAATCCCAGCCTGCACCAGCTCCCCGCTCGCTCGCTCGCTCTAAGGGCTCTTCAGCAAGGTCGACAGCCGTCTCCACCAATCAGAACTAGGTGTCCTGACAGCTGCGGGCCAATAGGAATGCCCAGGTCGGAGCGGCCCGCCACTATAGTTGCGGAGACTCCCGGGGGAAAGTGGAGGAATAAAGAGGCTGATTGGTTCCTCAGGCCCGTGGATCACCAGTCAGAGGACGGGTGCCGGAAGAGGTTGGCCAATCAGAGGGGAGGACGGAAGAATGGTGCCGTTGTGGTAAGACTGAAGCTTACCGGCGTTCGCTAGCGCGTGTGGCTGGGCGCGTGGCGCCGCCGTTACCCGTCCTAAGCTGGCGTCGATTCTGATTGGTCGTTGTCCTCGCGGCCTATCATAACCTTTCCCTGCTCTCGTGGGTGGGTGGTCGTCTCCCATTGGTGGCGGAGACCAGAGGCGTGCGCAAGGTGGGGCCGTTACAGGCTGCTGCGCGCGCCGAGGGAGGGCGAAGGGAGTGGGACGGTAGTGAAGGGAGGGACTGAGAGGGGGAAGATGGCTGCCCGGCAGTGGAGGTGAGAGAGTCTCATGGAGCCCCTTTGGGAGGGGCTGCCAGGGGGGAGAGGCGCCACTTCCCATGATGCCCAGGGGCGATGGAGTGGGGATGCTCCCCAATAATTCTGTGTGGGCCGTTGGACTGGGTGTTGCACCCCCCCCCAGGATGCAGTGGGGCTGTCTGCTCCCCGACCCGTAATGCACCGGGGCAATGGGTTGTGTGCGGTGGATTGTACATTCCCCACAATGCACTGGGGTGCGGAGTGGGGCTGCTTCCCCCCCCCCCCCCACACACACACACACAGTGCATCAGGGCAGTGAGCCAGGGGCTGCCTGCCCCTCGTAGCGTGCTGTGCTGATAGATCAGGGCTGCCCAGGCACGATGAACCAGAGTGGAGGGTTCACTATGCCCCTTCTCCCCCCATTGATGTGGTGGAGCAGGGCTACCTGCATTTCCCCAGTGTGATGGAATGGTGCTTCTTGACACAATACACTGGTGGTGTGCTGCTCGTGTGACCAGAGTGTCAGGAACTTCAGACACTTCCAGATATGTGGAAATGGTCAAGAGATTTATTCCAGGGAAAGGACATATCCCAGAACCAGTTCTGGGGTATCTGGGGTTAAATTTGTTTGTACAATGCATTCCCAACATTCTCCTTTCTAGAGTCCCTTCTCTTGACATTTCCTTTTCCTTCACACATGCCTCCGTCCCAATTTAAAATGTAGGTACATATCTGATTTGTTGACTACAGGCCCCTGTGCATCAGCATATACTTGAGTTCTTGCACTCCAATATGTTTCTTCTAAGAGCTCCTTCCTGCCCCTGGACGTTCCATATGTCGATCCTCTGAGACTTGCTTCTACTTCAGTGTGCAACCAAAGTCTCCTCCTCTTCCTGACAAGTATAAAGCTGACATTTCCTCATATGAATCGCTCCTTTTGGACATTGTACATCACCTTTCTGTTGCTGCCTTGTGTGTAACCCTAATGTTATAAATATTTCTTTGCTCCTGAATATGGCAAAATTCTTAGCAAATATCCTGATTGATAGGGTGTACTTGTATGTATGCATAATGTAGGGGTGTTTAATATATGGGAGATGTGCATGGTAATGTTAAATTATGTTATTTTAAAAGGGACATTTTAGTTTGGGGGCTGTAAATAGGTAGTTGGAGTTGTGGAAACTGTATACCAGTATATGGTTTAAGGAAGAGCGGTATTAATTTAAGAAGCAGGAGGCTGACTTTTCTTTGTATTTTACAGATGTCAACTATGCTGAGGTCTGCATGTGTCCTATATTGAAGTCTGGCTCCATGACTACATTTTGCTTCACTCTGAACTTAATCTTTTCCTGTATTTTACAACACTGTACGTTGTTGAGGTGCATATATCTACTGCTCTTAATATTAAAGCAATAGTTGATTATAAACCCTTCAAACTGACCTCTTGGCATCTTATTACTGTTTTAGATTTGCTTCTACTGCTCATTTTACAATGGTTTATTGCTCAGCTTTGAACTGTCAAAATGCTACGAGTGGGGTATATAAGAACAGTACAGTTACTTTCTATGGCTTTCCTTTACATAACAAACCTCTCTTGAAGCAGTGGATTCACAACATGGGTCGGGAAATGGGAACTCCATCAAAACATCAGCGACTATGTTCTAAACATTTTGAGGACAGTTCTTTTGAAATTGATCCTCTAAAAATTAGGAAAAACCGGCGCCTACTGAAAGAAGCAGTTCCCAAAAAATTCATTTTGGGCGAAGACGGAAACTGGCTTGTTGGAACACCTCAAAGTTTCTGTGGTGGAATAAGTAATAAAACTCGAAAACGAATCCGGAATCCTGAACATTTGAAGGTAATTTAAATATTTGATATTCTATTTGTTTCTCTTAAATTAAGAGAGCATAATAAGAAAATACTTGGATGGGAATTCTCCAAGGGAACACCTAGGTGCTGCAGGAAATAAAAATATAAATGATTCAGTAGGTTGCACTTTTCCCTTTGAGTTGCTACTTAACATTGTGCACCATAGAGTTAGGAGGCATATGGTTGTTGAGCTCTTGTGAATACAGAAAATATCATGGTACTTTTCTCTTGATCCTGTTTCAGCTTGTGCAATTACATTCTGCCCAAGTAAAAATTTCTGCTTGGCATTTCAGTTGGATACTGTACGCCTCTTTACTTCCTGCTCTAAAATGGATCCTCATCCTGCAAATCTGTACTTGTATGAGTGAGTAATCCTTACTCATGTGAATAATCTCATTTGATTTGGGATGACTTGTTTGTAGTATAGAGCTTATACTATGTACTATTGTTGTAGCCAGCATGTTAGAGAGATAAGAGTGGGAGATTAGACCAATTTTTGATAGTGAAAGAGGCAAGCTTTTGAGCTACACAGACCTCGTCTTCAGATCTGGGCAGACCTTGCTGGGGACTGCTAAACAGTGTCTTAGGCCTGGTGGGGGGGGTCGATCTAAGTTACACAACTTCAGCTATGTGAATAACGTAGCTGAAGTCGATGTACTTAGATCTACTTACCGCCGTGTCTTCACTGTGGTAAGTCAAGTGCTGACGCTCCCCCGTTGACTCTGCCTGCGCCTCTCGCTCCGGTGGAGTCGACGGGAGAGCGCTTGGCGGTCGATTTTATCGCGTCTTCACTAGACGTGATAAATCGACCCCTGCTGGATCGATCGCTCCGGAGGTAAGAGTAGACATGCCCTAAGTTTCGGTTCAGTTCAGTATCTTGTACATCAGTTTTGGGTGGCGATCCTGTTTAGGACCAGATATTACAAACCATCATCTGAGTAGTGCTTACTCATGGAATAGTTTTCTAATGTAAAAGTGAATACTCATATGACTACAGATTTGTAGAACTGGATCCATAGGTTGTACAATTGATAACATTTGTGAAACACTTAGATACCCATTTGAATGAAAGGCAATACATAAAGGCAGAGTGTTCGCTCCTAATATTACCAAATGGATACAAGCCACGTGGGAACAATAATACTGATCAGGCAAGTATTGATACAACTTTACATGTAGTTTGTGTCCTTTAATATTAAAATTAATTGGGCGGGGAGCTACAAGCTAGATGTGAAATTGGCAGTCTTGGATGTATTTGCACTAGCTTTTCATTGATATTTTTTTTTTTTAATTTTCTAAATGTTATGTTTATAACTGTAGGAGCAAAGAAACATGTCATCAGAGATTGTTTAATCTGTGTGGAGGTTGTGGGCATTACACAAGATTCAAGGCCAAAAGAAGCACTTCCTATCTGGGAAATGGAAGAGGAAGTGGATTTAAGAAACTGCAGCTATAATACTGCACTCAACTCTGGTCACCTCAAATCAGAAAGATCTAGATGAGTTGGAAGGAATTGAAAAAAGGAGCAACAAAATAGATTAAAGGGTTGGAGGGTTTGATTTATAAGGAAAGATTTAAAAAAAAAAGTTTTTTTTTAAAAATATGTATTGGTGAAGGAGCGATACAACAGTCTGCCAGTATTTGGAAGGTATAAATGCTAAAGAGGGAGAGGAAGTATTCAGTGTGGTACAAGACAGTATAGCTAGAATTAAGGAATTGTAAATGAGCAAAGGAAAATTTAAGTTGATTATCAGGAAAAAGAAATCCTGGCAGTGAGATCTATTAAACTGTGGAGTTGCCTCATAGCTTGAATAATTTAAAATACATTGGACAAAGAAAGCACTGAAGAGTGTGCTGAAGAGAACAACTGCACTGAGTTTCAGAGATTGGCCAAGATGACTTTAATAGTCTTTACTTCTACCTTTTGATTCTGTTGCTTGGGAAGTCATGATTTCAGTGAAGAGCTAAGGAATACCACCTTGAAACGATTATACTGACTTTGAGAGAGACATAGACATAGCAGTATAAATATCTCATTCCTCTTTGTAAAGGAGATATACAGTAGCATGAGTGCCATCAGAAACATCCGGCAAATGTCTGCTAATTTAATATTCTCAGAAAGGCCCTTGTCAGGATGTAATCAAAGATACTAAGTATGCAATATTTTTTATTTCAGGTCCCAGGGACATTTGATAATGTTGCAGCTCCTGAAGGGAAGAATTTAGAAGAGTGGCAAAAAGAGCTTTACAAAAAAGTGATAAAGGACAATTATGAATCTTTAATCTCACTGGGTAAAGGTCAGTTTTCACTCATTCTCTGGAAGTTGTGAAATATGTACAGTTCTTGGGCTGGCTCCAGTCTGGTTTCTCAAATCCTTTGATTGCTGGTGGATCAGTTCTTAGATGCTCCAAAACCTTTGTGATAGAAGATCAACTCCATACGTCCTTTTCTGTAAAAGAAGATTGATAGACACAGTCATGTTTCTAATACCTCTATATCCACCGTTTTCCTTCTGTGAATAATGCTTATACACTATTTAGTTGTGTATGTTGAACAACACATGCACAGATGCTATTTTCCATATGTGATGTGGATGAAACATTCCTTCAGTAAAGGATATTTCAAGAATAAAGTATTTAAGTAATTTGTGATTATATCCCTTCTAATCTATATGCCAACTCTAAAACAAGAAAAAATGGCAATGGGAAAGATTAGGTGTGTGTTCTCTTCCTCTTGAAGGGGATCTGGACTTTCAGCTGATTTATAAACTGCCAAGTGGTTTAGTACATGTGGTGTGATTGGGATTCTCCCTGAATTTCCTGAAGGGAGCAAAACTGATTTCCTGGCAAACATTCTGCCTGTCTGCAGGATCTTTATTAAAGTAATCTGCAAATCCTTTCTGATCTTTTCTAGGATTACTTATATTTTAGCATGTATTTTTTTTTTAGTTCTAAGATTATTTTTTACCTCCCCCCCCCCCCCCCTTAAAGTTTGCCTTTTGGGCACACACTTTCATCCTCAGCAGTTTTTGCTTAATTTTAGGTGAAAGAATTACATCACAAACCCCATGGACCTTTTAATCATGAAGTTGTAGTGTGAGCTGCTCCTAGTCTGATTCTCTCCTTCCCCACCCCACCTCACCTCCTCTCCCCTCCCAGTACCTGGTCTGTATACAGTTTTTGTACTGACTTAACCCCCACCACCACCATAGCAGTTATCGAAGTAGTTAAATTAGTACAACCCCATGTGTGGTGCTGTTTCAGAAAATTAGGAACACCCGCAGAAAAAAAAACCAATAGCCACCTGTGAAAATGTTGGTTTAAGTGACTTGCTCAGCATCACATAGGAACTCTGCGGCAGAGGCAGGGATAGAATCCAGTTCTCCAGGGCACTATTCAGTGGCATTAACCATAAGGCCACCCTTTCTCTTCCTGCAATTCCCTGCCTCATTCGCTGCACACCTTCCAACTTATTCAACAAATGAAGCAGGAGTCCTACAGACAACAACCTCTTTCACAACACAACCCAATCTATTGTCAAAACACAATCCGTCTTTTACAAGCAATGGGGCAGGAGTTGTGTGAAAACATAGTATATCATCACATAATTAAAGACTATCATAATGGGCATAAGCACAAGGGGGCTGAATTAAGGTTATAGGTGTCCTTCATTCATGCTTGATTTTGTAACCTTCATGTTCTTTTAATGTAGTTTTTTGGATGTAATTTCTTAAGTATTCCTTTTTTTTTTTTTTTTTTAATTTATCCTGAGGAACCATATTGTCCTTCCCACATGGGTCATCAGCAGAATTAGGATCTTTAGATCCATACAGACCTCTACCACTTGAGGTAATAGAGTAAGTGGAAGGAGTAGAAGGTTTTTATCATTTGTGAGGATGTGGCACTAGAGGGGGATGGTGATACACACTTAGCCAGTGGAAAGCAACAAAGAGTCCTGTGGCTCCTTAAAGACTAACAGATGTATTGGAGCATGAGCTTTCGTGGGCACTTCGTCAGACGCATGTAATGGAAATTTCAGAGGCAGATATAAATATGCAGGCAAGAATCAGTCTGGAGATAACGAGGTTAGTTCAATCAGGGAAGGTAGGGCCCTCTTCTAGCAGTTGAGGTGTGAACACCAAGGGAGGAGAAACTGCTTTTGTAGTTGGATAGCCATTCACAGCCTTTGTTTAATCTTGATCTGATGGTGTCAAATTTGCAAATGAACTGAAGCTCAGCAGTTTCTCTCTGAAGTCTGGTCCTGAAGTTTTTTTGCTGTAAGATGGCTACCTTTACATCCGCTATTGTGTGGCCAGGGAGGTTGAAGTGTTCTCCTACAGGTTTTTGTATATTGCCATTCTTAATATCTGACTTGTGTCCATTTATCCTTTTACGTAGGGACTGTCCAGTTTGGCTGATGTACATAACAGAGGGGGATTGCTGGCACATGATGGTGTATATAGCATTGGTGGACGTGCAGGTGAATGAACCGGTGATGATGTAGCTGATCTGGTTAGGTCCTGTGATGGTGTCGCTGGTGTAGATATGTGAGCAGTTGGCATGGATTGGTTCCTGAGTAAGAGTTGTTATGGTGCGGTGTGTGGTTGCTGGTGAGAATATGCTTAAGGTTGGCGGGTTGTCTGTGGGCAAGGACTGGCCTGCCTCCCAAGGTCTGTGAAAGTGAGGGATCATTGTCCAGGATGGGTTGTAGATCACTGATGATGCGTTGGAGAGGTTTAAGCTGAGGACTGTAGGTGATGGCCAGTGGAGTTCTGTTGGTTTCTTTCTTGGGCTTGTCTTGTAGCAGGAAGCTTCTGGTTACACGTCTGGCTCTGTTGATTTGTTTCCTTATTTCCTCGTGCGGGTATTGTAGTTTTGAGAATGCTTGGTGAAGATCTTGTAGGTGTCGGTCTCTGTCTGAGGGGTTGGAGCAAATGAGGTTGTACCTCAGCGCTTGGCTGTAGACGATGGATCGTGTGGTGTGTTCGGGGTGGAAGCTGGAGGCATGAAGGTAGGCATAGCGGTCGGTGGGTTTTCGGTACAGGGTGGTGTTAACGTGACCATCACTTATTTGTACTGTGGTGTCTAGGAAGTGGACCTCCCGTGTAGATTGGTCCAGGCTGAGGTTGATGGTGGGGGTGGAAGCTGTTGAAATCGTGGTGGAATTCTTCCAGAGTCTCCTTCCCATGGGTCCAGATGATGAAGATATCATCAATATAGCGTAGGTAGAGAAGGGGTGTGAGTGGACGCGAGCTGAGGAAGCGTTGTTCCAGGTCAGCCATAAAAATGTTGGCATATTGTGGGGCCATGCGGGTGCCCATGGCGGTGCCACTGGTCTGGAGGTATATATTGTCACCAAATTTGAAATAATTGTGCATGAGGATAAAGTCACAGAGCTCAGCAACAAGTTGTGCTGTGTCATCATCAGGGATACTGTTCCTCACAGCTTGTATTCCATCTGTATGTGGGATGTTTGTGTAGAGAGCCTCCACATCCATGGTGGCTAGGATGGTATTTTCTGAGAGATCACCAATGCATTGTAGTTTTCTCAGGAAATCAGTGGTGTCACGGAGATAGCTGGGAGTGCTGGTGGCATAGGGTCTGAGTAGAGAGTCCACATATCCGGACAATCCTTCAGTGAGAGTGCCAATTCCAGAGATGATGGGGCGTCCAGGATTTCCAGGTTTGTGAATCTTGGGTAGTAGATAAAATAACCCCGGTCGGGGCTCTAAGGGTGTGTTGATTTGTTCCTGTGTTAGTGTAGGGAGTGTCCTGAGTAGATGGTGCAGTTTCTTAGTATATTCCTCAGTGGGATCTGAGGAAAGTGGCCTGTAGAATTTGGTATTGGAGAGTTGTCTGGCAGCCTCCTTCTGGTAGTCAGACCTGTTCATGATGACAACAGCACCTCCTTTATCAGCCTCTTTGATTATAATGTCAGGGTTGTTTCTGAGGCTGTGGATGGCATTGCGTTCTGCACGACTGAGGTTATGAGGCAAGCGATGTTGTTTTTCCACAATTTCTGCCTGTGCACGTCGGCGGAAGCATTCTATGTATAGGTCCAGACTGTCATTTCGACCCTCAGGAGGAGTCCATGTGGAGTTCTTCTTGTGTTGTTGGTGGGAGGGTATCTGTGTACCAGTGCACTGTTCAGTGTTATCTTGAAAGTATTCTTTGAGTCAGAGGCGGTGAAAGTAGGCTTCCAGATCACCGCAGAACTGTATCATGTTCGTGGGGGTGGTGGGGCAAAAAGAGAGTCCCCGAGATAGGACAGACTCTTCTGCTGGGTTGAGTGTGTAGCTGGATAAATTGACGATATTGCTGGGTGAGTTAGGGGTACCACTGTTGTGGCCCCATGTGGCAGGTAGGATTTTAGACAGCTTACGGTCCTTTTTCCTTTGTAGAGCGGTTAAGTGTGTAATGTAGATCTCCTGTCTTATTTTAGTAAAGTCCGTTTGTGTGTAGGGTTAAAGTCTCCAGGTTGGAGAGCTCTTTTTTGATGTTTTCCTGTTTGCTGTATAGGATGCTGATCAGGTGGTTCCTCAGTTTCTTTGATAGTGTATGGCATAATCTCTCACTGTGGTCTGTGCAGTATGTAGATAGCAATGGATTTTTCACCTTCAGTCCATTTGGTATGATGTCCATCCGTTTGCATTTGGACATCAGTGGGTTTCAGAGTTATTTGCTAGACTGCAAAGGAATATTAAATGGACTGAATGACATGTTCTTTGGAGAGTGTTTTCTAGTGACTATAGAGCCTTCCACCCCTGTGCTCCCAGCCTCCCGTCTGCTCTTATCCCCTGGCAGACTCCTGCCCCTTCTCCTAACATCCAGTGTCTTCTGCCCCAGCTCTGCATCTCTTTTCTCCTCACCTCTCTGCCTTTGAATCAGGCAGCTTCATCCTTCTCCACGCTACCTAGGTGTCAGCAGCAGGAGCATTGAAAGCATAGGAGAGAGAGTCTCCCTGCTCTTGGTTTTAGTGTCTGGTATTACAGTGTCCCCCAGCAGGTAGGAAGAGCAATTGCAGGGAAAGTCCTGCTCAGCCCATGCATCCCTGGGATAGAGCATGCTCAGTTGCTCTGTAGGGATGGTGCAGTGCAATCTGTCAGTACATAGGAGTTGTGTGGGGATGGAGAGGAAAATGCTATTTGCAGCTGCAAGGTGTGCAAATAGCAGTGATGTCAGCAAGGGGCAGAGTTTAAATTCCAGTCCCTTGGGTTTTCATGGGGAGGTCAAAGCCACTGTTTTTAAACAGACATTCATGAAAACAGGGATTTTGACAAAAATAAATAAGTAGACCAAAAGTCTCATAAGCTGAAAAGGTGAACAGACTTAAAAATGGTCACCTTTAACACTGTTACCTCTGCTCAGTTTACCTACTATCACAGCAATGTAAGCATCTTAGTTTCAGATAATGTGACATTCTTTGAAGTTTAAAAAATAACCAGTGAATATTAAGATATTATGGGAATTTTTTTTGTTCTTTGTCCAAACTATTCAGTCTCCAAACATGATATGCAGTCTAGAGAAGAGCTACGTGTCAAGGCTCAGCGGGGCTTGGAGGAAAGAGAAATGTCTATGAATCCTCGCATAGGTGAGTAATGGATTAAGACATCTCAGAAGAGTAAATGACTTAAAGCTGGCAAGAGAAACCATCATGATGAACTCTTATAGTTTTGTCTTTTCTCATGTATTGCTATTTTATAACAAGATCTTCTCATAAGTTCATTATAGATATGGGAACCAGTGAACTTTCTGGTCTAAGGCAGTTTCTCTCCTTTCATCCCTCCAATTTCTGAGTGTTTGGATGAAATGTTGTGTTATTACTAGTATTTTTTTAATATTAAAAATCACATACTGATATAAATTTACATAACCCTTTTTAAACAAATGGTATGATACATGCCCTACCTTGCAGAACATGTGGTCTAAGATGAAACATCTCTTTTGGTACTTATATGGCCACCATTACTAACATGGAAAAATAATTTAGGAACGGTGATAGTGGTGAAGAATTATTAGTAAGGAGCATGAGGTAGGGAGAATTCCATGAGATGTTTTAACAAAAGGTTTGAAGGAGGCAAGAGAGATGCTTGGCAAAGAAGAGGGATGATGTTCCAAATGTAGGGGCACTCTAAGGAGCAATGCTAAGAGTCGGAGAAGGGAGCAGTAAGGTGAGAGAACAGGGAGGAGCATGGGAAATATAGAGGGAGTAGGGGGGAAATGAGAGCAGAGACGTTGGAGACAGGATGATACGTGTGTTGAAGGAAAGGACATATTTCTATTTAATGCAGTAAAAAAGAGGGAAGGGGGCAGGGAGTTAAGTGATTCAGTTTGAGTGACAGGGAGAAAGATGACACTAGCAGCAGCTTTTTGAATGGAGTAGAGTGGAAGGGGTTAGAATCAAGGCAGCCACAGAGAAGGTTACAAAAATCAAGAAGTGAGATGGCAAAGGTATGGACAAGGGCTTTGTCAGTAGCAGTAGAGAGGCACAGGTGGATTTTGAGGGCATTAAAGTTGCAGAATCTTAATTACTGGTGATATTCATGGCTTCTAATAGGGATGGTTTACAAAGTCAAATCTATCTTGTTAAAATGCATGGAGACAGATTAGATGACATAATGTGGAGTTCTTTCAATCTAAATTATTTAAACTTCTGGAATTGGCAGCTTATGAGAGGCATTTTATATGCAAAAGTTTGAGTGACATACATTATTTACTGGTCCGATAAGTTATCACTTTTCTGTTTTTTGTTTCCCTCAAGGAGCAATATGACCTACAAGCATTGTGTGCATTATGGATCAGGAATGTTTTATTCTTAGGAGATTTCCTTTTCCCAAGCAGATGAAATGAATGATTGGATTCTTTTTATTCCAGTGGATGATGGGATTGTGATCAAAACTGAAGTGCAGGATAATGAGGAAGCTCCAGAAAATATGGAACTGCATGGATCATTTTCAGGAAGATCAGAAGACCTGGTTTTCCAAACTCCTGACAAGGGAATAACTTGCGAGAGTCATTGGAGCACAGCAACAGAGCCGTTGAATCTTTCTGGAAGCAGAATGGGTAACTCGACTCTTGGGAAAGGAGATTCCAATACATTCAAAGGTATCCTTTTCTACCAGGAGACACCCACAGGAGAGAGACTATACCTATGTACAGAATGTAAGAAAACCTTTAAATTGAAGATAGGTCTTTTAAAACACAAGCAAATTCATGCAAAAAAGAGTCAGGTATCATCATACATATGTACAGACTGTGGAAAAAGCTTTGGTCGCCATGCAGATCTTATTAGACACCAGAGAACTCACACGGGAGAGAGACCCTATAAATGTACAGAATGCGAGAAAAGCTTTACTGAGAAACCGAGACTTACTAATCACTTACGGACTCACAACATCTGCCTGTAACCACTGTGGCAAAAGCTTTATGGTAACTCATTTTCTACTCAGTCACCAACAAATCCATCTGAGAATATGGACCATACACATGTACCAACTGTGGGAAAAGCTTTTGTGTAAGAAGACATTTTATAACACTGAATTGAACTCAAGCATGAGATGGATCTGTCATTGTAGCTCATCTGTTTAAACCTTGAGAAGCAACTGAATTTATTAGCTATCAAAATGATTCATGCAAGGGGGGAGAACGGACATATAAAAGTGTATTGACTATACCAAAAATTTCATTCAAAAAAGCATATTCTAAAACACCAACTAACCTATACTAGAGAGAGAGACTGTATCATTGCAGAAAACATGGGAGAAGTTTGACATGAGGAACCTTTGATCACATCACCAGAGAATTTACGGAACAGAGCAAGATCATTCACAGAATTTTAGATAGAAATTAGAGCTTCAAAGAGCCTTAGATCAGTTTAAGAGATTGGGCTTCTTGATGTTAAAAATAGGAAATAAATGGTAAAGTCCATTAAGCGCAGTCAAATGACAGTGGTGCCAGCAGTGAAAGCACCAACGCATGTTAGTAGTCCAAAGACAAAATGTAGTTCAAACTTCCACAGTTTAGAGTAATTTACAGCACATGAGATGCAGGCTTCATTTTTGAGCTCCTGGAAGAGAAAACAGAAATGGGTAATGTTCTCCTTTCTGTCGCTTCTGTGCAACATGAATGACGAGAGGCAAAATTTATGTGGGATTATTCTTCTCTCTAAACCAAAAGCAGCACTGGCTCCAAATTCAGAGGAAGCGTCAGCAGATGGAGATCGGGGAAAAAAACAGTGGAGTCATCTGCTTAAAAACATAATCAAACACAGGTCAGAAAATCTTACCAAACCTGTGCATCTTGTTAAATGCCTTGCTTAAAGGTGGCCTGCAAACAATTAAAAAACACCTGTTTTTGTGCCCTTTTTTTTTAAAAACCTTATGATGTGGACTTTCTTGTCTTGGGGGGGTGTGGGGGGGCAGGGAAGGGGGTGTTAAAATAAATCCTCCAAATTCTATGGGGAGTTGACTTTAACATTGCCCAATTGTGCCTACATATGAGCAGTTAGGGAGAACTAAAGAGGGGGGAAAAGAGTAAAATGTTGTATTGTATGATCAGCTGTTACAGTGAAGAGTGCTACATTGTAGTATACATAATAACATTTGTTTTCAATGAATGATGCCTGGTAACTAGGGTAGCGAGGTGCCCGGTTTTCGACTAGAAAATCCAGTCAAAAAGGGGATCTGACAGCGTCCAGTCCAATCTACTGACCGTACAAGAAGTCCCGTCACTGAGGGCGGGGAGGCGCCTGGTCACTAATCGGTGCCAGCTCCTACTCAGCTGGGGCCTCCTCCTACCTGCACTGGGCGGCTGCAGCTCCCAGCCCTGGCTTTGCAGGCATGTCCCTCCTGACCAGGGCAGAGGGGCAGAAAGGGGAAAAGCAGCAAGTGACTGGGGAGGGGGGAAGAGAAGCGAATGGGGGTGGGGCCTTGGGGGAAGAGGTGGGGCAGGGCTCGGTGGGCTAGGGCAGGGTGGTTCCAGCTGGAGTGTCCGATTTTTAAATACAAAGTTGGCAACCCTACTGGTAACTAATGGGGAGGTTCACCAAGATTTTTATTATTCTAATTGCTCTAACTTAGTCTTATTTTTCCTCTATTAAATGTTTGTATTATTACCTAGCAGGTAAGCAGTTAAAATAATTAATTTTGCAAGATGCACATTGAATAGAGCAAAAGGTGGTCCACGGACTGCTTGGTGGTGGGTATGCAGAGAGCTGTCTGGTCTCATGTTGCTGACTTCTCCTTACAACTGCTAAATCACATGAGAGACAACTAAACCTACATTAAATACTTTCCAATTATTACTTTCCCATGTAAGCAGTTGCTGTAGAATGATATGCGCTCCTAAATAGGGATTCTCTGCGATCACGAATGAGTGGGCATTTGATCCCCTAAATGATCTCTGCATTAAAATGTGATTCAAACCATGAAATGGTTCAAGAACCCCCTGAAATAGAGGCCTGAATCTGGCACTCTAGTTACACTCCTGCAATTGGTGGCTTAGGTGCAACTGAGGGCAGAATCTGGTCAAACAACTCTGTGTAGAATGTTTTCCCCTCTTGCGCAACAAGTACAACAACAAAAGTAGTTCCCACCCTTGGGAAGGATCCATGTGGTAGCAATAGCTCAGTTACAGAGGTCTTCCTGAGCAAATATTGATGATAGGTAGAAGATAAATGCAGAACATCCAACAACACAAGTAAACAATAGCTACTGAGGATGCAAAACTTTATCAACTTGTGGAGCATGAGGATCATGCTCCACAAGTGCTATGCAGAATAATAGTGGGACCTAGCATTTACATATAGGCTTGGCAGAATTCGATTTTTTAAAATATAATTTTAGCAGATAATATGAGTGTATTTTAAGCATTTGAACTTTTTTTATTGATTTACATTTTCACTGTTGTGCAAAATTATGGGTTTTAAGCTTTTTTTGTTTGTTTGAATTTTCACAGTTATAGGAAATTGTGGGGGATCAGACAATTATTTAAAGATGGTAGACATTGAGATGCAAAAAGTTAAAGCTTTATAAACCATTAAAACACAAATTTTCAACATCATATGTCAAAATATCCTTAAATCAACAAATCCGACCTGTTTTAATTATTCATTCTCTAGTCCATTTGTAACGAGCCTTATTCAGAAGTCTAAATCACTGGATTTGACCTTAACAAGTTCTCAATCGGCATTTTTCTTACTTTGCCTATCTGTAAACAGCAGTTATTATTGATGGAAATATTTGTTGTTGATTTGTGCTTACCTGTGGTGAAATTGACATTTTCTGACATTTACTGATAAAAATCTAATCCTTCCAAGCCTAGTCATATAGCACTTTATATGTTCAAATGCTGTACAAATGGTAATCAAATAAAACGTTAAGCAGAAAACATTGAACACTGAAGAGGCTTGACAATAAAATTAGATTCTCCCACAGAATACAGTGAAAGCTGTTGGGCAATAGGGGTGAGCTCCTATAGAATGCAATGGGAATTAATAGCTCGAGGAGTCATGAGTTTTGGAGGGGTATAGAAATGGGGCATTCTGTATTATTTTTTTGACCAACAGCTCAAAATCTTGAAGGGAGACCAAGAACCAGACTCCTTTTTTGTTGAAATGGATTGTTTTTCCTTAGTTGGAAATGAGACCAGTAAAAGAACCAGGAACCAGTCTTTGTATCTGTCACTTCGTGAAAATTGCACTTGCATGTAGGCAGAAGCACATTGATAGGGTGTGTAAATGACACAATATGGGCTTTCCCCCATCTGGGACTGAGCACATTTGCAAAAAGAGGACTACTGCCCTTCTTAAGAGTCTTCTGCTAAGTGTTTCACTGAATTAACATTATTATATCCTGCTAAAAAACACTCTGCTGTGATAGTGAAGTGCAGTATCTTTATGTGTGATAAAGAAAGTGCAAAGACTTTATTGAACCTAAAATAAAGTGAAAAAGAAAATATGGAGCTTCAGCAGGCCATTTGGAAATAACGAAGATAAGTTTTATGTTTTGTTTCCAAAGATGTAGGGCCTGTTCCTGATTCCCTTGAAGTCAATGGGAATCTTGCCATTGGCTTAAATGGGAGCAAGATTGGACCCATAGTGGATAAGTGAATAGTTTGTATGTGAATTTAACCTCCCCCCCCCACCCCAAAAAAAGCAATTAATGTTATACTGTGTAAAATGAACAGGTATTTTTCATGCAAGGTTAGTTGTCTTTACTACTACTGTTATTTCTGAAGGTATCTTTTCTGAGTTCAGTTAACATCTTATTTAAATGTTTGTTCCTTGAATCTCTGCTAAAAGCAACCCTATTCTCTCAACACAGATCCTGAAAACATACTTTAGATTTATGCCTACCACTAATAAAATATGAAACATTGTTGCTAGTGTGATGACTACTTGAACAGGACTTTTCCAATCCCTTCTTTACCCAAGGAGAGGACTGTTGCAGAACCATTTACTGTGTCTCTAAACAGAATGAATATACATACAACCCATAAACATGATGATGTCTTCATGTAGATACTTGTATTTTTGATGCTGCTTTTTGTGGTATCCTGTTGTGTTATGTTGCAACAATCTCATATGTACCATATTTGAAGCTAGTTTGCTATTAAGATTCAATAAAGATTTTTTTTAAGTGATTGCTGTCAAATGACGAGTTACAGCATGAGCAAAACATCCGAGAGCACAACACAATAAGCAATTGTCCTAGTCCAAGGGGCTGTTTTAGAACAGTGGTCCCCAACCTTTTCCGTGGGGCGGGCGCCGGACGACTAGCCGCCGAGGACCGTGGCCGCCGGACAAGCAGCCGCCAAAATGTCGCCGTGAAGTGGCAACGTCAAGAGGCGTCGCTACCGAAATGCCACTGTGAAGCAGTGTCATCAAGAGGCGTCGCCGCCAAATCGGTGGCATTTTGGCGGTAGCGCTTCTTGACATTGCTGCTTCCCGGCGGCATTTTGGTGGGCTGCTTGTCCGGTGGCCAGTAGGTGGGCGCACATGGATGCCCCGGCGGGCGCCATGGTGCCCACGGGCACCGTGTTGGGGACCCCTGTTTAGAATAAATGATAGTAGATCTGAACTCTGTCAAAGAAGTGCAGGAAAGATGCCAAATATAGTAACTCTTTTATCCAGCATTTGTTAGCCGATTGCCGCTGAAGTGTGTAAATGGGGAGGGGAGAGAAGTGACATTACAGGCACACAGTAAACATTATTTACTATTTGTATTACTGTCATGCCTAGGAGCTCTAGTCATGGACCAAGACCCCATTGTGCAATGGCCATATTATGCCTTTTACCTGTATAGGGGGTCACAAAATTCTGTGAATTTTGCTGACATAAATAAACTTTCTCTGTCACACTGATCTGTCCAGTTTGTGATTACAGTACAGTCTGAGAGTTCATCATTAATATTGTCCATAGGTGATGTTTATTTTAAAAAAAATCCATAATGTGCCTAATATGTTGTGCGTGCTAAATAATAAATAACAATACTGACTCCACAGGTTCTAAACTTGTAGCAGCATTTTCAGGAAGAGGATCCTATGTACAATAACAAATAAGCTCATGGTGCCTCACTCTAAGGGGGAATGAAAAGCAGATAACAACTCTACCTCTATTTGTTGTTCCTCTGTTGTGCGAGTAAAACAATGAGCAGTAGATACCTATGTCCTGCTAAACTGGGATTGGGCTGGTGCCATCTTCACATTTAAACATTGTAAGGGAGAATGCGAGCTGCATACACATAGCTGAGGTTCCTGCTCCTGGATTCGGTTCATCCATGTTTGGCTGGTGGTGGGACTGGCTAAATGCCCAAACAAATTTGTTAGTCTCTAAGGTGCCACAAGGACTCGTTTTTGCTGATACAGACTAACACGGATGCCCCTCTGAAAGCTGGCTAGACTGAGACTCCACTGCAAACGGATCCTGACTCTTGCCCTAGCTGGAGCACCGGCCACATGGGGCACTGCTGCTGATCCCTGTGGTACCCCTTTGTTTGCTTCCCCCCTGCAATCTTTGTACATATCCACATTTCTACAACCGGTCGATAGTTGTGCATCCACAGCCTCTTGTCTCTGCAGGCGTTCCCAAACAGCCGTCACTGTTGGACATTGTGGGACAGCTGCTGGAGGACTGTGAGGGTGTCTACACTCACACTTCATTGACCAGAGCCGGTAAGTGGAACATGGCTCCACTTCCTTCCGGTCCCTGCCTGGTGTTATTGTGTCCTCATAATGGGGCACTTACAGCAGCGGGAGCCAGTGTAGACATAGACACGTGGCGTCACAAAGGCCTCCCTGAGGGCGTTGGTTCGGTCCGACAGCCGGGCGGGGGCCCGTGGAACTAGCCCGAGACACGGGGCTCTGCCCAGCCCGGAGCGGGAGCGGAGCTCGGCCGGGCCGGGCCCGCTGGAGAAGCCCCGCCCGGGGGGGCCATGGCCGAGCGGGCCGCTGCCCAGGTAAGGGCCCGGCGGGGGCTCCCCGGCCGGGCTGGGGGCTGAGCCCCGGGGCGGGGGCGGCTCCGGCTGGGGCGGGGCCGTTTGCAGCTGAGCAAGGACCGGGACTTTGCTGCTCCCCAGCCGCAGGGATCGGCCCGCCCGGCCAGCAGCGACCGTGCCCGGCGCATGGAGAAATCTGCGGGTTGTAACCCCGCCCCAGGGTTTTAGGGTGCGCGGGACGCAGCGGTGCGGGCGGGAATCAATAATCGCTGACTAGTGTAGAGCCCGGCTGCCGGGCACGTTTCCCTCTCTCCTCTGGAAAAGGATCTGCCATGGGGCGCTGGAACAGTTTGTATAGTGGGGATGCTGAGAGCCATTGAACTAAACGGTGTAACCCCTGTATAGAACGGAACCCACTTGAAGGCAGGGGGTGCGGCAGCACCCCTAGTTCCAGCACCTATGGATCTCTGTGTAGACTTTGTCCCTTAGCTGTAACCTTCCCAGAGATTTACCAGAAATATCTTTCTTCTGCTCCTTTAAAGCTGCAGAGGGACAGCATGGGGAAGAGTCTGTGTGCACTCTATTCACTTCCAATGGTGGAAAAGCAGATTTGGATTTTACATTTCAGCTTTGCTATTGGATCCTCGCTGGGTTGCTATAAACCAAGCATGACCTGGGTCTTCCGCTGACCAATTTTTTTTTTTTTGAAGTGTTCTCAAATCAGGGTCAGTACTTCCAGAGAGCACTGATTAACTGTGTGCCAAAGAATTAACAAAATTCTTTGGAAGAGAGCTCTGGATTCTTTTGGGTTCCGTCTCCCATTCTAAACCTTAAAACAACAATATTACCTAAATAGTTAGACAAATAGAGCGCTTATTTTCACTGATGTTGCATTGGGTATGTGGGACTCTCAGGCAGAAAATGGTGAATGAAGACATGTTGTTGTACTTGATACAGATGTTCCAGAGAAGGGGCTATTGACTTTCAAACCTGCTTAACCTATTGCAAAATAAAACATACTCACTAGTGCAGACAAAATAGTGATGTCTGAAAGGTCTGCTTTAGAAAATGGGGCCGCATTTGTCAGCCAGAGGAGGGTCCAGATGTATCTGAAACTTCTTATGCGACTGACATGTGCCCTTTCTAGAACCCAGAAAACATCAGAATTTATTTTAATGGGTTGGAGTGGTATTACAGATGGAGTTGAGGTTTTCATGCTTGTCAAATCCCAGGCTGATACAGTTTAGTCAGCAGTTATATACCGTTAAAAATTATCCCAATAGCAAAAATGGCAACAGACCAGGTCTCCTCAAGAGAGTGACTCCTTTAGAATAAAGATCCAGCCCCAGAAAGCACCAAGTACCCTTGCAGCACGTGAGCAGCCCGTATGCGGTTTGTCTGTCTAGCTGACAGTCTGCCAAATCAGCGGGTGACGCCAACTCCATGTTTATATTCTGCCCTTTCAAACAGGCTCCTGAATGGGACGTGGCATCACCGCATCTAACTCATTTCCAGCTTCCTGCTGTGCCTGACAGAATGTCTGTGAGAGGCTCAGATCAAGCTGCAGCGAGATCCTGGACTGTAGCGGCTGCAGTTCAAACCATGGAGGGGAAGGTTGATTCATTTCCCTCCCGACTGGTGAATCTGGAGGGGAGAACAGGGTCGGTTGAGAAGAAATTAGTCAACTGTGAGAAAATAGTTGGGGAGTTTGGTAATCAGCTGGAGAGTAAGTGGGCCGTGCTGGGAACTCTGATCCAGGAGTACGGGCTGCTGCAGAGGAGGCTGGAGAACATGGAGAACCTGCTGAAGAACAGGAACTTTTGGATCCTGAGACTCCCCCCAGGCACGAAGGGAGAAGTCCCCAAGGTAACAATATCCCAGCTGGTGCTGAGGGACAGAAGCAAATCTTGGTGTCATATAGTCATAGAAATGGGAAAGTTCTTCGAGTGATGGTCCCTATTGTATTCCACTGAGGGCTATGCATGTGCATCATGCACTCGGACCTGGAGAATTTGAAAGTAGTGTCCACTGGTCCACACATGTGCCCTGGCTCACGACGCACCTCTGTCCGAGCGGATAAAGGCCGGAGGAGACCGACCGTCTCTCCAGTTCCTTGTCACCGCTGCATGGTCTGGGTCAGAACCTCCAGTGTCTGTACTTTTGGCTTATAAAACAAGAATTAGATGTAGCTTTTAAATAGTTTTTACTGTTTTTAGTTTAGTGTTTTACAGATCTCTTAGTGTTTAGATTTAGTCTCTTTGGGGGAAATCCTGCTCCCCCCCCCCCCCCGGTACCCTGTTTGGGTGCCAGACTATGCCTTGGACTCTGGGCTTCAAACTCTGGGCTTTCCTGCCCAAGATCCTTCTTGGACAGTGACGACCACTCGTGCTGCCTGGACTGCCTTGGGGAAGCCCAGATCACGGTGAGGTGTAGTATCTGCTGATTGTTCCCCAGCCATGCCCAAGATGGGCAGGAACTTTGTCTCTGCAAATACCTCATGGAGAAGGCCATGAGGCCCCAGTCAGACCCAGGCTGGGGAACCCGCACCATCATCCTTAGAATGTTCATGCACCACAGCCATGCAAGACATCCTTCCTAATAGTAGACAAGACTCTACTAGAAGATGTTACCTTGCTAAATGGAAGCGCTTTTCTTCTTGGGCATGCCAAAGGAGCATTCTCCCAGAAACTACAGATATTCCTCTCATCTTGGACTATATCCTCTCTCTGAAGACATCAGACCTGTCCATCTGGTCCTTGTGAGTCCACTTGTTGGCAATCAGCACATACCATCCACCTTCTCAGGCCTACTCAGTCTTCGCACATCTACTGACCACTAGATTCTGGAAAGGCCTAATCAGAACCTTCCCACCTATTCAGAAGCCTGCTCCCCAATTGGACCTGAACATTGTTCTCTCAGTATTCACAAGCCCCTTCCCCCTCTTTGAAGCTTTAGCTTCCTGTTCCATGTCACCTTTCCATGAAGGTCACTTTCCTAATAGCCATCTCCTCAGCTAGAAGGGTTGGCGAGCTTGGAGCGATGATGGCAGTTCCTTCTTGCACTGTATTCCATAAAGATAAGGTTTCTTTGCGTCTATACCCCAACTATACATACAATATGATTGGGGCTAATTAAGCTACAACTAATCAGGAAAGAGATCTTGGAGTCATCATGGATAGTTCTCTGAAGACGTCCCCGCAGTGTGCAGCGGCAGTCAAAAAAGCAAACAGGATGTTAGGAATCATTAAAAAGGGATAGAGAATAAGACAGTATCTTATTGCCTTTATATAAATCCATGGTACGCCCACATCTTGAATACTGCATACAGATGTGGTCTCCTCATCTCAAAAAAGATATACTGGCATTAGAAAAGGTTCAGAGAAGGGCAACTAAAATGATTAGGGGTTTGGAAGGGGTCCCATATGAGGAGAGATTAAAGAGGCTAGGACTTTTCAGCTTGGAAAAGAGGAGACTAAAGGGGGATATGATAGAGGTATATAAAATCATGAGTGATGTGGAGAAAGTGAATAAGGAAAAGTTATTTACTTGTTCCCGTAATATAAGAACTAGGGGCCACCAAATGAAATTAATGGGCAGCAGGTTTAAAACAAATAAAAGGAATTTCTTCTTCACACAGTGTACAGTCAACTTGTGGAACTCCTTGCCTGAGGAGGTTGTGAAGGCTAGGACTATAACAGGGTTTAAAAGAGAACTGGATAAATTAATGGAGATTAAGTCCATTAATGGCTATTAGCCAGGATGGGTAAGGAATGGTGTCCCCAGTGTGACAGATTTCCGTTACCAATCTGCCTGGGGCATCAGGTGATCGGGCTGAGGCTGCAGGATCTTTAGGGGAGGAGATGAAGGAGCACACCTAGTGACTAAATGTTAAAGCTTTATTAATAAAATAACAGCGGTGAGTGCGGGGTGCTCCCCATGTCACTCAGAGGAAGGAAGAAAGCGTTAGTGCCCATGCCCTAACCCACTTTCATACTCTCTCACACACAATCCAGGGCTGGCCAAGCCCAGGTATAACGTAAGAAGAAGAGGGGGAAGGGTGGACGAGCGTTCTGTCCTGTGCACAGGTCGTCCAGGGTCCACTGTTGGTCTCCGATTTGCTTCAGCTCTTAGGAGGGTTTTAAGTCCTGGGGTCTTTTGTGGGCGTTTTGTTCAGGGACCTTTGTCCCCCATGCTCTTTGTACCAGTCCAAACCGGCTTTCTGTGGCCTCCTTAGCTTTCCCCAAAACACACCGGCTTCAGGGACGCGAAACTTGTTTTCCCCCTCGCTCGTCTTCGCCGTCTCACTAGCTTTTTTGCCATCCCCTGCAGTCTTGTTCAGTTTACTGCTCTGTTCTCACGGCTGTTCGGGGTTGGAGTCCAGGCCCCCATCTTTCTTGGGGCAGCCGAGAGTCGGTTGTGTGCCGTGGCCTTGGGCTGGAGTCCGTGTCTTATCTTCGGACGTAGCTGGAGGGTCAAGTTAACCCGTTCTCTTCTCCCTCCCTCCCTCCCTCCCTCTTTGGCCTCTTGCAACCTGCAAAGGAACCTTTCACTCCACACTCACACCTTTGACCCTTCCCAAAATGCTTTGCAATGCCTGCACCAGTGTTAGCAACATACAATGCTGATCTGCCTCCCCAGGGGACCCCCTGAGGGAGGGGGCCATTGGGGTTGTGACACTAGCCTCTGTTTGTCAGAGGGTGGAGATGGATGGCAGGAGAGAGATCACTTGATCGTTACCTGTTAGGTTCACTCCCTCTGGGGCACCTGGTATTGGCCACTGTCGGTAGACAGGATACTGGGCTGGATGGACCTTTGGTCTGACCCAGTATGGCCGTTCTTATTATGTTCTTATGAGAGATGGTCGGTCGGCCTTGCCCTTTATCCCCTCGGACGGAGGCACAAGCTGAGTCAGGGCAGACCAGTGGATACTATCCTTAAATTCTCTGGCTCTGGGTGCATGGTGCACATGGGTAACCCGCAGTGGAAAGCAGATAGGGACTGCACATCTTGAAGACTCTCTAGTTACAGGTCAGTAACTCCCATTTCCTTTATTAGTTCATATTGTCAATCCCTTTGCCAACGTAAAGAGTCTTCTTATCTACCTATGAGAGGTAGATCCTTTAATGAACAACTACCTCAAAATAGGACTTGAGGGATAACTAGATTTCCTTCTGGGTGTGCAATAGTGCCCTGGATTTGAAATTCATAAGAAAATATTATGTGCCACTGATAAGTGAAATTTAAAAAAAAATCTCTCTCCTGTGAAAGGATACTTGACGCGCACTCCACACACTTGCTCAATGAGGAGGCTAAATTGAGTGTGGTGGTTTTGGCATTTCTGATTGGGACACTTGTTAAAAAGATACAGGACAGAAACCAGAGATTTTTTTCATTGGCTACTAACGAGACACCAGAAAATAAAAATTATTTTCAGGCATTACCAACCTCTACCGCTACCTTTGATATAAAGTCACGGGATAGGTGTCCGGAAACAACTGCAGCTGACGGTGCTGAATGTGTCACATTTGTGATTTCAGGTCCCAGTGACGTTCGATGACGTCTCAGTGTATTTCAACGAGCAGGAGTGGGGGAATTTAGATGAATGGCAGAAGGAGCTTTACAAGAATGTGATGAAGAGCAACTATGAGACTTTGCTCTCACTGGGTAATGATGTATTTTCATTCATTTATCAGAAGTTCCGTGATCAGTGCTTTTTACATTTCCCGTGGTTTTGGGTAGATCAGCATTCACTTAGAACTTTTGTGACTGGTCCACTTTACACAGCCCCCATTTAAAGAGACTAAAAATACCCAAGGATGGGTTTAATACTTTAGTGTCCAGTATCAAAGTACTAGCTATATTTTTCTTGTGTGTATTTAACTGATACACGCAGAGATTGGACAGAAAAATCTCTCTCTACCTGCTCAGAACCAGACGAGATTAAATAAACAGCCCCCCGTATATGTGGATATTTCTGAATCAGCTGCAGGGTCCAAAACTGATCTTCTACCAGATGTTTTATGGTTTTTTTACTATTTTGTCTACACTCAAATTGCCAATCATCTCTGGTGATGGAAGGGGATTGGTTTAACGTAATTCTCAGTCCTTTGACATTGTAGCAAGTACTCAGTGGCTATTAATGAAGCATAATGATCCCTGGTGTCTGTTTCCATGATCAGACTATGCAATTTCCAAACCTGACATTCTGTCCAGGATTGAACAAGGGGAAGAGCCATGTGTCAGGGATCAAGGGGACCCAGAGGAAAGGGAAGTGTCTACAGACACCAAGACAGGTGAGTGGTGACCGATTATGTAGGGCTGTGAAGGAATGATGTTTATGTATGGCACAGGGATATCCATATCCTAGAACAGAGGTGGGCAAACTACGGCCCATGGGCCACATCCGGCCCGTGGGACCCTCCTGCCTGGCTCCTGAGCTCCTGGCCCGGGAGGCTAGCCCCCCCCTGCTGTTCCTCCTCCCCCGCAGCCTCAGCTCGCTCTGTCGCCGGCGCAATGCTCTGGGCAGCGGGGCTGTGAGCTCCTGGGGCAGCGCAGCTGCAGAGCCCGGCCTGACCCGGTCTCTGTGCTGCGTGGTGGCGTGGCTGGCTCTGCCAGCCACCGGTGCTCCAGGCAGCGTGGTAAGGGGGCAGGGAGCGGGGGGGTTGGATAGAGGGCAGGGGAGTTCAGGAGGGGGTGGTGAGGGGGCAGGTGTGTGGATAGGGGTCGGGGCGCTCAGAGGGCGGGGAACGGGGGGGGTTGAATGGGGGTGGGGTCCCGGGGGGGGGCAGTCAGGAAGGAGGGGGGGGTTGGATGGGGCAGCGGGGGGCAGTCAGGGGCAGGGGTTCCGGGGGCAGTCAGGGAGAAGGGATGCTTGGATGGGGCAGGGGTCCAGGGGGGGCAGTCAGGAATGAGGGGTGTTGGAAGTCTGGGGGTGATCGGGGACAGAGAGCGGGGGGGTGGATGGGGCAGGGGTTCTGGGGGGGCTGTCAGGGGGCGAGAAACGGGGGGGGGTCAGATAGGGGGTAGGGGCTGAGCCACGCCTGGCACAGCCTCCCCTAACTGGCCCTCATTACAATTTCAGAAACCCGATGTGGCCCTCAGGCAAAAAAGTTTGCCCGCCCCTGTCCTAGAATCTCATCAACACAATGTGGAATTCAATGTTTTTGGTTTTGTTTTTTTTCAAAGGGAAAGTTAAAATGGGAAGTGTTGGGGGCCTGTTAATTGTGGCTGTCATCTGGGAGCTCAGCAGTGCGGCTCTGGGGAGCCTGTAATGGTATGTCTGCAGAGGGATAAAATTCCCACAGCAGGGCCATGGCTGGCCCAATTCAATTGACTCGGGCTTGCAGGGCTCAGGCTCTGGGGCTAAAAATCACTGTGTAGAGTTCAGGCTGCAGCCCCAGCCTGAGCTCTAGGACCCTCCGTCCTCACAGGGTCCCAGACCGCAGGCTCCAGCCTGAGCCGGAGAATCTCTACAGCGATTTTGGAGCCGCAGAGCCCGAGCCCCTCTCAGCTGACCCAGGCCAGCCGCAGGTTTTTTATCCATATGTCGATGTACCTTAAATGACTGCAGGCATGTTTGTGTGTGTTCAGAAGACCTGTCTGTTTTGGCAAAGAATTGGCCTAGGTTTGAAATTGGGTCTCAACTCTTTTTAAAAAAATGTTCTGTGAACACTAGAAAAATACACTGTGATTCTCTTTCCTCTGAACAGAATCTTCCATTTCCACACACATTTCACCCCGAACTAAGCAAGAGGAAGAGCCACCTATTGGGGATCAGCCAGCTTCAGAACCAAAAGAGAGCCTTCCAGATCGCAGCGCCGGTGAGTAATTCAAACAGCTTGGATGCAGTGAATGAGTAAAATGTTGGAAATGCCAACAAAACTCTGATGAGCTCTTAAAGGTTCTGCCTTTTTCTCATGTTGTTCTGTTTTGTAACCAGAACTTGACATTCCTTCATCTCCGACCTCAGTCCTGGCTTCCTACCACGCCTGGCTGACTATGGGCAGTGTAGCTCTCTCATCATCTGATTTATTCTCTCCTCCCCCCCCATTTTCAGGTGAAGAGGCTTTCTTTAAAAATCAAGCATTTTATTTAAATCCCTGTCTGGATTCTGTAGGTGGCAGGGACTTTTGTACTTTGTGCTTCGTCCAGTGCAGAGAACAGCCTCTAGATGCTAATGTATGCAAATAATAATCATCCTTTATTCTATCAGGTGAAGGGGCTTTGGTCAGATCTGAGGATCAGCATCATGGTGAAGGTCCTGTGAGCCTGGAGCTGACCAAGAAGTTATCGGGTAGATCTGCAGAGAAGTTTTTCCGGAGTCCCAATGTAGGAATGCCCTCCGAGAGGCAGGGCAGCTCAAATATACAACCGGAGAACCCTGCAGAGATCAGACCTGGGAAATCTACTCTGTGTGAGGCAGGTTCTGGTGAACTCCAGCCAAAACCACAGCCCTGCGCAAGAGAGAAATCAAAGAGCTTCGCTTGCAAGACTGTTGATAAATCTCATCGGAAACGTCACACTGTAGAGAAAGTATATCCTTGCACTGAATGTGACAAAAGCTTTCCTGATCAAGCACGACTGACTAGTCACTACAGAATCCGCTCGGGAGAGAGGCCGTATCAGTGCCCTGTGTGTGGGAAACGATTCAGCCACCAGTCTATTCTCATCAAGCATCACAGAATCCACACGGGGGAGCGGCTGTATAAATGTACGGAATGTGAGAAAAGCTTCAATGAGAAATCCAAGCTGACCAACCACTACACAATCCACACTGGAGAGAGACCCTATGCTTGTAAAGAGTGTGGGAAAAGTTTCCGGCTGAAGATGAGTCTTATAAATCACCAGATAAGTCATGGCAAAGAGAAGCCTTATCAGTGCGCCTTGTGTGACAAGAGCTACATCCAAAAGAAACACCTCCTACGTCACCAGCGAGTCCACACAGGAGAGAGACCCTTCCATTGTACTGTGTGTGGGAAGAACTTTCGGCAGAAGTTTGTCCTGCTATCCCATCAGCGACTCCACACAGGAGAGAGACCCTATGCCTGTACCGTGTGTGAGAAGAGCTTCATCACCAAATCCAAATTGACCAGTCACTACCGTATCCACACGGGAGAGAAGCCCTACAAGTGCACTGAGTGCGGGAAGAGCTTCAGAGTGAGGGAGACTTACCGGCAACACCAGCATAGTCACGCGCAAGAGCGACCCTACAAGTGTAGTGACTGCGAGAAGAGCTTCAGCTGCCAGTCAGGCCTTATCAGACATCAGACGGTCCATACAGGAGAGAAGCCTTATAAGTGTGTGGAATGTGGAAAGAGCTTCAGCCGCCAGTCAAATCTTATCAGACATCAGACGGTCCATACAGGAGAGAAGCCTTATAAATGTGTGGAATGTGGAAAGAGCTTCAGCTGCCAGTCAGGCCTTATTAGACATCAGAAGGGCCACACTGGAGAGAAGCCTTATCAATGTGTGGAATGCAACAAGAGCTACATTCGGAAGGAGTGTCTGCTAAGCCACCAGCTCATCCACACAGGAGAGCGGCCCTACACCTGCACTGAATGTGGTGAACACTTCAGGCTAAAGGTGACTTTTGTAAAGCACCAAAAGAATCATGCAAAAGAGGACTCTGGTCAGCGCAGCCTGTCCTTTAAAACTTGAATGGTCACTGAGGTTGGTACAGGACAGCAGGTGACTTACACAGCAGGAGGCTGTTTAAATGCACTGCTGGCGACAGACACTTAGTAAAAGGGGGGCACGCAGGGTGTTAAGGGGCACCTTACGTGATCCGAGGCCGGCCAGCCATCTCTCCGTGGGGTTCCGCCGCAGCCTTCACCACGAGCCAGTCCACTTCCTGCCGTCCCACGAACTGCTCTGCTCTACAAGCTGCTCCACTCCACTCACCAACCTGTGAGCCGTTCCAGCCATCCCCGCAAACGGCTCTGCTCGCCACTCCTTGGGCTGCTCCAACCAGCCCCGCAAGGCTCCGCGCCGCTCGCTGCTCCTCCAGCCATCCCCACAAACTGCTCCGCCAGCTGCTTAGTAATATAGCTTCAGGCTCCCCCACTAGTTAACACAGCACTCAGTGATTTCAGCTCTTAGTGACTTCAGCTCTTAATGATTTCAGCTTGTAGTAGGGGAGCCCCAGTGCTGGTGCACCAGTGGCCCAAAGTGAATTCAGCTCAGCAGCCTGTAACTAGACTCCTAATGGAATCAAAGCTAGCTCTGACATTCAACAGTGGAGAGAGAAATTGGTGTTTCAGACCCTCAAAGGGGGCCCATACCATCAGGTACAAATACCTGTCCCCATCCTCTCTCAATTCACTAGGTTTTCTAACCCATGCCCCTTGTCAAGCAAGTGCTACTTAGTTAATGGTGAGTCCTTCTGTCATACAACAGTTCCACTGGCCTTGATTCACAGAATCAGGGTAACAAAACTTTATTCTTCCTGCCCCAATAACAGAGAAACTGGAGATCCCACACCAGCCAAAGTAACCACTTTCAGTTGCTGTTGTCTCATGCCAGGCGGGTGGGTGTGCCTATGCAAATAAGATCAGCCCCTGGAGTTCTTTTCCACACTCGCCATAATTCACCACCAGATGTCAGGGTAGAGCTCATCCTGACTCTGCTTACATATATAAATAAATAAATATGAGAGAGAGAGAGAGAGAGAGAGAGAGAGAGAGAGATCCTCTCTCCATTTTAAAACCTGAGAAGTCACTTGATGTGGGATTATTCATCTCTCCAAACTAAAAAGGCAGCAACAGTTCTACATGCAAAGAAAGTAGCAGTGGAAGGAAAATGGAAACCAATATCTGCTCAAGAAATAACCGGTCAAAAAATCCTATTCAACCCATGTTATTTAAATCTGCTTTAAAGCCAAGGACAACTCATCAAATATCTAATCATTAGAGGGTTTTATCATGAAATTACGTTATCTGTGCTTGGATATGGGAAGTTTCTTTCCATCCCACGTTAAACAACTCCCACAAATCCAGGAAATCTGTGTGTTGACTTTATAAAAACTAAGTGCATAAAAATATCTGCTGGGGCGGTAAGCAGGAAAGCCTGGCCACTGACTTATAGGATGTCTTATGAGGCTTTCTGAGATTTTTATGATTCTAAGCACTCAAATTTAATAAATGAGAAGTAAAACTGAAACCTAGTTTCCTTCTCCAGACCTGAAGAAGAGTGCTGTGAAGTTTGAAAGATTCTCCCTTCCATCAACAGAGGTTGGTTCACCTTGTCTCTCTCAAGTGAAACTGGGTTATTTAGGAATTTTAAAAACCCTATTTTTACAGTGTGTGTCTCTAAATTAGTGGTGGTTTGATAATGGGTGTAGATCGGGGTTGGCAACCTTTCAGAAGTGGTGTGCCGAGTCTTCATTTATTCACTCTAATTGAAAGTTTCACGTGCCAGTCATACATTTTAACGTTTTTTAGAAGGTCTCTTTCTATAAGTCGATACAACAATAGTTTAGTTATATATTATGTAAAGTAAATAAGGTTTTTAAAATGTTTAAGAAGCTTCATTTAAAATTGCATTAAAATGCAGAGCCCCCGGACCGGTGGCCAGGACTCGGGCAGTGTGAGTGCCACTGAAAATCAACTCGCGTGCCGCCTTTGGCACGCATGCCATAGGTTGCCTACCCCTGGTGTAGATAAATCTCTGCATTAAGCATCTTTGCATAACTTTCATATGACTTTGTATTATGCCTTTTCATATAACCTTGTATTAAGTCTTTCCATATATAACCTCTATTTTCATACAACTGGGGCGGTCAGAGGGTGGGGAACGGGGGGAGGGGTTGAATGGGGGCAGGGGTCCTAGAGGGGCAGTCAGGAAGGAGGAGGGGTTGGATGGGGCAGCGGGGGGCAGTCAGGGGCAGGGGTTCTGGGGGCAGTCAGGGAGAAGGGGTGCTTGATGGCCTTGGGAGTTAGAAGCGAGCACCTTCTTTTGAAAACACCCTCTTTGAAAATAAATGTGGCAGCATTAAGACAACACCCAGACGGAAGCACTACAGATGACCAACTGACACAGACACAGATTTTGCATCTGGTACAGATTTGCATGAGAGGGAAGCTGCTATAAAAGTGAGGTGTCTTGCAGAGGAACCCGGGTCTCGTCTTGTCAACATTGGAGCATCGATCCAGATCGACAGAAGCCTGGCTCCATCCCTCCCCCATCTAACTCACCTGGCCAGTGCAGTTAAGGGGAGCAACTAGTTGGTAACAACATCAAGAAGGAGTGTGCTTGTGTGTGTATGTGAGTACATGACTGTAATATATATGATATGCATATGACGCAGTGTTGATTGATACATGTATTACCAATAAATGTGGCGCTTTGCCTTATCCCCCCTGAAAAGATCCTGTGCAGTACTTTAAGTACAACATGGGCTCTTCAGTTTTCAGATGACACAAACCTAGGGGGGTTGCCAGTACTTTGGAAGCTAGAGCTAAAATTGGAGAACTGGTCTATAGACAACAAAATGAAATTCAACAAACAAATGTCAAGTGCCACATAAACCAAATGCACAAGTACAGAATGGGGGGGAACTGCCTTGGCGGCAGCAGCACTCCTGAGAAGGATCTGGGAGTTCTGGTGGATCACAACCTCAACATGAGTCAGCAATGTGAGCCTGTTGCAAAAAAAGCAAATGCAATTTTAGGTTGCATTAACAGAGGCCTAGCAGGCAAGTTATGGGAGGTGGTGATAGTACCACTCTACTCGACACTGGTTAGGCCTCAGCTTGAGTACTGTGTCCAGTCTTGGTCACCGCTTATAAAAAGGATGTAGTGAAACTGTAAAGGATCCAGAGGCAAGCAACAGAGATGATCAAAGGGATGGAACGCAAGCCATATGAGCAAAGGCTGAAAGAACTGGGTCTGTTTAGTTTGGAAAAGAGGAGATTAAGGGGGGACAGGCTAGTGGTCTTCAGATATGAAGGCTGCCATAAAAAAGATGGAGAAAAGTTCTCTTTTGCCGCAGAGGTCTGACAAGAGGCATTGGGTTAAAAGTACAGCAGAGCAGCCAGATGAAATCTCAGGAAGAACTGCCTCACTGTAAGAACAGGAGGACGAAGGAACCGACGGCTGGGGAGGTTGTGGAAGCTCCTTCACTGGAGGTTTTCAATAGGAGGCTGGAGAGCCGTCTGCCTTGGGTGGTTTAAACACAACAAATCCGGCATCTTGGCAGGACGTTAGACTAGATGACTCTTGCGGTCCCTTCTGACCCTGTGGTTCTGTGATTATAGGAGCCAAAGGTGTAACAAGATCCAGTGGTTGGAAGTTGAAGCTAGACCAATTCAGACTAGAAATAAGGCACTAATTGTTAACAGTAAGGGTGAATAGCCATTGGAACAATTTATCAAGTGTTGTAGTTGAATTCTCCATCACTGACCATTTTTAAATCAAGATTGGATGTTTTTCTAAAAGAGCTGCTGTATGTGAAACAAGTTAATTCAGGGAAATCCTGTAGTGGAATATAGGTGGTCAGACTAGATGATCGCAATTGACTTTACAATCTGAATAAAATCCAGAGACTGTGAAGGACTTTTCCGCTGTGCATAACTCCGTAACTAAAGGAACCAGCCATCTGGAAACTCCTGCCCAATTCAGGACACTACACAACAGATCTTAGTCTGTGGCTACCCTCTGGCATTGCCACCAATCTGACAACATGCAAGCAGCCGTAGCCATTCGGGATTACAAAGTCTGATGAGCTTGCTAAGTAAACTAAACGTGTGTAAGGCCAAACCAGAACTCTCTCTGTTTGTGCTTTGCAGAAAAATAAATACTGAAAGAATTCAACAGCAAAACTAAATACTTCTTGCGTGATACACCAGATAGTGAAATATCACAACCTACTAAGCAATAACATTGAGATCCTGAGAACATGAAATGAACACTGAGGATCCTATATTATTTTTTGAATACTGGCTACTAGAAATATTCATGTGAGATCCCAAAGTGGATCCACTTGCCTCTAAAAGGGCTTGTCATGTTCCTAAAACAAGAGCAGAGCTGGTTGAAAGAACCTGACCTGGAACTGTGATCTGTTGTGTATCTCACTTGAGCAACAGTGGAAAATATTCACTCACTTGCACTATACGCTTACTTTTAAATAACCTGTAAATGACCACAATACTATTTTTTCTTGTCATACCCTCCTCCTGACAAGCTATGGGTGAGCATAATGTTAATATAGCCCAGTAAGCTAAGAATCCACTATGGTGATAACCTGTATCTTGCTACACGGAGGGCAGAGACTTCATTGGACTTAACAGAAAATAAGGACGTATATGGGACCTCATCAGCCCATTCAGAGCTAATGGAGATTCTCTCTTAAACTGTTTTAACATAGTGAAGGAGTGGTTGGTATATTTAATGACATGCATCCGACAAAGTGGGTATTCACCCACGAAAGCTTATGCTCCAATATGTCTGTTAGTCTAAAAGGTGCCACAGGACTCTTTGTCGCTTTTTAATAATCTTTGTCTTTGAAGCATTTGATTTTAACTTTGGATAAAGTGATTTCTGCTATCCCTAAGTATTACGTCTAAAGGACAGTAAAGATCTCACCTAGACATTTAGGGCTTTGGAATATACTTTGTCTTATTTCTTCCTGATGCAAAACATGGAAAGTATAAATTGGAATTGTGCCTGTTTTGTAATAAACATGAAACACTGTGGATGGAAGCATGTCATGGGAGCAACATACTGCTTCAGGCTAATAAGTATAACCAGTTTATTTCAATTAAAATTTGCCAATCCATTGCTGGATGGCTGCAATGTGAACTCTGATCTGAATCAGAACTGGCATATATGCTGTGCTGCCTTTCAATTGTATTTTTAGTGCATCTATACATGCACTATTCTGCTGCAGTAATCTGCTAAATATACCTTAGTTGGGCTATTTTGCACTAGTGAGATTAGCCATTTTTTCACTAAAGAAACATTTTAAGTGAGGGTGATGTTAAACACATGACCACCTACCCCATAGTCCAAACTGGAGAGGACACGAGCAGGGACCGTTTTAACAATCAAATAGGTCCAAGCAGATCTGAAATCTATTGGCATGCAGCAAGGGTTTTTTAAAAAAGTAATTAAAACTCACCCATGCCCTGCTGTTTACAAAATACATGACAATAGCTAAGTGGCTGATACACTGCAACTGCTGCTAGTGGTGATAAACTTCTCACTGTTACCTTGTGCTTTCTCCACTGACCCATCCACTCATCTGTTGTATTCACCAGTTGATGTGACACCTGAAGGCCGCTCAGAAGCCTCGGTGGGTGTGGAATGCAGCTGTCCATTTACACTGGTGCCTCCAGCAAACTACCCACAAGGGAGCCTGGTGCTGGTGCTGGAGTGAAGGGAAAGCAAGGCTGGAGAGTGGATGGGTGTGGTAGGGGGAAAAGGGGAGCGGGAGGGGGAGAGCTGGGAGAGAAGGGGAAAAAGGAGTAGGGCCATAGGTGCTGGAACTTGGGGTGCTACTGCACCCCCTGGCTGGGAGTGGTTTCCATCATACACAGGGTTTACACTTTGGTTCCCTGGCTCTTAGCTCCCCCACTATACACATTGTTCCAGCCCCTGAGTAGGGCCCAGATCCTCAAAGGCTCCAAACGGCCATGGATTTCGGGCTCTGAGGATGTGGGCTGGAGGCCATGGCTCATGGGTGGGAGGAGAAAAGAGCACCGGAGACTCACTAGCTGTCCGGGGTTCAGGCTGACAGACTGTCACAGGGAAGGAGGGGGGAGGGGGCCCCTTTCTTCTGTCACCCACAGGTGCTAAAACTCTCACCTGCACGGAGTCCCGCAGTTAAAGGAACCGCCTATTAGTTCATGGCTTTGCCCCGAGGGTGGCCACCCGTCCCCGTCCCCGCTTTGAAGACGTGTTGACACGTGTGTGACACCCGCTAACGAAAGTTCCAGGGCAACAAAGCGGCAGCCGCGGCAGGGGCCGAGTTTCCTCCGCCAGGGGCCGCTGCCGCCCCGCTCCTCCCCGCCGCTCCCGGGCCCCGGCAGCCAGGCCGCGGCTCCCTCCCGGCTGCGCTCGCTCTGCTCCGCCCGGCAGCGGGGCCGGCCCGTGGCGAGGCGGCGCCGGGACTCTGCCCAGCCCGGAGCGGGAGCGGGAGCGGAGCTCGGCCGGGCCGGGCCCGCTGGAGAAGCCCCGCCCGGGGGGACCATGGCCGAGCGGGCCGCTGCCCAGGTAAGGGCCCAGAGCTGGGGCGCTGCGGTACGGTAGCCCCGGTGCCTGGCCCGCGGGCTCCTTGCGGAGCGGGGCACGTTTGCCCAGCGCCCCCCGGCTCCCGCAGGGACTGGCTCGAGACCCCGTGGGCCGGGCGCAGAGCGGTCCCACGGGCCGGGGGGGGGGAGCTGCCCTTTCCCTGGGGGGCCCGCCCCTGACTTCCAGCCCTGGGGGGCGTGGGGCTGTGGGCCCCCTGCCCCTGGGCGCAGCTAACACCCCGCTTCCTAGCGCTGGCCAGAGCGGGCCTTGCACTGCCACTCCCTGTGTAGCCGGGCAGGGGAAAGGCTAGCAAGGAAATGCCTTGATTCCTGGTTAGCGCCTCCGCTCACCTGCCAGGTGGGCTTTGGAGCTTGTGCAGGAGGGTGGTAGGCAGGGCCTGGCAGCAGCAGGGGCTAGGCTGCAGAGGGTGTTAACAGGGCACCAGCATCGCTTTACGCAGGAAGCCCATTGCAGTGTCAAGAGTGTTCCCTAATGTCAGCAGTCTGGATTCTATTTCGGACTCTGCTACTGACTTGGGTGAGTTATTTCCAGGGCTTAATTTGTAATGAAAGCGGTGCCGGGGCTCAAGCAATTTTTTGACTTTCATAACTGACCTGGCAAGGACAGAGGTGCTGGGGATATGAACTGCTAAACCTAGAGGTGCCAGGGCTCAGCTCTGACAAGCCCTGGCACAAATTAAGCACTGGTCATTTCATCCCTGACAGCCTGGCGCACACAAGCTGTAAACTGGGAGTGGGACTAGATTCTTATTTCTCACATAAGGATTTTGAAAATGCATTAATTGCTCTTAAACTGCTTTGATGTGCAGGGTTGAAAGACTCTTGATTGGTAGGGGAGGAGCACAGTAGTTTGAACAGGTTGGGCCCAATGTTGAAAACTTTTAGATGTGCAAGTTTCACATGCAGTTATGATTGTGCGCACAAACTGCGTAACTGCCAATGTTGTGTACGGTGTAGTTGTAGCCGTGTTGGTCCCAGGATATTAGAGAGACAAGGTGGGTGCAGTAATATCTTTTATTGGACCAACTTCTGTTGGTGAGAGAGAGGGTGACCAGATGTCCCGATTTTATAGGGTCAGTCCTGATTTTGGGGTCTTTTACTTATATAGGCTCCTTTTACCCCCCCACCCCCTGTCCCAGTTTTTCACACTTGCTGTCTGGTCACCCTAGTGAGAGAGACAAGGTTTTGAGCCACACAGAGCTCTTCTTCAGGTCTGGGAAATGAATGGAAATGACCAGAACCAGGCAATATGCATGTGCAGTTACCTGGACTGTGTGTATGTAATTGTGCACTCATTTTGTATGTGCAGTTCCACACCTAACTTTTTCAAAACCAGGCTCGTAAAGCATTGCATAATTTTGTATTTAAAAGAAGTAACTGAATATTTACATGCACCTGGTGTGGCTACACATCATCATTATAGTTATGTGCATGAAAGGGTTTTCTCTCTGCTTTTTAGGTGTCATTCAAATAAAAAGCCAAGGCGTTTGAAGAAGGGGGTGTTCTCGCTTGTTTGGAGTCTGAGCATTACACTGAACAGCTACAGTGTAAGAACTGTACTAGGAGACAAGGGATGCAACAACTCCCAGAGCTACTTAGAAACCTTTGAAGCCTCTTTCCTAACAGATCAGCTGGAGGAATCTCTAGAACTTGCCTGCTAGTGACATTGTAACGTATACGTTACAAACCATGCCAGCCCGCTGCGTAGTGGCCAGGTGTTCCAACACCACCCAAGACGGTGTATCCTTGTTCAAATTTCCAAAAGACCCTCACGTTAGGAACCTTTGGGACAGATTTGTTCGGATGAAGAGAGCAGACTGGAGAGGGGGACACGACCGCTCGCTGATCTGCTCCGCGCACTTCACGGACGAGTGCTTTGACATTTCAAGTGTGACGCAAAAAAAATTAGAATTTGGAAAGCGGTTACTTCTAACCAAAACAGCGGTTCCAACTCTGAACGTCTGCCCGAATGTGAACGGGAACCCACAGTCCCTATCGCAACCAAAAGGAAGAGGAGCCTTCCGGAAAAAAATCATCCAAGAGGTACCTAAATGTTGGTTGATAAATAACACTATGTGTTTATATTGAGAGGAAGAACAGATTCATGGCTGAAGCAAAGGATTGAGTGCCAGGAGTCATGGTTTCTGTTCCCACTTCTGTACTGACTTGCTATGTGATTTTTGGACAGGCCACTTGACCTCAGTTTCTCTGTCTCTACATGGGGAATAATACTTATGCCTCCCTGGGGTGGTTATGAGTCTTAATGTGTCTGTATTGGTAAATTGCTTTGAGATCCTCCAAGAGAAATGCAAAGTATTGGGATTAGAACTGGGTGAATATTTGTTGCCAAACTCTATGTGGAATTAGCTGTTTTTAGATTTTGGGAAACTTTGGCAAAATGTAGCAGGTTTTTTGGGGGGAAAGTTGGTTGAGACAAAAAGAGGTGAGTGAAACTTCAACCTAGAGGATCTCTGCAGGCCTAGAGAAATGAGCACAGGCCTGTGACCCCTGAACCCTATTTCCATGTCTGCTACTGACTGGCCTTAATAATGCTTTACGCTTCTCTAGTGCTTTATAAGCAGGGTTCACGGCAGTCTTCTGTCTAATTGGGAGGGTGATAAATGGCGGTTCATGCTCTCACACACCTAGCTCTCCTGATGCTCTGGCCTGTATTTAAACTGCTGGACCACAATGCTCTTGAGGCAAGTTTCTTATCCCAAGCAGGTCTCAGTTTTCCCATCTGTAAAAACAGTGATAATCATGCTTTATTTAGGAAGCCAAGTAAGTTTGATGACTGAGGAGATCTTAAATCCTGTGTGCTTTCAGATTTTAATACCCCATTTTACCGAGGGGAAAATTAGGACACAGTGAAATGATTTGCCTAGGAAGCACAGTGGTCTAGGGCATTAGGTATTGTTTGGGGATGGTTCTGGAAAAACCTCAAGTTAGTGACAAGGACATGAGGAGAAGAAGGGGACGTGGATTCAAATGTTGGTCCAGACATTTTTACTGTATATCCTTGTGCAAGTTGCTTAACATTTCTAAATGCTGGAGATAAGGATACTTACCTGCCTACCTGGGGTGTTGTGAGATTTAAGTTTGTACAGACTGTAGCACTGAGTTTGTACCGTTAGTTTGTTCCCATCCTGTCTGGTCACTGCTGGGATATAACGCCATCTCCTGACGGGATAAATGTTGGTGCGCAGATGGGCCATAAGAGAGAGCGAGAGACCCAGAGTATGTCCACACTTTGAGTTGGTTGTGTGATTCCCATTTTAAGGAGGCATATTTGCACTAACTCTGATCGAGTTAGCATGCTAAAAATAGAGCACAGTTGCGGTGGTGCAAGCAGTGGGAGAGGCGAGCTGCCTGGAGTGTGTGCCGCTGGACTTGGGCAGTGTGTCTTCAGAACGGCTAGCGCTTCCTGCCACTCACTGCTGACACTTCGCTTCTCTAGAGCTAGCGCCAGTATGTCTCTTCGCGCAGGGAATTCCCCCTCCAGCTCCAGTGCGGACATCCCCTGGGAGTCTCTGGGGCCCTGTGGCAAGGAGACCTCATGCCAGGCTCATTAATTCTCTTCTCATAAGACTGTTGTAGTGATTGACTCTTGTTTGTAAATGAACGTGATTAGAAAAGCTCTTGCCTTATATTGCAGTTTTCCTCAAACAAATTAGGACAAAACCCGAGATGCATGGGACATTTCAGTTCAATGCCATTCCCATTGACCCTTATAAATGAGGATTATAATGAAAATGTCAGCAGCTTTTTAACCATCACTTCTGGAATGTGAGCCGATGATGATGATGATGATAAAGATGCAACTCTTGAACAGTCTGGGCGGCCTGTTGCATGTGAGCGGCTGCTTGTCCTGTTTCTTTGTAGCTAACTTTGCCGATAGGGAACGTGACCTCAACTCTGTTTTCATTTTCTGTCCTTGAAACAGGCTGATGAATGGGAGGTGGAACCGCAGCCCCTGGCCGCCTTACATCCACCGGTCCTCCCTGAGCAAACGTCTGTACAAGAAACACCACCTCCAAGTGCAGAGGCTTCCCTTCGGACTGTATTAGCCGCAGTCCAAGCTGTTGAGAGGAAATTAGATTCTCATGCTACGAGGTTGCTGGGTCTGGAAGGGAGAATGTGGATGGCTGAAAAAAAACTAATAGGCTGTGAGAGAACGGTGGTGGAGTTTGGGAACCAGCTGGAGAGTAAATGGGCCGTGCTGGGAACTCTGATCCAGGAGTACGGGCTACTGCAGAGGAGGCTGGAGAACATGGAGAACCTGCTGAAGAACAGGAACTTCTGGATCCTGAGGCTTCCCCCTGGCGCTAATGGAGAAGTCCCCAAGGTAACTAGTATTATCTGAATGGTGGTAATGCCTAAGAGCCCCAGTCACGGACCAGGACCCTACTGTGGCAGGTGCTGTACAAACACAGAACAAAAAGTCAGTCCCTGCCCCAAGGAATCTACAATAGAAGTATCGGACGAGATGGAACGGGGGTTACAGACAAGGAGACGTTTCTTGTTGATGTGATGGGCAGTGGAGGGATGCAGAGAAAGGGGTGACATGGTCAAAGCGATGAGCTAGGAAAATAAGCATTGTAGCAGCACATCTCAACTAGCACTAAGGAGGCGGAAGTCAGCCTAGAGTAGAAGGGATGGTCTTGTAGTTAATGCACAGGTCTGGGAATCGAGATCTGGGTCTAGTTATTATTTAGTCCTGCCTTGAGTGCAAGGGACTGGACTAGATGACCTACTGAATCCCTTCCAGTCCTACCCTGCTATAATTCTATGATTCATTTCCCAGCTCTGCCGCAAACTTCCTGTGTGATCTTGGACATGCCTCTTAACTTTTCTGAGCCTCATCTTTAACATGGGGATGATATTTACCTCCTGCACAGGGGTACCTGAGGCCTAAACCACCAGTATTAGTAAAGCATTTTTAGCGCTTCATATGGAAGGGGCCGTACAATGTTAAAAGATTTATTAAGTAAGTCCCTTCTATTACCAGATACACAAGGGATTTTTTTCACAGGCCAGTTCTTTTCCCCATCCAATATCTGTCTTCGCTGTTCTAAAAGTGCTCAGATTTGATGGGGCTGCAGAGGGTTTTTCGAGCCAACCGCTGCGCTGATCAGAACTAGTTAGACAACTTTCACCCCACGCCCTTCTCATGCTGGTGGGAGCAGTTGGGGGAAAGAGGAGGGAATGGAAGGACAAATCTAACATCTGGAAAAACCTCTCCAGATTAAAGAAAGCACAGAAGCCCAAAGTTCATTGCCAGAGAAGGGAGAAGGAACCCCCACTGTCTGTCTATTTTAGGTACTTATAGGGCCCTGGATGAGAGTGCCTCTCCAGCTTTTAATGTATGTATCCTCACAACACCCCAGTGAGGTTGAGCAGTGCTGTAATCCCCAGGTGTAAATCTCAGGCACAGAGAGACTGAGATTTGCCCAAGGTTCCACAGAATATTCATGGAAGAACAAGAATTGAACCCCGGCTAGCGCTGTAACCACTGGACTAGCCTTCCGGTCTGCTCTTACCTGCCCTTTTCAGTTTTTGACTTTCCCTGCTGCTTCTTTGCCATTTTAGAGCCTTCCTCTGCAGCACTCTGCACTTCTCACAGGCAGAGCCCCCTGGGCCTGTGCATTTCAAAATGTTACCCTCGTATCCCAGAGACCAGCTGAGCAGTTCTAATGAGCCTACCAGCCTGAAAGAGGTTGGATTTTCCACACTCAAACTTTTCTTGTGTGTGTGAAACCCTACTTTTCCTCTCCTGGAATGCTTTCCTGTCTGGTTTTCAGTGTGCCTTCAGAAACTTTGCTGCACCTGGGAGAGAATTGTATAGATGGACCCATGAACAGAGGGGTGCAAATGGGAACTGCCTAGATCGGTTAACTTCAGTGTTACTCAAATTTAATGTTATGAAATTCCAACACGGTGAAAACAATCCATTCATATGTGCTCAGTTAATGCACCTTATTGATGGGCATTTACTGTGCCTGTCAGCTGATTATGGTTCCTTGGAGCTGTTCAGTCAGATTCAGCCAATGTTAGTTAGACCCTTCTCATTGGAAAATCAAAGGTGCTTAAGCTGCAGATTGCAAAGTGAATCATTTTTATTTGATTAAACTCCCATTATCCTGCATGAGAGTGGATGGGTGGTTATGGGCTCAGACATTCTCTGCAGACAGGCATCCAATCATGGAAACCACTGGCACAGCTAGCGCTAACTGGTCCCTGATTGGCAGATGGAAAAGCCAACATCTGACTGGGCTGCAGACACGGAACGACCCTGTTCTTTAAATGTGATCCTTCCAGATGACAGTAAAGATGGGGGTGCCATTGCTTGCTCTGTGAATTAATAGAGGAGCTCAATGTTAGATTTGCTTTTATGAACAATTACCGGTAATTTAGAGATGGGCATGAACCAGAGCTCTGGTTTTAAGCATCCTGTTGCTATAATGGACAGAACAAAACCCCACATTCAGAAGAGTCCCAAACTGCAATGTTTGCAACCCAACATTTCCCTAAATCTGCATGTTCAAAGATAATCTGTGATAAACTCTCTGCTTCTCACGTGTTTCTGCAGCACCTAGGACAAGAGAGCTGGATCTTGACTGGGGCCTCTGGGACCTACTGTCATGTTAAATAATAACAATGTCAAGCTGCAAACTCTGACCCCTGTATGGGGCCAGATCCTCAGCTAGTGTAACTAGGCAGAGCTGCTTTGAAGTCAGAGTATTGCTGATTTATACTAGCTGAATATCTGGCCCATAGTATCTTGATTGTGGCTAAACTCAAATTAAATTAACTTTAAAACATTCTTAGAGTTAAAATAAAAAGGTGGGTGTGACAGAATCAGAAGGTGGTGGGTGTCTTCCCCTTGTGATTTCAGGTGCCGGTGACATTTGATGACATCTCGGTCTATTTCAATGAGCAGGAATGGAAAAGCTTGAGTGAATGGCAGAAGGAGCTTTACAAGAACACGATGAAGGGGAATTATGAGACCCTGATCTCACTGGGTAAGGATCAGTTTTCACTCCTTTATTAGAAGTGGTGAGATCTTTCATGGACTGGATTTCCTCCCGTTCACAGTTCCTTAGATTTTTTGCTGGGCCAATGCCATTAGTCTTCCAGATGTTTAGGAAAGCTCAAGTTCCTCACATCCTTCTGTGGAAGAAGTACCAAAATATACACTGTTGGGCCTAAGGCCACCACTTCCTCTTATCCCATACTAGAAGCACAGTGGGATCTACATGTTCAAGTTCAATCTAGATACAGAAAGTTGCTAGTTTCCATGTCAGCTGTTGATGCAAAATCTCTCCAAAGAGAAACAACTGAAGAGTCAAGTCCAGGGTAATATAAACCCCAAGCAGGTGCAGATCCAGGGGAAGCATAAACCAGTTAGCACTGAGGATCCCGTCTGCACTGGGGAAGGAACAGTGCTTTAACTGGCATTGTGGGTTTTCCCCCCAGCATGACTGATTTTGTGTGGACAGAGACAGAATAGCTAATTAAAATTCACCGTTCTTGAGGAATTGTTGTTGCCCTCGGTGACCAAAGATGATGCTGATGACAGTGTTACGTTGGGGTCGAAAAGGCCAATGTGAGAGTGTCAGTCCTTTCCTCATCGAGGGCATCTGTAGCTCAGTATTGAGGAAGGGATTACGCTCTGTGCCTGCCGAATCCGCTGCTGTGTATGACTCAGCACCTCAGGATCATGATTTGAGTAACCCCATCCCTGGTTGCTCGCCAGTGCGATCTGTCTATTACTGACAACTCCCAGATGCAATGTTGCACTGCTTCAGATTGTGCTGCAGTGTGTCCTTGAAGCGTTTCTTCTGGCTGCCTTGTGTACAGTTACCCGCTTCCAGTTTTCCATTCCACAGCTGCTTTGGCATTCTGGTGTCCTCCATCCTCAACAGCATAGCTGTGATGCGATGAGCATGCGTCAATCCCTGTGGAGTTGCTCTGTTCTTGAGTAATATGCTGTATTGACATACAATAACTCTTCCATATAGGGACCCTTTCCCCCTTGGTCAAATGACTGTATGGTGTAAAGAACGCTTGGAACCAACTTAGAGTCCAGCTCCCAGCCCCTGCTAGGAACAGAGGAGGAGGGTGTTGAATGATCTCTTCACGTCCCCCACAGTAAACAGCATCCCACAGTCCAACTCAGGCTCTGGCATCAAGCCTCGAAATAACCAGCCATTCAGTCATTCCCAAAGGAGAACATAGAATTAACCTCCTCCAGTGAAAGAGCTTCCAAGAGCTTCCCTGGAATCTGGCCTCTCTGGAGCAGTGTCAGCAGTTTGGATGATGAATCCAGGCTATTCGTCCCAGACTCATTATCCATAACATGGGGAGCGAAAAGAACCAGCGTTTGGGCAGTAGAGACCATGGGGCCCTGATCTTGTTTGAAGCCTCTAGGTGCTACTATATTGCAGGTAATAACAGCGATGACTGGGGAAGTTAATGGGCCTACTCACAGCAATATGTGCTGTGCTTGGTAGTAAGCACCTGCAGGATTGGCCCCTCACTAGACAATGTTTAAGTAAACCAGGTTCTACTTTTCATTGAAACTGATTTGTTATAAATGTGATATTTTTTTTAAATAGCTAATGAATATCTCAGTTGAAAGGATTCTTTTAATCCCTGTGTAACTGATCTGAATAAAACATCCTACCGTATCCCACCTAATATCCTCTCCCATGAACAGACTATGCTGTTTCTAAACCTGACATCCTGTCCCGGATAGAGCGAGGGGAGGAGCCGTATATCGGGGATCCGCAGGACTCTGAAGAAAGGAAAATCTCTATTGAACCGTGTGTCAGTGAGTAATGGATTAAAATACAGTAATTTATAAAGAGCACGGGAAGGACAAAGCGAGAACCAAAGTTCTTGTGAACCTCGGTGGTTCTAGCTTTCAGACATTGTAATGTGTTGCCAGCAGCTAAACAGATATTCGATAAACATAATGGAATTCTCTCTCTTTCCTCTCCCTCCCCCCCGAGCAGACTCTCCCGTTGCTGCACCTGGCCGGTTGTGCCAGACCGAACAAGGTGCAGAGCTGTGTGTCGGGGAACAGGGCGATGCTAAGGAAAGAGGTGTCCCTGCAGACCCCAGCACAGGTCAGTAATGGATTGAAACCATTCCAAAGGGTAAGATTCACCTCTTCAGACAGGGCACCTGCACAAAGGCTACACATCCCGTAAGTCCCATTGGGCTTGTGCTGTCCCACTACACAGGGGTGACTGAAGTAAAAAGCTGGCAATTCTGCCCAAGCCAGACACCAGTTGAATGCAACAGTAACAAGATAAACCATATTTTCTGACTTGCAAGAGCAGCTAACCAACCAAAAATAATGTAACTCGAAAGTGGCTCACATTTGGGCCTCAACAACTAAAAGAAATTAAAGCTGTTGGAACAGCCAGAATCAGACCAAATCAATTCCTTGGTCGCCTGCTGAACAGCTGTTCTCAAACTACGCTTGGAGTTGTGAGTTAGTGAAGAGGAAAAAGTGAGACGTTTGTATCAGTGGGGTAAAATAAATGCCTCTGAAATAGACACATTGATTGACAGCAAAATGAAGGTAATGGTGAAGGAGTAATGAGATCTACCTCCATTTACAGTATCTAATGCCAGCTTTTAACCACTGCCTAACGGCATGCATGCACTTACCACTGTACATTTAACATGTTTGATAGAAGGAAAGTTATTGATCTTCTGTCAAAATGCAGGATAACGGGTAGAAATATTTACCTCCAAATACCCATCTCCTTATACCTGCTTGCACAGTGTGATCAGAGATGAAAAAAGTGGTGGGATTCTTCCCAAGACCCACTTCCACCCTCCGCTTTGCCGTTTTGTGACTCCACAATGGATGACTCAGTTCATTACGTGATACTTCCCCCTTTTTTTTTTCCTTGTGAGCTTCCATCAGCTGTGAAAGTTTAAAATGTTGGGAGTTCAGTTGCCATCAGTAGGCTCCAGAGGCAACACCTTGTCAATTTGAATAGGAGCAGTGTGTATCTTTCCGAGCTATTGTTTCAAGCTGTTTGCACACTCACGCAGATATAATTGTGTTGATTAAATTCAGTCGGCATGCCACCATAAGCGCCAGAATTTTTATTTACTTATTTTTTTTTTTAAATGAAAGCGTAGATTCTGAAGCACAAGGTAACAGCAACCAGGAAATGTGGGCAGGCTGTCATAGCCACTACAGACCGACCCAATTCAACCTCTCCTTATATATACCTGTACAGTACCTTCTAATTTAGCTAAGGCATTAGTAATACTCCCACTCTGTACTGATAGCATCAAGCCATATGTATAATACTATCTCCTTATCTATACCTGTGCCATTTATCGTGTGCGTGTATATACCTACCTATTGTCTTTTGTATCACCAAGATCGCCTATACCTTCCCTTTCGCCAGTGTGTAGTTCAAAGCAAAGTTAGGGCTTGATGCAAAAATTGTTGGGTGATTTTCTTTGGTCTGCATTATGCAGGAGGTCAGGCAAGATATAATGGTCCCTTCTGGCATTAAAAATCTATGAATCTGAATACTTCAATGTGGTTTGATGCACTGTCTAGAGTCTGCAGCACTATCTACATTATTTTTAACAATGACCTAAAGCTCTGTAATGTTGCACATGTGGTTATACCAATTGCCCACCTTTGGTCTTACCTCTGTGAGCATTCTCCGGATATCCACAGAGCGTAAAGAAAGAGAAACTAGCCTGCCAACAAAACCTTTGCTGGCTTCTACAGATTGTGTAATTCCCTGTCCATCTTGGGTATTTCTAGTGTGTCCATTGCTGGAGTGGCTAGGCCCTTTTATCATTTTCTACCATATCTATTTATATTTCTACAGCATCCATCGCTGCACTAAAGCATTTGTTACATAATCAAGAGATATGAGAACACTTTCCAGAGTCTCCCCTTCTCTGTGAAACTGTCTTGGGGACTAATCTCTGCCCAGCACTTAATAGGAAGGGATGGACAATCATGATGTTATTTCTAGTTTAGCCCTTGCGTGTGTCTGTTCAGATTAAAATCGCTCCAGGTGCTTGGTAAGAATGAGTCAGTGAGGTATATGAATAAAACACAGCCTCTATTATTTCCTCTTTCCAGGAACCAATTGCACAGTCTCCGGCTGTGATGTTTTATCATGGATTAAACGAGAGGAACAGTCCGGTGCTGAGAATCAGGAACGCGTTGGGGAAGGAGAGCTCTCGACAGACCCCAGTGCTGGTGAGTGATGCGCTAAGCTGCCCAAACAGGGAGTGAAATCCAGTGAAACCTTTGGCCCAGACTCTGGCTGGTCCCTGTACAGATGAGCAAGAGATTATAGTGCAAGGAGCCTTCTCCTATCCTGGCAGTTGCAATCCTTGGTGCTGAGGTTGCTTCCTACTAGTCCCCCAGTGAGCTGTACCCCCAAAAGGAGACAATAGGTCCTTACCCCCTCCCCCCACCACTTCCACACCATTAGCAGGGCTGGCCAGCAACAGGGGTGAGTGCACGCTGCTCCCACCGAAGGGCTGGTGCAGACTCTGGGCTCCCAGGGAGCTCGCCTGGGGCAATGCTGTTCTGCACAGCTCCATTCTAGGCCCATGCCTATCGGTACCACCTGCCCCTTTATGGACGCGGCCATCACCTTTGGATTTCCACCCATCTCAAGTTCTCCTGGCTCTGAGCCCTTCCGACATTTGTTTCCTCTGGCTCCTCAGTGAAATGTTTGTAGTCAATCCGAATGCGTGTCTCCTCCAGCCCAGAAACAGCACTGGGTTCCGATCAGTTTACATTTCCTTGTGTAGTGTTTGTGGAGATCAGCAAAGCAATGCGTTACTCTGTCTGCCATGAACAGGATGCGCAGCTTCTGCACGCGACGCTTCGTGCCGGAGGGACGTTGAGGAAGAGCCAAGTGTGCGGGATATGCAGGTGTTGGAGGAAAGGCGACTCCATACAGAGCTCTGCGCAGGTGAGATGGATTGTAATAACTTCGATAGGCTGGGAAATAACAGCTGGAAATCCTCTTTCCCTCAAATCCAGGAGACGATTTGCAATCTCGACACTGTCCAAAGGCAACTATTACAAGAGAAATGCTGTTTCCTAAGCTTGACAGTCGCATGATGTAGCTGAGTTAACATTATCAGAATCTTCACCTATGCATTACCCATAGTTCTTAGTTCAAAACTGTGAGCCTAGCATTGCATTAACACAAGATTTATTTTGGATTTAATTTCTTTTTTCTTTTTCTCTTTTAAAAAGACAGAAAAGAGGAAAAAAATAGGGGAGGAGGGAGAAGCTACCTGTGCTGCTATTGAGACGTGTCTGTGGGTTTTTGCAACTCCGTACGTTACGTTTGTTTGCAGCACTCAGTAAATATATCAAATGCCCAGCAGCATTGGACAGGGTAGCACAGTGTAAACTCTGCAGCTTTATTGAATCACGGACTAACTATTTAATAGACGTTTTTACAGCACGTTCACAAAAAACACTTTTTATGTGTTATGACTTTACTGTTTAAAACTCCCCCCCCCCCCCCCCCCAAATGTACTAAGCAGTTATTCCTCACTGACTAGCCACACGTGACATTTGAAATGGGCTAGATCCTCAGCTGTTGTAAATTGGTGGAGCTCCATCAAGGTCAATGGAGGAATCATAGGCGCCGACTTCTACTGGCGCCAGTGGGTGCTCGACCCCCCCCCCCAGCCCTGCCCTGCCCCCTCCCACCCCCATTCCAACCCCTTCCCCAAAGTCTCCGCCGACTCCTTCCCCAAATCCCCACCCCGGCCCCACGTCTTCCCCGCCTCCTCCCCTGAGCGCGCCACGTTCCCGCTCCTCCCCGAGCTTGCTACAGCTGTTTGGCGGCGGCAAGCGCTGGGAGGTAGGCGGAGGAGCGGGGACGTGGCACGCTCAGGGGAGGAGACGGAGGAGGAGGAGGAGGTGAGGTGGGGCAGGGCGGGCAGCTTGGATGCCGGTGGGTGCAGAGCACCCACTGATTTTTCCCCATGGGTGCTCCAGCCCCGGAGCACCCATGGAGTCGGCGCCTATGGGAGGAATGACGATTTACTCCAGCTGAGAATTTGACCCACAAGTTTAAGATGCTACTTAGCGCCAATATCAGCAGCAAAATTACAAAACTGAGAAGGTTAATTATCTTTTTTTCCATAAATGTCCAGACAGATCTCACTCAAACTTTTGGAAGGGGGGAAAAAGAAATCTCCTTTGGTTTCAGACCATGTATGAAAAGTTTCAGGGCAAAAGGGTAACTTTTGAAGACTGAGGTTTCTGAAAATAGGATTATAATGGGAACAGAATTACAACCTTAACTAAATAGTTTTTGCTCTCCAGTTGTCTAGACCTTCTGGACTCAGCGCTGACCCTTCATACTCCCTGGTACTTAAATACACCCTTTTCCCAGAGCTCCACCCAAAGGTGTGAAGCTTCTGGTTTACAGACAAGTTTTCAGGCCAGAAATCTCCTCTCAGTTTAGATGCTAATGGTGTGATTTTCAGAAGTGCTGAGCAGGAAGGGGGGTTGCTCTGCTGATTTGAAAACCGGGCCCTAGATTGTGTGTGTGCGCACCCATTATTTATCTTGGGTAAAGTTTTCAAAAGTGCCTAAATCCCAGTTTCAAAAGTCTCTAGTAACTTTTCAAAACGGGACTAAGTTTCCTAAGTCCCCTAGGCTCTTTTGAAAACTGTACCCCTTGTCTACTTTATCGGCCAAGTTCAGTAAGCTGACACGTCTATTTTTTCTGCTTTGAGTCGCTGAATCAGCTGAGAATTCCTCTCTCTGGCTCACGCAGGCCAAGGGAGTGATGTCTCTGAGTCTCTCTCTATTGCTGCAGATGAGGTGATTGTGATTAAAACGGAGATTCAGGAGCATGAGGAAGATCCTGAAGACTTGGAGCCGCGTGACATGCTCCTGGGAAGTTCAGGGGAAAGTGTTTCCCAGAGTCTGGTTGCTACAACAGCCTGGGAGGGTCAGTGCGGCTCTGTGACGCCGCCAAGGAGCCCGGCAGGCATTGTCTTGGAGGAGCCGACTCCACGTGGAGGAGATTTCGGTGGCATCAAGCCTCTCCACATCCATCAGGTAAGCCACGCGGGAGGGAGGCCGTATATCAGGTGTACTAAGGGTGGGAATTGCTTCCGGCTGAAAGTGAGCTTTGGGAAACAGCACAGGAGCCGTGCCAGAGAGAGACCTTATCAGTGCACCGAGTGTGCCAGGAGCTTCCGGTACCATTCGGAGTTCATCCACCACTATGCGAGCCACACTGGGGAGAGGCCATACAAATACACCAGCTGTGAGCAGACCTACAGCCGGAAATGGTTCCTTCTGAATCACCAACAAGTCCGCGTGGAGGAGAGGCCATTCCAGTGCGTTGTGTGCGGGAAGAGCTTCCGGCTGAAGGGGAGTTTCCTCAGACACCAGTGGGGCCACGGGAAGGACAATCCCCAGGATTGCACGGAGCACAGCAAGGACTGCAGCTGCTACGCCGAGCTCTGTGCGGGCCAGCGGCTCCAGGCTGGGGGGAAGGTCGGCCAGTGTGCTGAGGGTGGGGAGACGTCTGCTCAGAAGCAGCGTCTGCCCAATGGCCAGCGAGCGTGCTCTGGGGAGAGGCCATTCCAATGCACCATCTGCGAGAAGAGCTACAAGGCCAGGGCCAGCTTCCACAAGCATCTGCAGAGCCACGAGACCGGGACGCCCTGCACATGTGCAAAGTGCGGGGCTGACTTCCCAGGTACGACGGCACCACAGGATCAGCAGAAGGCAGACCAGACAGAGCAGGCTTCCCCAGGGCAAAGACTGGAGACCGGGAAAACACCAGGGGGTGGGATGGGTGACTAGGTTGTAACTAGCATGTCATGTCCAGACCAGTTCATCCCTGCGCTTGGTAGGCTGGAAAAGCGCCCACACCTCCTGTCGGCCTCAGGGCTGGAGTGTGGGTGGGTGGGGTGGGGCTCTCCCTGGCCAATTGTAAATGACCCTGTTGGGCAGCAGTCTAAAGGACTGCTCCCCTGGCATCTCATCTTCCCGCAGGCTCCCTGGCCAAACTCGTGAAGAGCGTCTGATCTCTGCTCCGCACCAGCTGACTAAAGCAGGCAAGATTGCAGTGCTTGCGGCAGCCCCCTCTTTGCTCGCTCAACGCTGCAGGGGAGGCAGGATCTGCCGAAGGGCAGGTGGTGTAAAAGCTGCTCTCTAGCTCGCCAGAGCCTGAAGAAATCTGCCTGCATGAAAGGGTTAACTGCTGCAGTTCGGCAAATACCTGGTACCTTCATGGTAAAAACCTCGGAGTGCTGAGTTCAGATCCTTCTTCCTAGGTCTGCCTGACTCCTCCCCTTCTCAGGATCAAGCTCCCCCCCGTACCCCTGGAATGGTCTCCATGTTCTCATCTGCACAGAGCCATTTCTCCTCTCCAAGCAACCCCTGCCCCTTCTTCCTCCTGCCAGTCAATAATCTTGTCCTACTTCGCTGGTAAACTCTGGGGCCCTGGGGCTGTGTCCGAGTCTAGGTCTGTGCAGTGCTATCTATATGTGCCACCTTGCTGTATAAATGACTTCTAAAAGCATCAGATCGAATGTTCACAAGCTTGCCCCACAGTTCACAGCGAGCTGGGCTGGTGGGACAGCAGGTCTGGATCCCGAAGAGTAGAGTCAGGGCTAGGGTTTAGGTTAGAGTCAATGGGGCTGAAATCTCATCAGCTGTTCCTGCAAGATTTGTGTCCTAACACCTGCCCTCCTAGTGGGAAGGTGTCGCTGTCCTGCAGTGCCGGAGCCCTTCTCTCGCTGGCTCTCCTCCAAAATAGGGTTCTTTTGGTCCAAGGTTCAGACGATAATCTCAGCATTAGGGCTGCACCTGGCCTGTCCTCCTCGAGTTTTGTTTGTTTAGGAGTTTTTTTTCTTGCATCTCTCTGTGTGGGTTTTTATAGGGACTTGCGTTCTCACATGTATAATGGCAGCTAAACCCCATCATCGCTCACTGGTGGGAATGGCTGATGATCCTTCCCCACCATGAATGGTTTGCGGGGAATAATGGGCTGTTATGAACACTGAGAAGCTGAACTTGGGTAGCGTCAACGATTCTCCCAATGATGCTACGGTTTGGGAGCAGTTTCATAAATACTCTGAGCATGGAAATTCCAGGTTTGTGAAGTTATGGAAATGGCCCAGTTTTTCTTATGTAAATGTATATTGCTTCTGATACCCCTTCCACTCGCACTGGTGTTTTAATAACACCAGATTACTTACTTTCCCCTCTACTATTGCTGGGTTCCATTTTGCTTTTGCTTTTTGTACCATATGAGGCTTAATTTGGTTTTATTACTGGGTGGCCTGTATATACTCTGCATCCGAATTGTCTTGAAATGGATATGTTTGCCATGCAAAGCTCTTGTCTGCCTTTCTTCTGTACCACTTTGTCTTGTCTTGTAACCTGGATGACAAATCTGTCATGTAACATTGTCCGTCTGACGTTTATTCTACTAAAAACAATTGTAACAAAAGCGAAATGGACATAAAACATATTGATTCAAAAAATAATTGTCCATTGTGGTGAGGGTTGGATGTGGTGACTACAAAAAACAGACGTGCCTCTTTGGAGGGCTATGGTAAAAACACACCATTCCTAAAGGTGAATTGCAAAGGGGATAGAAGAATTAGGTGTGCGCCCTCTTGGGTTTCTTTATGGTGATGTATACAAAAGACCTGAAAGATTTTTGTTAGTTTCCAAAGAACATTTCTTTTTCCTGCTTGACATCAAGTTTATTCTTCCCTGTTTTTGTAGAGGTCTTTTTGGAAGAGCTAGAGATGTAGCTTGGGAGTTCTGTCAGCACTTAACTAGAAGAGCGAAAATGCTAAATATTTAATAGTGCTCTTTTTTTCCCCGTTTTTGGTATTTGAGTTAAATGGCATGGAAAGTAAATTGGGTGCTCCTGTTTTCCCTGTCTCATAAAGAAAAGCAAGAGGCTATCAAGTGAAATTGAAAGGCAACTAATTTAAACCTGATAAAAATAAATGCTATTTTACACAACACATAATGAGCCAGTGGAACACTCTGCCACAAGATATTGTCAATGCCAGTTTCTTAGTAGGGTTCCAGAAGCATGATTTAATGCTTATACAGATAATGAGAACAGCCACAGTTACACTTATTAGGATAACAAGATATAAGTGATCTAAATTCTCTTATTTCAGGGAATTTATTCTCCCCTGCCCCCAATTTATTATTTATACTATGGTTGAGCCTACAGGCCTCAGTCAACGATGAAGGTGCCATTGGATAAACTTGTCACGAACTGCCTGGGATTAGGAAGAAGCTTCCACTATGGAATTTGTTGTTCCCCTGAAGGAGCTGGTATTGGTCGGTGTCAGAGATGGACCATTGGATGTGGATGGAGAACTGGTCTCATCTGGAACGGCAATTCTTTTGTCTCAGACTTCAGTCATCAAGACAGTATATGAGAAGCAGCACATTTCAATCCAAAACCATAGCTCACCTACAAGTTGGAGAGCAAAAATGAGCACCTGAAACTATTTATAAAGCATAATGTCTAGGTGCATTACTTTAAGTATGAGTTGTCCTATTGAAATCATAGTTGAGAGTTGGTAAAAGTTAATGCTTGTAATGCTGTGGTAATCTAAAACCAGCCAAAGAGAGCATGTGTTTCAGAATCTGGTGTTTTTTATTCAAGTTATGGCTGCAGGTCTCATGATTGCCAAGATACACTCAGTTCAAGTTTCCAAGGTTAAGGGCTGGTCTTCATGTACACCGCTGTAGTGCTTTAGCGCCAATGTGAGAGCTTCTCGCATGGGTGTCGTTAATTCACTTCCCTTAGACGCAGCAGTTATGGAGGTGGGAGAAGCTCTCCTACCAACAGCGCTGTCGACGGGCGGGGTTAGGTGGGTATAACTATCGCGTGGTGGGTGGATTTTTCACACCCTGGGTATGTCTTCACTACGCGCCGTATCGGTGGGTAGCAATCGATTTATCCGGGATCGATATATCGCATCTCGTTAAGACGCGATATATCGATCCCCGAACACGCTCACTGTTGACTCTGGAACTCCACCAGAGAGAGCGGCGGTAGCGCAGTCGACGGGGGAGCCACGGCCGTCGATCCCGCGCCATATGGACCCCAGGTAATTCGATCTAAGATACTTAGACTTCAGCTATGCTATTCGCGTAGCTGAAGTTGCGTATCTTAGATCAATTTCCCCCCCCACGCCCCCCGTGTAGACCAGCCCCCTGAGTGACATAGTTATACTGATATAGGTCTGTTGTTTAGACCTGGCCTAAGTCAAGCAGTGTGGCTTTCTTGTGTTGGCAGACTGTCTGAAATGACTCACCCCACACATCTGTATAGGGTGCTACCTCTGGATCCTAACGGGTAATTTAAATGTAAAAATCAGTGTCTGCTACTCATTTTAGCAGAAACATCAAACTAATGTGCTTATCCTACAGTCTGAAACTGCTTTTAATGTCTCAATTCATGCTAATCCTCCAATTCCCAGCTGCCTGGATCTTTCCCTCAAGACCACTTCAATGATGCATGGTCGATATAAAAATCTATGGCCTATTGAATGCTGAAAATGTGGAGGCAACATAAATTGTGCTCAGTATCAAAAGGAATAACATGCAGGCTCCTGTACTGATCATACTGTTCATTTCATATTTCGCTCATTTAACAAAATCTAGGCCCAGCTCCTTAGGGGGTGTGTATCACCCTAGTTCAGCTGAAGTCAACAGAGCAACGCTGCTCTAGGCCATCTGAGGACCCGACCTGTAATTTCTTAATTTAAACTGAACTGCTGTAGACGCCAGGCACCATGCTGCAGAACGTTGTTTATTTGTGAGGGAGTGTGTAGGGCTGGGTTTGGAAGTCGCCCCGCTGAAGTCTTTCCACTGTTCACAAGAGCAAATCTAGGGAGGACTGAACCCTTGATCTTCTCCGTAAGGTTGCCAACTTTGGCTGGACGAATTCCTGGAGATTTCATCACATGACATAATCTTTAATTAAAGATTAATCTTTAATTCCTGGAGGGTTGGCAACCCTACTTCTGTGTGACCCTTCAAAGGCAATGGGCAGGGGCTCGCTCGGCGTGTGATCTAACTGTCTTAACGGCCCAGCCTGGACCCTGCCCCTAGGGCCAGGTATTTACTTACCCGCGGTGGCTATTTAAGGGGATTTCTTTCTGGCCCCTGCTTTAGTCAGACAGGAGTGCTTGGGCTCAGGACAGGTAAGGGGTGCAATGGAAGGGCTGGTACAGGAGCTCAGTCCAGGGGACCCTATGGGCCCTGGGGGGGTTAAAATCTCTGAATCAATATCCGTATGTTACAGGGTCATCGCTGCCCTGGCGCTGGGGAGGGCTCGCACACCGGGGGGTGTGGACAGGCCCTTTGGGGGCGAACCTCCCAGGCCACGAGCTGCGTTCTCCGCCGCGCCCGGCAGGCGGCGCTGTCCGCTCGCAGCGGCCCTGCGGATTCAGCGCCAGGTGCTTCTCTTGGTGGGACCCGGCAGCCAGGCCGCGGCTCCCTCCCGGCTGCGCTCGCTCTGCTCCGCCCGGCAGCGGGGCCGGCCCGTGGCGAGGCGGCGCCGGGACTCTGCCCAGCCCGGAGCGGGAGCGGAGCTCGGCCGGGCCGGGCCGGGCCCGCTGGAGAAGCCCCGCCCGGGGGGGCCATGGCCGAGCGGGCCGCTGCCCAGGTAAGGGCCCGGCGGGCGGGGGAGCCTCGGGCCCCGGGAGCTTCTCCCCGCCCGGCCTGGGCCCCGGGAGCCGGAGCGCGGGGAGCGCGGGGCTGCCCGGCCGGGCGGGGGCTGAGCCCCGGGGCGGGGCCGGTGCCGGGGGTTTGACATCCGCCCCGGGCGCTGTGTCCCACCCGCAGGCTCCCGGCGCTGGAGGGAAGGAGCCCGGTTCCCGGGGGCGCCCTTGGGCGCACATCTGGCCCAGCCCGGTCCGGCGGGGGAGGTTCTGGGTCTGTGCCGGAGCCTCCCTTGCCCCGGAGAAACCCTCCATCGTGTTCGGGCTTCGTGCTGTTGTGTTCAGCCTCCGGGGAGCCGCCGGCAGCGGGCACCCTGGGGTGCTGTAGGTCCCCGCCGGGGCGGGGGGGCAGAGCGCGGGCTTCGGGACAGTGTCAAGACACCAGCTCCCGGTTTGCCAGTTCGCGTATCAACGGCTGGGTCAGTGGTGCTGACTGGAGCCACCAGGGTCCCCTTTCGACCGGACATTCTCGCTGAAAACAGGCCACCTGGCAACCCTACCCGCTACCTTCAGCTTCAGGGACCTGCCGCCAGCGGCTTCAGCCCCCGCAACCAGGGCCGACGAGAGGGGGGGAAGCTGGTATAAATTACCAGGGCCCGGCTTCCCCCCTCTTGTCGGCCCTGTTTAGCCAGTCCGCCCTTGCTGGGTGGCCCGAAACATTTTTTTCACCGGGGCCCGATCCCACTCTCGGCAGCCCTGCCCGCAACCTCATGAAAACAGAGTCGGGTTTGCGACCCACAGTTTGAGAACCGCTACACTAGTTATTTGGCTCAGTATAGGGGTAATTGGGTAAAACTGAATGGTCTCTGGTGTGCAGGAGATCAGGCTAGATAATCAAATGGTCCCTTTTTGCCCTAAAGCTTATGAATAGTCCACTTTTCATATGAGTCATTGTGGGGTTTCCATTTCAAATCTGCTTCAGTACAGGAAGGGAAACAGTTCTTGGGCTGTTTTTCCCTGATGCTAACTTTGTTTCTCTTCATGCAAGCAGGCTCCTGCTGTTCCCGAACAAACTCCCGTGAGAGAACCCCATCATCACAGTACAGAGATCTCCTTGTGGACAGTAGTAGCTGCCATCCAAGCCGTGGAGAGGAAGGTGAATTCCCATGCCTCACAATTACTGAATCTGGAGGGGAGAACAAGGACAACCGAGAAGAAGTTAACAGACTGTGAGAGGACAGCGATGGAATTTGGTAACCAGCTGGCGAGTAAGTGGACTATTTTGGGAACTCTGATCCAGGAGAATAACTTCCTGCAGAGGAGGCTGGAGAACCTGGAGAACCTGCTGAGAAACAGGAACTTCTGGATCTTAAGACTGCCCCCAGGCACTAAGGGAGAAGTCCCCAAGGTAACAATAGCCTAGCTAGTGCTAAGGGGTAGAAACTTAGGTACTGAACGGGCTTTCCTATCTTCTGATATGCAGGCCCTTTAATTCACTTTATTACATCTTAGATGCAGGGAGTGATCTTACTGGCCTCAAGGTGTCCAATAACTCACTGGCCAGACCCAGTTGGTCCAGTCGTTTGTGGATAATGTACGGGACTGAGAGTCAGGACATCTGGGCCCTGTTTCCAGCTCAGTCACTGATTTGCTGTTCATCTCCAGCAAGTGCTGAGCTGGAAAAGTAATACTAGGAGCATACTTGTGCATCACTTCTGATGCAATTTGGAAACAGTGGTTGGAAACCTAGGCCAGAGCCGGCCACCAGATGCTCTCAACAGACCACCTGCAAATGCTCCATTTGGTCAGTGGGAGGTGAGGGTGCTATGCGCTTTTCAGGAGACACACATCTTCTTGCTGAATTTGGCCCTGATTCTTCAGAGTTTCTGCTAAAATTAGTGCTCTGGTCTTGGTGAATCTAAGAGCACAGCACAAGATGCATTCCCTGCCATAAGGATCTCCTCCAAAACCTATGGAAGTCCGTGGCATTCACTTGAGTGAGCTTTGGGTCAGGTCCTTATAGTCTAAGAAAGAAGTTTATTATAACTCTTACGATTCCAGGTGCCGGTGACATTTGATGACGTCTCAGTTTATTTTAACGAGCAGGAGTGGGAGAACTTAGAGGAATGGCAGAAAGAGCTTTACAAGAATGTGATGAAGGGGAACTATGAGACCCTGATCTCTCTGGGTAAGGATCAGTTTTCATAAGAACGGCCGGACTGGGTCGGAACAAAGGTCCATCTAGCCCAGTATCCAGTCTTCCAACAGTGGCCAATGCCAGGTGCCCCAGAGGGAATGAACAGAACAGATAATCATCAAGTGATCCATTCCCTGTTGCCCATTCCCAGCTTTTGGCAAACAGAGGCTAGGGACACCATCCCTGCCGAGCCTGGCTAATAGCCATTGATCCTGGCTAATAGCCATTTTACTCTCTGATTAGAAACAGTTCCTACTCTGGTTCCCATTGCAGGTTATTCTCCAGTTTCTTTAATTTCCAGTGGATCACTACTTCCCAGAGCATTTGCAATAGACAGCTCATACCACACACCCTCCTATTTACAACTAAATTGGAAACTGCAGATACAGATCTGGTCCAGTGCTTCCTAGCTGCAGATAACTGTTGTAGTTACATGCCGCAGAGTACGTGAGTAGCCTGTTCATAGCTGTGATGCCTCTTTTATTCTAATACCTAGTTTTCCCAAACCCTTTGAAGCATGTGGAATGTCTCCCATTGACTTAAGAGGCCTTCAGACAGGGCCGGCTTTAGCAAGTGCGGGGTCCGATTCCTGGGGCGGCACTTCGGATTGCCGGCTGGGGAAGGGGGGGCCATGGGGCTTGCCGCGCTCCGGCCGGGGCCGCGGGGCTGCCGTGCTCCGGCCGGTGCTCTGGCCGGGAGAGCGGGGTCCCCGAAGACGACCGCCGCCGGGGTGAGTGCGCGGGGCCCTCTTAGGTGCGGGGCCCGATGCCGGGGAATCGGGTGAATTGGCCTAAAGCCGGCCCTGCCTTCAGATCAGGTTCAGCAAGTTTAAGCGACTTGTCAGGTCATGAAGGGAGTCTGTGGCAGAGCCAGGAATTGAACCCAGGTGTGCTGAGTAGCAGGCCAGTGCCTGAAATACAAAACCATCCTTCGTTTCCTTAACGAGACAGATCACCCCATCCTATGGTAAAATCAGACTTCTGCTGATTTAAAATCTCAGTCCTACCATTGTATCAGCTAGTTCTTTGAGTGTATGTCCATAGGGTGCTGCACCGTAGGATGCACGCACGCCATGCGCTCTTGACTGGAGACTACCAAGCAGTGTCTGCAGGCCCATGCCTGCCAGAGTGGTGCCGCCAAATGATGGGATATAGGGGGGGGGGGCAGACTTGCTGCCACTCAGTTCCTTCTCAACTGCCTGCGGCTCGAGATGGAGTGCTTGCATATCCGCTGGTTCTCAGCTTCCTGCCTTTCTCAACATAGTGATTTATTCTTAGTTTTTCCTATGTTTGTGTAGTTATTTTATTTCTGTGTTCAGTTTTAATACAGCTGTGTTTAGAAGGAAGATTATCCCCTCCCCTTTTTCTTTCTATTGTCCGCTTTGGTCCATTAACCTTCTGCATTATGTCAAAGATCCCGGGGTTTAAGTCCTGCCAAACCTGCCACAGGTCTTTTCCCTGTAGTGACAGATTCGAGTTGCTTTGGAGACACCTACATTCTGTCCAAATGTAAGATCAGTTCAGGGTTTAAAGGCAGGTCTTGGAAAGACAGAGCGGCTAGACTGAAGCTCCTTCTAATGGAATGCTCACTAGCCCCGGTGGGGCCTGCCTCCTCTTCCATCCTCTCATGGATTGATTACTGGTTAAAAGATGGGAAACAAAGGGTAGGAATAAATGGTCCGTTTTCAGAACGGAGAGAGGTAAATAGTGGTGTCCCCCTGGGGTCTGTACTGGGACCAGTCCTATTCAACATATTCATAAATGATCTGGAAAAATGGGTAAACAGTGAGGTGGCAAAATTTGCAGATGATACAAAATTACTCAAGATAGTTAAGTCCCAGGCAGACTGCAAAAAGCTACAAAAGGATCTCTCAAAACTGGGTGACTGGGCAACAAAATGTCAGATGAAATTCAATGTTGATAAATGCAAAGTAATGCACATTGGAAAACATAATCCCAACTGTACATACAAAATGATGGGGTCTAAATTAGTTGTTACCACTCAAGAAAGAGATCTTGGAGTGATTGTGGATAGTTCTCTGACAAAATCTACTCAGTGTGCAGCGGCAGTCAAAAAAGCAAACAATGTTGGGAATCATTAAGAAAGGGATAGCTAATAAGACACTCAGACTGTCTAATGGGTTGCAATTCAACTTGTTTAGAACCCGCTGCGATGCGGCCCCCTCACAGAGTGACAGCACACTCCCCCTGGACCTCAGTCCACAGCTATAGCTCTGCTGAAAGACATTCCCATACCAGAAATGTGTGGGACTACAACTTGGTCTTCCATTCCCATCTTTGCCAAGCATTCCGCCATCTTACCTACTTCTAGGGATGATACTACCTTTGGTGACGCAGTCCTCCGAACCATCTTGGACTTGCCTCCCCGTTGAGTTACTGCTTGGGAGTCTCCTCTGGTGGAGCACCCATAGGGACATATGCATTCAAAGGAGGAGGAGAGGTTACTTACCTTATAGGACCTTGAGTTCTTTGAGATGCTTTGTCCCTATGGATGCTCCACCTCCCACCTTCCTTCCCCTCGGCTGTAGAGGCTCTGCTAGGTGGTAGAGGCTCTTGTTTGGAGGCATGAGGGGCTGCTCTGCGCAGGCCTGCAGACACTGCTTTGCTGTCTCTGGTTGAGAGCACATGGCTGTGCATGTGTAACCTAGTGCCTAAAAAACTCCAACTCCCATAGAAAAGCAGCTGGAGACGGAGTTCAGTCTAAGGCTTTTCAGCAAGGATTGCACGGGGGCAACCTCCCCACATTCAAGTCCCCAAAACAACCAAAGGAATGAACTTAATTAAGTACCAACATTATAATTCTTATGATAAAGAAACATAATGAATAATAATAACTTAATTTCTACAACATAACATGGCAACTTTATAATCCACATACACTGTCTTCACAGTTATGCATAAACAGAAATAAAGAAAACCAATTAAACAGCTCCGTCTCCACAGAAAGACAGTGAGAGGAAACTCAAAGTTCCCAAAAGTTTAGGTTGAATTCACCTGAGTCTGATGAGTCTTTGACCACCAAATCTGTACAGTCTGCTGAGTCAAAAGCATCATCTTCCCTCCACTTGCTGGTAGGAATCTTCAGTTGGAATCCAGGCGGACTCTTCCTCTGCTGAAATCACTTAGCCAGTCAGCTGACTGATTAACCAACCACTCAGTTAAGTGTATAGATTTAAAACAAACCCTGTTACAAGAAAATGCAAAACTGAGAAAATGCAAAATATAAATGACTCTTTCCCCATGATCAAATTTAAAGAAAAGCTGGTGAATCATACTAGTTGAGTTAATGTAATTAAAACACTTTGGATAAAATCAATACAACATTCACAGTATACAATTACAATAAAATAAATTACTTTTCCCTCCCAATTTCCCCTTTTTTTAATTAAGACTGGCTGTGCTTCCCTGTTGTCGGGTTAACAACATCACTAACCTGCTGCAAAATGATTCAGAGTTAGGGAAAACAACCTGCTTTCTGCTCCTGGGGTCAGCTTCTCCCAACCCACGCAGGGCACATGGCAGCTGTTTTGCAAAAGGCCCTGCCTGCTCGCCCTCCTGGTGTCTGACCCCAGCAACAGGGAACCTATTGGAGCAGACCCAAAACTACCACACCCTATTCCAGAAACTTCTGGATGTGGAGTTCTAAATCTGCCTAGCAACAATGACCCCGGAACAACTTCTTCCTATCCCCTCCCCTCATAGATCTCTTAAAGCAGTGGTTCTCAACCGATTCACCAGTGTGGGCCACATATGTACTTCTCTATATGTTATGTGAGCCACATCCACGCAATATATAGACTACCTGTATGGCCCTGGGAATGTCACATGGGCCACAGCTGTGTGCTGATTGGGCTGCGGGTTGAGATCCACTGTCTTAGAGCTATCTCCCTCTTAGGCAAGTTGGTTACACGCGCATCTTATGGTGAGCATACCCATAGGGATAAAAGATCTCGAAGAACTCAAGTTACCGTAAGGTAAGTAACCTCTCCTTTTGTGTTACCTGGTAATATAGCATTGAACATTCCTCCCTGAACTGGCTCTGGCATATCAACTTCCCTTCTATGCGGCAACCCCCGGCTCTTCTGCTGGGGAGCACACCCGACCGCCACAAGGAATAGTATCTTTTTACAGGATCCTTATTAGGTATTGGCCTCCTTTCAGATCTGTCGTCAGCTCCAGCAAGAGAAGGGGAGCTGGATTTAAATCATTTAGTGTTATTTGCAATGAATATTAATAGGCCATGATGTTCCCTTAACATCTGCTACCATGAACAGACTACGCTGTTTCTAAGCCAGACGTTTTATCCCGCATTGAACGAGGGGAGGAGCCGTGTGTCGGGGATCAGCGGGAATCCCTGGAAGGATTGGAGGAAAGAGTCCAGAAGAAGGAAGGGCTGGTGGAAAGAGAAATCCTTGTGGACCCCAGCGCAGGTGAGTGCTACCAAGTATCACAAACCCACACGTCCACTGTAAGGGCTTGACAGTGCAGGTTTGGGAGAGTCGTCGGCAGGGCTGCGGAGCCCAGCGCTTTGTTACTCATCATCCAACAAGCTGGAGGAAGCGGAGAGGAGCGGGGCTGCAGGCCAGTGGGCCACGAAGCGCCCTGTGCTCAGCATATGAGGCACTGAACTCCCTGTTGGAAGTGAGCTCCAGAGCACACTCAGGGGAACTGCTCCTCCTGGCTGGCAATAGGAGTCTCTCCGAGCCCTCAAATGTGCCAGGCACATCGTTTCCATGAACTGGATTTGCACTTTAAAACCTACATGTCAGCCACGCCCTGTCTCAGCCCCTGCCATGCCCCCTTTTCGCCCTAATCCCCGCCAAGGCAGAAGTGAACCCACTGGTACAAGAGGATGAAAAGTGGGCATGACAGGGGCAGCTGTGTGGCCCTGCAGGCAACAATATTACAGGAGTGTGGGGATTCCTTAGGCTCCCCCGGGAAAAGCAATCCATTTCCTAGCAGAGATCTGCTTTCCTGAGGATCACCAGTTCTGCCTCTGTTCAGCTCAGGTTTAAAATCACATGTAAGTGCCTGGTGAATATGAATAAAACACTCCTTTCCCCTCCTCTCTGTCTTCATGAATAGGCCAGGCCGTTTCCAACCCTGACATCCTGCCCCGGGCTGAAGGAGGGGAGGAGCCGTGTATCAGGGTTCAGGAGGGTTCAGCGGACAGAGAAATTCCCCTGGAGCCCAGCGCAGGTGAGCAGAGGGTTCGAACTCGGACTCAGTGAGGGGAGTGAACAGCCCCTGGCCCATTAACTTGTATAATCGCATCTGTCTGGATGTGTTTGCTCATCTGTTTTTCCTTCTCTCCACAAAATGTCACTGACCCTTCCACCCATCCCAGACAGCTCCAGCCCCAAACCCTTTGCACAAAGAGGTCAATGGGTGTTGGTAAAACACACTCTGATTTGTTTCTGTGTCTCATTAACATCATCAATCACCAGGTTCCACATCTGCCACTTTACCCTGGATCAAAGAAGAGGAAGAGCTGGATGCTGGGGACCAGCAGGAATTGGGGGAAGGACGAATTCTCACAGGCTCCAGCATGGGTGAGCAATGGCTGGCTGCCCTGGTGCAAAACTCCCATTGGCTCTGAGGGGGAGTGGGTGTGACGGGTTGCCCCCCCGCTCTGGGGTGCCACCCGATGTACTGGGGTACCATTGCGCCTGCCTGACCCACCAGCCTGGGTTCCCTTAACACTGTACTGCTACACAGCCTGTCAAGCCCTTCCCCAGGCTTCAGGCTGCACTTTACCAGCCCGCATACGGGTAAGGACACCCCCAGGTGCAGAAACACAGACATGGAGATCAGCTCTGCATGGGAAGGCTCAGCTAAGGAACTGCCCAGTTACTCAAGTGCCCACCCCCCTCTGGAGTGTAAACCCAAAAGAACTGTACAGCGTAAGTTCATAAAATTCGCTCTCTCCCTCAATGTGGAGAGAGAGATGCCCAGCTTTTTGCCCCCCAGTTATGAAGTCCACAAACTGGTTTTAGAGAAAAAAAAGTTTATTAACTACAAAAGATAGATTTGAAGTGATTCTAAGTGATAGCAAATAGACCAAAGCAGATTACCTTAGTAAATAAACAAAAAACGCAAACCGAGCTTAAATTCTAGATAGGTAGGATATAAATTAGCAAATTCTCACCCTGAGTGATAAACAGGCTGGCAGATTCTTAAGGCGCATGTTGCCTTGGCTTGCCCAGGTTTTCATACTCAGGCTAAAAATCCTTCTAGCCTGAGACCATCACTTCCCACAGTTCAGTCCTTGCCCCCCAGGTGTTTCCAGGGGTGTTGTTGCAGGGAGAGTGAGGTACCATCATGATGTCATTGTCCCCTTTTTATAGCTTCTCCCCACTTGCTAGAAAGCTCTTTTCCTGTGACTTGGGTCAGAGTTCCCATTGTGCAGTGCTATCTCTGAGAAGATTCTATTGTACACAGTTCCTGGGGTAATCCTTGTGTTTGTGTGCATTTCCTCAATAATCCATTAACATTGTTTGGCCTTTTTACCGTTGTACCTGAAAGGCTGCTTGTGGGTGTTTTCAACCCCACAACATGTCTCAGTAACACATACATAGCCAAACTTCATAACTTCACATACAACAATAGCACATACAATCCAACGAGATAGTAATGTCTAGCAGATCAAGACTTTTAGAGTGATACCTCACAAGACATACTTTGTACAAAAGATATCCTAACTACATGACAGTGGTGAATATTGAAGTGTCAGGGTGTCCCATTGGGGCTCTAAGGGATTGAAACACCTCAAAGGAGGTGAGTGGAGTAGCTACCTGCGGCACCTCGGAGCTCCTCTGCCTCTGTGTGCTCTTACCTGTTCTAAGTGATCGTTGATTGTTGTTTGTATTGCAGTCCCGAATCAGGGCCCCATTGTGCTAGCTGCTGTATGAACACAGAACAAAAAGACAATCTCTGCCCCAAAGAGTTTACAGTCTAACAGTAGTAGGCATCCTTCAGTTTTGGGAGCCCATGGGTCTGCGCCCCTGAGAAGTAAAGAATTTACTCAGTTTACTTTTATGGCTGAAGAGACCCACTTGAGAGAGAGAATCTCTGCCACATCTGTCACATTTAAAGGTGGTGTCTTGACCCTTTGGGCTCTGCCTTCTGCGAGCTCTTTTCTCCTCCTAAGCTGGACGGCTTCCTCTTGGAACTCCAGAGACCTGTGTTAAGCTCTTGTTTCCAACGGCTGTGGTCTTGAGTGTGATCTTCCCATTTGTCCACATCCACGTCCTTTTCTTTGCGGTCTCGCTTGCACACATCCTTGAAATGCAATTTTGAGCATCCTATTTCCAGATGCCTTGGCAGGCTTTGGAAAAACTGTACATTATGCTTTGAAGATGAGCTTCTGTGTGGGTTGTCACTGCTGCGTCATCAGCGAAGAGAAGGTGTTGGATAATGGCCTCCCGAGTCTTGGTTTTAGATCTGAGTCTTTCAAGATTGAACAGCTTTCCGTCAGACCTTGTGTGCAAGTAGATTCCCCCAGTTGAGGAACCAGTGCTTGTTTCAGTAGCAGGGAGAAGAAGATCCCAAACCGAGCTGGGGCAAGTACACAGCCTTGCTTAACTCTGCTACGAATCTGGAAAGCCTCAGAACACTGAGCCGTCGTATTAGACTGTGCCGAACATGTTTTCATGGAGGGATCAAATCATGCTTAAGAGCTTGGGGGGACATCCTTTCCATTGGGGTGGCCATCTATGGCAAGGCTAAGCTCCTCGACAGTTGGTTCATTGTCGAGTTGGTTCATAACAAGCAGGCTTTTGATGGCGGTGATGGCTATGTCCGTAACAATATTTTAATGAGTGTAAAGCTCAGAGTAGTATTCTACACAGCGATCCATCTGCTTAGTGTGGTCGTTGATTGTTTCCCCGGTTGTTGATTTCAATGGGGCTGTCTTCTTTGAAGTTGGACCCAAAGCTTTCATGATCCCATCATACATGTTTCTGATATTGTCTGCATCAGCTGCTACTTGGATGCTTTCACATAAGTGCAGCCAATAGTAATTGGCACAGTTTCGAGCAATTTGTTGTACCTTGATTCTTGCCACTCTCAACACTTGAAAGGTTTTTTCATTTGGGTCTCTCTTGTAGTTGGTTTGGGCTGTGCGTTTAGCTTCTATGACTGGTGTCAACACACTGGAATATGCATCAAACCAGTCGTTGGTCTTGTTTTCCTTCTTCCTAAAGACACAGAGCTGCATCGTAGATTGTGTTCTTCAGTTGCTCCCACTTCAGCTGGGCACTTGTGGCCCAATCACTGCTATCAAGGGCTTGTTGTAGTACGTTCTTGCACTGCTGTGACTTTTCTTGGTCCGCTATGGTACTGAGGTTAATACGAAGACATCCTTTTACTTTAGATCTGTGTATTTTCTTTAGTTTAAGTCTGATCTTGCTCCATACCAGAGCGTGGTCTGTGTTGCAATCGGCATTTTGATAACTGTGGGTAATGAGGACAATGTTAAGGTTGGCATGCCTTGTGATGATAAGATCCAGTTGATGCCAGTGGCCAGATCTGGGATGTTTCCAGGACACTTTGTGTTGCAACTTTGTCTGGAAGAATAAGTTTGTTACACAGAGATAATAGGAATAAAATTCTAGCAGTCTCTGACCATTTACATTCATCTTACCAGTTCCGTGTTGACCAAGACAGTTGGTCCATGCTTTATGATCAGCTCCAACCCTTGCATTAAGTCCCCTAGCAGGAAAACATATTTGTGTTTCAGAATCCTGCTGATGGTGGTGTTCAACTGGTCGTAGAACTGGTCCTTGATGTCAGAAGACGAGGAGAGTGTTGGGGCATACACACTCACAAGGTTGACTGGGCCCTCAGATGTGAACAAGTGTGGTGCCAAAATTCTCTCTGATCCATTTGTAGGTGGCTCAGTCATCCCCAAAAGTGAGTTCTTGAAGGCAAATCCAACTCCGTGATCTCGTGTTTCTTCTGCACTTTTCCCCTGCCAGATAAATGTGTAGTCTTTTTCTCTGAGAGATCTGCTTTATGCTAGCCGAGTTTCTTGGAGGGATGCGATATCCACGCTGAGTTGTTTCAGCTCGTCGTTGATCACGGCAGTTTTATGTGCATCGTTGATCTGTTGAAGGTCCTCAGGCAATCCAGTTGTTATGGTGCAAATGTTCCAGCACCCTATCTTTAAGGATGTTTTCTTTCTTGATTTGCCTGGTGCATTGGTCACAGGCAACTTGTCAAGTTATAAAATTCTAAGCTCCAAGCACCCATTTGAAGCAGGCAGACTGTGGCAGGACAACACCCTATTGTCTGGGGGCTGCCCAGTTTTATGGCGGGCAGTTGTTGTCCAGTAAGATACGATGATCTCTGCCACCATCAGAGACTGCTGCTGGCGCTCAATTCTACGCCAATAGAGTAAGAGCTTAGAACCGGTGACTGCTGCCTCCCGAGTTGTGTCGACGCTCGAGGCGAAGCTGGAGTACCTCTCCAGGGCCCAAGCCTGGGAAAATGATATGGAGGCCCTGAGTTGCCCATGCATCAGGACTCCCCCTCTCGGTGTCACTGGTAAAATCCAGAGGAGAGGAAGAACCAGTACGTCTGGTACCCAATCTGCTGCAGGAGTTGCCGGAAAGATACTAAAATATTAGTACCTGACCGCCTTTGGGGCTCCACTCCAGATTTTCTATCTGAGTTTACTCGCATAGACTTACATTCTCCCGAATTCACCCACAAGGCAGTGGGGCTTTTCTGTTAGGGTTTGCTCCCTTAGCCTTATGCCCTCCCGAACTACCCACAAAGCAGTGGGTTTGATGAGCCACAGGTAGTACCATCTACTCTCATTACGGTAGCAGGCATAGCCTGACCTGACGCTTACAGTCTAATAACCCCATTGTAACTGTATAGCCATTACGTGATGGTGGATGTCAGTCACAGCTCCCCCCCCGTGCGACTAATGGGGGCAGTTGATCCTGTCTTTCTGAGTGTTTGATGTGATGCAGAAGAACGGGGCCCCTCCTTTACCCTGCCCCCATGCCTTCTGTGGGGGAAAGTTTACCCCTCGACACCCAGCTTGGAGGGGTGGTTTCAGGCTCATAACATCAGTCGTGCTGTGATGAAGGAGGTGTGTAGGCTAGAAGTGTCATGACATCCAACCCAAATTGTGGGGTCTAGCACATAAGATTTCAAGCCAAGTCGAGCCCTACTTCAGGACTGTTGAGTTCATACGCTGAGGCAATAAATTATTCATTGGGCCATTAAAAAGTGTCAGGTTTCTTCTGCATAGTATCTCTTAGCCAGGGAAGCTTTCTTTCCAGATCAAAGCACTAATGCCCATCTCTCTCTCTCTCTCTGTAATCTAGCAAATGATGGGACAGCAAGCAAACAGGAGGAGAAGCCCCAGGAGGGATGTCTGGAAAAGTTAGAACCACACAGGATTTTGTTGGTGAAATCAGCAGAGGAGGTTTTGCAGAGCCTACAGCAGGGAGTGGCTGCACGGCTGGCTAACCCTGCAGTCATCAGAATGGAGCAATCAACCCAGTGCGGCCGAGACTTCAGCCTGCTCAAAGGCTTCGTGGTGCAGCCGGGAGAAAAGCCCTTTGCCTGCAGTGAATGCGGGAAGAGCTTCCGGCTGAAGGGGAATTTGGTCAAGCACCTGCGGAGCCACGCCAAGGTGCGGCCCTACAAGTGCACCGAGTGCGAGAAGAGCTTCAACTGCCAGTCAGACCTGCTGCGACACCAGATGATTCACCGCGGGGAGAAGCCCTACAAGTGCAGTGAGTGCGAGAAGAGCTACAGCCGCAAGGTGTATCTGCTCAACCACCAGCGTGTGCACACGGGGGAGCGGCCCTTCCAGTGCACGGCGTGCGAGAAAAGCTTCCGGCAGAAGGCCGTGCTCATCTCGCACCAGCGCCTGCACACTGGCGAGCGCCCCTACAAGTGCACCCAGTGCGACAACAGCTTCAGCGAGAAGTCCAAGCTCAACAACCACTACCGCATCCACACGGGAGAGTGGCCCTACAAGTGCACCAAGTGTGACAAGAGCTACAGCCGCAAGGTGTACCTGCTCAACCACCAGCGCCTGCACACCGGCGAGCGGCCCTTCCAGTGCCCTGAGTGCAGCAAGAGCTTCATGCTCAAGACGAGCTTCATGAAGCACCAAAGAAATCATGTGGAAGAGAGACCCCACCAGGGCGGCCCAGCTGCTAAAAGCCATAGCGGGTCTGTCGGCCATCAGGGTAACGACTTGGGAGAAGGGCTGAAACGCCACATTGAGTGTGGGAAAAGCATCACGGGGAAGCCTGAGCTAGAGACGCTCCAGCAGGTCCATGTCCGGGAGCGGCCACATCAGTGTGGCACGTGTGAGAAAAGCTTCCGATACGAGGAATCTCTGAGAGAACATCAGAGTCTCCACAGCACAGAGCAAGGGCATCCGGAGGTTTCTCGGAGCCCCAGACAGGGTGCAGAGGCCGGACTCCTTGTTGTAAAGATGGAAGATACGTGGTAGCCAGTGGAGTTAACGTTCAGCAGGTGCATTAGTCAGACGAAAGGCAAGAGGAGGAGTTGAAACGTCCATGGTTTAGAGAGAGCTTCACCTCATCAGATCTGACTGTGTGTCTGAGCCCCTGGAGGAGAGGTGGAAACCCAGCCAGTAGACTTCCTTCTGTCACTACCTGAAAGGGGAACCAGGGACACTAGCTGAGGAGGATCCTTCTCTCTCAACTGAAAATGCAGCAACAGCCCTTGGGGACACGCAGGGGAGCCAACTTCTGCTTGGGAAATATCTCCGCACGATGGCAGGCGGACGGCACTGGGAGAGAAAGAAGTCGGAGGAACATGAATGACTGGCAGTAGGAGGGGGATGGGCACTCTGTATAGGAGGCCTGTCGCTGGGCCTCACTGGACAAGACTGAATTGCAGTTGCTTAGGATATAAGCTGACATCTCAAGTTCAGCCCCATGGCCCACGTCCAATATAGTTTAGGAGGTCTGGTCTGCTCTTGTTACTAATGCGACCCTCGCTTTAGCCTTCACTCACCTTGAGGACCTGTGAATTCTCTAGTGACTCCAGCAGAAGAGGGACTCAGGAGTAAAATAAAAAAGGGGAGATAATGAGAAATGCCCTGAAAAAATTGGGAACACATGGGAAGTTAGTACTGTTGGTAAATTCAAAGAGATGTTTTCCCCGAGTCCTGACCCAAGAACTATCTGGGCAGGTCACCACAGTGGAGCTTTTCACTTGGGCAGGTGGGGTGTGGGGGGGGGAATAGTTGAGCTGCTTCTTATCATGTAACATGTACAAATCTGATCATGACTCTTAAGACCTAAAGTTAACACAGTCACCTCATCCTTCAGAGTGAGAAGGCGGTTGTTTCTACCTCCCCCGCAACACCACCTCGGCCATTTCATTGTATTTTGATGTACGTACTGTAATAGCATTGTCCACTGTTAACCAAGGCTTAACAGGGCCTCTTGAATGAGTCCAGCAATAGGGACACATACTGCTACATCGCAGCGAGCTTGCAGTTACCTGCTACAGTGTTCAGGATATTGTTAATATCATTAATAAGCAAATCACACTTTTAACTTTTAAATCACACTTGTAGAGCAGTTTTTAAACTAGGAGATGGGGGAAAGCCGACTGCCGCAGAGGAGCGTGTGGATCGGACACAGACTTCTCTTAGGGGAGAGTCTAATGATAGAGAATCTCCAGGTTCTAGTCAGGAGCAGAGGATGGAAGAGGATAATGTAAGGGCCAGATCAGACGAGAAACATTCACATAAAAAAGAATCGGACACATCAGAAAAAGGCAGACAAATAAACAGTGACAAGTTTTTAAAGTGCTTGTACACAAATGCTAGAAGTCTAAATAATAAGATGGGTGAACTAGAGTGCCTCGTGATAATGGAGGATATTGATATAATAGGCATCACAGAAACCTGGTGGACTGAGAGCAATCAATGGGACACAATCATTCCGGGGTACAAAATATATCGGAAGGACAGAACAGGTCGTGCGGGGGGGGAGTGGCACTATATGTGAAAGAAAATGTAGAATCAAATGAAGTAAAAATCTTAAGTGAATCCACATGTTCCATAAAATCTCTATAGATAGAAATCTTACGTAAAGTAAGCTGTCATGGGATAAAAGGCAAGGTCCTTTCATGGATTGAGAACTGGTTAAAAGACAGGGAACAAAGGGGAGGAATTAATGGTAAATTCTCAGAATAGAGAGGGGTAACTAGTGGGGTTCCCCAAGGGTCAGTCCTCGGACCAATCCTATTCAACTTATTCATAAATGATCTGGAGAAAGGGGTAAACAGTGAGGTGGCAAAGTTTGCAGATGATACTAAACTGCTCAAGATAGTTAAGACCAAAGCAGACTGTGACAAACTTTAAAAAGATCTCACAAAACTAAGTGATTGGGCAACAAAATGGCAAATGAAATTTAATGTGGATAAATGTAAAGTAATGCACATTGGAAAAAATAACCCCAACTATACATACAATATGATGGGGGCTAATTTAGCTACAACAAGTCAGGAAAAAGATCTTGGAGTCATCGGGGATAGTTCTCTGAAGATGTCCACGCAGTGTGCAGAGGCGGTCAAAAAAGCAAACAGGATGTTAGGAATCATTAAAAAGGGGATAGAGAATAAGACTGAGAATATATTATTGCCCTTATATAAATCGATGGTATGCCCACATCTCGAATACTGTGTACAGATGTGGTCTCCTCATCTCAAAAAAGATATACTGGCACTAGAAAAGGTTCAGAAAAGGGCAACTAAAATGATTAGGGGTTTGGAACGGGTCCCATATGAGGAGAGATCAAAGAGGCTAGGACTCTTCAGCTTGGAAAAGAGGAGACTAAGGGGGGATATGATAGAGGTATATAAAATCATGAGTGATGTGGAGAAAGTGGATAAGGAAAAGTTATTTACTTATTCCCATAACACAAGAACTAGGGGTCACCAAATGAAATTAATAGGCAGCAGGTTTAAAACAAATACAAGGAAGTTCTTCACGCAGCGCACAGTCAACTTGTGAAACTCCTTACCTGAGGAGGTTGTAAAGGCTAGGACTATAACAGCGTTTAAAAGAGAACTGGATAAATTCATGGTGGTTACGTCCATTACTGGCTATTAGCCAGGATGGGTAAGGAATGGTGTCCCTAGCCTCTGTTTGTCAGAGGGTGGAGATGGATGGCAGGAGAGAGATCACTTGATCATTGCCTGTTAGGTTCACTCCGTTTGGGGCACCTGGCATTGGCCACTGTCGGTAGACAGGACACTGGGCTAGATGGACCTTTGGTCTGACCCGGTACGGCCGTTCTTATGTTCTTATGATGGACCCTATTGCAATGTGTAGAGACAGGCAGTGGGGTGAAGGGTGCTGTTGCTTTCTCCTTCCAGCTGCTCGGGTGCTTCCTCAGTCCCCATTGCATTGGTTTTTGCCTTACTGAGTTTTAATACGTTTACACTAATCAGGAAGCAGAGCCTTCACTCTCACCCAAAAGACACTGTTAACTCTTGCAATCGTGTCTTGAGTCTTGGGATATTGGGTGTTTTTCAAGACCCATCTCCTAGAGGCAACTGATTACAGGAGGCTCTAAGCTTTTGTTTAAACCCTTCCCCCTCCCCCCCCCCCATTTCTGTTCCTTGTTGTGGAGAAAAACTTGAAAATGTGACCAAGTGTAACCTAAAATCTCAAGTATCAGAGGGGTAGCCATGTTAGTCTGTATCCACAAAACTAACCAGGAGTCCGGTGGCACCTTAAAGACTAACAGATTTATTTGGGCATAAGCTTTTGTGGGTAAAAAACCCACTTCTTCAGATGCATGGAGTGAAAAATACAGCCTGTAATTTTCACTCCATGCATCTGAAGAAGTGGGTTTTCTACCTATGAAAGCTTATGCCCAAATAAACCTGTTAGTCTTTAAGGTGCTAAAATCTCAGAAGGCCAAAAAGAAGAACCCAACATTTATTAGTTTTTAAATCATGATTTTGAGGGGCCTGACTCACGATTTCAGAACCTGTGGCATTGGCAGTGATGCAAGTATCTCTTTTGTGTGGCTACATCACATGGGTGGAGTCCCCCCTGTACAGAGGCTGCTCAAGGCCTCTGTCCCATAACAGTTACCCCATTTCAGCTTCTTTTGGCCTGACTCTTATCTCACGTAGGGCAGTGTTACTCCTTTGACTTCAATGGAGTTACTGTTGATTTACACCACTATGAGTGAGGGTAGTCTCAGGGCCTGTGTTTTCCTAACAGATTTTCCTCAAAGCAGGCATGTCTGTTGTTCCTCACAATACCCCTTTCCTAGCAAAGCCTTCCTTTTGATAACACTCTGTGCCTCTCTGGCTGCTAAGTTTAATCCATCCTCTGGATCATCGTTTCTATTTTTTAAAAACTGATTTTGTGATTGATGAGAACTAAAGGCAAAGTTTAAGAGTATGAGGGTGCCTTATTTACTTGAGCAATACAATTAGTAAACAAAAAAATACCCATTGCCAATGTCATAAGAGCATAACATAAAAGTGGCCCTACTGGGTCAGACCAATGGTCTGTCTAGCCCAGTGTCCTGTCTTCTGACAGTGGCCAGTGCCAGATGCTTCAGGCAGTTGGAGGTTTAGGGACATCCTGTGTATAGGGCTGCATCCTTTGGCCATCTTGGCTATAGCCATTGATGGACCTATCCTCCATGAACTTACCTAATTTTTTTTAACCTAGCTATAATCTTGGCCTTCACACTGTCCACTGGCAATGAGTTCCAAAGGTTTACTGTGTGGTGTGTGAAGAAGTACTTCCTTTGTTTTAAACCTGGTGTGTATTATCTCCTATCTCCCCAGCACAGTGTGGGTGCTAACGATGGAACTGAGCCCACTACAATCAGGGGAGAGGGAACGGGGAATTTACCTGTCAGCTCTCAGAAGGAAAATGCAGGTAACTCACAGAATCCAAAAATGGGTTGGCGCTGAGGAGGGGAGACAAAAGGCCTAGATCTATTTTAGATTCTTTTAAACACCCTCCCTAAGTCACTGACAATATGATACCAAGCAAACTTTCCAACAACTTTGCATTACAAATATCTTCAGCCCCTTTTCTCCTCCCTGTGGGTTTTACCGCAGGCCCAGTAGCCCAAGCACCACTCCCTGTTTTGTTCTGTTCCCAGACCTGGTTTCCTGGGGGACAATTTGGTACTGGCTGGACCCCCCCCAGGCCAAGGCACCTCCTGGAGAGAGCTCGGGGTCACCTGAGATGGGGCCCATGGCACTGGCTAGCGGCGGGCGGTCAGTGCTTTGTCCCACGCGTGTGCCGTGGACTAGGGGCAAGTGCCCTGCGGTGTCGTCGTCCCCCCCCCCATTGCGGTCCCCAGCTCTCTGGCTGGCGGGGGCCGCCCGTGGTGTGAGGACACGGGGATGGGCGGGTCCCCCGGGGGCGGAGCCTGTTCTCGCCCGGTGACGGCGGGGAAAGGGAGGCGATTCCCGCCGCCGCTCCCGGGCCCCGGCAGCCAGGCCGCGGCTCCCTCCCGGCTGCGCTCGCTCTGCTCCGCCCGGCAGCGGGGCCGGCCCGTGGCGAGGCGGCGCCGGGACTCTGCCCAGCCCGGAGCGGGAGCGGAGCTCGGCCGGGCCGGGCCGGGCCCGCTGCAGAAGCCCCGCCCGGGGGGGCCATGGCCGAGCGGGCCGCTGCCCAGGTAAGGGCCCGGCGGGCGGGGGAGCCTCGGGCCCCGGGAGCTTCGCCCGGCCTGGGCCCCGGGAGCCGGGCCGCGGGGAGCGCGGGGCTGCCCGGCCGGGCTGGGGGCTGAGCCCCGGGGCGGGGCCGGTGCCGGGGGTTTGACATCCGCCCCGGGCGCTGTGTCCCACCCGCAGGCTCCCGGCGCTGGAGGGAAGGAGCCCGGTTCCCGGGGGCGCCCTTGGGCGCACGTCTGGCCCAGCCCGGTCCGGCGGGGGAGGTTCTGGGTCTGTGCCGGAGCCTCCCTTGCCCCGGAGAAACCCTCCATCGTGTTCGGGCTTCGTGCTGTTGTGTTCAGCCTCCGGGGAGCCGCCGGCAGCGGGCACCCTGGGGTGCTGTAGGTCCCCGCCGGGGCGGGGGGGCAGAGCGCGGGCTTCGGGACAGTGTCAAGACACCAGCTCCCGGCTGCAGGAACGCACTAGTTACTGGCCTGAGTATAGGACTAACAACTGGGTAAAAGTGAATGGCCTGTTGTGTGCTGGTCAGGCTAGATCAGGGGTTCTCAAACTGGGGGTCACGAGCTGTCAGCCTCCACCCCAAACCTCGCTTTGCCGCCAGCGTTTATAATGGTGTTAAATATATACAAAAGTGGTTTTAATTTATAAGGGGCTTGCTATGTGAAAGGGGGCACCAGTACAAAAGTTTGAGAACCACTGGGCTAGATGATCGAATGGTCCCTTTTAGCCCTATAGCCTATGAATATTCCATACTTCAAATGAGTCAGACATTGTGGGGTTTCCATTTCAAATCTGCCTCAGTACAGGAAGGGAAATAGTTTTCCCCTGTGTGGATCCTGACTGTAGGAGAAGATCCAGCCCCAGGTAGTGCTGAAGGGCTCTTAGGCTGTTTTGTCCTGATTTTTTTTTTTTTAATGTTCTCATTACAATAAAATCGACTTAGAGCCACTTTTAAAACAGTACATAAAATCTCACTCGCAGTTCCCATCACTGAGTGAACAGGACTAAAAATATCAAACAAACCAACCCACACTTGTTTCTCTCCCTGCTCAGCCCTTAGCATAGCGCCACGCTCAGCGGGTTTTTGTTAGAGATGTTCTTTCAGGGGATGGGTGCTGACTTTCAGTTTCTCTTCTTGCAAACAGGATCCCGCCGTCCCTGAACAAACTCCTGTGAGCGAAGCCCATCATCACACTACAGAGATCTCCTTGTGGACAGTAGTGGCTGCCATCCAAGCCGTGGAGAGGAAGGTGAATTCTCATGGCACGCGATTACTGAATCTGGAGGGGAGAACAGGGACAACCGAGAAGAAGTTAACAGACTGTGAGAGGACAGCGATGGAATTTGGTAACCAGCTGGCGAGTAAATGGACTATTTTGGGAACTCTGATCCAGGAGAATAACTTCCTGCAGAGGAGGCTGGAGAACCTGGAGAACCTGCTGAGAAACAGGAACTTCTGGATCTTAAGACTGCCCCCAGGCACTAAGGGAGAAGTCCCCAAGGTAATAATATCCCAGCTAGTGTTGAGGGGTACAAACTTAGGTACTGAACGGGTTTTCATATCTTCTGATATGCAGGCCCTTTAATTCACCACTGTCTAAGAGTGTGGATGCAGGGAGTGATCTTATTGGCCTCATGGTGTCCAATAACTCACTTGCCAGACTCAGTCGGTCCAATCATTTATGTATAATATACAGGACATCTGCGCTCTGTTTCCAGCTCAGTCACTGATATGCTGTTCACCTCCAGCAAGTGCTGGTGGAAAAGTAATATTAGGAACGTACTTATGCATCACTTCTGATGCGATTTGGAAACAGTGGTTGGAAACCTAGATGAGAGCCAGTCCCATGTGCCCAGCCAACCAGATGCTCTCAACAGACTACCTGCTGCAAATACTGGCGAGGCGAAGGGTGCTCTGCACCTTTCAGGAGACATATCTTTTTGCTGATTTTGGCCCTGACTCTTCAAAGTTTCTGCTAAAATTGTTGGTCCAGACTTGGTGCATCTAAGAGCACAGCATAAGATACATTCCCTGCCATAAGGATCTTCTCCAAAGCCTGTGGAAGTCAATGGCATTCACTTTGGTGGGCTTTGAGTCAAGCCGATATAGTCTAAGAAAGAAGCTTATTGTAACCCTTGTGATTCCAGGTGCCGGTGACATTTGATGATGTCTCCGTCTATTTCAACGAGCAGGAGTGGGAGAACTTAGACGAATGGCAGAAAGAGCTTTACAAGAACGTGATGAAGGGGAACTATGAGACCCTGATCTCCCTGGGTAAGGATCGGTTTTCACTCTCTGATTAGAAATAGTTGCTACTCTGGTTCCCGTTGCAGGTTATTCTCCAGTTCTTTTGATTTCCAGTGAATCACTACTTCCCAGAGCATTAGCAATAGCTCATACCACACACCCTCCTATTTAAAACTCTTTTCTTCTAATATCTAGTTTTCCCAAACCCTTTGAAGGATGTGGAATGTCTCCCATTGACTTCCAAGGGCTTGGGATCACGTTCGGCAAGTTTAAGTGACTTGCCAGGTCCCCCAGGGAGTCTGTGGCAGAGCCAGGAATTGAACCCAGATGTGCTGAGTAGCAGGCCAGTGCCTGAATTACAAGACCCTCCTTCGTTTCCATAAAGAGCCAGATCACCCCATCCTATGGTAAAATCAGACTTCTGCTGATTTAAAATCTCAGTCCTACCATTGTATTAGCTAGTTCTTTGAGTGTATGTCCATAGGGTGCTGCACCGTAGGATGCACGCACGCCATGCGCTCTTGACTGGAGACTACCAAGCAGTGTCTGCGGGCCCATGCATGCCAGAGTGGCGCCTTCAAACGAGGGCATATAGGGGGGCGCAGACCTGCTGACACTCAGTTCCTTCTCAACTGCCTGTGGCTCGAGATGGAGTGGTTGCATGTCCGCTGGTTCTCAGCTTCCTGCCTTTCTCAACATAGTGATTTATTCTTAGTTTTTGCTTTATTTGTATGATTATTTTATTTCTGCTTTTAGTTTTAACACAGCTGTCTTGGGAGGAGGGATCCCCCCACCCTTTTTCTTTCGATCATCCGTTTTGGTCCATTAACGCTCTGCATTATGCCAAAGATCCCAGGGTTTAAGTCCTGCCAAACCTGCCACAGGTCTTTTCCCTGTAGTGACAAGCATTTGAGTTGCCTTGGAGACAGCCACATTCTGTCCAAGTGTAAGATCAGTTCTGGGTTTAAAGGCAGGTCTCGGAAAGACAGAGAGGCTAGACTGAAGCTCCTTCTAATGGAATGCTCACTAGCCCCGGTGGGGCCCACCTCCTCCTCTGTACGTTGGCCTCCACATCCCAAGCCGCTCCAGCAGCACTTTGAGAGGCGAGGACTTCTGAGAAGCAGCAGCCCTTTGCCCTTATCAGGGAAACAAGAAAGAGGGGTGGGTCACCCCCTAATTCTCACTCTAAGGAGGCCTCGCGTCCCTCTAAGGGCATAGTTGAGGCTCCATCTGATTCCAGGACCGACCCGCCAGCCCCTCACAAGAAGCAGCGTGCAGAGAAGTCTTCTAATAGCACAGGGAGTCATCTATCTCTGTACCAAGTGACCCCTCTCGGCACTGAGATGTGCACAGGCCTCCTTCTCACACTCCAGTACTGTTGCCTTCCCTGCACCAGAGCTCGGCGGTCAAAGAAGTTTCTCTACAAGCCTCTCTGGTACCGCGCTCACCATCTCAGCACTACGCCCTTGTCCAGGCTTTGGAACAGATGCAGACTTGTGCATACCGTAACCCTTCAGTACCCTCCGGGTTTCTCTCTCCAGAGGGCCTTTTTATACCAGAGAAACCGGCATCTCCCCTGTCACTGACCTCTACGAAAGCTCCTTCCCTGGTACCGCTCAGAAACCTGCAACCACAATCCTCCTGGATTGAACGCCAGTCGGACGTCCAGCCTCTGCTTCTGGCACCTGTATCTGGTTCTCCCGCTTTCAGCCCAGGGGATGATACTTCTTTGGACTCTGAGGTCTCAGTACAAGGTTCTTTTTGAGCATTATACCATCACACCCTGCTGAGCCATTATTTTGAGGAGTGCTCAGTACCCCATCAGATGCTCCATATCCAGGCGTTGCAAGTATCTGTGGGGACCTTCCCCTATCAGCTTCCTGGAATCCCTGGGGTCACCTGGGTGAACAATTTTATAGAATACCAGCCAGAAAGAGGCCCCAGTACTGCCAGTACCACATCGCTCTAGGTGAGTTTTGAGCATGGAAGTAACCCATTCGGATAAGGTCCAGTCAGTTCTCCTATCTAGCAGTAAACCTAGTACTTGCAAACTTACCTTCAAAAGTGGAAAAGCTTCCATTCCTGCGGTTCTCTGCACACGTCTCAAGCATAATAATAAATAATATAATGTAATATATGGAGATATCCCATCTCCTAGAACTGGAAGGGACCCCGAAAGGACATCGAGTCCAGCCCCCTGCCTTCACTAGCAGGACCAAGTACTGATTTTGCCCCAGATCCCTAAGTGGCCCCCTGAAGGATTGAACTCATAACCCTGGGTTTAGCAGGCCAATGCTCAAACCACTGAGCTATCCCTCCCCCCATCAGAGGTTCCACTCTCCAAAATCCTGGGCTGCCTGTTGGATTTGAAGACACAGGGTCTAGCAGTGAAATGCTGGTCTACACTTAAAATGCTGCAGCTGTGCAGTTGCACCACTTGATTAAAGACACTACTATGCCAACGGGAGAGCTTCTCCAGTCAGTGGAGTTAATCCACTTCTGTGAGAGGCGGTAGCTACGTCGGTGGGAGAAGCCCTCGTCTTGACATAGTGCTGTGTACACCCGGGGTTAGGTCGGTATAACTGTTGCTCGGGGTTGTGAAAAATCCACACTCTGAGTGACTTAGTTATACTGATGCCAGGTCCACACTATAAACTTGCCTTACTCAAAGTACGTTTGGCTGCTGTCACAGTCGTCCACTCGCCCATTGAGGGCTTCTTGGTTTTTGCCCACATCACTTATGCCCGATTCCTCAAGGGCTACACAACTTGTTTCTCCCTGTAGAGACTCTGGATCCCAAGTGAGACCTTAATTTGGTTCTCAGTGCCTTGAGGAGCCCCAGCTTTGTACTTATGGTCACCTGTTCTCTCCTGCACTTCTCCCTCAGGACTTAGTTCTTTATAGCCATCTCTTAAAGAATGGGAGAGCTTGGTGCCGTTATGGCAGACCCGCCATTTACTACCTTCTATAGAGATGAGGTTACACTGCATCCCCATCCTCAGGTCTCTTCAGAATATCACATTAATGAAGAGAGCCGCCTATCAGTGTTTTACCCAAAGCCTCTAGAGGGGAGACCAGTCTACTTACACTAGGTGTCAGAAGGGATCTCACCTTCTACCTTGACAGGACTAAGACCTTCTGGGCTTCTCCAAGATTATTTGTGTCATTTGCAGAGAGGAGGAATGGACAACCTATTTCAGCTCTGACTGTCTAAAGAGTTTCAGGTTGCATTTCAACCTGTTAGACCAGCACTCTCCTCCAGAGCTCAGTCCACAGATGTAGCTCTGCTGAAAGATGTTCCCATAACAGAAATGTGTAGGACTGCAACTTGGTCTTCTGTTCACAACTTTGCTAAATATTCCGCCATCTTACCTACTCCTAGGGATACTACCTTGGGTGACGCAGTCCTCCAGACAATTTTGGACTTGCCTCCCCGTCAAGTTACTGCTTGGGAGTCTCCCCTGGTGGAGCACCCATAGGGACATATATACACTTGAAGGTGGAGGAGAGGTTACGTACCTTATAGGACCTTGAGTACTTTGAGATGCTTTGTCTCTATGGATGCTCCACCTTCCTTCCCCTCGGCTGTAAAGGCTCTGCTAGGTGGTAGAGAAGGAACTGAGTCGTGACGAGTCCACTCCTCCTTATAGGCTCTTGTTTGGAGGCATGAGGGGCTGCTCTGCGCAGGTCTGCAGACACTGCTTTGCTGTCTCTGGTTGAGAGCACACAGGTGTGCAGGTATCTTACGGTGAGCACACCCATAGGGACACAACATCTCGAAGAACTCAAGTTACTGTAAGCTAAGTAACCTCTCCTTTTGTGTCACCTGGTAATATAGCATTGAGCATTCCTCCCTGAACTGGCTCTGGCCTCCAAGGGGCTCTGTAGACTTTGTCCAGGGTTAGGTTCACAAACAAATGGGTTAATATACCATTGTGCATATCAACTCTCCTTCTATGTGGTGACCCCCGGCTCTTCTGCTGGGGAGCACACCCGACCGCCACAAGGAATGGTATCTTTTTACAGGATCCTTATTAGGTATTGGCCTCCTTTCAGATCTGTCGTCAGCTCCAGCGAGAGAAGGGGAGCTGGATTTAAATCATTTAGCGTTATTTGCAATGAATATTAATAGGCCATGATGTTCCCTTAACATCTGCTACCATGAACAGACTACGCTGTTTCTAAGCCAGACGTTTTATCCCGCATTGAACGAGGGGAGGAGCCGTGTGTCGGGGATCAGCGGGAATCCCTGGAAGGATTGGAGGAAAGAGTCCAGAAGAAGGAAGGGCTGGTGGAAAGAGAAATCCTTGTGGACCCCAGCGCAGGTGAGTGCTACCAAGTATCACAAACCCACACGTCCACTGTAAGGGTTTGAAAGTGCAGGTTTGGGAGAGTCGTCGGCAGGGCTGCGGAGCCCAGCGCTTTGTTACTCATCATCCAACAAGCTGGAGGAAGCGGAGAGGAGCGGGGCTGCAGGCCAGTGGGCCACGAAGCGCCCTGTGCTCAGCATGTGAGGCACTGAACTCCCTGTTGGAAGTGCAGCTCCAGAGCACACTCAGGGGAACTGCTCCTCCTGGCTGGCAATAGGAGTCTCTCCGAGCCCTCAAAGTACCTGCCAGGCACATCGTTTCCATGAACTGGATTTGCACTTTAAAACCTACATGTCAGCCACGCCCTGTCTCAGCCCCTGCCATGCCCCCTTTTCGCCCTAATCCCCGCCAAGGCAGAAGTGAACCCACTGGGACGAGAGGATGAAAAGTGGGCATGGCAGGGGCAGCTGTGTGGCCCTGCAGGCAACAATATTACAGGAGTGTGGGGATTCCTCAGGCTCCCCTGGGAAAAGCAATCCATTTCCTAGCAGAGATCTGCTTTCCTGAGGATCACCAGTTCTGCCTCTGTTCAGCTCAGGTTTAAAATCACATGTAAGTGCCTGGTGAATATGAATAAAACACTCCTTTCCCCTCCTCTCTGTCTTCATGAATAGGCCAGGCCATTTCCAACCCTGACATCCTGCCCCGGGCTGAAGGAGGGAAGGAGCCGTGTATCAGGGCCCAGGGGGGTTCGGCCGACAGAGATATTCCCCTGGAGCCCAGCGCAGGTGAGCAGAGGATTCGAACTCGGACTCAGTGAGGGGAGTGAACAGCCCCTGGCCCATCAACTTGTATAACCGCATCTGTCTGGATGTGTTTGCTCATCTGTTTTTCCTTCTCTCCACAAAATGTCACTGACCCTTCCACCCATCCCAGACAGCTCCAGCCCCAAACCCTTTGCACAAAGAGGTCAATGGGTGTTGGTAAAACACACTCTGATTTGTTTCTGTGTCTCATTAACATCATCAATCACCAGGTTCCACATCTGCCACTTTACCCTGGATTAAAGAAGAGGAAGAGCTGGATGCTGGGGACCAGCAGGAATTGGGGGAAGGACGAATTCTCACAGGCTCCAGCATGGGTGAGCAATGGCTGGCTGCCCTGGTGCAAAACTCCCATTGGCTCTGAGGGGGAGTGGGGCCCTAAGGGATTGAAACACCTCAACGGAGGTGAGTGGAGTAGCTACCTGCGGCTCCTCGGAGCTCCTCCGCTTCTGGGTTTTCTTCCTATTAGTGAACGTTGATTGTTGTTTGTATTGCAGTCCCGAATCAGGGCCCCCGTTGTGCTGGGTGCTGTATGAACACACAACAAAAAGACAATCTCTGCCCCAAAGAGCTTACAGTCAAATAGCCCCATTGGAAATGTACAGCCATCACTTAATGGCAGGTGTCGGTCAAGCTCCCCAGCTGTCCGGAGTAACGGGGGGGCAGTTGTCCCGTCTTTCAACTTTCTGAGTGTTTGATGGGATGCAGAGGAACAGGGCGCCTCCTTTACCCTGCCCCCATGCCTTCTGCGGGGGAATGTTTACCCCTCGACACCCAGCTTGGAGGGGTGGTTTCAGGCTCATAACATCAGTCGTGCTGTGATGCAGGAGGTGTGTAGGCTAGAAGTGTCATGACATCCAACCCAAATTGTGCTGTCCAGCACACAAGAATTCAAGCCAAGACAAGCCCTACTTCAGGTCTGTTGAGTTCATACGCTGAAGCTATAAACTATTTATTGGGCCATTAAAAAGTGTCAGTTTTTTTCTGAACAGAATCTCTTAGCCAGGGGAGTTTCCTTCCAAATCAAAGCCCGTCCTAATGCCCAGCTCTCTCTCTCTGTATTCTAGCAGATGATGAGACAGTGAGCAAAGAGAAGGAGAAGCCCTGGAAGGGATGTCTGGAGAAGCTGGAGCCGCCTGGGATGTCATCGGTGAAATCAGAAGAGGAGGTTTTGCAGAGCCTACAGCAGGGAGTGGCTGCACGGCTGGCTAGCCCCGCAGTCATCAGAGTGGAGAAATCCACCCAGTGCGACCGAGACTTCGGCCTGCTCAAGGGCTTCGTGGTGCAGCCGGGAGAGAAGCCCTTTGCCTGCAGTGAATGCGGGAAGAGCTTCCGGCTGAAGGGGAATTTCGTCAAGCACCTGCGGAGCCACGCCAAGGTGCGGCCCTACAAGTGCACCGAGTGCGAGAAGAGCTTCAACTGCCAGTCGGAGCTGCTGCGACACCAGATGATTCACCGCGGGGAGAAGCCCTACAAGTGCAGTGAGTGCGAGAAGAGCTACAGCCGCAAGGTGTATCTGCTCAACCACCAGCGTGTGCACACGGGGGAGCGGCCCTTCCAGTGCACGGCGTGCGAGAAAAGCTTCCGGCAGAAGGCCGTGCTCATCTCGCACCAGCGCCTGCACACTGGCGAGCGCCCCTACAAGTGCAGCGAGTGCGGTAAGAGCTTCACTCAGCAGTCCAAGCTGACCAACCACTACCGTATCCACACAGGCGAGCGCCCCTACAAGTGCACCCAGTGCGACAACAGCTTCAGCGAGAAGTCCAAGCTCAACAACCACTACCGCATCCACACGGGAGAACGGCCCTACAAGTGCACCGAGTGCGAGAAGAGCTACTGCCGCAAGGAGTATCTGCTCAACCACCAGCGCCTGCACACCGGCGAGCGGCCCTTCCAGTGCCCTGAGTGCAGCAAGAGCTTCATGCTCAAGAGGAGCTTCATGAAGCACCAAAGAAATCACATGGAAGAGAGACCCCACCAGGGCGGCCCTGTTGCTAAAAGCCATGGCGGGTGTGTCGGCCATCAGGGTAACGACCCGGGAGAAGGGCTGAAGCGTTGCACTGAATGCAGGGAAAGCTTCATGGGGAAGCCTGAGCTAGAGACACACCAACAGGTCCATGTTCGGGAGCGGCCACATCAATGTGGCACGTGTGGGAAAAGCTTCCGATACGAGGAATCTCTGAAAGAACATCAGAGTCTCCACAGCACGGAGCAAGGGCATCCGGAGGTTTCTTGGAGCCCCGGACAGGGAGCAGAGGCCGGACTCCTTGTTGTAAAGATGGAAGATACGTGGTAGCCAGTGGAGTTAATGTACAGCAGGTGCATTAGTCAGATGAAAGGCAAGAGGAGGAGTTGAAACGTCCATGGTTTAGAGAGAGCTTCACCTCATCAGATCTGACTGTGTTTGAGCCCCTGGAGGAGAGGTGGAAACCCAGCCAGTAGACTTCCTTCTGTCACTACCTGAAAGGGGAACCAGGGACACCAGCTGAGGAGGATCCTTCTCTCTCAACTGAAAATTCAGCAACGGTACCGTGGGGACACGCAGGGGAACCAACTTCTGCTTGGGAAACATCCCCACACGATGGCAGGCGGACAGCACCGGGAGATAGAAGGGACATGAATGACTAGGAGTAGGAGGGGGATGGGCACTCTGTATAGAGGGCCTGTCGCTGGGTTTCACTGGACAAGACTGAATTGCAGTTGCTTAGGGTATAAGCTGACATCTCAAGTTCAGCCCCATGGCCCACGTCCAATATAGTTTAGGAGGTCTGGTCTGCTCTTGTTACTAATGCGACCCTCGCTTTAGCCTTCACTCACCTTGAGGACATCTGAGTTCTGTGACTCCAGCAGAGGAGGGACTCAGGAGTAAAATAAAAAAGGGGAGATAATGAGAAATACCCTGAAAAAAATGGGGCACACATGGGAGATTAGTAGGCACAGGTGCTGGAACAATTTGTATAGTGGGGTATAATGAGAGCCATTGAACCAAACTGTAAACCCTTTATATGATGGACACCCTTTCAAGCCAGCACCCTTACTTCCTGCACCTATGTTAGTAGGTAAATCCAAAGAGATGTTCTCCCAGACTCCGGACCCAGGTCACCACCGTGGAGCTTTTCACTTGGGCAGGTGGGGAGCGTGTGTGTGTGGGGGGTATTTGTGTTATTTTTTTATTATGTAACATGTACAGATCTGATCATGACTTCTAAAACCTAAAGGTAACACTGCCACCTCATCCTTCAGAGTGAGAAGGCGGTTGTTCCCACCTCCCCACCAACATTTCCTCAGCCATTTCAGGGTTTCTCCCTGGAGCTTTTATTTTGATGTACATACTATAATTTGCATTTTCCGCTGTTCTTTCGTATGGCTGGTGTAGAGCAGCAACTACAATTTCACCTGAAGTTGATCGAGCCAAATGGCTACGTAAGGAGTAGCAGAATTTATTGCAGTGATGCCTCCTTCATATTTATCAGTTGGGCAGTAGGTAGTGATATGGTCGATGGTCAGTCCTGGGGAACCACACTTGCACACCGGGGAGTCCTTGATTTTCCATTTGTGCATTAGATAGCCGCATCTACCATGGTTGGTTTGAATTTGGTTCAGAGTTGACCAAGATGACCGTGGAAGGTCAAACCCAGGAACCTTCTGCATGGGATCTGGCACAAGGTGCTTAGTCTTGTTTAGCCCAATCTGCTTTCCAAGCCTCCTGATCATAACCTGATTGCATGAGGCTAAATGAATGTCCCCAGAAAGGTTTGTGGGACTTAAGACCTTGGGGGGGGGGGGGTGTTGTCAAGGTCTTGATGAATAGGAAGGCATCTGTTTTCCTGAATTCGCTGAGCTTTGTTGTATGTTGCAGCCGTTCGGTGTATCGGCAGGAGAGCGATGTTAGACAGAACAGGCAGCCGTGGTGTTGGAGTTGACTTAAGGGTTCCTGTGATGCACCGCATCACTATTTAGCTGAGTATCCACAAGTCGTGTGTGGCTGCATCTGCTCCATTCCGGTGCACAATATTCAGCTACTGAATATACAAGTGTTATTGCAGATGTTCACAATGCTGATGCACCCCAGGTTGTACCTGTTAGTTTCTGGATTATGCTGGCTCTCGTTTTTATCTTTGCAGCTACCGTCTCAAGATGATCATGGGGATAGGGTGCGATCGAGTTTCACTCCCAGATATGTTTACCACAGAAAGCTACTTTCAGTATGTTTTTGGCACTCTCATTATCAAGATGAAATGTGCTTACTATTGTTTCCCCAGGGTTTGGTTTGAGCCTCCATTTCCGGAAATATTGTTCCATATATTAGAGGTCCTCAGTTAATGCTTTCTCAATGTCATGGCGGTTTGATGCTTGGATTGTCATGGCAAGCTCATCTTCCTATCCAAATTTTCATGATTTAGTTGGAGGCACTAATGTAAATATTAAAAAGGGTTGGCGCAAGTACAGAGCCTTGTGGTAGCCCGTTGTTTATGCTACAAGGTGAGCTGGTCTAATTACCCAGGTACACCCGTAGGTGTCTGTTACTCAGCATGGTCCACAGCAGGTGAAGTGTTTGGTAGCAAGGAATAATTTTAACAAGTTTCAGCATCAGGCCCTTAATCCATACAGTATCATACGCAGATGACAGGTCAGCAAATACTGCGCCAGTCTTTATTTTTTTTGGATAGCCAGATTCAATGTGAGTTGTGAGTACCAGAACTTGGTCACAACTATGTTTTGGCTGGAAGTCTGCCTGTTCGACAGGGATAATTGGTTCAGTAAAAGGGCGTATTCTTTTGAGGTTGATATGTTTAAGAAGTTTACAGGTTCTACATAGTAGAGAAATTGGCCTATAGTTTCCTGCTTCATCGGGGGCTTTCCAGGCTTTGGAATGGCAATTACCATTGCCTCATGCCATATTTCAGGGATCCATACTGTCCTTAAGATAGTGGAGTACAATGTTGCTAGCCATTGAAGTCCTTTGGGACCGAGATGGTGGAGGAATTCTGGCGGAATACCATCAGGGCCTGCAGTCTTCCCTTTTTTCATTGCGGCAAGTCCTTTTACTTCCTCAATGCTGACAGTGGAAGGTCCTCGGGGGATTGATGTGAGTGTTGGGTAGAGTTGTTGATACACTTCTCTTCTTGTGTGTTTAGCGAGTGGGCTTTTTGTGTTCTCGACCAGTTTGGAAGCTATTGAGTTTGGCCAGATTTTTGGTGGCCTGTACTCTGTGGGATTAGCGGCCCCAAGATGTTATAGTCGTGTCCAGGCTCAGCGAATTGAATGTGTAAAATCAAGGTTTTGCACGCAGTCAAGCCAGCGCTGGCGTCTTGCTGGGTCAAGGGAGTGTACAGGGCCAGCTCCAGGCACCAGCGCAGCAAGCAAGTGCTTGGGGCGGCCAACGGAAAGGGGCGTCACGTCCGGCTCTTTGGTGGCAATTCGGCGGCGGGTCCCTCAGTCCCTCTTGGAGGGAAGGACCTGCCGCCGAATTGCCGCAGAAGAATGAAGCGGCGGCTGTAGAGCTCCCGCCGAAGTGCCGCCGATCGCGGCTTTTTTTTTTTTTTTTTTCCCCCCCGCCGCTTGGGGCGGCAAAAACGCTGGGAGCCGGCCCTGGGAGTCTAGCAGGGCTTTTGCAATATGAGAGCCCTGGTCTGATTGTACTGCCGGAACAACTCCTGCATCTCTCCCATCCAGCAGGGACTGTGCTTTCTCTGGAAGCCTCAAGGAATGTTCTTCTTTCCTGCTACTTTCAAGAGGCCTGTGAACCGTTGATAGCATTCTGGTCTCGCTGGAATCCTTGCAACAGTTTTCTCAACAGTCTGTTTGTAGACATCCTAATCAGCTTTAGCAAAATTCCATCGTGGTACCTGTTTCAGAAAGAACACAGGAATTTTGATGCCTACGTAGATCATTATAGGCCTGTGTTGGCTGTTTGGAAATGCCGATAGTACTTCACATGTTGTGGTAAGAGTATTACCACATTGGTCTTTAGAGACGAATGTTAGGTCTGGCTTGTACTCACATTGCCAGCGGCTTGAATGGAATGTTGATTGTTGTTTTAGTTCATAGATTAGTTGTAAGTCTTGTGCAGATATCCAGTCCATGAGATCTTTGTCATCGGTTTCATTTGTTTTATAGCCCCACATAGTGTGGTGACAATTAAAATCACCTGCATAGATGCATGGACTAGTAGTGCTGGGTAGCGCTGGTTTTAGCCATCTTGTGCTAGGGGCTGTATAGACGTTGGTAATGTGGAGCTCTCCTATTTTGATAGTTGTGGTAAATGTGGTGGTCTCTTCGGTTGGTGGAATAACATTAAAATCTGTGATGGTGTCCTTGATGTATATTGCCAAGCCATATTTAGGATGATGATGGCTAGTCGTTAGGTTGTATCCATAGATACGGTAGCGCCTAGCCTGTTGGTCATTGCCAACATGGGTCTCTTGCAACGTGAGGACATCTATGTTATAAGTCTTCAGCAAGTTTCCAGGATATTTGTATTTTGCCCATGAGACTCCTTCATCATTAAGTTGCAGGATTCTTATTCAAGTGCCTATTTGGCACATTGTATGGCCCTGAGGAGGAACTTTAGGATTTGTTGAGTTGCTGCTCTGATGACCGGGAAATCGCTGAGCGATATTCGGTCGTTGAGTTGATGGCATTCATTGTGAATTCTCACTTAGCAGAGTGGGCCCCCGTGAAGGCTGCCATCTTCCACTCCATTGTCCACTGTTAACCAAGATTTAACAGAGCCTCTTGAGTGAGCCCAGCAATAGGGACACATACTGCTACATCACAGCGAGCTTGCAGTTACCTGCTACAGTGTTCAGGATATTGTAAATATCAATAAGCAAATCACACTTTTAAACATGGACCCTATTGCAATGTGTAGAGACAGGCAGTGGGGTGAAAGCGCCTGTTGCTTTCTGCTTTCAGCTAGAGCCCTCCGCCTGATTATTTTTTTTAATCCTGCTCCCATTCCGCCCTGCAATACCCACTGCTACTTCCACCTGCTCCTGCGTTGTTTCTTGCATTTTTATCCTGCTTCTACCCTGAAAAACCTTAGATCCTGCGAGAGAGCGAGATTCCCCCATGGTACTTAAAAAAATAAAATAAATAAACATGGTCAGTTAATATATATATAATTATAAATAAATGGAATTCAGACACAATTTTTACCTCTAAAACAATAAAACAAATCTTGCTTAAACCATGAAAAAAAACCCCAAAACCAACCTTTAACTCCTGTTATAATAGACATCAAATCTTTCTATTCCTTGCTTAAATTTAAGTATTAAAGCCTTTATTTAAAAAAAGAAGAAAATCTTGTTTTACATTGCTGAAAATCTATTTTTGACAAACTGCTGCTGTTCATAATACATGGAATGTCGAAACAAATTGCACCACAGTTTTGCCTTACAAGGTGCAGGGTTTTTTTAATGATTATAAAAAGTAAGTTATTAAAAAAACTGGAATTTTTAAAACTGCGTAAGCACTGATTTTAGAACTTTGAAACATACCATCCAAGTTATTTATATGTCAGGATTATTATTGCTTTTTGAAAAACGTTTAACGGAAAAACTGTTCACAGCCCTGACAGCAAACTGATACACCAGTGACTGAGTGCGCATATGTGATGTTACCGAACAACACAATCTGTGGGTGTGATTCTCTGACCTGACTTGAGCTGGTGTATTGCACCACGTTCAGAGAGAAGGAGATAAACACATGTAGGAAAGATAAACTCAAACAAAGTAATTAGCAATTTCTCAGAGAGGCTACTCTTGATAAATTGATGAGAGATTTAGTGTTTGTGTGCAAATTACAGCAGTCTGGGTTTTTCTGCCTCTACTTCCAGCTGCTCATGTGCTTCTGCACTCCCCACTGATGTGGTTTTCTCCTTACTGATTTTTAATATGTTTACACTAATCAGGAAGCAGAACCTTCACTCCCACCCAAAAGACACTGTTAACTCTTGCAGTCTTGTCTTGAGTCTTGGGACATTTCTTATTTTTTAAATCATCTTTTTTGGGGGGCTGACTTATGATTTTTTAACCTGTGGGGTTGGCAATGCTGCAAGTATTTATTTTGTGTGGCTACATCACATGGGTAGAGTCCACACTGTACAGAGACTGCTCAAGGCCTCTGGCCCATTGGAGTTACTCCATTTCAGCTTCCTTTGGCCTGACTCTTATCTCATAGAGGGCAGTGTTACTCCTTTGACTTCAGCGGAGTTACTTTTGTTTTACGCCACTATGAGTGAGAGCAGACTCAAGGCCTGTATTTTCCTAACAGATTTTCCTCAAAGCATATCTGTTTTTCCTCACCAAACCACTCCCTGGCCTAAGCCTTCCCGTGATGCTGTGTGCCTCCCTGGCTGCTGCTAAGTTTAATTCATCGTCTGTATCATAGTTTCTTATACACACCTGCGCTATTTTGGAAACTTAAAAATTTTGTGAGGCAAAGTTTAAGCATCTGAAGTGCCTCATTTACTTGAGCAATACAATTAGTAAACCAAAAACCCCCATATCCAATCTCATAAGACCATAACACAAGAACAGCCATAGGGGTCAGACTAATGGTCCAATCAGGGGAGAGAGAATGGGGAATATACCTGTCAGCTCTCAGAAGGAAAATATAGGTGACTTACAGCATCCAAAAATGGGTTGGCGCTGAGGAGGGGAGAGAAAAGGCCTAGGGTTATTTTAGATTATTTTAAACACCCTCCCTAAGTCACTGACAATGATACTAAGCAAACTTTCCAACAACTTTGCATTACAAATATATTCAGCCCCTTTTCTCCTCACCCCCTGTGGGTTTTACTGCAGGCCCAGTAGCCCAAGCACCATTCCCTGTTTTGTTGTAGAGAAGGGCAACTAAAATGATTGGGGTTTGGAACAGGTCCCATATGAGGAGAGATTAAAGAGGCTAGGACTTTTCAGCTTGGAAAAGAGGAGACTAAGGGGGGATATGATAGAGGTCTATAAACTCATGAGTGGTGTGGAGAAAGTGAATAAGGAAAAGTTATTTACTTGTTCCCATAATATAAGAACTAGGGGCCACCAAATGAAATTAATGGGCAGCAGGTTTAAAACAAATAAAAGGAAGTAGTTCTTCACACAGCGCACAGTCAACGTGTGGAACTCCTTGCCTGAGGAGGTTGTGAAGGCTAGGACTATAACCGGGTTTAAAAGAGAACTAGATACATTCATGGAGGTTAAGTCCATTAATGGCTATTAGCCAGGATGGGTAAGGAATGGTGTCCCTAGCCCAGGGGTCGGCAACCTTTCAGAAGCGGTGTGCCGAGTCTTCATTTATTCACTCTAAGGTTTTGCATGCCAGTAATACATTTTAACGTTTTTAGAGGGCCTCTTTCTACAAGTCTATAATATAGAACTAAACTATTGTTGTATGTAAAGTAAATAAGTTTTTTTTAAAATGTTTAAGAAGCTTAAAATGCAGAGCCCCCTGGACCGGTGGCCAGGACCCAGGCAGTGTGAGTGCCACTGAAAATCAGCTCGCGTGCCTCCTTCAACACTACCCCTGCCCTAGCATCTGTTTGTCAGAGGCTGGAGATGGATGGCAGGAGAGAGATCACTTGATCATTGCCTGTTAGGTTCATTCACTCTGGGGCACCTGACATTGGCCACTGTTGGTAGACAGGATACTGGGCTGGATGGACCTTTGGTCTGACCTAGTACGGCCGTTCTTTTGTTCTGTTCCCAGACCTGGTTTCGTGGGGGACAATTTGGTACTGGCTGGAAACCCCCCCCCCCCCCCCAGGCCGAGGCACCCCCTGGAGAGAGCTCGGGGTCACCTGAGATGGGGCCCATGGCACTGGCTAGCGGCGGGCGGTCAGTGCTTTGTCCCACGCGTGTGCCGTGGACTAGGGGCAAGTGCCCTGCGGTGTCGTCCCCCCCCCCCCCCCCATTGCGGTCCCCAGCTCTCTGGCTGGCGGGGGCCGCCCGTGGTGTGAGGACACGGGGATGGGCGGGTCCCCCGGGGGCGGAGCCTGTTCTCGCCCGGTGACGGCGGGGAAAGGGAGGCGATTCCCGCCGCCAGGGGCCGCTGCCGCCCCGCTCCTCCCCGCCGCTCCCGGGCCCCGGCAGCCAGGCCGCGGCTCCCTCCCGGCTGCGCTCGCTCTGCTCCGCCCGGCAGCGGGGCCGGCCCGTGGCGAGGCGGCGCCGGGACTCTGCCCAGCCCGGAGCGGGAGCGGAGCTCGGCCGGGCCGGGCCCGCTGGAGAAGCCCCGCCCGGGGGGGCCATGGCCGAGCGGGCCGCTGCCCAGGTAAGGGCCCGGCGGGCGGGGGAGCCTCGGGCCCCGGGAGCTTCTCCCCGCCCGGCCTGGGCCCCGGGAGCCGGAGCGCGGGGAGCGCGGGGCTGCCCGGCCGGGTGGGGGGTCCCGGGCAGCGGGGATCGTGCGGGGTGAAAGCGAGACCCCGTCCCGGCGCTGGCGGGGCTGTGAGCCCGGCGGGAGCTGGCATCGCCCCCTTGGGTTGTTTTCCTCCTGCTGCCTCAGGATCCTCCTCCGGCCCCAGCTTCCCTCCCTCGCCTTCGAGGAGAGCAGGTGTGTGCTCCGGGCTTTGCTCCCTGTCCTGCGGCCTTCTCAAGCCCCTTTCTCCTGGGCCATAGCTGGGGAATGGTCGCCCCCCTTTCCTCCGTGCATCTGACTTGTTAGCTGGGAATGTGCCCCCCAACTTCAGCTTGGTGTCTTGTCCTGAACAGGCTCTGGCCACCCCCCGCCCCGTGTCTGTGCAGCCCCTCCCCGCTTCTGAAGGGACCCCCGGGAGAGCAAGCGAGCTGCACCCTGCAGAGATTTCCCTCCCTGTCCTGGCTGCCATCCAAGCCGTGGGGAGGAAGGTGGATTCTCAGGCTGCACAGTTGCTGAATCTGGACGGGAGAACAGGGACGGCTGAGAAGAAACTAGTCGGCTGTGAGAAAACAATGGTGGAGTTTGGGAACCAGCTGGAGAGTAAGTGGGCCGTGCTGGGAACTCTGATCCAGGGGTACGGACGGCTGCAGAGGAGGCTGGAGAACATGGAGAACCTGCTGAAGAACAGGAACTTTTGGATCCTGAGGCTCCCCCCAGGCACTAAGGGAGAAGTTCCCAAGGTAACTGTCTGTCTAGGGACCTCCGTTGTCTCATCACTGTAGTATCTGAGGCCCAGATCCTCAAAGGTATTTAGGCCCCGAGTGCGAATATCCCAGCTCGCAATGAGGAGCAGAAGTAAAGCTTGGTGCCGGATCACCTTTTGACAGGATCTTTAATATTCCCATGGTCTCTGCACCATCCTTGCTCTGATTTAGGAGCGTGATGGGGTGAGGTAAACACCTGCCTAGTGTTTGATTGACGGACCTGGTTTATCATTCTCTGCCCTTACTCTTATGATCTCCAAAATGCTTTTCCAATCGGCTGCATACTTACTGCCAGTCAGCTGGGCTTCCCGCTTTGCCATTTACTGGGCCTCAGACAGAGCAAGCCACAAAGCATCCAGCAGAGAACGTAAGAATGGCCACAATGAGTCAGACCAATGGTCCTTCTGGCCCAGTATCCTGTCCTCCAACAAGCGACTGGTGCCAGATGCTTCAGAGGGAGTGAACAGCACAGGGCATTTTATTGAGTCATCCATCCCCTGTCATCCAGTCCCAGCTTCTAGCAGTCAGAAGCTAGGGACTCCCAGAGCATGGGGTTGTGTCCCTGACCATCTTGGCTAATAGCCATTGATGGACCCATGAATGTATCCAAGAGATGCTGAGCTAGTGGGCCTGTTGTGGGGGAGCAGTGCCATTGCTCCTCCACTGAATGGTGCGAGAGAACTGGGTAATTGTGGGCAGATATATGAATGCTGCAGTTTGTTTTAGACCAAGGCATCTTTATCTTTCCAGTCTGGTCTCCAGTTGGACACAGTTTAAACCAGGTGTAACCTGTCATGAGCAGCAGAAAGAGGTAGCCTAGAAGGAGAAGTCTCCTTTGCATGTGTATAGCACCTTTCAGCTGAGTTGTAAGCACATTAAAGTGCTGGGGAAGCAGCATTATCCCCATTGTACATATGGGGAAACAGAGGCACAGGATGGTCAAGGGAGATGGGATGGATCACTTGATGGCTGCCTGGTCTGTTCATTCCCTCTGGGGCACCTGGCATTGGCCATTGTCAGAAGACCGGATACTGGGCTAGATGGATCATTGATCTGACCCAGTACGGCTGTTCTTATGTTCTTATGAGACTGCATGTCAGTTATCAGAGCTGAGGTTAGATCCCAAGCCTGCTAACTTGAGTTTTCCTTCCTTACCACTAGGCCATGCTCCTTCCCATTAATCCTCACTTGTAAGGATCAAAGAGTAAATTCTCTCTCCTTATCCATCCTGGTCTCCTCTGGCAAGGATACCAGCAAGGGTACCCGTTCGTGCCATTTGTGATGTGGCTGCCTGTCTGAGAAGAACTAGCCCAAGACATTTCATGTATATTACCAAACAGCTGGTGGGACATGCTGGGTGTTGATGGCTGGGCAGGCACCAACAGTGACCTTTTAATATAAGATAAAAAGCAGGATGTGTGCAGATGGGATGGCAGTGGAAAGTGCTGTGTGTGTAATGCTTGTGATTTCAGGTCCCGGTTATGTTTGAAGACATCTCAGTCCACTTCTCCAGGGAGGAGTGGGAGAATTTAGAAGAATGGCAGAAGGAGCTTTACAAGAACTTGATGAAAGACAGCTATGACTCTTTGATCTCCCTGGGTAAAGCTCAGATTTCACATATTGATGAGAAGCTGTGAGCTTAGCAAAGTGCCAGGTTGCCAGATTCACTGACTAAAGCTTAGGCCTAGCCGGAGCCTAGGGTGATGAAAGAAAGATGGGGCAGCCCCTCAGCTAGTTCTTGTAGTTTTTCCCCTTGGCGAGCTGCATAAATAAATTGGAGGTGACAGCTCCTTTGGTTTCTGGTGAATGAACATGTAGGTCCCACAGAGCCTTTGCTAGGTGGTCAGTTCCACCCATCCTCCATTGGAAAGGAGCCTGGAACACACACAGCCCTGGCTCTGATACCTTCAACTCGCGTCCTGTTTTTTATTTGCAGGTTGCATTTATTCGCCCCAGCATGGAAAAAACTGTGCTAGTCTGCGTGCTGGGTTTATGTGCTGCTGCCTTCTTGAAAGGGTGTTTCTTGAATCAAAGCTGCGTAGATTATAAAGGGAACAGTGGTAGCGTCTAGCAGTTTATAATTATGTTCCATATTTATTACTAATACCATTTAAAACCCTACACACGTGTGCACACGCACGCAGGTTTTAGAGGAGATTGTGTTAGGAGTCAAGGGAGCTGCTGTTTTCCTCCCAATATAGTAATTAACGAGCAATAAACCAAAACAATATTTTAATTTCTACTGGCTCAGACATATGCGATTATATAAACCATTCTATGTCTTCCCTCTCTGGCCTGGCCTGGCCTTTGAAATGGACTCTGGCCTTTCTGCAGGTTTGTCGATGGACAAAGGGATTATATTGATGTAGTGAAGAAGTCTTCAAATTGCATCATTTCTGGGAACCCCGCATCTCTTCTAGGAGTTACAATCCTGCTCCTCCCAGCGCTTTAATGTACCTTCTTGTATGGTCTTAGTCAGAGGTGGGCAAACTTTTTGGTGCAAGGGCCACATCGGGGTTGCGCAACTGTTTGGAGGGCTGGGTAGAGAAGCTGTGCCTCCGCAAACAGCCTGGCCCCCGCCCCCTATCCACCCCCTCCGACTTCCCACCCCCTGACTGCTCCCCTCAGAACCCCTGGCCCATCCAACCCCCCCGCTCCTTGTCCCCTGACCATCACCACCTAGGGACCCCCCGCCCCTGACTGCCCCCCTCAGAACCCCTGGCCCATCCAACCCCCCCGCTCCTTGTCCCCTGACCATCACCACCTAGGGACCCCCCACCCCTGACTGCCCCCCTCAGAACCCCTGACCCATCCAACCCCCCCTGCTCCTTATCCCCTGACCGCCCCCTCCTCAGAACCCCTGACCCATCCAACCCCCCCTGCTCCTTGACCTCTGACTGCCCCCTCCCGGGACCCTCCGCCCCTAACCGCCCCCCCAGGACTCCCACGCCTATCCAACCCCCCCTGCCTGCCCCAACCCCTATCCACACACCCGCCCCCTGACAGGCCCCTCGGGACTCCCACGCCTATCCACCCCCCCGTTCCCCATCCCCTGACCGCCCCCCCGAACCTCTGCCCCATCCAACCACCCCCCGCTCCCTTCCCCCCTGGACCCTCTGCCCCTTATCCAACCCCCCCGCTCCCCGCCCCTTTACCATGCCACTCAGAGCAGCATGAGCTCGCAGCCCCGCCGGAGCCAGCCATGCCGCCACGCTGCCCGGCAGGAGTGGCGGGCCAGAGCACTGGTGGCGCGGCGAACTGAGGCTGCGGGGGACGGGGGAGAGCAGGGGAGGGGCCGGGGACTAGCCTCCCCGCTGGGAGCTCAAGGGCCAGGCAGGACGGTCGCGCAGGCCGGAGGTGGCCCGTGGGCTGTAGTTTGCCCACCTCTGGTCTTAGTTAACATTAGAATCCGTTCAGATCGCTCTCTTCCTTCTGGTGAGAAACAGAAGCTGTGGGGCTTGGGTGCCTAGCGAATATTAATCCGACACTTTGTCTTTTAATGTCTCTTTCCATGAACAGACTGTACCATCTCCAAACCTGACGTCCTATCACCGACTGCACAGGAGGAAGAACCAGGTGTCAGGGTGCAGGGAGATCTGGAGGGGAGAGGAACCCCTGTGGATCCCAGCACTGGTGAGTAATAGATCTGAAACGGATAGTGCTGTGTCAATTGACTAATTATATCTTCAGATTAAAAGATCACTAGCCAACAGTTCGTTTTCTTTAACCTTTGTAAACTTACCAGACGAAGGACTAAACTCTGTCTAAGAACTTGCACAGTGCCCCTCACTGTGGTATCTGTGTGTTTACCTGGTATCTGACCTTCCACTTAAACTTTCTTTTTGTGTAAACATATATATGATGTGGTTTCAATGCTCCTGGAAGAGGCTAGATTGACAGCCCAGGACTCCACATTTGTCCTGTTTATTAATTTTATTTACTTAGCTAAAAATCGGATAAACCCTTTGGTAGCTCCTATTGTTTCCAACACGATCCCCTTGCCTGTGGATTTCTGTTGTCCTTGCCTGTGAGAGCTGTCACTCTTGGAATCTCCACCGATTTCATTCCCAGCCGACTCTGAATCTAACCCTCTGTGTTCTCAGCATTCTGGGCATTCCTCACATCTGGACCCTACAGTTTCCCTTTGTCCCATCTGGAGCCTTCTTAATGTCCATGCCCATGTCCATTCAGCGCATGCCTCACCCCAGCAAAGGTCTGAGATCCAGTTTTAATTTCTCAGAGACAATTTAAAAAACAAAGCAATGTTTCTCCTATGTGTAAACAACAGCATTTTACATTTATAAAGGGCCTTTCATCCAACAGCCGTCACAAACTACATGTGCACAGCACCACTGAAATGCAGCCACCTCTGGGCTGGAATGCCATAACGACCACGTTGCATGCTGTACAGAAGTAGTAGAAAGAGGATACTTGGGCTAAGGATGAGTACTCCTGAGGAATGTGTCTGAGCTCCTACTATCTCCAGAGAGCACCTCTATTTTTAAGGTCTTCTCTGAAATACCTTCCCCAGCACCCACCCACATTGTAAACAGCATGAGACTCCATTTCTCTATCTGAGAAGGATTAAGAGCTCAGTTGACTCTCCTGGGATTTGAACCTGTGGTTCCAGAGTGTTTGGGTATTTCAGATCTGATGCTAAGCCATCGCCTCTCATATGAGCTCACAGGAATGAGTGTGATAGAAGGAGCTAGTTAACATGGCCAAAAAGGCATGAATAAACAATTTCCAAAGCTGAAGGAATGTACCTGATACCAAAGCATCCCACAGTTTGCAGTCTGTTATAAAGTGTTCAGTGGTTTCTGTGGCTTAGTGGATTCAGGATTCAGGACTGGGACTCGGGAGGCTGGAATTCTCTTCCTGGTACACCACTGCCTTGCTTTGTGGCCTGAGGCAAGCCAGGTCAGCCTCGTGGTGCCTTCGAAGTGGATGTGTCTGAGAAAGGATAATAATGTGTACCCATCTTGGTACAGCATTTTGAGCTTTCTGCATGAAAAATAATATGCAAGTATTACTGTTAGTCTGGAGAAGAGAAGACTGAGAGGGGACATAACAGTTTTCAAGTACATAAAAGGTTGTTACAAGGAGGAGGGAGAAAAATTGTTCTTCTTAACCTCTGAGGATAGGCCAAGAAGCAATGGGCTTAAATTGCAGCAAGGGAGGTTTAGGCTGAACATTAGCAAAAACTTCCTGTCAGGGTGGTTAAGCCTAGGGAGGTTGTGGAATCTCAGTCATTGGAGATTTTTAAGAGCAGGTTGGACAAACACCTGTCAGGGATGGTCTAGATAATACTTAGCCCTGCCATGAGTGCAGGGGACTGGACTAGACGACCTTGAGATCCCTTCCAGTCCTATGATTCTGTGAAGCATTATAATTGCATTAGAAAAGTATATACAAATCTGTGTTTGCACAGAACCTAGCAGGATGGGGGCTTGGGCTGTGACAGGGCTGCTAAGCAATACAGCAATAAAATAACTCTATTTACATGAACAGACTCTCCAGTTTCGACACCTGACGTTTTATCCCAGGTTAAACTAGAGGAGGGGTCGTGCAGCAGAGTTCAGCAAGAATTGGAAGAGCGAGAAATCCCTGCGGATCCCAGCCTGTGTGAGTTATAGAGTAATAGACTTTCGTAAACTGGGAGAGACGTTAAATGAGAGTGTCCAGCAAATCTGTTGTGGGTATCACACTGAGCAGGTGTGTGTGTGGGGGGAATAGTTAGCACTTCCACAGCTCTGCTTTTATCCATAGGGACTTGGAAAATGCCATTGTTCCCGTTTTACAGACTGGGAGACTGAAGCACAAACGTGACTTGCCCGAGGTCACGCAGAGTCAGTGATCAGAAGACTGGGGTCTCTGCCAGCTCCGAAATGTCAGCCCTGTGCCTTAGCCTGACCAGGGCCGGCTCTAACTTTTTTGCTGCCCCAAGCAGCAAAAAAAAGCGCCGCCCCCCGAGCCCCCCGCCGCGCCACCCCCCCCGAGCACCGCGCCCCGCGCCGCCCCCCCCGCCGAGCGCCATGCCGCCGGAGCCCGCCCCCCCCGCCGAGCGCCGCTGGAAACCCCCCCCCCGAGCGCCGCGCCCCGCGCCGCCCCCCGCTGAGCACCGCCGGAACCGCCCCCCCCCCCCGAGCGCCGCGCCGCCGGAGCCCGCCCGCCCCCGCCAAGCGCCGCGACGCCGGAGCCCGCCCCCCCCGCCGAGCGCCGCGCTGCCGGAGCCCGCCCCCCCCGCAGAATGCCGCGCCGCGCTCCCCCCACCGCCCCTTACCAGGTGCCGCCCCAAGCATGTGCTTGGTTGCCTGGTGCCTGGAGCCGGCCCTGAGCCTGACCCATGTGACGTTATTGAGCAGTGCTGGGCTCTGGACTGGAGAAGGGGAATATTGAAACTGTCACTGTAGTATATCTGCTGCCCCTGTGAATCTGGCTGGTTGGGTAATTCAGCATGCGTTCGGGTTAGGGCCAGCAGGTCATGGCGGCGTTGGTCCAGCTGCCAGCCCAAGCCCCTGGAGTAACTTCATTAGCTGTCAGGAAGTAGGAAGCTCTTGTATTTGCTATGCCCAGCGCAGGGGACATGATCACATGTATTAAGCGAATACATTCCCAGTGGTTTCTTATGGCCCAAGTAGATGAAATGGGGGGAAATAAAACCAGTGCTGGATTCTGTTCTATTTTGTTGCAGCAGGTGATGGGCTTGTGATCAAAACGGAGGAGGGGACTGTCAGGGAAGGCCACAACAGCCCAGAGCCACGTGGAGTGCAACTGGGGACGTGCAGAGAGAGCGAGGGGCAGGCTCTCGAGTGGGGAGCACCCTGTGAGAGTCTGCCTGGCCCGGTGATGCATCTGGGGAGCGATCTGGGGCAGCCCAACGAATGCAGGGAGGGCCGGAATGAAATCACTGAGCCCCAGCGCGTCGTCGCCATCTCCTGGCTCTGCCAGCCCGCGGAGAGGCCCTTTCATTGCCTGCAGTGTGGCAAGAGCTTCACCCGGAAAGACACCCTGCTGTCCCACCAGCGCACCCACACCGGGGAGCGGCCCTGCGCCCAGTGCGGGAAGACCTTTGCACAGCAGTCCAAGCTCAGCAGCCACCGCCGCACCCACACCGGCGAGCGGCCCTACGCCTGCAGCCAGTGCGCCAAGACCTTTGGCCGCAAGGAGCACTACACCCAGCACCAGAGGACCCACACAGAGGAGCGGCCCTTCATCTGCAGCCAGTGCGGGAAGAGCTTCCGCAGGTACTTCAACCTGACGGTGCACCAGCGCACCCACACTGGGGAGCGCCCCTACCCGTGCGTCCAGTGCGGCCGCCGCTTCAGCCGCAAGGAGCACTTCCTGCTGCACCAGCGCATCCACACCGGGGAGCGCCCCTACCAGTGCAGCCAGTGCAACAAAAGCTTCATCCACCAGTCGCGGCTCAACTACCACGCCCGCATCCACTCGGGGGAGCGGCCCTACGCCTGCGCCCAGTGTGCCAAGCGCTTTGCCGAACCCTCCAAGCTGGCGGTACATTGCCGTGTTCACACCGGCGAGCAGCCCTACTCCTGCCTCCAGTGCGGCAAGAGCTTCGGCCTGAAGAAAAGCCTCGTCGTCCACCAGCGGAGCCACGCTCAGGAGCGGCCCTACCAGTGCTCCGAGTGCGGTATCCACTTCATCTGCCAGTCCTACCTTGTCCGGCACCGGCTGGTCCACACCGGGGAGCGGCCCTACAAATGCACCGAGTGCGGCAAAAGCTACAGCCGCAAGGAGCACCTGCAGAACCATCGGCGTATCCACACCGGGGAGCGGCCCTTCCAGTGCACCGCTTGCGGGAAGAGCTTCATCCAGAAACATCACCTCCTGAAGCACCAGCGCATCCACACCGGGGAGCGCCCCTACCAGTGCGGGGAGTGCGGGAGGAGCTTCCGCTGCAAGGAGTCCCTGAAGGATCACGCCAGGGTTCACGGCACAGAGCTGGGTCACCTGCAGGCTGCACCCAGTCCCAGGCAGGTATTGAAGATGGGCACCATGGGGTGAGAATAAACACTGGTGCTGATGGCAGCCCAGTGAACAGGCATTGAGAACAGCAGCACGGCAACGCAACAGGCAACGGACAAGCCCCAAGCACCTGTCTGTCCCTACGCCCCAGGGGAAATTGCACAGTCCACGAGAGCCTGTGTGCGCTCCCGCCTGTCACAGCCGTGCGGCTTGACAAAGAGCACTAGCCGCGTGGGTGGGAGGGAGCGTGGCCGCGTCTTTAAACCAAAAAGCGAGAGCAGTCTTACCCACAGGCTGTTTGTGCAGAGGAAGTATTGGCCAAGGGAATGTGGGCTGTCAGGCTGCTTTTTTGATACAGGAAAACAACTCCTATTGCTTTACGTTTATAGTTGCACCCCCAGTATCTGAGGTTAGAATTGGGGGCCATAGTGTGAAAGCCACATCCCTAAAGATAACCATGCGGCGGGGTGAGGGAAACTGCTGTGGGGCATGAGGAAGACACGCGGAAGGGAAGAGTCAACAGTGTGCTTATGAGTCAACAGTGTGCTCTTGTTGCCAAGAAGGCTAACGGCATTTTGGGCTGTATAAGGAGGGGCATTGCCAGCAGATCGAGGAACGTGATCGTTCCCCTTTATTCGACATTGGCGAGGCCTCATCTGGAGTACTGTGTCCAGTTTTGGGCCCCACACTACAAGAAGGATGTGGAAAAATTGGAAAGAGTCCAGCGGAGGGCAACAAAAATGATTAGGGGGCTGGAGCACATGACTTATGAGGAGAGGCTGAGGGAACTGGGATTGTTTAGTCTGCAGAAGAGAAGAATGAGGGGGGATTTGATAGCAGCCTTCAACTACCTGAGGGGGGGTTCCAGAGAGGATGGAGCTCAGCTGTTCTCAATGGTGGCAGATGACAGAACAAGGAACAATGGTCTCAAGTTGCAGTGGGGGAGGTCTAGGTTGGATATTAGGAAACACTATTTCACTAGGAGGGTGGTGAAGCACTGAAATGCGTTACCTAGGGAGGTGGTGGAGTCTCCTTCCTTGGAGGTTTTTAAGGCCCGGCTTGACAAAGCCCTGGCTGGGATGATTTAGTTGGGAATTGGTCCTGCTTTGAGCAGGGGATTGGACTAGATGACCTCCTGAGGTCCCTTCCAACCCTGATATTCTATGATTCTATGATTCTAAGAGAGATTGAGGCACTCATCGAATGAGTGGGGCCAAATGAATCAGTAAATGGCGGTGTAAGTTGTATGTTCCAGGCCTGGTGAGCCCATGAGTTGCTCGTAAGAGATAAGATGCCAGCAGTCAGTGATTAGCAAGTGGGGGTAACTGGCAAAATGGTGTACTTTGCAAGTAATGTTGGGGTTTCCCCTGCAATACAGCCTGAGTGGAGATCTTGGCAGGTAAAAACCCTTTCAAGTTACCTTTTAAAACTGTGTCTATGTAACTTCAAGCCTGGCCATGTGTTCTCTTAATGGGCTGGGATCTCAAACCCTGTAGTTTTTATTTAATAATAATAATAATACTTTAATACGTTTAAATTGGGAAACGCCCCTAATCACAGCCAAAAAACGGTGCCTGAGCTCACAGCCTGTCTATGGAGAAAGCTGTATATAAAACAAGAATAAGGTTTGAAATTTGTATCTACCTTGACACTAGCATGAAAGGCAAGAAAAAGAAAAAGCCCTATCACTACAAATTCTGGGATTCTGCTGTTCCTACTAACCTTGTGACTGCTGGAGAACATGCTCACCTGCTCCGGAGCCAGCGGTTCTGGTCATCTATTTGCAGAAACGGTATCTTTCTTTCTCTCTGGTTTTAAAAAGTGGTGTGTTGTTACCATATGGCTTAACGTGTACGGTATGTGTGTGATCTAGAATGATATAATTACCTGTATGTATGTGTTAAAAATAGTTTTCTAATAATGTTCTTTCACCTTAATAATAAAAATTATTTTTAGCAAAGCAGTTCTGTTCCAGCATTTGGGTCTTCAGCCTCTAGATGGCGCTGTTGGTGCTCAAGTTCTGTGATGAATATTTTTGCTTTGCTCCATCTGAGCAGTGGGGGGCCCAACTGAGCTTTGATAGGTGGGGTCAGAGCACACGACTGGGAGCAGGGAATTCCTGTCCTAGTGCGGACTCGTTCCCTCTGTGACTTTGGGCAAATCACTTCTCTCTCTCTCTCTCTCTCTCTCTCTCTCTGTTTCCCAGTGGTTAAAATGAGGATTAGTTCCTGGCCTACTGTGAGGGTTGGTTTGTTAGTGGAGGCGCTCGACAGCCGTGGTTCTCAACTAGGGGTATGCGTAGCCCTGGGGGGACGCAGAGGTCTTCCAGGGGGTACCTCAACTCATCTAGGGATTTGCCTGGTTTTACAGCAGGTTACATAAAAAGCACTAGTGAAGTCAGTACAAACTAAAACTTCATACAGACAATGGCTAAGTACAATATTTATATTCCAATTGATTTATTTTATAATTATATGGTGAAAATAAGATAGTCAACAATTTTTCAGTAATGCGCTGTGACACTTTTGTGTTTTTATGTCTGATTTTGTAAGCAAGTGCTTTTTAAGTGAGGTGAAACTTGGGGTACACAAGCCAAATCCAATCCATGCAACAAATCTCGATGCCAATTCTGCCCACATATCTACACCAGCAACACCATCACAGGATCTAACGAGATCAGCTACAACATCACCGGTTCATTCACCTGCACGTCCACCAATGTTATATACACCATCATGTGCCAGCAATGCCCCTCTGTTATGTACATTGGCCAAACTGGACAGTCCCTACATAAAAGGATAAATGGACACAAGTCAGATATCAGGAATGGCAATATACAAAAACCTGTAGGAGAACACTTCAGCCTCCCTGGCCACACAATAGCAGATGTAAAGGTAGCCATCCTGCAGCAAAAAAACTTCAGGACCAGACTCCAAAGAGAAACTGCTGAGTTTCAGTTCATTTGCAAATTTGACACCATCAGCTCAGGATTAAACAAAGACTGTGAATGGCTAGCCAACTACAGAAGCAGTTTCTCCTCCCTTGGTGTTCACACCTCAACTGCTAGCAGAGCACCTCACCCTCCCTGATTGAACTAACCTCGTTATCTCCAGACTGATTCTTGCCTGCATATTTATACCTGCCTCTCGCGATTTCCATTACATGTGTCTGACGAAGTGGGTATTCACCCACGAAAGCTTATGCTCCAATACATCTGTTAGTCTTAAAGGTGCCACAGGACTCTCTGTTGCTTTAAGCCAGATCCGACTCCTGAAAGGGGTCCAGTAGAATGGAAAGGTTGAGAGCCACTGCTCTAGAGCAACTGAGTAGTAAAATGATCCATCCCTGGAGGGCTGAGCACACTGACAGTTCTAGTGAGGATTTGATTCTGATCTTGTGGGTCTTAGGCCAGTGTAGTTTCACTGATTTCGGTGACTGACACTGGTATAAGAGACGGGGATCAGGCCATCAGCTTTTATAGAGCTCTTTGCATGTTGAAAGCACTGTACAGACGCTGAGCTAATTCATCCTTGGGTCACTCCTGGAAGGTAGGTGGCTGAGTATCATTATCCTCATTTTACAGATGGGTAAACTGAAGCATGGGGATGCTGTGACTGGCCTAAGTGAATCAGTGGAAAAGCCAGGATTCTCCCTCCCAACATTTCCATGGAACAGAGACTTTCTTCTGAGGCAAATACTGGCCGTCTCTCACTCTGTCACCCCAGTGTGACTCCACTGGGTGAATTACACCAGCATAGCCTGTGAGGGGGTGTTGAATCAGGTCCACTAGCTACACACCACTATTCTGTACAGAGTGGGAAACTGAGGCACGGGTATCTCCTCTGGCTAGGGATTTATACCACCCTCAACCTCAGGTATCCTAGCACCTGCGGTTGGTGATTTGCCTGCTCCTGTTTTCCTCAGAAAGCTCTGCTGTGAGAATGGGGAGCATCCCCCTTTCCCCTCCTCCCTCCGGGGCTATGGTGGCTTAGGGCTGCAAGAGCGAAATAGAATACGTGACAGAACAGTGAGTTATTCCCCGATTGCCAGTTGTGTCAGTGACTCAGTCCAGACCGTTTATAACGGGAGCTGGGGATTGCTGGACAGCCCCCTCATGGTCAGATAAGTGTATTTGAATACATGGTTGACGCCGGTCTCCAAAGGTATGTCTACACTGCAATAAAACAGGCTGGCCCGTGTCAGCTGACTCGGGCTTGGGAGGCTATAAAATTGACATGTAGTCAGCTGGGCTCCGGGACCCTGTGAGGGGTGGGGGTCCCAGAGCCCAGTCAGCTGATGTGGACCAGCCCAGGGCATTTTATTGCAGTGGAGATGTACCCTGAGGGTCTGATCCTGCAAAGAGCTGACTGCCCCCAACTCAGCAGGAGTTGCCATGAGCACTGATGGGAGCTGGATCAAAGCTTGGCCCCAAATGTCAGTTATTTGTGTATATATTTATTTGCCTTCTCCTTGTTGAACCTTTCTTCAGGGGCTCCACTTTTCTCTGCAGCCCCAGGGGCTAGAAACCCCACCGTTTCTTTTTCAATGAAAACAGAGGGACGGCAGGAGCTGGGGCTTTAAGAAGAGCACCCCAGGCTGGGGCTAAAATCGGGGCTGACCAGACAGCAAGTGAGAAAAATCAGGCCGGGGTGGAGGGTAATAGGAGCCTATATAAGAAAAAGCCCCAAATCTCGGGCCTGTCCCTATAACATCAGGTCCCCCCTAGCTGCCAGCAGGGACAGGGTCTCTGCCCAGAAGGGGGTAAGCGGGTGTGCTCTGACCCCTGAGCGAGGACGTGCGCGGCGCTGCTGTGACTCTGTTGGTCCCAGGAGAGCGGAGGGAGCCCAGGCTGGAGTCCCCGCAGGGCGCTGGTGTGGCCAGGCAAGTCCCCTGCTTGTCCCTCGCCCCAGCGGATCAAGGACAAGCCCTTGTCCCCGTGTATGGCCCGGCCCCGGTCCGAGGAGGCCCCGGCGGCGGCGGGCTCGGAGCTCGCTGCGCCCGTGCCCGGTAGGCGGCACTGCTCGGGCTCGCCGCCCCTGGCGCGCCGGCCGCCCGCGCTCTTCGCAGGACCAACGAGGCGGCGGCGGCGGCCTCCCTCCCTCCCAGGCTGCACTCGGGCCGCTCCCTCCCCAGCATGGCAGCGGGACCCAGCCCACGCCCCTAGCGAGCCCCGGCCCGGGCCGCTTCCCCCGAGAGCCACCCAGCGCGGGGCCATGGCCGAGTGGGCCCCCGCCCAGGTAAGGGCCCCGCGGGGAGCGGGGCTATGCTGCCCCCAGCCGCGGGGACCGGCCCGTGCCGCGGGTCCGGCCCGGGGGCTCGGGGCTCCTGGCAGGACAGGCTGGCCCCGGGGGGGCTGCGAGTCGTCCCCCGCCGCATCGCCTCCCAAGCATTGCCCGAGAGAATAATTTCTCCCGTCCCGGCCCTCCTGGGCCATCCCAACCCCCCCGCTCCCCACAGCCGCAGCACCGCCGAGATGCAGCCACCTCTGGGGGGCAGGACAGCAGCGCAGGGCCCCCGCAGCGTGCGGGGATGTCTGAGCAGGGGCCGTGGGGTGAGGCCTTTGGGCTTGGGAAGTGCCCTGCCCTCCTTATTGTCCACACGGAACAGCGGGCGTGAGGGGACTGACTCGACCCTGCTGGGATTTGAACCTTTGGATTCAGGGTAGCTGGGGACTTAGGACTGGGAAAGGGACACTGGGGCTTCAGGGTGGCAGGAAAGTTGTTAGCTGAGCTGAGGAATCATCAGCGTTACAGACTCTTGCCCAGTCGGCTCATTCCCTGAAGCATTTCTACATTGCCAACCTTATCGGGAGGCGTTTATGATTCATGGGAATGTCCAGTCCTTTGTTCATCCTTATGGAGCTCTTGGCTTCACACACATGTTGTGGCAGTGAGTTCCACCGGCTTACACAATTTTGCTTGCTTAAAATAATGTACTTTTCACTTTAATTGACAAGCCCCTTGTTCTTCTGCTCTGAGAGAAGGTGAATAGAGGCTCCTGACTGTCTCTAGACCATTCGCTATTCTGTAGACCTGTGTCATCTCCCGCTCTGTCTATACTAAGCAGCCCCAAGCGTTTCAATCTCTTCCCATAAGGAAGTCTTTTTCAGGCCTCTAATCGTTTGTTGTCCATCTCTAATCCCCTTCTGCTCTGCTTATTCTCGCTGAGAAAGAGTGACCAGAACTGACCCCAGGAGTCCAGCTGTGGGGGTCCCATTGACTAGTATGATGGTGTAAAAACTAGAGCTGTCAGAAAACACAAATTCAATTTTGCAAAAAAAATTTGAGATTTCAGAATTTATTTTCATTCTGCATCAGAAGGAAACCGGGACCTTTTAAAATTTTCCATGAAAAAACATGAATGAGAGATTCCCTCTAGAATAGCCAATAGCCCAGTGGTGGGATGTCAGAGACCCCAGTTCAAATCCCTATTCTAACCATTGGGGTGAGATGCTCTCTGGTTTTGACCAGAAATTCCATCCTAGACCCGGGAAAGCTTCTGGACAAAAGTTTCCTCAAAACTGATCCATTTCTGTGAAAAACTTCAGGTTAGACAAATCAGCATTTTCCAGCGGGGGGGAAAAGTTTGTTGAAAAATTCCCAGCCCACTAGAACAATAACCTGCTCAGTATTGTTTTCTGTCCTGCTCCTCATGCATCTGACATTTTGTTTGCTTTTTCTGACCACAGCTACATGTTGATTTGCTAGACTGAAGTTTGAATTTCACACAGCGTGCTCGGGAAGCTCAAAATACATCCCCCACAACGTGGGTTACGTTGTGTTTGTCAACAAGGAATTTCATCTGCCCTTGTGCTGCCCATTCGTCTAGCCTGGAAAGGTCCCTCTTGAGTCTTCTTTAGTCCTGACTAACCTGAATTTCTTTTGCCATCATCAGACCTTTGCCCCCTTCTTCCCAGTTAGTAAATAGCTTAGTCACTGATCCTAGTGCAGATCTGTGGGGCACCTCACTCTTCACCATTTGCCCTGATGGAAAATTAGCCATTCATTCCTAGTGGCCATGAAAGGTCAGCCCAAAGCCAGTTAGAGTCCATAGACTATGGCTTCTACTTTTCTGCTAAACTCTTTTGATCTGCGTTGCCCTCATCCTCCCAGCCTGCACCCTCTTCATTTGATTAGTCCGTCTGTTGTGTCCTGTCTCTGACCTGTAGATTATGAGCTCTCTGGAGCAAAGTGTCTAATTTTTCTGTGCAGCATCTCCCGCTACAGAGCCTTGATCCTCGGTTAGGCTTCCTAACTCCTGCTGTGATAACAATGCATGGAAAGACTCCCATTGGTTTCAGTCGGCTTTGGATCAGGTCCTAACTGGTGTTACTGGGAGCAAATGACTATTCCAGCTACCCCACCGATGAGCATGGTATAAATACCTAGATAGACTCCACTGAAAGAACTGAGCGCAGGACAGTGCGCGGGTGACAATGTAACATCAGGGAGGTGTTTTGTTTGGATGTCTCTCAAGTGCTGTGTGCTTTGTTTGTTGTGACTGAAGCTAATTTCTGTTGTCTCCCCTGCACATGCTCCCTTCCTCCCTTGGCCGTGCTTCTCATCTATCGCGTTCTCTTCTCCCCACGCTTGCCTGGCCTGGCCTGACTGGACATTCCTCTGCAGGTTAGAACGTTGCTGTGGGAGGAGGAATTAGCTACAATGAGAACTGACCTAGTTTGCCTCTTTTCCTTTTGGCCTGTGGATTTTTGCCAGTCTCTGCCCCTTCTTTCCAGGTGGGATTGGAAGCCCAAGTAGTGAAGTACAGTGAGGGGGAAAGGATGGCCTTACATTTCTAGATTGGCTGGAAACAGGATGCCCTGGAATTCACAGCTGAGCGATTGAGTTCCTTATTGATCCAGGCCAATTCCCAGCCAGTGAGCTTCAGACAAACCTTGGGGCGTTTGGCTCCTGATCCGCATCCTCCCTGTTCCTTTAGCGTTTTGCCACTGAATAAACACGACTTCAGCCCTTGTCGATCTCTCTCCCTGCAAACAGATTCAGGAATGGAACGTCGAGGCGCAACATCTGCTGCCTTTGCAGCCGCCCCTTGTCCCCGAGCGCGCTCACATGAGAGAAGCACAGCTCCACACGGCAGAGGCCTCTCTCTGGACTGTGGTGGCTACAGTGCAGGCCATGGAGCGGAAGATCGATCTGCTGGCCACGCGCCTGCTGAGCCTGGAGGGGAGATCTGGGACGGCCGAGAAGAAATTAATAGACTGTGAAAAAACAGCAATGGAGTTCAATAACCAGCTGGAGAGTAAGTGGGCCGTGCTGGGAACTCTGATCCAGGAGTACGGGCTGCTGCAGAGGAGGCTGGAGAACATGGAGAACCTGCTGAAGAACAGGAACTTCTGGGTCCTGAGACTCCCCCCAGGCACTAAAGGGGAGGTCCCCAAGGTAACGCTATCCCAGCTAGTGCTGAGAAGCACGTGTTGAAATGTTCTGTACTATCCCCATGATGTGTAGGGCCTTGTGTTTACTGCTATGGAAGGGCTTGGAAGGAGGAGGAGTGGGAAGGCTGGACAGTACGGTGGGTCAGTGTAACTCCGCTTTCTTTCCTGTGAATCTTTGCATGAATCGGACGTTGGGGGAAGGTGTTGGCTGGGTGGCACTGGAGACCGAAGTCTTCCTGTGTCTGAGAGCAGTGGGCAGCACTCCGAGCTTCCCTCCGCTGCCTCACAGCAACCCTCTCCTGGAAGAGCCGTTGAACTAGGGCAGTTCAGTCTCCATGGCCCATTCGGTCGTTGGCCTGTTTGCTGAGACTGCCAACAAAGGGGTCAGTTGGCACCAAAAGGGATGTGTGGACACTGTTCCCTGGGCGTTGGACTGAGACTGCCAGTTTACACAGGTAGATTTGTAGGGCCCATTGCGATTGTCTGGTCTGAACTCCTGCCTAACGCAGGCCAGTACTACTGACCTCCCACACGCTTGTGATTGCAGATGCCGGTGACGTTCGTCGACGTGGCTGTCTATTTCTCCGCGGAGGAGTGGAAGAATTTGGAAGACTGGCAGAAGGAGCTGTACAATAACCTGGTGAAGGAGAACTATGAATCTTTGAGCTCGCTGGGTAAACATGCGTTTTCACGTGCTTACCGGATGGTGTGTGTGACATCTGTGGCAGCCCCAGCCCCTGCTCCAGGCAAAACCCCAGGCCTTTTCATTTCAGCTGGAGCAGTGGCTATACCCTCCCGAAGGCTAGAAATTAGACCTCAAATCCACACGTCCCCCAATTTAATGGGAGAGACTCACCTACCCTGTCGTGGGTCCAATCCGTCCGTCTCCAGGGTTTGTTATATCTGGAGTCGCGCTTGCCAACATCAGGGCTAAAATTGGCCCAATGCTGATCTTTACTTGTGCAGGTTCAGCATGGCCCTGGTGAAAAATCTGCTTCGTTAATGCGGAGCCAGGTGAGTAAATGGTACAGGTGGGTGTTGCTTGCCCTGCCGTAGGCTGGTTTAAGCTTCTGTAGTTTTTTGAATAGGTGAGCGGTTTACCATTGGTACTTTGTGAGCTTCTCTCCATATGGAGATCTCTGAATTCAGAGCACAGCTCACCTTCCGCTGAATGCTTTACCTTCCCACAGGCTCTTTGTCAATAGCTTTTGCTGCAAAGTTTCCCCCCGTCCCCTCCAGTGACGAGAGGGGGCTGGCTTGAAATAAATGAAAGGTCTCTAACAATCGCACGCTGTGAAATGAACCATTGGGTTCCCCCGATATCTTTTCTGTGAACAGACCGGACCCGTTCCAAAGCGGACCCCGAGCCCCGGATTGAACGAGGGGAAGAGGCTTGTGTCCAAGAGCAGCAGGACTTAAAGGAGAGAGAAATCCCTCCAGAGCCCTGCACAGGTGAGGAATGAGATTCAAGCAAATCCGAGGCAGGGAGTGGAATGCGAATTGCAGCTGATGTGGCCGTATCCCGTTCATGGTATCGCTCAGGGTTTTCCTCCAGTCCTGACTTCTTCCGCTTCGGCTCTTTTTGGTCTTCTAACCATTCAGGACATCTGCCCGTTGGTGTACCCTTTTACTTGGCGACGCTCCTCTGCCTCTCACGGCTCGCTCCGTATCTCTGGCGATGGCTGTACCTTGGGCGCTAGACCACTTCTCTTAAGGCTTAACTCCTGCTCCGCTTCGCTTGGGGATGTTGTGAAGGCAAAAGTGTAACTGGGTTCAGAAAAGAACTGGATACATTCCTGGAGGACAGGTCTGTCAATGGCCATTAGCCAGGAGGGTCAGGGACGCAGCCCTATGATCTGGGTGTCACTAAACTTCTGGCTGTCAGAAGTTGAGCGTGGAAGACAGGTGGATCATTCCTTGATTGCCTTGTTCTGTTCACTGCCCCTGAAGCTCTGGTACTGGCCACTGTTGGAGGCAGGACGCTGGGCTAGATGGGCCATTGGTCTGACCCAGTACATCAGCTCTTACATACTGGGAAAGCAGTGAATTCTAGCTGGTGTGCGTTGAGGTCGGAGTGAGGACTCCTGGGTTCTGCTCCTAATTTTGCCACTGACTTGCTGTGGGATATTGAGCAAGTCACTTAGGCTCATATTTTCAAAAGTGGCCTGATTTTGGGGGTTCCCATTTTTTAGTGCCCAGCTTGAGACCCCTCAGACCTGGTTTTTCAGCGATGCCGATCACCTGGAGCTCCCATTGACTTCAGATTAATGGATGCTCAGCACCTGGATAATTAGTTAGTTTAAAGTTAGGTCCCAATTGGAAAGTATAGGCGTACCCGCTCCGTGCCTCAGTTTCCCCAGCTGTGGAAGTGATCAATGCTTAATACTGAACTACCTCACAGGGCGATTTTGGAGCTTAATGAATTAATATTTCTAAAGCACCTCAGCAGGTCCCGTGTTCCAAATAGCTAATGTGAAACAGAATCCAGGAGCAGACTGGAACTCAGGAAGGTTTCACTCTCTGTTGTTATATATATTTACATAAGAACGGCCATACTGGGTCAGACCAATGGTCCATGTAGCCCAGTCTCCTGTCTCTGACAGTGGCCAGTGTTAGATGCTTCAGAGGCAATGAACAAAGCAGGCAATCATCGAGTGATCCATCCTTTATCGTCCAGTCCCAGCTTCTAGCAGCCAAAGGCTTAGGGACACCCAGAGCATGGGGTTGTGCCCCCTGATCATCTTGTAATAGCCATTGATGGACCTATCCTCAATCAACGTATCTAATTCTTTTTTTAATCCAGTTATAATTTTTACCTTCCCAACATCCCCCGGCAATGCTTTCCATGGGTTGACTGTGCGTTGTGTGAAGAAATACTTCCTTTTGTTTGTTTTAAACCTGCTGCCTGTTAATTTATCGGGTGACCTCTAATTCTTGTGATATGTGAAGGGGTAAATAACGCTTCCCTAGTCGCTTTCTCCACACCGGTCATCGATGTTCTAGATGTCTGTCATATCCTCCCTTAGTCGTCTCTTCTCTAAGCTGAACAGTCCCAGGCTTTTTAGTCTCTCCTATGGAAGCTGTTCCAGACCCCTAATAATGTTTGTTGCCCTTTTCTGTCCTTTTTCCAATTCTAATGCACCTTGTTTGAGATGGGGCGACCAGAACTGCACCCTGTATTCAGTTCATATTTGGTCACTTTTTTTGAGGCCTCCTGGAGAAAAGGGACTTTTAGGGCACGTCTACACTGCAATAAAACACTGTCAGCTGGCCTGGGCTGCAGGGCTATCAAACTGTAGTGTAGACATTTGGGCTCGGGTTGCAGCCTGGGCTCTGGGACCCTGGGAGGGAGAGGATCCCGGAGCCCGGGCCCTAGCCCAAGTCAGCTGACATGAGCCAGCTGCATGTGTGTTACTGCAGAGTAGACATACTCTTAGGAAGGGATTCACCCCGACTGTAATGTTCCCGCTGATGTCACTTCCACGCACAGCAAGGTGATATGCCGTGTAGTGTATTCACCCCTCGGCCAAGCCCCTTGCTAGCACGTTCGTGTCTATTCAGAACACGCCCCCTCTGGTGGGCGAAACGGCATTGCTTTGAGATGGGTGTGAACGGTTCAGCGGCTGATACACGAACGGCTTCTAATTCTCTGTCCCTCGAACAGAATCCCTGATGTCAACGCCCGACATTCTGTCCCGGATCAAACAAGAGGAGGGGCCTTTTGTCGGGGAGCAGCAGTTCTCGGAGGAGAGAGGAATTCCCGCGGACCCCTGCGCAGGTGACTAATCGATTTGAACAACTTGCAAATGACAAGTGCGGCAAAGAGCAGGAAATTGAGCGTAGCTTCCTCTCAGAAGTCTGCTAGTTCTGTAGCTTTGCTCGTCCAGTTCATGGGTCTTGTCCTGCCTGCCACTGACTTGTTGTACGACCATGGGCAAGTCACTTGAGGCCCAAATTTAGCAGCCTCTGATTTTTTTGGGGAGGGGAGACCTCCATTTCCTCCTAGATGCCAACTTCTTCTGATTCTAATCCCTCCTTTTTGTGAGCAGTCCCCTCCAGGGCACAGTACAGACCGGAATTGCCTCGTGCACCTGTTTGCATCCCTTCTGGCTGCCCCCAACGCAGAGACCGCCCATCAGTTTGAGAGCAGAGTGTTCCGTGGGTAATAGAACATAATGTGTTTTCATTTTCTCCCTCAGGAGCAGACGCTCTGATTTCTGCCCATGACTTTTTATCCTGGATTAAACAAGAGGAAGAGCCCTGTGTCCGGGATTCGTGGGAGTTGGCTGAAAGAGAGATCCTCACTGGCCCTGGCCCAGGTGAGCAATGGCTTAAAAGCAGCCAGAACCAGTGAGTAAAGCGCAGAAGTCAGCAGTCCGGCTGCCCTGTGGGAGCTCTGCGGAGGGGAAGGTTTGTCCTGTCTTCGTGGCAGACACCAGTTCGTAGATTTTAAGGCCGGAAGGGACTAGTGTGATCGGGTCGTCTGATCTCGTGTATAAGGCTGGCCAAAGAATCTCCCTCCGAGTGATCCCTGCAGAAGCTTCCTGATAGGTCTAGCGCTGGGCAGCTTCTCTCTTCCTTCGGTCACACGGCCTCTCGCAGAGTCTTCAGCTGCCTTGGCTGAAGCGGCGTCAGGCTGGGTCTACATTGGAATGTTCTGCGGGCATAGCTGTGTTGGTGAGACGTGTGAAAAATCCCCTCCACACACACAACCAACAGAGCTGTGCCATCGAAAGCCCCAGTGTAGACACGGTTAGGCCAACAAAAAGTCTCTTTGCTGGCATAGCTCATGTCGTTTGGGGAACGGGTCTCAGCACTACTGGCAGAAGGACTCTTGCTGGTATAAGCTACATCTCCACGAAGAGGGTTTGCTGGTTGAGCCGGACAGGAATCCTTTCCTAGCGCAGTGACAGACTCCAGGAGCTCAGTGGGGTTAGCTCAACAAAGAGGAGGTGAAGGGGTGACTTGATGACAGTCTGTAAGTACCTACCTGGGGAACAATATTCAGACTAGCAGCGACAGCAGGTCTAACACGACCCAATGGCTGGAAGCTGAAACTAGACCAGTTCAGACAGGCAACAAGGTGCAGTTTTTAACAGTGAGGGTCGTTAACCGTGGGAACGTTTTACCAGGGGCTGTGGTGGGTTCTCCAGCACTGGCCATTTTTAAATCAAGACGGGATGTTTTTCAAAAAAGAAAATCTGCTCTAGGGTTTATTTGGGGGCAGGTCTCTGTTATACCAGAGGTCAGACTGGCTGATCCCAGTGGTCCCTTCTGGTCTCATGCAGACCAGGCCTTCGTCTCCTCTGTAAACGGGGATGCTGCCCAGTGTTCCCTCTAGTTTTTTATGTCCATGTGCGGAATGAATTTTGTTATGTGCACCAGTATGGAGGTTGTGTGTGACACATCACCTTCATATCAGTGTACATAACAAAATCCATGTGGTGGGGATGGGGCCGAAGGGTTTGGAGTGTGTGGGGGGCGGGGGACGGGGGGGCGCTCAGGGCTGGGGCAGAGGGTTGGGGTGCAGGGGTGTGAGGGCTCCGGCTGGGGGGGTGGGCTCTGGGGTGGGGCTAGGGATGAGGGGCTCAGGGCTGGGGCAGAGGGTTGGGGTGCAGGCTCTGGGGTGGGACCAGGGATCAGGGGTTTGGGGGTGCAGGCTGTCCTGGGGCTGCGGTGGGGAAGGAGGACTCTTCCTCTCCCCCTCTTTCCCCCCCCCCCAGCCCTCTCTCACCACAGCAGCTTGGGGCCGGGGGAGAGGCACCTCTCCCTGGGGCAGCTCCAGCGGGGCTGAGCTGGGCTGAGGGAGGGGCTCCTCTCCCCCGGCAGCGGCAAGTCCGGGGCAGGTCTGTGCTGGGGCAGAGGCACCTCTCCCCGCCACAGCCTTGAGCCCCTGCGTGGGGCTTAATAGGCAACTGCGCGGCCACGCAACTTAGAGAGAACTTAGATGCTGCCTCCTCTCCTACGCCCGGTCCTAGATGGCCCAGAGCTGATCCCTGCGCAGAGCGCATGCATGGGGCCTAGGGGGGAACTTCCCCCGCTGTTCAGTCCCAGGGCAGGGTTGTGCGGCTCAGGTGGTTAGAGCCTCAGGGATTGTAGCCTTGGAGTCTCGTGGTACATTCCCCCACCTCCCAGCACCCATTCAGCTCCATGTGTGCCCAAACCTTGGGAGACGGCTGCTCCCAGCTAGGAATAGGCACCCAGCTGGGAAGTGTTGGCTTTAGCCTGTGACTGGTTAACATGCTCAGCTGTGAAAATACAACTTTGGGATGGTTTGTTTTCGTGGCTGAGTGGCTGGTTGGTGTTTGCAGTGATGAGCTCCTTTGGGTGTTGGTAGCACCTGGAGGCTCTAACTGAGATTGTGCTGGGTGCTGCACGGCCCCGCAGCGAGAGACGGCCCCGCCACCAGAACTCATGAGCGCCATAGACCAGACCGAGAAAATCCCCATTGCACAGATGAGGAACTGAGCCTCGGAGAGACGAATGCCTTGGCCGAGGTGGATGTGACCGAGCTGGGAATGAAACCCAGATCTCCCGAGTGCCAGCCCGGTGCCTGTTCGACCGAGATCTTAGTAATCTGCTTAGAGTGGACAATTGGCGCACACAAGCCCTTCCCAAGCCAGAAACCTTTATTCGCGCTCCACTGTCTGATCGCCACGTGACGGAGGGTCGTCACGCCGCTTAAAGCATGACTGGAAGGCGCTCAGATGCTGTAGCGATGAGGATGGTGTAAGGACCTGCCCAGAACAGAGTAGAACTGGGACAAAAGATGCTCTCGAGGGAGGGAGTTGGGACTCCTGGGTTCTCTCCTGGCAGGAAGTCGGGAGGGAGTGTACTGTAGGTGTTACGAGCTGGGACCCAGCTCTCCTGGGCTGTTCAGAGATTGTGAGGCCAGTAGGGACCGTTAGCTCATCGGGCCGGAGGCGAAGTGGTTAATGTTTGCTGAGTTTTTTGAGCTCCTCGGTTGGGAGGTGTGCTAGGAGGGGCCAGTACTGTTCTGACACATTCAAACAAACAGGGATTTTTGCCCCGCTGCCCTGGCCCTGGCCCTGCGAGGACGTGTCGGGAATGATCTGCAAAGCCCTGTTTCCTACGTGGCTGGGACCAGAGAGTGCTTTGGGTGGCGGTCACCCAATTCTCTCTGGATGAAATCCACCCCTGGGCCAGGGAGTGGATTGGGTCAATGGGACTTAAATGGTGCTCAGACCTGGTACTGACTCCCTGTCCCTCTCTCCCGGGGCTGGGGCTGGCCTTCTGCAGACAGCTGGATGTAACCGAGAGAGCTCAAACCCTTCTCACCGCCGGTCTCCATCCCAGGTTCATCCTAGCCCAGGCCACTGAGACCCTCGGCTCCGTGGGACCGTGCTGTGGATCGGGGCCCTTTCCCCCAAAGAGCCAGGGATGAGATTCTCTTTCTTTCTTCCGGCAGGCGACGGGCTCATGGTGAAGTCGGAGGAGCAGCGTCACCGCCAGGCAGGCCCGGAAGAGCTGGGGTTGCTGGGGGGCTCTGGGGCGCCGCTCTACCAGGCCCCGGCCTACGGGAGCCAGCGTGGCTCGGTGACGCAGCAAGCCGACCCTGGCGAGAACAGACTGGGTAAATCCTTCCGCTCGGACGCCAGCTTCGGCGAGTTACCAGGCACCTTGATCCCGCGGGGAGCCGGCGCGCTGGGGGAGGAGCGGCCGCATGGCTGCGCCGAGTGCGGGAAGAGCTTCAGCGTGAAGAAGAACCTGAAGATCCACCAGCGGAGCCATGCCAAGGAGCGGCCCTACGCCTGTGGGGAGTGCGGCAAGAGCTTCAACTGCCACTCGGGGCTGGTGCGGCACCAGATGATCCACCGCGGCGAGCGGCCCTACAAGTGCGAGGAGTGCGGGAAGTGCTACAGCCGCAAGGAGCACCTCCAGAACCACCAGCGGCTGCACACCGGCGAGCGGCCCTTCCAGTGCGCCGCCTGCGGGAAGAGCTTCATCCGCAAGCAGAACCTGCTAAAGCACCAGCGCATCCACACCGGGGAGCGGCCCTACCAGTGCGGGGAGTGCGGGAGGAGCTTCCGCTACAAGGAGTCCCTCAAGGACCATCAGCGGGTTCATGGCGCGGAGCTGGGGGCCCCCCCTGGGCTCCCGCCGGCCCTGGGCAGTGGGGACTAGATCCTGGGACTCCGTGGACTAGACCACATGGCAGCTCGGGACTGCGTCGTAACTGACCGCGAGTTAAATCCAAGGCAGCGAAGTGAAAACCAGTGCCAGAAATGAAGCTTTTACCAAATACGTCCGCGGGGCACGAGGCAGCCAGGGTGTCTGGCACGTCCTCGGAGGGACCCCCAGCACGTTTTTCATACCCATCTCCCATCCCCTGGACAAGCCCCTTCCACGCAACCTGCAGAGAGAGCCGGAAAGGCCGGTGCATGCGCCGAACGCTGCTCCCCGCCTCCTCCCGCGCTCAAAGAGCCGCCCCGTCCCTTCCCGTCCCCACTAACGTCCCGCTCCGGTTCTAAACCCCCCCATGGCCTCACTCCTGGGGCTCTTCTCTAGAACCCGCTTCCTTTCTCCCGCTCCACACCCACAGCGGCAAGATTGTGTGAGAGCCTTCTCCTCTGCAGCTCCTGCCCCCAGAGCCGCCTCTCCCCACATTTCTCCTCCCACTGGATGTAGATTGATTCTTTCTCACCCGTTGCTCTGTGTCCCGCCCCCTCCCCCCGTTGTTTTTACATTTTAATTTCATAAGCGTGCAGTTAAACTCTGTCAAGTGTTTGGCGGTGTAGTTTTATATGGCAGATGCAATGCAAAATAAAGTTGTGTTGGGCTGTTCCTGGTGTTGGATTGTTCCTACAGCTAACCCTACGCAGCCGGCCGGCCTCATGAAATTCTAGGGGAGACCATTGCCAAGAACGCAGCAATCCGTGGCCGCCTGGGTTTTTCCACTGCTGGTGGCCCACCAGGGCCAATGCACCGTGCCCGGATTCTCGTTTACGCTAAAGCTCTGCTAGCATGAAGGGGCCGGGAGAACTCCACCCACTTTCCAAGCTCCTCTATGCTGCTGGAGCGGGGGCAGGGCTTCTCATGTAAACGAGGATCGGGCCCCTTTTCTCCATCAGAACCTCCCTCCTGGCGGGTTTGCTCCTGCCCACGTTGGGTGCAGTGAGAGTGCCACTGGCGTCCGCGGGGGTGGGCTCGTCTGACGTGCGCCACGCTAGGACAGCCACCCCCCCCCCCGCTGGGTCCCCACGAGCTGCCCGCTGGGATCACCGGAGCTAGGGCCGCTACAGGCCAAATGAACCTGCCGCCAGGCAGAGGCACGTCCGAACCTGGCACGTGGAAGTGGCTGGTTCTGGCCCTGTCGGGTTGGGCTGATCAGCAGTGGTGTGATTAGAGTCCTCGCGTGTGTGCGGGGAGACGATGCTAACCAGGAACTGGGTATTGACCCAGCAACACGCTGCTCCTTTCCCCACGAGCTGGCAGCCCCTGAGCTCCTCTGTCGTTTCCTTATTTGTTAGCCCGGCGGGTGCGAGGAAACGCTCGGTACTCTCCAGTTAGGAGCCTCTTCGCCTGCACAGCCCAGTGAGTCCATAGGACTTCAGTGGTCCCTCATCCTGGCTTCTGCACGCACAGAGAGGTAGCGATGAGAGGAAGCCCCTGCTACTGCTAGCTGCCTGAGATGCATACTGCGGGGGAGGGGTTACCACCAATCTCCCATCCCCCCCGTGCCCAAGAGGTGGTCCAGAGTCTCCGTGGACCTGACCGGCTGACGTGTGTCTGACCTTGGTCTGCTCTGGTCTGTGATGGGCCTGCCACCGTGTTCTCCTGTTGGGTCCTTCTGGTGCAACTTGTCCCTACCCTAGTCCTCCCTGGCCTCAGTCACTGTCTGTCCTCAGTAGAGTCCTTTGGCCTCGGGCAATGACAGGTGCTTGGTTCCAAGTCCTCGTAAAGTGGCCAGTGACTGATGGTGAAATTTAACCGCCTCTGATGTCCTTTTCCAGATGGTGCTATTTGCAAACCGTACCTCCTGTCCTGGACGGAAGAACCGTGTGTCCGGGACCGGGGGGGCTTAGCAGAGCGCGAGATCCCCACGGGACTCGGGACAGGTCAGTAATCACCTACAGCAGCTGGAGCTGGAAAGAAAAACAGACCTAACCAAATCCTCGTAAGCTCTTCTGTAATGAGGAAGGCCGGTGCAGTGGTCAGTGGACTAGCCTATAACTCCGGAGATCTGAGTTCATTCCCTGCCTGCGTGAATCACGCTGTGCTGCGGTTCCCCATCTGCGTAACGAGGCTAACAGGGCTGCCTCTGTGTGAGGATAAACATGAAAGGTTGGGAGGTGCTTGGGGCCACAGGTGAAGTCAGTGTCCCCCCAAGCCAGCGGCTCATTGGGCTGAGGCAGTTAAGGCATGTCGGTTTCATAGCCAACAGTACACGAGGGAGCGCTGTGGTCAGCATCACACGCAGCCACCGGCGAGTGGCCTGAGCAAGGCGAAACCCACGCCCTTCAGGCTTGCAGTGGAGCACCTTAGCCACTCAGCCCCCGCCCTCGAACCCTGGCAGGGCCAGAGGTAGAAATGACGTTTGCCACAGAATTGCTCCAGAGTCTCATTGCTTCCCGTAGCAGCATCCACAAGGGGCTAGTGCTGACACAAGCCCTCCCCATAATGGACCATCACTCATGGCTTCCCACCAATCACAGCTGCTTTTTTTGACCTTTCGACGGGTCTCGAGGCCCCCTGGTTTCCTTTGGCTCCGGATCCCCAGGTGTGTCCGTTTAGCCCGCACCCCAGAGAGAACACTGCTGGGCGGAGCCCTGTTTCGGGAGCTGCTTTTCTGGTCTCCACGGGACACTTGGTAATGTTGTTCTCTCTCCCGCCAACAGAATCTCTCGTTTCCCCAGCTGGAGCTGTGGCCCGGCCAGAACAGGGGGAAGAGGCCTGTGCAGGGAGCCGGCAGGACTCCGAGGAAAGAGAAACATCGGTGGCTCTGAGCACCGGTGAGTGATAGTTTGAATGTGGCCTTTTGGGCTTCACAAACTCTAGCTAATGAGAGAAGGCAGCACTGGGCTGGGCCTTTCTCCCCAGCCTGCACTAGTCAGTTTCGATTCTGTCTGTCTAGGTGGATTCTCAGACGGCCCTTAGCAGCATAGTACCGGAGCTCTTCAGAGCAGGGATGTCTCGTATCATGTGTTCGGACCATGCCAGGCACAGTGGGGATCTGATCTCGGTTGGAGCCAAGCGGGGGCTCGTTCTCCTGGCACAAAGGTGGCTGGATTCTCTCTGTGTTCCAGGTGGGATCGTAGCGGAGGTGCAGCGTCTTGAGGAGCATCCCCCCCACCGCGAGCAGCGCCAGATGGCGTCGGGAAGGCGGGTTTTCTGGAGTCCCGAGCAGAGAGATCCCCAGGATTCCCACAGGGTGGAGGATCAGTGTGGAGCTGCCCTCAGTAATTCCCCTGAGCAGCCAGTCCTGCTCCCAGGGTCGGAACCTCCCTTGCCCTCCGCGGGGGCAGGATTGGGCCCTGGGTGGGCCAGAGTTCCCTGTGAGAGCCGAGACGTGGCTGCCCCTTACGCCGCACAGGCCGGGGAGCGGCCCCGTGCCTCGAGTGCTGTGAAATCCCAGTTCTGCTCCCCAGCAGATGAGCCAGTCCAGTGCGACAGGAGCTTCCCCCAGCCCACGGGCCTGGCCGCCCACCAGCCCAAGCCCAGTGGGCAGAGGCCCCATGCCTGCAGCGAGGGCGGCCAGAGCTTCAAGCAGCATCAGAACCCGATTATCCACCTGAGAACCCACGGCAAGGCCAAGCCCCACCAGTGCAGCCAGTGTGGGCAGAGCTTCCTCCACCGCTCCCGGCTCACCTACCACGCCCGCATCCACACCGGCGAGCGGCCCTACGCCTGCGCCCAGTGCGGCAAGAGCTACAGCCGCAAGGAGCATCTCCAGAACCACCAGCGGCTGCACACGGGCGAGCGGCCCTTCCAGTGCCACGAGTGCGGGAAATGCTACATCCGCAAGGAGCACCTGCAGTACCACCAGCGCGTCCACACCGGCGAGCGGCCCTTCCAGTGCGCCGCCTGCGGGAGGAGCTTCATCCGCAAGCAGAACCTGCTGAAGCACCAGCGCGTCCACACCGGGGAGCGGCCCTACCAGTGCGGGGAGTGCGGGAGGAGCTTCCGCTACAAGGAGTCCCTCAAAGACCATCAGAGAACTCATGATGCTGAGCCAGGGCTGCCCCCCGGCCTGCACCCAGGAGCCGGGCTCAGGAAGCAGATGCCTCTGTGTGAGAGGGGAGCCAAGGGGGGGTCTGGGAGCTGATGATAATACTCAGCCCTTGTGCAGTGTTTCCCCTGGGCTGGGCCCAGAGGAGCCTGGCTCTCCCCAAGCGTGGGGCAGGAAAAGTGAAAGGACTTGGTCACAACACCGTGCCAGGAATCGAACTTGGGTCTCCTGAATCCCAGCCCTGTGCTCTAACCACTAGTCCACACTGCTTTCCTATAGCAGGAAACTTCTTTTGGCTAACCCCCCCCCCCCCCCGAAAGTGAGCGGGGCACATTTCTCTGCTCATGTAGAACTGGTCTCTGCCACCCGGAGCAGTGTCCCAGCTACGGGCATCACAGCCTTCTCCTCTGCAGCTCCTGCTGCCCTGAACCTCTCCAGCCGCTTTCAGATCTCCTGGGGCTGTAGGTAGCCATCCTTGCCCTCATCCCCCTCTCTGTTTCTCTTGCACAATGGAAAATAAAGTTCGGCTGAATTCTGCTGGACTGGGCCTTTTTTTCTCCCCAAGCCAAAGGCAATTCAGGCAGCGCTCTCTCTCTCCTGTTCTCACAGCAGGGCTGTCAGCACTGGGGAGCCAGCATCTGCTTGAAAACATAACTGTGCAGTGACGTTGGGGGGAAGTGGAGCTGCCGGGATGGCGCAGCCGGCTGAATTTGCAGCTCCCGTGTCTCTCTGGCCTTTGGGCGCCTGGGAGCGCCCTGCATGTCGGTGCAAAGGTTGCCGTGCTCAGGAGAACTGCAGCCCCCTCCTGCGGGGATGCTGCACTGGTGCACGGCTGGGGAAAGTCCCCCTGTTTTGAACGGCGTCAGCCCTTTTGCGTTAGGGGTTTGCACCGGGGTAGCTACCCAGGTGCACGTGGCCCAAATGCAGCCAGGCCTCCCCCTCAGTGACCGGGGACCACTGACACCTTGTTCACACTAACACTCCCACCCCCGTGGGCAGTGCTGAGGCTGTAGTCTGCAAGGCCACAGAGCCGCTTCATGCGGTAGGCTGGGAGCGGTGAACCGCCACGGGCTGCCCGGCTACCCTTTGGGCCAGGGAAGAGGGTGCCCCGAGGTTGGCCTGTGGTGGTAATGGTGCAAGAGTCTGTGGCAAGGGGCTGTCCTGCAGGCTGGAGGCAAGGGGAGGAGGAGAAACGGGAAAAAGGGACCCCGCTAGCAGTCCTCTGTGGTGTCCCTCCCGTGCGCAGACCCAGAACAAGGAGAATCAGGGCTTGCAGCGCTATAAATGCCTGGTATAGCTAGGCCGGCAGCGCCCCCTAGTGGGGAGACAGGGTGTGTCAACAGACAGATTTTTTTCTACCCCTAGGTACCCCCATGTCCCTGAACGCCGTTCGCTAGGCCAGGACAAGGCAGGGAGGTCGTATCTTTCACTGGACCAACCTCTGCTGGGGAGAGAGACGTGCTTCGAGCTTGTGCAGAGCTCATCGCGGTTGAAAGCTCGTCTCTCTCCCCAACAGAAGTTGGTCCAACAAAAGATCTGACCTCACCCAGCTTCTCTCTAATATCCTGGGACCGACGTGGCTACAACAACGCTGCACATGAGCTCTGCTGCCAGAAGCATTTGATAGTTGCACCTACGCTGGGGGTTTTGCCGGCATAGCTGGGGGGGTGTTCCCCCCACCCCGGCACTCCTGGCCCATAGAGCTATGCCGCCAAAACTTCGTAGTGTAGTCAGCCTGCGTGTGACAGGCACTTGGGAAAATGCAGCTGACGCGTCTGGGGAAAGACGATCCAATGGGAGGGAGAGATCTAGGAACCAGCAATGACTGAATGGGATGCAGGGGAGGGAACAGTTTGCAATGGGATATGGCTGCAAAAAAGGCCGATCCGAGTCGCCAAATCACACTGCTTGGCGTGGCCAGTACCCACCCCGATCTCTTTCCCCTTCCCTTGTCTGCCTGCTTTGCTCTCTGCAGGGCAGGGCCTGTGCCCTACGGGGGTGCTCCTGGAGCCAGTTGTTAGGAGCAGCATTGAGGCGCATATGGGAAGGCGGCCTGTCCTGGCGCAGGGGTGGGTCCTAACCCCTGGAGTCCTGTGGCCAGCTTTACGCGTGGCAGAGCGGACACCGCTGAACTGGAAGGCCTTTAGAGAACAACCTGGGGGCTGGAGGAGCTGAGCTCTGAGGAATGATTGAGTGTGAAATGTGTAGTTTGGCTAAACAGGGACTAGAGGACTCCCCCTGCCTCTTCTAATGTGATGCTTAGAGAACTTTGCAGCTCTGTGGCACAGGGCAGACACAGCTCCCGTTCTGTCCTGCTCTCCAGCAGTGGGTCAGCCCTTCACCACTAAAGACCATAAGAATGGCCAGAGGGTCAGACCAAAGGTCCATCTAGCCCAGTATCCCATTTTCCGACAGTGGCCAGTGCCAGGTGCTTCAGAGGGAGTGAACAGAACAGGGCAATTCATAGAATCATGAATCCTAGAAGATCAGGGTTGGAAGGGACCTCAGGAGGTCATCTAGTCCAACCCCCTGCTCAAAGCAGGACCAATCCCCAACTAAAGCACCCCCGCCAGGGCTTTGTCAAGCCAGGCCTTAAAAACCTCTAAGGATGGAGATTCCACCACCTCCCTAGGGAACCCGTTCCAGTGCTTCACCACCCTCCTAGAGAAATAGTGGTTCCTGATATCCAACCTAGACCTCCACAGTGCAACTTGAGACCGTTATTCCTTGTTCTGTCATCTGCCACCACTGAGAACAGCCGAGCGCCATCCTCTTTGGAACCCCCCTTCAGGTAGTTGAAAGCAGCTATCAATCCCCTGTGACAGACCCAGACCAGTGGGGTACAGGAGTCTGGTAGAGGGCAAATATACTGGTCACTGGATGAGTAGTTTTCTGTTCCCTGAGTGACCAGACCTATTGGGATCCAGGAAGTGGGCGGGCGAAGCCCGCCCACTGCTTAAGGATCCCCCCCAGCCTAAGGGGGGGTCGACAGGACCTGGAGACCAAAAAATTACGGGGGACAACTAATAAAAGAACAGGGACAGGAGTGAGGTCAAAGGGTCAAACGAAGCGAACCAGACGGGGACACCGAGCAGAGAACCCCGGACAGCGCCCACTGCTCCTCAAAGGCGTCAAGGGAGCCGGTGGACGCCGCCCAGAGGAACTCTGCCCGGATACGTGAAAGAACGGAGGACCTGAAATACGCCCCACAGTCACAGGAAACTCCATCGGCCAACCTCCTCACTCTGGTTTTATAGATGGCCAGTTTCGCTAGGGCCAGAAGGAGGTTGACCAGGAGGTCCCGCGACTTTGTGGGGCGACGGATAGGGAGTGCATAAATAAAAAGGTGAGGAAAAAAGTGCAACCAAAATCTTAACAAAATATCCGTGAGGAGCCGGAATAGGGGCTGCAGCATGGCGCACTCCAGGTAACCATGCGCCAGGGTCTCCCTCACGCCGCAAAAGGGGCAGGTGTCTGGGATAGGGGTAAACCGCGCCAAGTACACGCCCGTGCTCACGGCTCCGTGAAGGAGCCGCCAACTGATGTCCCCGGTGGGCTTCGGGATCAGAGCAGAATAAAGGCTGGCCCACCGGGGCTCCTCACCCTCCAGAGGTGGCAGAAGGTCCCGCCACTTCGTATCGGGGCGGGACGCGAGGGTGAGGACATGAAGAACATGGAGCACGAGCGTGTATAGATGTTTCCTTGGCGCGGTCCGGAACAGAACCGGCTGCAGACGGTGCAGCCGGCTCATGGCGAATGGACGGGGAGGGGGCTGGTTGGGTCCACGGGGCAGGGGCCCGATGAAAAAGTCTGGAAGGCTCGGAGTGAGGGTGGGCGGGGCGTGCCCTCTCGCAGGACCCGGTCGAGATAGTCCTGAGCAGCAGGCGGCAAAGCGGCCCTCACCTCCTGAAGTACGCGCCGGGGAGTACGAGGTCTGGAGAGCCCCATGCGCTGAGCGAGCGTCAGGGGATCCAGCCAGTCTCCCCGGTCGTAGTCCAGGAGGTCTCCGACTTTGGTGACTTCTGCTAGGACCAACCTCTGGCGCACCATGGGGGACTCCGCCACCTGCACACGGAGCTGGGGGTTGTGTAGCAGGGGCTCCGCGAGGAGATCTGCCCCCACGGTGGCCGCCACGGACCTGGTCACTGAAAACAGTTTCCAGGTCCGGAGGAGGTCCTGGTAGAAGACCGGCAGCTCGGAGAGGCCTCGCGGAAGACCTCTCGGATGGAGACAAAGGAGCTGCCGGTCATATCGGAGCCCTCGGAAGCGGCACAGGAAGGCGTGCGCCAATACGCTCCATGCCGGACTACCTGCACCATAAAGGAGCCTCTGCAGGGCCTGGAGGCGGAAGACGTGGACCTGAGCGTGCAGACACTTCAGGCCCTGCCCTCCCTCCTCCAGGGGTAGATGGAGAACCCCCGCAGAGACCCAGTGCAGTCCTGACCAAAAGAACTCCAGAATCAACGTCCGGAGGGTGGTCAGGAAGCCTGGGGCCGGGACCAGGGTGTTGAGCCGGTACCAGAGCATGGACAGGACTAGTTGATTGAGCACCAGTGCTCTCCCTCGAAGGGAGAGACACCGGAGCAGTCCTGTCCATTTCCGGAGCCGCTCCGACACCCTGCCCTCTAAACCTAGCCAGTTCTCCGGCGGAGACGGATGCGTGGCAGAAAGGTAAACGCCGAGATAGAGCAGCGGACCCGCGCTCCCCCGGATGGCCTGAAGCACGGGTGGGAGGGAGCTCGCCTGCCACCCGTCCCCTACCACCAGGCCAGAGCTCTTGACCCAGTTGACCCGGGCGGAGGAGGCCGCCGAATAGATGGTCTGGCAAGCCTCCACCCGCACCAAGTCGCCCGGGTCCTGGACCACGAGGAGCACGTCGTCGGCGTACGCCGACAGGACCAGCCGTAGCTCCGGCTCCCGCAGCACCAACCCTGCCAACCTCCTATGGAGGAGACAGAGGAAGGGCTCGATCGCCAGAGCATACAGCTGGCCCGAGAGGGGGCACCCTTGACGTACTCCTCGCCCGAAGCTGACCGGTTCGGTCAGGGTCCAGTTGAGCCTGACCAAACACTCTGCGGAGGCATACAGCACCTGGAGAAAACCCACGAACTGGGGCCCGAAGCCAAACGCTCGCAGAGTGCCCAGGAGATACCCGTGGTCCACCCTGTCGAACGCCTTCTCCTGATCCAGGGACAGGAGGGCGAACGACAGACCATCCCTACACCCGAGTTCCAAGAGGTCCCGGACCAGATACAAGTTGTCGAAGATGGTGCGGCCCGGGACGGTGTAGGTCTGGTCTGGGTGGATCACGTCCGCCAGCACGGACCCTAGCCGCAGCAAGATGGCCTTCGCTACGATTTTATAGTCCGTGCTGAGGAGCGAGATGGGACGCCAATTCCGTAAATCGCGGAGGTCCCCCTTCTTCGGCAATAAGGCGAGCACGGCTCGCCTGCACGAAAGAGGGAGGACCCCGCCCTGCAAGGACTCGGCCCAGACGGTGACAAGGTCCGGGCCGAGGACGTCCCAAAACACGCGGTAGAACTCCACAGTCAGCCCATCCATGCCTGGAGATTTATTGGTGGGCATGCGGCGGAGGGCTTCCGAGAACTCGGCCAGAGTGAGAGGCAGCTCCAGCCGGTCTCGGTCGCCCGCGCTGACCGTCGGGAGTTCATCCCAGAGCATTCTGCAAGCGTTAGGATCGGTCGGATCCGGGGAGAAAAGACCTGCGTAGAAGGCCCTGGCCCTCCCGCACATTTCCGTCGGATCCGTGAGGGGGGTGCCGTCCTCTGCTAGAAGGCAGGTGACGTGCTTCTTGGCCCCCCTCTTTTTCTCCAGGGCGTAGAAGAAGCGGGAGCCGCGATCCATCTCCCGAAGGAGGCGGATGCGGGATCGAACAAAGGCACCTCGGGCCCGATGGTCCTCGAGGGTCCGGAGCTCTTCCCGCTTCTCCCGGCATGCTCCGCAGAGGGATGGATCACCGGGGCTGGCGGCCAGACGCCTCTCCAGCTCTAAGACCTCCCGTTCCAACTGCCCTATCGCCGCATCCCTCCGTCGGCTGGCGCCCCGGGTGTAGTCACGGCAGAAGAGCCGGGCGCGCACCTTCCCCAGGTCCCACCACCGCCGCGCCGAGGGAAAGGCACGCCGCTGCCCTCGCCAGGCCAGCCAGAACTCTCGGAAGGACGCCACGAAGCCCACATCCTCCAACAAGCTATTATTAAAGTGCCAATAGGCCGGCCCCGGCCTCTCCGCGCAGAGAGAGGCTGTCACGGTGGCTAGATGGTGATCTGAAAAAGGGGCCGGCCGGACGCTGGAGGAGTGGGCCCGGGAAAGATGGAAGCGTGACATATAGATGCGGTCCAACCGGGAGTGGCACGACCGATGGACCTCCACCCGGACAAAAGTGAATGTCGAAACGTCATCCGGGTGGTGGTCGCGCCAGACGTCCACCAGGGAGTGATGTTCGAAGATCTCCCGGAGGACATCCGCAGCGGCCGGGTGCTGCTCGGTCCCTGAGCGGTCCCGTTCCTCAAGGGTGGCGTTAAAGTCCCCGCCCAGGACCAGGCACTCGCGAGGATCCAAGGTGCCAAGGAAGGCGGACGCCTGCTGATAAAAACACAACCTCTCCAGGCCCAATGTCGGGGCGTAAACGTTGACGAGATTAACCACAAGCCCCTCCATGCGGACCCAGAGGTGCAGCAGGCGGCCTGGCACAGCCTCGGCGACCCCCAGCACCTCGGGCCGTAGTTCGGGGGAGAACAGGGTCGCCACTCCAGCCGTACGAACTGCGAGGTGGCTAAAATAGACCCTGTCCCCCACTCCAGCCGCCAGCTAGCTTCAGCAGCCGGATCCGTATGGGTCTCCTGCAGGAAAATCACAGAGTACCCCCCCTCCCGAAGGAAGGAGAGCACCTGGCTCCTGCGGAGACCCATCCTACAGCCTCGGGTGTTTAATGTTGCAAAGATGATCGGTGCCATAAGGAGGGCTGGGGGGGATCCTCGCCGGCAGAGACGCTCACGGCCTCCGTCGGGCCGCGCAACAATCCGTGACCTACCCCGTGGGCGATTAAGGAGTCACGGAAGAGGCGGACCCGTTGGTAGGCCGCAGCGGCCTGCCTCCCAGTCCTCTTACCCTCCCCCATGAGGGCCCTCGCGGCCCGGAGGATCTGATGAAAATCCCCCCATCGCTGGAGTGCAAGCTGTACCTTGTTGCGGGAGCCACGGACGTCCTCACGAGTTTTCAGAGATAATGGCCAATGGCTCTGCAATCACATCAGCCAACTCCCTCAGCACACTTGGATGCATTAGATCTGGACCCATGGACTTGTGCATGTCCAACTTTTCTAAATAGTCCTTAACCTGTTCTTTCACCACTGAGGGCTGCTCACCTCCTCCCCATACTGTGCTGCCCAGTGCAGTAGTCTGGGAGCTGACCTTGTCCATGAAGACAGAGGCAAAAAAAGCATTGAGTACTTCAGCTTTCTCCACATCATCTGTCATTATGTTGCCTCCCTCATTCAGTAAGGGTCCCACACTTTCCCTGACCACCTTCTTGTTGACATACCTGTAGAAACCCTTCTTGTTACCCTTTACATCCCTTGCTAGCTGCAAATCCAATTGTGCCTTGGGCTTCCTGATTACACCCCTGCATGCTCTAGCAATATTTTTATACTCCTCCCTAATCATCTGTCCAAATTTCCACTTCTTGTAAGCTTCCTTTTTGAGTTTAAGCTCACCGAAGATTTCACTGTTAAGCCAAGCTGGTCGCCTGCCATATTTGCTATTCTTTCTGCACATCGGGATGGTTTGTTCCTGTGCCCTCAATAAGCCTTCTTTAAAATACAGCCAGCTCTCCTGGACTCCTTGCCCCCTCATATTAGCCTCCCAGGGGATCCTGCCCATCAGTTCCCTAAGGGAGTCTAAGTCTGCTTTTCTAAGTCTGTGTTTTGCTACTCTCGTTTCTTCCTTTTGTGAGGATCCTGAACTCAACCATCTCCTGGTCACTGCTGCCTACGTTGCCACCCACTTCAACTTCCCCTACCAATTCTTCCCTGTTCGTGAGCAGCAGGTCAAGAGGAGCACAGCCCCTAGTTGGTTCCTCCAGCACTTGTACCAGGAAGTTGTCCCCAACACCCTCCAAATCCTTCCTGGATTGTCTGTGCACTGCTGTATTGCTCTCCCAGCAGATGTCAGGGTGATTGAAGTCCCCCATTAGTATCAGGGCCTGTGATCTGGAAACTTCAGTTAGCTGTCCGAAGAAAGCCTCGTCTACCTCATCCTCCTGGTCTGGTGGTCTATAGCACGCTCCCACCACGACATCACCCTTGTTGCTCTTGCCTCTAAATGTAACCCAAAGACTCTCAACAGGCTTTTCTCCAGTTTCATACTGGAGCTCTGAGCAATCATACCACGCTCTTACATACAATACAACTCCTCCACCTTTCCTCCCATACCTGTCCTTCCTGAACAGTTTATACCCATCCATGACAGTGCTCCAGTCATTGAACTGCCCCACCAAGTTTCTGTTATTCCAGTCACGTCATAGTTCCTTGATTGTGCCAGGACTTCCAATTCTTCCTGCTTGTTTCCCAGGCTTCTTGCATTCGTGTACATGCACCTAAGATAACTAGCCGATTGCCCTACTTTCTCAGTATGAATCAGGAGGCTTCCTGTCTTGTATCCTCCTCCTTGTGTTTCCTCCCGGTATCCCACTCCCCCACTTACCTCTGGGTTTAGGTCACCATCCCGCGGCGAACCTAGTTGAAAGCCCTCTTCACTAGGCTAGCAAGCCTGCCTGCAAAGATGCTATTCCCTCTCTTCATTAGGTGGATCCCATCTCTTCCTGGCAGTCCTTCTTTCCGGAACAACATCCCATGGTCAAAGAATCCAAAGCCCTCTCTCCGACACCACCTGTGTAACCATGCATTCACCTCCACAATTCGATGTTCCCTACCTGGGCCTTTTCCTTAAACAGGGAGGATGGACGAGAACACCACTTGTGCCTCAAACTCCTTTATCCTTCTTCCCAGAGCTACACAGTCTGCAGTGATCCGCTCAAGGTCATTCTTGTCAGTATCATGGGTGCCCACATGGAGAAGTAGGAAGGGGTAGCAGTCCAAGGTCTTGATCAGTCTCAGCAAACACTCTGTCACATCCTGGATTCTAGCTCCAGGCAAGCAGCACACTTCTCGAGTCTCCTGGTCTGGTCAGCAGATGGATGACTCCATCCCCTTAGGAGGGAGTCCCTGACCACAACCACCCATCTCCTCCTCTTGGGAATGGTGGTCATGGAACCCGCATCCCTAGGACAATGCATCCCATGCCTTCCTGCCGATGGGGTCTCCTTCTGATCCCTTCCCTCAGAGGGCTCTTCCAAATCATTCTCCGCTGTAGTACCTGTGCAGAGAGCCTGAGAACAGTTTATTACCTCTATCTGCATTGGGGGTACATGAGTTCTCTGTCTTCTTCTGGAGGTCACATGCTGCCAATTTTCTTCCCTCCCCTGCTCTGCACATTCTGATTCTTCAGCATGTTTTGTTTCTGGTACCAAACACTGACTTCTATCCAGAAAATCTTCATTTTCTCTGATGCAGTGCAGGGTTGATACTTGGTTCTCTAGTCCTCTAACCTTCTCTTCCAATATGCAGACCAGCTTGCACTTCGTAGAAACGAAGTCATGTCTGTCCTCTGGGAGAAAGACAAACATGGCACATTCTGAGCAGGTCACAACAGCTGATCGCTCGCTCACTATCCATGTCTTCCTTCTAAGAGGCTCCTCCGATGTTGTATGTACTGCTCACAGGAGCCTGAAAGGCAGAAACACTCTGTGCGAACTCCCTCTGTTTCCCTGTCCTCGGTTCGCAACTGGCTGCCTTTTTATAAGGCTGCTGGCTTGAAGCAGGTGGCCCGGCTCGAAGCCTTCCCTCCAATCAACCACTCAAGGCCATTGAGTGATGACTCAATTATCAAGTGATGTCCCCCATCTTCCACTCCTGGCTTCTGAGGATTTCCCAGTCTATTTATTTCTCCCAGGAGGAGTGGGGGATTTTAGAAGAATGGCAGGAGCTATACCAAGAGGTGATGAGGGAGATCTATGAAGCATTGATCTTACTAGGTAAGGAGTAATTAATCTATGTAATTACATAAGAACGGCCATACTAGGTCAGACCTATGGTCCATCTAGCCCAGTGTCCTGTCACCCAATTGTTTGTTTAAAACCTGCTGCCTATTAATTTAATTGGGTGACCCTTAATTTTTGTGCTATGTGAAGGGGTAAATAACACTTTCTTATTCACTTTCACCACACCAGTCATGATTTTATAGACCTTTATCATATCCCCCCTTAGTTGTCTCTTTTCTAAGATGAACAGTTCCAGTCTTATTAATCTCTCCTCATATGGAAGCTGTTCCATACCCCTAATCATTTTTGTTGTTCTCTGTATTTTTTCCAGTTCTAATCAGGGCCGTTGCTACCATTTAGGCCATCTAGGCGGTTGCCTAGGGCGCCAAGATTTGGGGGTGCCAAAAGGCAGCACCCCCAATTTTTTTTTTTTATTTTTTTTTTACAGCGGCCGCTGCGCTGGGAGGGAGAGGGAGTCTGAGCCACCGGCAGCCCAGGGGTTCCCCTGGGTCAGAGCTGCCACATGGATCCCCGGGCTGGGGGGGTGGGAAGCTGCTACATGGGGGTGCCTCAGGGCAGGGGGGAGCTGCCGCATGGCTCCCCGGGCCGTGAGGGGGGGAGCTGCTGGGGGGGGGGGGCGCCTCAGGGTGGAGGGGGGGCGGGGAGCTGCCGCAGGGCTGGGGGGGGGCACAAGGTGGAAGTTTTGCCTAGGGCCCGAAACTTCCTTGCACCGGCCCTGGTTCTAATGTATCTTTTTTGAGATGAGATGACCACATCTGCACACAGTATTCAAAGTGTGGGCGTATCATGGATTTATATAGTGGCAATATGATATTTTCTGTTTTATTATCTATCCTTTCCTAATGATTCCTAACATTCTGTTTGCTTTTTTGACTGCCGCTGCAGGTTGGACGGATGTTTTCAAAGAACTATCCATGATGACTCCAAGATCTCTTTCTTGAGTGGTAACAGCTAATTTAGACCCCATCATTTTGTATGTATAGTTGGGATTATGTTTTCCAATGTGCATTACTTTGCATTTATCGACCAGATGGTATTCATGTGAGTTCTGAAGGAACTCAGATATGAAATTGCAGAACTACTAGCTGTAATATGTAACCTATCGCTTAAATTGGATTCTGTACCAGATGACTGAAGGGTAGTTAATGTAATACTGATTTAAAAAAAAAAAAGTCTCCAGAGGTGATTCTGGACAGGCCAGTAAGGAACAGAATTATCCCTGACACATAAACACAATTTGTTGGGGAAGAGTCAACATGGCTTTTGTAAAGGGAAATCATACCGCACCAGTCTAGTAGGATTCTTTGAGGACATGGGACAATGGTGATCCGGTGGATATAGTGTACTTGATTGAAGAGTGATCTTGCCATGCATAAGAAAAGTCACCTGCAGGAGATTGTGCATAAATGCCTGGTCTGTGGGAAGAATTACCTTTGTAAGTGTTACCTTCAACTGCACTATACATCCCACACAGGGGAGAGCAAATGGAACGAGTGTGGGAAAACCTTTAGCTCCAAGTAATACCTGAAGGCACAGCAGAGAATTCGCTGGGGGGAGGAGCTGAGTGTGGGCAAACATTCACATTCCAACAAAACCCATAATCCCACCCAAATTGTCCCCAAGGGCAGCCACTCCACAAAGGCTCTGAATGTGGGAAAAGTTTAAATGCTGTCCCACCAGAGACTTCACTACAAAAAGGAAGCCTATAAATGTCCGGTGTGTGGTAACCGCTACAGTTCCCAGCATTATCTTTCTATGCACCAGAGATCTCATGCCAGGGAAAACACGTGTACAGAGTATGATAGGAGCATCATCTCCAAGAGTTCTCGGCGCAAGCACCAGCAATGTCACCGGGCCGAGAGATTGTTTGCATGCACGGTGTGTGGGAAGAGCCTGAACGCTAAGAATTATCTCCGGGCCCATCAAATGACACATGCAGGCAAGGAGCTGCATGGATGCGACGGGAAGTGTACAAATGTCACCTTACCAAACACCTGAAAACCCACCGTGGGGAGGAATCTTTCCAGTGCCCCGAGTGTGGGAAAAGCTTCATTTGTGAGGATTATCTGCGCAAGCATCAGATAAAGCACAGGGTCAAAGAGCCGTATACATGTGCCCAGTGCAGGTGGAGCTTTGTGGAGAAGTCCATACTGGATGGGCATCAGAGAACCCACATAGGAGAGAGATCCCACCAGGGAAAGGCTTTTCTTCCCGGGCTACCCAGCAGGCGTTCCACGCAGGTACCAGTGCCCCGACTGCGGCAGCAGACATGCTTTCAGGAGCTCTTTGTCCAGCACCTGAAGTGTCCCGGAGGGCAGGACCCAGCCCCATGGTCCGGGTATGGGAAGAGCCGCCATTCCAAGCACTGCCTCTGTGTGCTTGGGAGGACCCCAAGGAGGAAAGGTGACATGGATGCAGCGAAGGAGGGAACGGGGTTAGGGTTCAGAGGATTACCTGGCCAGGTATCATGGCCTCCGTGTGGGAGACCGATACCAAGGTACGGAGTGCGGGAAGAGCCGTCGCTCCTGTATCTGCACTGGCGCAGCCGCTCCACAGACTGGCCACATGGGCTCGCCAAGAGCTACCTTCAGAAGCTGCATCTGACAAATCATCAGCGGAGCCGCGCTGGAGAGGAGCCAGATCCATGAATGTGGGAAAGGCGTTGTCTCCTGGAGCCCCCTGAGCATACGTGGCAGGGAGCGCACGGGAGAGGGGCCTGTGAAGGAGTGTACTGCCCCTGCCAAGACAGCCTGGGGGGAATAAAACAGGGCCCTGCCCTGGGGCTGGCCTATGTAAACAGGCGCAGGACAGCGCACTGGAAGCCATGGAAGTGGCAGTGGGCAGTTTGTTTTCTCTTTGGCTCCCAGGGTCTGGGCTTACTGGGCCTAGAGACTTTAGGAGCCCTGAACCGGGGTCTCTGAGCTAAGGGCCCGACGAACTGTTGTTACAACTGGTCCTTTGCTGAGGCCTCACCAGAGGGGACTTAGTTTGTTTTAGCTTCCCCTTGTCTGGATCCTAGACAGTGAATTTATTGACAACCCACCTGGGGAAATGAAGGCAGAGTACACCTACAGTGCCACACTGGGCCACCAGGGAGTGTGCGGGGGATGAAAAAAAAAAAAGAAAAAAAATATATAGAACTGGAAGGGACCCAGAAAGGTCATCGAGTCCAGCCCCCTGCCTTCACTAGCAGGACCAAGTACTGATTTTGCCCCAGATCCCTAAGTGGCCCCCTCAAGGATTGAACTGGGAAAGCTTCACTGCCAGCTGCTATCTCAGCATGCCCAGAGCGGGGCAGAGACCGTACTACGATGCCCGGTGCAGGCAGGGCCGTGCCAGCAAGCAGGGCCTCGTTACCCTTGCTAGCACCACCAGTCAGGGCCTGCAGCAGAACCAGTCTCCCGGCAACCGAACGAGGAGCGGAGTGCCTGATTGGTTGGAAGAATCAGCAGCCGGGCTGTCAAGCCCAGCAGCAGGAGCAGCTCAGGGGCTGCTCTAAGTATTTGCCCATGGCTTGTGAGAGCTGCTACACCTGCTGGTTCCCAGCCCCGCCCCAGACGCAGCCCTGCTTCTGCCTTGCCTCGCACCCGGTAAGCTGGGCCTGCCCCTCGGCTCTGATTCCTGACTCCGGCTCTGATTCTCGGCTACCGACATCTGCTCTAACCCCTGGGCCTGTCACCTGCTCTGACCACTAGGCACAACAGCCCACGTTCCGGTCACTGACAGCCAGAGGGCTCCTGGAGGAGAGGGGCCATAGAAATGCACCCTCTCTTGGGAAGGCTGGGGAGTGGGGTCAGGGCGTGGGGGTTTGCCCCGCTCTGCCTGCCTGGTGCTCCTGCCGGGGAGCGGGTTGGGGCATGGGTCTTGCCCTGCTCCGCCCAGCGCTCCTGCCCCGCAAGGAGTGCCGAGCGGGTGGGGGTGTGGGGGCACCCCAATTGGCCAGGGCCTCTGGGCATGGCCCGTGTTGGCCCAGTGGCTAATCTGCTCCTGTGCAGAGTGAGCCTCAATCTGACATTGGGTGTGAAAGCACAGCCAACAAATCACACCTGTGTCTATCCAGAGGGACAGCCCACGGCCAACGCACCCCACTGGAGCCCCAAGTGTCCATGGTGCTGTGCTGTGCATCTCGCTCTCCGAGTGTACGAGGAAGTTCTGCCCAGGAATCACTGTACTGTGGGCAAGGGACTGCTGAGAATTAACCATTGGTGCGAACTCCCAGGGCACGTGGGCGATTCTCCACTTCTTGGCGTCTGCAGATCCAGCCTGGCTCCTTCCTGGAAGATGCTTTAGCCAAACACAAGCCATGTGGCTTAGCAGAGGGGTAGCTGGGGGACAGTTTCTGGCTGTGTTGTACAGGAGGTCAGACCACATGATCTGATGGTCCATTCTGGTCTTGAAATCCATGGATCTAGGATCCTTATGAATGTACTGTACTGAACGGGGGAGGAGCTGCAGAGACGACGAAAAGGCCTTTTACTGACATTATACAAATCTCTGCTCCCGGGTCCTGATTTAGAGCAGCCCTCTGCGTTGTGTGTGTGTGTGTGGGGGGGGGGGGGGGGTGTCTCCTCCGGCTCTGGGGCAGGATTTGCCTGCTCAGTCTGGGGCTGATCCTGTGAGGGTTTGAGCATTGAACACTGGCTGGTCAGCAGCATGTGACTAACTTCAACTCCTTAATAACACCTGACCCCCCTGTCCCCAGCTATTTTCACGGGCTCCTTCTGGATCGGTTTTCTGTTCCAAATGTGCTTTCCCTCGCTGGCAGCTGCCCAAGAAGTGGTTTTGCTTTCAGACAAGCCCACTGTGTGGTGGGGAAGGGGACCAGGGAGCATCATTCTGGCTGTCTGCTCTTTGGGAGCGAAGGGCTTGTCTGCATGGGGGTCGGCTCACTGTGAGTGGTAGTGCACTGCCGGGTGTGCAATAGCTCGCCCGCAGTGCCAGTGTTACACACTAACAGCTTTCACTCCTGCCTCAGTCTGTATCGCTGTGTACACGGGTATCCCATGATCCTTTGCCTTGCTGCTGGGCTCAGTGCATTCTGGGATTTATAACACAGTTCTAAAAATCTGCATGGCCCATCAGCTCTAACGGCAAATGATGTTCTTGGATGTCTCCACAGCAACCTGTGGATCTAACTCGTTGTTTGTCCCCATTTTATAACGAGCTTTTTATCAGCCTCTGCGGGTTAGGCCGTGTAATTTCTTGGGCTGGGCACAGAGCAGAGACTTCGGTACAGAGCTAGGGTTCCCCCCGCCCCGCCCCACAAGGACTTTTCTACGTGCGCCACACTGGGGACGGCTCAGGGTGAACTCCTGGCCCGTTGAAGTCAAGGGGAAGTTTGCGTCAGCTTTATTATTGACTCAGCAAAGTAGGGCTTGAAAAAGGCGTGTCCGAGCCTGGCCCTGGGGTAGGAACACCTGGATGGGATGCAAGAGCAGGGCCGGTGCTACCATTAAGGCAAACTAGTCAGTTGCTTAGGGCACCAAGATTTGGGGGCACCAAAAAGCGTGCCCCCAATTTTTTTTTTTTACAGCGTTCCTGGGCTGGGCTGCTGGCGGCGCGCTGACACGTGCGGCTCAGACTCCCTCTCCCAGCGCAGCGGCCGCTCCACTTCTCCCGCCTCCCAGGCTTGCGGCACCAATCAGCTGTTTGGCGCTGCGAGCCTGGGAGGGGAGGAGAATTTAGAGCGGGGGCGGCGTGCTCGGGGAGGAGGCGGAGCAAAGGTGAGCTGGGGTGGGGAGCTGCCGCATGGCTCCCCGGGGGGGGGGAGCTGCTGCAGGGGGGGCGCGTCAGGGCGGGGGGGGGAGCTGCCGCAGGGCTGGGGGTGGGGGCGCAAGGTGGAAGTTTCGCCTAGGGCGCGAAACTTCCTTGCACTGGCCCTGTGCAAGAGTCCCACTGCCCTTAGAAGAGAGAGGCAGGAGATGCCACTGCTTAGACCAGGGGTAGGCAACCTATGGCACGTGTGCCAAAGGCGGCACACGAGCTGATTTTCAGTGGCACTCACACTGCCCGCGTCCTGGCCACCAGTCCGGGGGGCTCTGCATTTTAATTTAATTTTAAATAAAGCTTCTTAAACATTTAAAAAACCTTATTTACTTTACATACAACAATAGTTTAGTTATATATCATAGACTTAGAGAAAGAGACTTTCTAAAAACGTTAACATGTATTACTGGCACGTGAAACCTTAAATTAGAGTGAATAAATGAAGACTCGGCACACCACTTCTGAAAGGTGACCAACCCAGGGGAAAGTGGTTGGCCCTGAAACGCCCGTTCACGCTGTGATGAGCTGCTCTCCCCAAGGACCTAAAACCCCAGTTACCCGTGACGCTGTTCCCAGGATTTGGTGCAGGCAGGTCTGGCCTTGGGGAAAACGGTGCCCTGGACTAACTTGTATTATGGTGCCCCCTGCCCCTGCTGCCTCTCCCGGCTCCCCACCCATCACTCCCGGCCCCTGCTGCCTCCCTGGGCTGTCCCCCCCATTGCCCCTGGCCCCCGCTGCCTCTCCCGGCTCCCCATTCATCGCCCCAAGCTCCCTTCTGGGGCTTCGCACCCCAGGCCCGCTCTGCTCCCCCCCAACCATAATGCCCTGGGTGGTTGCCCATGTGACCCACTCATACGGCCGGCCCTTGTTGCAGGTAAGAGTCATTGTGAATTCAGCCTTTTTCCCACTTATGAATCATCATTATGGAGATTTATAATTTGCCTTTGGGCCAAAACCTGATCAGACATGGGGCCTGGCTGTGCTGGGTGCTGTACAAACCCGGGGGCGTGGCCCTTGCCCGGGCTGGCTTAGAGCCAGAAAGAAAGGCAAAGCATAGGAGAGAGGGATGGAACATGCAGGCAAAGTGACCGGTGGCACCACTGGTGTCCAGGTGTTGGGCCGGTGTCTCCTGCTGGGGGAAAGGCCTCTCTCCCTGCCCTGTTCTTGCTGGTGGTCTGCTGGTGGGGGCTGGGGGAACCTACTGCCCCTGGAGAAGGGGTGCTGCAGGTGGCGGGGGGGTGTCCCAAACCAGCCCTGGTACCTGTGGACATATCCGTTATTCGTAAATATTCACTAGAAAGTTTGTACAAATCCTTTTCTGCCTGGGGATCTTTCCCAAAATCTTCACTGCAGGCTATTTCCTATTCATAGCATGTGACTGGGTCACAAGGTAGTGTTTCTGCTCCCTGATTGGTGGCGTGAAACGTACTAAGCTGGAGACACATGACTAATGAATTGCAAACGCTCCTGTTTGTCCACAAGCCCCTCGCTGCAGCTGGAGCTGGGTGTTTGTAGGAAGCACAGCCCTTCCCTAAATATTCCCGGGAAGAAAAACATTGCTGGTACCTTAGCGCTATAGGCAGCTGCCTAGGGACACCAGGCTGGTGCAGCGCCCGGTCGTCGGCTGCGATCAAACCTGGGGCCTCTGAAGCTTAGTGCATGACCCTCTACTGCGTGAGCGAAAAGCTCCATGCCTGTAGCAGATTGCTCAAGCTGTGGCGGGGCTAGGTGCCCCTGGAGGGGGACAGAGCGACACACCCAGCAGCCCTGGGTTACACGAGCATGGGCCGAAGAAGAACAGGTTTTAAACACAGACACAGGGTACTAGCGAGGTGCTGCTCCGGGGCTCGATCTTGCACAGTGCTGAGGAATCTGGTGATTGACACTGTGCATTTGAATGGTCATGTGACCTACTGACTATCCTCCTTTTGCCTTTCTTTGTATTTTGCATATTAACCTATCATTTGCCCTGGCTACTTTTCTTTGATTGCTTGAATAAATCTTGCTATACAGCCAGAGATCCCGCTGTCAAGGTCTACTGTGCAGGAAAGCCAGACTCATACCTTATTCACTGAGCCAGGAACAGAACCAAAGTAGGTCCAACCCACTCCCTAATTTGCACCCACAATTTTGCATATGCAAATTTCGGGGCACCTAAAAACTCTGCCTTGCGTGCACAGGAATAGCACCGACACATCTTCCAAGGGAAGGCCTGGGACTGGGGTCCCAGCTCTTAGACTGGCGTAGCCAGTGCCAGGCCATAGGCTGGAGCTGCCAAGGGCAAATAACGGAGCTGTAACCGCCACCAGGGTGAACCGTCTCCTGCACTCCCTGCTGCTAGCCAGAGGGAATATTTATATTCCGAGTAGCTGCCACCCCCATCTTCTACCTGCTATTCACATGGCAACATCATAAGCAACTTTCTGATGAGCGTCAGCCTGAACACTGTCTCGTTTGGAATGATCTGCATATGATTCCTAGCTTGCCCTCCCCCAAGGGCAGTTGGAAGTGGTTGGGTTGGACTGGGTGCAGTTGTAAGTGGCTTTTCTCAGGAACAAATTCTCAGTCTTGCTTCAAGGCCTAAATTGCTCGTCAGTTAGCCAGGTAGATATTTCTCTATGCGACGCAAGCTAAAATATGGACCGAGTTAGTAATAAAGACCTGAGTCCCTCTGTGGATTGGGGATGTTATTTACTAACCTGGTCCACCTGTTAGCCTGAGCCCCAGAGGCCTGTCTACACAGCAGCTGGGAGCGTGCCACCCTGCCTAGCTAGACAGACCCGCGCTAGCTGGATTTGAGCTCGAGTGCTACAAACAGCAGCGTGGACGTTGCGTTCCAGCATGGACTCAGGCTTGGTCTATACTACACAGTTAGGTCGACACAAGACAGCTTGCGTCGACCTCACTGTGATCACGTCTTCACTTGAATTTGGCTCCTGCCGACGTTGGAGCCTCTCTGCGCCGATTCAGTTACGCCACCTCCCTGGGCGGCGTTGAGTCACGGTTGCTGTAGTTAGGTCGACGCAGTGTCCGTGTAGACAAGGCATTGCTCATGTCGACTGTTACTGGCCTCCGGGAGCCACCCACAATGCCCCACGCTGACAGTACAATTGATACAAGCGCTCCTGGTGGGGACATGCACCGCCGACCCAGAAGCCAAGTGTGGTCTATTGTACTAGCAATACATGGCTGGCTGGCTGGCTTCAATGTGAGTTGTGGTGCTCAGAACCCCTGACAATCTGGCTCAGGGTATGTCTACACTACGAAATTAGGTCGAATTAATAGAAGCCGGTTTTATAGAAATCGGTTGTATACAGCCGATTGTGTGTGTCCCCACATAAAATGCTCTAAGTGCTCTAGTCGGCAGACCGCGTCCACAGTACCGAGGCTAGCGTCGACTTCCGGAGCATTGCACTATGGGTAGCTATCCCACAGTTCCCGCAGTCTCCGCCGCCCATTGGAATTCTGGGTTGAGATCCCAATGCCCGAATGATGCAAAACAGTGTCGCGGGGGGTTCTGGGTACATGTCGTCAGGCCCCTCCCCCTCCGTCAGAGCAACGGCAGACAATAGATTCGCGCCTTTTTACCTGGGTTACCTGTGCAGACAACATACCACGGCAAGCATGGAGCCCGCTCAGCTCAGCTCACCGTCACCATATGTCATCTGGGTGCCGGCAGACGTGGGACTGCATTGCTACACAGCAGCAGCAGCAGCTAACTGCCTTTTGGCGGTAGACGGTGCAGCATGACTGGTAGCCTTCATCGGCGATCTGGGTGCTGGCAGCTGTGGGGCTGGCAGCCGTAGGGCTGCATTGCACCAGCCCTTGCCTTTTGCCTTTTGGCAGTAGATGGTTTATTATGACTGGTAACCGTCCTCGTCGTACAGCAGTGGCTGGAACTCCGTATGTCCCCCAGTCCCCCAGTCATATTCTGCTGCCTTCACAATGACGATGATGGCTATCAGTCGTAGTATGCCATTTTCTGCCAAGCGCCCTGTTGGATCATTGCACATTAGCAGAGTCTTCCCTGAGCAGCAGATCGTGCAATAGGCCTGAAGGCCATCATCATCATAACTGCCAAGCGCCCAGTATTTGCTGCCAAGCACCCAGAAGATGCCGAGGGCTATCAGTCATGCTGCACCGTCGTCTTAAGATGTAAAAAATAGATTTGTTCTGTATTCATTTGCTTCCCCCCTCCCTCCGTGAAATCAACGGCCTGCTAAACCCAGGCTTTTGAGTTCAATCTTTGGGGGGGGCCATTCTGTGTGACAGTTGTTTGTGTTTCTCCCTGATGCACAGCCACCTTTGTTGATTTTAATTCCCTGTACCTGTACGCCATGTCGTCACTCGCCCCTCCCCCCCCTCCCTCCTTCCCCTGGTCCATCAGATACTAGTTTCGCGCCTTTTTTCAGACCAGACGCCATAGCTAGCACTGGGATCATGGAGCCCGCTCAGATCACCGCGGCAATTATGAGCACTATGAACACCACGCGCATTGTCCTGGAGTATATGCAGAGCCAGGACATGCCAAAGCAAAACCAGGACCAGCCGAGGAGGCGATTGCAGCGCGGCCACGAGAGTGATGAGGAAATGGACATGGACATAGACCTCTCACAAGGCACAGGCCCCAGCAATTTGGAAATCATGGTGTTCCTGGGGCAGGTTGATGCCGTGGAACGCCGATTCTGGGCCCGGGAAACAAGCACAGACTGGTGGGACCGCATCGTGCTGCAGGTGTGGGATGATTCCCAGTGGCTGCGAAACTTTCGCATGCGTAAGGGCACTTTCATGGAACTTTGTGACTTGCTTTCCCCTGCCCTGAAGCGCCAGAATACCAGGATGAGAGCAGCCCTCACAGTTGAGAAGCGAGTGGCGATAGCCCTGTGGAAGCTTGCAACGCCAGACAGCTACCAGTCAGTCGGGCATCAATTTGGAGTGGGCAAATCTACTGTGGGGGCTGCTGTGATCCAAGTTGCCAGGGCAATGAGAGACCTGGTGATATCAAGGGTAGTGACTCTGGGAAACGTGCAGGCCATAGTGGATGGCTTTGCTGCAATGGGATTCCCAAACTGTGGTGGGGCCATAGACGGAACCCATATCCCTATCTTGGCACCGGAGCACCAAGCCACCGAGTACATAAACCGCAAGGGGTACTTTTCAATGCTGCTGCAAGCCCTGGTGGATCACAAGGGACGTTTCACCAACATCAACGTGGGCTGGCCGGGAAGGGTACATGATGCTCGCGTCTTCAGGCACTCTGCTCTGTTTCGAAAGCTGGAGGAAGGGACTTTCTTCCCGGACCAGAAAATAACCGTTGGGGATGTTGAAATGCCTATCGTGATCCTTGGGGACCCAGCCTACCCCTTAATGCCATGGCTCATGAAGCCGTACACAGGCAGCCTGGACAGTAGTCAGGACCTGTTCAACTACAGGCTGAGCAAGTGCCGAATGGTGGTGGAATGTGCATTTGGGCGTTTAAAAGCGCGCTGGCGCAGCTTACTGACTCGCTCAGACCTTAGCGAAAAGAATATCCCCATTGTTATTGCTGCTTGCTGTGCGCTCCACAATATCTGTGAGAGTAAGGGGGAGACATTTATGGCGGGGTGGGAGGTAGAGGCAAATCGCCTGGCCGCTGATTACGCGCAGCCAGACACCAGGGCGGTTAGAGGAGCACAGCATGGCGCGGTGCGCATCAGAGAAGCTTTGAAAACGAGTTTTGTGACTGGCCAGGCTACAGTGTGAAACTTCTGTTTGTTTCTCCTTGAAGAACCCTCCGCCCCTCCCCCCCCACACCCGGTTAACTCTACTTCCCTGTAAACCAACCACCCCACCCTACCCTCCCCCCTTCGAGCACCACTTGCAGAGGCAATAAAGTCATTGTTACTTCACATTCATGCATTCTTTATTAATTCATCACACAACTAGGGGGATAATTGCAAAGGCAGCCCGGGATGGGTGGGGGAGGAGGGAAGGAAAAGGACACACTGCAGTTTAAAACTTTAACTCTTATTGAAGGCAAGCCTTCTGATGCTAGGGCAATCATCTGGGGTGGAGTGACTGGGTGGCCGGAGGCCCCCCCACCGTGTTCTTGGGCGTCTGGGTGAGGAGGCTATGGAACTTGGGGAGGAGGGCTGTTGGTTACACAGGGGCTGTAGCGGCAGTCTCTGCTCCTGCTGCCTTTCCTGCAGCTCAACCATACGCTGGAGCATATCAGTTTGATGCTCCAGCAGCCGGAGCATCGACTCTTGCCTTCTGTCTGCAAGCTGACGCCACCTATCATCAGGGCCGGCTCTAGGATTTTTGCCGCCCAAAGCAAAAACAATTTTGGCCGCCCCCCCCAGTTTTTTAATTACCCCACCCCCGGCCCCGCCTCAACTCCGCCCCTTCCCCAAATCCCCAGCCCTGCTTCCTCCCCCAGGCTCTCAAGCCTAGGAGGGAGGGGGGGGGGAGAAGCGGCGCCCGCGCCGCGGCCACTCGGAGTCTCCCCCTCCCTCCCAGGCTCTCAAGCCTGGGAGGGAGGCGGCCGCTCGGGATCTCCCCCTCCCTCCCAGGTTTGAGAGCCTGGGAGGGAGGGGGAGACTCCGAGTGGCCGCGGCGCGGGCGCCGCTTCTCCCCCCCCTCCCTCCTAGGCTTGAGAGCCTGGGAGGGAGGGGGAGCAGCGGCGCGCAAAACGGCTGATTCGCGCGCCACGGCCGCTCGGGATCTCCCCCATCTGTAGAAGCGGCGCCTGCCCCGCGGCCACTCGGAGTCTCCCCCTCCCTCCCAGGCTCTCAAGCCTGGGAGGGAGGGGGAGCAGCGGCGCGGGAATCAGTTGTTTCACGTGCCGCGGCCGCTCGGGGTCTCCCCCTCCCTCCCAGGCTCTCAAACCTGGGAGGGAGGGGGAGATCCCGAGCGGCCGCGGCGCGCGAATCAGTCGTTTCGCGCGCCGCTGCTCCCCCTCCCTCCCAGGCTTGAGAGCCTGGGAGGGAGGGGGAGCAGTGGCGCAGGAATCAGCTGTTTCGCGCGCAGTGGTGCGCGAGCGGCAGCAGCAGCAGCAGCGGAGGTGAGCTAGGGCGGCCGGGTCACATTTTTAGGGGCGGCATTCTGGTGCCGGCCATGCCGCCCCTAAAAATGTGCCGCCCCAAGCACCAGCTTGTTTTGCTGGTGCCTAGAGCCGGCCCTGCCTATCATCTTCAGCCTGCAACTTGCTCTGTTCATCCCGCGATTCAGCACGCCACCTCTCCTCTCGTTCATATTGGGCTTTTCTATAATCAGTCATTGACTGCCTCCACGCATTCTGCTGTGCTCTGTCAGCGTGGGAGGACATCTGTAGTTCTGTAAACATGTCATCACGTGTCCTTCGCTTTCTCCTTCTAATCTTCACTAGCCTCTGTGAAGGAGAAACATTTGCAGCTGGTGGAGGAGAAGGGAGAGGTGGTTAAAAAAGACACATTTTAGAGAACAATGGGTACACTCTTTCACGTTAAATTTTGCTGTTCACATTACACAGCACATGTGCTTTCATTACAAGGTCGCATTTTTCCTCTTATATTGAGGGCCTGCCAGTTTGGTGTGAGAGATCACTCACGCAGTGCCAGGCCACAGATTTCAGCTTGCAGGCAGCCATGGTAAGACACAGTCTTTTGGCTTTTTTAACCTTCTTAACATGTGGGAATGGTTTCAAACAGTAGTGCTCTCATTTCCCATACCAAGCACCCGTTGGGTTGGCCATTTAAAATGGGTTTGCAATGTAAAAGGAGGGGCTGCGGTTTCAGGGTTAACATGCAGCACAAACCCAACTAATTCCCCTCCCTCACACCCAATTATCTGGGATGATCACTTCACCCCTCCCCCCCACCGCGTGGCTAACAGCGGGGAATATTTCTGTTCAGCAGAGCAGGAACGGGCACCTCTGAATGTCCCCTTAATAAAATTGCCCCATTTCAACCAGGTGAACGTGAATGATATCACTCTCCTGAGGATAACAAAGAGCGATCAGGAATGGATGTTGTCTGCATGCCAGCAAACACCGGGACCATACGCTGCCATGCTTTGTTATGCAACGATTCCAGACTACGTGCTACTGGCCTGGCGTGGTAAAGTGTCCTACCATGGCGGACGGGATAAGGCAGCCCTCCCCAGAAACCTTTTGCAAAGGCTTTGGGAGTACATGAAGGAGAGCTTTCTGGAGATGTCCCTGGAGGATTTCCGCTCCATCCCCATACACGTTAACAGACTTTTCCAGTAGCTGTACTGGCCGCGATTGCCAGGACAAATTAATCATTAATCATTAAACACGCTTGCTTTTAAACCATGTGTAATATTTACAAAGGTACACTCACCAGAGGTCCCCTGTGTGCCCTCAGGGTCTTCGGTGAGTTCGGGGGTTACTGGTTCCAGGTCCAGGGTGACAAACATATCCTGGCTGTTGGGGAAACAGGTTTCTCCGCTTCCTTGCGGCTGTGAGCTATCTCCTCCATCCTCCTCTTCCGAACCCTCTTCCCTGTGTGTTTCTCCAGTGAGGGAGTCATAGCACACGGTTGGGGTAGTGGTGGCTGCACCTCCTAGAATGGCATGCACCTCCGCGTAGAGGCGGCATGTTTGCGGCTCAGCCCTGGACCTTCCATTTGCTTCTCTGGCTTTGTGGTAGGCTTGCCTTAGCTCCTTAATTTTCACGCGGCACTGCTGTGTGTCCCTGTTATGGCCTCTTTCCTTCATGGCCTTGGAGACCTTTTCTAATATTTTGCCATTTCGTTTACTGCTTCGGAGTTCGGCCAGCACTGATTCATCTCCCCATATGGCGAGCAGATCCCGTACCTCCCGTTCTGTCCATGCTGGAGCTCTTTTGCGATCCTGGGACTCCATCACGGTTACCTGTGCTGATGAGCTCTGCGTGGTCACCTGTGCTCTCCACGCTGAGCAAACAGGAAATGAAATTCAAACGTTCGCGGGGCTTTTCCTGTCTACCTGGCCAGTGCATCTGAGTTGAGAGTGCTGTCCAGAGCGGTCACAATGAAGCACTGTGGGATAGCTCCCGGAGGCCAATAACGTCGAATTCCGTCCACACTACCCCAATTCCGACCCCCTAAGGCCGATTTTATCGCTAATCCCCTCGTCGGAGGTGGAGTACAGAAACCGGTTTAAAGGGCCCTTTAAGTCGAAAGAAAGGGCTTCGTCGTGTGAACGTGTCCAGGCTTAATTCGATTTAATGCGGCTAAAGTCGACCTAAACTCGTAGTGTAGACCAGGCCTCAGTCTTTGAACTTCCCCAACTCCTATCTATTACATATGGAACGTGGAAAATATAGAGAGAGTCTTGTCACTCTTTAGTCCAGCGGGTGATGGGTTCACTAACAGAAACCAGACAAGGAAGCCTCACGGGGCAGAGGAGAACCATTCAGCTTTCAAGCTCTGGCCAGAGGCTTTAGTATAACCATTTACCACAGGGTATTTCTCCCAGCCAGTCAACACAGGAATCGCCAGACCTGCTCACACCATTGGCCCGTCCATGTGCGTGTCGCCTCTGCTACAACGGCCAGTGCCAGATACTTTGGCGAAGAGTGAGAGAAACCCGATGTAAGCAGTGTCAGGATGAGCTCTACCCTAACATCTGGTGGTGAATTATGGTGAGTGTGGAAAAGAACTTCAGGGGCTTCTTGTTTGCATAGGCACACCCACCCACCTAGCATGAGCCCACAGCAACCAAAAGTGGTTACTTTGGCTGGTGTGGGATCCCCAGTTTCTCTGTTATTGGGGCAGGAAGAATAAAGTGTTGTTACCCTGATTATGTGAATCAAGGCCAGTGGAACTGTTGTATGACAGAGGGACTCACCATTAACTAAGTAGCACTCGCTAGACAAGGGGCATGGGTTCCAAAACTGAGTGAACTGAGAGAGGCTGGGGACAGGTATTTGTAATGGATGGTATGGGCCCCTTTTGAGGGACCAAAACACCAATTGCATCTGCTTCTGTCTCCAGTGTTGAATATCAGAGCTAATTTTGATTACATTAGAAGTCTAGTATCAGAGGGGTAGCTGTGTTAGTCTGGGTCTGTAAAAAGCAACAGAGAGTCCTGTGGCACCTTTAGGACTAACAGATGTATTGGAGCATAAGCTTTCGTGGGTGAATGCCCACTTTGTTGGATGCATATATGAAAGCTTATGCTCCAATACATCTGTTAGTCTTAAAGGTGCCACAGGATTAGAAGTCTAGTTACAGGCTGCTGAGCTGAATTCCCTTTGGGCTAATGGTGCACCAGCACTGGGGCTCCCCTACTACAAACTGAAATCACTGAGTGCTGTATTAACTAGTGGGGGAGCCTGAAGATATATTGCTGAGTAGAGCTGAGCAGCTTGTGGCAGGCGGGGCAGTTGGCCTTGGACCATGTAAGGTGCCCTTGGACCCCGTGTGCCCCCCTTTCCCCCCCATCTCCACTGGGGGGGGGGGTAAAACTCTGCAGAACTTTTGAACTCCTGGGGCTGCACTGACCAGGGACAGAGACTTTTGGGGTGTTGGACTTTTGGGACTTTGGGTGATTTTTGGGTTGCTGGACTCAAGAACCAAAGGGAAAGAACATGGCCCAATTTGGTGGGGTGGGTCTTTTTGCTCATGGTTTGTGTTAGGAATTCTGTTTGTGCATTGTTTCCCTCCTTTATTAAAGGGCTTTTGCTACACTCAGACTCTGTGCTTGCGAGAGGGGAAGTATTGCCTCCTAGAGGTGCCAGGGGGGTGGTATGTAATTGTCCCAGGTCACTGGGTGGGGGCTATAGCCGGTTTTGCATTGTGTTATTGAAACGGATCCCCTAGATACTAAACCCGGCCCTTGCTGCTGCCAACTCAGACCGGCAGAAGGGTTACACCTATAACGGACAAGGATGTAAAAACGGGCCCATACTATGGAGGAAAATTGTCCTAAACCCATCATAGTTGGGTTATGCCCGAAGTGCAATATTTTATCACTCGCATAAAAAAAAAATCTGCCTTTAGCTAACTGGATGTTTGCAAATATACAGCCCTCTTTTGATTCTTAGCCTCTGTGATCTCTTGGGCTAATGAGTTCCGCAGGTGAATTACGCATTGTGCTTTTAAAACAAAGTTTCCTTTATTCATTCATATTTCTGTAAATAACTCTCTCTGTAAATAAAATGCAAGCACACTGCATTTAAACATTCAATTTATATCCATAACAGCTAACACAAAAGAACAAGAGGGTCTTACTGATAAACTTGATTTCATTTAAAGTAGAGTTTGACAAAAATAGGATGGGATTGGGTTGGGTTGGGTTTTTATTTAAAGCATTTGCCTTTAATCACACGCACAAAAGAAATCATAATGATCCCTGGCCTGACATTCACACATGATTACTGATGGTTCTTGCATTACTTATACTCCACCAGCACATTAAAAAGAAACCCAGGCAGAGGCCCTGGGAGGAAAAAGTCACTTTTAAAGCAGCAGCTGGTCAGTTTCATCTCCAGGATATATTTACAGTGAAATTCATTAACATCAGTGACCAACACAGAAGCAACCATTTGATTATTCACTGAAATTTAAATATTAGAAATTAGATGACGTTAGCTATACACAGCTATATTTAAAATACAATTCAATACATTTCTCAACACAGAATCCTCTAAAAACTGAAGAACCCCCCAAATACACAAATACCAGATCATCCTTACTCAAGTTCATATAGTTATTTATATCCAGTTTTAAACCCAGAGATCAAAAGCTATGACCCTTCCCCACTCCACCCAGCCTTCCCTTGGCTTTGTAAGCAGCAAGAAGATCCTCTCTCTAAAAAGAGTGCTTGGGCTGGGAATGGCCAAAGATTTGGAAAAAGCCCCCAAATTAAAGGAGCAGGCCCCAGCAGCAGCCATTTTGAATGTTCACATGCTTGCTGTAATGTCATATGTTCACTGCTGGTGTGACAATGCAAAATGGCTGCCACACAATTCAGTTGTAGTGGAGGGGCTTAAGTGGGGGTTAGGACGAGAAGGAGATTAAAGAGCTAATGGAAAGGCAGGGGGTCTGGGATAAAGCAATTTTCCATTATGCAAACTGGCTGTGGTTTTGAATTCTGGGTTGCAGCAGGTGCATTTGCAGTTCCGTTCACGTCTCAGTTTTGAGGGAGGAGCAAGGGGTCCTGCCTTTAGATAAACGAGTACGGCTGCCAAAGAGCTTTCGGGTTACTAGCTAATTACCACCAGACATTCGGGGCCATTATCACACGCAAAAACAGAGCCCAAGAGATTCCAGACTGGACTGACACACCACGGGAAGGAAATGCGCCCAATCGTCACATGCTTATAAAGGACTGAGGGGCATTTCCGACCTCAGGTGCTGACTGATGACTTAGGAGGAGTCACTGCAGATTAATATTGGCATAACTGAGCTCAGATGCTGGCCCCAAGTGTCTGCCTTGAACTTAGGACAGCAAGTCAATAGCGGGTCCGTCCTAAAGGCCCCATCACCTCCCTTCAGCCCCCTGCCAGGGAGGCATTAGAGTCAGCCCTAGAAAGGAATCTGTGCTCCCAGAAATGTTGGCAAACAGTCTAGTACCAGAAACAAAGTACAGGTCTGTCTCATCTTACGCTGGGGTTACGTTCCGCAGTCAGCGTCTAAAGCGAAAATCGCGTCTAGTCAAAATTCCATTGAGTGGAATGGCGGGCGGAATCGCCCGCACTACAGAAACAGTATTTAAATTGTTATTTTTCTCTTTTGGGGTTGTTTTTTTTTTGGTTTTGCGGACCGCGTAAAGCTGAAATCGCACATGTTAAATGCGCCTAAGATGCGACAGACCTGTAAAGCAATAGTCCGACCGGGCACCCCTCAAACAGCCAGGTAACAAACATCACTGTGTCTGTTGATTGTTATTAGTATTAATGAGTCATAATAATCATTAATATTTTGCATTTTCTGCCTCTAAACGCAGTGTGGACTCCTTAGTATTCAAAAATGCCGTGTTTTGAAACACCGACCCCCCTGGTTAATGGCACGGAAGATTCCCTCCGTTTCCTGAAACCGCAGCGATTCAGGGCCAAATGATCTCTGGACACAGACTGAGGCAGCTCTGTGGATTTCAGTGGCATTGGCCCTCCCTGTCCCCCAGAGCACTGAGCCAAGCATGGTAACATGTGCAAACACTAATGAAGCTACATGACATCTCTCCCCCGGGGTGAATACCCTCACCCCATTTCACAGAGGAGGACGTGGTGGTTACGTGACTTGTCCCAGGTAGCCCGGTCAGAGCCAAGGTTAGAACTCAGCCCTTTCTAGTGCCTAACCCCTGGGCTGTGTCTCGCCCCACGTCACAGGGCGGCTAGAGCATGAAAACGGCAAGAACTTAGTGAAACATGAAAAGCAGCGCGATGGGGGAACCCACCCTGTGCTGGTCTCTGACTCTGCACAGGCTGCATGGCCAGGTCTGCATAGAAATCTGGTGCTGCCCCCGATAGCCTAGGGACACAAGTTTCTTACCACCAACTTTTGTTCCACTGGGGACTAGTTTAAGAACATAAGAACGGCCACACTGGGTCAGACCAATGGTCCATCTAGCCCAGTATCCTGTCTTGTGACAGGGGCCAGTGCCAGGTGCCCCAGAGGGAGTGAACTCAACAGGGCAATTATCGAGTGATCTATCCCCTGTTATTATCCAGTCCCAGCTTCGAGCAGTCAGAGCATGGGGCTGCCCAGGAGAAGCAGTGGAAGCCCTGGCTCTGAAGTCACTGCAGACTGGCCTGGCACAGGCATGGAGACTACGGAACAGGGACCAGCTTTGTGTTGTCCCCCGGGATAAACATGATGTGATTTAACTAGGTCCTTCTGTCACTGACTTTTGGGATTCTAACTCGAGGAGGATCCCAGTAAAACGGGTGACGTCAATTGCATTTGGGAGCCAAGAGACATCTTGTCGTCTTCAGTGTCCTAAGGATGAGTGAAAACGCCCTAATACTCTGCCAGCCAACTCGGGGGTCTCCCCCAGCAGTCTTGTAACAGGAGGCCGGCGATTAGCATGCCTGCCTAGCAGGTGTAGAGGAGAGGAACTGGCCGGCCCAAGCAGGGCCTGTGCAGGTGACACCCAGACAAGGAAAAGGGTCTGGATGTCCCCCATTGGTAAGGACTGATGCTGAGCCTGTGCTGTGTTTGGGAGCAGCCATTTGGCAACGCGGCTGCTAAGAGAAGACTCCACAGAGAGGAACATGTGCCAGGAGGCTGGGAATGGAAGGGGGCTGAGGTAGCTTTAGTTTGGTTGTTGAGCGAGCTGAGATAGCTTGTTGTGAGGTGAGCAAAAACGAACGCAGCACAGGGTGCCAGCAGACTGGTTGTGAAAGAAGCGCCCTGGTGCCCACACAGAGAGCCCAGCTGGAGGACCTAATGCATCTGCAGTGCACCCCCAGCCTCCCAGAGAGCCACAGGACTCAAAGACACGTGCCCAGGAGAAAGAGCAGCACCCCCGTCTGGCAAATGTTTGCTAGCTCAAGCAGAAGGCAATGCGGGGCCTAGGGCGTGGAGCTCAATGCAGATAAACTACGACTGAGCCCTTCCTTGGGAGGGCTTTGCAGTGATGGGGGCGTTACCAGTGCAAGAAGGAGAAAGCGCAAGGAGTTAGGGACCCCGAGCCTGTGTGCATAGCTCGCTGCAGCGAAGGCGGCAAAGGGCATAGACAGATGGAAGGTCCTGTGGGAGAGGAAACGTGACACCGGTTCGGCAGTGGGTGTGCTGCCTGCTGACCAGTACTGTCTCATTGTTTCCCTGGGCTCCCCGGCCTGTCGGTCTGTCTGTCTCTAGCCATTTGTTTTCTCCTCTCTTAGGAGTAAGCTCGTTGGGGCAGGGATGGCCTTTCTGTTCTGTGGTGTACAGCGCCTAGCACCTGACCTAGGACTAGATGATTCTGCAAGACAAAGAAATAATCAGAGCAGCGGGACCGGACCATGTGTGTGCTCACACCTGTTCACAGAGAGGCCCGCGGTGCTGTGACGGAGAACCCCTCCCCCTATGCATGCTACCGCCTACCCAGGCACGCTGAGAGGCTGGGCTGAGAACGCCCTGGCAGGATTAACTAGGAATTTCCTTGTTAGTCTGGCCGAGAGACAGACCCTCCCCATCACTGCAGCAGAATAACAATGGATGCTGGGGGAAGCTCGCAGCTGCCATAAAGCATTCAGAGTGTGGCTGTCCCAAGAGATCCCTAGTGTTCCATGGTCCCATGCCACGCTCTGGGGGCTTGGGAAGGTATGGTGCTTGGCTGGATGTTGCCCAGTTTCCAGAGGAACATAGGCCTGGCTGAAAAGGAGCAGGCTCCAGCAGCTTCCGACCGCGTCGGCTGCTTCCCTCCTAGGTGCTCTCCCTGGGGCTCAGCAAGGCACGGGCAGGCTGGCTGCACGGCAGGGCCCTCTCCGCCAGGTGAGTCCGCTGGTGAGCGGGCAGGTTGGTGGGCTGGTGGAAGCCCTTGCCGCACTTGAGGCAGCGGTAGGGGTGCTCCCCGGTGTGCGTGCGCTGGTGCACCATGAGGTGGGAGCGGTGGCTGAAGCGCCGCTGGCACTCGGCGGAGGCGTAGGGCCGCTCGCCCGTGTGTGTGCGCCGGTGCACTGTGAGCTGGGACTGGCTGATGAAGCTCTTGTGGCAGTCGGCGCAGGAGTAGAGGCGCTCGCCCCCGTGGATGCGCTGGTGCACCGTCAAGTGGGAGCGGTGGCTGAAGCGCTTCTCGCAGGCCGGGCACGGGAAGGGGCGCTCGCCCGTGTGGTTGTGGCGGTGCACCACCAAGACCGAGTGCTTGCCGAAGGTCTTGCCGCAGTCTGGGCCCTTGAAGGGCCTGTCGCCCGAGTGCGTCCGCAGGTGCTCGGTGAGCCTGGGCCGCGCGGTGAAGCTCTTCACGCTGTGGGGGCACTGCAGCGGCCTGGCCTCCCGCTCAGCTCTCGGGCGGTGCTGCGCGGCTGCGCTGCCCTTGCCTCTGGGGCGCCGGCGCGGCTGCTCCTCAGCCTGGCTCTGCCGGCGGTTCGGCTGCAACCCGGAGGTGTCCTCATGCCCGTCGTGCATTGCTCCAGAGCCAGTTCCCCAGCGGCCCAGGAACTCAGGAGCCTTCCCCCGCTGGGAGCCAGGCTGCACCCGCGGCCCAAACTCGCTGCAGCTGCTGCGGCCCCACTGGACACGTGCATCACAGCTGGGGAGAGACGGGGCTTCTCTAGCCTGCTGCGGCTGCATCAGATCGATGGCGTCCGCTTCTTGGGCAGGGCCTAGGAAGCCATTTCCTGAAAGGTTCAAATACAGCATGATGCCACTGACTCGCTGAACCAGCCAGCCCCAGCCCCTCACCGCTCCGTCCGCGTGCTGCAAACCCCCCTGTTGGGGGCGCTGTCCTGCCCGCTCACGGCCTGGGGTGGGAGGGAGCTTGGCCAGCGGGGGCAGGTCTATCACTGAGCGTTAACTAAAGGTTCTCGGGGAATTTCATGGGTAACCGCAGCCCGTGGGCTGGGGTGGTTGTGGGCGTGGCCAGTCCTTCTGTACTCGTTTGAGGGTTACGGCATTGGCTCTCAGAGCCCAGGAGTTTATAAATGCAGCCACCGTAGCGCTCACCATGTCCCACTACAATTCAACCCCTGGTGCAGACGACAATCTTCAGAAGTTTGAGAGACGGGGTTCACCTGCTTCCGCCCTGCTCCTGCTGAAGCCCCGAGCCCCAGCAGACATGCCTGCCCGGGACTGGATTCCTGAGACCCCCCCACCCGTGGGGCAGAAGCCAGAGGCGATGCCTGGGGGTCACGTGGGGGCACATGCTTCCCCAGATTTTTGCCAGGGTTTGCTGGCCCTGCTCAGTCACATGGTGAGGCAGGGCCCCCTCCCTGCCCAGCAGCTGCTGGAGCCGGCAAGCTGGGAGCTGCGGCTGTGGGGAGAGGCAGCGGCAAACAGCTGGGAGCTGCAGTTTTTGCGGCTGCCTCTCCCCACAGAGCTGAAGCAGTGGCCCCTCCTTGCAGCTCCCAGCTGTTTGCTGCTGCCTCTCCACCGGGAGTTAACACCCCGCTGAGGATAAGAGAAGGGGCGTGCCTGGTGCGGCATGACTCAAGCTATTGGGGGGGGGGAATCTTTAAATTGTGCCCCCTCTCAGCAGGCACCAGTCATCTCTGGCAGAAGCCCCTAGCCCCACCACTCCGCCGCAGGGCAGAAGCCCTGAGCTCTCCCCCCGACCCCCAGTCTGGTAGGCAGAGAATGGGAGGGGCTTGGGGGGCTCTGCGAGCCGCACTCGAATGGTAAAAGAGCCGCAGTTCGGCCACCCCTGACGTAGCCTGTGCAAAACCTTTAGGAGAAGAGAACCGGACTCCCGTCAGCTTTGCCCACAGACACACACACTCACCCCCCAAGTGGGTCTCAGGTGCAGGGTCCCTGGGATACTGGACACAGGCCTCGCCCCCTCGCTCCATCAGGGACACGATGCCACGTCTGGGGATCTGGAAGCCTTCCCGAGAAAGACGATGACAAGCTTTAGGGTTCAGACTGGGGAGTCTCTGAGAAACTCAGCAGAGCTTTTCTCCGTGACCAGGAGGGCTAGAAACTTACTTTTTCTTTAAGGAAAGCTGAGACTCTCACGTAACCACCTGATTCCAGGAGTTGGGGCTTTAAGAAGAACAGCAAATATCACAAGCTGCATGATAATATCACGCGAGTGGTAATGCCAGCTCTGTCTTGAGACGCCCTTCTTCCACTCAGGCTAACCACTTATGCCCCGCAGTGGGAGTTTAGTTGGGGGACATTTCGTTACGCTAGAGATATATTTTGAAATTTCCTTGAACGTCGCTGGGAGGAACGTGAGAAGGAGCGTGTATAATTCTACACCTGCATTGTAACAGACCCAGGGCCATTTGGGACTTCACTGTTCTAACTAGTTTGCTTGTTACAGCCAGCTGGAATTTGGGGGTGGGATGGCGCTATGACATGGATCCCCCTGCTCCAAAATCACAATCTTCTACTACCTGAGCTAAAGGGCAATTGGGTTACCATTCGTCCGGATTCCCCCGGACATGTCCGGCTTTTCTCAGTTAAAAATAGCGTCCGGGGGGAATTTGTAAATGTCCGGACTTCCCCCCCCATGCAGAGTGCGCGCGGCTGACAGGGCAGCCGGCTGGATGGTGCCACTTGCATGGGGCTCCAGCAGCCAGAGAGAGCCCCTCCTCCGCTTCCCCCTCCTCTCCCCTGCAGCTGAGATCACTCCCCTCCTCTCTCTCCCTCCCTCCCCCTCCCCCTCCCTGCATTCCCAGATCGCCGGCCGGCCGTTCGCCTTGGGCCTCCGGCAGTCTGGAGCTCCTCCCCCTGCCCAGCGCGCCGCTCAGCAGCACTCTGCGAGGGCGGGAACCGGGCTATGCGCTCCATGGGGGAGCGCGGCAGCGTGTCGGGCTGCGCGTGGAGCCCGACTCGCTGTTCTGAGCGGCACGGTAAGGGGGCCACGAGGTTGGAGAAGGGGCAGGGAGGTTCTGGAGGGGGCAGTCAAGAGACAGGGAGCAGGGGGAGGGTTGGATGGGTCGGGAGTTCGGGGTGGGGCTGTCTGGGGGTTGAGGGTGTAAGGTTTTGGGCAGTCAGGGTACAGATAGGGGGTAGGGTCCTAGGGGGGCAGTTAGGGTGGGGGGGTCTCAGGAGGGGGCAGTTAGGGGACAAGGAACAAGGAGGCTTAGGTACGGGGTGGGGTTCTGGAGGGAAGTTAGGAGCAGGGGTCCCAGGAGGGGGCAGTCAGGGGACAGGGAGCAGAGCAGTTTAGATGGGTCGGGAGTTCTGGGGGGGGGCTGTCAGGGGGTGGGGAGTGGTTGGATGGGGTGTGGGAGTCCCTGGTGTCTGTCTGGGGGTGGGGGGGGGTGGATAAGGGTTGGGGCAGTCAGGGGACAGGTAGGGGGTAGGGTCCTAGGGGGCCAGTTAGGATGGGGGGAAGGTCTCAGGAGGGGGCAGTCAGGGGACAGGTAGGGGATAGGGTCCTAGGGGGCCAGTTAGGATGGGGGGAAGGTCTCAGGAGGGGGCAGTCAGGGGACAAGGAGCAGGGAGGCTTAGGTAGGGGGTGGAGTCCTGGGGGGCAGTTAGGTAGGGTTACCATACATCCGGTTTTTCCCGGACATGTCCGGCTTTTTGGTCCTCAAATCCCCGTCCGGGGGGAATTGCCAAAAAGCCAAACATGTCCAGGAAAATAGCTTTGCCGGCATCCCTGCCCCTGTCCCCTGCTTACCTTGCGGCTCCCGCAGGCTGCGATCTGCAGGCGGATTCCCCCGCGGCGGCTGCTGCTGCTCCCCCCAGACACCTCAGCTCTGTGTAGCTGAAGAGCCGAGCTGCCCGAGTGCTACCGGCTTCACGGTTTGCCAGGCAGCCCCCAGACCCTGCGTCCCTGGCCGAGCGCTTCCCCTCTCGGGCTCCGGCTGCGCTGGGGAAGCGCCCGGCTGGAGGCAGGGTCTGGAGGCTGCCCGGCAAACCGTGAAGCCGGTAGCACTCGGGCAGCTGTTTCGTGGCTGGGAGGGAGGAGGGGGAATGCAGGGCGCTCAGGGGAAGGGGCGGAGTTGGGGCGGGGACTTTGGGGAAGGGGCGGAGTTGGGGCCAGGAAGGGGGCGGGGCCAGGGCCCCGTGGAGTGTCCTCTTTTTTTAATGAGGAAATATGGTAACCCTAAAGGACAATCTCATTTAGCTGTTAGCAGTATGGGGCCTAAGACATACAGTTGGCCAGTTCTAGTCCCATCCACTAGAGGGCAGTGTGCACCTCCGCACCCGAGCCAGTAACACAAAATGCTAGAGAATCCGGCCCAAAGTAACGCAGGAGGGAGGAACCAGGTACAGGGAAGGCAGATTGGTGCCTTACCTAGAGAAAGCACAGTCTCCAAGTTCTCCTTCATCACCTCCTTGTAAAGCTCCCTCTGCCATTCTGCCAGAATCTCCCACTCCTCCTCAGAGAAATAGACGGCAACGTCGTCAAACGTCACCGGGACCTGAAACAGCAACGAGTGCACGTGTGGTCGGATTAGTCTCATTTACAGGACAGCAGCACCCAATCGCTCATGGGCCCTCATTGGGCCAGGGGCTAAACAAACACCCGGGGAGACGCAGTCCTGTTCCCAAGAGTTGCACAATCCAATTTTCAGACAAGATATGGTTCAATGGACAGAGGGCTGGGCTGGGATACAGGAGAACCGGGCTCAGTTCCTGGGTCTTCTGCTGACTTGCTGGGCGATTTGTACGAGTCCCTTCCTCTCGCTGTGCCTCTGTTTCCCCTTCCACCCATTGCCTGTGTTGTCTATTAGACTATGGTCTTTGGGGAAGGGTCAGTCTCTTTCAGGTGCTATGAACGACTGTACTGCCAACGGCCGGCGCGAGGAGTGATTGGCCCAGGTGGGGAGAAGAGGGAGATGGCAGCAGGATGCCGTGCACGGCTCCGTGAGTCACACTGAAATCAGAGCTGCTTTTTTTAACCTCCGCCGTTGTCTGTCGGCGTGTTTTAAAAGCTCAGCTTCTGCCAGTTTCTGGATTTTTTTTCCAGTTCCCCTCTAGTTCAACCCGATGGCTCCTGGGGCAGCGACCCATCCAGGGGCCTTCCCAACTTGCCAGACAGATAACTGACAGTGGAGACTTTCCAGGCATTTCACCTCACCAGCACGGACCTGTGGCCGGGGCAGGAAGTAAGACTTGTCTCCTGCTGAAGCAGCCGCGGGAATTCAGGGGGGCAGGATAGACTGATCAGAGCTGGAATTTGGCCATGATGCCAGGACAGGGCCGTCGGAACGGGGGAGCCAAGGGACAATGGCCCCATCACTTTTCAGAGTGGGAGGGCCTTTTTACCAGCCCTATGGGTGAGCGATGGGGGGTGTGGAGAGGAGTGAGCAGGGGCAGGTTCTTGGGGAGAAGGGGTGGCAGGGTCGGGGCCTCCGGGAGAAGGGGCAGCGGGAGTGGGAGTTTGGGGGATGGGGCAGGGCCAAGCTTTGGACGACGGTGGCCCCCCACTTTTAGGGAGCCTCCATCGCTCCTGTGCCAGGATCAACAATTTTGCTACAAATCTATGACTAGATGATATACTCGTTCCCAGCATGGCTTGATTCAGTGAGCTGTGGGTTCCTCCCAACCCCGGTCCCGAGAATTTGGGGGCAAAGTCGGTTTGGATCAAAGCAACAGACCCGTCCGCATCAGCCCTGACGAGAACAGGCCAAAGCCTAAGGTTCTTACTCAGCAATTTTTCCGGTTCCTTGAGTCAGTGAGTGAGCATCTGATCTGATTCAGGATTGAATGAGGAGTCAGGAGCACTGGGTGGGGAGTATTTCCCTCTGCCCAGCCTATTCTGAACTATCCCAACCAACAGGGGCTCCCCCAAACAGCCTGACAGGTCTCAGTGCAGGCCCCTCTTCCTTTCACCCGTTTTATCCCCCAGCTCTGTGCTGTTCAGGGCAGGCGGGGAGGGAGGCGGGCTCAGTGTGCGCGGGGGCAAGTGAGCCGTTGCACCCGGCCAGCAGAGAAGAGACGCCGAGAGAAACATGGGACCCACCCGCTCGCTGTCACATCGGTGAATGAGATAAAGGTTCCAGGTCACTGCCACAGCAATGGCTAAAAGGCAGGTTGCGACAGCCCACCCCGGGGGTGGGGACACGGGCCGGGGCTGCTTTCAGGCCCCCCACCCAGGACAGGTGGAGGGTCCGGGGCTCCCCAAAGCAGCCCTGGCTCCCTGGACGGTTCTTAATCACTTATCACTGCCCCACTCTGGCTTCTCTCCTGGCCAGAGGGCGGGGCCTTGGGGGGAAGAGGAGGAGTAGGGGGCAGGACCTAGAGAGGAAAAGCCGGAGCAGGGGCGGGGCCATGGAGGGGGGTGGGATTCCTGCACGTGTCCCACTTTTGCCTTCTGAAAAGATGGCCCCTGACCAGCGCCAAATGCTGGGTTTGCCGCTATGGAAGCCAAGTCAGACCCTTCTGCCCCCTGTAGCCGCTCTCAGTGAGAGCAAAGAGAGCTAGGGAGTGGGTGCAGAGCAGAGCCTCTGTCTAGACACAATCCCAGCCCTGCGTTGGACTTTCGACGCATCCCCATCGCTAGCTCCCTGCCAGAGGCCCGCTGGGGATCTCCCCCAGCCTTTGTGGAAGGAGAGCTTGGGAAGTTTATCGTCTATGATGGAGATGGGAAAACACTGGGATAGCTCCAGTGAAGTGAATGGGATTAGAACAGGAATCCTTCTGGACCGGCCCATTCGCTCCATGCCTGATCATAGGTCCCGGTTGGCCATTAACTAGATCACATTCAACAAGCTTCCTCCCGTCTTGTCTCCTTACCAATCTCTTACCCTGATTTTTCTACATACCCAAGTTGCTGCAGGGACAGTATTGGATTTGGGTCTGGAGGTCACCGTCTGAGTGTGCGGGGTGATGACAGCCCTTGAGAACCCCTGTCCTATTAGAAACCTCTCTTTAGAAAGGATGGGGAGAGAGGGGGCAATAGATTTACAATGGATACAAAGACAGCCCTTTTTTTAAAAATGCAACATCTAATTAATCTGTGGAACTCATTGGCACAGGATATTCTTGAGGCCAAGAACTGAATAAGGTTCAGAACTGGTGAGAAAAGTAGGTGAAATTCACCCCCTGTAGAGACCAGCACAAAGACCAGTTACATCCCATTTCAGCCCTACAAGATCTATGCACCACTCAAGTTCCACTTGTGAATTTCACCCTATCCAGATAACTGAGATCTGCCCAGTCATGTACAAAAAGAAACAATTTTGCATTGTCATGGATGGACTCAATTACTTAACAGAATATTAAAAACATAAGAACGGCTATACTGGGTCAGACCAATGGTCCATCTAGCCACAGACACCGACTTTCCAAAGTTCCGGGGGTGCTCAACATCCAGCTCTACCCCAGGCCCCACGCCCACTCCACCCTTTCCCCCAAGGCCCCACCCCTGCTCTGCCTGTTCCCGCCCCCCCTTCCACCCTGCCCCACCTCTTCCTGCCCAGTTCCACCCCCTCCCCCGAGCAGGGCCGCCCAGAGGGGGGGAGGGGGAAGTGGGGCAATTTGCCCAAGGCCCCACAGGGGCCCCCACGAGAATATAGTATTCTATAGTATTGCAACTTTTTTTATGGAAGGGGCCCCCAAAATTGCTTTGTCCCAGGCCCCCTGAATCCTCTGGGTGGCTCTGCCCCCAAACGCACCGCATCCTTGCTCCTCCCTCCACCCCACCCCCAGCCTCCTGCATGCCGCGAAACAGCTGATCGCAGCATGCAGGAGGCTGGGGGGGAGGCGCTGATCAGTGGGGCTTGCCGGCTTGCTCAGCACCCACCATTTTTCCCCCATGGGTGCTCCAGCCCCGGAGCACCCATGGAGTCGGTGCCTATGCATCTAGCCCAGTATCCTTTTTCTGAGAGTGGCCAGTGCCAGATGTTTCTGGCAGTTGGAGGGTTAGGGACACCCAGATCATGGTGTTACATCCTTGACCATCTTGGCCAGTAGTTCTCAAACTATTGCACTGGTGACCTCTTTCACATAGCAAGCCTCTGTGTGCAACCCCCCTTATAAATTAAAAACACTTTTTTACATATTTAACACTATTATAAATGCTGGAGGCAAAGCAGGTTTGGGGTGGAGGCTGACAGCTCATGACCCCCCATGTAATAACCTCGTGACCCCCTGAGGGGTCCCGAGCCCCAGTTTGAGAACCCCTGATCTTGGCTAATAGTGGTTGATGGACCTATCTGCTATGAACTTATCTAATTCTTTTTTGAACTCAGATTTACTTTTGGCCTTCACAATATCTCATGGCAATGAGTTCCACAGGTTAATTGTGGCTCGTCTGAAGAAGAATGTCCTTTGGTTTGGTTTAAACCTGGTGCCCATTAATTTCATTGGGTGACGCTGGTTCTTGTGTTATGTGAAGGGATAAATATTTGCTTTCTCCACGCCAGTCATGATGTATAGACCTCTAACATATCCCCCCTCACTCAGCTCTATTTTAAACTGAACAGTCCCAGCCTTTTTCATCTCTCCTCCCACGTCTAATGTTTATGAGGCCATGGAAAGCTCCGTTTGTGATCTATCTTAACGAGTATGTGCCCTGTCCCTATTGCACATAAAGCCCCACTCATGGCAAACAGACTTGGCTGAAAGGCACTTTCCCAGAGCCAGAACACACTGAACTGTTTCTACCAGCCTGGGAGGAAAGGGAAGGGCAGGGCGTGGGACTGTCATTCCATGGCAAGGGATCAATCCAGAGAGAAGGGCAGGGATGAACATTTAAAGCCAGTGGACAGGTAGGTCAGAAGAGACTGCCCTTGGCTCCCACCTCCGGGAAAGCTAGCGCCAGAAGCCAGTCAGAAGGCAACGGGGCCGCTCCTGAGAAGTGCACCTTTCCCCCGGGGGGTGCTGAGCCCTCTCCGCTCCCTGTGCAGCTAGTGGGAGTTGAGGAGGCTCCGTGCCCGACCCCCATAAGAGGAGCAAAGAGAGGGAAAGGCTCAGCTGATGCTAGGGATTTACATACAGAGCTGCCTGAGCTACCCGGTCCTTTGTCTCCTGTTGCTGGGCTGGAAATCTGTGTTTAAAACACAGGCAAAGGGACCACACGAGTCTTGTCTCTCAGGCTGTCCGGATGGGGAGCGAGGGGTGCATGTGTGTGTGTTGTTTTAACCCTTGCGATGCTGGGGGGATTCAGAGGAATGGCTCCTGCTCATGCAGCCAGGTCTCCATCCCCCACCCCCCTGCCCGGCATGGAAATTAAACACCAGGGAACATCAGCCATGACTCCCAGAGCCCTGGCCTCAGGCACTTTCAAATCCGATACCTACTGACATGTCGCTTCATTTACCCCCGTCAGGGCCGAGCAGCAGCCCTGGTCTGTGATGTGCTGGGGCCACGACCGACTGGCACCTGCCAACGTCTGAAAGCTGCCAAGGGAGGCAGATGGGGCATGGCTTTTTGCTCCATTGGACTAGGCGGTCCGGGAGGGGAGACAGGACAATATTGGTGACTTGGGGACTGTTCTCAATCGGGGGCGAGGCCTGGGTGAGCTTGGAGTGTCCAGTTAAGAAGACTGGGAATGGCCACGGGGAACCCCGGGCACTGATCCTGTCCAACAGACACCAGTAACCACAAGCCGCTCGGGTCTGACCGTACACCCAACCCTTACCTTGCGAGAGAGCCCTTCAGACATGTCGGCAGGTGATGCGAGGTGTCCGGGGCTGGGAGCCGGTCAGCAGCCTTCACTCAGATCTCTCCACCTCGCAGGCCTCCATCGCTCACATTTTCATGTGACTGCAAGAGCGAGTTACCAGTCAGCCGGTGCAGGCCACCCCCTGCCCCGCTCCACAAGCTGATGGATACAGGACTGGGGAAGATTAGCTGTCACAGCTCACAGCAAGGGCAGGGGATATGGGGAAGGGGGTGGTCCTCAGAGCCAGTGAGGGGGACAAGCAGGAGCACCCCAAACAGAGCTCCAGATGGTCACTGCTTTGGCTGATCAAATCCCCCTCTGCCGAGATGATCCTCAAATCAGAGGGGCATCTCCCTACATCAGAGCCATCTCCCTTTGTAAGAGCCTCACAGGAAGGGGCTGCATGGGCTGCTGCTAGAGGGGGACGCTGGGAGATGTAGTTCTTCTGCCCAGGCCTTGCTGTGGGATGCCTGCGTGTGCCAGCCGCAGTCCCCAGCACAGACCCTCCCCAGCTTCCTACGGGAAGAGGGGATAAACTACATCTCCCAGCCGGGCCGGGGCTGAGAGCCGGGCACTGGATAGGGGAGAGGAGCTGCAGAAGCACCCGTTCCTGTCCCACTTGCTCAGGGCCGGCTCCAGGCACCAGCCTGGCAAGCAGGTGCTTGGGGCGGCCGCTCCGGAGAGGGGCGGCACGTCCAGGTATTCGGCAGCAATTCGGCAGACGGTCCCTCACTCCCGCTTGGAGCAAAGGACCTCCCGCCGAATTGCCGCCGCAGATAGCAATCGCGGCTTTTTTTTTTTTGGCTGCTTGGGGCGGCCAAAACCCTGGAGCCGGCCCTGCACTTGCTCGCCCCTCTGCCGGAGCGGGCCCTGGGGCCAGCGCTGAGCCGGCAGCTTGGAGCACCTCTGAGTGTGTGGGAATCGCTCAGATGAGACTTAAATGCTAGATCCCAGCTCCCTGGTGTGGACATTAACGAGCCTGGGGATAAGACCAGGGATTTGCCCTGATCTCCTGAGCTCATATTTCAACCCCACCTCCACAGGGTGCGACGCACTGTGCAAGTCACTATTGTGCGGAGGCCTCTAGCTGTGGGCCTAGAAGTGCTGCCAAATCATGGACATGTCCTGCCTCAGCTCCCTGGTGCCCTGAGACCTTAGCACTATGAGGAGCCCTTCACGTGCCTCAGTTTCCCCATCTATAAAACAGGGCTGATGATACTTACCCACCTTGTAATATGCTTTGGGACCCACCAATGATAAAAGACCAGTGTTTTCAATCACAGGCAGGCCCCTGAATACATTTACAGGCAGCTTATCTGAGAGTGGGCTGATTTCCAGAGGGACCAAACCCATTCTCAGTGGGAGTGCTGGGTGCTTAGCTCTGCAGAAAGCCTGACCAATTATATTTAGAATATACATGAAGTATGTATTTAGGTGTCTAAGATGTAGCTTCACAGGTTTGAAACTGTTGGTGCAAGACTTTACTATTGCTGTTTTTCATTATCTTAACCATCGGCCCCCGTGACCTGGCTTCCTGGTGTTCTTCTCTCCACCGACCTGACATTTGAGTAACTGCTTGTGGTTATGAACCCAACACCCAACGCTCAAGCCCTAAGACAGGCCCAGTTCCTCATTGCCTGGGGTTCTGGCCCCACTGAAGTCAGTGGCGATTTTGTCTGAACCAGGATTTGGCCCTTTGAGTTTGTGGACTTGATGCTTTTCCTCCAGCGAAGCACACTGGGGTTTCACAGCTGACTCCAGCCCCAGCAGGGTCTGGTAAGGCTGCCTGAGGAAGTTGTAAGGGAGACTCTGATACTGCACTAGGTGCAAGGAGACTCAGTCCCCCCGCCAAGCCTGCGCCCCGCTCAGCCCTTGGGCACCATCGGCATAAGGAGCTGGGGAGCCTAGTGCGGGAGCAGAGTCCCTACATCGAAGGGCAGGTGCCATGTTCACATTGCGTCCCCCCAGGTCGGCCCCGTGTCAAAGGGTGGCCCCGATCCCACTCCAGCTTAGGCCCCCTCTGGCACCAGAGTCAGCAGGAAAACTTCCTGAAGATGCTGCTGCTCGCTTCACTTTCCCTGGACCTGGGCTTGAAGCCCTAAAGCCTTAGGGAGAGTCAGCGGCACTGCTATGGGTACCCGCATGGCCCCACAGTATGCCAACATTTTTATGGCTGACTTAGAACAACGCTTCCTTAGCTCTCATCCCCTAACGCCCCTACTCTACTTGCGCTACATTGATGACATCTTCATCATCTGGACCCATGGAAAAGAAGCCCTTGAGGAATTCCACCATGATTTCAATAATTTCCATTCCACCATCAACCTCAGCCTAGATCAATCCACACAAGCAGTCCATTTCCTGGACACTACTGTGCTAATAAGCGATGGTCACATAAATACCACCCTATACCGGAAACCTACTGACCGCTACACTTACCTACATGCCTCCAGCTTCCATCCAGGACACACCACATGATCCATTGTCTACAGCCAAACTCTAAGATATACCCGCATTTGCTCCAATCCCTCAGACAGAGACAAGCACCTACAAGATCTCTATCAAGCATTCTTAAAACTACAATACCCACTTGCTGAAGTGAAAAGACAGATTGACAGAGCCAGACGAGTACCCAGAAGTCACCTCCTACAAGACAGGCCCAACAAAGAAAATAACAGAACACCACTAGCTGTCACCTTCAGCCCCCAACTAAAACCTCTCCAGCGCATCATCAAAGATCTACAACCTATCTTGAAAGATGATTTCTCACTCTCACAGATCTTGGGAGACAGACCTGTCCTCGCTTACAGACAACCCCCCAACCTAAAGCAAATACTCACCAGGAACCACACATCACTGAACAAAAACACTGACCCAGGAACCTATCCTTGTAACAAAGCCCGATGCCAACTCTGTCCACATATCTATTCAAGTGACATCATCATAGGGCCTAATCACATCAGCCATACCATCAGGGGCTCGTTCACCTGCACATCTACCAATGTGATATATGCCATCATGTGCCAGCAATGCCCCTCTGCCATGTACATTGGCCAAACCGGACAGTCTCTACGCAAAAGAATTAATGGACACAAATCTGACATCAGGAATCATAATACTCAAAAACCAGTGGGAGAACACTTTAACCTGTCTGGCCATTCTATGACAGACCAGCGGGTGGCTATCTTACAACAGAAAAACTTCAAAAACAGACTCCAACGAGAGACTGCTGAGCTGGAATTGATATGCAAACTAGACACAATCAACTCAGGATTGAATAAGGACTGGGAATGGCTGAGCCATTACAAACATTGAATCTATCTCCCCTTGTAAGTATTCTCACACTTGCTTCTTATCAAACTGTCTGTACTGAGCCATCTTGATTATCACTTCAAAAGTTTTTTTTCTCTTACTTAATTGGCCTCTCAGAGTTGGTAAGACAACTCCCACCTGTTCATGCTCTCTGTATGTGTGTATATATATCTCCTCAATATATGTTTCACTCTTTATGCATCCGAAGAAGTGGGCTGTAGCCCACGAAAGCTTATGCTCTAATAAATTTGTTAGTCTCTAAGGTGCCACAAGTACTCCTGTTCTTTTTAGGGAGATGATATCTCATGGAGAGCACGTCCTTGAGCTGAGACGGACCCTACAGACCATCCGCCAAGCCTCCTTGTCTGATTGGACAGGGTCTCAAAGAGGAAGTTGCCCCCCCCGCCCAGCTCAGTCACCCCACTTTATCCGGGCACATTGCTCCCCCTCTTACTCCCAGTCAACAGCTTTGTTGAGAGGGCTCAGGACCTCGGGCCTACAGCGCGAGGAAACAGATGGTCCCGCAGATCTTGTACTGGTCGGTGCGTTCACTCGGCAGCCACGCTAGGAAGTGATGGGGGCTGCCGATTGCCTGGGAAAGCCCAGCAGCCGCTTGGCCGGAAGGTGCGTGCAGCCAAGTGGAGTAACTGTCCTGGAGGACAAGGCACCCGGCGCATTCCTGTAAAGCCCTTCAGAGTTAGCGGAGTGCCCGAGAACTCAGGTGGCCCCAGGGTTTTTGAGTAAGGAGCTGAACAGGAAGGCGGTGGCGGAGACTTGAGCAATGTTAGAGACAGGGCCAGTGAGCTGGAGAGGCCAGGAGGTAAAGGAAGCTGGTGATATGTAGCTGGAAGCTGGACCTCGCAGGGTCCCAGAGCCCCAGTCTGAGCCCGAACATCTACACGGCAATTTTACTGCCCCACAGCCCGAGCCCCGTGAGCCCAAGTGGGCTGACCCGGGCTAGCTGCGGGTGTTTAATTGCTGTGTAGACGTACCCTTGGAGCCGTCCAGCCATGGCACTGCCCACACAGAGCTGTTCCCTGCAGACTTCACCAGTGTTTCACCAGTTTTGTCCCTTGGGAGACTATCCCAAAGGGCCGGTCGGGAAGGCTCCCCTGCCATTCAGCTGAAATTCTCCTTTCCTGAACTTCCTCTCACTTCTCGTGCTCGTAGCAGCATGCGCCACGTCGAACAACTCTCCTGCCTGGGGGCTAACAGCCTACGTCAGCTGTTACGTTTCCCCTTAGCGATCACTTCGCCAGATGGCACATGCCCTGCTCTGTCGATCACTGCTCAGATCCCAATCCCCACATCACTTGTGTCGCTCTGCTCCAAACTCACTTCCATTTGTCAGTACCTAAACTGAACGTTACATTCCAGGAGTGCTCGCACCACAGCTGTATGGACAGAGTCTATCGCCTTCCTTCGTCTGGCCTTTATTTCAGCCAGACCATGTTGTAAATTCAGGTCAAATCTGCTGTTTATTATGACATGTCTGTCTCCATTGGTCATTCCTGCATTCCCAGTTTCTATCATTCCTTCCGCTTGAAGATCTCAAAACAGGTTCCAAACATACCACATCCATTGTACAGGTTGGGAAACTGAGGCACGGAGTGATTAAGTGAATTGGCCAAGATGATGCAGCAAGCTAAGGATCAGAACCCAGGAGTGCTGTCTTCTGGCCCCATGTTCTGACATCTAAACAATACTGCCTCTCTGTAGTTTTTCAGAACGTCTTTTCTAGGTGGTCTCACCATCATTCTGTTGTCAAGTTTGCCATCATTGGAACGCAGGTTCATCTAACCCAGGGTCTTGGCTCTGACAGCAGCCAGTGCCTGCTGGCTTCAGAGGAAGGTGCAAGAAATCCTGTAATGGACAACTATGGAATAACCTGACGAAGATGTGTTCCAGTTAAAACACAGTTATGCTGAGTGGACTGGTGACTGCTTGGATCACAAACCTCTTTGAGAGTGGGGGTGAAAGCACCCTTCAAATAGTTGCAAGGAACACTTCAAGGGGCCACGTCTACAACAACAGTAGACTAATCGAGTCTGTCCAGAAAGTGGCACCATGTGGGTGGGGGTATTGTGGCCAGGTGTGTGTGTGTGTGTGTGGTTTTGTCTGAAGGAAGGCAGAACACACAGAAACTGAGAACCCACAGAACATAGAGAGATGCAGTGGCAAAAAGCAAGAAAGCCAAGCAGGAGCCAGTGAGCACGGTATGTGTCCCTGGGAAAGCTACAGAGAGTTTTGGGCCTGTTGGCTAAGAGGTTGGGGACTGTAAGAACCTGCTCCTTCTGTTCTTGGTTGCTCCTGCATTCAGAGAAGCAGGACTTTGTTCTTTCCTTGTAAATAACCAAGATTGCATCAATGCCCGTCTCAGATTCCAGCCATTTCTCCTTCCAATGGGAACCTCCCCCGGGCGCTGACTAGCTGCTTGGATCAGCCAGGAAACCTGACCGGGGATGCAGAGGCTTCTGTTAACAAATGAGACCGGCTCCTCCGAAGTCTTGCCTTGTGCCAACCCACCGCCAAGCAAACAAGGTGCTGCCCTTGAAAGAGAAGGTGAAAACCCTCCAGGCTCTCTCCTTAGTGTTCAGGGCAGGTGGGCCCCACTGCCCTCGTGGCTGGCACGGTTCAAAGAGCGACCAGCATGGTGCACAGGCCGGGGGCGACCCAGACGCTGTGTGAGGGCAAGCGCAGGGATGGAGAATCTACCTGTGGAGGAACTCAGCTAACCGAAGGAAACGGAACAGGCTGCAGCACGGCCCCTGCATACAGGTCGCACCAGCAGGGATTCTACCTCCCAAGCTATGTCGTTACTGCCTATTCATTGAAAACAAAACCCATGAACCTAGGGGTAGGCCGTGAAGGGGTGATCTGGAGGGTGCTGGGTGCTGGCCACTCCCCACATTGGGCCAGCTATGGGGGGGTGGGGGGTCCTCACCCAGGCTCCAGTTCTCCATTCCTGTGTGTGCTGGTGGTGTGGTGTGAAAAGAAGTGACTGGAAGCCACTGTTTCACTTCCCAGGCAAGTTAGAGCAGCCTTAGGGCTGCTCTGCCTGCAGCAGCCCTCTATGGGCCATTCGTCAGCCATGACTAGCCGGAGCACCAGGCATTCCTGGTCACATTCCCTCCCTGGGCTGGCCACGTTCCCTTGCTGGGGACTGTCTTAGAGCCCTTTCAGCTGCTCAGTGCTGGCCAGGGCACCCTCTTATGCTGGACTTAGCTCCCTAGGGGCCTGTTCTGTTCGGTTTGTGGCTCCTTTCTGCTGTCAAAATGGCACAAGGGATATGAAGCAGACTGGGGGGAGGGATAGCTCAGTGGTTTGAGCATTGGCCTGCTAAACCAAGGGTTGTGAGTTCAATCCTTGAGGGAGCCATTTAGGGATCTGGGGCAAAAATCTGTCTGGGGCTTGGTCCTGCTTTGAGCAGAGGGTTGGACTAGATGACCTCCTGAAGTCTCTTCTATGATTCTAAATCAGGGGTGACCCCACTGGTGTTGACAGGGCATTTCTATAGTACTCCTCACTACAGCAACCACCACTGCAGCAGAATTATTCCAGATTTAGCCCCTGAGCTCACAATCTGGCCTCAGTTTTCACTCAGTCTCCCTGCCCCTGGGAATTTGCCCATGCAGCAGAACCTGGAGTTTACAAACACCGACCTGCCGTACGAGTGGTTACACCCACAGAAAAAAAGAAGTAACCCACCTAACGATAAAGTGACCCTGTCCCATTCCGGCATCTCCAGGCCACTGGAGCCCAACGTGCAGTGATTTGAAGGACAAGAAGAAAGTGATACGATAGATGGTACTGCAACGTATGCACCAGCCCTACTGTCATTTTGAGATGTTCAATTTTATGAACTCCTCAACCCCAAATTAGGTTGCAAGAGAGGAGTTCTATTGGCTGAGATCTGAGTAACGCCTCCTGGGTTTATCCCACTGCTTCGCTGCAGCAAGGGACGCTCAAGGAATGGGGCCTTGAGATGTTTGTATACAAACACAAGCCCAGATTCTGCTGTCAGTTGCAGGGGCATAAACGTGCAGTAACTCCGCTTGATTCCATGCAGTTATCCCAGGCTAACCCAAGAGGGAGGGCAGTAAACCACGCAAAGAATTTGTATCTGGCCACAGAGGTGAGAGAAAGGAAACAGTCACTGCTAAGGTGCAATTAAGGATCCACAAGAATGTTAAATTTCCCAGGTTTTTAATCCATATGCGATTCAAAAAGAGACCCAGTTGTAACTACCTACGTATTCCTTAAAATGGAGGAAAGGAATGCAAATAATTACATGCATCGGCACATGCATCCTCTCCTCCCAAAGTTAAAATCTAAGGTTGTCCCATGCCGTCCGAGTCTGGGATCAAAGGTGGTCATTAACCCCTGGGGAATTCTTTTATTATTTCAGTCTAATGTTTCCATTTCTTCACCGCTCACTGTTAGTTTGAAACTCTCTTGTGGGCAGAGAAACCAAAGTTCAGCTGACACGCTGAGAGGCTGGTGCCTGCTTTTCCCGTATGATCTTGATGGGCAGCACCATTGCTACACCATAGTTCTGCTTGAGTAGCAGTGACTGTTTAATGGGGATTTCTCCAAGTATAAAATTCACATCCATTCCCAGACTGGCCTGAAAACTGGTGTTGTCAGACATCAGCAGTGTGGTGCTAAAACTATCCAGGATTACCAACAAAAATCTGTTTCCCCTAGGAGTAGTATCATAGAATCATAGAATATCAGGGTTGGAAGGGACCTCAGGAGGTATCTAGTCCAACCCCCTGCTCAAAGCAGGACCAATCCCCAACTAAATCATCCCAGCCAGGGCTTTGTCAAGCCTGACCTTAAAAACCTCTAAGGAAGGAGATTCCACCACCTCCCTAGGTAACCCATTCCAGTGCTTCACCACCCTCCTAGTGAAAAAGTTTTTCCTAATATCCAACCTAAACCTCCCCCACTGCAACTCGAGACCATTACTCCTTGTTCTGTCATCTGCTGCCACTGAGAACAGTCTAGATCCATCCTCTTTGGAACCCCCTTTCAGGTAGTTGAAAGCAGCTATCAAATCCCCCCTCATTCTTCTCTTCTGCAAACTTAGGGTTACCATATTTAAAAAATAAAAAAAAGAGGACACTCCATGGGCCCTGGCCCCGCCCCTTTCCCACCCCGGCCCCGCCCCAACTCCGCCCGTTCCCCAAAGTCCCCGCCCTAACTCCGCCCCCTCCCCTGAGTGCCCCGCATTCCCCCTCCTCCCTCCCAGCCACGTGAAAAGGGCTGCCCGAGCGCTACCGGCTTCACGGTTTGCCGGGCAGTCCCCAGACCCTGCGCCCCTGGCTGGTGCTTCCCCAGCGCCGCCGGAGCCCGGGATGGGAAGTGCCCGGCTGGCGGCGCAGGGTCCGGAGGCAAGGGGGCTGCCCGAAGCCGGTAGCGCTCGGGCAGCTCGGCTCTTAAACAGAGCCGAAGAGTCAGGGGAGGAGCACAGCAGCCGCGGGAGGGGAAGTGCCCAGCCGGCGGTATTTTTCCCGGACATGTTCGGCTTTTTGGCAGTTCCCCCCGGACGGGGGTTTGATTACCAAAAAGCCGGACATGTCCGGGAAAAACCGGACGTATGGTAACCCTATGCAAACTAAAAAATCCCAGTTCCCTCAGCCTCTCCTCATAAGTCATGTGCTCCACCCCCTAATAATTTTTGTTGCCCTCTGCTGGACTCTTTCCAATTTTTCCACATCCTTCTTGTAGTGTGGGGCCCAAAACTGGACACAGCACTCCAGATGAGGCCTCACCAATGTCAAATAGAGGGGAATGATCACGTCCCTCGATCTGCTGGCAATGCCCCTACTTATACAAGAGGGGCAAGGGTCCAACAAAATCAACCTGTAAATGTTGGAGGGGGCCTTTTAACACTTGATGCATTGACTCTTCACGTCTTTTTCTTCTAGCAGGGTCTTGCTTAGCACATGTTAAACAGCTATGAACATGCAGGTTTAAATCCTCTTTCATTCCAGGCCACCATCCCAGTTTTTTAAGTTTTTCTAATGCCTCTTCCTGTTTTGAGTCACCTCCCACAATTGAACCATGCACCCATCCTAAAAGGAGGTACTGCATCTGCTGAGGGATTAACAGGACCCAGTCATTTTCTGGTTTTGCCAGAATTAGGTCTCCCTCCTTTCTCAACGGGCCCCCCTGCCCCTGTGAGGGGCATTCTACTATCCATTGCTGTATTGAGTCATCGTTTGCCTGCAGGTCCTGTAAAAACTGAAGCACTTTCTGGTCGTTCTCTTCACTTTCTTGTTTTGCCTGTGCCCAGGTGGTTACTGCCACGGGTGTGGGCTCCCACAGTGTTCCAGTGAGTGCTGCTTCCTTAGCCAATTTATCTACTTGTTCATTTCCCTTTTTCAGTGGACCTGTCCTCTTATGGGCTTTTATTTTAACCATCCAGATCTCCTGATACCGCCCTGCCAATTGCTCTATTTGCTGCCATAAGGTCTTGTATAAATTTTGGATCGGTCAGTTCCTGTAAAACCTACACTATTCCACCATGGTAGGTAGATGGTGGTTCCCTATTATTAGCTCCATTTGCTTGTTCCTCATTCTAGCTAAAACGTCTAAGACCGCTGACACTTCTGCAGACTGCGTTCCCCCTTTGCTCAGTTTGTACTGGAAGAAGTTAACTCTTTGCAGGTTTCCAGTTAAACAAATCTCTGCAAAGCCAGTGACTCATTTTCCTTCAGTGTAATATGAGCTGCCGTCCACAAAGCAAATGGTTTTTCCAATCACCTGTTCAATTGGGGTTGCTTTAAAGACAGGGTGCGCTTTGGATTCCCGTTGGGGTTCACAAACATGTTCTCGACCGCTTATAGTCAATCCCCGTCCAGATATTTCAGGTTCTTTTAGTGGGACCAATTGAACATTCTCGAACATGAGAGCAAAGACCCACTGAATGGCCGTATCTACTCTCACACGTCCTTTAGACAGATTTTTCTGATTTAGTAATTTTCCCAGCGCATGGTGACTCTTTACAATCACCTTGCTTGCTCTGATGATTGCCTGAGCTTTTTGTAGTGTCCAGTCGGCAGCGAGAGCAGTTTGCTCACACATTCCCAGTCTGGACCTGCTAATGCCCTGCTATAATACGGAACGAATCTCTCCCCAGCACCAGCACCCTGTGTAAGCACACTAACAATGCAGAAATTCTTAACACTAGGGTACAAAACAAAGAGGAATTCGTTGTTGGGGCGGCCAAGGCAGGTGCCTCCATTAACCCTTTTTTTCAGGCTTTCCCATGCATTAGTTGCCTCCTCTGTCCAGGTCCACTGTGGTCTTTTAAGTACCTCGTACAGGGGACCTGCCTTCTCTGCGTACCCAGCCATGAATTCTCTGCAGAAGTTAGTGAGCCCCCCCAGAAGATTGCAAAGATTTAGTATCTACCGCCATAGGGAGGTTAACAATACATCTCACCCTTTCCTTGTCCACAGACCTTCTCCCTGTACTGAGTCGAATTCCAAGATATTGCACTTCTTTCTGTGTCATCTGGGATTTAGAGGGGTTAAGTTTCAAGCCGTACGCTTGGCAGCTAGTCAGTAACTGCCGCGTTAACGCTTCATGTTCCTGTTCTGTTTCACTGACTATTAAAATGTCATTTATGTACTGGACTATCCTTCCCATTTGTAACAGTCCCTCCTTCTCTAGCATATTTCTCTACAGCATGAAAACTACAGCATAAAATATTGTGGGTGCATCACAGTACCCCATAGGCAAAACATTCCAGCAATATTGCATACCCTGGAATACAAAAGATGTTCTGTATTGAGACTCTGGGTTTAACGGTAAACTCCAAAAGCCGTTTGCCACGTCGAGTACTGAGAACCACTTCATGTCAGGGGTTACTACAGTACCTTCAACAATTCTGGGTAAGCCGCCACTACTGGTGCCCCCTGTTTGGCAGTTCTGTTTAACCCCCGATAGTCAATAGTTAATCTCCATGTTCCATCAGGTTTTTTAACTGGCCAGATTGGTGCTGCATTAGGCACTGAACACCTTCAAATAAATTTTCGTTTTTCCAATTCTTCTATAACTTGCCTTAAAGATTCTTTTGCTTCCTGAGGTATCGGGTATTGTTTGATGTATGGGGGTGTGTCTCCTTCTAATGTAATGGAGGTTTGTATTTTTCCCGTATCTAGGGAGTCCGCTGCCCAGATGGTTTGAATCTCAGCCCACCAGCCTTCCCAGCTTTCCGGCGCAGGAGGTGACTGATTAGGCTTTATTGCTTTAACCGTCTGAATAGCCAGTCCCATGGGGATCAGATTAGTATTGTTTGTTTCTCCTGTTACAGTGAGACTTTGTCTGATACACATGTTTGGGAAGTCCAGGATTATTCCCAATCATTTGATAGTTTCTGCCCCAATTAGATTTTCTCTCCCTGCAATAGCATACTTCTCCTGAATGGTATGTACACCAAACTGGAGAGGGAGGGTTTTAACATCATATGTTTGCTTAGTTCCTTATATGCTGTGTATTTGTACAGAGTCCACGACTGGATATACATTAAATACATCTTTTACTATAGGAATTCCAGCCCCCGTGTCCAACAGAAAATCTGCAAGCCCATCCCTGACTCGGATGCTTAAATGGGGGCACCCCCAGACATCTATTGTCATGGGTTGCTGGAAAACGCATTCCGAGTTGCAGGGAGGGCTGTCCTATGCTACTGAATTACTAACAATTGGATCATTCAATCCAGATGCCAAACCAGGCACCTTGGCCACCTTCATCCCTGCCTTTTCTTCCTCCTTTTGAGACCCCCTTGCCAATCATACATGCCTGTAGCTGCGTCCACAGCTTCTCATTCTCTCCTTTAAGATCTAGATTCTCCTGTTTCAGAACTCCAGGCAACACCCATTCACTCTATTTACTCCTCTACCTCTGTTCATTCCATGACCTCTCCAATCCCGGCCACAGTCACGGGGACAGTATCCAGGACCCTCTGTTTTCCACTGTCCTAACTGTGTTCGCAGCTCATTGACAGGAGTTCCTTCCTGCTGTTTAACCGCAGTTTCCACTTTTCCAATCCATTCATTCCAAGGTACGTCCCTACCTCCATTCTCACACCAAGCATTCATCCATTCTAGCACCCCAGAAGGCAACGCCTCCAAAACAAGTTGCTTCAAATCCTCGAGATCAGTATCCCCCGCTGTTAACCTAACATACGTTTGTCTTCTGTCGGCCAGCTTGGCCGGAGCCTCTCCTGGCATTCCTGTAATTCCTTTAAGTGCAGCTAATTCACTGGATAACTTAAAATGCTTTTGAGCCCCACGTTTAACCATTTGCGTAACATCATCATCAAAACCAAAGGTCTGACAATTCAGTGGTCTCCACAGGGTTTGTACTAGAATTGGTTCCTATAACATGTCAATTCCCACCACCTTTAACAGCTGCGAGCATTTATGTAGCCAGGCCATAAACTCGTTAAAATTCTCAGAAGGCGGGGGGGCCGACAGCTCCAGCTAACGCAGTTAGTTCATCAATTTTTAAAGCGTTGAGCCTGGCTGGTAAGCCGCTTACTCGAGGTGGATGAGGTATATCTGTACGGCACTTGGGTGCCTCCATTTCCCTTTCTGCATAATTGCCACGGGGCCCTGGCTGTTTTAAAGTATCTGTTATTTTTTTTTGTTGCAGTTTCCACTGCGTTCCATAACCTCAATGGAGGTGGAACACCAGTTTGTGGGGTAAAGTGGGGTGTAGGCGGGGGGTCAGGGTCAGGTTCCGCGGCAGGGTTTTCTCTCCCATTTTCCTGTTTTAACAGGAATTGATCTAGGTTTTGGGGAGGGTTTGTCCAAAACCTGGTTCTCAGCATAAGGTGGCAGTTGTGGTGCGGTGGCCCCTGCCCACGGGGCAAGAGAGGATGATCCAGCTGGGTCATTCCACATGTCCCCAGTGCAGCCTCCATTCCAGTTGTCCCATGTTCCATCTTTTAATTTAGCCAGGGCCACCTGTTTCCATTTCTGCCCCCATCCTTCAGGGACTGGAAAAGCATTCGAAGTCTGTTGAGCAACAGGGGACGGTACCTTTTTCTTCTGCCGGTTCTCCACAGCTGTCTCCAATTTTTTGTTTTTCTGCTTTATCTGTTCGAGCAGATCGTGAGTCTGGACCGCCTGGTGCCCTGTTAAAAGAGCTTGGGCTTTCCAGTGCTCGACTGCCTGGGTTGCTTCCTCCATGGCTTTAGTTCTCTCTTCTACTTCCCTGGTTTTCTCCATTACTTGCCTGGCCAGTATGTCGGCGTGCTGTTTAAGCCATCGTACTGCCATGGACATTAATTGCGAAATCCTAGCTTTTCTACTTTTATTATTATTCGTTAGAGTTTCTGTTTCTACCATTGCCTTACATATGCCAGTCCATGTTTCCCCACTTTCTTTTTTAAATTCATATGGGCCCCCTTTCCTGGCAATTCAGTAGGTCCACGAGTTATCAAACTCTGTGGGGATTGGAAGGGAAGGGATAAGGGGGTTCCCTAGCTTGTGGTTTTCTGTCATGTTAGATCGCGATTCCTACAGCGGACAGCTCGCTTACTCACCAGATCAGCGGTCGGGGTCACCAATGTTGTCAGATGTCACCGGTGTGGTGCTCTGCTCTATCCAATGTTGATAACAGTTGGCTGCGTGCGTGTTCCCTCTGTGTGCTGCCCCGGCTCTGCGCAGGTAGCTGGCACAGCAGACGCCGAGAGAAACCCCAATGACCACAGACTCCGATAAGGTATGAAGGCACCCGGCCAGGTTTATTGTCAAACGAAACAGTCTCTAGCTCCCCGGATCAGATGTCTACAGTTGTGCTAGTACATATGTGCTCCCTGACAATGGACCAGCTCAGTTAGTGACGGGATTTACCCCTGCCCCCTAGGCCAGACCAAGACAACTCCTCAGGGGTAAATTCTTATACACAGGTACAAACAAGTTACACCTCACTCCTGACATATTGAGGTACAACCTCTCTACGTAGTAAGGTGCCCCCTCTCACCTTGTACATGTTGGTTCAAAACAACCCCAGCCATCATATTATCCTTTTCCCCCTGTCTTTAGGATGGGTCAGCCTGTTCCTTGTTATCTGTGTGGAATGTGCTAGTATCAGAGTGTTCTTGGTACCATCCTGGCACATGTTTATATCTCTAGTGTCCAGTACCTTTTAGGTATGTGTGTTTTTGCAACATCAGCCCTTTCCTTGCCAGATTCTGAGCAGGGCCTGCCTCTGGCTCACAGCTTCACTTTGCTTTATGTTAACAAAGTCTTGACCATTACTTTAGTTCAGGCCTTAGGCCTCAGACCGGGCCTCTGATACAAGGGTTTATGTTTCCGGGCCTCATCTAACTACAGCTGGTATATCAGCAGGACGCCCAGACTAGAGTGAGTGGTGCAAATTGGGTCACTTGGCCCAGGGGTTCCTGAGATGCCCCCCAGTTTTTAATTGTTCAGATTCTTATAACTTTTGTGAGGGTGTGTGCAGAGCTGGGGAAAGTACTATGGGCAGCAGGCACATGAAACTGATCTCCCAGTGTGTCTGCTACACACAGCATGGATCATTCCACGGGTACACAACAGCAATCCCATAGCTCATTATAATCTGAGAGGCAATAACAGATTTTCAGAGTTCAGCATTGACACCCCGCTGCCAAGTGAGATCATCCTCTGGGCCCAGAATGTCTTTCACTTCGCTGTCTCTGCAGATGGTTCTTGGTGTCAGTGCCTGTGCAGTACAACACGGCTGCTTTCTTTGGCTTTGGTGCCACCGCATGGCCACTCCATTTAACTGCGGCATATTGATAAAGCTTTAGCAGTTACACCCACCCGCCCTTTGCTATTGGATTTAACGTTGTTGCTTTGGGGGGAAAAACAAAAACAAAACATTGCACAAACGCAAGGCCAACTGGGACTTGCGAGAATGCTGCCCCCTGCTCTCCACCTGGGACTCCATGGCCCCAGTGGGTATAGAACTGAGATCAGCCCGCTCCACAAGCACACTTGAATAGAAGGAGAATCTCAGCAAGATAGGGTCTGTGACACACAGGTGGAGCAGTTCCCATCCAGTGGGGGGGCAGCATAAGAGCCAGTTAGTTACAGTGACGGAGGGTATTCTGTCCCAGGATTTGCCCAAAAAACAGGGACGTGGCCACATCACATGCAGCTCATCTCAGAAGACCCAACAACTAGGCCTACCTGGCTTCTGAGCAGGCAAGATGTGGTGAACCCTCAAGACTTCGATATGCTGCTGTCCTCACTCCATGACGGGGAGCATCTGTCATTGGTTGCAATACGCAGTAGCTACCATGGGCCAGTGCTGTTCTCACGCTCAGTCATCGGCCCAGCATCCCCACGCAGTGAAGGTGTGTGGGGAACGGTGTCGAGCAGGGACTGATGTGCTCAAGAACCTGCCCCCAAGATATCAAACTGCTCCCCCCAGGGCATACCTGGGCGATCACCACCGTGCTCAGTGCGCCTCCCGAGCCTCCTTCCTTGGGGAAGCTACGGGGGGTTACTGGCTCACCGTGGGGACTGGGGGGAGCTCCTTGGCCTGTCCTCTCCAGCCACATCAACTCATTGGTCTGGATGTGAGCCTAAAGGTTGGCTGCTTAGAGGAACCTTCCAGAGTCTTCTCCCCCCTCCCACCTTCTCCGTGGTCATCCTTCCCTAAACCCAGCCAGCTCCCCCGAACCCAGACATTGCTCCTGTCGTCTCTCCAACCAGCTGCTCTGGCCTTCACCCAGTGAATCCCCTCCCCATCCCACCCTGTCCTGTCCTCCCCCAGTCCCTGACTGGCACCGCCCCAACTGCCAGGAGCCCTGACCACATCTCATAGGCCGGTGATGCTGCCTTCGAACCACGTGCTCCTGCATGCCCAGGGCACATTTGTAACACGAAGGGGGTATATGGCTCTTCCCACTAGTGACTGGTCCACATAAGAGGTTCATGAGAGAGCTACCGCAGTCCGCTGGGGACTCAGCCCTAGATCTCCAGCAGCAGAGGTGCGGGCGTCTAGCACTGAAGGCCCCTGCGTTCAGAGGTGGATGCCAGGAACCTCCCGAGACAGCAGCCTTTGGAGAGGGCCAGGCCTGCGGGGAGAGGGAAGCAGGTTGTCTCTGCATCCTGGGTGCCTCAGCCACCTGCTGCTGAAGTTGCTGCCGCACGGGCGACGGGCCTGAGCGGTCTGGTGGTGGAGCAGGGGCTGCTTGTCGATGCGGCCCCAGACGCAGCTGGCACAGACAAAGGGGCAGTCGCCCATTTAGCTGGCCTGGCGGGTGAGCGCGGCCAACCGGCGGCTGCAGCTCCGGCTGCAGTGGGTGCAGGGACGCTCCCCGCTCTGGCCCACCAGGTGCGGCTTGTGGCCGAAGCCCTTGCGGTGCTGGGGCACTGGTGGGGCCCAGTGGGTGCAAGCGAAGGGCACGCACGCGCCGTTGTGCCCGCTCTGCTAGCTGAGCAGGTGCCACTCCTCAGCATGTGCCTGCCGGGCTCTGATGGGTGGCACAGAGCACTCGCAGCCCCTTCCACACGGGCCCAGCCTTGGTCTCCTGTCCGGGTTGCCTGCGCCTCATGGCAGAACA